>NC_091982.1:227136210-228561050 GCF_044704955.1 Pristiophorus japonicus | reverse complement strand
GTCTCTCTCTCACCCCATTCCCCAGTCTCTCTCTCACCCCATTCCCCAGTCTCTCTCTCACCCCATTCCCCAGTCTCTCTCTCACCCCATTCCCCAGTCTCTCTCTCACCCCATTCCCCAGTCTCTCTCTCACCCCATTCCCCAGTCTCTCTCTCACCCCATTCCCCAGTCTCTCTCTCACCCCATTCCCCAGTCTCTCTCTCACCCCATTCCCCAGTCTCTCTCTCACCCCATTCCCCAGTCTCTCTCTCACCCCATTCCCCAGTCTCTCTCTCACCCCATTCCCCAGTCTCTCTCTCTCTCTCTCTCACCCCATTCCCCAGTCTCTCTCTCTCTCTCTCTCTCACCCCATTCCCCAGTCTCTCTCTCTCTCTCTCTCTCTCTCTGACCCCATTCCCCAGTCTCTCTCTCTCTCTCTCTCTCTCTCTCTCTCTGACCCCATTCCCCAGTCTCTCTCTCTCTCTCTCTCTCTCTCTCTCTCTCTCTCTGACCCCATTCCCCAGTCTCTCTCTCTCTCTCTCTCTGACCCCATTCCCCAGTCTCTCTCTCTCTCTCTCTCTCTCTCTCTCTCTCTCTCTCTCTCTCTCTCTCTCTCTCTCTCTCTCTCTCTCTGACCCCATTCCCCAGTCTCTCTCTCTCTCTCTCTCTCTCTCTGACCCCATTCCCCAGTCCCCTTATCTCCCTGATCCCATCCCATCCAGTATCTATCTCTCTAACCCATTCCCCAGTCTCTATCACTCTCCCCCTCTCCCCACAACCCCCATTCTCATTTCCCAGTCTCTCTCTCTTTCTCCTTAACCCCATTTCCCAGTCACCAACCCCCTCGACTCGAGGCCCTACCAATTCCCGATTGTTTCTGGCACACTAGCTAGACCCGGCTCTCTCTCTGGCATCACAGAACGCGGAGGGGCGCTGCTGCGGCAGCCAATTTAAAGCACGACGAGTGCCTGGGCTAAATAGCACAATGCCCAGGAGATCATTGCTCCATTCCGGTAGACTCCCAGGCGATCCTGGAGGGTTGGCAACCCGAGGGAAGAGGCGACGAGGAGTCTTGACTTTAAAACCGAACTTCCCGGGTCCCCATGCACCGTGCAGGGGGTCCCAGGAAAATCCAGCTCTGTGAATTTAAATAGCACCGTGATTGCTGGACTGAGCACTATATCAGAAACTAGTTAATAAGTTGCAGCATTGGGTTGAGGCTGTGACACAGATTTTCCATAGGCTTATGATTTATTGTGCCCTACCCTGTGTTTGAGTTGATATCATGTGTTGCTGGTGTGCATGTGTTCAGACTTCCCGGTCCTTTGCCCTGAGAAATCTTAGCACAGAGTCACCTCTAGCCTGTATGGATGTGGGGAGCCCAACTTTACAACCTGGATGATGCTCATTTTTTTTGGTATTTGTTGTCTGGATGTAGGCCACACTGTCAATGCCCGATTTATTAGCTTGTTTAACGAAGTAGCATGCATGGGTTTTGCAACCCAACAAATATGTGCCACAGAACCAGATGAATCCTTAATATCCGCGATCAACTACTCACTAGGTACTTTTTGGCATTTTACCGCCCAGTTCTAGGTTTAGCTGTAGGAGTGAATGATTCCGGAGTCAGATCTCCAAACAGCCTTACATTAACCAGTTCTGATCGAATTTGAGGCTTTCTACCAAGCACTTGATTAGATTCCCACAAGCCACGGAGTGAATAAATTAACCCTGTCTTGCCGAATCATCAAATAAGTCAGACGATTCAAGCGAATCAGGTGCTCACAACTATTTATTGGCTGGTGTGCAATGGCCACCCCACGTTAAAAAAATCCATGCACAAGAATCTTCCATCCTTCAGGATGTAGTTCAGGATCTGGAATATTAGGTCCTTCATTGAAACACCTGTGAACTCATCCCTTTTTGGCGTGGAAGCAAGTCATCCTCGCTTCGAGGGACCGCCGATAATGATGATGATTGCTCACAAAATCACAACTTAAAGTTAAACATTGCCTATACGAGCACTAAATATATATAAATACATGTGGTTGAGGTCATCTCGCAATTCAACTAGCATTAACAGATGCTGAGTATTAATTACAACAGTCCCACTAATTACAACTGGTGAGGTTATTTTATGGTTAAGTCCCTAGATAAGTGGGGGCTGAAATTCACCGTACCCAAAGGGACGGCTACTGCAGAGTTTGGGCGGGCGACCAATAAAATCGATGGGTCGTCGCGGACGGATGAATTTCCCTCCCCGCGCCATATTCAGCTTGGTGGGGGGGGCCGGGGGGATTTGAGCGGTGCGCACTTCCGCCGGAAATGGCGTGGTGAAGCCGCTGTAAAGCAGACTTTCCAGCGGAGAACTCTGCAGCGTGCGGGCCGCTGGGAATCCACCAGGACCGGGATTTTCAGCTGCAAAAAGGTAAGTCTTTTCCAGCAGTGCCCCCGCGAGGTATTCGAGTTGGTGCTCGAACGGGACACGGCTGGAGTGTTGCCGCGATCGGGGCCCTTTGGTAAGGAAATAGTTTCATTAATTTTAGTATTTTTATTTAAGATTACAGCATCCACTGTATTTATCTTTTAATAGTTTTATTGTTTTGGCTCTATTCAACCTGCTGAGTGCTGCTCAGAGGTTTGCACATACCCCTGTACTTTTGTACAACTTTCAGGTCTAGCTCTTTATTGGAGTCCTGTGGGCTGCAGAGACCTGCCTGAGGATGGGAGGAGTGTTGGGAGGGCGACACCTGCTCAGAAGCAAGGCAGCACGGAGGAGAAGACATCACTGTCAGCACCGTGTAGACAGGCAGCGGGCAAGGGAGGCAGCAGCCATGATTCGTTCATTCTGCGCCAGACCAGTGTGCCTGCCGTCTTCACCGGCCTGAATCAGGATTGCGGTTGGCTGCTTGGGGACAAGGGATATCCCCTGTACACTTGGCTGCGAACTCCTCTGCGGAACCCCAGGACAGCACCAGAGCATGCATACAATGACGCTCATTGAGCAGTGCTTAGGCATCCTTAAGCAGAGGTTCCGGTGCCTGGACTGCTCTGGTGGCACCTTGCTCCTCAATGTGTCTCCATCATCATCATGGTCTGCTGCATGCTGCACAACCTGGCCATCATGAGGGGACAGCCGCTGGAGGTCGAGCCAGCAGTACCACCTGAGGAGGCGCAGGAGGAGGAGGAGGAGGACCTCCATCACCCCAGAGCTAGAAGGCGTCGACCCATCGCCACCCATGGCTTTACGGCCCCAACATGAATTGCCATGTGCTGACGCAAGCCATCATGGTGTAACAAACTTAGGCTTTCAACTGGTTTGAGGGTTTGTATCTGCCTGCTTTCTAGCCACTTTCCAGCATTGAGTTCAACATCCAAACTCCATTTTGTGTGTGCAGCATTTCAAGCAGTTTACCGAATCTCAAAGTGCAATTTAGAGGAATTTTCCTACACTATCTACAGGATGCACTGCAGCAAGTCACTAAGCTTCTTCAGCAACACCTCCCAAACCTGCAATCTCCACCACCTAGAAGTACAGGGACACCATCATTTCCGAGTTTGCATCCGAGTCAAACACCATCCTGACTGGGATATATTCCTGCTTTATTGCTGGGTCAAACTCCTGGAACTTTCTACCTGACATCATTGTGGGAGTCGCTTCACCACACGGACTGCGGTTGTTCAAGAAGAAGGCTCACCATTACCTTCTCAGGGCAACTAAGGATGGGCAATAAATGCTGGCCTTATCAGTGATGCCCACCTCCTAAAGAATGCCTCTCTTGCTACCATACTGCAGGGTCTGCATTGCAAGTGCTTTAGCATGAATGGTACATTCTTCCAACAAGGGACTGCCACCCCACCTCTTGTCCTCGCTTGGTATTGCGAGGTACCTGTCAGCCCAGCGGGTACATCTCTTCAAATGCAGTATTACATTTAAGATATGATCACACCTTGCCACATTTGAGCTGTGCTGCTCTTCCTGTGAACATTGCAGGACTCATGTCTTAGACTGCAGCAGCACAATCCCCTTTGATATGAGATTTGTACCTTATACCACCAACCTCCACAGTCATTTTACTTCCTGCTGCGTTCATGTTTGAAATTGTTAATCTGGAACAGAAGCAGTCAACCCCAAGTCCCCAACACAAAACTAGAACATGATGTATATCATTTCATTCCTTGTTCCTTCTGAGAGTAGAGTAGGATCAGGTTGATGTTCCTCGGCCAGTCTCGCCATTTTGCACAACACATCTCATGCAATTTTTATCCCCCGACTCCCCCCTCTGTAATCTACAATGCACCTGTAAAATAATAGAAATAATTTGGATTTACATAACGCCTTTCACACCCTGAGGGTGTCGCAAAGCACTTCACGACCAACAAATTACTTTCTGAAGTGTCATCACAAAATAAACCTGAAAATTCCTATTTTGAATATTCTATAACTGAAGTACAAACCTTGAACCCTCTGAGTGAATGTAGCAACTTCTTAATAAACAGGACCTTGAAATATTTGAGCAGTCTAGAAATATTGGGCCCAAGTTTTCCACATGATTCGCGCCTGATTTTTAGGAGCAACTGGTGGAGAACGGACTATTTTAGAAATCGCAATTCTCCACACTTTTTTTTCTGCAGTTCTAGTCAGGTAGAACAGTTCTAGTTTAGAACAGAATTTTTTCTTCAAAAGGGGGCGTGTCCGGCCGCTGACGCCTGATTTGAAAGTTTCCACAGTGAAAACGTACTCCAAACTAAAGTAGAATGGAGCCAGTGAAGATTTTTGTAGAACTGAAAAAACCTGTTCTACACATTAAAAAATCAGGCGCAGGTTACAAATTAGGCGTCCAGAACGAGGTGGGGGGAAGGGAACTCATTAAATTCGACAATAAATCCTTATTTATACTTCTACAAATATAATACAAATAAATCCAACCTGAATAAACATTTATAAGCCAAGAAAAGATTAAATAAACCATCTTCCTACCTGTGTGAAAGTGCTTCAGCGAGGGAGAACCGTTCGTGCCGCTGAGAGAGAGAGAGAGAGAGAGAGAGAGAGAGAGAGAGAGAGAGAGAGAGAGAGGAGGGGGGGGGGAGAAAGAGAGAGAGAGAGAGAGAGTGGGGGGGGGAGAAAGAGAGAAAGCGGGGGGGAGAAGAGAGAGGAGGGGGGGGGAGAGTGCGGGGGGGGGAGAAAGAGAGAGAGAGAGTGGGGGGGGGAGAAAGAGAGAAAGCGGGGGGGGGGGAGAAGAGAGAGAGAGAGGGGGAGGAGGGGGGGGAGAGAGGAGGGGGGGGAGAAAGAGAGAGAGAGAGTGGGGGGGGAGAAAGAGAGAAAGCGGGGGGGGGGAGAAGAGAGAGAGAGAGGGAGGAGGGGGGGGAGAGAGGAGGGGGGGGAGAGTGCGGGGGGGGGAGAAAGAGAGAGAGAGAGTGGGGGGGGAGAAAGAGAGAAAGCGGGGGGGGGAAGAGAGAGAGCAGGGGGGTGTGGAGAGAGAGAGAGAGAGAGAGTCGGGGGGGTGGGTGGAGAGAGAGCGGGGGGTGGGTGGAGAGAGAGCGGGGGGGGGGAGAGAGAGAGAGCGAGGGGGGGGGAAGAGAGAGAGAGAGCGAGGGGGGGGGAAGAGAGAGAGAGAGAGGCGGGGGGGAGGGAGAGAGAGAGAGAGGCGGGAGGGAGGGAGAGAGAGAAGAGAGGCGGGGGGGGAGGGAGGGAGAGAGAGAGAGAGAGGCGGGGGGGGGGAAGAGAGAGAGAGGCGAGGGGGGGGAGAGAGAGAGAGAGAGAGAGAGAGAGAGAGAGCGGGGGGGGTGGAGAGAGAGAGAGAGAGAGAGCACGGGGGGGAGGAGAGAGAGCGGCGGGGGGGGCGGGGAGCGGGTGTCGGGTCGGGGCGGGGGGGTGGAGCAGGTGTCGGGTCGGGGGGGGGGGGTGCTGTCGGATCCGGTCTGGTCGGGGGGGGAGGAGCAGGTGTCGGGTCGGGTCTGGTCAGCGGGGGGGGGGGCGGGTGTCTGGTCGGTGGGGGGGAGCGGGTGTCGGGTCGGGTCTGGTCGGCCGGGGGGGGGCGGGTGTCTGGTCGGTGGGGGGGAGCGGGTGTCGGGTCGGGTCTGGTCGGCCGGGGGGGGGGGGGGCGGGGCGGGGCGGGTGTCTGGTCGGTGGGGGGGAGCGGGTGTCGGGTCGGGTCTGGTCGGTGGGGGGGAGCGGGTGTCGGGTCGGGTCTGGTCAGCGGGGGGAGCAGGAGCTGGCCGTGGGAGGAGCCTCATTCACGCAGCCCCAGTGAGGCCATTCGGCCAGGGCTAGGGGCTGCGTACTTCGGGCCCCTCCCACACAGTTCGGCGCCTGGAGCTACTGCACTTGCGTGCCCACTGTAGCGCGCATGTGCAGAGGTCCCGGCACTGTTTTCAGCGCCGGGACCTGGCTCCGCCCCCCCCCCCCCCCCCACAGCTCGTGCTGACTGCGCCGAGCGCCAGAGGACCTGTAAGTAAGTGGAGAATACCGAGGATTTTTTGGGGCGCCTGTTTTTTTTCTTGTGGAAACTTGGGCCCATTGAAGCACTAGCCTCAACCTAGTTTGGATGTAGTCTGATCTCTCCTGTCTAAACCCAACTGTGGAAGGCCTCGCAAGATGCTCCAACACTGAATACGTTGGTTATCTGCTTCATTCTGTCAATGAGTTCCCCATCACTCAGCTTCCTTGACTTGGAAAATATTTTATAAATCTGTTGTCAAATTTGAGATTTGTTCATAAATCTCATTGTTACGATCTGGAATGCACTGTTAGCAAGAGCGGTGGAAGCAGATTCAATCGTAACTTTCAAAAGAGAATTGGCTAAATACTTGAAAAGGAAAAAATTGCAGAGCTATGGGGAAAGAGCAGGAGAGCGGGACTAATTGGATAGCTCTGGCAGAGAGCCGGCACAGACACGATGGGCCGAACTGCCTCTCTCTATGCTGTATGATTCTATAAAATTCCAAATAAATAGTGTGATAGAATGTTAGTGCCATGTTAATGTGCCTATTCCCTATTCTTCGATACAGAGGGTCAATTATAACTTCTTATTACTGATTTCCCTACACTATCTGTTGTCATCAGATAGCATTTAAATGGTAATAAAACAACCACAGCGGGAGTTCTTACACTTTAGGGCCGAAATCGTCCTGTTCTGCGCCTCCTTTTAGTGCCTCCACGGGGCACTAACGGGGCCTGAAACTCTTTTCACCCGGGTGGGGCTACCGGCTCTCGTGAAACTGCAGGAGTTAGTGGAGGCACGAACACGGCAGTGCCGCACCCACCTAGTAGAGCCCCAGGTCACCCCGCCTCTTGTGATGACGTCATTGTTATGTGCGCCAACCCTTTTACGTCCCGCGGTGAAAATTGCCTAGCGGCCCGTGAGGCTACGGCGGGTTGTGCTGAAGGGTCCTGATTCAGGATTATATCTGGAATGTTAATGTCGCTGTTCTCGACATTTACTCGCTGTATGACGAGGAATTTGTCCCTCACTTGGCCTGAGGTCTTTTAACTATTGCTGCTTTGACGTTGGGTGATACTTGCCCTCTGATCAAATTTAAAGCTCAACGCTGATTGGAGGCGGTTTGTGGATCCAACGTATGAGAGCTTCAGCAGATGTTTTCATAATTGATAATGTCATCATCTCTCCCAACTCATTTTTTAAGAAAAATAATATTTTCTGAGGCAAAACCTGTGCTTGTGCTGGGAAATGGAACATCTTTCTGTTTGAAAGCTCCTGGTGCCAGAGTCCAACACTCCCAGGTAAGCTATATGGTGTCTACAATGTAAAGCTCCTGTTGTTCTGGCCCCAACAGTTCCCCTTGGTGCAATAGATTTTTAATATTTTCCAGTCGAGGAAGCTGATGTGATGGGGAATAACTCAATTGGGGAAGATAGAAAACACATTTCTTGCAGGTTTATTAGAACATGCAATGCTTTGCCACAAGTGGCTGGAGAATTCATCACCTTTGGGATCACAACAAGGCCTTCCGGTTTTACAGGATTGCTGATCTTCTCAGGATCCAGGGCACAATCAGTGGTGACTACATTGCTTTGCGAGCTTCTACAGAAACATTCCTCAACAGGAAGAGCTTTTTAAGCATTCATTCTCGGGATAAGGGCGTTGCTAGCTTGGCCAGTGTTTATTGCCCATCTCTATTTTTCCTCGAAGGTGATGGTAAGCTGCCTTCTTGAACTGTTGCAGTCATGCATAGTTGAAGCCTGCTAAACCATGCACAACTTCACCGCATGGAGGCTTGGACTTCAGTGTTGCAGTGGAGGTGGCCCTAGTTGCTTTGGTACTTGGAGGAGAACATCACGATGACCTGCACTCTGAGGAGTCCTTAATGACTGCTGAAAGGTAACTCGGAGCACATCTCTTCTCTTCAGTTCACTTGTGCCTATTCTGGTCACCGGCACTAACTCTGACTCCAGGGCTTTGCTTCCTTCCCTCCCACCTTATAATGAAGAAACGATCATTTTGTCTAGTACCCATCCTAGAACATGACCACACATCTTTGCACGCACTACGAGCATGCAAATAATCATCAGCTGATTAAATAAATGTATCCTTTACTGTATGACTCTAACCCCCATAAATCAAGGCACAACATCACTGCACATTCTATTTTATTATAACAAAGTCCAAGGTGAACGATATAGTGGCCATGGAACAGGTTGAGAAGAGTGCTACAAGAATGATTGTCTTGCTGAAAGAACCTCAGTTACTCAGATATGAAAGATTTATATCGCGCCTTTCATAACCACTGGAAGTCTCAAAACATTTTACAGCCATTGAAGGACTTGTGAAGTGTAGTCATTGTTGTAATGTGGGAAACACAGCAGCCAATTTGCACACAGCAAGCTCCCACAAACAGCAATGTGATAATGGCAAGATAATCTGTTTTTATTATGTTGATTGAGGGATAAATATTGGCCAAGGCACCTGGGATAACTCTACTGCTCTTCTTCGAAATTGTACCATGGGACCTTTTATGTCCACATGAGAGAGCAGATTTTGGTTTAACATCTCATCCGAAAGACAGCACCTCTGACAGTGCAGCACACCCTCTGCACTGCACTGGAGTGTCAGCCTAGATTTGTGTGCTCAAGTCCCTGGGGTGGGATCTTGAACCCACAACCTTCTGACTCTGAGGTGAGTGTGCTACCCACTGAGCCACAGCTGACACTGGTTAGATTATGCTTAAAAGTCTATTTACTTCAGAGCAGCATAGACTGAGAGGAGAGCTGTTAAGAAGTCGAAAAAATAACTAAAGGGATGCATTACATATCTAGTGATCGATTATTTTAGTTTGACCGATTGGGGAGGAACCAGGGACACACGTTTAAACTGTGCAGAAATAGGAATATGCTAGAGATTAGACCTCTTTTCCCAGAGAGTAATGAGTTTCTGGAATGCATTGCCGGCTTATACGGTGTATGCTGACTCTCTGCAAGGGTTCATTGAGCTGTTTACATCTTGTGGGTTGAGAAGTGTGATGTGGAGATGGAGGGTGATGAAATGACTGTAAGCTTGTAATGTTTGTAGCGCCACACTATTGATGTGGACGTATTGTGTACTGCAATTGCAGAGTTAATCATTAAACAGAACCAGGCAATTCCGGAGACTTCCGAGAGCTGCCTGCCATGTTGGGAAGCTGTGGGTGCTGTGCTCTGTGAATATATCACATTTGGCGACGAGGATGGGACTTTTCGGATGATTTAAAGCTTAAATTTTGTTGGTGAAGGATTCAGCCAGCCGACAGAGAGACTTTGGAAGTTTCTGTCTTTGGAAAAAGCTACAAAATCCGAGGTAAAATACAGCACATGGTGTGAACAGCTAGAGATTAAAATGGCAGGTGTAATCGGATATTTGGATAAATATAGACACGATCGGGAATGTGGATCAGCTAGAATTGTATTTCACTGCAAATAACATAATCGAAGTTCCAGACAATGCAGTCCAGAACCGGACTGTGTTGGAGCGTAAGAAAGCTATCTTCTTATCGGAGGCATGTCCGGCATTATACGAAACCCTTGTAAATCTGCTTGTGCCTGACAATGCGTAAAGAGATTTTAACGAAGCTGGAGTAGCACTATAACCCCAAACCGTTAGAAATTGTTGAAAGCTATCGTTTCGGGGTTCAGAATCAAAAGGCTGATGAAAGTATCAGTGATTACATCATAGTATTAAAAAAGCTATCGATGCACTGTAATTTTGGAAACTTTCAAAACCGAGCATTACGGGATCGTTTTGTTTGAGGGGTGAAAAATGATGCAATCAGAAGGAAGTTATTGACTTGACTTTTGAGATTGCTTGTCCGACAGCGAGGTCGATGAGCATGGCCGAACAATATTCCCGAGAATTAAATAATAATTACGGTCGTCAATCAACCGAGGTAAATCACCTGCAGGTTCAAAGTAAAAGACGGTGGGGGCCCAAAGTCTCAAACTGGAAATTCTACCAGAGCGTCGAAGTTGTGCTATAGGTGCCTGGGATAACACATTGCTCAAAGTTGTCCATATGTGAAGGCAGAGTGTTTCTTCTGCAGAAAGACTGGGCATCTTGCGAAGGCATGCCGACTGAAGGGTAAACCAGCTTTTAAAGCTATGAGTCCAGCGTTCAAAGCTATGAGTAGAAATCCAAAGAGACTACATAGCATGGAAGAACAGCAACAGGACGAGGAGATGTTAGAGTTACACATCATCAGGAGCACGAGGTTAACGGACAGCGATTCAGAAAGCATCAAAATCCACATAAATGTTGCGGGATTCAAGATACCAATGGAAATTGACACGGGTGCATCCGTGAGTGTAGTACCGGAGTCACTATATCGTGACAAATTGCATGATTTCCAACTGGAGAAATATAAAGATCAATTTCAGAACTTGCCTCTAATAGTAGTGAAAGGAGACAAATCTGCCTTACTAGAAAGAAATTGGTTGAGCTCACTGAAGCTGGATTGGAGTAAGATTTTCTGTATGGAAGCGAGATTTTCATCAACGGATGAGGTTATCAAGAAGTATCCGAAGGTGTTCTGCAAAACGGGCAGTCCGATCCAAGGCTTCAAGGCAAGTGTCAGGGTACAGAAGGACGCTAGATCGGTTTACTACAAGCCACGTTCCGTACCATATGCGCTCAAGGAGAAAGTTGAGCAAGAACTCAAAAGACTAGAGACTGAGAATATTATTTGTAAGATAGATCGATGTAATTGGGCTACATCCATTGTTGTTGTACCCAAGTCCGATGGTAAGGTAAGATTGTGTGGTGATTATAAAGTAACCGTAAACCAGGTTCTAGAGGGTAATGTCCCCAATACATTGCTGAATATAGAAGATTTGTTCACAACATTGACAGGTGGTCAGATCTTCTCAAAACTGGATCTTACGAATGCCTACTTACAGCTTGAACTAGATGAGGAGTCCAAGTCATGTTTGACTATAAATACTCATCTAGGCCTATATCAATTTAATAGGCTACTGTTTGAAGTGTCTTCCACCCCTGCCATATTCCAAGGGGTGATGAACCAGATTTTGCAAGGAATTGAAGGGGTAGTATGTTATTTGGAGGACATATTAATTTCAGCACCAAATAGGCAAATTCATAATAACATATTGAATGAAGTCCTCAAACGGCTAGAGAAGCACAGAGTACGAGTGTCTGCTCGTAAGTGTGAGTTATTTAAAAACTCAGTGGAGTACTTTGGGCACAGAGTAGACAAAGATGGTTTACATCCAACCATGGAAAAATTGGATGCAATTAGAAATGCACCCATTCCCAGGAATGTCACTGAACTTCGTTCATTCTTGGGTCTTTTGAACTATTATGGGAAGTTCCTACCAAATTTGGCTAAAGTATTACATCCACTGAATGAACTTTTGAAAAAACAGGCCCATTATAAGTGGTCAAAAGAATGTGAAACAGCATTCAAGGAGTATAAAGCAAATTGGTAGAGTGCACCATGTTAGTTCATTATGACATATCTAAGGAGATTAAGCTAGCATGTAATGCCTCTCAGTATGGAGTTGGGGCAGTGATTTCTCATGTATCACACAGTGGGGAGGAGAGACCAATTGCTTTTGCTTCACGCACTCTCAGTGCCAGTGAGAGTAATTATGCGCAAATTCAAAGGGAAGCTTTGGCATTAATTTTTGGGGTCAAGAAGTTTCACAAATACTTGTATGGTCATAAGTTTACCATCGTTACGAACCATAAGCCCCTAACAGCAATCCCCTATCCAAAGTCCCCAGTTCCAACATTAGCTGCAGCCCGAATGCAGAGATGGGCTTTGATTTTGTCAGCATATACATATGATAGTGAATACAGACGATCAGCTGATCACAGTAATGCTGCTGCAATGTCTAGATTGCCTTCCCCATCACAAGTTATACCCGATAGGAAAGAAGTGTTTTATTTTTCATACATTGATGAACTGCCAGTCACAGCTGAAGAGATTGGTAAAGCAACCAAACGTGACCCAGTGATGTCAAAGGTGTATGAGTATATTGCAAATGGATGGCCAAACCAGGTAACAGACAAAGATACACATCCATTCTTCATTCGTAGGAATGAATTATCAGTTGATAAAGATTGTATCGTGGGTGCAAGAGTGGTTATGTCAAATAAATTCAGGTCCAAATTATTAGGAGACCTCCATGACCAGCACCTGGGAATGTGCTTGACCAAGAGTTTTGCACGCAGTTATTTATGGTGGCCAGGTCTTGATAAAGATATAGAGTACTTTGTCAGTCAGTTTACAACATGTCAATCGGTAAGCAAGCAACCACCATCAGTACCATTACATCCATGGAAATGGCCTCCCAGGGTGTGGCAAAGGCTACATATTGATTTTGCTGAGTTAGAAGGACAATTGTTCATTGTGATTGATAGCCATTCGAAGTGGGTTGAGGTGTTTCCAATGTGGAAAATAACAACAAGTAAAACATTGGACATTTTACGAAAATTATTTTCTTCATTTGGCCTCCCTGAAGAGATTGTTTCGGATAATGGACCACAATTTCTTTCAGAAGCATTTGCACAATTCACGAGCAAAAATGGTGTGAAACATATCAAGGTTCCACCATACCATCCTGCTTTGAATGGTGCAACAGAGAGCACTGTACAAATTGTAAAACGTGCCCTCATAAAACAAATGTTAGATCCAAATCCAAGGAAATGCCTGTTGTCATTGGATCACAAACTGGCTAATTTTTTGATTACATATCGAAATACACCTCATACAACTACTGGTAGAACACCAGCAGAGTTGTTTCTCAAACGACTACCAAGAACCAGATTCACGTTATTAAAGCCAAATTTGGCACAGTCCGTAGAAGAGACACAATTAAGACAGAAAGAGAATCAGGATAGAGGTAGAGTAAAAAGAGAAGTGTGAAATTAAACCAGAAGGTGAGAGTGAAGAACCATCACCATAAGTGGTTAAAGTGATTCCCGGGAAGAGCGGTGAAGATATGTGGTCCTCGCACATATTTGGTCATGATGTTTGATAATGGACAGGTTAGGTTTGTTCATATTGATATTTTACCTACAGACATGAAAGGAGTTGAAGGTGGGAATGATTCAATTATTTCTGACTCATCAGATAGTTTTGATACACCAGTAGCAAATCCTAAATCCAATGTACTGGAAACAAATCCAGGAGAGAATCAGAATGAAAGTCTGAGTCCGAGTCAGGAAAACAAAGAGCCTGAAGTTAGAGTGAGTTTAAATGAAAATCAAGGAAATTCCGTGGAGGAAAACGTTCCTCAGGATGAGCCTCGAATGAGTGTGAAATCGACACCATGTTTGGAAGGTTCTGTTCGAGAGCGAAGGTATCCTCTTCGAAACAGAAAACAAGTAGTAAAGTTAAATTTGTAAATATGGAAAAAAAAAAAGTTTATATCCTGTGTTATGTATAAACATGAAGTTATGTATGATGTTTGTTATGATGGCTCCTTCATTCAGGAGGGAGAATTGTAATGTTTGTAGCTCCACACTGTGGATGTGGCCGTAGTGTGTACTGCAAGTGCAGGGTTAATAATAAACAGAACCAGGCAATTCCGGAGACTTTCAAGAGAGCTGCCTGCCATGTTAGGAAGCTGTGTGTGCTGTGCTATGTGAATATATCACAAGTGAAAGGTGTGATGTGGCGATGGAGGCTGTTGTACAAATATTGTTTTTTTATATTCTCATGGTTGGCAAAGAATGGTAGCGGAGTTGTTACATTTTACTCTAGATATTTTTCTTGGGTTCAGCATCTTAGAAAACTCTTGCAGGTGAGGAGAGTGCCTCTCCCTGCCCATTTTCTAGCCCACAGATCGAACAGAAAATTGGCACCGCTGTATTTTGGCTTACTGGTTGCATCAAGTGACTGCTTGTGATATTCCTTAACTTTGGAAGGGTGGAATAAAGATTTAACTAGATCATGGTTCAGATATAAACTGCCGCACAGGGTAGGCAGTAAATTCATAGCAGTAGCAGTGACACAGCAGTCACAAGCGAAACTAACCTTCCTCCAAGGATGGGAAAATAGGAAACGGTCACATCTCTTGCAATAAATGTATTATTCACTAGATTATACTTACAACTTCTGGCCCTCTGGTTTGGCATTTCAAGTAATATTTGGGCTATCTCTTGGTGATTCATTAGAACCGTATTGGTTCTGTATTGTGATGTGGGAGTGGAATGTTTAATAGTATCATCTCAGACCAAGCTCCTTCTGAACAACATCTTAATTTGGTATTAAGAAAGAACTTCCATTTTTTTAATGCCTTGTCATATTCTCCCAAAGCACTGTTTAGCCAATTAAATACTTTGAAGTGCAGTTTCTATTGTTTTATCAGCAAATACAGAAAACAATTGGCACAACACATGACTAGATGATGTGGTTCTTTTTGGTGGTGGTGGTTGAGAGGGAATGTTGGCTAGGTCACTGGGTGAACTCCCTGCTCTTCTTCAAATATATATCCAACTAAGTGAGCAAATACATCTCACAAGAAAAAAAAACCTCCACCATTGCAGAACTCCCTTAGTATTTTGTGTTTAAAGCAAATTACCCAAAAATTCAAATTAGCAATGTAAATATCAAAGCAAAATGAAAAATTCGCACTGAAAATTAAAATGATCGTGTAATTCAATTTAAGTGCCTTCCAATTAAGAGGAATGGCTTGTATATTAAAATGTCAACTCAAATGATGTGCTCCTGTCCATAGTGAGGTTTAAAGCCACAACCAACTGCCTACTGAGTCATACTCGCACTTTTTTGTCTCTTAAACAAAGACTAATAATTGTCTGGGAACAAATACTAAATTGGCCATTCAACCTCATGGTTCTATGACTGTTGTCATGCAATTATTACCTCAGAATTATGATGTTATGTTCCCATTTTTAAATCTTGCTGTGTATTTGTTGTGGATTTGAAAAGTGTGAACTTTTCTATATTTTCCTCATTGTTGAATGGTGAAGTTTGTTCACAGCACTTTTCAGTTCTTTCGCTTTTTTTAATTAAACCTGTACTGTCAGTGGATGCTTTAATGAGTTAATGCACATGTGCAGTGTAGTTTACATTGGGAACTTTGTAAACAAAGTTGTCTCATTATTGGATGGCGAGATTGAGGCACAGCATTGTTTTTAGTATGTATGTGTTTTTCAATTTCAACCTGTGTTTTAGTTGGTGCTACTCCAGCGTGCTGCATGTGCACAGAATGGTTTATATGACTTCATTAAACAAAAATTGCTTGCCACATCAAACTGCTGCCAGTGTTTACCTTTGTGTGTCCATGTACACTCATTGAGATGCCTGCAGAATTTGTCATCCTTTAATCAATATAATTTGGGTATTTTTAGTTTGACTTTAAAGATGGGTTTAAGTGTGTAATAAATTACAAATAATAAAGTTTGTCAACATCCTTCGCCTGCTCCACGATGACATGCAGGCCGTGATCCTTATCAACAGATGCATTACAGACCCAATTCACATTCAGACCGCGGTCAAACAGGGCTGCGTCATCGCTCCAACCCTCTTCTCAATCTTCCTCGCCGCCATGCTCCACCTCACAATCAACAAGGAGTGGAATTAAACTACAGAACCAATAGGAAGCTGTTTAACCTACGCTGCCTCCAGGCCAGGTCCAAGATCACCCCAACCTCTGTCATTGAGCTTGCAGTACGCGGACGATGCCTGCGTCTGCGCACATTCTGAGGCTGAATTCCAGGATATAGTCAATGTATTCACTGAGGCATATGAAAGCATAGGCCTTACGCTTAACATCCATAAGACAAAGATCCTCCACCAGCCTGTCACTGCCACACAGCACTGCCCTCCAATCATCAAAATCCACGGCGCGGCCCGGGACCATTTCCCATATTTCGGGAGCCTTTTATCAACAAAGGCAGACATTGATGTGGAGATTCAACATCGCCTCCAGTGCAGCCTTCAGCCGTCTGAGGAAAAGAGTGTTTGAAGACCAGGCCCTCAAATCTACCACCAAGCTCATGGTCTACAGGGCTGTAGTAATACCCACCCTCCTGTATGGTTCTGAGGCATGGACGATGTATAGAAGGCACCTCAAGTCGCTGGAGATATATCACCAACGATGTCTCCGCAAGATCCTGCAAATCCCCTGGGAGGACAGGCGCACCAACATCAGTGTCTCGTCCAGGCTAACATCCCCAGTGTTGAAGCACTGACCACACTCGATCAGCTTCGCTGGGCAGGCCACATAGTTCACATGCCTGATACAAGATTCCCTAAGCAAATGCTTTATGCGGAGCTCCTTCATGGTAAACGAGCCAAAGGTGGGCAGCGGAAGCGTTACAAGGACACCATCAAAGCCTCCCTGGTAAAGTGCGACATCACCATTGACACCTGGGAGACCCCCCAAGGTGGAGAAAGTGCATCCGGGAGGGCGTTGAGCTCTTCGAGTCTCAACGCAAAGAGTGTGAAGTGGTCAAGCGCAGACAGCGGAAGGAGCGCGCAGCAAACCAGCCCCACCCACTCCTTCCCTCGATGACTGTCCCACCTGTAACAGGGTCTGTGGCTCTCGTATTGGACTGTTCAGCCACCAGAGAACTCACTTTGGGAGTGGAAGCAAGTCTTTCTCGATTCCGAGGGACTGCCTATGATGATGATGATGAAATTACAACCCCTATAAAGAAAGAAAGAATTTGCATTTCTATAGCGCCTTTCATGACATCCCGACATTCCAAAGTGCTTTGCAGCCAACGTAGTATTTTAGAAGTGCAGTCACTATGTAATGTAGGAAAGGCGGCAGCCAATTTGCGCACAGCAAGGTCCCGCAAACAGAAATGAGGCTATGACCAGATACTTTGGGGTTTTTCATGATGTTGGTTGAGGGATAAATATTGACCAAGATACCAGGGAAAACTCTCCTGCTCATCTTCAAAAAAGTGCCACGGGATATTTTCCATCCACCTGAGAGGGCAGGTAGGACCGCGGTTTAATGTCTTATCCAAAATCGCCATCAACAGTGTCAGCCTAGATTTTGTGCTCAAGTCTCGAGTGGGATTTGAACCCAAATAAGTTAACCGTGCTGAATTGCACAGTTTGTGGTCAGGTTGCAGCAGTCAGGTGCATCCTGACTACCCCCTATTTCAATGTATAGTCACAGCTTTTATTGGAATGAGTGTACAATCATAGAATAGTACAGCACAGAAGGAGGTCATTTGCCCCATCGAGTCTGCACTGGCTCTTTCACGCAGCAATCCAGTTAGGCCCACTCCCCCGTCCTTCCCTCATATCCCAGCAATTTATTTCTCCAAGAATTTATCAAATTTCCTTTTGAAGGCTACTATTGAATCTGTTTCCACCGCCCTATCAGGCAGTGCGTTCCAAATCCTAACCTTTCGTTGCATCATCATCATCATAGGCAGTCCCTCGAAACGAGGATGACCCACTTCCACGCCAAAAAGGGATGAATTCACAGGTGTTTCAATGAGGGACCCGATATTCCAGATCCCGAACTACATCCTGAAGGGTGGAAGATGCCTGTGCGTGGATTTTTTTAACGTGTGGTGACCGTTGCACACCAGCCACCACACGAGCTTGACAGAGCTAGGTCTTGGTCCAGTGGCAAGGGTTAACCAAGACGACTGGAGACCAGCTCTGCTGCACGGACCTAGTGCGCGCACACATCGCAATGCATATACCATGCATGACAGCTGAATCTGTGTCTCTTTATTTCAATAGAAGACGCATGCAGGCTTATACAGCTGTAAAGTGCATATAAAAACAGCCTGTTAGTACAACGAGATGGTACAGATATACATGGAACAGGACTGTTCTTTAAAGTTAGAATCAAAACCCTTCTTGTCTGGTTATTGCCTGGTATAGATAATAAAAATGGATGGGATGGGCTTTTGTCCCATGGAAGAGTTAATTGGATCTGTGTGGCTTTAGGTTCAAATAACTGTTCAAACATATTTTGGAAAAGGCCGCTTCCGAGCATTGTCCCTGGGCAGAAGGCTGCAAGTAATGGGTGTGATGCGGAAGCTAAGTGCAATGGCCTCTTCGGGAAGACCATTCACGATTAAGAGATTTGTTACAACGAGTGGAAAATGCAATGCAGATACACCAAATATAAGACCATTTAGTTATAGAGGTGTGGGAAACTTGGGCTGTATCCAGTGGAGCAGGGAGGTTTGGGGGAGATCGAAAAGCAATGAACAGGTAAACAGTGACATTTGGTGAATGATTAACAAAGGCCATAAACCTATATTAGTACTCGAAGCATAAAGGGGAATATTCTCAGAATCTGTTTACACAATGCTGCATTAAAGGGGAAGTTAGATAAACATGTGAAGGCGACAAATATCAAAGGGTGTGGGAAAAAAGCAGCAACATCGGATTGGAGCAGGTAGCTCTGGCATGGAACTATGGGCTGAAATGGCCTCCTGGTCTTGGGTTTCCATAAATCTAAAACTGATTTTTAATCTATGACCTATGTGCTCCTTCAGATGATCACGGCTGGTTATTATATAGTGATTAAAGCTATTGACAAATGAGCCAGTAAGGGCTTGTGCATGTGTACTATATGTTGCAATATTGGTGTAGCATCAGGACATTAGGTTTGTGATAATGTGACAAATAATGAAAAGTATTGGGTGAAGAGTGACATTTTTGTGCTGTTCCCTAATACAGTAAATTTGGGGTGGGCGAGGGAATGGTTATCGCCAGCAAAACAGCCTGTACTGTCCAATATCTATTCATACAAAAACAAAGAAAGACTTGAATTTATATAGCACCTTTCACAACCACCGGACGTCTCAAAGCGCTTAACAGCCAATGAAGTACTTTTGAAGTTTAGTCACTGTTGTAATGTGGGAAACGCGGCAGCCAATTTATGCACAAGCAAGCTCCCACACACAGCAATGTGATAATCAACAGATAATCGGGTTTTTTTTGTTATTTTGATTGAGGGATAAATATTGGCCCCGGTTTTACAGGACACCGGGGATAACTCCCCAGCTCTTCTTCAAAATAGTGGCTCACCGGGATCTTTTACATCCACCTGAGAGAGCATATGGGGTCTCGGTTTAACGTCTCATCCAAAAGGCATAGCACACTCTGGGGGTGCAACAACAGTACCTGCCTGTGATTTGAACTGAATGTTGCGTCTTTTGTACGTGCCCTCACACGCTCACTTATCCGATCTTAGGCCAGCGTTTGTGGCCGCACAGAAAACCCTTGCAGAGAGTTAAGAAATCAGCGCATGTAGGTACTTAATGACTTGACTAAAGAATGTGAATAGGATCAAACAGCTAAACAGGACATCATATGACAAACTTCGCAAAGTTAATTTACTATACAACAGAAGCACTCGTGGAAGCTTAAACTTCAAAAATAAAAGAAGTAAAGAGACAAAACATATTTACATAATTTTTTCAAAATATCCAAATAAAAAATAGAAGTACCTCCTGCTATTTTCATCATCAGGGTTAAGGAAAGTCTTGAGTAAGCTCATTAAAATTACAGGCTACACAGTTATCAGACCCTACTCCCTCCCCCCCCACCCCACTGACCATGGCGCCCCCCCCCCCCCCACTGACCATGGCACCCCCCCCTCCACTGGCCACGGTGCCCCCCCCCCTCGACCACGACGTCCTCCCACCCCACTGACCATGGCACCCCCCCCTCCACTGGCCACGGTGCCCCCCCCCCCCCTCGACCACGACGTCCTCCCACCCCACTGACCACGACACCGCCCCCCCCCCCCCCCACTGGCCACGGCGCCCCCCCTCCACTGACCATGACCACGCTCCCACTGACCAAGGCCCCTGCCTCCTACTGATCACGGCCCCCCCCCCCCCCCCACTAACCACGGCGCTCCCCCCTCCCACTGACCAAGGCCTCCCCTCCCACTGACCACAGCGCCCCCCCCCCCCCACTGACCACGACATTCCCCCCCCCCCACTGACCACGGCGCCACCCCCCCCACCACTGACCATGGCACCGCCCCCCCACTGACCACAGCCCCTCCCGCTGACCATTGCACTGCCCCCCTGCTGATCACCCCCCCACCCCCCCCCCCCCCCCCCCAGGTGAACACGGCGTCGCCTCCCGTTGACCGCGGCGCCCCGGGCAGTCGCCAACATTGCCCACCCGTAAGGCCGGCCCTGAGGTTTGTTATTTTCCTCTTACCACAAACCAAGTATACCGTTAACATATTTTTATGGTTTGCTTTTGATGTCTTGTGAACATGACCCCCCAAATCCCTCTGCTCTCCTACATCAACCAGCTTTCCCCCATTCAAAGTACTATTTTTAACAATGTGTGTCATCTCCACCTTCATGCAATGTTTTTTCCGATTCCACCAGCTTATCAATATCCCCTTGGTCCACAGAGTAATTTACTAATTCTCCTATTTTAGTATTGTCCACAAACTTGTACATTTCCCTCTAACCCTATACCCAAATCATTGATGTGTCTAGTTGTAGAACAGAACCCAGTCACACACTGCTGCACAATTCTAACCCTTGACCCTTGCTTTCACTTTCCTTTCTTCCAACCTGTTTTTATCCAATACACTCTCTCTTAATACTATTCAATTTTCTCTGGTGTGGCATCTTGTCACAAGCTTTCTCAAAGTCCAGGTACACCATATCCACAGCATTTCTCCCATCAATTAGATCTGTTAAAAGAAATGTATCTGGTCTGTCAAGTCTGATCTTCTTCTGTGAAATCCATGTTGCTGCTTAAAATTATTTTCACTTCAGCTAGATAGTCCCATTTTATTCCAAAAGAAGCTGGCACAGTGGTCCCAATGGCACCAGCGGGCTGACTGAATACTTGACAAACTGTAATATTCGATTCTTCCTTGGAAGTGTGCTAGGGCGATCAACAACTCCGTACCTTGTTTGGCCACGCCACAGTGAGAGGACGTGGGGGAACATCAGCCATCTGTAGCCGAGCAGATATGTTGGGTAATCATCCAAGGATGTTTTTCCATTGAGACACGCAATGTTCCTTGCGGCATTGAAAGGCACAGAAATGAGGATATTGTAAATACATTTTTACCTTAAATTGACCACCTGCTGTCTGCTACACTATTTTTTTCATTTGCACAATGCAAAACTACGTTTCTGTTTTGAGTAATTAAAAAAGGAATGACTATAATCTTCATGTTCATAGAATCAGAATAATACAGCAGAGAAGGAGGCCATTGGGCTCATCGTGCCTGTGCAGGCTCTGAGAGACATAAGAACATAAGAATTAGGAACAGGAGTAGGCCATCTAGCCCCTCGAGCCTGCTCCGCCATTCAAAAAGATCATGGCTGATCTGGCCGTGGACTCAGTTCCACTTACCCGCCCGCTCCCCATAACCCTTAATTCCCTTATTGGTTAAACATCTATCTATCTGTGATTTGAATACATTCAATGAGCTAGCCTCAACTGCTTCCTTGGGCAGAGAATTCCACAGATTCACAACCCTCTGGGAAAAGAAATTCCGTCTCAACTCGGTTTTAAATTGGCTCCCCCGTATTTTGAGGCTGTGCCCCCTAGTTCTAGTCTCCCTGACCAGTGGAGATAACTTCTCTGCCTCTATCTTGTCTATTCCTTTCATTATCTTAAATGCTTCCATAAGATCACCCCTCATCCTTCTGAACTCCAACGAGTAAAGACCTAGTCTACTCAATCTATCATCATAAGGTAACCCCCTCATCTCCGGAATCAACTGAGTGAATCGTCTCTGTACCCCCTCCAAGGCTAGTATATCCTTCCTTAAGTAAGGTGACCAAAACTGCACGCAGTACTCCAGGTGCGGCCTCACCAATACCCTGTACAGTTGCAGCAGGACCTCCCTGCTTTTGTACTCCATCCCTCTCGCAATGAAGGCCAACATTCCATTTGCCTTCCTGATTACCTGCTGCACCTGCAAACTAACTTTTTGGGATTCATGCACGAGGACCCCCAGGTCCCTCTGCACCGCAGCATGTTGTAATTTCTCCCCATTCAAATAATATTCCCTTTCACTTTTTTTTTCCCAAAGTGGATGACCTCACATTTTCTGACATTGTATTCCATCTGCCAAACCTTAGCCCATTCGCTTAACCTATCTAAATCTCTTTGCAGCCTCTCTGTGTCCTCTACACAACCTGCTTTCCCACTAATCTTTTGTCATCTGCAAATTTTGCTACACTACACTCTGTCCCCTCTTCCAGGTCATCTATGTATATTATAAACAGTTGTGGTCCCAGCACCGATCTCTGTGGCACACCACTTACCACCGATTTCCAACCCGAAAAGGACCCATTTATCCCGACTCTCTGCTTTCTGTTCGCCAGCCAATTCTCGATCCATGCTAATACATTTCCTCTGACTCTGCGTCCCTTTATCTTCTGCAGTAACCTTTTGTGTGGCACCTTATCGAATGCCTTTTGGAAATCTAAATACACCACATCCATCGGTTCACCTCTATCCACCATGCTCGTTATATCCTCAAAGAATTCCAGTAAATTAGTTAAACATGATTTCCCCTTCATGAATCCATGTTGCGTCTGCTTGATTGCACTATTCCTATCTAGATGTCCCGCTATTTCTTCCTTAATGATAGTTTCAAGCATTTTCCCCACTACAGATGTTAAACTAACCGGCCTATAGTTACCTGCCTTTTGTCTGCCCCCTTTTTTAAACAGAGGCGTTACATTAGCTGCTTTCTAATCCACTGGTACCTCCCCAGAGTCCAGAGAATTTTGGTAGATTATAACGAATGCATCTGCTATAACTTCCGCCATCTCTTTTAATACCCTGGGATGCATTTCATCAGGACCAGAAAACTTGTCTACCTTGAGTCCCATTAGCCTGTCCAGCACTACCTCCCTAGTGATAGTGATTGTCTCAAGGTCCTCCCTTCCCACATTCCCGTGACCAGCAATTTTTGGCATGGTTTTTGTGTCTTCCACTGTGAAGACCGAAGCAAAATAATTGTTTAAGGTCTCAGCCATTTCTATATTTCCCATTATTAAATCCCCCTTCTCATCTTCTAAGGGACCAACATTTACTTTAGTCACTCTCTTCCGTTTTATATATCGGTAAAAGCTTTTGCTATCTGTTTTAATGTTTTGCGCAAGTTTACTTTCGTAATCTATCTTTCCTTTCTTTATTGCTTTCTTAGTCATTCTTTGCTGTCGTTTTAAATTTTCCCAATCTTCTAGTTTCCCACTAACCTTGGCCACCTTATACGCATTGGTTTTTAATTTGATACTCTCCTTTATTTCCTTGGTTGTCCACGGCTGGTTATCCCTTCTTTTTCACTGGAATATATTTTTGTTGAGCACTGTGAAAGAGCTCCTTAAAAGTCCTCCACTGTTCCTCAATTATGCCACCGTTTAGTCTGTGTTCCCAGTCTACTTTAGCTAACTCTGCCCTCATCCCACTGTAGTCCCTTTTGTTTAAGTATAGTACGCTCGTTTGAGACACTACTTCCTCACCCTCAATCTGTATTACAAATTCAACCATACTGTGATCACTCATTCCGAGAGGATCTTTTACTAGGATTACTTATTATTCCTGTCTCATTACACAGGACCAGATCTAAGATAGCTTGCTCCATTGTCGGTTCTGTAACATACTGTTCGAAGAAACAATCCCGTATGCATTCTATGAATTCCTCCTCCAGGCTACCCCTTGCGATTTTGATTTGACCAATCGATATGTAGGTTAAAATCCCCCATGATTACTGCCGTTCCTTTTTCACACTCCTTCATTATTCCCTTGATTATTGTCCGCCCCACCGTGAAGTTATTATTTGGGGGCCTATAAACTACGCCCACCAGTGACTTTTTCCCCTTACTATCTCTAATCTCCACCCACAATGATTCAACATTTTGTTCATTAGAGCCAATATCATCCCTCACAACTGCCCTGATATCATCCTTTATTAACAGAGCTACCCCACCTCCTTTCTCTTTTGGTCTATCCTTCCGAATTGTCAGATAGCCCTGTATGTTTAATACCCAGTCTTGACCACCCTGCAACCACGTTTCTGTAATGGCCACCAAATCATACCCATTTGTAATGATTTGTGCCGTCAACTCATTTACTTTATTTCAATGCTGCGTGCGTTTAGGTAGAGTGTTTTAATCCTAGTTTTTAAACCATGATTTTTAATTTTGACCCCTCCTGCAGCCCCTTTATATTCATACATATTGTCCCTTCCTATCACCTTGTGGTTTACACTTACCCCAGTGCTACTCTGCTCTCTTGCCTCCTGCCTTTTGCATTCTTTCTTGGGTTTCTGTTCATCTGCACTCTCACCCACTCTAACTAACTCAGAACCCTCTCCTGGGTTCCGAATACTCCTCGCATTGAGGCACTGAGCTTTGAGGCTTGCCTTTTTATTACACTTTGACCCTTTAGAATTTTGCTGTACAGTGGCCCTTTTTGTTTTTTGCCTTGGGTTTCTCTGCCCTCCACTTTTACTCTTCTCATTTCTGTCTTTTGCTTCTGTCTCCATTTTGTTTCCCTCTGTCTCCCTGCATTGGTTCCCATCCCCCTGCCATATTAGTTTAACTCCTCCCCAACAGCATAGCAAACACTCCCCCTGGGACATTGGTTCCAGTCCTGCCTAGGTGCAGACCGTCCGGTTTGTACTGGTCCCACCTCCCCCAGAACCGGTACCCCAGGAATTTGAATCCCTCCCTGCTGCACCACTGCTCAAGCCACGTATTCATCTGTGCTATCCTGTGATTCCTACTCCGACTAGCATGTGGCACTGGTAGCAATCCCGAGATTACTACTTTTGAGGTCCTACTTTTTAATTTAGCTCCTAGCTCCTTAAATTCGTCTCGTAGGACCTCATCCCTTTTTTTTACCTATGTCATTGGTACCAATGTGCACCACGACAACTGGCTGTTCTCCCTCCCTTTTCAGAATGTCCTGCACCCGCTGCGAGACATCCTTGACCCTTGCACCAGGGAGGCAACATACCATCCTGGAGTCTCGGTTGCGGCTGCAGAAACGCCTATCTATTCCCCTTACAATTGAATCCCCTATCACTATCGCTCTCCCACTCTTTTTTTTTCCTGTGCAACAGAGCCAGCCACGGTGCCATGAACTTGGCTGCTGCTGCCCTCCCCTGATGAGTCATCCCCCTCAACAGTACTCAAAGCAGTGTATCTGTTTTGCAGGGGGATGACTGCAGGGGACCCCTGCATTACCTTCCTTGCACTGCTCTTCCTGCTGGTCTTCCATTTCCTAGCTGGCTGTGGACCCTTCACCTGCGGTAAGACCAACTCGCTACACTTGCTACTCACATCATTCTCTGCATCGTGGATGCTCCAGAGTCAGATGCACCGGAAGTGTCCCTGAGTTCCCAAATGGTGCAGGAGGAGCATATCACGTGACCGAGCTCTCCTGCCATGATCTAATCCTTAGATACACTTAATTTGGCGACAGCAATGTTAACAGGTTACTTACTGATATAAAAAAGAAAAAGACAACAATGTTAACGGGTTACTGACTGATATAAAAAAGAAAAAGAAAAGCTACTCACCAATCACCAGCCAATCACTTATCCCTTTGGCTGTGATGTCACCTTTTGATTTCTTTCTACTTCTTTTTTGCTTTTTCTCCTGGCTGGAGCTGTACAAGCTGGGCCTTTATAGGCCTCACCACGCACCCCGGACTCGCGCTGCTCGAACTGCTGCTCCTTCTCCAACGTTAGGCCTTTATAGGCCTCACCACGCACCCCGGACTCGCGCTGCTCGAACTGCTGCTCCTTCTCCAACGTTGGGCCTTTATAGGCCTCACCACGCACCCCGGACTCGCGCTGCTCGAACTGCCGCTCCTCCTCCAACGTTGGGCCTTTATAGGCCTCACCACGCACCCCGGACTCGCGCTGCCCGAACTGCCTCTCCTCCTCCAACGTTGGGCCTTTATAGGCCTCACCACGCACCCCGGACTCGCGCTGCTCGAACTGCTGCTCCTTCTCCAACGTTAGGCCTTTATAGGCCTCACCACGCACCCCGGACTCGCGCTGCTCGAACTGCTGCTCCTTCTCCAACGTTGGGCCTTTATAGGCCTCACCACGCACCCCGGACTCGCGCTGCCCGAACTGCCTCTCCTCCTCCAACGTTGGGCCTTTATAGGCCTCACCACGCACCCCGGACTCGCGCTGCTCGAACTGCTGCTCCTCCTCCGACGTTGGGCCTTTATAGGCCTCGCCACGCACCCCGGACTCGCGCTGCTCGAACTGCTGCTCCTCCTCCGACGTTGGGCTTTTATAGGCCTCACCATGCACCCAGGACTCGCACTGCTCGAACTGCCGCTCATCCTCCGACGTTGGGCCTTTATAGGCCTCTCTACGCACCCCGGACTCTCGCTGCTCGACAGCAATCCAATCCGTCCCATTCCCCCGCCCTTTTACCCCATAGCCCTACAAACTTTTCCCCTTCAAGCATTTATCCAATTCCCTTTGAAAATTATGATTAAATCTGCTTCCTCAATCGTTTCAGGCAGTGCATTCCAGATCACCATAACCTGCTGCTTAAAAACATTCTCCCCCTCTCCCTCTGGGTCTTTAGCCAATGACCTTAAACCTGCGCCCTCTGGTTACCGACCCTCCTGCCACTGGAAACTGTTTCTCCTTATTTAATCTATCAAAATCTTTCATAATTTTGAATATCTCTATTAAATCTCCCCTTAACCTACTCTTTTCTAAGGATAACAGCTTCTCTGGTCTCTCCACGTAACTGCAGTCCCGCATTCCTTTATACCATTCCAGTAAATCTCCTCTGCACCCTTTCTAAGACTTTGATATCCTAATGTGTGGCACCCAGAATTGGACACAATACTCCAGTTGGGGCCTAACCAATGATTTATAAAGGTTTAGCGTAACCCTCCTGCTCTTATATTCTGTGCCTCGGCCAATAAAGGCAAGTATTCCGTATGCCTTCTTAACCACCTTATCTACCTGGCCTGCAACCTTCAAGGATCTGTGGACCTGCACTCCAAGGTCCCTTTGCTCATCTACACTTTTCAGTGTTGTACCATTTAAAGTGTATTCCCTTTCCTTGTTAGCCCTCCCCAAATGCATTACCTCACACTTCTCCGGATTAAATTCCATTTGCCACTGTTCTGCCCACCTGACCAGTTGATTGATAGCTTCCTGCAGTCTGCAGCTTTCTTCTTCATTATCTACCACACAGCCAATTTTTGTATCATCTGCAAATTTCTTAATCATACCCCTTATATTCAAGTCTCATCATCATCATAGGCAGTCCCTCAAAACGAGGATGACTTGCTTCCACACCAAAGAAAGGATGAGTTCACAGGTGTTCCAATGAAGGACCTAATATTCTGGATCCCGAAGGGTGGAAGATGCCTGTGTGTGGATTTTTTAACGTGTGGTGGCCATTGCACACCAGCCACCACATGGACTTGACAGAGCTAGGTCTTGGTCCAGTGGCAAGGGTTAACCAAGACGACTGGAGACCTGCTCTGCTGCACGCTCCCCTGGCCCAGAACTCCCGCCTCTCCTGGGTCCCGATCACATCCCTCCACAGTCTCTCGCCGCTCCTGCTGTATCTGCCAAGGAGCAGCGCGAGCTGGTGCAGGAGGGTGACGGCAGCGAAGAGTGACATCTTAAAGGTCCAAGTCGATGATCGAGCATGGATAGAGGATTGGCTAACTAACAGAAAACAGAGAGTCAAGATAAATGGGTAATTTTCCGATTGGCAAACAGTAACTAGTGGGGTGCCGCAGGGATCGGTGCTGGGTCCTCAACTATTTAAAATCTATATTAATGACTTGGATGGAGGGACTGAGTGTAATGTAGTCAAGTTTGCTGATGATGCAAAGGTGAGTGAAAAAGCAAATTGTGAGGGCACAAAAAATCTGCAAAGGGATATAGACGGGCTAAGTGAGTGGGCAAAAATTTGGCAAATGGAATATAATGTGGGAAAATTATTATAAAAAGTATTACAAAATGTTATACTCCATTTTCAAGTCTAGATTGTTGATATATACCACAAAAAGCAAGGGACCCTGTACTGAGCCTTGCAGAACCCCACTGGAAACATCCTTCCAGCCACAAACACCCATCAACCATTACCCTTTGCTTCCTGCCTCTGAGCCAATTTTGGATCCAACTTGCCACTTTGCACTGGATCCCATGGGTTTTTACTTTCATGACCAGTCTGCCATGTGGGACCTTATCAAAAGCCTTGCTAAAATCCATATACACTACATCAAATGCACTGCCCTCATTGACCCTCCTGGTTACCTCCTCGAAAAATTCAATCAAGTTAGTCAGACACGACCTTCCCTTAACAAATCCGTGCTGACTGTCCTTGATTAATCCTTGTCTTTCTAAATGTAGATTTATCCTGTCCTTCAGGATTTTTTCCAATAATTTTCCACCACCGAGGTTCGGCTGACTGGCCTGTAAATACCCTGCCTATCCCTTTCTCCTTTCTTAAACAGAGGTACAACATTAGCAGTCCTCTGGCACCATGCCTAGCCAGAGAGGATTGGAAAATGATGGTCAGAGCCTCTGCTATTTCTTCTTTAGCTTCACTTAACAGCCATCTATCTGCATGTACTGCAGAGCCAGATTGCCCTGTCTGTAAGCCAACATTCGTCTGTCCTATTCTGCCAGAAGTGCACTAAACATTCCACATTCTTGAGTGTGTTTCATTTTTTTAAAAAAGGAGTAAACTTTAACTGGCCTTTGTGGGAGTGGTGGCCGGTTACACCTCCCACGTCCTTGTGTTGTCAGCACACTTGTAAACGCAGCCTCCTGTTAACGCACTCGGTCACCGAGCGGAAATCACCTGCATAATCCAAACCTGTGGGTGTAAGCATACCTGTGATGAAAGAGTTACAATGGCAATTGCTATGTGTATTGTGCAACAAGGAGGAGTTATTGTTGCATTTCCTAATATGTCACTGCTTTGTTAATGAGAAGATTGGGAAATTTCGGCGTGGACACAAACGAAAGAACATTCAGGAGTATAGTACTGAAGTTAAGGTAAGGGCTTGTAAAACGATACAGGCAAACGTTATTTATTCGGTCTAGTTTTGCCATTCAGTACAAGTACAGTGCAGTATTTTCACAGGTGATCAAGTTGTGTGTGTGCTATTCAGAGTCAGGTGTTGGAAGCGTTTTAAAGAGTTGTATTATTCAGAACTATATTTCTACAGGTGATTGAGAAGCTTTGCATTGTACTTGCTAAAAGACTTCTTCTCATGCAAGGGAGTGATCCCTTAAATGGCTTGAAGTAATAATGATCTTATTTTGTTTCCTTTCTTTAGTTGATCACCATCACAGAAAGAACGTTGAGTGATGGCTACACCAGGTAAGAAATATTTTGCAAACTCAACTCTAGTAAAATTCCAATTAGTTTGAAAAACTAGAAAAGTCCCGGGTCATTTATTCTGTAACAAAAATAGAAGATATTAAACATGCAAAGCAACATCTGGGGAAGGAAAAGGCAGGCTGACATTTTGGACAAGGGTCTTTTTCAAAACTGCTGAATTTATATTCTGTAAATTTATTGTGTAACTGACTGATGTGAGGTTCCTCACACGATATAGTTAACAACAGCATGTATTTATATCGCGCCTTTAATGTAGTGAAACGCCCCGAGGCACTTCACAGGAGTATGATGAGATAAAAATTTGACACCAAGCCACATAAGTAGAAATTAGTGCAGAAAAGAGGTCGGTTTCAAGGAGCGTCTTGAAGGAGGAAAGAGAGGTAGAAAGGCGGAGAGGTTTAGGGAGGGAGTTCCAGAGCTTTGGGCCCAGGCAACGGAAGGCACAGCCACCGATGGTTGAGCGATTATAATCAGGGATGCTCAAGAATTAAAGGAGTGCAGACATCTCGAGTTTGGTGGTGGGGTGGGGGGGTGGTGGGGGTGGAAAGGGGTTTAGTGCATTGTGGGGCTGGAGGAGATTACAGAGATAGGGAGGGATTTGAAAACAAGGATGAGAATTTTGAAATCGAGGTTTTGCTTAACCTGGAGCCAATGTAGGTCAGTGAGTAAAGGGGTGATGGGTGAGCGGGACTTGGTGCGAGTTAGGACACGGGCTGATGAGTTTGGATCACCTCTAGTTTACGTGGGGTAGAATGTGGGAGGCCAGCCAGGAGTGCGTTGGAATAGTCAAGTCTGGAGGTAACAAAGGCACGGATGAGGGTTTCAGCAGTGGATGAGCTGAGGCAGGGGCGGAGACGGGTGATGTTACGGAGGTGGAAATAGGCGGTTTTAGTTATGCTGTGGATATGTGGCCAAAAGCTCATTTCCGGGTCAAATATGACACCGAGGTTGCGAACAGTCTGGTTCAGCCTCAGACAGAAGTTGGGGAGAGGGACTGACGCCCCACCCGATTTTCTGTTCTATTGATGTGAACGGGATGGAGCAGTGTGCGAGTGGTATAACAGGAGGTAGTTGCTTTGCTGTCCTGCACTAGAACCGTCCAGACTCATAAACAGCTACCCCCTGAAACTTTACAGCCTTCTGGACTCAACATCAAGTTCAACAATTCCAGACCGTAACCTCTGCCCCTATTTTCTCAGGCGGCAACTGTTTATGATTCTGCCATCCCCATTTGCAACATTTAATCTCTCTGGCCTGCCTCCCTATCACAGATCGTCCCTTTTGTTCCTTCCTCCTCACCCCCTTTCCCAGCCTCTGCACAGGCTTAAAATCTGTCACATCTCTAACTTTTCCAGATCTGACGAAGGGTCTCAGACCCGAAACGTTAACTGCTGAGTGCTTCCAGCATTTTATGTTTTTATTTAAAAACTGATGTTGCTCTCATCCATAGTGCCGAGTTCCAAAGTCGTCATATCAAAATATAGCGAGTAAGCGCAAACCAGCTGTTTGGGTGTGCAGTACAGGCCTGTTGGGAATGGAGAGCTTAATGTCAGCTCAAATTTCCACAAAGCACCTAGGGGTAAATATAAGCAGCTAGCGCCATTTAAAAAAAAAATATATATATTAATTTGGGTGTATAATATGATTCCTGTAATATTGCTTCCATTACACCGAGACGCCCAGCGTAAAGTGCATGCCGCATTGTTTGAAAAACAATTCCAGTCTACCCTTACTCACTGCCCTTGCCTCCTTGCTCAGTGGATCCTGTGCCCACTGTTGTGTGCTCCTTCTCCCATGCTAGGGTTCCCTGTCCCACAATGGCCAGCTCCCATTGCTGGCTGCTGACCACTGCCGTCGTGGCCCCGACCCCTCCAGCCTCATGGTGAATGAGGCACCCGGGAGCCTGGAACATCATGGATATGAACGGACCTCCTGTTGGCAGGCGGGTGGTGAGCACATTGGGTGAAATCTATCCTGGCCCCCAGTAAAGCACGCCATGCCAAGCAATTGGTAGTCGTCGTCACGCCGTTTTCTGGACGGAAAGCAGGTCCTGAAATGGCCCAATTTGGCAAGGCTACCCCCTGCACCCCAAGGCAAGCGAAGTCCATGTGCTGGAATGGGCGCACTGCCTGTGGATTGACAGGTGCCGAAATGATTGAAATGAGGCCTCGGGGCTCCCTAGTTTGGACACTCGCTGTCCCCACAGAGCCAATTCTGAAAGAAAGACTTGCATTTATATAGTGCCTTTCACAACCCCAGTTTGTTCCAAAGAGCTTTACGACCAATGAAGTACTTTTGAAATGTAGTCACTGTTGTAACATAGGAAATGTGTTCAGATAAATTTCTTCCTCAATACCTGTCAAAATCTGAGCATCTATCTTCTGTTTTCCAACTACTAAGTAGAATAAGACTGTCCGTTCAATGGAAATTGTATCTGTGGTCATAGGAATGAAAAGAAAGGCATTGTCTACCTTCAGGGAAAGGCTCCATTCAAACCATTTTTGTTTCTCTCCTGCTTTGTACCAAGGTTGTAAAATATTTTTGTATTCAGTCACAGAATGTGGGCATCACTGGCAAGGCCAGATTTATTGTCCATCCCTAATTGCCCTTGAGAAGGTGATGAATCGCTGCAGTCCGTGTGATGAAGGTACAGGCAACTCTCGATTATCCGGGTCCCTCGGGGATTGGGCTATTCTGGGTAAACGATTTTGCCACTAGGGCGAGTGCACATCTCAGAGCTGAAATTTGACGGTGATAGAACCAACCACAAAGCCTTAGTTCGTGTTATTATAGCGTGAACGTAATAAAGTACATGAGAACAGATTCACCTGCTTCAATTTATGTGTGCTTGCTAGTTGAAGTGATCGAGATATTCACGCGTGCAACAGTTTTTAAAAACGCTGTTACAGCGGGTTCTCCGTTAGATCCATGTATGGATAATCGAGAGTTGTCTGTACTATCACAGTTAGGGAGAGAGTTCCAGGATTTTGACCCAGCAACAATAGAATCATAGAAACTTACAGCCCAGAATGAGGCCATTCGGCCCGCCAACCCTGTGCTGGCTCTTTGAAAGAGTGTCGTGCTTAGTCCCATATCCCCGCTTTGTGTCCGTAACCCTGTAATTTGCTCATCCTCCAGTACCTGCCCAGCTCCCTTTTAAAATTATTTATGGTTTCAGCTTCCACTTTATTTTTTGTTCATTGGATGTGCGCAGTGCTGGCAAGACCAACATTTATTGCCCAAACCTAATTGCCCTCGAAGATGATGGTGAGCCGCCATTTCAGAGGGCAGTTAAGAGTCAACCACATTACTGTGGGTCTGGAGTCACATTTAGGCCAGACCAGGTAAGGGCGGCAGATTTCCTTCCCTAAAGGACATTGGTGAACCAGATGGGTTTTTACGACAATTTTTCTGGTGTATCTTAAAAATCCCCATTCTGCACATTTAATTTGCGCCAGTGTAAGTGAGTTAGTTAGGATTTTTTTTAGTTTTTTTTCAAAAGGGGGTGTTACCAGCCATTTTGGCCATTTAAGCCACTTTGGACAGCTAATAGTTGCTCCAAACTAACTTAGGCCAGTGTATGTGGCCACTTGGCCACACAGAAAACCCTTGGGGAGAGTTAAGAAATCAGCGCAGGTAGGTACATTCTAAAGCACCAAGACTTACAAAGCACAAAAAGCATTCCATAACAAATAAAAAAATAGAAGGAAGCAGAGAAGACCTGCAGCTAAAACATGAAGACTTACAAAGTTTAAGGAAAGATTAAAAGAAAATAAAGCAACTCTGCAAACACACAATCATAGTAATTTAAACACGAGCTGTTACTTGTTCAGGGCTTTTTTCATGTCACTCATTACTTTGCACATTTTTACAGGTTTCCTTCACAATCATTCTTTTATCTGTAAAGGGATCTCCCTAAAACAAATTAAGCTGAGCAATGTTTCCATTCTCTGTGTAATTGGCTCCAAAGGCTATATGTCGAGATACTCCCAAAAGATGTGTAAAATAGAATCAACTTCACTATATTTTTGCCAGAAACAAGTTAGCACAGCAGGTTTCCATCTGTTCAATAGCTCGCGGGCCGGTGCAGGAGACCACTCGGCCAGGGGTAGGGGCGGCGAACCAGTCGTCCCTTGGGCCGGGGATAGGGGCGGTGAGCATCGGGTCCCGCTCACAGCCTGCAGGATGTGCTGGGAGGGCGAGGAGCTACTGCGCGGGCGCGCAGACTCCACCACGCATGCGCATAGCTGCCGGCATTGTTTTCGGCGCAGGACTGTAGCTCCGCCCCCCCCACTGCACTATATACTTCATGCCAGGACCGGGACACACAGCAGAGCAGACAGAATTGTGAGTACGTTTTTTGCCGCCGTTATGAGCGCACAAATTCGGCGCATCTCGGGAGAGTGCACCGGAAAAAGGGGTTGGGGAACTTTGGGCCCATGATCTCCATTACTGATACCAGCTTTTTATTTCATATATTTTTAATTAACTTAATTTAAATTTCCCACCTGCCGTGGTGGGATTTGAACTCACGTTTGCAGATCATTAGTCTAGGCCTTTGAATTATTAGTCCAGTAATATAACCACTACACCACTGTACCCAGGTAGAGCATGCTAGATCCCAATAACTCTGAGTGAAAACATCTCTCCTCATCAGCCCTCTCGATCTTTGCCAATGATTTTGAACCTGTGACCTCGAGTTATTGACCCACTCGTCAGAGGGAATATTGGGGGAGAAATTGGGCTACTTTGTGCCCCCCCATTAGCGCCCCCTGGTGGAACACTGCTTAGTGTCAAGGCCAGACATACAGATGGCCTTGCAGGACGCCCTCAACCAGCTCTGGGCCTGGAAGGCCCGGCTGTAGACTGCACCACCTCAGGTTGGGCGGCGGCAGTCTGGGCTGGCTGGGTGACAGGCAACGACAAGGGCAATGGCGGAGTGGCAGTGGTGGGATCAGGAATGCTGCAATCCTGAGAGAGGACAGCAGGTTCCTGCTCCACTGACCCACTGCCAGTCCCCCGGGGCAGCACCTCAGCATCCCTACCAATCTGATGGAGCACAGATTGGTTGCCTGCTGCAACACTGAGATCCCTGCTGCACTGTGGTGGACCCAGCGACGATGGCAGCAGTCAGAGCTTGGGTGGCATCCAGCAGAGACTGCTTGGGAGCATTCTGAGCTTCGATGCCAGCAACCATTGTCTGCATTACAGCACTAAGTCGTTGAGTTGCTTCTGCCTGTGCTGCAATGGAAGCTGCCACGTCAGCCATTACATGTGGTCTGGGTCCCCACGGTCTCTGGGAGTCCACCATCGTCTGCACACTGGCAATGATGGGCTCCATGGTGCGCGCAGAGCTCTGTGCAATGTTGGGGGCGGACTCCTCCATTGCCAAGAGGCTCGTGGGCACCCTTGCCATTGCACCTTTGATGTCAGAGTGAGTGGTCATCACCCTTATTGTGGACACCTCCCCATCAAGATCCTCATCTGAGTCCTGTGCAGCAGAACTTGTGCACGAACTCGCCCTCCGGGAAGCTGGTTCCTGAGCCCTTTCCCCTTGGCTTTGCTGCAGCCCGCTAGTCCCCGGTGCATCACCCAGTGCAGACCCCTCTACTAAGCAAACATCTACTGATCGCATAGTGCCGGTCTCTGAGTGCCTGCGGGTGAGCGATGCAGTGACATGGTGCTTGGGTCCTCCTCCTCTTCTCCTTCCTCACTCTCATTGGGGGGGCTCAGGGACAGGCGGGTCATCTGCTGGCTGATTATCTGAAAGCATAATGGCACAAGACTCGCGTTAAGCTGAGGGCAGGGGGCAGAAATGGAGCAAGGAAGGCAGACAGTATCAGGAGCTGGAAAGTGAGAAAGCTTTCTGCTGTGAGGGGGAAGTGGGATGAGAGAAGGAGAGGGAACAAAGATACTGTTGTTACCCCCCAATGGGGTCGACATCGCCAACGGCCACAGCGCCCACCACCTGCTGCCCAATGAGCCGCAGCACTTGCTCCTCCATGTCTGAGAGCTGCTGGAGCTGAGCTTCACCCCGCCTGTCCTCTGCTGCCCCCTCCTATGTGGGCCATCTTGTCCGGCAAAAGGATGGAATGTGTGTGAGTCAGAGACCAGCTATGTGTCTGGGAGCTATGCCTGCCATCGTTGGATAGCTGTGAATGTAGGCAAGGCTTGCGATGAGGATATGAGTTTGAATAGGTACGGATGTTTGTTGGGTGACTGGTAGGGGAGTGGTGCTTTGTGCAGTGTGCACAGACCGAGGTTGAGATGCTGGTATGTAAGACCTGTTGAAGCATGTACTCACCTTGGCCATCCAACTGAGGTCATTGAATTATTTACGGCACTGTTCATGCTGCATTGCACAACACTACTGGCTGAGACCTCCTGGGCCACTTCCCTCCTCATTGCCCTGAAGACCTGGGGCAATGGCCTCCTTCCACTGGCCAGGAACAGCACTTCCCTCCTTTGCTCCACTGCCCCCACCAATACCTCCAATGCGACGTCAGTGAACCAACGAGCTCTCTCCCTGGGATTGGGATTGGGAGCAGCCATAGCCATGAGGTGTTTCGCTTGCTCTTAGGTCGACTTCAGTTCCAGGAATGATGAAAATGAGCAGCTGCACATTGATACAACCTTTCCTTTAAGAGCTGGAATGAGTCAGTGTGAAGGATTGAAGGATCATTGCTGAATGCAAGTCAACTGAAACTCGGTAGCGGTCTGGGAGTAGCGCCTCACAGAGTTTATCGGCACTTAATTTACCGCTCCCTTCATTCCTGGGGTGCAAAGCCCAATTTACCAGCCCCTTCCTTCCTAGGGTGCTAAAGCCCAATTTAGAAGAACTTCAGAAACCATTGCGCCTGGTGCTAAATTTTAAAAATGTAAAGAGTTAGTGCCCCAAACAAATGTTTCTCCCTTTGTTCACTATTTACTCTGTCCAAACTTCTCATCATCTTGAAAACCTCTATTACCCTTTATATGTTTATAAAAAGTTACCTGCTAATCTTTTCTTTTAACTTCCTCTTTGTCTCCCAGATTAACTTTTTCAATTCCCGTCTGTATTTTCCATAATCATCTTGGTTATTAACTGAATCTTTTATCAAGACAATGAAGGAACGGCGATATATTTCCAAGTCAGGATGGTGTTCTCATACACCTGCTGCCCTTGTCCTTCGAGGTGGTAGAGGTCGTGGGTTTGGGAAGTGCTGTCGAAGAAGCCTTGGCGAGTTACTGCAGTGCATCTTGTAGATGGTACACACTGCAGCCACAGTGCACCGGTGGTGGAGGGAGTGAATGTTGAAGGTGGTGGATGGGGAGCCAATCAAGCGGCTGCTTTGTCCTGGATGGTGTCGAGCTTCTTGAGTGTTGTTGGAGCTGGACTCATCCAGGCAAGTGGAGAGTATTCCATCACACTCCTGACTTGTGCCTCGTAGACGGACCTGCTCTTATATTCACAGTATTTATGTGGCTGGTCCAGTTAAGTTTCTGGTCAACAGTGACCCCTCAGGATGTGGTTGGTGGGAGATTCGACGATGGTAATGCCATTGAATGTCAAGTGAAGATGGTTAGACTTTTTCTTGTTGGAGATGGTCATTGCCTGACACTTGTGTGGCAACAATGTTATTTGCCATTTATCAGACCAAGCCTGAATGTTGTCCAGGTCTTGCTGCATGTGGGCATGGACTACATCATTATCTGGGGAGTTGCAAATGTGACTGAACATTGTGCAATCATCAGCAAATATTCCCACTTCTGACCCTATGATATAGAGAAGGTCATTAATGAAGCAGCCCTGAGGAACTCCTATGGTGGTGTCCTGGGGCTCAGATGATTGATCTCTCAAATTTTACTAGGGCTCCTTGAAGCTGCACTTGGTCAAATGGTGCCTCAATGCTGTGAACTGTCACCTCACCTCACCTCTGGGATTCTGCCCTTTTGTCCATGTTTGGACCAAGGCTGTAATGAGGCCTGGAGCCGAGTGGTCCTGGTGGAACCCAAACTGAGCACCGGTGAGCAGATTATTGGTGAGTAAGTGCCGCTTGATAGCACTGTCGACAACACCTTCCATCACTTTGCTGATGATTGAGAGTAAACTGATGGGGCAATAATTGGCCGATCGGATTTATTCTGTTTTTTATGGAAAGGACATACCTGGACAATTTTCCACATTGTCGGGTAGATGGCAGTGTTCTAGTGATACTGAACAGCTTGGCTAGAGGCGCAGCTAGTTCTGGAGCACAAGTCTTCAGCACTGCCTTTCGGGATGTTGTCGGGGCCCATAGCCTTTGCTATATCCAGTGTGCTTAGTCGTTTTTTGATATCATGTGAAATGAATCAAATTGGCTGAAGACTGGCTTCTGTGATGGTGGGGACCTCAGGAGGAGGCCGATATGGATCATCCACTCGGCACTTCTGGCTGAAGATGGTTGCCAACGCTTCAGCCTTGTCTTTTGCACTCACGTACTGGGCTGCGCCATCATTGAGCATGGGGATATTCATGGAGCCTCCCGTTAATTGTTTAATGGTCCACCACCATTCACGACTGGATGTGGCAGGACTACAGAGTTTTGATCTCATCCGTTGGTTGTGGGATCGCTTAGCTCTGTCTATAGCATGCTGCTTCCGCTGTTTAGCATGCATGTCATCGCCGAGAGCATGCAGAAAACAAGTGCAAGCAGCGGAAAGAATGTACAGCAAACCTGTCCCACCCTCCCTTACCCTCAACAACTGCCTGTCCCACCTGTGGCAGGGACTGTGGCTCCCATATTGGACTGTTCAGCCACCTAAGGACTCATTCGAAGAGTGGAAGCAAGTCTTCCTCGATTCCAAGGGACTGCCTATGATGATGATGAGTCCATTAAGGAAGATATAAATAGGTTATGAAAATCATTGCATAACATGGAGCTTAAATTTGTGACAGAGAGTGAATCTTATGCTCTATCAATTGATTGAGTAATCTGGGTTTGAAGAGGTGCTTACTCTTAATTACAATGAAACCTTCATCTGTTCACATACAGATGTCCCTACAAATCAGGACACGAGGAAAGCCGCAGGAGTGAGGGCCGCAACCGAACTTTCCATTAGATGTAATGGGAGAAAAATTATGGTCTGTTTGCCAACAATTTCCCCAACACACTTCCTACAAGCTCCACTCCAACTGAGAATGCAGAAGGGCATTATCACCCATAGTATCACTTCATTTCTGTTGGGTGCCAAAGCACAATAACAGTTATTTAGTCTTAGTCTATCCACACTGTGTCTGGTGGGTCCTGTTGTGTATGTGGCCTTGTTCTGAAAGTATACCTCTGTTCTTTCTCTCCTGTAACCAATAACAATTTTCCCCATGTTATTTTATGCTTGTATTATAAACACCTTTTTACTTTTGGAAAGTATTCCTTAAGCTCAGTTATTGATCTGTTATCAGGATTGGCTCCACATCTGCAAATACATTTTAGTTCACTCTGACGAATCTTCCACGGTGTTACTGACAATTAGTAGGCAGAGCGTCAGTGCATCCTTCTCTTTCCCGGCCCCCCGACTCCAGCTCTCATCTCCCTGCCTGCTCTCAACTCACCTTTGATTGCTTTCTCCGGCCATTGGCCTCTGCCCGCCCAAGTGCCACCGAGGTCCTAGGCGGTTCTTTGGGCGGGATATTCATGAAGACGGTCCCTCAAAGGTCGGCGGGCAGCAAATGAGCGACTTATGCCGCCAGTCTGGGCGGCAGCCGGCAGGAGCTTCCAATCTCGGCGGCAGAGGCGCTTGCCGCCCAAGTGCCGCCGAGGATGGAGTCGGGCCCACGGAGGGTCGAAGAGCTGAAAAGAAATAGCATCAACGAGAAAAACCATCTGAAGACTTTCAGGGGACCCCATCCAGGTAAGTCCCTGTAAAGAAATAAATTACAAAAATTCACTTACCTTTTTTTTCAGCATCTTCCTACTTACCGTCGGGGACAGACCAGCCTCCAGCCAGCGGTCCACCCCTGTTCTGCCGCCGACTCCCGCCCGCATGGATATCGCATCTCGGCGGGTGCGGGCTCAGTTGCGCCACTCGGCTATCCGCTAATATCAGCGGGTGCTTCCCGGCGGCTCTCCCCTCCCGCTCACTCCAGGCCACGTCGAAAGTGGCACTCGGCGGTTGGACCAGAGGAATGTCAGCGGCAGTGGCCATCAATTTCAGCCCCATTGTCTTCCTGTGATGCTCATCGTTACCAGCTGTCCAACAAGGAAAGCTAATGGTGGTCAACTGGGCCTGAGGGCAGACTGGTCTGATGGGAGATTGTTGTGTATCTGGAAAGCATGCACTCCCATGTTCCGCCACCAGGGAGCACATCCCCTGAAGGTCCAAGGGATCCCAGCATCCCTTGGGAGCACTGTATATAAGCCGGCCCCTAAGGCCTGTTCCTCACTCTGGTGTGTCTTAATAAAGACTCAGGTCACTGTTACTTTAACTTCCCTCTGTGCAATCTCAGCTGTGTTAGGAACACAATAACTGGCGACGAGTATACGAATCCAACGCAAAGATGCAGCAAACTGTGGGCATCCTGGAAAAGTTCTCGGAGGGTGAGGACTGGGAAGCCTATGTCGAATGGCTAGACCATTACTTTGTAGCCAACAAGCTGGACGGAGAAGGAAGCACTGCAAAAAGGAGAGCGGTCCTCCTCACAGTCTGCGGGGCACTGACCTACAGCCTCATGAAGAATCTTCTGGTTCCGGTGAAACCCACAGATAAGTCGTATGAGGAGCTGTGTACACTGGTTTGGGAGCATCTTAACCCGAGGGAGAGCGTGCTGATGGCGAGGTATCGGTTCTACACATGCCAGCGATCTGAAGGTCAGGAAGTGCCGAGCTACGTCGCCGAGCTAAGGCGACTTGCAGGACAATGTGAGTTTGATGGCTACCTGGAGCAAATGCTCAGAGACTTTTTTTGTACTGGGCATTGGCCACGGGACCATCGTACGAAAATCTTTGACTGTAGAGACACCGACCCTCAGTAAGGCCATTGCCATAGTACAGGCGTTTATGTCCACCAGTGATAACACCAAACAAATCTCTCAGCACACAAGTGCTAGCAATGTTCATAAAATAACTGGAACTGTGTTTGCGAGCAGAAATGTACAGGGCAGAAACCACGAGTCTGCAACTGCCAGCAGGCCTCAGGTGATCCAGATGACTGAGTCCGCAACAAAGGATGAATGCAAGGCAATTCACACCTTGTTGGCATTGTGGAGGCTTCCATTCAGCCTATTCATGCCGCTTCAATGTTTGCAAGAGCTGTGGAACAATGGGGCATGTCCAACGAGCTTGCAGATGAGCTGCAAGTTCTGCAAAACCTGATGACCACGTGGCAGAGAAAGATCGGTTCATGGTGGATCAAAGCAATTTCGAGCCTCAGAGAGAGGAGGCAGATGCTGAAGTACACTGGGTGCACACATTTTCGATGAAATGTCCACCTATAATGCTAAATGTAAAATTGAATGGCTTACCCGTAGCCATGGAACTGGACACTGGCGCTAGCCAATCCATCATGAGGAAAAAGATGTTTGAAAGACTGTGATGCAACAAGGCACTCAGACCAGCCCTGAGCCCCATCCACATGAAACTGAGAACGTACACCAAAGAGCTCATCACTGTCCTGGGCAGCGCCATGGCCAAGGTCACCTACGAGGGCACGGTGCATGAACTGGCACTCTGGATTGTCCCGGGCGATGGCCCCACACTGCTTGGAAGGAACTGGCTGGGCAAAATCCGCTGAAACTGGGATGACATCCGAGCGCTATCACATGTCGATGAGGTCTCATGTACCCAGGTTCTTAACAAATTTCCTTCCCTTTTTGAGCCAGGCATTGGAAATTTTTCCAGGGCGAAGGTGCTGATCCACTTGGTCCCAGAGGCACGACCTATTCACCACAAGGTACTAGCGGTACCTCACATGATGAGGGAGAGAGTGGAAATCAAGCTGGACAGGCTGCAAGCGAGGGCATCATCTCCCCAGTGGAATTCAGCGAGTGGGCCAACCCGATTGTTCCAGTACTCAAAAGTGATGGCACGGTCAGGATTTGCAGCGATTATAAAGTAACTATTAATCGTTTCTCGCTACAGGACCAATACCCACTACCTAAGGCAGATGACCTATTTGCAACGCTGGCAGGAGGCAAGATGTTCGCCAAGCTCGACCTGACTTCGGCCTACATGACGCAGGAGCTGGAGGAGTCTTCGAAGGGCTTCACCTGCATCAACCCGCACAAGGGACTGTTCTTCTACAACAGATGCCCGTTTGGAATTCGGTCAGCTGCAGCGACCTTCCAAAGAAACATGGAGAGCCGACTCAAGTCGGTACCACACACGGTGGTTTTTCAGGACGCCATATTGGTCACGGGTCGGGACACCGCCGAGCACCGACAAAACCTGGAGGAGGTCCTCCAGCGACTGGATCGCGTAGGGCTGCGGCTGAAGAGGTCGAAATGCATCTTCATGGCAACAGAAGTGGAGTTTTTGCGGAGAAAGATCGCGGCGGATGGCATTCAGCCCACAGACGCACAGACAGAGGCTATCAGGAACGCGCCCAGGCCACAGAACGTCACGGAGCTGCGGTCGTTCCTGGGACTCCTCAAATATTTTGGTAATTTCCTACCGGGGTTAAGCACCCTCTTAGAGCCCCTACATGTGTTATTGCGTAAAGGTGAGAACTGCATATGGGAAAAAAACAAATAATTGCTTTTGAGAAAGCCAGAAACATTTTATGCTCCAACAAGCTGCTTGTATTGTATAACTCGTGTAAAAGACTTGTGCTGGCATGTGATGCGTCGTCGTACGGAGTCGGATGTGTATTACAACAAGCTAACATTGTGGGGAAGTTGCAACCTGTCGCCTATGCCTCCAGAAGCTTGTCTAAGGCCGAGAGGGCCTACAGCATGATTGAGAAAGAGGCATTAGCGTGTGTGTTCGGGGTAAAGAAAATGCATCAGTACCTGTTTGGCCTCAAATTTGAGCTGGAAACCGATCACAAGCCCCTCCTATCCCTGTTCGCTGAAAACAAGGGGATAAATACTAATGCCTCAGCCCGCATACAAAGATGGGCACTCGCGCTATCGGCATATAACTATACCATCCGCCACAGGCCAGGCACCGAGAACTATGCGGATACTCTGTCGGCTACCATTGCCCACCACGGGGGTGGAAATGGCGCAGCCTGCAAACTTGTTGATGGTGGCGCAACCCCCAGACTTGTTGATGGTCATGGAAGCGTTTGAAAATTATAAATCACCTGTCACGGTCCGCCACATTCGGACTTGGACCAGCCAAGATCCTCTGCTCTCCCTAGTAAAAAATTGTGTACTGCATGGGAGCTGGGCCGCATCCCCGTTAAAATTCAAGAGCTAATCAAGCCGTTCCAGCAGCAAAAGAACGAGCTGTCCTTTCAGGCAAACTGCCTGTTGTCGGGTAACCGCATAGTGCTACCCAAAAAGGGCAGGGAGACGTTCATCTCGGATCTCCACAGCACACACCCGGTATAGTAATGATGAAAACGATAGCCAGATCCCACATGTGGTGGCCCGGTATCGACTCTGACTTAGAGTCCTGTGTACGGCAATGCAGCATGTGTGCTCAGTTGAGCAACGCGCCCAGAGAGGCACCACTAAGTTTGTGGACCTGGCCCTCCAGACCATGGTCGAGGATCCATGTCGACTATGCGGGCCCGTTTCTTGGTAAAATGTTCCTGGTGGTGGTGGTGGTGGATGCTTTTTCAAAATGGATTGAATGTGAAATAATGTCGAAAAGCACCATTGAAAGCCTGAGGGCCATGTTTGCCACCCACGGCCTGCCTGACATACTGGTCAATGACAACAGGCCATGTTTCACCAGTGCCGAGTTTAAAGAATTCATGACCCGCAATGGGATCAAACATGTCACCTCGGCCCCGTTTAAACCAGCCTCTAATGGACAGGCAGAGCGGGCAGTACAAATAATCAAACAGAGCCTTAAGCGAGTTACAGAAGGCTCACTCCAAACCCGCCTGTCCCGCGTACTGCTCAGCTACCGCACAAGACTCCACTCGCTCACAGGGATGCCCCCGGCTGAGCTACTCATGAAAAGGACACTTAAAACCAGACTCTCGCTGGTTCACCCCAACCTGTATGATCAGGTAGAGAGCAGGCGGCAGCAACAAAATGTAAACGATGATCGCGCCACTGTGTCACGGGAAATGGATCTGAATGATCCTGTGTATGTGCTAAACTATGGACATGGTCCCAAGTGGATCGCGGGCACGGTGATCGCTAAAAAAGGGAGTAGGGTGTTTGTAGTCAAACTAGACAATGGACAAATTTGCAGAAAGCACCTGGACCAAACAAGGCTGCGGTTCACAGACTGCCCTAAACAACCCACAGCAGACACCACCTTTTTCGAGCTCACAACACACAACCAAAGGATCAATGACACCACCCCGGACCAGGAAATTGAATGCATGACGCCCAACAGCCCAGCAAGGCCAGGCGCACCTAGCAGCCCTGCAGGGCCAACAACACGCCAGCCCAGTGAGGGCACAGCCAACACACCAGAACAGACATTTGTACCGAGGCGGTCCACCAGGGAAAGAAAGGCTCCCGACCGCCTCACCTTGTAAATAGTTTTCACTTTGACTTTGGGGGCGAGTGATGATGTGTATCTGTAAAGCATGCGCTCCCATGTTCCGCCACCAGGGAGTGCATCCCCTGAAGTCCCAAGGGATCCCAGCATCCTTGGGAGCACTGTATATAAGCCTGCCATTAAGGTCTGTTCCTGACTCTGGAGTGTCTTAATAAAGACTGAGGTCACTGTTACTTTAACCTCCCTGTGTGCAGTATCATCTGTGTTAGGAACACGAGTGGAAGTTCTCCGATATTTGTGGGCGACATCAACCTGCCCCAATCCTTTTGCCCTCATCCCCTTCTATTTCCTCCTGCCTCTTTGATTCCTCAGCACTGTTCATTCCCCGCCCATTCCTCTTTGCCCACATGCATTGCTGCCGCCTTCTGCTTTTTTCCCATTCACTCACTACCCTCCTCCTCCATCCCCGCCCCCCCACCCCACCCTACACACACACATTCCCTATTGCTGGGCCAGTTTCCTTACAAGATAATTATGGATGAGAAAGGCCATTTGACCTATCTTAATTCATCCATCCAGAGAGATCCTAACATTCTCCATTGTCGCATCAAATTGATTCCAGGGCTTTTGCTCCCAGTTCTCTATCTGAAAGTCCATTCCACACTTAATCGCTCTTCGTGTAAAGCATTTCCTGATATTAGTCCTGAAATTACCCTTTACTATTTTGAGCCAGTGTCCCCTTGTTCTCTTCCTGCAGTTTAATTTGAAATAACATTCTGGGTTAACTTTGTCTATACATTAACAATCTTCACTGCATTCTAGGATGAAGAGCTAAATTTTTCTAGTCTTTTCTCATTTTCTCCAGCAAAAAGGATCAGTATTCATGGCTCTACTCTGCACTGTCTCTAGTGCGAAAGTATCGCTCTCCTTTCTTGGCAACCAGAAGTGGATGCAGTACGTAAGGGTGTGGTCCAAACAAAGCACCATGGCCCAGAAATTGCAGTCGGATGCTTCCCGCGGGTGGATGCCACCGATCCCAAAGGTTTCTACGGAAATACCTGGTGGTCCCGGAGGTTCAGCGGTTTGCGGTCCTGGCCTTCTATGCGAAGGCCTTTATCGGGGCCCACGTATCTCAGGAGCGTAAGGGTTTTGTACGTATCAATGGGATCACGTGGGCCGGCCCAACCTATCAGAGTAGGGGATCCCCATTCATACTTAGGGTAATTCCATATATGCGGAACTCATATAAGTATGAATGGGAATACACCCAAATACACAAACACTGAAATTATTTTTTTTTTAAACCATCACATATTTCAAATTAATAAAAATAGAATGTAATTAATTATTAAAAACAAAAATGTAATTTTTTGAAAAATGAACTTACCTTATTTAACAGGATTTTAAATGCTTAAATTATTTTTTCAAATGTATTTTTCTGTACTTTAAAAGTCTTGCGCTGATAAAAGCAGGCCTTGCGCCTTTTTTCAGTGGTAAGAATTTGAAGTACATTCGCTGGGCAGGAGTGGGGCAAAAAGCCCAACTCTCTGCCCGCAGAGGCCCGTGGTTCCGGATGCGGTGGATCTGTCGAGATTTCTTGACTGATCGCAAGATCCGGGTTTAGGCGCATGCGCTTCGTGTACCTAAACCCAGAACTTGCGGGGAACCCACGGGCGTGTGCGCAGCTCATACAATTTGACCACAACTGCTTCTGACTTAGATTGTACTGTTTTGGTTACCTCGTTCAACGTCCTATTGGCTTTGTTGATTATTGCTCTGCATTGGTTGGACATGTTTTGTGTTGAGTTTACTAAACCTGCTCTGTGTCTTTCAGCATTATCCTTGGCTATTAGAACAACATTCATGGAATACACTTTTTTCCTTAGTATGTGTAGCATTAAATTTCTCTGCTGTTGTTCTGCCCAGTTACATCTCCCTTCTTGTTTGGTATCTTTGGATTTAACCATTTTGCATTGATTTTCTGAATCCAGGTAAATTGAAAATCGTAGTGGTCCCAACACCAACCCCCTAAGGTATTCTACTTTCCCTGGTCTGACATAACTCTTTTAGCAAGGCCTCATTGATTCCGACCCTTCACCCTGTTATCCATTTCCAGGGTCTGCCCTCAATCTCTCCATCTTTCAGTTTAGTTAATAGCCTTTCACGGTATAATGTATTTGCTTCATGGGTTCTTTGCTGAAGAATGCATAGCAACACATTGCTATTAAGAACTAGTTGGTTTATTAGCAAAGGTTTAACAATCACACTACACATTACCAGTTCATCCAGGCTCACAACCACCTGCCTCATCATGGATCTCCCGAACCCAACTGGCTGGGGTTTTATTGAGTGTTGTGAACATCACATGACTGGCTAAGCCACTCCCACTCGACAGCTCCCTAAACCTGTGAGCATCCTCACAGGGGTGTACATTACACACGTGGAATTTTATCAAAAGCCTTTTCAAAGTGGAGATACATCAGGTTACAGGACTTTCCACAGGCCACCTGGGCTTTCCCTCCTTGAAATAAGTTACGGAGATTGGTCAAGCAAGATCTTCCCCGTCTGAATCCATACTGGCTGCTATTTACTAGATTATTGAATGGGCAATCCTCGACTTTATGCCTGACAATTGATTCCATTATTCCACAATGAATGGAAGTCAGACTAATAGGCGTGTGGTTGCCTGTGTCTGTTTTGTTACCCTTTTTGAATATGGGCACCCGCATTCTGACTGACTGACTGACACAGTGCTGTCCATAATGAGTCGGAGGCAGGGTGGGCTTGGAATACTGGTGTCACTATATGCAGCCCACCACATTAGGCTGTTTAAAATCTATCAGCTACTTGCCCAGTGTTCACTGACTCCCGTGTAATGTAGTCTCTCTCAGCACTCTGGATAAATACTACTGCTACTGCAGTGCGTCTATTTCTTTCTGTTTGATATCTCCTGTGTAAATGTATATTCTGTGTGATCCATTCCTGAGTAAGGAATGAAATGGCTTTGGCTTTGTCGCTTGGGTGTTGGTTCTGCACCTGATGCCAGGTCCGAGGGGGAGTGGGACTGGCTGAGGTGCTCTGGCAGAGAGCCGGCACAGGCTCGATGGGCCGAATGGCATCCTGCTATGCTGTAACCTCGATGGGCTATTTGGCCCATCTTTACTCATCTATCCAAAGAGATCTATTCACAAGGAGCCTGTGGCACAAGTATACCATAAAATGTGGCCGCACACACACATTGATAATTAATGCCTAAAATCTGGTGGGATGGTCGGGGGTAGGGGGGGGGAGTTTAGGGAAGCGAGGGGGACTAAGACACAGTAGAGAGAGCTCTATTCTGTATCTAACATATCCTGTTCCTGACTTAAGAATGCCTGATGCTGACAGTGGGTTAGAAAACTGGAAATAGATCTGTTTCAGCACAGACATTCAGTGCTAATTAAAATGAAGCTGGTTGACGCAAAATGTATTTTGAAATATGTGAGAGCCAGAGGAAAAAGTGCAGCTGTTCTGTACGTTGTCTTGACGTTTTGGGCTCTGTGTTTTCACTAGTATTCATATTTACTACTTAAAGGGCCATCAGTTTCGAGGTAAAATGTTTGAGAGATCCTTTTACTAAATCTGTAAATAAAAATGGTCAAAGACACGGTTAGAGGTACAATAATATTCATCACTAATGGTTTCTTGTACTATAATTAAAGTGACCTATTAAGAGCTTGTTGCAAAAAATGACAGACTGGATCACAATGTAATATCTGTTTCTGTGTGTGTGTCTTCCCATGGCCGACGTGGGGGTGGGGGAGTAATTCTTTAATAAGGAAGAGTACAAACACAATACAATTTCCCACAGGGAGGGAGGGAGGGAGGCAGGCAAAGGTCAGAAGTTCAAGCCATGTTTATATAGCATCCACTAGCCAGTTCAAATAGTAAGTTTTGAGAGCAACTTGTCTGACTTCCCACAGATTAAGGGAATGGGCAAAGTAAAGATGCTCATATATGTTGTTTGTTTTTAAATGTTGTGTCTTTAGGAGCTGATCCTAAGCAGGCCCATCCGCCTGGGGCCTATCCACCTGGGGCCAGTCCGCCTGGGGCCTATCCACCTGGGGCCAGTCCGCCTGGGGCCTATGACCCTCAAGTTCCTCCAGGAGAAAAAGGATTGAGTGATGTTCGGATGATGCCAATGCTAAGCAGTATCCCAAATTGTCCACCAGGCCTGGAGTATCTTGCACAGGTAAATGAAAAGTTTGATGATATGTTCCTAAAGACCCGTATAAGATTATGAGAGGGCTTGACAAGGTGGATGCAGAGAGAATGTTTCCACTGATGGGGGAGGCTGGAACTAGAGGGCACGATCTTAGAAAAAAGGGCCGCCCATTTAAAACTGAGATGAGGAGAAATTTCTTCTCTGAGGGTTGTAAATCTCTGGAATTCTCTGCCTCAGAGAGCTGTGGAAGCTGGGACATTGAATATATTTAAGACTGAGATGGACAGTTTCTTAACCGATAAGGGAATAAGGGGTTATGGGGAGCGGGCAGGGAAGTGGAGCTGAGTCCATGATCGGATCAGCCAAGATCGTATAAAATGATGGAGCAGGCTCGAGGGGCCATATGGCCTACTCCTGCTCCTATTTCTTATGTTCTAATGTTAAACAAAGTGTGCATTACTTTGTTGAACGAGCAGGAACTGTTGTTCGGTTAGCACAGCTGATGTGTTTAGTTCTTTGAAGACTGATAGTCCACCTTGAAGGTGTGACTGAAGTGTTAGTATGATTTGATCAACTCTTGTGTACGTCCAGGCAATAGATGAGAATGAAAGTCGAGCAGATGAATTTGCCACTAATTTAAAAAATGGGTATAGAGCCTAAGTAAGTTATTAAGATAATACCATGAAGTCACCATGTTAACAATCCTGAGGGACTGGGCTGTGGGAATGTGGAACCCTGGCTTTTATCACCTCTGAGGAAGTGGGGGATATTGGATTTATAACGTAAAAGGTTCTTTGCTGGGAGACCAAGGCAGAATCAAAGTGCTGTTAGTTGCTGACATGTATCATTGCTTACTGTTTGTTATTAATTATACTCGGCTCTCTGTATGTAACCATATTTGGATTATGGAAGGAGTGGAGCCCCTGTTACCCCATGTTTCTATGGGTCTTCACAACTGATGGGGCTTTTCTCATTCTTATATTTACCTAACCGGTACTTATAGACCATGGGCTCAATTTACCCCAAGCCCGTTTTCTAGCGTATTGCCAGAGTTACACCGGGTTTTCTAGGCCAGAAATGCGCCATGAATATTTTTCCCAACTTTCCTCGATTTATAAATTGAATTTGGCACTGCGCAGTATGTCCAGTTGCCTTGGTGGGGGGGCGGGGGGGGGTAGGGTAGGTGGAGCCTGCTGTCTGCACCGAGAAACAAAGCCGTACCTTCTGCGCACGCACGGGAAAAAAAGTTACATTCTTGACGTCGCTCCAATGGACGCACATGTTCAGTACAGCTCGAATTTGGCAATCGGCCATTTTTAAAGAGCCTGTCTGCTCCCCGCCCCTAACCCAGGCCGAAGGGCTTGCCCACCCGACCCTGGCCCCGAGTGCTCTCCCGACCCGCTCCCCGCCCCTAGCCCAGGCAGAAGGGTTTGCCCACCCGACCCTGGCCCCGAGTGCTCTCCTGATCGGCTCCCCGCTCCTAGCCCAGGCCGAAGGGCTTGCCCACCCGACCCTGACCCCGAGTGCTCTCCCGATCCGCTCCCCGCCCCTAGCCCAGGCCGAAGGGTTTGCCCACCCGACCCTGGCCCCGAGTGCTCTCCCGATCCGCTCCCCGCCCCTAGCCCAGGCAGAAGGGCTTGCCCACCCGACCCTGGCCCCGAGTGCTCTCCCGATCCGCTCCCCGCCCCTAGCCCAGGCCGAAGGGCTTGCCCACCCGACCCTGGCCCCGAGTGCTCTCCCGATCCGCTCCCTGCCCCTAGCCCAGGCCGAAGGGCTTGCCCACCCGACCCTGGCCCCGAGTGCTCTCCCGATCCGCTTCCCGCCCCTAGCCCAGGCCGAAGGGCTTGCCCACCCGACCCTGGCCCCGAATGCTCTCCTGATCGGCTCCCCGCTCCTAGCCCAGGCCAAAGGACTTGTTGATCCGCTCCTCCGCCTGACCCTGGCCCTGAGTGCCCTCCCAGACCTCTCCCTGCTCCTAGCCCAGGCCGAGTGGCCTTCTCCGATTTCCTTACCTGCGCCGATTTCTTTAACTCACCAGAAGATTTTTCTGCAGAGGCCACATACGCCGGCCTAAGCAAAACTGGAGTAACTCTCAGCTGGACAAACTTGCCTAAATGATCAGAATTGGCGCAGGTGGCAGGTTATGCCCCCTTTGGCAGAAAAAAAAAAGTACCTAAAAAATTTGTGACTGAGTTACGCTGGTGCAAATTGATCGGGAAGACTGGATTTTTAACTTAGGCCAAAAAAAGCAGCCAACTCTAAAAACATGGTGCAAATCACTGGGGGAAATGGAGCCCTATGTATCATATAGTCTATTCTCCCATGTTACCGATTTCCCCAAACAGTGGGAACAATCTTTCAATATTTACCCTCTCGCAATCTTGAAAACCTTGACTGGATCCTTCCTCGTTACCTTCTCTGTTCCAATGAAAAAAGCTCTAACATTTCAATCCTTCATTACTATAGCCTCCCATTTCTGATATCATTGAAGTAAATCATTGATGTACACTTTCTCTAACATCCTTTCTATAATGGACTGCTCAAAATTGCACACAACCCTTCAACTAAAACGCCAAATCTCATTTGTCATCTTATGACCGTTTTTAACTACGCGGCCACTTTTAGAAATCTTTGTATCAGCACCTTGCAGATATCTCTCTTGCACCACTCTAAATTGAATCTTGCCATTTAGGGTATGCTTTATTCTATAGTTCTTTTTCCCAAAATTTACCACTTCACATTTTTTCTGCAGTGCCCTTTGTATGATGTTGCTTTGTCCACTATTGCAATGCAGGGGTTAATCCACTTGAAATGATTAACTTAATGCCTGCATTAAAATTCTAGTCACAGGAATGCTTGATACATTCGGCTGCTAATCTCAAACAAAAATTTCCGGACTATAGTTAATCTAAGCTGAAAACGTAGCTTATGGATCTCAAAACTAAGGCTTTCTGAAAGACTCTAAAGAATAATAACAACAGGTTGCATTTAAATAACACCTTTAACGTTGTGAAAAGTCTAAAGGTGCTTCGCAGGGGTGTTAACAGCCAAAATTTGATACTGAGCCACATAATGAGATACAAGTGATCAAAGTGGTAGGTTTTAAGGGGCATCTTAAAGGAGGAAAGAGAGGTAGAGAGGTTTAGGGAAAATAATATTATTGGACTTCTGGAACTGAACACTGGCACACTGCACAGCCGAAACCACCGCTTGACCATAGAATGATGTTAATGCATTCGTTCCACCATCCATCCCTCATTTAAGTTAGATGTGTAGTTAATGACCAGATTAAAGTTGAACTCTAGCATTATCGCTGCACACGATTGAAGGTCCTGTGCAAACATTTACTGAAGACTCTTTGGGCTGAAATTGCCCTTCTCCTTCAGGCCTGTTACCCGCAAATCGGTGGCCACGCTGCGGAGTGGAATGGCCGCCAATAGCCCAATTGCCCTTCCGAGATTTCCCGGCGGTGCCCCGATCTCCCCCACTACCACCGCTCCGTTGCTGCCGATCAGTGTGAAGCATGTCATCACCGTGCGCACCGCCGATCTACCCCCCACCCCCCGATGGCGAAATTCCCCTCGGAAATTCCCCGGCCTACCCAGCAGTGTCAAAACCTGCTTTCTCACGGTGGTCCAGTGAGGCTGTGAAAACTATTGAAACAGGGTGCATGCATACACCCCGTTTCAGGCGGGGGGGCAATTTTGGCCCCTCTGTGTTGAGGTATCTGCAGTGGCTCCCCACAGGGAACGAATGCACACTTCGTATCAGGCAAACAGCAAGTCGACCGAAATGGATTTCTCGGTAGTCTGGTATAAAGGCACTTGTGTGCTGTGTTGGGTTTCTTTACGTATCAGATATCCAGCTGAACAAACAAAAGATCACAGGTGATCAGATATCATCCACTATACTGGCAAGAATGAAAAGAGGCACCGAATTAGTTCCCAGACAATGCAATCTGTCATGTATCCTACATGGCCACTGTTGGTAAGATCACAAGGTGTACCACCAGAGGGCACAGCAGTGGGAGACTCGTAGGTTACTTGTACAGGTGTGCCTGGCCTAGTATAAAAGGCAGGCCACCAAGTGTGATCCTCACTCTGGAGTTATCAATAAAGAACTAAGGTCACTACAGTTCAAGTACAACACACTGCCTCGTGGAGTCATTATCAGAGCATCCAAGGACATAACACAAATCATGAAAATCAGTGGACCGCGACACCAGCAGATCGTGCCCGCTGGTACCCGCCAGTGTTGACTCTGCTCAAGTTTGCAGTCCGAGTCAGTCAAAGGTTACAACCAATTTCCGTGGGGATTCTCCCGATCCTTTGGCGAAGAGCAGCAGAAACCCGGGAAAACTGGCATAAAGGGATCGACGGGTACCCTGAGCAGAAAAGCACCCCTACGAGTGGCACTGTGCTCAACTGTTTAACACCTACCTCATATAGCGGAGACACGAATTTGGTACAAGCATATTGCGCATTTACATGAGAACAGCATTAATCATAATTCCGGCCCTTGTAATTATAGGGCCATTTCAACACAAACTGCTCCAAATGTCCCCAAATGGTCAAAGTTGCCTGATTCAGGTTGTTCTGAGTTTCAAGATAAAATAACTGATCATCCTTTGTCACTACCCTCCTACTCTTTGCAGTGTAGTTTTCTCTCTCATTTGTTTTTACAAGGAAAAATAATGTTCTGTTTCTATCACAGCTAGACCAGCTTCTGGTTCATCAGCAGGTGGAACTGTTGGAAGGTAAGCTGTTGTCGGGATAAAGGGTGTGGGGGGGGGGTGGGTGCAGGGCAGTGCGGGGGCATTGGGGGGGTTGTTGCGGGGAGGGGGCGATGGGGGGGCTGGGTGCGGGGCGGTGGGGGGGGGATTGCAGGGCGGTGTGGTGGAGTGCGGGGCGGTGGGGTGGGGGGGGGAGTGCGGGGCGGTGGGGTGGGGTGGGAGGTGCGGGGGGGTGGGGGGGCGGGGCGGTGGGATGGGGTGGGTGGGGGGGGGGAGTGCGGGGCGGTGGGGCGGAAGTTCAGGGGGGGGGGGAGTGCGGGGCGGTGGTGGGGGGGAGGAGTGCGGGGCGGTGGAGTGCGGGTCAGTGGGGAGTGGAGTGCGGGGCGGTGGGTTGGGGGGGGGGGGGGGAGTGCGGGGCGGTGGGTTGGGGGGGGAGTGCGGGGTGGGGGGGGGGGAGTGCGGGGCGGTGGGGAGTGCGGGGCGGTGGGGTGGGGTGGGAGTGCGGGGGGGTGGGGGAGGGCGGGGCGGTGGGTGGGGGGGGGGGAGTGCGGGGCGGTGGGGCGGAAGTGCAGTGGGGGGGGGGGGGGAGTGCGGGGCGGTGGGGGGGGGAGGAGTGCGGGGTGGTGGAGTGCGGGTCGGTGGGGAGGGGGAGTGCGGGGCGGTGGGTTGGGGGGGGGGGGGGGAGTGCGGGGCGGTGGGTTGTGGGGGGAGTGCGGGGCGGTGGGTTGTGGGGGGAGTGCGGGGCTGGGGGGTGGGGAGTGCGGGGCGTTGGGGTTGGGGGGGGGGGAGTGCGGGGCGGTGGGGTGGGGGGAAGTGCGGGGGGGTGGAGTTCGGGGCGGTGGGGTGGGGGGGGGAGGAGTTCGGCACGGTGGGGGGTGTGAGTGCGGGGCGGTGGGGGGGGAGGAGTTCGGGGCAGTGGGGTGGGGGGGGAGGAGTTCGGCGCAGTGGGGGGGGGTGAGGGGGGTGAGTGGGGTGGGGGGGGTGAGGGGGGGTGAGTGGGGTGGGGTGGGGGGGTGAGTGGGGTGGGGTGGGTGGGGTGGGGTGGTGGGTGGGGTGGGGGGGGTGAGGGGGTGAGTGGGGTGGGGGGGTGGGGGGGGTGAGTGGGGTGGGGGGGGTGAGGGGGGTGAGTGGGGTGGGGTGGGGGGGTGGGTGGGGTGGGGGGGTGAGTGGGGTGGGGGGGGTGAGGGGGTGAGTGGGGTGGGGGGTCGGTGGGGTGGGGTGGGAGTGCGGTGGGGTGGGGTGGGAGTGCGGGGCGGTGGGGTGGGGTGGGAGTGCGGGGCGGTGGGGGGGGAGTGCGGGGCGGTGGGGGGGGGAAGAGTGCGTGGCGGTGGGGGTGAGTGCGGGGCGGTGGGGTGGGGGGGGTGAGTGCGGGGCGGTGGGGGGAGGTGAGTGCGGGGCGGTGGGGTGAGGGGGGTGGAGTGCGGGGCGGTGGGGGGGGTGAGGGTGGGGAGTGCGGGGCGGTGGGGGGGAAGAGTGCGTGGCGGTGGGGTTGGGGGGGTGAGTGCGGGGCGGTGGGGTGGGGGGGGTGAGTGCGGGGTGGTGGGGGGGGTGAGTGCGGGGCGGTGGGGGGAGGTGAGTGCGGGGCGGTGGGGTGAGGGGGGTGGAGTGCGGGGCGGTGGGGGGGGTGAGGGTGGGGAGTGCGGGGCGGTGGGGGGGGGGGGAAGAGTGCGTGGCGGTGGGGTTGGGGGGGGTGAGTGCGGGGCGGTGGGGTGGGGGGTGAGTGCGGGGCGGTGGGGGGGGTGAGTGCGGGGCGGTGGGGTGGGGGGTGAGTGCGGGGCGGTGGGGTGGGGGGGGAGTGCGGGGCGGTGGGGTGGGGGGTGAGTGCGGGGCGGTGGGGTGGGGGGTGAGTGCGGGGCGGTGGGGTGGGGGGTGAGTGCGGGGCGGTGGGGTGGGGGTGAGTGCGGGGCGGTGGGGTGGGGGGTGAGTGCGGGGCGGTGGGGTGGGGGGTGAGTGCGGGGCGGTGGGGGGAGGTGAGTGCGGGGCGGTGGGGTGAGGGGGGTGGAGTGCGGGGCGGTGGGGGGGGTGAGGGTGGGGAGTGCGGTGCGGTGGGGTGGGGGGGGAGTGCGGGGCGGTGGGGTGGGGGCGGAGTGCGGGGCGGTGGGATGGGGGGGGAGTGCGGGGCGGTGGGGTGGGGGGGTGGTGGTGGGGGGGAGTGCGGTGGGGTGGGGGGGGGAGTGCGGTATGTGGGAGTGGGGGGTGGAGGGGGAGTGCCGGGCGGTGGGGGGAGTGCGGGGTGGGGGGGTGGGGGGGGGGGGGAGTGCGGATCGGTGGGGGGGGGGAGTGCGGATCGGTGTGGGGGGGGAGTGCGGGGCGGTGGGTGGGGGGGGGAGTGCGGGGCGGTGGGTTGGGGGGGGGAGTGCGGGGCGGTGGGGTGCGGGGCGGTGGGGTGTGGGGGGAGTGTGGGGTGGGGGGGGCAGTGGGGGGGAGTGGGGGGGGGAGTGCGGGTCGGTGGCGTGGGGGGGGGGAGTGCGGGGCTGTGGGTGGGGGGGCGGGGAGGGTGGAGTGTGGGAGTGGTGGGGAGGGTGAAGGGCGGGGGGAGGCGTTGGGGTGGGTGTAGTAGGGCGGTGGGGGAGGTGGGGTGAAATCAGTGGGCGATAGCGTAAAACAGGCGCTACAAAACGTAAGACCACTTTAAACCCCGTCCGATTTTTCTTTTCATTTGCCTCCAATTCAAGTTTGGCTTGTGGGTGTGATCATGCTATGCAACGTCAAGTATTGCCCTCTATGTCCTCCTTGACTTGTCTGCGGCCTTTGCCACGGTTGATCATATCCTTCTCCAACGTCTCTCCACCATCATCCAGTTGCATGGGATCCATTCTTATCTATGTAATCGCAGCCAGAGAATCTCCTGCAATGGCTTCTCTTCCCGCCCTCGCACCGTTGCCCCTGGTGTCCCCCAAGGATCTATCCTTGGTCCCCTCCTTTTTCTCATCTACATGTTGCCCCTTGGTGACATCATTCAAAAACACAGCGTCAGTTTCCACATGTACGCTGACGAGACCCAGCTCTACCTCACCACCACTTCTCTCGACCCTTCCCCAGTCTCTAAATTGTCAGACTACTTGTCCGACATCCAATTCTGGATGGGCAGAAATGTTCTTCAATTGAATATTGGGAAGACCGAAACTATAGTTTTCAGTGCCCGCCACAACTCCGTTCCCTAGCCACTGACTCCAGCCCTCTCCCCAACTTCTGTCTGAGGCTGAACCAGATTGTTCGCAACTTTGGTGTCATATTTGATATGAGTTTTCGACCATGTATCCTGAGCATAACTAAGACCTCCTATTTCCACCTCCGTAACATCGCCCGTCTCCGCCCTTGCCTCAGCTCATCCACTGCTGACGTCCTCATCCATTCCTTTGTTACCTCTAGACTTGACTATTCCAATGCACTCCTGGCTGGCCTCCCATATTATACCCAACGTAAGCTAGAGGTGATCCAAAACTTGGCTGCCCGTGTATTAACTTGCACCAAGTCCGCTCACCCATCACCCTTGTGCTCGCTGACCTATATTGGCTCCCGTTTAAGCAACACCTCGATTTCAACATTCTCGTGCTTTTCAAATCCCTGTATGGCCTCACCCCTCCCTATCTCTGTAATCTCCTCCAGCCCCACAACCCCCCGACCCGCCGAGATGTCTGCGCTCATCTAATTCTGCCATCCTGAGCATCCCACAACCCTGCTCAATCATTGGTGGCCGTGCCTTCTGTTGCCTAGGCCCTAAGCTCTGGAACTCCCACCCTAAACCTCTCCGCCTCTCTACCTCTCTCTCCTCCTCCAAGGCACTCCTTAAAACCTACCTCTTTGACCAAGCTCTAATTTTCCTTATGTGGAACGGTGTCAAAATGTTTTTGTCTCATACTACTCCTGTGAAGTGCCTCGGGACGTTTCACTACGTTAAAGGCGCTATATAAATACAGGTTATTGTTTAAAAACTACAAGCCCTCTCCTATATTTTATGTGATTTTATAAAAAATATTTACAGTGATCAATAAATCCCAGTGCCCTGTTTTTTTTCTACACTTGATTAGCTTTCTGTGGGCTCCAGTGCTTGACCTAGTTCTAATATAGAACAGTATTCCCAGTCCCAGCATATATCCAAAACTTGTAATTCTAGCATATAGGGAAGGAATTCAAATTTGAAAATATAGGCAGAGTTTGTATTTGTAACATATAGGGCAGAGCTTCCAGTTCTAACATATAGACAGAGTTTGTCTCCCAAATGTGTAGGGCAGAGCTGGTAGTTCTTTAATTGGAATAGTAGAACACCATCTCACCCACAATTAAATTCACGAAGGAGCAGAGGCTATTCTCTCGGGGGCAGTTTTTGTGATGTTAGGTGCTCTGGTGCAGTTCCCACAGCAGGTGGTAACACAGGCTCCAACTGTTTGTCCCTTCATTGGACTATGTGATCCCTTCAAAATGTGCTTCAGAAGACTGCTTTAGAATAGCTGTCAATACATTATGCATATCTTTTTCACTCGTGGGAACATTGCTTCTACTTTCTTCATACCTCTGCTGCCTGTAACATAGTAGTTTCGTGCTTATGAAAGAGCTCCAATTATTATAGAATGGTTACAGCATGGAAGGAGGCCATTCGGCCTGTCGAGCCCGTGCCGGCTCTCTGCAAGAGCACTTCAGCCAGTCCCACTCCCCCACCATTTCCCTGTAGCCCTGCAATTTTTTTTCCTTCAATTCCCTTTTGAAAGCAACGATTGAGTCTGCCTCCACCACCCTCTCAGGCAGTGCATTCCAGATCCTAACCACTCGCTGTGTAAAAGGGTTTTTCCTCATGTCGCCTTTGGTTCTTTTGCCGATCGCCTTAAATCTGTGCCCTCTGGTTCTCGACCCTTCCACCAATGGGAACAGTTTCTCTCTATCTACTCTGTCCAGACCCTTCATGATTTTGAATACTATCAAATCTCCTCTCAACCTTCTCTGCTCCAAGGAGAACAATCCCAGCTTCTCCAGTCTCTCTGCGTAACTGAAGTCCCTCATCCCTGGAACCATTCTCCCCATAGTAGGGCCCAACATTGGCCATGACTTGCATCAAATTTTTGGAGTAAGTTGTTTTGGTATAGTACGTTGGCTTCATAGCTAGGGGATTTGAATATAGAAGCAGGGAGGTCTTAATGCAGCTGTACAGGGCCTTAGTGAGGCCTCACCTGGAATATTGTGTTCAGTTTTGGTCTCCTAGTCTGAGGAAGGACGTTCTTGCTATTGAGGGAGTGCAACGAAGGTTCACCAGACTGATTCCAGGGATGGCTGGGCTGTCATATGAGGAAAGACTGGATCAACTGGGCCTTTATTCTCTGGAGTTAGAAGGATGAGAGGGGATCTCATAGAAACATGTAAGATTCTGACTGGACTGGACACGATAGATGTGGGAAGAATGTTCCTGATGCTGGGGAAGTCCAGAACCAGGAGACATAGTCTTAGGATAAGGGGTAGGCCATTTAGGACTGAGATGAGGAGAAACTTCTTCACTCAAAGAGTTGTTAACCTGTGGAATTCCCTGCCGCAGAGAGTTGTTGATGCCAGTTCACTGGATATATTCAAGAGGGAGTTAGATATGGCCCTTACGGTTAAGGGGATCAAAGGGTATGGAGAGAAAGCAGGAAAGGGGTACTGAAGGAATGATCAACCATGATTTTATTGAATGGCGGTGCAGGTTCGAAGGGTCGAATGGCCTACTCGTGCACCTATTTTCTATGTTTCTATGTTTTTTCTGGCGTAAGTTTAAAAAATGCCATTTCCCCCCCCAAAATTTGCTCCAGAGTAAGTCGGTTAGGTACGATTTTTTTTAGGTCAGTTTTTTTTTCAAAAGTGGGTGTTCCCAGACACTTACACCAGTTTTGGCCATTTATGCCACTTTGGCCAGCTAAAACTTACTCCAAATTGACTTAGGTCAGCGTATGTGGCCAGCTCTGAAAAACCTTGCGGGCAGTGAAGAAAAAGCAGCGCACATTCGGCAGACATTGGGGCAGGGATAGGGGAGGGAAGGGAACTGGAAAGGACCTCAACAACCAAGCACCAAACATTGCAAGGAAAAGCTCAAACAATTAAAATACAATAAAAAAATAAGTAAATCCTACCTTATCTTTAAAATCTCCCGGGAAAGGCACCAAACTCTCCTCCTCCCCCCCTCCTCCCCTCCTCCTCCCCCCCCCTCCTCCCCCCCTCCTCCCCCCCTCCAAAACTCTCCTCCCCCCCCTCCAAAACTCTCCTCCCCCCCTCCAAAACTCTCCTCCCCCCCTCCAAAACTCTCCTCCCCCCCTCCAAAACTCTCCTCCCCCCCTCCAAAACTCTCCTCCCCCCCTCCAAAACTCTCCTCCCCCCCTCCAAAACTCTCCTCCCCCCCTCCAAAACTCTCCTCCCCCCCTCCAAAACTCTCCTCCCCCCTCCAAAACTCTCCTCCCCCCCCCCTCCAAAACTCTCCTCCCCCCCTCCAAAACTCTCCTCCCCCCCTCCAAAACTCTCCTCCCCCCCTCCAAAACTCTCCTCCCCCCCTCCAAAACTCTCCTCCCCCCCTCCAAAACTCTCCTCCCCCCCTCCAAAACTCTCCTCCCCCCCTCCAAAACTCTCCTCCCCCCCTCCAAAACTCTCCTCCCCCCCTCCAAAACTCTCCTCCCCCCCTCCAAAACTCTCCTCCCCCCCTCCAAAACTCTCCTCCCCCCCTCCAAAACTCTCCTCCCCCCCTCCAAAACTCTCCTCCCCCCCTCCAAAACTCTCCTCCCCCCCTCCAAAACTCTCCTCCCCCCCTCCAAAACTCTCCTCCCCCCCTCCAAAACTCTCCTCCCCCCCCTCCAAAACTCTCCTCCCCCCCTCCAAAACTCTCCTCCCCCCCTCCAAAACTCTCCTCCCCCCCTCCAAAACTCTCCTCCCCCCCTCCAAAACTCTCCTCCCCCCCTCCAAAACTCTCCTCCCCCCCTCCAAAACTCTCCTCCCCCCCTCCAAAACTCTCCTCCCCCCCTCCAAAACTCTCCTCCCCCCCTCCAAAACTCTCCTCCCCCCCTCCAAAACTCTCCTCCCCCCCTCCAAAACTCTCCTCCCCCCCTCCAAAACTCTCCTCCCCCCCTCCAAAACTCTCCTCCCCCCCTCCAAAACTCTCCTCCCCCCCTCCAAAACTCTCCTCCCCCCCCTCCAAAACTCTCCTCCCCCCCTCCAAAACTCTCCTCCTCCAAAACTCTCCTCCTCCTCCCCTCCTCCAAAACTCTCCTCCTCCTCCCCTCCTCCAAAACTCTCCTCCTTCCCCCCTCCCCCCCCCCGACCCAATCAAAAGTTTCAAGCACAACCATTAAATTAAAAATAAAAGCGAACTTAGTGGGCCGGCCGGCCGGTTTGGGAGGCCACTCGGCCAGGGATAGGGTGTGGCGAGATCAGGCGTCCCTTTGGCCTAGGATAGGTCCCGATGTTCACAGCCCACAGCTCATGCTGGGAGGGCAGGAGCATGCGCACAGCCCTCACTGAGCATGCGCACAGATGCCACCAGTGCTTTCTGCGCTGGACTGTTGCTCCGCGCCCCCATTGCAGTCTGCATGCCACGCCATGACTCTGGGGACTCCGAAGAGCGGCCAAGATGGGCCCCTTTTTTCTGGCACCCTTTCCAGCGTGCAAAGTCAACGCGCTTCAGGTCAGTACGCCGAAAAAACGGCTTGGGCAATGTTGAGCCCATAGAAACGTAGAGGTTTACAGCATCAAAGGAGGTCAGTTAGTCCATTGTGCTCTTTGCTAGACCAGTCCAGAACGAATCCCGCTGACCTGTGCTCTACTGCTGGCCATATATCTTCTCTGTTTCAAATGTTGATCTACTTGTCCCTTCAATGGTTTCTGCCTCAACTATTCCCTTCAGCAAAGCGTTCCCTGCTTTAACAAATCCCTGCATAAAGACCTTTCTTGTACCTCCTCACTCTTGGTCAACATTGTAAATTGACCATCTTGTGTCATTGACTCCCCAACCAGAGAAATGAGTCGTTCTTTATCCGCCCTATCCAAACCCTTCATAATTTAAAAAACCTTGCTTCAATCAATCTCCTTTTAGCATTTTTTGCTCCAGTGGAAATAGTTACCGTTCTCCCAAGTCTCTCCTAAGTGCAGTTTCTCATCCCTGGAATCATCCTAATGAATCATGAACTCTTCCCCTCTGCCTTTCATCCTTCCTGCTAAAATCTACAGCTTTTTGAAAATGATGTCACCTAACCATGCTGTGATTCGGTTTGTCCTTTTACTCGGCTTTGACCTGCTCTGTGGCCTTTGCACTTTCATCTCGGTTCCTCAACTTAAAGTCTTTATAATTGGCACAATAGTAAGCTTCAATATTGACACATTTTCCCACTCATCATCATAGATGGTCCCTCGAAGCGAGGATGACTTGCTTCCACGCCAAAAAGGGATGAGTTCACAAATGTTTCGATGAAGGACCCGATATTCCAGATCCCGAACTACATCGTGAAGGGTGGAAGATGCCTGTGCTTGGATTGTTTTTTACACCAGCCATCACATGGGCTTGACAGAGCTAGGTCTTGGTCCAGTGGCAAGGATTACCCAAGACTAACTGGAGACCAGGCTCTGCTGCACAGTCCGAGCGTGCACACGTATCGCAGTGTGGGCTGGCCCGTGCTGCCCCTGGGCCCTCGCCTCTCCTGGGCCCTGGTCACTTCCCTCTATGGACTCTTGTTGCTCCTTCGCCCCTCCTGCTGTGCCTGCCCGCACTGCAATCAGCAACCTGACTTCGTAGCCGTCGCCCTCCTGCAGCAGTACGCACTGCTCCCTGCAGTGGTATGCCGCCGCACGCTGCTCCCTGCAATGGCCGGGACCGCGCAGATTTTCCCACTAATTTACCAATGTTAACGCCATTCTGTTTACTTTAGCCTTAACTGGATTTGAGAGCAACAACAAATTTCAAATCAAGAACAGCCTTGGCCAAATGGTCTATTTTGCTGCTGAAGAGAATGACTGCTGCAATCGGAATTGCTGTGGAAATATGCGCTCCTTTGACATGAAGATTATTGACGGCTTGGGACAAGAAGTAATAAGTTTGTACCGGCCCTTGAGGTGCGCTGGTTGCTGCTGCCCATGCTGTTTGCAGGAGGTTAGTGACCAGTTTTGAAAATCTTCTCTTCTTGAAGCTGTGTCTGCTTCTGTCCCATTTTATACTTGCTTCCTGTCTCTTTGGACCTTTTTCTCCCTCACTGGTGGCAAAGCCTTAAACCACCTTCGCCCCTCTCTGCAACTTCATCCCTAACCCTTTTGACTCACTACTTCTTTCTTTCCTACTTCAAATCTTCTCAAAACCCATCTATTCAACCAGGCTTTCAGTCACTCTTCTTGCTTTGTTCCTCCATGGCTTGGCTTTGTTAGACTTGAGCACAAAAATCCAGGCTGATACTTCAGTGCAGTACTGAGGGAGTGCTGCACTGTCGGAGGGGCAGTACTGAGGGAGTGCTGCACTGTCGGAGGGGCAGTACTGAGGGAGCGCCGCACTGTTGGAGGGGCAGTACTGAGGGAGCACCGCACTGTTGGAGGGGCAGTACTGAGGGAGCGCCGCACTGTTGGAGGGGCAGTACTGAGGGAGTGCCGCACTGTTGGAGGGGCAGTACTGAGGGAGTGCCGCACTGTTGGAAGGGCAGTGCTGAAGGAGCGCCGCACTGTCAGAGGGGCAGTGCTGAGGGATTGCCGCACTGTCAGAGGGGCAGTGCTGAGGGAGTGCTGTACTATCGGAGGTGCTGTCTTTTGGACGAGACGTTAAACCGAGGCCCTGTCTGCTCCCTCAGGTGGGCATAAAAGATCCCGTGGCACTATTTCAAAGACGAGCAGGGGATTAATCCGCGGTGTCCTGGCCAATATTTATCCCTCAATCAACATAACAAAAACAGATTATCTGGTCATAATCACATTGCTGTTTGTGGGAGCTGGCTGTGCGCAAATTGTTTGCCACATTTCTTACATTACAACAGTGACTACACTTCAAAAGTACTGTAAAGCACTTTGGGATGTCCTGAGGTCATGAAAGGCACTATATAAATGCAAGTCTTTTTCTTATTTTCATGGGAAGTGTCTTGAAACTTTTGTTATACTAAAGGCACCTTTAAAAAAGCAAGTTGTTGTCTCCTGTTTTGTGTCTGTCTCACGGTCTATTTCTTTCCCTGTGCCTTACACAGTTTCTCTTGTTGTCTTCTCTCTCTCTCTCTCTCTCTACCTCCAACTCCATTGTAAACTTTCCAGGCTTTCACTCTGTATACGTTTCTCCTTCCTGTTTATTTTCCACTCACTCTACATGCCTCTGACACATGTTCCTTTATTGATTTATTTCTTATTAAAGGCCAAGGTAGGTAACAAGGAGAGTCAACATAACAGATATGGGGCTTACAAATTGTGTACCCCCTTCCCGTGTCAACATGATCTTGTTCTCTTGTTCCCTCTCTCTCTCTCTCGCTCACTTTCTCTCTTTCTCTCATTTCTCTGTTTCATTCTCTCTTTCTTTTTTTTTCTCTCTCTCTCTCCTTCTCTCTCTTTCTCTCTCGCTCAGTTTCTCATTTTCTTTCTTTCTTTCTCTCACTTTCTTTCTCTCTCTCAGTTTCTCTCACCCTTTTCTAATGTTCTCAGGTAAAAAGTGAAGGGTATATCACTCAAAGCTGAAGCACGTTGTCCCACGCTTGGCTTATGAATGTCCCTTTCCCATCCACACTGTCTTTGATCAGTGAATTCCTCTGGTGATGCCTGTTGTTCATAATAATGACCAAAATGTGAGTATTATAAATATTGTATTGTTCATTTTCTTCACAGTTGGAAGTGATGGCACCACCTGGTCAGCCAATTGGATACATCATTCAAAATTGGCACCCATGCCTGCCAAAATTCACCATTCAAAATGAGCGGAGAGAGCCTGTTTTGAAGATTGATGGCCAATGCTGTGTCTGTAGCTGTATGGGCGATGTTGAGTTCCGGGTACTTCATAAAAAAATAATGTTTTAAATCCTCTTGCATTTTTTACCTTCCTGATCTGTTTGCAAGTTGTAGCCAGTTTTGTGAAGACAGGGGCCGTCCTGGCCCACAGGAACCTTTTTATATAAATATTAAAATAAATACTTTTCAATGACTTACCTGGGCTTGGATCCAAACAGTCGGCAGTGTTGCTACTGGGCTGGAAACTGTGCAGGCCATAGAAGGGCCCGCGGATAAAATGGCGTGTGCATCCCTGTGACATCATGGGAACGTGACACTGTCATTTAAATTGGCCCCGCTCTTCTAGGGCATGTGGCCTTCCCATGCCAGAAGACAGGCAAGTAAAAATGGTGCTGCAGCGGGAAGTGTTGGAAAGGCTGTCTTGCCTCCCCCACTCTCGTATTGTTCCCGCCGGGCTGGGGGTGGGTGGCGGAGGGGACGGTGCCTATATTCAGCCCTTCTGCCTGTTCAGTGGATATAAAGGATCGTGTGCCACTATCTGAAGGGGAGAGCCGGGAGTTTTCCCAGTGTTCTGACTAACCTGTACCCTCAACCAACACCATGTCAAAACTGGTAAATTAGTCGTCACATCACTAGTTTGTGAGACCTCGCTGTGCAAAATGGCCACCGTGACTAGATAGTATCAAAAACTGCACTTCAGACATGATTTGTGGTTTTGAAGTGTTTTGGGGACATCCTAAAGATGTGAAAGGCACAATATGATCACAAGCTTTTTCTTTCTTGTTTGCAACAATGTTGGATTAACACTCGTCAGACATTTTATTGTTACAGATGTGTTAATCTATTCCATCACATGGTTAGTGAAGTGGAATATTAACTTCCAACCTTGCATCAGCTGACTAAAAGTTTTATATTCACTTTTGATTGTAAGGGCAGAATTTTTAAGTTTTCCCGTGGTTCCTTGCATTCTACAAACCAATATTGGAAAGTCCGGGCAATGGACCCGCCGATTTCTACTGAGTGTTTGCAACATCTGAAGGACCTTGTCTCATTCTATTGCATAGAATGGGCCTATATTCTCTGGAATTTAGATGAATGAGAAATGGTCTCATTGAAATGTGTAAAATTTTGAGGGCTTGACAAGGTAGATGCTGAGCGGTTGTTTCCCCTGGGCTGGAGAGTCTAGAACTAGGGGGCACAGTCTCAGGATAAGCAGTGGGACACCTAGGACTGAGATGAGGAAAAATTACTTCACTCAAAAAGAGTTGCAACTCTTTAGAATTCTCTACCCTGGAGGAATGTGGATGCTCAGATGTTGAGTATATTCAAGACAATTTGGACAATTTGACATATGGGGATAGGGAGGGAAATTGGAGTTGAGGTCAAAGATCAGCCATGATCTTCTTGAATGGCGGAGCAGGCTCGAGGGGCCGAATGGCCTACTCCTGCTTCTATTACTTATGGTCTTATTCAGAATTTGGAAAATCTACCAGGTGATGCCCTCGTAAGGGGTAAGTGGCATGCCAAATGACATCACCAGTAGTCATTTAACATTTATTATCTTGTAACAGGTTACAAACCTTGAAGAAACTGAAACAGTTGGCAAAATCTCAAAGCAGTGGACTGGATTATTGAAAGAAGTTTTCACCGATGCGGATAACTTTGGAATCCAGTTTCCCATGGATCTAGATGTTAAGATGAAAGCGGTTATGCTGGGTGCCTGCTTCCTAATTGTAAGTATTAACAAATCAGTGAAACGTGCATGTTTGGAGCCATTTGGGCTGGATTTTCGGCTTTGCTGATTAAGGGGCGGTAAAGTTAGCGCCCGGGAACAGTTTGCACCTCAGTCATCAAAATTGGGCAGCTGGGCCCTGAGTGTGGGGTGGGGCGCTAAGGGAGGCATTACACACCTCTCTCATGGTGCTAGGCCGGCTGAGCAAACGGAAATCCCCCGAGCTAAACAGGCCCGGGAGTGCTCTGAGAGGCCTGGAGAGAAAGAAAAAACAACAAAACATTCCCAATACATCGCCCACGCCACCACAACATAAATCGCCAAAAAAATTAAAAGAATCACATTTACCCGAGGTCGGCATTACTTACCTCACCACAGTCGGTATAGGTCGGGCCGCCCGTTTCCCCAGGCGATCCCAGGACGGCACGCTGCGGGGGGTATGGGTCGGGCGGGACTAAAAAAAATGCCCCGCTGTCACAACCAGGGGCGTTGCACACCGGCTCAACTCTTCTGGGCGTTATTGCTCCGCGCCCCCACAAAACCAGCCTCGAAAACTCTCACGGGGCGCTCGAAGCTGACCGCTCACCCAGAAGAGCTCACCGTCGCCATTGCCGCCCATCTGCGGTGAAAAACAGAGGCAGACATCACTGGAAAATCCGCCACAATGTCTCCAGTCCCCATCACAAACTCCATTCTGTAGCCACCGACTCCATCCATGGCAGCTGTGTGAGGCTGAACCAAACTGTTCGCAACCTTGTTGTCGTATTTAACCCAGCGATGAGCTTCCGACCATATATCACACCATCACTAAGGCCGCCTACTTCACCTCCCTAACATTGCCCGACTCTGTCCCTGCCTCTTCTCATCTGCTGTTGAAACCCTCATCCATGCCATTTTTACCTCTAAATATGACTATTTCAAAGCGCTCCTGGTCGGATTCCCACCTTCCACCCTCCATAAACTTAAGCTCATCCAAAACTCTATTGCCGTATCCTAACTTGCACCAAGTCCCATTCATCCATCACCCCTGTGCTCGTTGCCCGTGTCCTAACTCACACCAAGTCCCGTTCACCCATCACCCCTTTTACTCTCTGGCCAACACTGGTAACACCTCAATTTAAAATTCTCATCCTTGTTTTCAAATCCCTCCATGACCTCACCCCTCCATATCTCTGTAACCTTCTCCAGCCCTACAACCCTCCGAGATATCTGCACTGCTCCAATTTTGGCTCCTTGCATATCCCCGATTTTAATTGTTTTACCATTGGCGGCCGTGCCATTGGCTGCCGAGGCCCTACTCTCTGGAATTCCCCCTCTAAATCTCTCCGCCTCTCTACTTCTCTCTCCTACTTGAAGATGCTCCTTAAAACCTACCTCTTTGATCAAGCATTTGGTCATTTGTCCTAATGCTCCTTATGTGAATGGGCGTCAAATTTTGTTTGATAACTCTCCTGTGAAACACCTTGGGACGTTTTATACATTAAAGGTGCTATATAAATGTAAGTTATTGCTGTTTAAAGGTCAGCTTGGGATATATTTCATTACCTTTTGTATGCAGAAGATCATGGCTGGCTAATCCCTCTACAATGGGTTCAAATCTATGAGAAGGAAGTTGAACATTTTGAATCCCCAAATGAGATTATTTTTCAATAATCTATTCAACCATTATAAATGCAGCTGTGTTCTGTTTAACCGTATACAGAATCTGACCTGTTGCCAGATGATGGGAGGTGGGCCAGTTTCCCCATGTCGTGGTGTTCAAGTCACTTGATGCTTTATGCTATCCTCACTTTAAAAAAAATCTAATTATGATGTAATCTAAAATGTAACGTTGGTTACATTGCTCTGATGTGTCAACTGTGGTTCAGTGGCAGCACTCGGCCTCCCGAGTCAGAAGGTTGGGGATTCAAATCCCACTCCAGGGACTGGAGCACATGATCTAGGCTGATACTTCAGTGCAGCACTGAGGGAGTTGGAGGTGCTGTCTTCAGGATGAGGCATCAAACTGAGGACCCATCTGTCCTCTCAGGTGGACGTAAAATATTCATGGCACTATTTTGAAGAAGAACAGGGGAGTTCTCCCGGGTGTCCTGGCCAATAGTTATGTCCTGGGCACAGACCATAGCGGCAAAGGAGTGGAGACCCAGAGATCCGTGTCTCCGCCTCTTTTTCCTGATCTTTGCGTCTGGGTGCAAGTGCCTTGGAATATTTTACTACATTAAAGGCGCTGTTGTTGTTTGTTGTTCCCCAGGGGCAAAGGCCAGGAAAAATCCACCCTCATATTTTGAAAGATCCATGTAGTTATATTGTGAAAAGATAAGTAGGCAGGAACTAAAAAAAAACAATTCGCAAAACGACTTGCTCCCATCACTTGGCTGCAGCCTCAGCGTGTGTCGAATTCTTAAGAATTCCATGAAATTCTGGCATGACCAACACACAGGCATCAGAACAAGATTACATTGTAAATAGACCAGAAGCAGTTAGTGTACTTTTAATGGGTAATTCTGTGGTGATTAGAAACTGCTGTTGTCTTAAATCAGTCTCTTGCATTATTTCATAAGGATCTTATTAATTTAATGGAAGGCAGATTTTTGTAGCCACAACATAACTGTTAAAATTTGCTTGGAGTTGTACAAACAAGCTCATTCCATTCCAAGTGGGACTGTGGCGGAGGATTCCTTCATTTACAGCTGATTTCAGAGAGTTTGTTTTTTCTCCCTCTGAAAATTAGCTTTAACAAATTTAAATATATACAACAGGCGTGATGTCGCACACTATGACTTGACTTTTTGTGGGACGGATTTTATCGGTTGGGACGTGAGCTAGTCTCACACTGTTGTTGCTCAGTACATTTTTTTAACTTTAAACCACAACCATGCCAACAATGGAATTAACCTCAAATAATTTCTGGATCTTAGCGCAAATGTGAGCAGAAGTAAAGGGGAAAATTTATGCTGTCACTATTTGTGGCAAAACAATTAACATATTCCTTATCCGTATATTTACAATTTTACTCTGAATATGGAACAGCAGAAGTGTTCCCCAAACTGGCTAAAATATTTTATTTCAGTTTAAATATCTTGGTATTGCAAGATTCGTATTACAGTACTGAATCCAAGCCTGACATCTGGGGGCCGAAATTGCCCTCCACCCCGTTTTCAGGTGGATAATTTGAATGAACTGAGGATTTAGCACTCGTAGAGCTGGGGTGGAGAATGGAGCGATATTCAGGACTCTGTTCTGTGTGTTAAAAAAATAAACCTGAAGGCTCTGTGCCTCAATCCGAGGAGTATTCGTAATAAGGTGGACGAATTAACTGCACAGGCAACTATTAACGAATATGATATAATTGGGATTATGGAGACATGGCTCCAGGGTGACCAAGGCTGAGAACTCAACAGCCAGGAGTATTCAACATTCAGGAAGGATAGACAGAAAGGAAAAGGAGGTGGGGTAGCATGGCTGGTTAAAGAGGAAATTAACGCAATAGTAAGGAAGGATATTAGCATGGATAATGTGGAATCTGTATGGGTAGAGCTGCGGAATACCAAAGGGCAGAAAATGATAGTGGGAGTTGTCTACAGACCACTAAACAGTAGTAGCGATGTTGGGGACAGCATCAAACAAGAAATTAGGGATGCGTGCAATAAAGGTACAGCAATTATCATGGGCGACTTTAATCTACATATAGATTGGGCTAACCAAACTGGTAGCAATACGGTGGAGGAGGATTTCCTGGAGTGTATTAGGGATGGTTTTCTTGACCAATATGTCGAGGAACCAACTAGAGGGCTGGCCATCCAAGACTGGGTGATGTGTAATGAGAAAGGACTAATTAGCAATCTTATTGTGCGAGGCCCCTTGGGGAAAAAGAACCGTAATTTGGTAGAATTCTTTATTAAGATGGAGAGTGACACAGTTAATTCAGAGACTAGGGTCCTGAACTTAAGGAAAGGTAACTTCGATGATATGAAGTGTGAATTGGCTAGAATAGACTGGCGAATGATACATAATGGGTTGACAGTGAATAGGCAATGGCAGACATTTAAATATCACATGGATGAACTTCAACAATTGTACATCCCTGTCTGGAGTAAAAATAAAACGGGGAAGGTGGCTCAACCATGGCTAACAAGGGAAATTAGGGATAGTGTTAAATCCAAGCAAGAGGCATATAAATTGGCCAGAACAAGCAGCAAACCTGAGGACTGGGAGAAATTTAGAGTCCAGCAGAGGAGGACAAAGTGTTTAATTAGGAGGGGGAAAATCGAGTATGAGAGGAAGCTTGCTGGGAACATAAAAACTGACTGCAAAAGCTTCTATAGATATGTGAAGAGAAAAAGAATAGTGAAAACAAATATAGGTCCCTTGCAGTCAGAATCAGATGAATTTATGATGGGGAACAGAGAAATGGCAGACCAGTTGAACAAATACTTTGGTTCTGTCTTCACAAAGGAAGACACAATAACCTTCCGGAAATATTTGAGGACCGAGGGTCTAGTGAGAAGGAGGAACTGAAGGAAATTGTGTTAGGGAAAGTGATGGGATTGAAGGCCGATAAATCCCCAGGGCCTGATAGTCTGCATCACAAAGTACTTAAGGAAGTGGCCCGAGAAAGAGTAGATGCATTGGTGATCATTTTCCAACAGTCTATCGACTCTGGATCAGTTCCTATGGACTGGAGGGTAGCTAATGTAACACCACTTTTTAAAAAAGGAGGGAGAGAGAAAACAGGGAAGTATAGACCAATTAGCCTGACATCAGTAGTGGGGAAAATGTTGGAATCAATTATTAAAGATGAAATAGCAGCGCATTTGTAAAGCAGTGACAGGATCGGTCCAAGTCAGCATGGATTTATGAAAGGGAAATCATGCTTGACAAATCTTCTAGAATTTTTGAGGATGTAATTAGTAGAGTGGACAAGGGAGAACCAGTGGATGTGGTGTATTTGGACTTTCAAAAAGCTTTTGACAAGGTCCCACACAAGAGATTGTTGTGCAAAATTAAAGCACATCCTATTGGGGGTAATGTACTGACGTAGATAGAGAACTGGTTGGCAGACAGGAAGCAGAGAGTCAGGATAAAGGGGTCCTTTTCAGAATGGCAGGCAGTGACTCGTAGGGTGCAGCAGGGCTCAGTGCTGGGATCCCAGCTCTTTACAATATACATCAGTGATTTAGATGAAGGAATTGAGTGTAATATTGCCAAGTTTGCAGATGACACTAAGCTAGGTGACGGTGTGAGCTGTGAGGAGGATGCTAAGAGGCTGCAGGGTGACTTGGACAGGTTAGGTGAGTGGGCAAATGCATGGCAGATGCAGTATAATGTGGATAAATGTGAAGTTATACACTTTGGTGGCAAAAACGAGAAGGCAGAATATTATCTGAATCGTGGCAGATTAGGAAAAGGGGAGGTGCAACGAGCCCTAGGTGTCATGGTACATCAGTCATTGAAAGTTGGCATGCAGGTACAGCAGGCAGTGAAGAAGGCCTTCATAGCTAGTGGATTTGAGTATAGGAGCAGGGAGGTCTTACTGCAGTTGTATAGGGCGTGGTGAGGCCTCACCTGCAATATTGTGTTCAGTTTTGGTCTCCTAATCTGAGGAAGGACATTCTTGCTATTGAGGGAGTGTGGCGAAGGTTCACCAGACTGATTCCCGGGATGGCAGGACTAACATATGAGGAGAGACTGGATCAACTGGGCCTTTATTCACTGGAGTTTAGAAGAATGTGAGGGGATCCCATAGAAACATATAAAATTCTGATGGGACTGGACAGGTTAGATGCAGGAAGAATGTTCCCGATGTTGGGGAAGTCCAGAACCAGAGGTCACAGCCTAAGAATAAGGGGTAAGCCTTTTAGGACCGAGATGAGGAGAAACCTGTTCACTCAGACTTGTGAACCTATGGAATTCTCTACCGCAGAGAGTTGTTGATGCCAGTTCATTGGATATATTCAAGAGGGAGTTAGATCTGGCCCTTACGGCTAAGGGGATCAAGGGGTATGGAGAGAAAGCAGGAAAGGGTACTGAGGGAATGAATGATCAGCCATGATCTTATTGAATGGTGGTGCAGGCTCGAAGGACCGAATGGCCTACTCCTGGACCTTTTTTCTATGTTTCTATGTTTTGGGAAGCCTCCCAGTGCTCTCGGGCACTGTTGGAGACGGGAGTGGGGGAACAGAGTTGGGAGCGGGGTGGAAGGCGGGCGGTGTCAGTTAGTTCCCGATGAGCACGACACCGCGGCGCTGATGATGTCAGCGCGACCCGGACGTACCGTGTCGCACTGACACATCGCAATGACCACGCCCTTCACTTAAAGAGGAGGGACGCTGCGAGGCTGTTGAGGCTTCTGTTGCACCCACTGGATTACCAAGGAGGGGTTCGGCTGGGGCAGCGGCCTGGCACCCGAGAGGGTGTGTGCCAGGCTGCCTGTTGATGGCCCGGCCGAACCAGCGGTTGCCATTGTCGGGCCGACAATTAAAACAAAATGGCGGCCGCGGTGCTATGCCCTCCTCTTTAAGGACAGTCACTCCGCCCAGCCACCGGCAGCTTCATGCCGCGCAAAGCAGTCGGGGGCATCGACTGACTCCCAACCGCGCTCCCGTGGGGCAATTTCCCCTGTGGGGTGGTAAGGGGCCAGCGCACCAAGTGAGGGGGGGAAGACGGGGAGCACCGGAAACCTGTCTCCACCACCCTCAACCCAGGAGCAATTGTGGACAGGTCGCAGCCTCTGCCGTCCCCTGGGCAGAAAGGCCTTACCGCCTCATTACTGCCTCTCCGGGGTGGTAACCGGCCTAAAAACAGGGGCAATTTCGGATCCCTGGTGCCAGCTGTGGCTCAGTGGGCAGCACCTTCACCTCGGAGCCATAAGGTGTGGGTTCTTGTCCCACTCCGGGGACTTGAATCAAAATCTAAGCTGACACTACAGGGTAGTGCTGAGGGAGTGCTGCACTATTGGAATTGCTGAGCTATTAACAATATGTGAAAACAAGGCCCCATCTGCCCTCTCAGATGGACTTAAAAGATCCTATGGCACTATTTTGAAGAAGTGCAGTAGAGTTATCCTCGGTTTCCTGGCCAATATTTATCCCTCAATCAACATCACTAAAAATACAGATTATCTTGTCATTATCTCATTGTGGGGCTTTGCACAATTGGTTGCCGCATTTCCTACATTACAACAGTGACTACACTTCAAAAGTATTTCATTGGCTGCACAGTGCATTGGGACGGACGACCTGGGCTGTGGAAGGCGCTAATCTGCTTTCTTTGCAATATTGGAGTCAGTTTCCGTTTACGAACCAATTGCTTTAAAAAAAAAAAGACAATTCTAGGAAAACAGGAGATACCAGCAGTTTGTGGCAACAACCTTCAAAAATAACTCAAACTAATTGAAAATAACACCGACAAAAACCACTGAAGCTCAGTACCCACAATTGCAAAACACCCACAAAATATAATACATTTGCACAAAACGCAAGGAATGTGTTTTTCTCCTCCATCTTTTGCACTGTTGTAAGGTCGGCCTTGTGTTTCTTTATAGAAATAAAAACAGAAAATGCTGGAAATCTTAGCGGGTTAGGCAACATCTGTGGAGAGAAAAACAGAGTTAATGTTTTGGCTCACCGACCCGCTGAGATTTCCAGCAGTGTTTTGTTTTTGTTTCTTTATATACATGTTTTCAAACTGTAAAAAATAAATGACACCTCCTTTATTTATTTAAATGTAAATGCTCGCAGATCCTGTTGTGATAAATCCTGTGACTAACTCGTTGATCCAACGCTCGTGACTTAGTTGCCTGCTGTGTAGCGCTCACTTGTATCCGTGGGGTCCTCTATCATTCCACTTCTCTGCACCTGGCATATGTACATCTGTTACAAATCATTGGAACTACGCTCTGAGCAACAAATTCTTCCATGTATGTGTTTATCTCGGAAAGGAAAACCAATTCACAATATTCATTTTGAACTTATGCTTGTACTTCACTGAGCGCAGTGATTATTCTCCATTTTTCCCACTTATGGTGATCTAGACAATGGGCTAGAATTTCGGTTGTCGGTGAAGATGGTAGTTTTACACCAAAATTACCGTTTTCTCTGCGCTACCGTTTTTAGGCCTAAATTTCGGCCTTTACTTCGGTGAACTCGGCGATCCACGAGGACTCGCAGCGCAAACCGTGAATTTCGGCAGCTTTTGTCCGAAGCCGGTAGCACTGCAAGGAGAGGCCTTGGGAGGGGGGGAAAAAAACAAAAGAAAATTGCAAAAAACATTCACAAAACCCTTACCTACTAAATCGCTGAAAAATAATTTAAAAATAAAAACTTTACCTCCCCTTTTTTGCAGGTCTTCATACTTACCGCCGCTGGCAGGGCAGCTTTGACCCTGGGCGTGGCGGAGAGTGACGAAATTACGACGGTAACACAATCTGCGGCATTAAACGTTGATTCACATCAGCGCACCTCTCCCCGGCGGTACTTGCAAGTTCCGCTGCAAAGAGGTGCCCGAAGATCCCGCTGAGTGGGTTTTCGCCACGGAGGGTCAGATCGCAGTGAAACCCAGTCGCAAAGTCGGTGAAATTCTAGCCCAATAATTATAATGATCATAATTGCGGCAATCAAAGAATAATCAGAAGTCGCATTTCCAAATTGTTAAGCCATGTGTAATATCAATGGTGAAACTCACAACCTCAAGCACGTCTGTCCACTGTGACAATTGTGACATGGACAGCAATAACTTGCATTTATTCAGTGCCTTTCATGTAGAAAACCATCCCAAGGCCCTTCACGGAGGAATAAGATGGTTGCTCATGTTTTGCAGAGGAGGGAAGTGTCCGATCTTCCATCTGAGGAAGTGAACATTTTCCCTCCTTTCCGTGTCTTACTCGTGCACAGTTAAAGCAACACTGCATGCAACTCCTGACTTTCCAGTTCTCTGTGTCAGAGTGTCAAAGAGCTCGTGCTGAATCTGCTACAAACTTTTGGCTTTAATTATATACTTCACATTTCCTTGTACATTTCAGTCGTAGTTGCTAAGAAACATTCATTGTTCTTAAAAGCACAAGTGTCAGTGGATTTGGAGGATGAATCAATTGGACCAACTCTCCATCTCCTACCCTGCTATATCACAGCAACGTCTGTCAGGATAGCCCCTGGCAGGAGGATGCTTTCGTCCCGTGTACCCACTTCTCGCAAAATGCAGGTGGTCATTTTAACCTAACCCGATGGAAAACTGCTGCGATCTGATTGGCTGCCTGTCCTTCACCCACCAGAATTTACTTTCTCTTGAAGCCAACGGAATGTAAAAATTAGGCAGTGTGTACGCCGGGAGCCCGATCCGACCAGGTCTGTTTTCTACCGGGTGAGCGAGGTCACTGACTCCTGACACCTCGTGTGTTTTACATACCATTTACTCTCATCTTGGCCACTGGCGGTGACCCCAAATTCATCAGGAAAGCAACAACTGAGAGGCACTCGTGCTGTCCGAGGCATGTCTGCCACCAAACGGCCTGGCGCTGTCCCACGCCCACAACCACCTCGAGCAACATAAATCCTTTTCAGCAGAGACTGACAGGTAGGAATTCCAACCACTCAAGCCGTTGTGGCAGGTATTTGGTCACAACTGGCCTGGCTGAATGCTTGGAACTGCTACCCATTCCCTGTGGACCAGCTAAACAAATGTTTGTGCCTTTGATCTATATAGGGACTGTAGCAGTTTGCCAATAAATCTGCACTGTTTGTGACTTCAAAACAACTGTGCTTGTGCAAGCTTGCATACCAACAGTTGTTTACATGTGAAGCTAGTGCTGCAGAAACAACAACAGATTGCACTTGTATGGCCCCTTCAGTGTAGAATAACATCCTAAGGCATGTCAGAGGAGCGTTATCAGACAAAATTTGACAACTGAGCCACATATTAAGACAGGTGACCAAAAGCTTGGTCAAAAAAGTAGGTCTTAAAGGAGGAGAGCGAAGTTGAGGGGCTGAGGGAAGGAATTCCAGAGCTGAGGGCACAGCCGCTAGTGGTGGCGCGATGGAAATTGGGAGTGCACAAGTGGTCATAATTGGAGAACACCGAGATCTTGGAGGGTTATGGGGCTGAAGGTGGTTACAGAAATAAGATGGGACAAGACCATGGAGGGATTGGATTACAAGTATGAGAATTTTAAATTGAGGTGTTACCAGTGTTGGTCAGCGAGCACAAGGGTTGTGGGTGAATGGGATAGAATATGGGTAGCAGAGTTTTGGATGTGCTCAAGTTTATGGAAGATGTGAGGCCAGCCAGGAGAGTCTGGAGATAACAAAAGCATGGATGAGGGTTTCAGCAGCAGGCAGGCTGAGGCAGGGGCGGAGATGGGCGATAGTACCAAGAAATGACTTTGTAATGCAAACAGGGGGTTTTGTACATTGCCAGGAGCTAAAGCAGTTTAATTACAAGACTGGAATTTGTTGTGGCGCCAACAATTGATCTCCATTTGATTAGCCCCCATCACAGGTTGCATTGTATGTGCTGCATCTACACACCCTGCAAAATGGACGATTTAACTTCAGCTTCAAATAGGCCATGACCTAGGCAATGGTTTAACTGCTTGTCCTAACGATTTGAAATGCTTTTGTACTTTTAGAACAGTTGCCTTTATTTTTTTCTGAAACTATTATAAGCCCACATATGCTTCTTTGCAGGGGACCCCAATAATGATGTTGAAGTATGTTCATGTTACTGAATTTCCTCATCTTTTATATACTTAACTAAGAGTCTATATAAAATGTGCTGCCGTACTTTACCTGGCCTCAAAAACCATGGCTCTACCTAGAATAGATTTATGTTAGAAATGCCTAAGATCACTTTCAAACTCCAGTAGCTAATAGTGAACTAAATAACTTTAAATTATGTAAGATTATTGGATTGAGAACTCAACAACACTGTTTTATTTACAACTAATGATCACTTCATTTTCCTGCTTCTACGCAGTGAAGGACAATGTGACTGTTAAATGAATCATCATGGTCAAAACAATATCTACTTAACATTAAAATCCATTTGCTATTTCCCAGTCTTTGATGTAATTCAACTTCAGGGCAAATGAAGAATACATCTGCTCGTCTGAGTGCTAGAATTTTGATTTGACATGACAGTGGTTGCTGCTTCATAAGGTATGGGTCAATAAAACAGCGGCAGGCACCTGAAGAACCAGACCACGTAAGGCAGCAGTACTGCCAGATTCGGAGACCCGAGCCATTCCCAATGAGCCCTTCACTGAGCAATGTGGACCCAGTGTACCGGCCGCTGAGGTTCAGATCCTGCACACATTCTGCGCAGGACTCATGAAGGATCTGAAAGTTATTTAAATCAATCCCAAGCCCATGTAATGAAGCTTCAGTCACTCAGTTCCAATTATAACTGGGCACTGCGAGGAAGGAGAGGAAGAAAATGTATGTTTTTAACCTTGGTGCCCCTGCCCTTAGTCGGTGTCTTCAGCTTATATGCTGCTGAAATGTTCGACCTCAAAACATTAACTTAGCTCAGGTGCGATCCTTCTATCATCCTACCCTTCAATTAAGATTCTTTAGATCTGAGATATGAACTGCCAACTATTCCCTGTTAGCACAGGAATTACCGCTCCTGCAAGCTCTCCCAGCACATCACGAACAATGTGTTTGGAGCAACTTTTAAGTTTTGAAATAGGCTTCCATTACATTCTTTTGTAAGGCCAGCCCATTTGGACTTGGGGTATGCAGCACCAGTGTGCTGGGACCGCATTATCGGCCCGATGTGCTCACTGTACAGTTTAGAACAGAATTATTACGTCAGTCTGCCAAAGGGAATCTCCATATAGTGGGGAAGCTTCAGTGAATGGGATGATTCTGGCACCTAAAATGACAGATTGCTGGCAGAGTTTTGTAAAATTACACTTGACAAAATTGAAGAAATTAAGAGGCATGACCTTTATAACATAGGGAGACAGTAATGTAGATTTAAACAAGTAATTTACAGTGAGCTATGATTGTAAACTAAAAGATGCAAGCCATAATGAGATTGGAGACAGAAAAGAAAGAGGTGCATTTATATAGCACCTTCCACAACCTCAGGATGTCCCAAAGCGTTTCCTGCCAGTGAAGTGTAGGCACTGTGGTGATGCAGGAAACACAGCAGCTTATTTATGCACAGCAAGATCTCACAAGCAGCAATGAGATAAATGAGCAGATTATTTGTTTTAGTGATGTTGGTTAAGGGATAAATATTGGCCAGTACATGAAGGAGAACTCTGCTCTTCTTCAAAATAGTGGCAATTGGATCTTTTACATCCACCTGAGGGGGCAGACAGAGCCTCAGTGTAAGGTATCATCTGAAATCCGATGTTGCAGCATTCCCTCAGTACTGCACTGGAATGTCAGCCTAGATTTTGTGTTCTCATCTCTGGAGTTGGACTTGAACCCACAAACTTCTGACCCAGAGGCGAGAGTGCTACCCACTGAGCCACAGGTGATCGATTTCCCCCTTTCATAGAATCATGAAATGATTACAGCATGGAAGGAGGCCGCCATGCCAGCTCTCTGCAAGAGATCCTCAGCCAGTCCCACTCCCCCACCCTTTCCCTGTAGCCCTGCAAATGTTTTCCCTTCAGGTGCTTATCAAACTCCCTTTTGAAAGCCGCGATTGAGTCTGCCTCCATCACCCTCTCAGGCAGCGCATTCCAGATCCTAACCACTCGCTGCGTAAAAATGTTTTTCCTCATGTCGCCTTTGGTTCTTCTGGCAATCACCTTTAAATCTGTGTCCTCTGGTTCTCGATCCTTCCGCCAATGGGAACAGTTTCTCTCTATCTACTCTGTGCAGACCCCTCATGATTTTAAACACCTCGATCCAATCTCCTCTCAACCTTCTCTGCTCCAAGGAGAACAACCCCAGCTTCTCCAGTCTATCCACGTAACTGAAGTCCCTCATCCCTGGAACCATTCTCGTAAATCTTTTCTGCACTCTCTCCAAGGCCTTCACATCCTGCCTAAAGTGCGGTGCCCAGAATTGGATAGAATACTCAAGTTGAGGCTGAACTAGTGTTTTATACAGGTTCGTCATTATTTCCACACTTTTATACTCTATGGGGCCCAAGTTTCCACACGATAAAAAACGGGCGCCCCTCCGAGCTGGGCGCCCGTTTTTCGCACCTAAAACGGCGCCTAAAAAAAAAAATCGCGATTCTGGAGCGCCCTGCAGCTCCTTGTCTGTTTGGAGCGGCGCCCAGGGGGGCGGAGTCTACACTCGCGCCGATTTTGTAAGTGGGAGGGAGCGGGTACTATTTAAATTAGTTTTTTTCCTGCCGGTAACACTGCGCACGCGCAGTGTGAAAAAAACATTGTCACGTGGCCATTTTTGTAGTTCTTTGTAGCTGTTTAATTTTTGAACATTTTTTTAATAAAAGCATATTGCCATCAGCACTTGCAGCCTTCTCACTGTCTCCTCCCCCCCCCCCCCCGCGGGAAAGAACGGGCGCCTACTCCTCGCCCCCCCCCCCCCCCCCCCCGCGGGAAAGAACGGGTGCCACCTCACCCCCCCCCCCCCCCCTGCTGGAAGAACGGGCGCCTCCCCCACCCCACCCGCGGGAAGAACGGGCGCCTCCTCCCCCCCCCCCCCCCCTGCGGGAAGAACAGGCGCCTCAGGCTGACTGCAGAATTCTCCGTGCCTGAAGCACACAGGCACGAAGATGGTTTATTTAATCTTTTCTTTGCTTATAAATGTTTATTCAGGTTGGATTTATTTGTATAATATTGAAGAAGTATAAATAAGGATTTATTGTAGAATTTAATGACTTCCCTCCCCCCCCCCCCCCCCACCTCGTTCTGGACGCCTAATTTGTAACCTGCGCCTGATTTTTTTAATGTGTAGAACAGGTTTTTTCAGTTCTACAAAAATCTTCACTTGCTCCATTCTAAGTTAGTTTGGAGTACGTTTTCACTGTGGAAACTTTCAAATCAGGCGTCAGTGGCCGGACACGCCCCCTTTTGAAGAAAAAATTCTATTCCAAAGTAGAACTGTTCTACCTGACTGGAACTGCAGAAAAAAAAATGTGGAGAATTGCGATTTCTAAGCTAGTCCGTTCTCCACCAGTTGCTCCTAAAAATCAGGTGCAAATCATGTGGAAACTTAGGCCTTATGTCTCTATTCATGAAGCCCAGGACCCCACATGCTTTACGAACTGCTTTCTCAACCTGCCCTGCCACCTTTAATGATTTGTGCACATATATCCCCAGGTCTCTCTGTTAATCCACCCCTTTAGGATTGTACCCTTTAGTTTATATTGCCTCGCCTCATTCTTTTCTTGAGGAGAGACTGGATCAACTGGGCCTTTATTCACTGGAGTTTAGAAGGATGAGAGGGGATCTCATAGAAACATATAAGATTCTGACGGGACTGGACAAGTTAGATGCGGGTAGATTGTTTCTGATGTTGGGGAAGTCCAGAACCAGGGGACACAGTCTTAGGCTAAGGGATAGGCCATTTAGGACTGAGATGAGAAGAAACTTCTTCACTCAGAGAGTTGTTAACCTGTGGAATTCCCTGCCGCAGAGAGTTGTTGATGCCAGTTCATTGGATATATTCAAGAGGGAGTTAGATATGGCCCTTACGGCTAAAGGGATCAAGTGGTATGGAGAGAAAGCAGGAAAGGGGTACTGAGGGAATGATCAGCCATGATCTTATTGAATGGTGGTGCAGGCTCAAAGGGCCGAATGGCCTACTCCTGCACCTATTTTCTATATTTCTATGTTTCAACCAAAATGTATCACTTTGCACTTTCCTGCGTTAAATTTCATCTGTCACGTGTCCGCCCATTCCACCAGCCTGTCTATGTCACTATCCTCCTCACTGTTCACTGTACTTCCAAGTTTTTTGTCATCTGCAGTTTTGAAATTGTGCCCTGTACACCTACATCCAAGTCATTAATATCTATCAAGAAAAGCAGTGGTCCCAGTACCGACCCCTGGGGAACACCACTGTATACCTTCCTCCAGTCCAAGAAACAACCGTTCACCACTACTCTCTGTTTCCTGTCATTGTGCCAATTCCGTATCCATGCTGCCATTGTCCCTTTTATCCCATGGGCTTCAACTTTGCTGGCAAGCCTATTATGTGGCACTTAGTCGAATGCCTTTTGGAAATCCATGTACACCACATCAACCGCATTGCCCTCATCAACCCTCTCGGTTACCTCATCAAAAACTCAAATCAAGTTGGTTAAACATTATTTGCCTTTAACAAATCCTGTGCTGACTTTCTTTAATTAATCCACACTTGTCCAAGTGACTGTTAATTTTGGCCCTGATTATTATTTCTTTAAGCTTCCCCACTCCCGAGGTTAAACTGACCAGTCTGTAGTTGCTGGGTTTATATTTACACCCTTTTTTGAACACGAATGTAACATTTGCAATTCTCCGGTCCTTGGCTCCACCCCCGTATCCAAGGAGGATTGGAAGATTATGGCCAGTACCTCTCTTCCTTCACTTCCCTCAGCGTCCTAGGATGCATCCCATCCGGTTCTGGTGACTTATCTACTTTATGTACAGCCAGCCTTTCTCGTACCTCCCACTTATCAATTCTTATCCCATCCAATATCCCCTCTACCTCCTCCTTCACTATGTCTATGGCAGCATCCTCTTCCTTGGTGAAGACAGATGCAAAGTCCTCATTTAGTACCTCAGCTGTACCCTCAGCCTCCGTGCGCAGGTATCCGTGTTGGTCCCTAATCGGCCCCACTCCTCCCCTTACCGCCCGTTTACTATTTATATGCCTATCGAAGACTTTCGGATTCCCTTTTATGTCAGCTTCCATTCTATTCTCATACCCTCTCTTTGCCCCTTTTTTTTCTTTTTCACTACTCCTCCTTTCTATATTCAGCCCGATTCTCAGATGTATTCTCGACCTGACATCTGTCAAACGCGTTCTTTCTCTGCTTCATCTTACTCTCTATCTCTTTCATCATCCAGGGAGCTCTGACTTTAGTTGCCCTACCTTTCCCCATAGTAGGAATGTACCTCATCTGTACCCAAACCGTCTCCTCTTTAAGGGCAGCCCATTGTTCGATTACAGTTTTGCCGCCAATCTTTGATTCTAATTTACCCGGGCCAGATCCATCCTCATCCCACTGAAATTTGCCTTTCTCCAATTAAGTATTTTTACTCTCGATTGGTCCCTGTCCTTTTCCATAGCTAATCTAAACCTTATAATACTATGATCACTGTTCCCTAAATGTTCCCCCACTGATACTTGCTCCACTTGACTCACCTCATTCTCCAGAACCAGATCCAGCAATGCCTCCTCCCTCGTCGGGCCGGAAACATACTGATCAAGAAAGTTCTCCTGGACACACTTCAGAAATTCTTCCCCCTCTCTGCCCTTTACACTATTACTATCCCAGTCTATATTAGGATAGTTGAAGTCCCCCATTATCACTACTCTATCGTTCTTGCATCTCTCTGTAATTTCTTGTAAATTTGCTCCGCGATATTTTTCTCACAGTTGGCAGCCTGTAGAATACTGGCACTTCTATTATTTCTTAACTCTAGCCATATAGATTCTGTCCTTAATCCCTCCAGGATACCCTCTCTCTCCAGCACTGTAACATTCTCAACCAATACTGCCACACTGCCTCCTATCTTTCCTGCCCTGTCTTTTTTGAACACCCTAAATCCAGGAATATTTAATACCCAATCCTGTCCTTTTTTGAACTAGGTCTCAGTTATTGGGGCCTGATAGTCTGCACCCCAGAGTACTTAAGGAAGTGGCCCTAGAAATAGTGGATGCATTGGTGATCATTTTCCAACAGTCTATCAACTCTGGATCAGTTCCTATGGACTGGAGGGTAGCTAATGTAACACCACTTTTTAAGAAAGGAGGGAGAGAGAAAACGGGTAATTATAGACCGGTTAGCCTGACATCAGTAATGGGGAAAATGTTGGAATCAATTATAAAAGATAAAAGCGCATTTGAAAAGCAGCGACAGGATAGGTCCAAGTCAGCATGGATTTATGAAAGGGAAATCATGCTTGACAAATCTTCTAGAATTTTGAGAGGATGTAACTGGTAGAGTGGACAAGGGAGAACCAGTGGATGTGGTGTATTTGGACTTTCAAAAGGCTTTTGACAAGGTCCCACACAAGAGATTGGTGTGAAAATTAAAGCTCATGTTATTGGGGGTAATGTACTGAAGTGGATAGAGAGCTGGTTGGCAGACAGGAAGCAGAGAGTCGGGATAAACGGGTCCTTTTCAGAATGGCAGGCAGTGACTAGTGGGGTGCCGCAGGGCTCAGTGCTGGGACCCCAGCTAATTATAATATACATTAATGATTTAGATGAAGGAATTGAGTGTAATATCTCCAAGTTTGCAGATGACACTAAGCTGGGTGGCAGTGTGAGCTGTGAGGAGGACACTAAGAGGCTGCAGGGTGACTTGGACAGGTTAGGTGAGTGGGCAAACGCATAGCAGATGCAATATAATGTTGATAAATGTGAGGTTATCCACTTTGGTGGCAAAAACACAAAGGCAGAATATTATCTGAATGGCGGCAGATTAGGAAAAGGGGAGGTGCAACGAGACCTGGGTGTCATGGTACATCAGTCATTGAGAGTTGGCATGCAGGTACAGCAGGCGGTAAAGAAGGCAAATGGTATGTTGGCCTTCATGGCTAGGGGATTTGAGTATAGGAGTAGGAAGGTCTTACTGCAGTTGTACAGGGCCTTGGTGAGGCTTCACCTTGAATATTGTGTTCAGTTTTGGTCTCTTAATCTGAGGAAAGACATTCTTGCTATTGACGGAGTGCAGCGAATGTTCACCAGACTGATTCCCGGGATGGCAGGACTGACAAATGAGGAGAGGCTGGATCGACTGGACCTGTATTCACTGGAGTTTAGAAGAATGAGAGGGGATCTCATAGAAACATATAAAATACTGACGGGACTGGACAGGTTAGATGCAGGAAGAATGTTCCTGATGTTGGGGAAGTCCAGAACCAGGGGACATAGTCTAAGGATATGGGGTAAGCCATTTAGAACTGAGATGAGAAACTTCTTCACTCAGAAAGTTGTTAACCTGTGGAGTTCCCTACCGCAGAGAGTTGTTGATGCCAGTTCATTGGATATATTCAAGAGAGAGTTAGATATGACCCTTACAGCGAAAGGGATCAAGGGGTATGGAGAGAAAGCAGGAAAGGGGTACTGAGTTGAACGATCAGCCATGATCTTATTGAATGGTGGTGCAGGCTCGAAGGGCCGTATGACCTACTCCTGCACCTATTTTTCTATGTTTCTATTACCACCACATCATATTCCCATGTGGCCATTTGCACCTGCAGCTCACCAACCTTGTTTACTATGCTTCGAGCATTCACATTCATACACTGTAAACCTATTTTATATCATCCCGTGTTCTCTCTTAGTCTGACCCCACCTAATACCTTACTATTAATTACTTCAGTGCTATCCGTCTCTCGCAATCCTTTGTTGCCTTTGTTTTTCCTTTGTAATGCTACATCTTGGTGCCCATCCTCTTGCCAAATTAGTTTAAACCCTCCCCAACAGCTCGAGCAACCCCCCCTCCCCCCCCTCCCGCGACGATATTGGCCTGTATATGTCTCATCTCCCCTAGGACTGGCCCCAATGCCCCAGGAATCTGAAGCCCTCCCTCCTGCACGATCTCTCCAGCCACACATTCATCTGTTCTCTGTTCCTCCTTCTATACTCACTCGCGCATGGCACCGAGAGTAATCCATAGATTACTACCTTTGGGATCCTGCTTTTAATTTCTTTCCTAGCTCTAAAATCAGCCTGCAGAATCTCATCCCTCTTTCTACCTATGTGGTTGGTACCGATATGGACCACGACCTCTGACTGTTCACTCTCCCCCCTCAGAATGTCCTGCAGCCACTCAGTGATATCCTTGACCCTGGTACCAGGGAGGCAACATACCATCCTGGAATCACAACTACGGCCGCAGAAGCGCCTGTCTGTTCCGCTAACTATCGAATCCCCTACCACTGCTGCCTTCCCAATCCTCCCCCTCCCCTGTATAGCTGAGCCACTCATGGTGCCGTGGACTTGGCTCTGGCTGTACTCCCCAGAGGAACCATCATCCTCACCAGTAGGTTGAAGAGTGAGATGCACTCGGGGGACTCCTGCACTGCCTTATTTGTCTGGCAGTCACCCATTCCCTCTCTGCCTGCACACTCTTACGCTGCGTGGCCACCACCTCCTGAAACGTGCTATATCCACGAAGCTCTCAGCCTCATGGATGCACCACAGTGACACCAACTGCTGCTCATGCTCCAAAACCAGGAGCTCGAGCTTCTCCAGCCGATGACACTTTCTGCACATGTGATTGTCCAGGACATGGGAAGCGTCTTGGATTTCCTACTTGACACAGGGTGTGCATTCCATGGGATTGAGGAACCCTGCCATGCCTCTATTTAATAGGCGATTAACTAACTTACAAAAATAAATTCATGACTAAGGGCTAGAAATTGCGTGGCGCCCTGTTTGGGGTGATAACTTTTGCGGTAATGCAAAAGTATTGCCGGGCGCTGCACAAGTGAAGCCAATGCGAACTTCCAGTTTAGTGCTCCAGGAAGGAAGTGGAGTGCTAAATCAAGTGCTACCACTTCCCTTGGCGTGCTAAAGCCAGCAAGAGGGGGGCAGTAGTGGTGCAATGATGCCGGGATCATAGGCTCCTTCCCTCCCTTAAAAGGAAGGGCCATCGCTGCAGGCTCTGCTTTACAAGGTTTTCCCTCATCGCCAATGGCAGACGCAATTCGCATCAATCAGTCCCAAGCACTCTAACAGAGTGCAGGGCTGATCAATCGTGGCACAGCAAAATGGGAAAAAAAGTCACCTCAGGGCTGGAAACATTTTTTACCTACCCGAGCAGCATTACCTTTAATTACTGCCACCCAACCGGCCAGCGTACCTTACAACGCCTCCTGCAGCTGCTGGGGTTGACGCTTGGCGATGCTCCAGGGGCACAAATGGGGAGCAATGGGGAGCTGCACGCCTGATGATGTCACGATTTCCGCTATTGCAGGAAATTATGGTGCTAGGGGTGACCGCCACTGCAAACCCCCACAGCAATTTTGTGGGCATCGGTACTCTTGCCATGCCTGGCCACGGAGCTGGTATCGCCCCGTTATCACCCCCTCCCCCGTCCCAGAGGCACTAACAGGAAGCACAAGGAAGGCCAAGTTCTCCCCCTAAACGTCTTAAAATTAGGCTTTATCTCCAGCTGCTTCTCCCGCTCTCTTAAAGGCTTCATTCACACGATTATTTATAGTTATATTAATTAGTTTATCTAGTTACGTTAAAGAGAATAAAATGCTAATACTCATCCACCAATCACCTACTTACAGTCCTGTGAAATCACTCCTTGTTGTTGCTGTTCTTTTGGAATTCGGCGGATTTGTGTCCGCCTCCTCCACTGCCCTTTCTTTCCAGATCCACTGCCTCACGGCCCACGCCCTTTATCCTGTGTCCCCCCTCCTCCGCTGCCTCAGGTCCACGCCCTTTATCCTGTGTCCCCCTCCTCCGCTGCCTCGTGCCCCACACCCTTTATCCTGTGTCCCCCTCCTCCGCTGCCTCGTGCCCCACACCCTTTATCCTGTGTCCCCCCTCCTCCGCTGCCTCAGGTCCACGCCCTTTATCCTGTGTCCCCCTCCTCCGCTGCTTCAGATCCGCTGCCTCGTGCCCCACACCCTTTATCCTGTGTCCCCCTCCTCCGCTGCCTAAGGTCCACGCCCTTTATCCTGTGTCCCCCTCCTCCGCTGCCTAAGGTCCACGCCCTTTATCCTGTGTCCCCCTCCTCCGCTGCCTCAGGTCCAAGCCCTTTATCCTGTGTCCCCCTCCTCCGCTGCCTCAGGTCCAAGCCCTTTATTCTGTGTCCCCCTCCTCCGCTGCCTCGTGCCCCACACCCTTTATCCTGTGTCCCCCTCCTCCGCTGCCTCAGGTCCACGCCCTTTATCCTGTGTCCCCCTCCTCCGCTGCCTCAGGTCCACGCCCTTTATCCTGTGTCCCCCTCCTCCGCTGCCTCAGGTCCAAGCCCTTTATCCTGTGTCCCCCTCCTCCGCTGCCTCGTGCCCCACACCCTTTATCCTGTGTCCCCCTCCTCCGCTGCCTCGTGCCCCACACCCTTTATCCTGTGTCCCCCTCCTCCGCTGCCTCAGGTCCACACCCTTTATCCTGTGTCCCCCTCCTCCGCTGCCTCAGGTCCAAGCCCTTTATCCTGTGTCCCCCTCCTCCGCTGCCCATTCCTTTCAGCTTTCCTTCAAATAGCATAGCAGTTCTGTGGAATACACTGTTGGCAAGAAAAAAAAACAATTTTGATGAACTCAATTAAAGGGAGCTGGATAAATCTGTAGTTAAGAAGAGATTGAAGGTCATAAGGGTAAGTGCAGATATAAATCAAATGCTCCAAGGAACAATGTGGATCCAGTTCTATTGGAAGCATTAGAATGTTATCTATGAAATAAAAATGGTCAGGATTGAATAGTGTAGTTGGTTCTGTTGAATGATATCTAGAGTTTCCATTCAATTCTGTTTAGTCAGTGAAGAATGTCAAGGGCTTATTTGTGATTTATCGCCTCTCTCAGCAGCTTAAATATCTGGCAATACATCACAAAGTAGATTAACCTGCATCCTTGGCAAGGGTGCTTTCTTTTATCATTTTGTTTAAAAATATATAGTGTCCGTTACATATAATCGGGATCATATTGTTTTTGCAGGATTTTATGTTCTTTGAGAAAAGCAATTAATGAACAAGGATCTGACCAAACTCTGAAACAATACTGTGAGTATATATGTGGGAACGGTTACTGTTTAGCCCTATGTATAGCAAGAGTTCTGTCAATTCTACAGCTCGGTACTAATGACTGTCTTTGTGATTACATTTACAGAGATTGAAAGAGATTATGAAGCTCATTTTAACTCTTCCACCTTCTCTTGAGATATGCTAATAATGGATATCCTTCACAGCTTTCAAAATACAAATTAAAACAAAACTGGTGTTGATGTGTTGGGACGAGTACCTGATTCTGACCATAATTGACTTTTCAATGTCTCTGACGTCTTTGCTTCTGTAAAATTAGTCGTATTTTAAGCAGAATCCAACCACTGGAATCTTGGATTCAAGGGGCAACTTTCTGTCCATTAACTTAAATGGATTTAAGTTAACAAAAGCAAGTAGTCTGCATAATGGGTGCGCTATCCTCTATTCACAATATTCCACGATGTGCCTCTAGCACGCCTTGATCTACAACAGGAGTGCGAAAGCAGAAAGCTCGGCCTGAATTCTTCATGTGGCAGCAACTTTGTTTAAATGCAAACAAAAATATGAAAGATTGCACTACTGTTTCTCTCCACCTCATGGGACCAATTTGCTGCAGACTATAATATATATTTTCTGATTGAGTGAGTAGTTACTTTTAGAATATTGTATATTTTTCAAATATGATAGACATGCTGAATAATATGCACTGTCTGGGATCAGGTCAGCAAAGGTAGTTTATTAACATCAAGCTTTTGTTTCGTCCAAATGTTTAACATTAGTCCTGACTGTATCTGATACTGAGGGGGCAAAATTTCCCAGCGCCCTGATTGGGGCGGTAACCGACTCAGGGCGGGACTTCCTGTGTCCGGCGTGGAAGTCCCGCCCCGACCGCGGTTATCGCCCCTCACAGGAAGTGAAGCGCAATATCGTGCACTCCACTTCCTGTTGGGGCAGGTTCTGGGGCGGGTTGGTGAGCGCTACGTGGATGCTCTGCGTAGCATTGACGCGTATCAACGCCCCTCGCCTTCGGTTAAAGGGGAGGGCCGCTGCGCACTCTGCCGGGCCTCAGACGGCCTCCACTGGGCCACCGGGGCGGCAGGGTGCGAGGCCGCAGCCCGCCACCCAATGCAGAGTGCCGGGCTGCATGATGGCGGCCCGGACCATGCAACAAAAGACCAAGTCAGGCCGACTGGTGAGTCGGCCAAACCAGCAAGATGGCAGCACGGGGTGCTCCTGAACTCCTCTTTAACTTGCGCCCCGCAGGCATTTATTGGCAGCCTCGTGGGCTACTGAGAGGGAAGGGGTCGGCGCGGGGCGCAAAGAGGTCACCACGCACGGTGATGATGATATCGCCCGTTGTGTGGCGGCCTGGGGCGCTACCGGTGGAGCATGGCGCTACCGTGGCAGCGCCTCCGCTTACTCCCACGCAATTTCCCAGATCCAGTAGCTCTCCGCCCCCACCTCGGGCAAAAACAGTTTAACGTCCTGTTAGCGCCCCCGGAGGCGCCAACCGTGTCACTAGACGGGGCAATTTCAACCCCTGCCTTTCTATACTAACCAGATTCCTGTATTGCCTAGAAGTTTTAATAACTTAATAAATATAATAGGATTACTAAACTGTGCTGGAGCTTGTGTTTTTATTATGGCCATTCTTTCTCCATACAAAATCAGAAGCCTGTGTATAGGTTCCTCATTTGCTGACATTGCTCTGGATAAAGGATGGCAATGTGGTTGCTTTACACCTCATATCTTTTACATTCAATTTGTTTTCTCCACCTTTCCTGAAACGGCAGAATGCCAACCAATTTCTATTTCAAACATTTGATGGAAGCACGACAGTTGGTGCTGCAATGTAAATCTAGGGTTTGTCGCAGATAGTAGGCCCAATGTTAATGGTAAACCAGCATAAGCTGGACAGACAGGAGAGGGAAATTAAATGGGGAGCCATTCAATCGACACCCATCACTGAACATCACTTTGAAGATTTCTCAGTGGGAATGATGCATCACGTACAGATTACAGGGTGATTTTGCCGTGACTCAGTAGGTAGTATCCTCACCTCTCAATCAGAAGATTGTGGGTTCAAGTCCCACTCCAGAGACTTGAGCGCAAAACTCCAGGCTGAGGGAGTGCTGCACTGTCGGAGGGGCAGTGCTGAGGGAGCGCTGCACTGTCGGAGGGACAGTGCTGAGGGAGCGCTGCACTGTCGGAGGGGCAGTGCTGAGGGAGCGCTGCACTGTCGCAGGGGCAGTACTGAGGGAGTGCTGCACTGTTGGAAGGGCGGTACTGAAGGAGTGCCGTACTGTCGGAGGGGCAGTACTGAGGGAGTGCTGCACTGTCCAAGGTGCTGTATTTCGGATGAGACGTAAACCGAGGCCCCAACTGCTCTCAGCTGGTCGTAAAAGATCCCAAGGCATTATAGCAAAGAGGAGCAGGAGAGCTATCTCTGGTCTCCTGGCTAATATTTATCCCTCAATCAACATCTCTTTTTTTAAAAAAAACATATTTTCTGGTCAATATCACATTGCTATTTGTGGGAGCTTGCTGTGCGCAAAATGGCTGCCACATTTCATACATTGACTACACTTCAAACAAAAAATTTCTTCGTTGGCTGTAAAGTGTTTTGGGACATCCTGTGGTTGTGAACCAGTGCTTTCCAGGTATCCAGCAGTGCTACGGGCCATGGTGCAGAGAGAAGCTGGGGTGGGGTGGGGGTGGGATGGGTGGGTGTTGGGGGTCGAGGTGGGTGTGAAATAGGGGCGGGTGAGAGATGGGGGTGGGGTGTTATTAAACTGGATGTTTTTCCTAACCAATCCAAGCGCCCGATTCAAATTTCAAATTAAAAAAAGAATTGAACTTCACCGACCCCACTATGAAGCCAGAGGTAGTGCTGAAATTAAACCACATATCCGCAGCATAACTAAAACCACCTATTTACACCTCCGTAACATCGTCGACTCTGCCCTTGCCTCAGCTCATCTGCTGCTGAAACCCTCATCCATGCCTTTGTTACCTCTAGACTTGACTATTCCAACGCACTCCTGGCTGGCCTCCCACATTCTACCCTACGTAAACTAGAGGTGATCCAAACTCGTCAGCCCGTGTCCTAACTCGCACCAAGTCCCAATCACCCATCACCCCTGTACTCACTGACCTACATTGGCTCCCGGTTAAGCAACGCCTCGATTTTAAAATTCTCATCCTTGTTTTCAAATCCCTCCATGCCCTCGCCCCTCCCTATCTCTGTAATCTCCTCCAGCCTCACAATCCCCCAAGATATCTGCACTCTTCTAATTCTGCCTTCTTGAGCATCCCTGATTGTAATCACTCAACCATTGGTGGCCGTGCCTTCTGTTGCCTGGTCCCCAAGCTCTGGAACTCCCTCCCTAAACCTCTCCGCCTCTTTACCTCTCTTTCCTTCTTCAAGACGCTCCTTAAAAACTTACCTCTTTGACCAAGCTTTTGGTCACCTACGATAATTTCTACTTATGCGGCTCTGTGCCAAATTTTTTATCTCGTAATACTCCTGTGACGTGCTTTGGAACGTTTCACTACGTTAAAGGCACTATATAAAGACAGGTTGTTGTCGTTGTTGCTATTGGATGCCATAAATGTTCCCAGTACTCAACCTGATGCCAGGATATGGACCAATGTCAGTGTACAGCCAAGGGGCAGGCAGAAATTCCAACCCGCTGTTCATAGTCTAAGATCCACTGTCACTGTGGCCAGGACGAATATGCAGCCCAGTAGTTTTGTTTCTGCAGTGATATTGGAGATGCACATGGTGGGGTATTGGCCATTTCCTGCATTGCTTCCCCTGCTATGTGTAGTTATCATTCTGCTAGCTGGAGGTGCCAGTATATCACATATATTGTGACACAAGAGCCACATGTGAATCGCTGCATGCAAAACTACCTTCGAATATAGGTCTTTAACTACATTTGCAGCAGTCACTCGGCCATATCTCCTTACTGAGGAACATTTTGTCTCCTGCAATTATGTGCAGGAGTAACACCCATCAATCTGTCTGCAATGGGATGCTTGTCTCTGCCAATGGGTGTCATTTGCCGCCTTGCCCAGTGTCAATGTTAGTATCATTTTGCCAACCTGGGCTCATACAGTGCTGCAGCTTGTCTAGCATTGTTGGTATGCGAAGCGCTCTTATCTCAGGGCCAAACAAAACCCTCCTCCCACAATGGCCTTATGAGTAGACACTAATGGGATTGAAGCAAAGGACCCCAAAATAGCCACAATCTTATTCATTCTACACAGTTGTTACACAACTTGTAAATCACAAGAAGATGAGAACACATTTTAGCAGGAAATGTAAGGTCTTTAAGGGGCTTAATAGGCAATACAATCCTTAGCTCTTCTATCGCTCTTAAAGTTAAAATGCTGCCATCATGATGACTCTCACTGGCCATTGTGTACAAGTTTGGCTGATTGATTCTTTCAGTATGAGATGGATTTTCTGGACAATGGTTATCTTTGACCAAGTCAATAGAAATAAAAATTGGGAGACCTGTATAACAGGCAGCTGATCTGATATCTCTGGTGAATAACTTCACCGTGCTGTTTTCCTCTTATTCATTAATAACGATGCAACTAAGGGAAGAGCCATTGCTCTACTATTGCCTCAAGGGTGCATCAGAAAATGTCATCAGCATAGGTGGTCCCTCGAATGAGGATGACTTGCTTCCATATGAGTTCACAGATGTTTCAATGAAGGACCCGATGTTCCAGTTCTGAACTCCAATTGAAGGGTGGAAGATGCCTGTGCGTGGATTTCTTTAATGTGTGATGACGATTGCACAACAGCCACCACATGGGCTTGACAGAGCTAGCTCTTTATCCAGTGGCAAGTATTAACCAGGATGACTGAAGATCTGCTCTGTTGCACGGACCTAGTGCGCGCACATATCGCAGTGTGGGCTGGCCCGTGCTGCCCCTGAGCCCCGAACCCTCATTCGCTGCAACTCCGCCACGATCTCTCGCCGAACCTCCCCCACAAACACTCGCCGCTCCTCTGCACCAAACATTCGCCGAACGTCCGTCACGATCATCCACCAATTCTCAGCCACGATCCCTCATCACTCATCACTCCTCCACCCCCATCACTCATCACTCCTCCACCCTCATCACTCCTCCACCCCCATCACTCATCGCAAGTCCGCCACGACTTTCCCGCTCCTCTACTTTACCAGGGCCCCACGTTGCAAACGGCGTCTTGGGTCTTGGTGACGTCGTCCACCTCAAAGCCGTCGCACATTTGTGTCGGCTCGTGCTGGAAGCTGCAGTGGCCGCTCCAGCTCTTTATCCTCCTGACCTGCGGTGGTGCCCTCTCACAGGTCAGGGTGGCTCACAGTGTCCCAGGGCCCGGGCTGCTCTTTATACTCCCGACCTGCGGTGGTGTCCTCTCACAGGTCAGGGTGGCTCACAGTGTCCCAGGGCCCGGGCTGCTCTTTATACTCCCGACCTGCGGTGGTGCCCTCTCACAGGTCAGGGTGGCTCACAGTGTCCCAGGGCCCGGGCTGCTCTTTATACTCCCGACCTGCGGTGGTGTCCTCTCACAGGTCAGGGTGGCTCACAGTGTCCCAGGGCCCGGGCTGCTCTTTATACTCCCAACCTGCGGTGGTGTCCTCTCACAGGTCAGGGTGGCTCACAGTGTCCCAGGGCCCGGGCTGCTCTTTATACTCCCGACCTGCGGTGGTGTCCTCTCACAGGTCAGGGTGGCTCACAGTGTCCCAGGGCCCGGACTGCTCTTTATACTTCCAACCTGCGGTGGTGTCCTCTCACAGGTCAAGGTGGCTCACAGTGTTCCAGGGCCCGGACTGCTCTTTATACTCCCGACCTGCGGTGGTGTCCTCTCACAGGTCAGGGTGGCTCACAGTGTCCCAGGGCCCGGACTGCTCTTTAGCCTTCCGAACAATTAGTGTAGAACTGGATGCAGAGTTGTGGCACTCAGAAAACTCAGGAGCCTATTATTAGCAAGGGCAGACATCTTGACTGTACAGCCGCTTCATCATAGGCAGTCCCTCAAAATCGAGGAAGACTTGCTTCCACTCTAAAAGCGACCATGGCTACGCTGGCACACTGGAGGCGGTGTTGAACCTCCTCGTCGATGTCTGCCCTTGCAGAAAATGTAACAAGATGATTATTGACATGCTTTTTCGGGTGATACTCTAGGGAGACTTAGCTCTGTTAACCTGTTAACTGCCAGCTGAACAAGATTGATTACCTGCTCTATATTATTGTGAGTGTAATCTGAGGCTAATAAAATGAGAACATTTAAACTTCAACATATCCCATCAATCGTTATACTGATAAACTGAAATAATTATATTTTGCTCCATAATTCACAGTACATGCTCGTTAAGAACATAAGAATTAGGAGCATGAGTAGGCCATTTGGCCCCTCGAGCCTGCTCCGCCATTCAATAAGATCATGGCTGATCTATAACCTCAGCTCCACTTTCCTATCCTATCCCCATATCCCTTGATTCCCCTAGAGTTGACAAATCTATCCATCTCAACCTTGAATATACTCAACAACTGAACGTCCGCTGCCCATTGGGGCAGAGAATTCCAAAGATTCAGCACCCTCTGAGTGAAGAAGTTCCTCCTCGCCTCATTTTTGTAGCTCTGCTAAACGTGATCGTAGGCTCTCCCGTACCTCACCACTGCTACAAGACAAACACATTTAAAATAGCAATGTTGTTCCCACAGAACATCTGCTAAATTTAGTAGTAACTTCATGGTTATTCTAACTCGAGGGTGTAGAATTGATCGAGAGGAGGTGTCTGAGTGGTTTCCGATGATCGATTGCAATGAATAAACCCAGTAGGATATTAGATAATTATTCAAAGACCTTTCTCATTTGCTGTTGAAGTGAATGCTCTAGTCAAGTGAGACATCCAGCTATCAGCATGTTATTTTCCACCTTTTTGCATGCTAATCTGTTGTCAACAATATTGAGCCCGCAAATGAAATATGTTGTTGGTAATGTTTTAGCAGCTTTCCTTGCTGAAAATCATTATGTCTACATGCTGCCATATGGTCATATCACCAGCGTAAAGGCACAAAATAGTGGGGTAGAAACTTGTCTTGGGCAGTTGGGCAAAACTGGCTGTATCGTATCAACCGCCTGTTCCACTCCCTTCCCGATAATCCATTGCCTTCACTGGATAGATCAGGAATACGCTGTCACCTCGCTCCCACTAGCCTTTTCCACAGGCACGTCTGTAAGGGGATAAAATAAGGTCACTAAAGTGGGAGTAGACAGACAGACAGATGGTCACTAAAGTGGATACTGAAGGTAGTGAATTGACCTGACACAGGTCCGGATTGTAGGGCTTATCAGTATTAGGAGGTTCTGAGGAATCGGGAGTTCCTCCACCTCAAGGTAGGGATTGTAATATATTGTAAATTGACCGATTGTATGTAAAACTTGCTTATGTATGTAAAGCACGCTTATTACATTCGCTTCCAATGGGTTTTAAGAAAGGGGAAACAGCAAAGCTTGCTACGCAGCAAAGCTTGATGGTTGATGAACCATCCGTTGTGATAACCTAACACATCCACCAAGGACAGGAGGAAGTCAACAGTCTATTGTAGCAACATCTGCAGGGATGTTTGGGAACATAGATAGCAAACCCCAGGAAGCAAGATGAATGGTACTTCATGGTACATCAGTCATTGAAAGTTGGCATGCAGGTACAGCAGGTGGTGAAGAAGGCAAATGGCATGTTGGCCTGCATAGTGAGAGGATTTGAGTATAGGAGCAGGGAGGTCTTACTGCAGTTGTACAGAGCCTTGGTGAGACCACACCTTGAATATTGTGTACAGTTTTGGTCTCCTAATCTGAGGAATGACATTCTTGCTATTGAGGGAGTGTAGCGAAGGTTCACCAGACTGATTCCCGGGATGGCAGGACTGACATATGAAGAAAGACTGGATCTGACTCGGCTTATATTTAATAGAAGTTAGCAGAATGAGAGGGGCTCTCATAGAAACATAAAATTCTGACAGGATTGGACAGGTTAGATGCAGGAAAAATGTTCCCGATGTTGGGGAAGTCCAGAACCAGGGGTCACAGTCTAATGATAAGGGGTAAGCCATTTTAGGACCGAGATGAGGAGAAACTTCTTCACTCAGAGAATTGTGAACCTGTGGAATTCTCTACCACAGAAAGTTGTTGAAGCCAGTTCATTAGATATATTCAAAAGTGAGTTAGCTGTGGCCCTTATGGCTAAAGGGATCAAGGGGTATGGAGAGAAAGTAGGAATGGGGCACTGAAATTGCATGATCAGCCATGATCATATTGAATGGTGGTTCAGGCTCGAAGGGCTGAATGGCCTACTCCTGCACCTATTTTCTATGTTTCTATGAGGAACTGAGACAAAGTTAACACCACTGAACAATACATTCCGGAAGGGTGACATGTGATGGGAGATGGACAGGTTGTGGGGGAACCACTCAGAGCCAGTCTGATGTAACTTTGCTGATAGCAGTCGGCCAATCGGTGGTTTTGTAGGAGGGTCAGACATCTCAGAAAATGTATATCTGTTGATGTAAAACTTCTGTTCTTAGAAGGTTCATCCGTGAACCCTTCCTCTGCATGCCTGAATAAAGACCGGTTGAACCGAGGTTTCGTCTGAGTGATTCCGTGGTCGCTATATGGGCGTGGATACGGGCAGATGCCGATTCCTTATATCAGGGAGTCCACCTTGAAGGAGAGAAGTTTTTTTTACCCCAACACGTCTGTCATCGTGGAGCCAACCCAAACTGCAGTGGCAGGGGACCCAATTGAAATCATTGAGGCACTTCAGATCCTTTTTCCAGTTACTTTTTAAATTTCCCTGCATAGCCATGGGATTCACACAGCTCGGGAACCACATCTGTCAACCTGAGGCAGGAGTTCCGTGGCCAATGCTCCAGCTGATTAATTGACAGCATGCAAAACAAACCAAAATAAAAAAATCAAAACACTGCTGATGTTGGAAATATGAAATAAAACAGAAAATGGTGGTAACGCTCAGCAGGTCAGGCTGCATCTGTGGAGAAAGTTCTGATGATAGGTCATTGACCTGAAATGCTAACTCTCTTTCTCTCTCCACAGGTGCTGTCTGACCCGCTGACCAAATTCTGTCGAAGGGTCAGCAGTCAGTCCACTGGTTCAATTTGTTTTCAGTCCCTGAATATGACTAATTTAATTTTTCAGTCTTCGACTTTAGGGTGAATTTCTGCAGAGGTTCTCTCATATGTCCATTGTTAACGTCAACGAAAGAGCTGCAGAAATCCCAGAAACACATTGTAAGCACTACTTACACTGTTTGTCGGGGATTCCGCAGCTCTTCCACTGAACTTGCATAAGATTGTAAATCCACCCCTTTACAATTATTTCTGCTTAATTTTATGTATTACCTATACACATAGATCTTTTATTTGTTCCCAGCGACTGCTCCAAAAATCTATAGATTTGTGACTAAAGCACAATAACTTCCCTATTAATGTACTTTTTAAATGATGTTCTTGATCATATTTGTAGATGGCATCATATTACTTTGAAAATATTATTTAACTATTTCTTTGTCACCCATATAAAACTTTTACTATATTATTGTACAGTAAATACTCAATACCCACTATGTTAGATTAAACTTAAAATTTAATGTGCCCATGATCCCTTTAAGGATCCTGGTTTTAAACGCATCATGAATGATGTCATCAGACCCGCTCCAGGTAATACTCTGGGCATGCTTAATACTGTTTTGGATACTGTTGGGGGAGATGACTTACCAGGGGAAGGCACCAGCAGCCATGGGTGGCTGTGCTGCACAGAAGGACGGGAAAAAGAGTGGGAGAGCAATAGTGATAGGGGACTCTATTGTGAGGGGAATAGATAGGAGTTTCTGCGGTCACAACTGAGACTCTAGGATGGTATGTTGCCTCCCTGGTGCAAGGGTCAAGGATGTTTCAGAGCAGCTGCAGAGCATTCTGGAGAGGGAGGGTGAACAGCCAGTTGTCGTGGTACATGTAGGTACCAACGATATAGGTAAGAAGTGGGAAGAGGTCCTACAAGCTGAATTTAGGGAGCTAGGAGTTAAATTAAAAAGTAGGACCTCAAAGGTAGTAATCTCTGGATTGCTACCAGTGTCACGTGCTACTCAGAGTAGAGGGAGCAGGATGGTTAGAATAAATACGTGGCTTGAGCAGTGGTGCAAGAGGGAGGGATTCAAATTCCTGGGACATTGGAACCAGTTCTGGGGGAAGTGGGACCTGTACAAAAGGGACGGTCTGCACTTGGGCAGGACTGGAACTGATGTCCTGGGGGTAACATTTGCGAATGCAGTTCGGGAGTGTTTAAACTAATATTGCAGGGGGATGGGAACCTATTCAACAAGACAGGGCGAAGTAATATAGAGTCGGAAACAGAAGGTAGAAAGGTAAAAAGCAATAGTGGAAGGCCGAGTAAACAAAGGCAAGAAACAAAAAGGGCCACACTACATCATAATTCTAAAAGGACAAAGGGTGTTTAAAAAACAAGCCTGAAGGCTTTGTGTCTTAATGCAAGGAGTATCCGTAATAAGGTGGATGAATTAACTGTGCAAATAGATGTTAACAGATATGATGTGATTGGGATTACAAAGACGTGGCTCCAGAAGGATCAGGGCTGGGAACTCAACATCCGGGGGATTCAACATTCAGGAAGGATAGAATAAAAGGAAAAGGAGGTGGAGTAGCATTGCTGGTTAAAGAGGAGATTAATGCAATAGTTAGGAAGGACATTAACTTGGATGATGTGGAATCTATATGGGTAGAGCTGCAGAACACCAAAGGGCAAAAAACGTTAGTGGGAGTTGTGTACAGACCTCCAAACAGTAGTAGTGATGTTGGGGAGGGCATCAAACAGGAAATTAGGGGTGCAGGCAATAAAGGTGCAGCAGTTATAATGGGTGACTTTAATATGCAAAAAGATTGGGCTAACCAAACTGGAAGCAATACGGTGGAGGAGGATTTCCTGGAGTGCATAAGGGATGGTTTTCTAGACCAATATGTCGAGGAACCAACTAGGGGGGAGGCCATCTTAGACTGGGTGTTGTGTAATGAGAGAGGATTAATTAGCAATCTCGTTGTGCAAGGCCCCTTGGGGAAGAGTGATCATAATATGGTGGAATTCTACATTAGGATGGAGAATGAAACAGTTAATTCAGAGATCATGGTCCAGAACTTAAAGAAGGGTAACTTTGAAGGTATGAGGCGTGAATTGGCTAGGATAGATTGGCGAATGATACTTAAGGGGTTGACAGTGGATGGGCAATGGCAGACATTTAGAGACCGCATGGATGAAGTACAACAATTGTACATCCCTGTCTGGCGTAAAATTAAAAAAGGGAAGGTGGCTCAACCGTGGTTATCAAGGCAAATCAGATTAAGACAGACTGCAAAAGCTTCTATAGATATGTAAAGAGAAAAAGGTTAGTAAAGACAAACATAGGTCCCCTGCAGTCAGAATCAGGGGAAATCATAACGGCGAACAAAGAAATGGCAGACCAATTGAACAAGTACTTTGGTTCGGTATTCACTAAGGAGGACACAAACAACCTTCCGGATATAAAAGGGGTCAGAGGGTCTAGTAAGAAGGAGGAACTGAGGGAAGTCCTTATTAGTTGGGAAATTGTGTTGAGGAAATTGATGGGATTGAAGGCCGATAAATCCCCAGGGCTTGATGGACTGAATCCCAGAGTACTTAAGGAGGTGGCCTTGGAAATAGCGGATGCATTGACAGTCATTTTCCAACATTCCATAGATTCTGGATCAGTTCCGATGGAGTGGAGGGTAGCCAATGTAACCCCACTTTTTTAAAAAGTAGGGAGAGAGAAAACAGGGAATTATAGACAGGTCAGTCTGACATCGGTAGTGGGTAAAATGATGGAATCAATTATTAAGGATGTCATAGCAGCACATTTGGAAAGAAGTGACATGATAGGTCCAAGCCAGCATGGATTTGTGAAAGGGAAATCATGCTTGACAAATCTTCTGGAATTTTTTGAGGATGTTTCCAGTAGAGTGGACAAGGGAGAACCAGTTGATGTGGTATATTTGAACTTTCAGAAGGCTTTCGACAAGGTGCCACACAAGAGATTAATGTGCAAAGTTAAAGCACATGGGGTTGGAGGTAGTGTGCTGATGTGGATTGAGAACTGGTTGGCAGACAGGAAGCAAAGAGTAGGAGTAAATGGGTACTTTTCAGAATGGCAGGCAGTGACTAGTGGGGTAACGCAAGGTTCTGTGCTGGGGCCCCAGCTGTTTACATTGTACATTAATGACTTCGACAAGGGGATTAAATGTAGTATCTCCAAATTTGTGGTGATACTAAGTTGGGTGGCAGTGTGAGCTGCGAGGAGGATGCTATGAGGCTGCAGAGTGACTTGGATAGGTTAGGTGAGTGGGCAAATGCATGGCAGATGAAGTATAATGTGGATAAATGTGAGGTTATCCACTTTGGTTGTAAAAACAGAGAGACAGACTATTATCTGAATGGTGACAGATTAGGAAAAGGGGAGGTGCAACGAGACCTGGGTGTCATGGTACATCAGTCATTGAAGGTTGGCATGCAGGTACAGCAGGCGGTTAAGAAAGCAAATGGCATGTTGGCCTTCATAGCGAGGGGATTTGAGTACAGGGGCAGGGAGGTGTTACTACAGTTGTACAGGGCCTTGGTGAGGCCACACCTGGAGTATTGTGTACAGTTTTGGTCTCCTAACTTGAGGAAGGACATTCTTGCTATTGAGGGAGTGCAGTGAAGGTTCACTAGACTGATTCCTGGGTTGGCGGGACTGACATATCAAGAAAGACTGAATCAACTGGGCTTGTATTCACTGGCGTTCAGAAGAATGAGAGGGGATCTCATAGAAACGTTTAAAATTCTGACGGGTTTAGACAGGTTAGATGCAGGAAGAATGTTCTCAATGTTGGGGAAGTCCAGAACCAGTGGTCACAGTCTAAGGATAAGGGGTAAGCCATTTAGGACTGAGATGAGGAGAAACGTCTTCACCCAGAGAGTGGTGAACCTGTGGAATTCTCTACCACAGAAAGTTTTTGAGGCCAATTCACTAAATATATTCAAAAAGGAGTTAAATGTAGTCCTTACTACTCGGGGGTTCAAGGGGTATAGTGAGAAAGCAGGAATGGGGTACTGAAGTTGCATGTTCAGCCATGAACTCATTGAATGGCGGTGCAGGCTCAAACGGCTGAATGGCCTACTCCTGCACCTATTTTCTATGTTTCTATGTTTCTAATAGGCCCCATTAAGCTCAGTTGATTTTTCACAGCATAATGGTGCCAGCAGCGGGATCAGGACCTGCAATAGACACTGGACCAGCAAGGTAAAAAACTTCCAGCCGATATTTATTCATTGAGAAACAAAAACTCCAGGAAAAGTGATCCATCTGTGGCTAACTAAAGAAGTTAAGGATAGCATTAGATTGAAAGCAGCTTATAATGTTGCGAAGAATAGTAGGAAGGCTTGGGAGAGTTTCCGAAACCAGCAAAGGATGACCACAAAATTGATAAAAAGGGAAGAAATACACTGAGAAAACGAGCAAGAAATATAGGAACCAGTTGCAGAGCTTCTACAAGTTTGTAAAAAGGAAGAGTAGCACAAGTAAACATTGTTCCCTTCGACAATGAGGCAGGAGAAATACTTATCGGAAATAAGGAAATGACAGAAACATTAAACAAATATTTTGTATCTGCCTTCACAGTAGAAGACGCAAAAGGCATATCAAAAATGGTGGGGAACCACGGGTTTGATGAGGGTGAGGAACTTAATGTAATTAATATAAGTAGAGTAAAAGTACTGGAGAAACTAATGCGACTCTCTTTCTCTTAGGTAGTCTCCTGGAGTCGCAGATGACTTGCTTTCACACTAAAGTGAGTTCTATGGTGTCCAGGTCCCGAACTTGATTTTAAAGAGTGGAAGATGCCCGTGCATGAATTCTTTTAATGTGGGGTGGCTGTTGCACACCAGCTACCACATGAACTTGACAGAGGTGCCCGTTGATGCTGAATGTACCTAGCATTAAATCCCCAAAACATAATTGTATAACTGCATATATTTATATGATTACATCAGTTTCTAATTTTTAGATATTACATGTACTTAGTTAAATGTACTGCCTGTTATAATTTCTCATGTTGGAGGCCACATACTATAGGAAGAATACTGAGGCTTTTGAGAGTACAACAACATTCACGAGGATGCTGCCTGGTATGAGGAAGTACAAATAGAAAGAAACACTTGACAAATTGGGTCTTTTTTAGAACAACACAGATTGCAGGGCAATATGACAGAAATGTTTAAAATAATGAAAGGATAGGACAGGGTAGATAGAAGCAGACTGCTTCCAGTAGTTGAGGAGGTCAAGCACAAGGGGCCATAAATACAAAATTAAATGTAAGCGATTTGGAGCACAGGAGAGATCATACGTATTTACAGAGAAGCTGTGGAATTCATTTCCAGGGTTAGTGGTTGAAACAGAAGCTGTCAACATTCAAGATTAGATTGAGTGGTGGATGAAGGAAAAGGGGTAGAAGGGCTATGCAAACAGAGTGGCCAAATGTGATTGCAGCTATTTTCTTGTGTGTTGGGTAAAAGCCGACATGGACTGGGACTAAAAGCCGACAAATCCCCTGGCGGCCTACATCCTCAGGTTCTAAAAGAGGTGGCTGCAGAGATAGTGGATGCATTGGTTTTGATCTTCCAAAATTCCCTGGATTCTGGAATGGTCCCAGCGGATTGGAAGGTCACAAATGTAACCCCGCTATTCAAGAAAGGATGGAGAGAGAAAACCGGGAACTACAGGCCAATTAGTCTGACATCAGTCGTTGGGAAAATCCATTGTTAAGGAAGTGGTATCAGAGCACTTAGAAAATTATAACAACATGATTAGGCAGAGTCAACATGGTTTTATGAAAGGGAAATCGTGTTTGACAAATTTATTAGAGAATGTAACTAGCAGTGTAGTTAAAGAGGAACCAGTGGATGTAGTATATTTGGATTTCCAAAAGGCATTCGATAATGTAAAACTTAAAAGGTTATTGTACAAGATAAGGGATCATGGGATTGGAGGTAATTTATTAGCATAGATAGAGGATTGGTTAATGGACAGAAAACAGAGAGTAGGGATAAACGGGTCATTTTTGGGTTGGCAGGCTGTAACTAGTGGGGTGCCACAAGGATCAGTGTTGGGGCCTCAGCTATTTACAATCTATGTTAATAACCTAGATGAAGGGACTGAGTGTAACGTATCCAAGTTTGCCAACGATACAAAGCTTGATCTGACGAATGGTCCATGGACCTGAAACATTAACTCTGTTTCTCTCTCCATAGATGCTGCCTGACCCGCTGAGATTTCCAGCATCTTCTGTTTTCATTTATGTGGGACAGTAAGCTGTGAGGAGAACACAGTGTCTGCAAAGGGATATAGATAGATTAAGTGAGTGGGCAGTAAGGTGGCAGATGGAGTATAATGTGAAGGAAATGTGAGATTATTCACTATGGTAGGAAGAATAGAAAAACAGAATATTTTTTAAATGGTGAAAATCTTTTAAATGTTGGTGTTCAGAGAGATCTGGGTGTCCCTTGAGCAAGAAACACAGAAAGCGAGCATGCAGGTACAGCAAGCAATAAGGAAGGCAAATGGCATGTTGTCCTTTATTGCAAGTAGGTTGGAGTATAAGAGTAAGGAAGTCTTGCTACAATTGTACAGGGCTTTGGTGAGACCACACCTGGAGTACTGTGCACAGGTTTGGTCTTCTGATCTAAGGAAGGATGTACTTGCCTTGGAGGCGGTACAACGGAGTTTCACTAGATTGATTCCTGGGATGAGAGGGCTGTCCTATGATGAGAGATTGTGTAGAATGGGCCTATACTCTCTGAGGTTTATAAGAATGAGAGGTGATCTCATTGGAACAGACAAGATTCTGAAGGGGATTAACAGGGTAGATGCAAGGAGGCTGTTTCCCCCGGGCTGGGGAGTCTAGAACCAGGGGTCACAGTCTCAGGATAAGGGGTCGGTCATTTAAGGCAGAGTAATTTCTTCACTTCGAGGGTTGTGAATCTTTGGAATTCTCTGCCCCAGAGGGCTATGGATGCTGAATCTCTGAGTATATTCAAGGCTGAGATCGATAGATTTTTGGACTCTCGGGGAATCGAGGGATATGGAGATCAGGCGGGAAAGTAGAGTTGAGGTCGATGATCAGCCATGATCTTATTGAATGGCGGAGCAGGCTCGAGGGGCCGAATTGCCTACTTCTGCTCCTATTTTTTATGTTCTTATGTTCTCCCTGGTTGCTCACAGCAGTATCCAAGAGATTAAATAAAAAATGGGGAACAGGGAAATGGCAGAGACTTTGAACAAATATTTTGTATTGGTCTTCATGGTAGAAGACACTAAAAACATCACAATGGTGGATAATCAAGGGGCTATAGGGAGGGAGCAACTTAATACAATCACTATCACTAATGAAGTAGTACTCGGTAAAATAATGGAACTGAAGGCGGACAGGTCCCCTGGACCTAATGGCTTACATCCTAGGGTCTTAAAAGAAGTGGCTGCAGAGATAGTGGATGCATTGGTTGTAATCTACCAAAATTCCCTGGATTCTGGGGAGGTCCAAGCGGTTTGGAAAACCGCAAATGTAACGCCCCTATTTAAAAAAAAGGAGACAGAAAGCAGAAAACTATAGACCAGTTAGCCTAATACCTGTGGTTGGGAAAATGTTGGAGTCTATTAATAAGGAAGCAGTAGCAGGACATTTGGAAAAGCATAATTCAATCAAGCTGCGTCAGCATGGTTTTATGAAAGGGAAATTATGTTTGACAAATTTGCTGGAGTTCTTTGAGGATGTAACGAGCAGGGTGGATAAGGGGAAACCAGTGGATGTGGTGTATTTGTATTTTCAGAAGGCATTCGATAAGGTGCCACATAAAAGGTTACTGCATAAGGTAAAAGTTCACAGGGTTGGGGGTAATATATGAGCATGGATAGAGGATTGGCTAACTAACAGAAAACAGAGAGTCAGGATAAATGGATCATTTTCCGGTTGGCAAACAGTAACTAGTGGGGTGCTGCAAGGATCGGTGCTGGGGCCTCAACTATTTACAATCTATATCAATGGCTTGGATGAAGGGACCGAGTGTAATGTAACCAAGTTGGATGGGAAAATTGTGAGGAGGACTCAAAAAATCTGCAAAGGGATATAGACAGGTGAAGTGAGTGGGTAAAATTTGGCAGATGGAGGAAAATGTGGGAAAATGTGAGGTTATCCACTTTGGCAGAAAAAATAGAAAAGCAAATTATAATTTAAATCGAAAAAAATTGCAAAGTGCTGCAGTACAGAAGGACTGGGGTCCTTGTGCATGAAACAAAAAGTTAGTCTGCAGGTACAGCAAATAATCAGGAAGACAAATGGAATGTTGGCCTTTATTGCAAGGGGAATGGAGTGTAAATGCAGTGAAGTCCTGCTACAACTGTACAGGGTATTGGTGAGGCCACACCTGGAGTACTGCATACAGTTTTGGTCTCCGTATTTAAGGAAGGATATATTTGCATTGGAGGCTGTTCAGAGAAGGTTCATGAGATGAGGGGGTTGACTTATGAAGAAAGGTTGAGTAGGTTGGGCCTGTACTCATTGGAGTTCAGAAGAATGAGAGGCGATCTTATCGAAATGTATAAGATTATGAGGGGGCTTCACAAAGTGGATGCAGAGAGGATGTTTCCACTCATAGGGGAGACTAGAACTAAGGGGCATAGTCTCAGAATAAGGGGCCGCCCACTTAAAACTGAGATGAGGAGGAATTTCTTCTGAGGGTTGTAAATCTGTGGAATTCGCTGCCCGCAGAGAGCTGTGGAGGCTGGGTCATTGAATATATTTAAGGTGAAGATAGATTTTTGAGCGATAAGCTGGTAAAGGGTTATGGGGAGTGGGCAGGGAAGTGGAGCTGAGTCCATGATCAGATCAGCCACGATCTTATTGAATGGCGGAGCAGGCTCGAGGGGACAAATAGCCTACTCCTGCTCCTAGTTCTTATGTTCTTGAGCTTTAATTCCTGGAGACCTCAGGGCAATCCAGGAAGGTTGACAACCCGAACCCCAACGTCTTCACATGAGAGTCAGGAAGCCAAGATTTCAGGAGGAGTTTGTTCCTTATGCTCTGTGAAGCCCCATGGTACACATTTTCTTCATTAAAGGCAACGTATCAATGCAAGTTGTTGAATTGGAACACATCATAGAGGAAGTACTGAGCACACTGACATCTTTAGGGTCACCAGGAATCCATCAAACATTGCAGTGTGCAGAAATGAGACGTTTAAGTGGTTTCCCATCATCTATTAGAATTAAAGAATCCAGTCGGATATCAGAAAATTGTTCATAAATCTTTCTCAATTGCTGCTGAAGTGAATGCACCATTCAAGTGATTTCTGCTCACTAGATGGTTAGCACATTCAGTACATGCGGCTCTTAGCTTCAAGCACAATTAAAGTTGAATTATCATTAAGGAAGAAATAGCGGGACATCTAGATAGGAATAGTGCAATCAAGCAGACGCAACATGGATTCATGAAGGGGAAATCATGTTTAACTAATTTACTGGAATTCTTTGAGGATATAACGGGCATGGTGGATAGAGGTGTACCGATGGATGTAGTGTATTTAGATTTCCAAAAGGCATTCGATAAGGTGCCACACAAAAGGTTACTGCAGAAGATAAAGGTACGTGGAGTCAGAGGAAATGTATTAGCATAGATAGAGAATTGGCTGGCTAACAGAAAGCAGAGAGTCGGGATAAATGGGTCCTTTTCGGTTTGGAAATCGGTGGTTAGTGGTGTGCCACAGGGATCAGTGCTGAGACCACAACTGTTTACAATATACATAGATGACCTGGAAGAGGGGACAGAGTGTAGTGTAACAAAATTTGCAGATGACACAAAGATTAGAGGGAAAGCGGGTTGTGTAGAGGACACAAAGAGGCTGCAAAGAGATTTAGATAGGTTAAGCGAATGGGCTAAGGTTTGGCAGATGGAATACAATTTCGGAAAATGTGAGGTGATCCACCTTGGGGAAAAAAAACTGTAAAAGGGAATATTATTTGAATGGGGAGAAATTACAATATGCTGTGGTGCAGAAGGACCTTGGGGTCCTTGTGCATGAAACTTTTTTTGGATCCTTGTGCATGAATCCCAAAAAGTTAGTTTGCAGGTGCAGCAGGTAATCAGGAAGGCGAATGGAATGTTGGCCTTCATTGCGAGAGGGATGGAGTACAAAAGCAGGGAGGTCCTGCTGCAACTGTATAGGGTATTGGTGAGGCCGCACCTGGAGTACTGTGTGCAGTTTTGGTCACCTTACTTAAGGAAGGATATACTAGCTGTGGAGGGGTTACAGAGACGATTCACTAGGCTGATTCCGGAGATGAGGGGGTTACCTTATGATGATAGATTGAGTAGACTGGGTCTTTACTCGTTGGAGTTCAGAAGGATGAGGGCTGATCTTATGGAAACATTTAAAATAATGAAAGGGATAGACAAGATAGAGGCAGAGAGGTTGTTTCCACTGGTCAAGAGACTAGAACTAGGGGGCACAGCCTCAAAATATGCGGAGCCAATTTAAAACCGAGTTGAGAAGGAATTTCTTCTCCCAGAGGGTTGTGAATCTGTGGAATTCTCTGCCCAAGGAAGCAGTTGAGGCTAGCTCATTGAATGTATTCAAATCACAGATAGATAGATTTTTAACCAATGAGGGAATTAAGGGTTATGGGGAGCGGGCGGGTAAATGGAGCTGAGTCCACGGCCAGATCAGTCATGATCTTGTTGAATGGCGGAGCAGGCTCGAGGGGCTAGATGGCCTACTCCTGTTCCTCATTCTTATGTTCTTATGTTCTTATGGAGTATGCTGAAATTTGACGTGGAAGATTGCAAGGAGTTTTATTGAATGCAGTGATAATCGTAACATGAGTTACCTTTTAATTGAAGTGCAACTGAGAATGAGCTATTTACTGAGTTACAAATATACAAAGATGTTAATAAGAATGCATTAAGTGGCAGCAGGTTGATGTTTTGTTAGCAATATTTATCCTTTGCTTTATTTTCCTCTGATCCTCACAGTCACCTATGACCCAAAAGGGGAGGTAAGTAAGTAACTTGCCCCCTGACCTCTGCTAATGCCAGTCTGAACTGGTCATCATCAGAATGGCCCATAGGCAACAGTCTCTATGGTTTCATTTTCCTTTGTGGCCTCTGATTGGTGGCTGCCAACAACTACAACTTGCATTTATATAGCGCCTTATTAGTCAGGAAATTGTGTTGGGGAAATTGATGGGATTGAAGGCTGATAAATCCCCAGGGCCTGATGGTCTGCATCCCAGAGTACTTAAGGAGGTGGCCTTGGAAATAGCGGATGCATTGACAGTCATTTTCCAACATTCCATTGACTCTGGATCAGTTCCTATCGAGTGGAGGGTAGCCAATGTAACCCCACTTTTGAAAAAAGGAGGGAGAGAGAAAACAGGGAATTATAGACCGGTCAGCCTGACCTCAGTAGTGGGTAAAATGATGGAATCAATTATTAAGGATGTCATAGCAGCACATTTGGAAAGAGGTGACATGATAGGTCCAAGTCAGCATGGATTTGTGAAAGGGAAAACATGCTTGACAAATCTTCTGGAATTTTTTGAGGATGTTTCCAGTAGAGTGGACAAGGGAGAACCAGTTGATGTGGTGTATTTGGACTTTCAGAAGGCTTTCGAGAAGGTCCCACACAAGAGATTAATGTGCAAAGTTAAAGCACATGGGATTGGGAGTAGTGTGCTGAAATGGATTGAGAACTGGTTGGCAGACAGGAAGCAAAGAGTAGGAGTAAATGGGTACTTTTCAGAATGGCAGGCAGTGACTAGTGGGGTACCGCAAGGTTCTGTGCTGGAGCCTCAGCTGTTTACATTGTACATTAATGATTTCGACGAGGAGATTAAATGTAGTATCTCCAAATTTGCGGATGACGCTAAGTTGGGTGGCAGTGTGAGCTGCGAGGAGGATGCTATGAGGCTGCAGTGACTTGGATAGGTTAGGTGAGTGGGCAACTGCATGACAGATGAAGTATAATGTGGATAAATGTGAGGTTATCCACTTTGGTAGTAAAAACAGAGAGACAGACTATTATCTGAATGGTGACAGATTAGGAAAAGGGGAGGTGCAACGAGACCTGGGTGTCATGGTACATCAGTCATTGAAGGTTGGCATGCAGGTACAGCAGGCGGTTAAGAAAGCAAATGGCATGTTGGCCTTCATAGCGAGGGGATTTGAGTACAGGGGCAGGGAGGTGTTACTACAGTTGTACAGGGCCTTGGTGAGGCCACACTTGGAGTATTGTGTACAGTTTTGGTCTCCTAACTTGAGGAAGGACATTCTTGCTATTGAGGGAGTTCAGCAAAGGTTCACCAGACTGATTCCCGGGATGGCGGGACTGACATATCAAGAAAGACTGCACCAACTGAGCTTGTATTCACTGGCGTTCAGAAGAATGAGAGGGAATCTCATAGAAACGTTTAAAATTCTGATGGGTTTAGACAGGTTAGATGCAGGAAGAATGTTCCCAATGTTGGGGAAGTCCAGAACCAGGGGTCACAGTCTAAGGATAAGGGGAAAGCCATTTAGGACCGAGATGAGGAGAAACTTCTTCACCCAGAGAGTGGTGAACCTGTGGAATTCTTTACCACAGAAAGTTGTTGAGGCCAATTCACTAAATATATTCAAAAAGGAGTTAGATATAGTCCTTACTACTAGGGGGATCAAGGGGTATGGTGAGAAAGCAAGAATGGGTTACTGAAGTTGCATGTTCAGCCATGAACTCATTGAATGGCCTACACCTGAACCTATTTTCTATGTTTCTATGTCTATGTTAACGTGGTAACATCCCAAGGAGCTTGCACGGAAGTATTAGCAAACACAATTTGACACTTAGCCACATGAGGAGATATTGGGGCAGAAGTCCAAACGCTTGGTCAAAGAGGTCGTTTTTAAGGAGCGTCTTCAAGGCGTAGAGAAAGACGTAGAGGTTTAGGGAAGGAGTTCCAGAGATTAGGGCCCAGGCAGCTGAAGGCATGGCCGCCAATGGTAGAGTGATTAAAATCGGGTCTGCGCAGGAGGCCAGAATTGGAGGAATGCGGAGATCTCGGAGGGTTGCAGGGCTGGAGGATGTTACAGAGATAGGGAGGGGGCGAGACCATGAGTGACATCGTTAACAATGTTCCCATCAAGGTGCGTGGCCACATAGCACCCTCCCCCCCTCCTCCCACCCAGGGGTCCCGCACAGCCGGTGAGCTGGCTTTTAAATTGGAAAGACCATGCAGCATGTCAAAGGGGTTGCCTGGCCCCAAAAATAAATTACAGGAACTTTGATAGTAACATGACCAAGATCAAGAGGGTTGGGTGGGGGTGCAATGGAAGGGAAGTGATCAGATCTGTACCGCAGACCTCTTTAGTGTTGCTCATTGTTGATCCAATGTTGTGCCATTATACCACAGCTGACAACATTACCATCAGATGTTGTGCTGGGACGGTGAGAAGGCCACTCTGCCGCAGATGATGCCAGCATGTGCCCCTGGGTTTTGCGTAACGTTGTTGATTACTGTTGTTAGTCACTGGGTTGAGTGCACCCAGTGAAGTCAACAACGAACTGTTGTGTGCCATCCTATGTAACCAGTATTATACCGCCACCAGAGGGCATACCCGTTGGAGTCCCAAGGAACCCAACATCCCCACGTCTACAGTACTCAGTTACATTACTTTATTACGAACATAACACTAACTGTTACTTTCTAGTGCCTGTCAGTCACAAGGAGACAATTATCTTTCACCAGGGGGATAGTTTGAAATTTGATAGGAATGTGAGGAAGCCTTGTGTTAACAGTGACTCTATGTAACCAGCACATGCACATTTTATCTTCCTAACCAGCCGAAATACCTGGCCCAAATCACCTGCTTTTGTGCACCATTGGGGTGCAACTTTGGCCTGGCACGCCTTCAGCTCACCATAAACAGGTGCTCCTGGATCTGGACGATCTTCCACCCTTGGGGCTATTTAAATATTTCTGACGAGTTCCTCGGCCTCGACCAAGGAGTCCACCAGGAATGTTGATGTGGATTTGCTGAGGACAGCATTAAAGGCCTGTCACAGCATTACATCATCAGAGGCACAGCCTGAACTATCACACAGCTTCCCGGATTTTGACACACAATATGTTGGATGATATCTTCCTGTTATTTGAATTCAGCAGGCCGGGGCCATTGGAGGGAACGGCGTGCAGCGGCATACCACTGCAGGGAGCAGTGCGTGCTGCTGCAGGAGGGCGACGGCTGACTGCAGTGCGGGCAGGTACATCAGGAGCTGCGAGGTCGGGACGAAGGAGCAGCGAGAGACTGTAGAGGGATGTGACCGGGGCCCAGGGGAGGGGTGAGTTCGGGGCTCAGAAGAGGCGAGGGCCCAGGGGCAGCACGGGCCAGCCCACACTGCGATATGTGTGCGCACTAGGTCTGTGCAGCAGAGCAGGTCTCCACTCGTCCTGGGTAATCCTTGCCACTGGACCAAGAGCTAGCTCTGTCAAGCCCGTGTGGTGGCTGGTGTGCAATGGTTACACGTTAAAAAAATCCACGCACAGGCATCTTCCACCCTTGTGGTTGTAGTTCAGGATCCGGAATATCATTGAAACAGCTGTGAACTCATCCGTTCTCGGCGAGGAAGCAAGTCATCCTCGATACGAGGGACTGCCTGTGATGATGGGTTATTTGAATTTAATTTCAATACACCTATCTATATATGGGTGGATATGTTAAACATCACCCATTGCTTCCAGCAGAAATTCCAAATTACACAGTGCCCCGATCTGATTTACTACCCCTGCCTATCCCAGATCCACCCAGAAATCGGTGGAGGGAGGTCAGAAGATCCCAGCCTCCATGTTCATACTCGCAGCCTGTGACGGCTCTGAGGTGTTTTATATTTAGGACATTTATGTCATACCTTATTCCACCTCTCAAACACCTCAAAGCATTTTACATGCAATAAATTTGTTATGTATGTAAACTTTACTAGTCTGTAAGAATTGCCACCACGGGGCGCACTTGTTGGAGACCGAAGGGTCACCTGCACACCCCGGGCAAGCAGGTATAAAAGGCAGTCTACCATGCTGCTTCCTCACTCTGGAGTTACATTAAAGAGACTAAGGTCACAACAGTTTGAGCTTACAGTACACAGTCTTGTGGAGTTATTCTGAACATAACAATTGGCGACGAGTAACAGATCACGAACTTTCATGTGATTATGGCTGCCATTGGTATTCTTGAGAGATTTGTTGAGGTTGATGATTGGGAAGACTTTGTTGAGAGTCTTGACCTGTACTTCGTGGCCAACAAGCTGGATGCGGAAGATACCGTGGTCAAGGCAGGGCAATTCTCCTCACCGTTTATGGGTCCACGATGTATGGCCCCATCAAAAATCTGCTAACATCGATGAAACCAATGGATAAAACATATGTAGAGTTGTGCATGCTGGTTCAGGAACACCGCAAGCCAAGGGAGAGCATCTTAATGGCCAGGTATCGCTTTTATACGCATCATCGCTCCAAGGGCCTTTTATACCTGCTTGCCCGGGGTGTGCAGGTGACCCTTGGGTCTCCAACAGGTGCGCCCCGTGGTGGCAATTCTTACAGACTAGTAAAGTTTACATACATAACAAATTTATTGCATGTAAAATGCTTTGAGGTGTTTGAGAGGTGGAATAAGGTACGACATAAATGTCCTAAATATAAAACACCTCAGAGCCGTCACAGGCTGCGAGTATGAACATGGAGGCTGGGATCTTCTGACCTCCCTCCACCGATTTCTGGGTGGATCTGGGATAGGCAGGGGTAGTAAATCAGATCGAGCTATGTCGCCGATCTAAGATGCCTTGCGGGAACGTGCGAATTTGCTGGATTTTGGGGGGAAATGTTGCGGGACTTTTTCATGCTTGGAATCGGCCATGAGGTCATTCTTCGCAAACTGCTGTCTGCCAAATCCCCAGATCTGAGCAAGGCCATCACGATAGCCCAGGCTTTCATGGCCACAAACGATAACACCAAACAGATATCATTGCAGCATCGAAGCTCACCGGCAATACTGTGCATAAAGTAACGCCTTCAGCAAGCAGAACGGTACATGGCAGGGCATACACGCCTGCAGAGGCCAGAACTAGGATGACTCGGAGTCCGCTGTGGGGCATGAATGCGAATCCATTATCACTGTGTTGGCGCTGGAGGGGCAATCATAGAGCCCATCAATGTCAATTCAAGCACTACATGTGCAAGGGCTGTGGAACAATGGGGCACCTCCAGCGAATGTGGAAACACACTGCGACTCACCACGTGACAGAGTCGGCGCGGATCATACTGAACAAGTAAGAGAGGCAACTCAACCCAAGGCTGAAGAGCAACTATGGGGTACACATCTTCACCACCAAAAGCCCTCCGATAATGTTGAAAGTCAAATTAAATGGCATTCCAGTTTCCATGGAATTAGACACGGGGGCGATTATCAGTCAATTATGAGCCAGAAGGATTTTGAGAAACTGTGGGGCAACAAGGCACAAAGGCCAAAACTAAGCCCGATTCACACAAAGCTGTGCACTTACACCAAAGAGCTCATACCAGTGAAGGTATTGTACGATGGAACTGTGCATGATTTATCACTATAGATTGTATCAGGGCGATGGTCCAACGCTGTTCAGCAGAAGCTGGCTAGGAAACATCTGATGGAACTGGGACGATATCAAAGCACTGTCTTCGGTTGATGACGCCTCGTGCGCCCAGTGCTAAACAAATTTCCGTCGTTATTTGAGCCAGGCATCGGCAACTTCACAGGCAACAAAGTGCCGAACCATCTAGTCCCTGATGCATGGCCCATTCATCAAAGGCCCGAGCGGTTCCATATATGATGCGAGAGAAAGTCGAGATCGAGCTGGACAGACTTCAATAAGAGGGAATCATATCGCCAGTCGAGTTCAATGAATGGGCCAGTCCAATTGTTCCGGTGTTGAAGAGCAATGGGACGGTCAGAATCTGCGGGGACTACAAGGTAACGATCAACCGCGTCTCATTATAGGACCAGTACCCACTACCCAAAGCGGATGACCTGTTCGCAACGCTAGCAGGGGGGGGAGTCGTTCACCAAGCTGGATCTAACCTCTGTTTACATGACACAGGAGCTGGCTGAACTTTCAAAAAAAATTGAAATGCATCAACACGCACAAAGGACTGTTCATAGACCACAGATGCCCTTTTGGGATTCACTCGGCTGCGGCCATCTTCCAGAGGAACATGGAGAGTCTGCTGAAATCGGTTCTGCGCACCATGGTGTTTCAAGACGACATCCTGTTCATTGGTCACAACGCCACCGAACACTTGCACAATCTGGAAGAGATTCTAAAGCGACGAGACAGAGTGCGACTCGGGCTGAAATGCTCCAACTGTGTTTTCCTGGTGCCAGAGATCGAATTTCTGTGGAGAAAGATTGCGGCGGACGGCATCAGACCATGGACTCCAAGACGGAGGCCATCAAGAATGCACCCAGACCACAGAATGTGACGGAGCTGCGTTCATTCCTGGGACGACTCAACTATTTTGGTAACTTTCTACCGGGGTTAAGCACTTTTGCATTTATTGCTAAGCAAGGGTGACGACTGGGTTTGGGGTAAATCTCAAGAGACAACCTTTAATAAGGCCAGAAACCTGCTATGTTCTAACAAGTTACTTGTATGACCCGTGTAAACTTTTAGTACTAGCTTGTGATGCATCTTCGTACGGGGTCAGTTGTGTGTTACAGCAAGCAAATGTGTCAGGCAAAATGCAACTGGTTGCATATGCGTCCAGAAGTCTACCTAAGGCTGAAAGAGCCTACAGTATGGTTGAGAAAGAAGCATTAGCATGCGTATACGGGGTTAAGAAAATGCACCAATACCTATTTGGACTCCGGTTCAAGCTCGAAACCGACCATAACCATTTCGCTGTTCTCAGAAAGCAAAGGTATTAACACCAATGCTTCAACCCGCATCCAAAGATGGGCATTAACATTATCTGCGTATGACTATGTAATCCACCACAGACCAGGCACTGAGAACTGTGCTGATGCCCTCAGTCGGCTACCATTGCCCAGCACCGGGGTAGAAATGCTGCAACCCACAGACTTGCTTCTTGTAATGGATGCTTTTGAGAGCGAGGGGTCACCCGTCATGGCTCACCAGATCAGGACCTGACTAGCCAGCACCCTGTGCTATCACTAATAAAAAGCTGCATCCTTAATGGGAGCTGGTCGGCTGTTCCCGGGGAAATGCAAGATGAAATTAAGCCGATGCAAGGATGAAATGTCCATCCATTCGGATTGTCTCCTATGGGGGAGTCGTGTGGTTTTGCCAAAAAAAGGCAGGGAAATGTTTATACACGGCCGACACAGTACCCGCCCAGGCATAGTCATGATGAAGGCAATCGCCAGGTCGCACGTTTGGAGTCATGCATACACCAAAGTAGCATTTGCTCACAGTTGAGCAATGCACCAAGGGGGCCCCACTGAGTCTGTGGTCATGGCCCTCCAAACCGTGGTAGATTTCGCTGGTCCCTTTCTAGGAAAGATGTTCCCAGTAGCAGTGGACGCTTACTCTAAATGGATTGAATGTATAATAATGTCATCATGTACGTCCACTGCCACCATTGAAAGCCTCCGGGCCATGTTCGCCACCCATGGTTTGCCCGACGTCCTTGTTCGTGACAATGGATCATGCTTTACCAGCTTGGAATTCAATGAGTTCATGACCTGCAATGGCATCAAACGTGTCAGGTCTGCTCCGTTTCATCATCATAGGCAGTCCCTCGGAATCGAGGAGGACCTGCTTCCACTCCGAAAAGTGAGTTCTTTGATGGCTGAACAGTCCGATATGAGAGCCACAGACCCTGTTACAGGTGGGACAGACATTCATCGGGGGAAGAGGTCGGTAGGGCTGGTTTGCCGTGCGCTCCTTCCGCTTCCTGCACCTGGCCTCTTCATGTTCCTTGCGTCGAGATTCAAAGAGCTCAACGCCCTCCCGGATGGACTTTCTTCACCTCGGGCAGTCTGCGGCCAGGGTCTCCCAGGTGTCAGTGGTGATGTTGCACTTTACCAGGCACTTTACCCGTTTAAGCCTGCATCCAATGGTCAAGCGAAACGGGCAGTCCAAACTATCAAGCAGAGCTTGAAATGCATGACGGACGGTTCGCTGCAGACCCGGTTATCTCGGGTTCTGCTCAGCTACCGGACGCGACCCCACTCGCTTACTGGGGTTCCCCCTGCAGAATTGTTAATGAAAAGAGCACTCAAAACCTGGCTCTCCTTAGTCCACCCGGATCTCAATGATCATGTAGAAACCCGGCGTCACCGGCATAACGTGTACCATGATTGCGCGGCTGTATCACGTGACATCGAGGTTAATGATCCTGTGTTTGTTCTCAGTCACGGTCATGGTCCCAAATGGATTGCTGGCACTGTTTTAGCCAAGGAGGGGAATAGAGCATTTGTGGTCAAACTTTTGAATGGACAAATGTGCAGAAAGCATTTGGATCAGACCAATCTGCGATTCACTGACAACCAAGAACAGTTTGAAGAGGATATTACCTTCATTGATCCACCAACACACACCCAACCAGCAACCGACCTCACTGTCAATCATGAGGATGAACCCACCATGTCCGACAGTCCGATCAGACCAGCCCTGCTGCAATGCAGCAATGATCCGACCAACTTACCGATGCCAGGACTTCAACTCAGGCGATCCACCCGGGAATGTAGAGCCGGGGAGAGTGATGTTATGTATGTAAACTTTACTAGTGTGTAAGACTTGCCACCAGGGGGCACACCTGTTGGAGACCCAAGAGTCACCTGCACACCCTGGGCATGCAGGTATAAAAGGCAATCCACCATGCTGCTTCCTCACTCTGGAGTTACAATATAGAGATCAAGGTCACAACAGTTTGAGCTTACAGTGCACAGACTTGTGGAGTTATTCTGAACATAACAAAATTAATTTTGAAATACAGTGTTGTTTTATTTTATTCATTCTCAGGATGTGGGCATTGCTGGCTTGGCGGGCATTTATTGCCCATCCCTAATTGCCCTTCAGAAGGTGATGATGGGTCTTCTTGAACCGCTTCGGTCTGTGGGGTGAAGGCACTCCCACAGTGCTGTTAGGCAGTGAGTTCCAAGAGTTTGACCCAGCAACAATGAAGAAACCGCGACATATGCCCAAGTCAGGATGGCGTGCGACTTGGAGAGGAACTTGGAGATAATGGTGTTACCATGTACCTGCTGCCCTTGTCCCTTGACCTAATAGATTGTGGAGGTTGAGAGTTTGTGAGGTGGTGAAGGCGCCTTGGCGAGTTGCTGCAGTGCATCCTCGAGATTGTGGACACTACGATTGCAGACACAGTGCACTGGGAGTGGAGGTGGTGGCTGTTCAAGTCAGTGGATGGGCTACTGATCAAGTGGACTACTTTGTGTTGGATACTGTTGAGCTCTTCGAGTGTTGGACCAGGAAGTACAAACTATTCCATTACACTCCTGACTTGGGCTTTGCAGGAGAGGCTGCGGGGAGTCAGATGGTGAGCCACTCACCAGAGAATAGCCAGCCTCTGACCTGCTACCTTGCCCATTGGTTCTTCTAACCCCTCTCTTCCATCAGCAGATGAGTTGTGGAAACATCTGCAGTAAACCGGGCGGTATTGCATTTGCCGCCCAGTGATACACCGGTGCCCAAAAGCAATGGAACTGAATTTCAGACGGGACGTATAAGGGGCGACAAATGCGATACTCTGTTGATATCCCCGCCCAAGTCGAATTTCACCCTCCGCCCCCCCGTCAATGTTTACACCGTTTTTCTGGATTTTCCACAGCTCTTACCCCTAATCTACAGCAAACACACGGGACAATCCTTGTGGAAAACTCACCCTCTCTACATTCAGGATTGAAATGAGAAATTTGGAGACCATCCCTAAGCAGTGGGCCAGCTGTTTCAAATGACTTTATCACGGACTGCTGGGCATAAGTGGGTTCAACAGTACAGCTGCTCGTCTTATCACACTGACTAATGTGCAAAAATAACAACTAGTAATGTGCAAAAATAACAACCTCACGCATGTGTAATCACTGGCATGTCCAATCCAGTCGCTTTCGACAGTAACAGAGGTGCGATCCAGCTGATATGCAGTTGTGAGATTCGTCATGGTTTCTGCATCAGCTGGTGTCTGACTAATCCACCCGCAGTCAGTCCAATCATCCTGCAGCACTTTCTATTCATCTGTAATCCACTTTTATTTCCTTCTCCAGATTCCTGATGCTGAAAAGAGTTGGGAGGTGGGGGTGAGCGGGGGAGGAAGCAATGGGTTAATACAATATCATGGACATTTAGTGGTGAATTGCTGCAGAAAGGCAGCCATGGTGAGCTGGGTTCCAGGAATGAAATGTAAGCCTCAGACACCAACCAAGGGCTCTGATTCTAACGTAAGAGTTCAACAATTTCCCCCAGTCCTCCCCCCAACCCACCGCCACCCTCCATCCCCTAGCCCAGCCCCCTCCCCCACAGACTCCGGCCCCCAGCCCCCCACGCCCTCCTCCCCGACCCAATGTTCCTGGGCCCCGACCCCGCCGCTCCTGGGCCCCGAGCCAATGTTCCTGGGCCACGCCCCAATATTCCTGGGCCACGACCCCACCACTCCTGGGACCCGAACCAACGTTCCTGGGCCACGACCCAATGTTCCTGGGCCCCGACCCAGTGCTCCTGGGCCATGACCCCGCCGCTCCTGGGCCACGACCTCGCCGCTCCTCAACTCCGACCTCGCCGCTCCTGGGCCCTGACCCCACTGCTCCTCGACTCTCCGACTCTGGAATGTCAGGTTCTTCATTGAAACACTTGTGAATTCATCCTTTTTTCGTGTGGAAGTAGGTCACCCTCGACACGAGGGACCGCCTAATACCATATTATACCATGGTTTATTGGCAAAGATTTAACAATCACACTATGGGGTCAGAGGGTCTAGTAAGGAGGAGGAACTGAGGGAAATCCTTATTAGTCGGGAAATTGTGGTGGAGAAATTGATGGGATTGAAGGCCGATAAATCCCCAGGGCCTGATGGCCTGCATCCCAGAGTATTTAAGGAGGTGGCCTTGGAAATAGCGAATGCATTGACAGTCATTTTCCAACATTCCATTGACTTTGGATCAGTTCCTATCGAGTGGAGGGTAGCCAATATAACCCCACTTTTTAAAAAAAAGGAGGGAGAGAGAAAACAGGGAATTATAGACTGGTCAGCCTGACCTCAGTAGTGGGTAAAATGATGGAATCAATTATTAAGGATGTCATAGTAGCGCATTTGGAAAGAGGTGACATGATAGGTCCAAGTCAGCATGGATTTGTGAAAGGGAAATCATGCTTGACAAATCTTCTGGAATTTTTTGAGGATGTTTCCAGTAGAGTGGACAAGGGAGAACCAGTTGATGTGATATATTTGGACTTTCAGAAGGCTTTCGACAAGGTCCCACACAAGAGATTAATGTGCAAAGTTAAAGCACATGGGATTGGGGGTAGTGCGCTGACATAGATTGAGAACTGGTTGGCAGTCAGGAAGCAAAGAGTAGGAGTAAATGGGTACTTTTCAGAATGGCATGCAGTGACTAGTGGGGTACCGCAAGGTTCTGTGCTGGGGCCTCAGCTGTTTACACTGTACATTAATGATTTAGACGAGGGGATTAAATGTAGTATCTCCAAATTTGCGGATGACACTAAGTTGGGTGGCAGTGTGAGCTGCGAGGAGGATGCTATGAGGCTGCAGAGTGACTTGGATAGGTTAGGTGAGTGGGCAAATGCATGGCAGATGAAGTATAATGTGGATAAATGTGAGGTTATCCACTTTGGTTGTAAAAATAGAGAGACAGACTATTATCTGAATGGTGACAGATTAGGAAAAGGAGAGGTGCAACGAGACCTGGGTGTCATGGTACATCAGTCATTGAAGGTTGGCATGCAGGTACAGCAGGCGGTTAAGAAAGCAAATGGCATGTTGGCCTTCATAGCGAGGGGATTTGAGTACAGGGGCAGGGAGGTGTTGCTACAGTTGTACAGAGCCTTGATGAGGCCACACCTGGAGTATTGTGTACAGTTTTGGTCTCCTAACTTGAGGAAGGACATTCTTGCTATTGAGGGCGTGCAGCGAAGGTTCACCAGACTGATTCCCGGGATGGCGGGACTGACATATCAAGAAAGACTGGATCAACTGTGCTTGTATTCACTGGAGTTCAGAAGAATGAGAGGGGACCTCATAGAAACGTTTAAAATTCTGACGGGTTTAGACAGGTTGGATGCAGGAAGAATGTTCCCAATGTTGGGGAAGTCCAGAACCAGGGGTCACAGTCTAAGGATAAGGGGTAAGCCATTTAGGACCGAGATGAGGAGAAATTTCTTCACCCAGAGAGTGGTGAACCTGTGGAATTCTTTACCACAGAAAGTAGTTGAGGCCAATTCACTAAATATATTCAAAAGGGAGTTAGATGAAGTCCTTACTACTAGGGGGATCAAAGGGTATGGCGAGAAAGCAGGAAGGGGGTACTGAATTTGCATGTTCAGCCGTGAACTTATTGAATGGCGGTGCAGGCTAGAAGGGCCGAATGGCCTACTCCTGCACCTACTTTCTATGTTTCTATGTCTATGTTTCTATACATTACCAGATCATCCACCAGGCTCACAATCACCTGCCTCATCGTGGATCCCCTGAACCCAACTGGGTGGGGTTTTATTGAGTCTTGTGAACATCACATGACTGGCTAAGCCACTCACAACTCAACAGCTCGACAACTATTTTGTTGCAAACATTAATACAAGTGCCCTCTGATTAAAAGTGGGGGGGCACGAATACTGACACATTAAACAAATTAAACTTTTGCCAGTAAACTTAAAATTTGGTTGCCAGGGGTGATGATGCACTCCAGTCCCTCTGGCGCCCACCTCTCGCGGAAGGCCGTGAGCGTACCGGTGGACACCGCGTGCTCCATCTCCAGGGACACCCTGCCTCGGAAGTAACCGCGGAAGAGAGGCAGGCAGTCGGGCCGAACGACCCCCTCAACTGCCCGCTGCCTGGACCGGCTGCTGGCCACCTTGGCCATGCTCAGGAATAGTCCTACAAGGAGGCCTTCCGACCTGCCCGCTCCCCTCCGCACAGGGTGCCCAAAGATCAGGAGCCTGGGACTGAAGGGCAACCAGAATTTGAGGAGCAGCCCCGTCAATTATTGGAACAGGGGCTGCAACCTCACACACTCCGTTTTAACATGGAACACGGACTCCTCCAGACCGCAGAAATTGCAGGCGGCCTGGGAGCCAGTGAACCGATTTAAAAACTGATTGCACAGGACTGCTCCATGCACCACCCTCCAGGCCAAGTCCTCAATAAATAAAGAGAGGACTCCACTGGGGACACCCGTCTCCTCCGGACGGCAAGATGGTGAGCCATGGCGTGTCCGGACAGCAGACAAAGCTGGCAAAGTGGAGAGTGTGCAAGAGCAACCCATACAGGAATCCCCTCCGCGCAGAACTGAAAGGCACGGAGGGGATTTTCCTGAGGGGGCTCAAGTTGTGAGGCGCCGGCTCCCGAGGGAGGTTTCAGGGCTTGGCGCCGATGAGGAATTCCGTCTGGACGGCGGTCAGTTTGGACGGGATCGCCCCACGTGCTTGAGCCTCCTCGACACACCTAACGGAGTCAGGGCCCAGCGCCTTTAGCAACTCGATGGCATTGGCCGCGCGCCTCAACAGTTCTACAACTCTTTTGTTGCATACAAATAACAAATTAAATCAAGTGCCCCCCTGATTAAAGGGGGAGGATACTCCAAATATTTTTCAAATGTTTTTTGTTTTTTTTCCTTTTTTTTGTGGGGTTTTTTGTGTTTATTTTTTGGGCACTGAGGCAAATAATACAACTGCCCCCACTCAGGGGGGCACTAAAACCAGCAATAAAACAAATTAAACCAGTGGAAACAACCTCTCTGCCTCTATCTTGTCTATCCCTTTCATTATTTTAAATGTTTCTATAAGATCACCCCTCATCCTTCTGAACTCCAACGAGTAAAGACCCAGTCTACTCAATCTATCATCATAAGGTAACCCCCTCATCTCCGGAATCAGCCTAGTGACTCATCTCTGTACCCCCTCCAAAGCTAGTATATCCTTCCTTAAGTAAGGTGACCAAAACTGCACACAGTACTCCAGGTGCGGCCTCACCAATACCCTGCTTTTGTACTCCATCCCTCTCGCAATGAAGGCCAACATTCCATTCGCCTTCCTGATTACCTGCTGCACCTGCAAACTAACTTTTTGGGATTCATGCACAAGGACCCCCAGGTCCCTCTGCACCGCAGCATGTTGTAATTTCTCCCCATTCAAATAATATTCCCTTTTAGTTTTTTTTCCCAAGGTGGGTGACCTCACACTTTCCGACATTGTATTCCATCTGCCAAACCTTAGCCCATTCGCTTAACCTATCCAAATCTCTTTGCAGCCTCTCTGTGTCCTCTACACAACCTGCTTTCCCACTAATCTTTGTGTCATCTGCAAATTTTGTTACACTACACTCTGTCCCCTCTTCCAGGTCATCTATGTATATTGTAAACAGTTGTGGTCCCAGCACCGATCCCTGTGGCACACCACTAACCACCGATTTCCAACCCGAAAAGGACCCATTTATCCCGACTCTCTGCTTTCTGTTAGCCAGCCAATTCTCTATCCATGCTAATACATTTCCTCTGACTCCACGTACCTTTATCTTCTGCAGTAACCTTTTGTGTGGCACCTTATCGAATGCCTTTTGGAAATCTAAATACACCACATCCATCGGTACACCTCTATCCACCATGCTCGTTATATCCTCAAAGAATTCCAGTAAATTAGTTAAACATGATTTCCCTTTCATGAATCCATGCTACGTCTGTGTCGAGGAAATTTAGCTTAAATTAACTCAGGCGGAGACTTTCAGAATTGCGCTTCGAGAGAATTTTATTTCTAAAACTAACGAGATATCTCGGAGAGCCCGCTTAGTCCACACCAAGGCAGAACTCTGAATTTTACAGGCAACTTCGCTCTATCTTTATACAGTTGAAACAGGAATTTTATCTGCAACTCGCCACACATAAACATTATTCATACATTCTGTGAGTACAAAGGTCATTGTATCTATGAGCATTATTCATACGAAACTGTGAGTACAAAGTTCACCCCGGTAGGCACACTTTATCTGTTTCTTGCATAGTTTCTCTCTGTCCCTAGGCTGATAAGCAAGGTATCTGGAAACTCATGCAAAGACCAGACAGTCATGTATATACAACATTCTGTTCTTTGAGGCTGATAAGTTTCGGTAATTTTCTCTAGCTCCGTGAATTCTACAGAATCAGCAAAAGCGAACTTAACCCTTCCTTTAACCTAGGACATGGATTGTTTTCTTCTACAACTCCCTCCTTGTTGATCTTTTCCAGATCAACACGGTTTCATATTCTTTTCATGTTTAAAAGGGGGTTCATACCCTTCAGGGTAGGGTCGCATTTCAAGGCATTTTTCCTCGTCGTAATCATCTATATTTTCTTCTATGCGATTTAACCTTTCTTTTATGAACACACTTTTTCTTTCCACGCGGGATACTAGGTCCATTACTTGACCAATTAATTTTTTCAATTTCATGCACATTGCACAAATGATTATCAACAACGCAAGCATAACTGCACCCAAGATTACTATGGGGTGTATGGTCAGTTTCAATACGGCTGAGGCCCTGGGGGACCATCCGTAAAACACATCCCACCAGTGGTGTACTGTTAAGGAGGTGACTTCATCTGCGATTCTTACTAGTTGTCTCTTCCTGTAAGCCATTTCGATTTTGAATTGGTGGATGTCTCTGCCTCGTTTAGACAGAGCTTCCTCAATTTGCTTGTCATTACGTATCAAATTGTGCAGTCTGGTCAAATTAATTATAGGGGGTAGGGGGTCAATCCTATGCACAGACAGGTATTTTTCTACATTTTACCACTGCCCAAAGGTATAAGTTCTTTTTTCTTCAGGGTCATGCAAGGTATATACTCCTCTCACGCATGTATTAATGGGGGGCCTATATAGAATTCCATCCAGATAGACAGATTTGCTTCCTGTCACACAGATTTCATTCGGTCCAATTTGTTGGCTTTAATTACCATTTACATACTCCAATGGAATGCTGCAGTGAGCATGGTTCGTATATGGCGGTCTGATAGGGACATACCATTCCGAATGGCCACCTAGCACATCCCCTCTTCTCATCGACCCAATCTCCTTTAAATTCTGGGTACCAGAAGTTCTGTCCAAACAGCTGGGGCATTACTTGGAACTGACACCAAATTTCTTTTCGTGTCTTACTTACTATCTCCATAGTAACGTTACATCCTTTTGAATTACAACTGGTATATCTTTTTTGAGGGTTAATGGTTAAATTAAGAAGCTTATCCCTTTTGTTAATTTCCCATGTGTTAGCATGGAAGGATAATATTTTCCTTTCTAACTCGGCTCTTAATAGCTGTCTGATCATTTCTTTAAACAGGCAATGGGTGTACTTGTTTACTCCCTGTTATTCTTTCATTAGGTTCTCTATTTCCTTCTCTATCCCTTCATTCTGTTCCCAGGTCATTTCATGTATAATTTTTCCAAGAGTCCCTTCCCATCTTCCCTTTCTTGTTTGTTTCTATACCATTCTTGAATTAAGTCGTTACAATAACAACACGTCCACACGATAGTAACAGTGGGCCAAATAATAAAGGCCCAAACTGGCCCACAAATGAGCTCTGACATCCATTCCTGAACTTTTGGGCAGTACTTTCAAGTCCAAATATTTAATTTAATACAAGAGCAGGTACAGTTCTTCAGCGAGAAGATGGCCTTTTTCTTAGTCAAGCAATCGTAGTACGTCCTGGTTCAATGCCTTTTCTTTTGTCTGTATTTCGTCGGGACAATAATATTTACAACGGGTTGCATGCACCCAATTTGGATGCTTTTCCAACTTCAGCGCGGTTCGTGTTGTGAGAATTATCTGATATGGTCCTTTCCACCTAGGAGAAAAGGATTCTTTGTTTAATGTTTTTACCAACACTTGGTCTCCAGGCCTAAAAGGGTGAATATTTCCTTCCGACGGGGGCACCTGTGTCTGCTTTATTTGTTCATGCAGACTCCTTGCTATTTCACACATGGCCTGAGCATACTTTAGTGATTTTTCATCATTCCAAATTAATGCTATTTTTTCAGCCAACAATGGTGGTTTTACGCCGGTAGGCATTGGTCTTCCCAACAAGGCTTCATGTGGTGTCAAACCAGTATTTCGGTTTCTTTGGTTTCTCATTGTATACAGTACCAATGGTAAGGCATCTGGCCATTTTAATCCTGTTTCCTGACATACCTTGGTGAGGGTAGATTTTACTATCCCATTCGCTCTCTCTACCATTCCCGAGGACTGTGGTTGATATGGTATATGTAACTTCCATTGGAAACCTAATGCTTCTGCAAGATTTTGCACTATCTTTCCTGTGAAATGGGTTCCCCTGTCACTATTGATTCCCATAGGTATCCCATATCTTGGTACTATTTCTTTAAATAGAATTTTTACTACTGTTCGGGCATCGTCTCTCTTAGTGGCGTACGCTTCTACCCACCTTGTGAACATGTCTATTATCACCAATAGGTACTTAAAACCTGATACTGGAGGCATGTGGACAAAATCAATTTGCAAATTTTCAAAGGGCATACTAGGTTGGGGTAGATGATCATATTCAGCAGGTGTTTTACCTCTGTTATTTTGTTGACAAATTTGGCATGTTCTAGCAACTTTCTCAATTACTACTGTTATTCCTGGTGCATACCACTGTGCATTAATAGCATGTATCATCCCTCCTTTGCCCATGTGAGCCTGACCGTGTGCCAGGCGAGACAGGGGCAAGAATAGAGATCTAGGGCAAACAGTTCGCCCATCAGGGTGATACCAAATGTCGTTTCTCAGAAAACAACCCTGGTTTTCCCAAGTCCTTCTTTCCTGCATAGTAACTTGTTGGGCTGTTTTAAGTAGTTGGATGTCAAGTGTCTGTGGAAGGGAGACTGAGACTGCTTGAAGGCAGTTTGCCTGTGCCGAAGCGGCCTGTTTGGCTGCCTCGTCAGCCTTCCTATTTCCTACTGCTACCGGTTGTGTGAGCTGCACATTTGATAACGGCTACCTTACTTGGCAACTGAATTGCGTCTAATAGATTAAGCACCAGTTGAGAGTGCTTAATATGCTTTCCTCCAGAGGTGATAAAGCCTCTGTTTTTCCATAGTTGCCCAAAATCATGGACCACACCAAATGCATACCTAGAATCAGTATAGATATTGGCAGTTTGATCTTTTGCTATTATACAAGCTCTAGTGAGGGCAAACAATTCAGCAGCCTGAGCCGAGGTTCCGGGAGGCAGGGCAAATGCTTCAACCGTTTCATGGGGGTTTACAATTGCATAACCTGCCAAAAGTAAATCATCTGACGGCCTGTACGATGATCCATCTGTATACAGAATGAGATCAGGATTGTCCGTAGGTTCTGTGAGCAAGTCTGGTCTTGGTAAGGTGGCTACTTGCACTGTTAATAGACAATCATGCTGGTCTGGATCTTCTATGTCAGTAGTAGGAAGGAAAGTGGCTGGGTTTACTACTGGTGCGTGCCGAAAGGTGTAATTAGGGTGTGACAGTAGTAATACTTCATAACCTGTTCTTCTAGATGCTGTAAAGTGTTGTGTGACAGCGGAATTCAACAGTAATAACACAGCGTGGGCTGTTATGACAGTACATGGATAGTCCAAAACAATAGGTATCGACTTCTCTACCATCACCGCGGTAGCTGCTACAGCGCGTAGACATGTTGGCATTCCCCTTACCACTGGAGGCAGCAAAACCGAATAATAAGCCACTGGTCTATTTCCCCCACTGTGTTCTTGGGTCAGTACGGCTGTTGCAAATCCTTCTTTTTCATTCACATACATTTGAAAAGGTTTTCCATAATTCGGAAGTCCCAACGCCGGGGCATTAGTGATCGCTTTCTTTAACTGTTTAAATGCTTCTTCTCTCTCAGGGGTCCATTCCACCTTGGGTGGGGCATCATTTAGAGCAGCTGATCTTAGGACTGCATCCCATTCCCGATAATTGTCTACAGTACCCAACCATCCCCAAAAATGACAAGATATCCTTCTTTGTCTTAGGTATGGTGGCTCTTTGAATTATCTGAATTCTTTCTGGTCCGAGCTGCCTTTGCCCATGAGATATGATAAAACCCAGGTACTGGACTTGAGTCTGACAAAACTGTAACTTTTGTAACGACACTCGATGCCCTCTTTCACATAGGTGTTGTAATAGTTTCAGGGAGTCTTGCATACACCTATATCCATGGCTGGAAGCCACAAGCAAGTCGTCCGCATACTGCAGCAGTACGGACTGGTCTGATAAGGTACAGTCTTCGAGGTCTCTCTTTACTGCTGCTGCATATACGGCGGGGCTTTCTGTATACCCTTGGGGCAACCTGGTCCAGGTGTACTGCTGTTTCTTGTAGGTGAAGGCAAACAGATACTGACTCTCCTGACTTAGTGGGATGGAGAAAAAGGCTGAACACAGATCTACCACCGTAAAGACAGTTGCTGTTGGTGGGATAGCAGATAGTATAATGTTGGTGTCCGGCACCACAGGGGTGATAGGGACTACTATCTTGTTAATAGCTCTCAGATCTTGCACAAATCTCCATTCATTCGGCCTATTAACCTTTGGTATGGGCAGTATCGGAGTGTTACACGGGCTCTGTGTCTTTTCTAAACTCCTTGTTCCAACAATGCAGAAATGACTGGCTTTATCCCATCTTCTGCCTCTGGAGGCAGTCTGTACTGCTTAATGCTTGATATCACGGCGTTCTTTATCAGCTGTACCCGATGGAGTACTGCAGAGTGTACTTGCCCAACATGATTCTTATGTTTTGCCCAAAGTTCCGAAGATACTTGATTCAATGCCATTGGCAGCTTAGGGCTTGGTTGTTCAGGGGGCTGCTGTTTTTTAAAAGTGGAGGCATAACTTTTACCTTTCCACCAGAGAATCCCCCTGGTGCGGGCGATGAATTCTATCTGAACATTCTGTAATTCTATTACTGCCCAAGGTCGATAGCCTGGTTGCTGTTTCTCCTTTTCAATTTTTACAATCATCGGACCATATCTTTGGGTTTCGCTGGCGGTTTTACAGCCAATGTCAGATGGGGTGTCGAGTTCTCTTCTTTAAACCGCTTCTGCTGTAAGGGTGTCAAATTCATGGCTACCCCTAATCCTTCTGGTCCGAAATAAATGCAGGGTGTAGCTTCTATTATTTCTTCTTTATTCAGCTTTTTGTCGAGTGTACCAGGCTGTACAGTGAAGCTGAACTGCCTCAAAGCTTGTTAAAATTATATACATCAATTCTTCGGTATTAGAGTCGAATTTAGTTTTTAAGTTTTGTATAATTTCATGTATCAAAGGGGAATAGGAGTTGCCATTCAACTGCCAATAATAGAGGGTAGCCTTTTCTTCGTTATCTTCCCTCTTTTCTCCCTCAATCCCCTTGAGGAACTGATGGATTTTATTAGGTGGGAGTTCCATGAACATTCCCTCCTGTGTACAATAAATTGTGGCTCCTAGTTTGCATAAAGTCTGCCTTCCTAATAAAGGGAGAGGCGCTGTTTTAGCGACTATCAAAGTCTCGTCATTAACTTGTTGTTCTTCAATGATCAATCTGGTAGGTTCAGATAAAAATTCTTTCATGAGGATACCGGCCACGCCCAAACTTAAGATGGTGGTGTTGCTTACAGGTAGTCCCACAGAGGGTGGTACAGAAGACATAGTAGCACCGGTATCCACCAGGAACTTCACATAAGTGTTTCCCACTTTTACTACTGCTAGAGGGTTTTCTTCTATGTCGGCTGATAAGCGGAGGGCTGCCGCTTGTACCACTAAGCCTCCGGGGCATCCCTATGCTGATTGGTGCGGGTTGGGGTTAGAGAATGAAAACTGAGGGGCCAAGGGAGGTGGAGGTTCGGGGAAACCCCCTTTCAATCCTCCACCCTGTTTCGGGGGGCACCTGCAATCGCGAGCCCAATGCCCTTTTCTTCCGCAATTTCTACACTCATCTTGGGATCGATCTCGTTGGGGCCACTGTCCTCCTCCCCTTCCGCGTCCTTGTCCTCCAAACCCTCCTTTATTATTCTGTGTGTACCCTCTTCCTTTTTGCTGATAGTATTGACCTGTCGTTTTGGCCTTATTGTCTTTATAGGTGAATAGTCCCTCCCTATCCATATTGGCTAATACTGTAATTGTCTCTTTCCAACTTTTTCCTTGCCAGTCCAAAACCTTTATTTTATAGGTTCTGGCGTGTTGTGGCAACATACAATTTAACAAGGTTTGTATTGCCAAAGGTTCATTTTGATCCATAGGTATTCCTGCATGTTCGTCCCAACTATTTCTCCATCTGCCTGCGAAGTCTATCATTGATTCTTCCGCCTTCTGCAAGCAGCGGGTGACTTCCCCTATATCTCCATGCTTTTTAGCTCCCTTTAATATGGCATCCTTGCCCCTGTGTTGCAACCAATGTTCCCGGGACTCATTTCCTTCTTTCTCATCATTTTTCCGCCAATCTCCGTTTTCGCCAGCGGGTATAGGGAACATATCTTTTACCCCCTGCCAGGAAGACCCATAGGCCGCTTGCAATAATAATTTAACATCTCCTGGGAGTGGATTGTAAATTGTACATGTCTGCTCAAGCCAGTTGTGAAAAGCTATTGGTCTTTTTACCGGATTCGGGGCGGCCGAGATCATATCTCTGGCTTCTCCGGGAGACCAGGGTTTCAGGACTGCTGTAGTTCCTACCATTACCCTAGGATTTTGGCCAACGGGGGTTTGGGAAGTAGAGTCGGCAGCTTTTTTTTGCCGTTTGTTGCCTTGTTTGGTGAGGACCTCTCCTCCCTGTGTCCTAGTTTGCTACCCCTCCCTCTACTGCTTCGGCTTCCCCTGATCCTGATGCTCTCGGATCTCCTCCACCGGGTCCTCCATTAGGTCCGGATCTGGAGGGGCTGCTAGTTCCCTCGGAGCTTGATTTCTATGGGCCGCAATTATTTCTATCATTTCCTGCCAACTATCTTGCTTTGGGGGTTCTATACGGGGGTAAAGTCCTACTGCTGGTGCTGAGGGGATCGGAAAACCCGGAGGACTGTAAGAGGGAGGTTTTCCACCTTTTCCTTTTTCTTTTTCTTCCGGTTTACTTTTGGGGGGTTGATGCCTTTTGGCAACCTCTGTCCATTTTTTAAAACAGTTTTCCATGTAGTCCTTATCCCAAGTAGGATCTCCCCCTCCTTCTTTGGTTACTTTTCTCCATTCCTCTATCAAGGATAACTTAAAACTTCCTCCATATGGCCAATCCCCATCAGACCAACCATACAAATCGCTGCTAAACGTTACCGCGTATCTGTCGTCTCCTGTTTCTTTAATTACAGTGTCCGCCGGCGAGCCGGGCGGCACAATGGGATCTCCTACCTTCTCTCGTTGCTTTACTACCTTACGGATTCTCTTCTCGGTTTGAGGATCTAATTTCATTTTTTCAGTCGAGGGATCGTCTTTCTTTCCTTTTCTAGGAGCTGGGCGCGAGCGCCCTGCACGACTAGAGCCGTTTCCCATTCGTCCGGGTGTTATGTCCCACGATCCTTTCTGAAATGAGAGTTTAGGACACGCCTACAAAATATACAGTATTTTACAAAGCGCTCTGCTCAGCTCGGGGTCTCCTTTTGCCTTTTCGTTACTTTAGCTTCTTTACGGTAGCTACCTTATGCCTCAACCCCTCCCCTGGGGATTTTTGGCGGCTCGTCCTTCTTTTTAACTAGGACTGCCCAGGCACCTTCCTCCTTTCAGCTAGGAAGGTCCTTTAAAATTCCTCTTTTCTCTTTAAAAGTTAAATTTAGTTCTTTTGGATCTCGTTATCAGAGATCCTGCCGACTACGCAAGAAACTGTCGAGGAAATTTAGCTTAAATTAACTCAGGCGGAGACTTTCAGAATTGCGCTTCGAGAGAATTTTATTTCTAAAACTAACGAGAAATCTCGGAGAGCCCGCTTAGTCCACACCAAGGCAGAACTCTGAATTTTACAGGCAACTTCGCTCTATCTTTATACAGTTGAAACAGGAATTTTATCTGCAACTCGCCACACATAAACATTATTCATACATTCTGTGAGTACAAAGGTCATTGTATCTATGAGCATTATTCATACGAAACTGTGAGTACAAAGTTCACCCTGGTAGGCACACTTTATCTGTTTCTTGCATAGTTTCTCTCTGTCCCTAGGCTGATAAGCAAGGTATCTGGAAACTCATGCAAAGACCAGACAGTCATGTATGTACAACATTCTGTTCTTTGAGGCTGATAAGTTTCGGTAATTTTCATAGCTCCGTGAATTCTACAGAATCAGCAAAAGCGAACTTAACCCTTCCTTTAACCTAGGACATGGATTGTTTTCTTCTACAGTCTGCTTGATTGCACTATTCCTATCTAGATGTCCTGCTATTTCTTCTTTAATGATAGTTTCAAGCATTTTCCCCACTACAGATGTTAAACTAACCGGCCTATAGTTACCTGCCTTTTGTCTGCCCCCTTTTTTAAACAGAGGCGTTACATTAGCTGCTTTCCAATCCAATGGTACCTCCCAGAGTCCAGAGAATTTTGGTAGATTATAACGAATGCATCTGCTATAGCTTCCGCCATCTCTTTTAATACCCTGGGGTGCATTTCATCAGGACCAGGGGACTTGTCTACCTTGAGTCCCATTAGCCTGTCCAGCACTAACCCCTAGTGATAGTGATTGTCTCAAGGTCCTCCCTTCCCACATTCCTGTGACCAGCAATTTTTGGCATGGTTTTTGTGTCTTCCACTGTGAAGACTGAAGCAAAATAATTGTTTAAGGTCTCAGCCATTTCCACATTTCCCATTATTAAATCCCCCTTCTCATCTTCTAAGGGACCAACATTTACTTTAGTCACTCTTTTCCGTTTTATACATCTGTAAAAGCTTTTACTATCCGTTTTTATGTTTTGCGCAAGTTTACCTTCGTAATCTATCTTTCCTTTCTTTATTGCTTTCTTGGTCATTCTTTGCTGTCGTTTAAAATTTTCCCAATCTTCTAGTTTCCCACTAACCTTGGCCACCTTATACGCATTGGTTTTTAATTTGATACTCTCCTTTATTACCTTGGTTATCCACGGCTGGTTATCCCTTCTCTTATCGCCCTTCTTTTTCACTGGAATATATTTTTGTTGAGCACTATGAAAGAGCTCCTTAAAAGTCCTCCACTGTTCCTCAATTGTGCCACCATTTAGTCTGTGTTTCCAGTCTACTCTGCCCTCATCCCACTGTAGTCCCCTTTGTTTAAGCAGCACAGCCTCTGACCCGCTCTTGTTGCCACAGTATTTATGTGGCTGGTCCAGTTAAGTTTCTGGTCAATGGTAACCCCCCCAGGATATTGATGGTGGGGGATTCGGCAATGGTAATGCCGTTGAATGTCAAGGGGTGGTGGTTTGACTCTCGCTTGTTGGAGAGAGTCATTGCCTAAATGGACATGGAGGAAAATTACCAGCTGGAGTTGAGATGAAACGGGAGAAAAGTGTCAGGTTGAATTGAAGACAAAAGAAATGAGTGCCTTTATAAACTGGGAAGATTGGAGGTGGAAATAGTGACTCCAATTTTAACTCCGGACAGCTTTTGGGCGGGCAGGTAGCAATGTGAATGTGAAACTTACCCTCCGCCACAGAAATGTGGCTGGGCCTACTTTAACTCCTGTGAGTCATTTAAATCCCACCAGGTGAGCTCCCACCTGGAAAGGGAAGTGTCCCGGGGGATCTCATCAGGAAAGGGGAGGTCTCGGCTTTCCTTGTGGTACTCCTGCTCCTTCTGGCCCCACAGAGGAAAGGAAAAAAACTGACCTCTTTCAGCCTCTAATTTGCTTAGGCCTCAGTGAAAAATGCACTCAGTCCCAATTATATCATTGGGACCCAATACGCATATAGAAAGAAGGACTCCATTGGCTTTAGGCAGATGTCCTACCAGCCTGCTCAGCAGTTAAATCCCCGTCAGGGGCATCCTAGCTTTTTCTGGCAGGTTTCCACCGGGCGGGGAGCATTTCAATCACCCCAAAGGGAAGGAATTAGATGGGGATCCGTGTCTGATAAGCTTAAACGAGGGCCATTTGTGAGTTGTCAGCTATTTGAAGCTCTGCCAGGTTTGAAGTTGTTGGTTAGTTTTGGCAAAGCTTCTAGGCTGGGCATTTTGTGATACAGATTGACTGCTGTTGACAAGCTTATTTGCCTTGTGGTTCTTGCAGTTATGTTTAGCTATTTCATTGGGCCATAATTTCCTGTCAAGGTAACGGTGACGATAATGGCGCCAGCTGATATTTATTTGTAAATGGTACAATAACTTCAGTCGAGGGGCAGAATGCAGTTAAACTCAAAAATCCTATCGTTGGTATCTGAGTTGCATCGTTCCACCGTTAGCTTTGCGAAAAAGGGCATCTTGCTGTCTGCCTCACCACTGAAAAACATTGAACTGCGTGGATTGGTGTATTTACAAAACAGATATCAACTAAACTCGGCACAGGAAGTTGAGTCTTGTCCATTCAATTTAAGCACCCTTTTAACGATGTGTTAAATGTTAATTACTGCCAGTCAGCCTCTCTGGGACAGAAAATTAACTATTACAAGTGTGGAGTTTCATTTCTTTAAGTCTTAATTGTTGTTAGAGATTTTAAAAATATAAAATTTTAAAATCTATTTTTTTTTTACTTTTCCTTTCTGTCTTTTTTTCTCTCTTAATCCAATCTTTCGTACCCTTTCTTTATTGATCTTCCTGCACCTGATTTGACATTGAATTCACCCACTCTAATTTACACTTTCCGTCTCAGTCCTTGCGTTGTTAATTTCACAACACTTCAATCTGATTGGTTAAGGAGTTATGCGGTTGCCTGCCCTGTCACTCAGCTCCCAGCGGCCCTTTCTCCGTCTCGCTGCGCCGTTATCAGCCTTCACTTTCAGCAACTTGCTGCAAAATAGCGGCAAAATATTGCGATAAACGGGCACGGACAAGTCTAACTCACAGCGGACGCCATTACTTTCACTCCTACAACTGTAAAACGCACACTGATTCCCTCTAGTGGTCATTACACGAAGAATGGCTTTACTTTCCAGTATTATGACATATTACAACATTCCAGTTGAAGTAATACACCTCTGATGCATGTTTTATATTGCGTGTATTTATGAACATTTCAACGTGAATCCCTTTTACGTGAATAATATTTTATAGATTCTCTAACTGAAATCTTTCTTAAAGCTGCACTTCACTTTTTTAATGTAATGTTAACACATTAATTTGTCTTCTTTTAACTGGCCATTTAAATTTGTCCTTTAGATAGAACAGAAGTCCCGTGATAACAAGACTATCTGTTTATAGTGTCACCTATACACAAATAAGGCACACTTTTCTATCTTTAATAAAAATCTAGTAATAATTATCAATAGTTTTAATAATCCTTTGGTAAGTTTTTGCAGAGTTATTTGTGTTTAAATAGTGCACGCTGATGATATCTTTGAGAGAGTGAGTTTGTGGAAGTTACTGAGACTGAGAGCGTGAGGCAGCTGCACTGGTAGTGTTCCATAAAATGCTATCTACAATTTGCCTTTCAGTTCTCCTTTTATCCTTTTATACATATTTCAGCTATCCTCGACTCATTTTGTATGACTCCCAGCTCTCAGTAATTTAAAATATTTGTATCCTTTGAGATCAATATTCATAATTTTTCTGCTTTTTAAGTCTTCAATGAAAGCAGCCTGGATTACAGTACAGCACAGCAATCGCAAACACTAACCGAGGGAGTCAGTTAAGAATATTAGTGATTCCTGGCAGTAATGAAGTAGGTGCTTCTGGTCATGAAGAAGATAGATAACCATCCTTGGTCTAAGCAATTAGACACAATGGCAGTGGCGAATGAAGGAAAATGCAGGCAGTGAGCAGGACAGCCATCTCTGGTTGGACATTCCCCTGGAGGTTTCAACACATGGCCTCCTGCCTCCACCCACGGTCCCACAATTGCTCACCCAATACATCCATCATCACACCGCATTGTCTTCCCACACCAGCTGGGAAACAAACACTCCTTGTTACTCGATTGGATGATTCTTGACTCTCAGTTGCAATATTTCTCAAAATTCACAGATCCCCCAATTCTTGAAGAAACCCTAAAGAGAATAACTTTGGACTCTTTTAAACAAGCTTTGGGACGGTAAAATACATGTTGGGCCTAAGAGAGGGAGATTGAAGGTCGAAAACCAAGGTTTGGAACTTTAAAGGTGCATGTTGGGCCTGTAAAGGGAAAAAGGCTGCAAACCAGGGGATGAGATCAAACTCTGTAAAGCCAGTTTGGATATTGGAGTTAAGCAAATTGCCTGGGGGAAGTGTTTAACCTCAGTCAGCCCCGAGAAGACAGTAACATTTTCAACAATCCACCCACGGAAGAGCAGTCCCCACTCTAATCACAGGACCCATTCAACACATGCATAATTCTAATCACCTTTCCAGCCTGCATAGAAATCTCGGACCCAGACAGGCAACTCGAAACCAGAGTATAACTTTAACAATAGCTGGGAGCTCATCAGCTCATGAATAGTGAGTACAGCAGTCCCGAAACCATTTTCCGCAACATTGACACATTTTAATCAGGTTACCATTGACGAGCCCCCCCAAAAATTAAACAAAGAATGAGGGTCGATTTGGAGTGCAGATTAGAAGGCCTCTTAAGGTATAATTGAGGGCCTGTCTTACAGTCAAGTCAAGTCGAGACGGGCCAGTTAAGAGTCAAGACGGTGCAGTCAAGAGTTCTACTGTGCAACCGAGTTCAGTGACATCTTCAAACAGCTTCAGTGGCCCAGAACAGCATCGGACACATCGCGACAAGAGCTTTACCAAACTACCAACAAAGCATTACATCAACCAACGTGGTAATACTGAGCCACTGCGACCGACAAATTTCGGCAAAAACCAACTCGGGAGAAAACCGGAAATTCGAAAGTTTTCCACTCTACAATCTGTTCCTGACATGCCAACAGGTAAAACCTTACCTAAAGTAACTCAAAACCCGACCTCTGCAAGAAGAAAAGTGGGTACTTACCCCATACATCCAACACGCGCCCTACCGCATCAGCGGACACACCCCAACTGAAGGAGAACGCAGTAAGAGGTCTTCTACCACGTTCGGGGTACAGCAGGCAGAACCTCCGGAATCCAGTGAACCCCGACATCGCGAATCACCATCAACAGTCCAAAGGAAGAATCAGTGAGCATTATCCCTGGTACCCTAGAGTTCAACTTAGCTAGGGAGAGAAATTGGGAGGTGGGAGGTATTTTCTGCTGTATTTTCCTTATGTACATTAAAGTGTTCCCCATTTTAAAGAGTGTAAGATTTCAACAGTATATTATAATATTGTATTTATTTCTTGAATAAAACCAAAAGTTTCTTGCACCAAAACCAGTTGTCTGCTGCATTTTGGTTACATCCCCAAATAAATCAAGGTCTAGAATCGAGGGAGTGGGAGCGAGTCGAACCGCTCAGTAAGTCAGAGGTGAAGCTGACCCACACACCACCCCCTACACAGTCAAATTCCTGGCGACTCCAGGTTCATCCTGGAGGGTTGGCTAGCCCTAGTAGTGAGGCCTGCCACCACCACCACCTCACTGTCCATGCTGTATTTTGCTCATCCTGCCCCTGACAGAAACACCGCTGGCCTCTCCATCCCGGCCCACTGCCGGCAAATGATGGGGGAGGGCGCGGGTGAAACGGTGCCCAGAGACCTGGAGGATTTCTCTGTTGCCTACCTCATTTGTTGCCACTTCCCAGAGCTGCCTCAGGAACGGTCGCAGTAGTCCCAGAAAGTGGAGATAAAGGCCACCTCAACCTGCCCTCACCGCCCCCCCCCCCACCCCCTTCCCCATGGCCTCCTTGACTTCAGGTCTGGTGCCCAACACCTACCTGCTGAAGGCCCTGGTCTTAGCTGAGGCCTTCAGTGGTATAGCTGGTCCTTCACTCCTTTAAGGTTCCTTTCTGGCTCTTCTGGAGCTGCAGCGGCATCCCCACTGATATTTCCTTTGTCACACTGGCAGGCTCTCTCCTAATGGCATGAATCCTCCTGGGATCCTGCCCTGCATCAATTATGGGTCCTATGGGTTGAAGTAGCGCCAGTTTCAGAGGAGTAGGCCAAAGTCCCGCTTAAATGGAGTTCTTCCAGGAAGAGGAAACTCCCCGGTGTCCTGGGGCCAATATTTATCCCTCAACCAACATCACGAAAACAGATTATCTGGCCATTATGACATTGTTGTTTGTGGGAGCTTGCTGTGCATTACACTTCAAAAAGTACTTTGTTTACCTTTTGAATGACAACATAGAGCAGCTTAATTCCAAGATGCTTTTTCTTTCAAATGTTAGACAAAGTTATTCATTACTCAATTCTCTAATCTATCTGGACCTTGGACTGACAGGTGCAATAGTGACCAGACCAGTTACTGTATGATGGGAAATAGAGTCTGGCTCATCATCATCATAGGCAGTCCCTTGGAATCGAGAAAGACTTGCTTCCACTCTTAACATGAGTCCTTAGGTGGCTGAACAGTCCAATACGAGAGCCACAGTCCCTGTCACAGGTGGGACAGATAGTCGTTGAGGGAAAGGGTGGTGGGACAGATTTGCCGCACGCTCCTTCCGCTGCCTGCGCCTGATCTCTTCACGCTCGCGGCGTTAAGATTCGAGGAGCTCAGCGCCCTCCCGGATGCATTTTCTCCACCTAGGGCAGTCTTCGGCCAGGGTCTCCCAGGTGAGTGGTGATGTCGCACTTTACCAGGGAGGCTTTGAGGGTGTCCTTGTAACGTTTCCACTGCCCACCTTTAGCTCGGATGCCGTGAAGGAACTCCGCGTAGAGCAATTGTTTTGGGAGTCTCGTGTCTGGTATGCGGACTATGTGGCCTGCCCAGCGAAGCTGATCGAATGTGGTTCGAGCTTCAATGCTGGGGATGTAGCCTGGGCAAGGACGCTCCCAGGGGATTTGCAGGATCTTGCGGAGACATCGTTGGTGATATATCTCCAGCAACTTGAGGTGTCTTCTGTACATCGTCCATGTCTCTGAACCATACAGGAGGATGGATATCACTACAGCCCTGTAGACCATGAGCTTGGTGGCAGATTTGAGGGCCTGGTCTTCAAACACTGTTTTCCTCAGGCAGCTGAAGGCTGCGCTGGCGCACTGGAGACGGTGTTGAATCTCCGCATCAATGTCTGCCTTTGTTGACAAGAGGCTCTCGAGGTATGGGAAATGGTCCACACTGGCTATAGCTTGGCAGGAAAACAAACCTACTGCCTGTGCAACAAATCAGCAGTTCTCACAGGATTGGACGAATACTACACCACTTCTAATTCACAAATAAACTGGAGTATTTGTTTGCTTCTAGTGACAGAAATGGTATTGGGGGTTTAATTTACTGTCTGTTTTATTTTCAGTTGTCTTAACCTGTCTCTGTCATTATTCGCCATCCCTCGACAGCCTCTGTGCAGTCAGACTGATTAGATACAATTCCTTCCAGCTCAACATTGGGAAGACTAATTCCATCAACTTCAGCCCAGCTGTCAGCTGTGGTTCAGTGGGTAACACTCTCGCCTCTGAGTCAGAAGGTTGTGGGTTCAAGGCCTACTCCAGAGACTGAGCTGACACGACAGTGCAGTGCTGAGGGAGTGCTGCAGTGTCAGAGGGGGAGTGCTGCCCTGTCGGACGTGCTGGCCTTCAGATGAGATGTTAAACTGAGGCCCTGTCTGCTATCTCTGGTGGATGTAAAAGATCCCATCACACAATTTTGAAACATAGAAAATAGGTGCAAGAGTAGGCCATTCGGCCCTTCGAGCCTGCACCGCCATTCAATGAGTTCATGGCTGAACATGCAACTTTAGTACCCCATTCCTGCTTTCTCGCCATTCCCCTTGGTAGTAAGGACTACGTCTAACTCCTTTTTGAATATATTTAGTGAATTGGCCTCAACAGCTTTCTGTGGTAGAGAATTCCACAGGTTCACCAATCTCTGGGTGAAGAAGTTTCTCCTCATCTCGGTCCTAAATGGCTTACCCCTTATCCTTAGACTGTGACCCCTGGTTCTGGACTTCCCCAACATTGGGAACATTCTTCCTGCATCTAACCTGTCTAAACCCGTCAGAATTTTAAACGTTTCTATGAGATCCCCTCTCATGCTTCTGAACTCCAGTGAATACAAGCCCAGTTGATCCAGTCTTTCTTGATATGTCAGTCCCGTCATCCTGGGAATCAGTCTGGTGAACCTTCGCTGCACTCCCTCAATAGCAAGAACGTCCTTCCTCAAGTTAGGAGACCAAAACTGTACACAATACTCCAGGTGTGGCCTCACCAAGGCCCTGTATAACTGTAGCAACACCTCCCTGCCCCTGTACTCAAATCCCCTCGCTATGAAGGCCAACATGCCATTTGCTTTCTTAACCGCCTGCTGTACCTGCATGCCAACCTTCAATGACTGATGTACCATGACACCCAGGTCTCGTTGCACCTCCCCTTTTCCAAATCTGTCACCATTCAGATAATAGTCTGTCTCTCTGTTTTTACCACCAAAGTGGATAACCTCACATTTATCCGCATTATACTTCATCTGCCATGCATTTGCCCACTCACCTAACCTATCCAAGTCACTCTGCAGCCTCATAGCATCCTCCTCGCAGCTCACACTGCCACCCAACTTAGTGTCATCTGCAAATTTGGAGATACTACATTTAATCCGCTCGTCTAAATCATTAATGTACAATGTAAACAGCTGGGGCCCCAGCACAGAACCTTGCGGTACCCCACTAGTCACTGCCTGCCATTCTGAAAAGTACCCATTTACTCCTACTCTTTGCTTCCTGTCTGCCAACCAGTTTTCAATCCACGTCAGCACACTACCCCCAATCCCATGTGCTTTCACTTTGCACACTAACCTCTTGTGTGGGACTTTGTCGAAAGCCTTCTGAAAGTCCAAATACACCACATCAACTGGTTCTCCCTTGTCCACTCTACTGGAAACATCCTCAAAAAATTCCAGAAGATTTGTCAAGCATGATTTCCCTTTCACAAATCCATGCTGACTTGGACCTATCATGTCACCTCTTTCCAAATGCGCTGCTATGACATCCTTAATAATTGATTCCATCAATTTCCCCACGACTGATGTCAGGCTGACCGGTCTATAATTCCCTGTTTTCTCTCTCCCTCCTTTTTTAAAAAGTGGGGTTACATTGGCTACCCTCCACTCCATAGGAACTGATCCAGAGTAATAATGACTGTCAATGCATCTGCTATTTCCAAGGCCACCTCCTTAAGTGCTCTGGGATGCAGACCATCAGGCCCTGGGGACTTATCGGCCTTCAATCCCATCAGTTTCTCCAACATAATTTCCCGACTAATAAGGATTTCCCTCAGTTCCTCCTTCTTACTTGACCCTCTGACCCCTTTTATATCTGGAAGGTTGTTTGTGTCCTCCTTAGTGAATACCGAACCAAAGTACTTGTTCAATTGGTCTGCCATTTCTTTGTTCCCAGTTATGACTTCCCCTGATTCTGACTGCAGGGAACCTACATTTGTCTTTACTAACCTTTTTCTCTTTATGGAAGCTTTTGCAGTCCATTTTAATGTTCCCTGCAAGCTTCCTCTCGTACTCTATTTTCCCTGCCCTAATCAAAACCTTTGTCCTCTTTTGCTGAGTTCTAAATTTCTCCCAGTCCCTGGGTTCGCTGCTATTTCTGGGCAATTTGTATGCCACTTCCTTGGCTTTAATACTATCCCTGATTTCCCTTGATAGCCACGGTTGAGCCACCTTCCCTTTTTTATTTTTATGCCAGACAGGGATGTACAATTGTTGTACTTCATCTATGCGGTCTCTAAATGTCTGCCATTGCCCATCCACTGTCAACCCCTTAAGTATCATTCGCCAATCTATCCTAGCCAATTCACGCCTCATACCTTCAAAGTTAGCCTTCTTTAAGTTCTGGACCATGGTCTCTGAATTAACTGTTTCATTCTCCATCCTAATGTAGAATTCCACCATATTATGGTCACTCTTCCCCAAGGGGCCTCGCACAACGAGATTGCTAATTAATCCTCTCTCATTACACAACACCCAGTCTAAGATGGCCTCCCCCCTAGTTGGTTCCTCGACATATTGGTCTAGAAAACCATCCCTTATGCACTCCAGGAAATCCTCCTCCACCGTATTGTTTCCAGTTTGGTTAGCCCAATCTATATGCATATTAAAGTCACCCATGATAACTGCTGCAGCTTTATTGCATGCACCCCTAATTTCCTGTTTGATGCCCTCCCCAACATCACTACTACTGTTTGGAGGTCTGTACACAACTCCCACTAGCGTTTTCTGCCCCTTGGTATTCCGTAGCTCCACCCATACCGATTCCACATCATCCAAGCTAATGTCCTTCCTTACAATTGCATTAATTTCCTCTTTAACCAGCAACGCCACCCCGCCTCCTTTTCATTTTTGTCTATCCTTCCTAAATGTTGAATACCCTTGGATGTTGAGTTCCCAGCCTTGGTCACCCTGGAGCCATGTCTCTGTGATGCCAATCACATCGTATCCGTTAACTTCTGTCTGCACAGTTAAATCGTCTACCTTATTCCGAATACTCCTCGCATTGACGCACAGAGCCTCAGGCTTGCCTTTTTAACCCATTTATACCCATTAGCATCTTGCTGAAAAGTGGCCCTTTTTGTTTTTTGCCTTGGGTTTCTCTGCCCTCCACTTTTACTCATCTCCTTTCTGTCTTTTGCTTCTGTCTCCATTTTGTTTCCCTTTGTCTCCCTGCATCGGTTCCCATCCTCCTGCCATATTAGTTTAACTCCTCCCCAACAGCACTAGCAAACACTCCCCCGAGGACATTGGTTCCGGTCCTGCCTAGGTGCAGACCGTCCGGTTTGTACTGGTCCCACCTCCCCCAGAACCGGTTCCAATGCCCCAGGAATTTGAATCCCTCCTGCTGCACCACTGCTCAAGCCACGTATTCATCTGAGCTATCCTGCGATTCCTACTCTGACGAGCATGTGGCACTGGTAGCAATCCCGAGATTACTGTTTTTGAGGTCCTACTTTTTAATTTAGCTCCTAGCTCCTTAAATTCGTCTCGTAGGACCTCATCCCGTTTTTTACCTATATCGTTAGTACCAATATGCACCACGACAACTGACTGTTCGCCCTCCCTTTTCAGAATGTCCTGCACCCGCTCCAAGACATCCTTGACCCTTGCACTAGGGAGGCAAAATACCATCCTGGATTCTCGGTTGCGGCCGCAGAAACGCCTATCTATTCCCCTTACAATTGAATCCCCTATCACTATCGCTCTCCCAATCTTTTTCCTGCCCTCCTGTGCAGCAGAGCCAGCCACGGTGCCATGAACTTGGCTGCTGCTGCTCCCCCCTGATGAGTCATCCCCCTCAACAGTACTCAAATCGGTGTATCTGTTTTGCAGGGGGATGACCGCAGGGGATTCCTGCACTACCTTCCTTGCACTGCTCTTCTTGTTGGTCTTCCATTCTCTATCTGGCTGTGGACCCTTTACCTGCGGTAAGACCAACTCACTAAACGTGCTATTCAAGTCATTCTCAGCATCGTGGATGCTCCAGAGTGAATCCACCCTCAGCTCCAATTCTGCAACGTGGTCCGTCAGGAGCTGGAAGCGGATACACTTCCCGCAGATGTAGTTGTCAGGGACATCGGAAGTATCCCTGAGTTCCCACATAGTACAGGAGGAGCATATCATGTGTCCGAGCTCTCCTGCCATGACTTAACCCTTAGATACACTTAAATTGGCAACAACAATGCTAAAAGTTACTGACTGATCTAGAAGAGAAAAAAGAAAAACTACTCACCAATCACCAGACAATCACTTACCCCCTTGGCTGTGACGCCACCTTTCTATTTATTTCTACTTCTTTTTTGTCTTCCTGCTGTAGCTGCACAAGCCTCTCACCGACACTGCCCGACTCCTTATCTCGCGGCCTTTTGTAGGCCTCCACGCACCCCGGACTGTCGCCTCTCACCGACACTGCCCGACTCCTTGTCTCGTGGCCTTTTGTAGTCCTCCACGCACCCCGGCCTGTCGCCTCTCACCGACGCTGCCCGACTCCTTGTCTCGCGACCTTTTGTAGGCCTCCACGCACCCCGGCCTGTCGCCTCTCACCGACACTGCCCGACTCCTTGTCTCGTGGCCTTTTGTAGGCCTCCACGCACCCCGGCCTGTCGCCTCTCACCGACACTGCCCGACTCCTTGTCTCGCGACCTTTTGTAGGCCTCCACGCACCCCGGCCTGTCGCCTCTCACCGACACTGCCCGACTCCTTGTCTCGTGGCCTTTTGTAGGCCTCCACGCACCCCGGCCTGTCGCCTCTCACCGACACTGCCCGACTCCTTGTCTCGTGGCCTTTTGTAGGCCTCCACGCACCCCGGCCTGTCGCCTCTCACCGACACTGCCCGACTCCTTGTCTCGTGGCCTTTTGTAGGCCTCCACGCACCCCGGCCTGTCGCCTCTCACCGACACTGCCCGACTCCTTGTCTCGTGGCCTTTTGTAGGCCTCCACGCACCCCGGCCTGTCGCCTCTCGCCGACGCTGCCCGAAGAAGAGCAGGGGAGTTATCCTCGGTGTCCTGGCCATTATTTAGCCCTCAATCAACTACAAAAACGATTATCTTGTCATTATCATATTGCTATTTGTGGGAGTTTGCTGTGCGCAAATTGGCTGCCACGTTTCCTACATTGCAATACTTCAAAAAGTACTTAATTGGCTGTAAAGCGCTTTGAGACGCCCGGTGGTGTGAAAGGTGCTATATAAATGCAAGTTTTTCTTTCAGCCCCTCACAAACTCCGTTTCCTTTTCACTGATTCTATCCCACTACTCTCCCACTCTCTCAGGCTCAACTGGACTGTTTGTGATTCTGATGTCCGGTTTGTTCCTAAGCTGCAGCCTATCCATCACCAAGACAGCTTATTTCCCGCAACATTTTCACTTCAAAACCCTTACCCTCATCTGTACATCCCACAATAGGCTTGCCCACCCTATCTCCGCAATTTCCTCTAGTCCTATAACCACAGCCTCCTGTTTATCTCCCCTACCCTTAGCCCCACCATTTGTGGCTGACCTTTCAGGTGACTTGATTCAGCTTTTTAGAGCACCCTGCCTAAGGCACTCTGCCATTTTCATTACTTTCACCTTTCTCAAAGTCATCTCTTTGATTAAGCCTCCCAATCAGTCGCTCCGTCTTTCTGGCTTGACATCTGTTGCCTTATTTCTTGGGAATTTTATGTTAAAGGTGCTATATAAATGCAAATTGTTGTTGTAAACTTATTGCTCAATGTGCACAGGCAGTGTTCCCACCCAATCCATGTCTGTTACTTGGGGTGGTGTCCTTGCTCACTCAGTGTCTGCTGTTGGGCTGCCAAGTCCAACCTTGTTTGCAGAATGCTCTCTTTTGAGGTCATATCCTTGCTTGTAATGTAGTTGGTAGATTGATGTAGTTCTGTAGGCCCTCTCCTACTCTTATTGCTGTGAGCTACTCATTGAGCATGAGGCAAAATTCAATCATGTTACAGGCACATCGTCTGGAATCCTCCAACCAGAGCCCGTGCCGCTTTTAGGGTTTTGCCTGTTTTCAGACCTAGTTGTTGGCGCCCGCTGAATCCCGCCCCTCCTCCGCTCCTCGCCGCCCGCTGAATCCCGCCCCTCCTCCGCTCCTCGCCGCCCGCTGAATCCCGCCCCTCCTCCGCTCCTCGCCGCCCGCTGAATCCCGCCCCTCCTCCGCTCCTCGCCGCCCGCTGATTCCCGCCCCTCCTCCGCTCCTCGCCGCCCGCTGAATCCCGCCCCTCCTCCGCTCCTCGCCGCCCGCTGATTCCCGCCCCTCCTCCGCTCCTCGCCGCCCGCTGAATCCCGCCCCTCCTCCGCTCCTCGCCGCCCGCTGAATCCCGCCCCTCCTCCGCTCCTCGCCGCCCGCTGAATCCCGCCCCTCCTCCGCTCCTCGCCGCCCGCTGATTCCCGCCCCTCCTCCGCTCCTCGCCGCCCGCTGAATCCCGCCCCTCCTCCGCTCCTCGCCGCCCGCTGATTCCCGCCCCTCCTCCGCTCCTCGCCGCCCGCTGAATCCCGCCCCTCCTCCGCTCCTCGCCGCCCGCTGAATCCCGCCCCTCCTCCGCTCCTCGCCACCCGCCGATTCCCGCCCCTCCTCCGCTCCTCGCCGCCCGCTGATTCCCGCCCCTCCTCCGCTCCTCGCCACCCGCTGATTCCCGCCCCTCCTCCGCTCCTCGCCACCCGCCGATTCCCGCCCCTCCTCCGCTCCTCGCCACCCGCCGATTCCCGCCCCTCCTCCGCTCCTCGCCACCCGCCGATTCCCGCCCCTCCTCCGCTCCTCGCCACCCGCCGATTCCCGCCCCTCCTCCGCTCCTCGCCGCCCGCTGATTCCCGCCCCTCGCCGCCCGCTGATCCCCGCCCCTCCTCCGCTCCTCGCCACCCGCTGATTCCCGCCCCTCGCCGCCCGCTGATCCCCGCCCCTCCTCCGCTCCTCGCCGCCCGCTGATTCCCGCCCCTCGCCGCCCGCTGATCCCCGCCCCTCCTCCGCTCCTCGCCGCCCGCTGATTCCCGCCCCTCGCCGCCCGCTGATTCCCGCCCCTCCTCCGCTCCTCGCCGCCCGCTGATTCCCGCTCCTCCTCCGCTCCTCGCCGCCCGCTGATCCCCGCCCCTCCTCCGCTCCTCGCCGCCCGCTGATTCCCGCCCCTCGCCGCCCGCTGATCCCCGCCCCTCCTCCGCTCCTCGCCGCCCGCTGATCCCCGCCCCTCCTCCGCTCCTCGCCGCCCGCTGATTCCCGCTCCTCCTCCGCTCCTCGCCGCCCGCTGATTCCCGCCCCTCGCCGCCCGCTGATCCCCGCCCCTCCTCCGCTCCTCGCCGCCCGCTGATTCCCGCTCCTCCTCCGCTCCTCGCCGCCCGCTGATTCCCGCCCCTCCTCCGCTCCTCGCCGCCCGCTGATTCCCGCCCCTCCTCCGCTCCTCGCCGCCCGCTGATTCCCGCCCCTCCTCCGCTCCTCGCCACCCGCCGATTCCCGCTCCTCGCCGCCTGCCGATTCCCATCGATTCCCGCCCCTCCTCCGCTCCTCGCCACCCGCCGATTCCCGCTCCTCGCCGCCTGCCGATTCCCATCGATTCTCGCCCCCTGCGGCCCCTGGCGCTGCGTTTTTTTTACGGGTTTCTGTGTTAGTTCTAATCTTCCAATGGATATATCTATTTGTTTGGTGACTCTGTGCTGGAAATTGCCCTTCGCCCTGATTGTGGGCGGTAACCTTCCAGGGCCAGGACTTGCTGCTGGGCCAGAGCCCAGCGAATTGTGAAACTGCCGTTCACAGCCACCTGTGCCAGCCCTGCAGGGCGCTCTCCCACGCTGGGTGCAAAGGGGTCAGTGTGAACAGCAATGACACCATCGTGGTTGTGTGACAGTCCAGGGAGCTAATCATGGGGCACGGTACTGCCAGGACAGTGCCCCTCCCAAAATGTCGGGGCAATTTCCTGGGAGGCCACCCTCCTCCAGGCGAAAATGCCATTGTGCGCGTCCAACTTCTTAGAGGGACAAGTGGCGTATAGCCATATGAGATTGAGCATAACGAGGCTATAAAACGGAGCAATTTCGGCCCCTATATGTTTAGCACTTTCTGTATTTGCAAGGAAAGTTTTTGTTATGAAACCCATTCACGGGAACTCTGAGTTCATGTGCATTAGCTGTAAAACCAGGAGTGAAGATCATGGCGAAGTTAATCGAATGGTATTTTAGCTAATGGCCCTTTCTCCACAGTAAGGATATTAGGGAAGACAGTGTTATCACTCTGCAACCAAACCCAGTAACTGTAATTTGAGGTCTCCAGCAACCTTTACATGGTTATGTGTATTGTCTGTGAGTATCATTTCTTGTAATAAAATCTGTAAAATGAACAGTCTGTATTTCGAACGTTAATTCCTAGCACAGAATCAAGAGCTCCAAGCTGGGAGCTTCCTTGGTTTCTCTAACATTAGTAATTAACAAATATCTTAGTTCCCTGACTGCCCGTTGAATGTAATTATGGTCGGAAATGTGTAAATTTAGCTCGAGTGTAGCCTATCATTATTCCATTGAAATTTCGAACAAATCACATTCCTGGAGAGAGCAGTGGAATAAGAGAGACCATTTCCTGGGAGGAAAAGGAATGTGTGAGGAGGATACAAAAAATCTGCAAAAGGACATAGACAGGCTAAGTGAGTGGGCAAAAATTTGGCAGCTGGAGTATAATGTTGGAAAGTATGAGGTCTTGCACTTTGGCAGAAAAAAATCAAAGAGCAAGTTATTATTTAAATGGCGAAAGATTGCAAAATGCTGCAGTTCAGCAGGACCTGGGAGTACTTGTGCATGAAACACAAAGGGATAATATGCAGGTACAGCAAGCGATCAGGAAGGCCAATGGAATCTTGGCCTTTATTGCAAAGGGGATGGAGTATAAAAGCAGGGAAGTCTTGCTACAGCTATACAGGGTATTGGTGAGGCCACACCTGGAATACTGCATGCAGCTTTGGTTTCCATATTTACGAAAGGATATACTTGCTTTGGAGGCAGTTCAGAGAATGTTTACTTGGTTGATTCTGGAGATGGGGGGGTTGACTTATGAGGAAAGGTTGAGTAGGTTGGGCCTCTACTCATTGGAATTCAGAAGAATGAGAGGTGATCTTATCGAAACGTATAAGATTATGAGGAGGCTTGACAAGGTGGATGCAGAGAGGATGTTTCCACTGATGGGGGAGACTAGAACTAGAGGGCATGATCTTAGAATAAGGGGCCACCCATTTAAAACTGAAATGAGGAGAAATTTCTTCTCTCAGAGGGTTGTAAATCTGTGGAATTCGCTGCCTCAGAGAGCTATGGAAGCTGGGACATTGAATAAATTTAAGGCAGAAATAGACAGATTTATGAGCGATAAGGGAACAAAGGATTATGGAGAGCGGACAGGGAAGTGGAGCTGAGTCTATGATCAGATCAGCCATGATCTTATTGAATGGCAGAGCAGGCTCAAGGTGCCATGTGGCCTATTCCTGCTCCTATTTCTTATGTTCTTATTTCCCTGTTGAAGAAAATGCCTGAGGTAAGATATCTACAATCCTTAACATTGATTTCTGCCAATGGCTCATTCTCATACTCATAGATTAAAGAGGACACACGATTCAGGTTTTTGAAAATGATGAAGGGCTAAAATCAACATACATACATTGGGCTGTAATTTGTGGCCCCTACGTATGCATACGCAGTGCGCATGTGCCTGTAGGGGCCCCGCAAGTTCTGGCTTTAGGCACGCGCTGTGCATATGCTAAAACCCAGAGATCTGTCAAGAATTCTCTTACCAAGGACTGCTTTTACCAGCGTAAGAGTTTCAAAAAACAGAAAAATAAAATAAACAGAATAATAATAATACTTTTAGAAACCTGTGAAATTAGGAAGTTTATTTTTAGCCCCTTTAAAATATGGAGATTTATTTTTCAAAAATTACAATTTTTGTTTTAATATTTAATTAAATGCCATTTTAATTCATTTTAAATATGTGATGGTTTTTTAAAATTTATTTGAAGTGAAGAGGTATTTTTTGGGGTATACCCAGTCATGCTTATGAGGATGCTTATAAGCACGAATGAGGATCCCCTTCTGTCATTGGTTGGGCCGGCTCACGGGATCCCAGGGGCACTCGCGAACCATCTGCGCCCCTGGACTCGTTTTTAAGAGTAAACATGGAATTTCAACAATATTCTTTTAGCAACTAATATCATCACCGAATTTCAGAAAGCTTTAGCATTTGGCATCTTTTATACAAAGGAGCTGTGACTGATTATGTAATGAGGAGCCAGTTTGTACACGTTGGAGCTTACCGTGGCAGCTCGCCTAATTGGACATCACTGGCATCTGTTCAAGGCAACCTCTTAAAGGTGAAGTGCCCTGTGGCTACAGGCAACTTAATTCTCAACTGACATGGTGGGCAGAAGTGATGCTCGAAGGGCTCCCTGCTTTTCAGAGGCAGCATTGGAGCTGCTGGTGGATGAGGTTGGCAGGAGAAGGGACCATATCTTTTTACCCAGCATCAAGAACGTACCACGGCTAGCTTTACGGCAACAGTGAGCAGGGACGGCAGAGCTGGTCAGCACCAGAAGCACCAAGAAAAGTTTTAATGACCTGCCATGACTTTGAAGGTAAGGCTCCTAACTCACATCATCCAATAATACATTTCCTACATTACAACAGTGACTGCACCTCTAAAAAGAATTACGTCATTGGCTATAAAGCACTTTGTCGTGAAATGCACTGTATAAATGCAAGTCTTTCTTTTTCTATAATATTCTTTGCTTAGCCTTATATTACCTGTAGCCTTAGCACTTGCAATTCTCCCCCGCCGCTTCCCATCAGTTGGTGGGAAAATGCTGGAATCCATAGTTAAAGAAGTAGTAACAGGGCACTTAGAAAATCATAATATGATTAGGAAGAGTCAACATGGTTTTAGAAAAGGGAAATCATGTTTACCAAATTTATTAGAGTTTTTTTGAAGATGTAACAAGCAGGATAGATAAAGGGGAACCAGTAGATGTAATATATTTGGATTCCCAAAAGGCATTCACTAAGATGCCACACAAAACATTGCTACACAAATTAAGGGATCATGGGGTTGGGGGTTATATATTAGCATGGATAGAGGATTGGTTAACAGAGAGTCGGGATAAACGGGTCATTTTCAGGTTGGCAAGCTGTAACTAGTGGAGTGCCGCAAGGGTCAATGTGTGGGCCTCAGCTGTTTACAATCTATATTAATGACTTAGATGAAGGGACCGAGTGCAATGTATCCAGGTTTACTGGCGATACAAAGCTAGGTGGGAAAGTGTGATATGAGGCGGAAACAAAGAGCCTGTCTCCAGCGCTCCGCTTCCTTTGATGTGCTCTCCCAGGGCACAGTCCACACTAGGGCCGCCATAGAGTTGGCCGACCGCAAAAGATGGCGGCCCGGAGCGCTGTAGGCCTCCCCTTTAAACAGCACCCCAGGAGTGAATGTCCAGCAGATTCTCGATCTGCGAAGTTGGCGTTAATAGCTGCCCGCGCAAGTCTCGTGGAACATGGGACAATTTCCCCTGCGGGGCGGTAAGGGGTCGGCACGGGACAATGAGGTGTTGCCATGCACAGTGATGATGTCATCGCCGGTTGTGCTGTGGCCTGGGACGATAACCACAGGGTGCGGCACTACAGGAACAGCACCTCCCAAACCTGCGGGGCAATTTCCCGGGAGGCGGTAACGCTCCCCTCCCCCAGGCAAAAACGTCCTTGCACCCCGTTACCACCCCCCGGAGAACGGGGCCATAAAATGGGTCAATTCCACCCCCTTTGAATCCTCTGGAAGAGAGCATAATGGACATTGTGGGCAGGGGCTGCATCAGGACTGTGGCTTCTGGAGAGGCTGGAGGACGAGGTTCGAGGATTTTTAGCCATTGCACCTACTTTCCCTTCACACACTATGCATGAAAAGAGCTGCTGGTTCAGCAATTACTCTTCTGTCCCCTTGCCACTAACGGCTAACCCTTGTCCCTCGCGTCCCTTTCATGGACGATTTTAATCTTCATGCTGATTGGACCAGGCAAATTGGCTAGGGCAGCCTTGAGGAAGAGTTCATAGAGTGTATACGGGATAGTTTCTTTGAACAGTACACTGTGGAACTAACCAGGGAGCAGGCTATCTTAGATCTGGTACTGTGTAATGAGACAGGGTTAATAAATGATCTCCTGGTAAAGGATCCTCTAGGAATGAGTGACCATAACATGGTTGAATTTCTAATTCAGTTGGAGGATGAGAAAGTTTGATCTCAAACCAGGGTCCTAAGCTTAAATAAAGGAGACTACAAAGATATGAGGGCAGAGTTGGCTAAAGTGGACTGGGAAAATAGATTAAAGAATGGGACAGTTGATGAGCAGTGGCAGACATTTAAGGAGATATTTCATAACTCGTGACAAAAATATATCCCAATGAGAAGGAAAGACTGTAAGAGAAGCGATAACCATCCGTGGCTAACTAAGGAAATAAGGGATGGTATCAAATTGAAAACAAGGGCATACAGTGTGGCCAAGACTAGTGAGTGTCCAGAGGATTGGGAAACTTTTAAAAGCCAGCAAAGAATTACTAAAAAATGATAGAGGGAAGATAGATTATGAAAGAAAACTAGCACAAAATATAAAAACTGATTGTAAGAGTTTCTTCAGGTACATAAAAAGAAAAAGTGTGCCTAAAGTAACTGTTGGTTCCCTGGAGGATGAGATTGGGGAATTAATAATGGGGAACAGGGAAATGGCCGAGACGTTGAACAAATATTTTGTATCGGTCTTCATGGTAGAAGACACTAAAAACATCCCAATAGTGGATAATCAAGGAGCTATAGGGAGGGAGGAATTTAATACAATCACTATCACTAATGAAGTACTACTCGGTAAAATAATGGGACTAAAGGTGGACAAGTCTCCTGGACCTGATGGCTTACATCCTAGGGTCTTAAAAGAGGTGGCTGCAGAGATAGTGGATGCATTGGTTGTAATCTACCAAAATTCTCCGGATTGGAAAACCGCAAATGTACATCCCAATTTAAAAAAGGATGCAGACAAAAAGCAGGAAACTATAGACCAGTTAGCCTAATATCTGTCGCTGGGAAAATGCTAGAATCCATTATTAAGGAAGCAGTAGCAGGATATTTGAAAAAGCATAATGCAATCAAGCAGAGTCAGCATGGTTTTATGAAAGGGAAATCATGTTTGACAAATCTGCTGGAGTTCTTTGAGGATGTAATGAGCAGGGTGGATAAGGGGGAACCAGGGGGAAAAAGGTTATTGCACAAGATAAAAGTTCACGGTGTTGGCGGTAATATATTAGCATGGATAGAGGATTAGCTAACTAACAGAAAACAGAGTGTCGGGATAAATTAGTCATTTTCCGATGGCAATCAGTAACTAGTGGTGTGGCACGGGAATCGGTGCTGGGACCTCAATTATTTACAATCTATATTAATGATTTGGTTGAAGGGACCGAGTACATTGAGACAAGTTTGTTGATGATACAAAGATGGGTGGGAAAGCAAATTGTGAGGAGGAACACAAAAAATCTGCAAAGGATATAGACAGGCTAAGTTAGTGGGCAAAAATTTAGCAGATGGAGTATAATGTGGAAAAATGTGAGATTATCCACTTTGGCAGAAAAAATAGAAAAGCAAATTATAATTTAAATGGAGAAAGATTGTAAAATTCTGCAGTATAGAGGGACCTGGGGGTACTTGTGCATGAAACACAAAATGTTAGTATGCAGGTACAGCAAGTGATCAGGAAGGCAAATGGAATGTTGGTCTTTATTGCAAGGGGGATAGAGTATAAAAGCAGAGAAGTCCTGCTACAACTGTACAGGTATTGGTAAGGCCACACCTAGAGTACTGCGTACAGTTTTGGTCTCCATATTTAAGGAAGGATATACTTGCATTGGAGGCTGTTCAGAGAAGGTTTACTTGATTCTGGAGATGAGGGTGTTGACTTCTGAAGATAGGTTGAGTAGGTTGGGCCTCTACTCATTGGAGTTCAGAAGAATGAGAGGTGATCTTAATGAAACATATAAGCTAATGAGGGGGCTCGACAAAGTGGATGCAGAGAGGATATCTCCACTCATGGGGAAACAAAAACTAGGGGACATAGTCTTAGAATAAGGGGCTTCCCAATTAATACTGAGATAAGGAGGAATTTCTTCTCTCAGAGGGTCGTGAATCTTTGGAATTTTCTATCCCAAAGAGCTGTGGAGGCTGGGTCATTGAATATATTTAAGGCGGAGATAGACAGATTTTTGAGCAATAAGGAAATAAAGGGTTATGGGGAGCAGGCAGGTAAGTGGACCTCAGTCCATGATCAGATCAGCCATGATCACATTGAATGGCGGAGCAGGCTCGAAGGGTCGTATGGCCTATTCCTGCTATTTTTTATGTTCTTATGTTCTTTCAGATGCTGAAACTCTAGAGGGAAGAACAGGACTAGGGAAAGAGGACAACATCTCTCCAAAACATCCAGCCTTACCCAATCAAGCAGCAGCTCGGAGGTTGGTACCCCATGTAGTCGGCACTGTGAAATCCACTGAGCAAAGGTGCGTAGGAGCAAGGGCAGGTGAATCCAACAGCCCAGGAAGCTTGTCGCCGGAGGGCAAACTCGTATCCTCGCCCTGCTGCAGAGGGCAGAAATGAAGATCTCGAGGACCCATCCTATAGGCTGTACAGCACAAACTGCTAAGTACGCTGGGAAGTCAGCCAGTGAGTTTCCACACAATTACAGTGAGCATGGTGGAGTTCAGCTCCAACTTGTGTGGGGTCTTCACACAAAGCATCCAGACCATGCAGTCAACCATGGAGCAAGTGGCCAGCTCTATGAAGACTGCATTGGGACGCACAATGATGGAGCCTCGAGTGAAAGCTCTGACAGCATTGATGGACGGTCAGACAGCTGTAAGAAATCGTGGATTAGAAAAATAACTTGAGACAAAAAAGTCTCTTCAGACTGGTGTTAGAATTGAAGATTCATTCTGTGGTACAATAGCTAAAGCTACTTGAGCAGCGTGAACATAAATGACTGATAACGGGCAGCTCCAAACATCTGAAGGCCAAGAATGGCCTGTCTGACTCCAACCCTGGGAGGATAAGGAAAGGAGAGTTGGGCCTTCAGACAGTATAAACAGGAAAGACATGTGAAGAGAAGGTTTCACCTAAGAGTTGAAACAAAGAACTCGACGAGCCATTGGGCACCCTGGTTGGGAAGTGCCTTATAGGTTAAATGGTCCTGTCCATCATTTTGCTCCAGGTCCATCCCTAAAAAGAGAATAAAAGAGATATCTAAAGAGCTTTTCAGGGCAGATGGTGGGGAGAAGAGCTGTTTGTGTCACCGGCCGTCTGTCCGATTGGGACTAACACCAGCTCCTTGTCATGGTCATATGTCTACTACGTCTATCCTGATTTTGTATTGTGATAGAGAATTCAAACAGGCTGCATTCAGACAGGCTGTGAGAATTCACAGACTTCCAAGTCAGAGCTGTTACATGAGTGGGAGCATGTTGCATTAAGTCATCAATCAACTTGACATTTTAGGACTTTTGGTAGCGAGTCAATTAAAGGGTAACAGTATATCAATTGAGCCAATAAGATCAAAGAAGGCACATTCTTTTCTGTAAACTGAGCCAGTTATAAGAACAGCCATTTTGGCCATGTGGTCTCAGAAGGACAAAGCCTGGCTTAAAGCCAGAAGCTTGTTGCTGCTGCCAGAATAAAATTACATAAAACTACAACCGGAGTTCGCATTTCATTGAAAATTAAGAGATCTAACAATTTTGGTGTCACGAACACGATCGCTGAGAGAAGAAACTGAATTTTGGACATTGGACCTACATACTGAGGTAAGGACTCCTCTTTATAAAAGTCCTCAGTCAAAAGTCTAAATTCGCCTCTCCTTCTACGCGATTCAGAAAGCCTCCGGTTTGCGAACCCTCCGGTTGGTAGTCGGCTCGAGGTCCCATAGACGTCTAACTTTGGTGGTGTGTTGGTTAATTAATCACCGACCCACTGATCGGCTGAAAAGCCTACGACTCGAGACCCCAGTAAAGAAATCAGTATTATGGCAGCAGGAGATAAGAGCAAAGAATTGCCTACAACTGTTAAAGGCGGGCAGGCACCACCTGAGGTTTCGATAGATGAAATCCTCCAACAGTTGAAAGAATACATAGAGCAACAATTCGACTTATCTAAAACCTGTATTAAGATCGAACAAAAGTACGGAACCTCCAAAGGACAATGGTCCTTGGACGAGATCAAAAGGGTCTGGGGAAAAATGACCCGTATGAAAAATAAAGAGCGAATCTGATGGTCCCTAACCGTTATGGGACAGATCCGTCAGTGGAATGAAATTATAATGTGTTCCCAACATGATAGGGACCTTACCTGTACAAAGGACCAATTGCAAGCTGTTTGTGCACAGCTGCGACAGAAAAGACTTGAACTTGAAAAGTCGGAAGCAGAAGTTAAAGATCTTAAAGGTGAAATTACAGAATGGAAAAAATCATTAGGTCAAGAGACAGTAATAGGAAAAGGAAAATGTATCGGTCAATTCCCAGGGTACCCATGTTGGGATAAATTAGAAGCGCAAACCCGAAGACACGACCGAGGAATAGATACGGATTCTGAATCCTCTGACGATACAGGGTCGGAGGATGAAGAATTCGGGGTGCGCTTTGCCCCTTTTAAAAAAAAAAGACGAGTTTTAATAAAATCAGAAGAGACTGCGGATGAGGACAGAACCAAAACAACGAAGAACAGGGTGTATGCAAAATACTTAGTTCATGATCCGGCAGACCCAGAGAAAATTGATAAATGGTCTAAGGAGTTGCCCAATCCAAAGAAAGGGGGAGTGAAAACCAATTGGACCGCTTAAAAAATATATATCAACTTCATCCCTGGGACGGAGTGCAAATTCTGACCATAATGGTGCCAAAAACACAGGGTAGAAAATTGCACGACAAGGTAGAAGAAGCTTTGGGGCAGGATGAGCAAGAATTAGACGCAGGATGGGAGGCGATTAAACATTGGCTGCAAGCCTTCAGTCCAGCTAAGACAGACTGGGGAAAAATTGCAGCCTGCCAACAGAAAGGAACAGAGGAGGTCCTAGAGTATGACGAGCGGTTTAGATGCGCGTGGCTAGAACATTCGGGTATGAATAATACGGATGAGGAAATGGATGAACAAGTGTTTGGACTCCTGAAAGCAGCTTTCGTGGCAGGTCTAAAGCCAGAACTGTCCAAAATGCTTAAGGTAGTGTTACCGGACTGGGAAGGTAGAGGAACTACCTTTGCAGCATTGGTGGATCGATGTAACCAATTAGATCGGGATATGGGAGCTAAAGTCCGAGCTGTACAGGCTAAGGGATGGAAATCCCAGGATTCCGATAAACAGTTATTAGGAAAATTACCCGGAAAATGTCATTATTGTGGGAAAGAAAGTCACTGGGCCAAGACATGAAGGGCAAAACAGCAAGGTCACGGCCGGGGAAGAGGACGCAGCCAGGGATACAATTCAACCAACAAACCAGGCTTGTCACAAGATAATGACCTCATAGAAACATTTAAGCGACTGACAACACAACAACAGAAGGAGTTACTTGGGATCGCAAAAAATGATTAGAGCCCACCCTGGTCCCCCTCCTCGCACTAATACAACAAAGGGGAGATGGGCTATATATAACTGTGAGGGTGGGCGATAAGGATGTGGACTGTCTTTTAGACACAGGGGCGGAATTAACATGCTTTCCCCTAAAATATGGAGACTTTTTGCTGTTGGATGGTAGGGCACGTACAGCCTATGGAGTTGGGGGCCATAAAATGGAAATTAAAAGGACAACATCGGTACTTATAGGGCTGGGTCCACATGAACTAACCACGCCGGTCTGGATAGGTCCAGTAGATCAACCCCTTTTGGGAATGGATGTTCTAATCCAAGTAGATTCATCGTTGCATTTCGAGGATGGTTGGGAGACATGGTCAATTAGAACTTTGAAGAAAGAAGAATTGAAGGAACACTTGATATGGGCTAAAGATAAGACCGATTCTGGCCTACTCCAAATGGAGCCTGCGTCATTTACCGGGACCAAGCCTCGATGTACTAAACAGTATCCCATCAGTCCAACTGCCATTGCGGGAATCTTACCGGTTATTCAGCAATTGGAGAAACAAGGGGTGCTTATTAAAATGCATGGCTCCTCCAATAGCCCCGTGTGGCCGGTACAGAAATCTAATGAGACTTGGCGTTTGACTGTCGATTATAGGAAAGCTAACCGGTGTATTGATCAAAAAGCTCCTTTGGTTGCAGATCCGTCCACCATTTTTAATGCCCTCAAACCGGAACATAAATATTTCTCGGTTATAGATATGGCCAACGGATTTTGGTCGGTGACTCTGGCACCGGAGGTTCGACAGTGGTTTGTTTTCACGGTCCAAGGACAACATTATACTTGGACCTGGTTACCGCAGGGTTTCCACAACAGCCCTACGGTATTCCACATGGCTTTACAAAGCCATTTGCGAGAATTACCTCCCCTGTCATCCACAGTCATCCAATATGTAGACGATATCCTGCTAGCTTCAAACACGGAAGAACAGCATGAACAAGATTTACGAGCTTTGCTGGACCACCTTTGGCTGAAAGGACATAAAGCTAGCATCGACAAAGCACAAATATCCCAAGAAGAGGTTGTATACCTGGGACAAAAGATTTCACAAGGAAAGAGAGAACTTACCCAGGATAGAACTGCAGCCATTCGGGCTGCTAAAAAACCCACCACTATTCAGGAACTAAGGTCTTTTTTGGGATTGTGTAACTTTAACAGAAATTGGATTGATTCCTTCACACAGCTTGCTTAGCCATTGAATGATATCTTAAAGGGGAAACGTGCCTCTAAAGAAGCCATCACCCTCACTAAGGAACAGCAAGAGGCCTTCCTGAGTTTGAAAAAGGCTTTGTGTTCGGCACCGGCTCTGGGAATCCCCGACAGTGGTAAGCCATTTACACTGTTTGTCCATGAGAAAGAAGGATATATGACAGCTATACTGACACAAGAACATGGGGATCGGCAAAGACCTATTGGCTATTATTCGGCAAAACTGGATGCGGTAGCCCTTGGATGGGGAAGTTGCCTAAGGGCCATGGAAGCTACATGTCGAGCGGTAATGACCACTCCTTGGCCAAAAGCTGATTGTCAAGTGTCCCCACACCATACACACTTTGCTGTCTATGAATAGAATATCTCAGGTGATGGCAGCTAGATGGACCCAGTGGACAGCAGTTTTGGAAGCTCCTAATCTCCATATCGCCCGGGCCAGCCCGGTTAATCCCGCAACTATGCTCCCAATGTCAGAATCGAGGGAGCAAGAGGGGGGAGAATGTGAAGAGCATGACTGCATGGAGATTTTAAAAGAAACTGAAGAAGCAGCCTTAGCAGCAGAGGAGCCTCTACACAACCCAGACCTCATCCTGTTTACAGAAGGTTCCTCCTTTGTTGACAATGGTACCAGAAAAGCAGGATGGGCAATTACAACCTTATATGAGGTAGTGGCAAAAGGATGTTTACCCTCAGGAACGTCAGCACAACAAGCTGAGTTACGGGTCCTGTCAGCAGCATGTCGAATAGCAAAAGGACAGAAGCTAATGTCTACACAGATTCGCGTTATGCTTTTGGAGTCGCTCACAACATTGGTCTGTTATGGCGGAAAAGGGGATTCCTCACTGCTGCTGGTACACCTATCCGAAATGGAAAATAAGTCCGAGACTTACTAGAGGCCATATAATTACCTCAGGAAGTGTCCATCCTGAAGTGTAAGGCTCATACCAAGGAAAATACCACGGAAGCACAGGGAAATGCCCTAGCCGACCAGGCAGCTAAAGATGCCGCCTCACAGGGCGTTCCCCCAGAAGAACCAACACAGATGTGCAAATTGAAAGCACTCAGGACTCTGACACGAGACCTTCAAACAATGCAAGGCGAGTGCTCCCGAGAAGAAAAATGGACATGGATTGAGGCAGGAATTAAGTTATGTGAAGATGGTGTCTGGAGACAAAGAGTTACCGACAAGCCAGTCGCGCCACAAGCGCTTGTGCCTTTTTTAGCCCAACAGATCCACTCGTGGGGACACTTGGCCTCACAACAGATGACAGCACGGTTCCAGAAAAGCTGGTGGGGTCGGGGATTTAAAAAACATGCCCAGCTGGTAGCAGACCGCTGTGTGGTCTGCCAGAAAAATAATTCTGGACCCATCACGGTAATGCCCCAACTGAGGCCCCCTGCCCCTGTCAGACCATTCCAGCATCTGCAGGTTGGTTATTTACGGAAAGCTGACGTTCACTTAATGAGTGACACTTTGTTATCATACTGTCAGAATCTAACCAATGCTATTAGTTCTGTTTCCCGACAGGTATCGGCAGCTTGGGGTAATCCACCCAAAGGAGGACATGACATCATCTCGGGAGTCTGGGTGTATGTGTAAAAGTTGCATAAGAACCTTTGGGTGCCAAGTGGGAGGGACCTTACCAAGTGTTATTGACCACCCAGACAGCTGTTAAAGTCCAAGGAAAGAAAGCCTGGATCCACGCCTCACACGTTAAACGAGCACCCGTAACTAAAGCTGAAATCTAATAAGGACAATTACTTTTTGCCAAAATGTATAAATTTACTGTATTACTGATTGTAGGTATTCTAGGCATAGGCCTACTTCTTACTAGCCGACCCTCTGCACCAAAGGGAAATAGTAGAGTAGCAAGGGAATTACATGTAAACACCTTTTTATATATGTCATACATTTATGCCAAACAAGGTAACATTTCTAGTTGTTGGGTGTGTGCGCATATTCCTATTCACTCAAAGGGAGGGATTCCCTTGAGGCCAGTTCCCTTGAATATCTCGGAAATGGCTGAGTGGATAATTAATCAAAACAAAACAGGCAATGCGTTCAGGATACGGAAAACTGGGCACGTAAATGGAAGTCAGAAGGTTACAATCTGACTACCTTTGAAGGGGGATACCAACCGTGGTCCAATAATTCCAAATGGCCCCCATTTTTTGTTATCACTAATACAACGGGAATAGGAAGACTGGGGGAATCGGTCTGTCTGATTAGAAACATCAAAGGAAGCCAAAATATGGGGTATAGTAACTGCTCCCGGAATTATAATGTAATCAAGCCATGGAACCGTCCAAACTGGGCTGATGTGGGAATTCTTAACGTAACAGGGATTCTGAATAAAACAGATGGAAAAGCCTGGACAGGCCCCGGAGTGTTGCTGACAAAGAAACAGCTAACCTTCATTGCCTATAATGCACCTATTGGGTGTGTGGCCACAAGGCCTACCCTTGGTTGCCCCAGAATTGGACGGGATCCTGCTATTTAGCCTATATTGTGCCAGATATGTATCATATAAAGTCACTGTCGGAACATTTACACTGTCCTAAGAGAGCTATCACAGAAACAGAGAGGTTCTTTGCTATTCTGATCCCCAGGTATGGGACCGCCAGACTGGCAAGGGAATCCATTAACATGGCATCCGTTGTGGAACGGGTAGCCAATGCTACCTCAGAGGCCTTAGTTAAAATCAATGCAGAAATGGTAGCAATCTGCACAGTAGCCCTACAGAATAGATTGGCCCTTGACTACATCCTGACTGAAAAGGGAGGTACTTGTGCCCTACTCGGAACTGAGTGTTGCACGTATATCCCAGGTAGCTCTGAAGAAATTACCCACTTAGCGGAGCATATCCAAAAGGAGGTAGAAAAACATAAGCAACCTCCATCATTCACTTTGTGGAGCGGAGCACTGAATGGTTAGGTTCAATAGGAACTTCATTGGTGGAAGGTTTAATTCTATTCATTGTAATTAATTTACTTTTATATTGTTTGTTTATGTTGATTAAATGTTGTTGCGACCAGGCGGCTACAGCTGCTGTCCCTAAGGTGAAACACCTTGCAGGTACCAGCAGACCATCTGTACATGGCACAGGGGTATGTTATGCTTAAGGGAAGGTTATTTACTGGTTGAATTAAGATATTGATTTGGATTAAATTGAAATAAGGTTAATTAACCTACTAAAACCAGACTTCCATTGTGGCCACGATGGAATTTGGGTTGATGTAAATTTGTGTGGAAGCTACTAGTCCGGACATGTGGCGAAACACATCAACAAATTTTAGAAGGAAACTCTATTAACATGTATGAAATTATTTTGTAGAATGTTTAACCAGTGATAGCTGATGTTTTATGATTCAGTTTGTGAAAGAATCAAAGGGGGGATTGATAGAGAATTCAAACAGGCTGCATTCAGACAGGCTGTGAGAATTCACAGACTTCCAAGTCAGAGCTGTTACATGAGTGTGAGCATGTTGTATTAAGTCATCAATCAACTTGACATTTTAGGACCTTTGGTAGTGAGCCAATTAAAGGGTAGCAGTATATCAATTGAGCCAATAAGGTCAAAGAAAGTGCGTTCTTTTCTGTAAACTGAGCCAGGTATAAGAACAGCCATTTTGGCCATGTGGTCTCAGAAGGACAAAGGCCTGGCTTAAAGACAGAAGCTTGTTGTTGCTGCCAGAATAAAATTACATTAAAACTACAACCGGAGTTCGCATTTCATTGAAAATTAAGAGATCTAGCAATTGTGCTTTACTATATTTGAACTACTGCTCCTTAATAAAAATGCCTTATGACTCCCAAGACCCTTTGGCTAATGTGTGTGATCTGTGATCCTAAAATTACACGACTGCCATCTTAACTCTGGCTCTAGCATGTCCTCTGGTTTGCAAAACATGAAGGACAGCATTCATAGGGGTTTTGAGAGCATCTCATCACTCCTGCGCTTTATTCATGCACAGTGCAGCCCCATGAGAATGGTGTTGGTTCCATGAGAGAAGCAGAATCTGTCCTCGCTCAGGATGATAACATGCCTGCTCGCTCATCACCCTCTCGACCAGTGCTCTTGTGGGCGCCGCATCCAAGATACTGAAATCTGCAGCTGAACCTTGAATGGCCAGAGCAGCTTGAGGTTGCCCAGCACAGCCTTCTCAGGAGTCTTTAATGGAAGGTCAGCAGCCATGCACTACCCTTGTTGCAGCCGCTGGGGATCCATCTCATAGGCGTACTAGGATAGGTGAGCGAGCGCACAAGACATATCGTCCTTGGTTGTATGGGAAGTAATGCTTGTATTTTAACCAAGTCATTACTGTCCAAGTTTGTATAATGCATGCTGTGTGTGTTTAGTAAACTGTTCTAGTTTACTAAAGCGAGTAACCTTATTGTTGCCATTTATGCCGGTCGAATCTAAGTAAATAAGGGCATTTAAAATCCCCTGCAGAGAGACAACCAATTGCAATTACCTGCTTGTAATATAGAGCTCCACATAGTGGACTACTGCTCCACCCAATGGACTACTGTGGTAATGCAACTGCTGCTATAAATACAATAAAAGAAATGAAGCCATTTTGACTGTGTGCTTTAGTGATGTCGTAAAGAAGATATCGGGGCCAAGATGTTGGGGCTAAGGTAATACTGGACCAAGACCTAGCTCTGTCAAGCCCGTGTGGTGGCTGGTGTGCAACGGCCACCCCACATTAAAAAAATCCACGCACAGGCATCTTCCACCATTCAACATGTAGTTTCGGACCTGGAATATTAGGTCCTTCATTGAAACATTTGTGAACTTTTTGGCGTGGAAGCAAGTCATCCTCGATTGGAGGGACTGTCTATGATGATGATGATGATGATGACATACACCATGGGCTGGATTTTAGGCTTTTCTGTTTTTGGGGCAAAACCAGAGGCGGGACGGGAAAGTTACCGGCCAGGAATAATTTGTGCTTTGATAAGGAATTTTCCCCATCTGGGCCCTACGTCAGGGGGCACAGCGTGAAGGGAGGCTTTGTCCACTTTTCGAGGCGCAAAAATGGGAAACTCGCAAACTAAAGTGTCGGGCCGTGTGTGCTCCGAGAGAGGCCGGGGGGGTGGGGGGAGACCCTTAAAAATAAAAGCCACAAAAACATTCCCAAAACATTGGCCACGCCACCACAACACAAATCGCTATAAAAATTTAAAGAACAAACACTCGCACTTACCTTCGAAGCACTTTACCGTCCTCTCCGCCGCCGGCATGGTTGGACCTCACTGATTTCCCAGGCGGTCATTGCGGGCGTACTTCTGGGCAGACAGATTGGGCAAGTGGCCAAACTACTGCCGATGTCACAACCAGAGGTGTTGCACACCCGGAGCAGCTCTTCCCGGCGGTGCTGCTCCGCGCCTCCGCAAAAATGGACCAGAGGATCGCGGCAGGGCGCAGGAGACCTGAACGCCGCCTTTCACGCTGGGTTCGCTGGATGCAGTAGGGTCTGCTTGCCATACCCCGAATGTCGAAGAAGACTTTCTGCTGCCTAATCTTCAGTTGGGTTGAGTCCGCTGATGCAGTAAGGCGCGTTTTGGATCTGTGGGGTAAATACCCGTTTTCTTTGGTTATAAATAGGTTTCTACAGTCTTTTAAGTAATGTTTTACCCGTTGGTAGCTCAGGATTAGATTGTAGAGTGAAAACTTTTTGATTCTTCGTTTTTTTCCCGTTGGAGTTTTGTTTCGAGTTTGGTCGATCGCGGTGGTTTTCCGTTGATACCACGTTGGTTGTGGTCAGTTGCTGCCGCGATGGTGATGTTCTTCCTTCCTTCAGGACTTCAAGGCTGGAGAAGTTAGTTTACAACTGTCGTGTTGGTTTCTCTCCTTGTCTTGATGGCATATTCGCAGTATAGCACCTGGTGTTGTATGACATGCCCTCCGTTGAAACAGGGGGCCAGTTATACGGTTTGAGTGGTTCTAATCTTGGCACAAAATCAGTTCAGAATTTTTTGTTTAAATTTGGCGGGCTTGACTCTTTGTAATATTTTGGCGGGCTCGTTAAAAGTTAATATGTTTTGGGTGGTTTGATGTTTGAAAACTGTTTCCTGATGGAAATAGTAGCTTGGTAATTGTAATGTCCTTTTGTGCTTAGTTTTTCGCATACAGGCTGGCTTGGGCCTCTTTGTGATGTATATGCTGAAAAAGTTTTCCAGTTTCAAGTTGATGGTTAGCTATCTCTGGGTCATTTGTAATGTTAATGTCTCTGTGGAGAAGGATTCTCGAATACCCATTTCTCCAGACAGGTTACTTTAGTCCTCACACCCAGGTAGTCTCACTAATCAGGTTGTCTCCTGTTAGTTATTTAGGCCCGCCCACAGCCTTGAATTTGTCTTGTAAAAGTTCAAAATTCTATTAAAGTTCGTAGTTTCTTCCACACGCACTTTAGGGTTCCAAACTTTTCGGTAGATAGTCTCAAATTAAATTTCCTTTCGAATGAGCCCAAACACAGGGGGGGTTCTTATGAATTTTGCGCCCCTTCACACTGCTGGGCCTTGCTCTTCCTCTGCATCCTCAGCTTCCTGATCTCCCTACTTCCTCTTCCTCCGCTTGCAGCTCTACTTGCCCCCTTTTCAAGGGCAAGTTGTGTAGCATGCAGCACACAAAGGCAAATCTTGACACTCGCTCTGGGCTATATTGAAGCACGCCTCCATATCAGTCACTGCAACCAGGGCCACCTAAGAATATCTCGGGACCAATTTGGCACTAGCATCGGGCCCCATGTAAATCGGCCACCAGCTGCCACATTGCTACATTTGTCATTGTTGTGCCAACCCCATGCTTTAAAACTGTCGCACGAAGTGGAATTTATACCCTATTATGTAAACAGCAGTATCATTACACAATCCATCCCATTCCATCCTACCTTCAGTTTAGCCTCATCTGTGAAAAGCTGCATTCCAACAGGGGTCATGAAACAGTGATTAGCACAGACAAGGGATCAAACCATCGGCCTTCCAAGTAATTTTGCCTCAGTACCACAATATGCATGTTCATTGAGACAAGTTGAGACAATATTAATTGTAAGAATGAACATAATGTTGTGGAACAGACCTAGCAGTGGAGCTACTTAGTGAGTTCATGCCTTCATGATTCAAACCTTAAATGTCACAGTTAGAATCCTTTCTTCCACACAAATTGAACAGCCTAAAACATTGAAACAGATCATCTGGTTAGTGGAACCTTGCTGTGCACAAATTGGCTACAATTCAAAAGTATTTTGCTGACTGTGAAATGCTTGTAGATGCCCTGAGATTATCAAAGGTGCTATATAGTTGCAAATTCTTTCGTTCTTTAATATGACTCATCTAGTTTGAATTTTCTGTAAATTGTCTTATGAATTCTGAGGTGGAGAATTGCACATGTGTAAAGGGAGAATAAAGAAATAATTATTCACTATGGTGAAAGATTACACCAGGAAAAAAGTTCAATTATTTTTTTAATCCCAGCCCCAAACAAAGTATTAATTAAATGAAGGAATATGGAGTCAAACTGTTTCCTGTGTCCCCTTCCAAAAGGCACTTTCAAAAAGATTATTGGGCTCAATTTTCTCGGCTCATTTGCGGCGTTTTTTTGGTGGGCACCGTTTTTCTGGCGTAAGTATTTAATTCAAAGTTTCTTCCTGGAATCTGCGCCGGTGTAACTGCTTTAGTTACAATTTTTCTAGCTTAGATTTTTTGACATCATTGTTTTTTTCCCTCATGTCCGCACCAGTTTTCAGCATTTTTCGCAGTTTGTCCAAAAATGTTTATCCTTGGTCGGTGTATCTGGCAATTCTCCAAAAACCTTCTGGTGAGTTAACAGAAAGCAGCGACATTGAGAAATCGGTGCTGAAAGATGCTATTGTTTTTCATCGAAGTTTTTGAAGGGAGTCCCTAACACTTAAAATATCCAGAATAAAGTTCAACTTTTTTACCTTTCAACGGAGTACATCGATGTTTCTTGGATTTCTGAAGTTTTCGTTTTGTTTTTACTCACGCCACCACCGAACGTCTTCAAGCAGGTTTGGAGGGTCATAGCGTCGGCCATCAGAATCAGCCCCGCGCCCAGACACAGGGGCTCGGGGCTCGGCTGGAAAACAAGCCTTTTAGGGTCGGAAAGCGGACCAGAAGACGGTGGGAACAGTACCCGGAACACCGATGTGCAGTGGGTCAACATGATCAATGGCCACTGCTCCTACAACAGGACACCTCCTATAATGATGAGGGTCCTACTCAACGGGACACCCGTCAACATGGAGCTGGATACGGGAGCGAGTCAATCTCTCATGAGCGCTCAACAATTTGAACAGCTGTGGCCACACAAAAGAGGCAGACCAAAACTTACAAGGGTCGACACCAAACTAAGGACCTATACCAAAGAAATCAACCCAATCCTCGCCAGCGCCATGCTCTCAGTCACACACAAAGGGACAGTGAACCGACTTCCCCTGTGGATTGTCCCCGGAGATCTCCCAGCACTGCTGGGGAAAAGCTGGCTGGCAAAACTAAACTGGAAATGGGATGATGTTCACGCCATGTTGTCAGAGGAATGGACTTCCTGCTCAACAGTTCTAAGTCGATTTGAACATCTCTTTCAGCCAGGTGTGGGCACCTTCAAAGGGACTAAATTCAAAATCTACATCACACAGGATGCTAGACCGGTCCATCACAAGGCCAGAGCTGTGCCCTATGTGATGAAGGAAAAGATTGAACATGAACTGGACAGGCTTCTGCGGGAAGGCATTATCTCACCCGTGGAATTTAGCGACTGGGCAAGTCCCATCGTCCCAGTCATGAAGCCTGATGGATCCGTACGAATCTGTGGGGATTACAATTCTACCATAAACAGAGTCTCCCTACAGAACCAATACCCGCTGCCCAGAGCGGAGGACTTATTTGCCACATTGGCTGGAGGAAAACTTTTCTCTAAATTAGTTCTCATATCTGCGTATATGACGCAAGAATTGACCGACGAGTCCAAGCTACTCACCACCATCAACACACATCGAGGCCTTTTCATGTAAAATCGATGCCCATTCGGCAACAGGTCGGCAGCTGCCATATTCCAGCGCAACATGGAGAGTCTGCTCAAGTCCATCCCGGGGACGGTTGTATTTCAAGACGACATACTTATCACGGGCAGGGACACCGACTCCCATCTCTGCAATTTGGAGGAAGTACTAAAGCGGTTGGATCGGGTAGGCCTAAGAGTTAAGAAATCCAAGTGCCTGTTTCTCGCGCCCGAGGTTGAATTTTTGGGCAGAAGGATTGCCGCTGATGGAATCCGCCCAACAGAGTCCAAAACAAAAGCAATTCACCTGGCACCCAGGCCCCGGAATGTCTCAGAACTGCGCGCCTTTCTCAGGCTACTCAATTACGTTGGGAACTTTATGCAGAACTTAAGCACGCTGCTGGAGCCTCTCCACATGTTACTCAGAAAGGGGTACGATTGGTTTTGGGGGGACGCCCAGGAACGCGCCTTCAATAAGGCACGCAACCTTCTGTGTTCCAACAGTGTTTTGGCTTTCTTTGACCCAGGTAAAAAGCTAGTTCTCACATGTGATGCGTCAGCGTACGGGGTCAGGGTCGTTTTACAACATGTCAATAGTGCAGGTAAATTACAACCCATAGCTTATGCCTCAGGTCACTTTCGCGGGCGGAGCACGGGTACGGAATGGTGGAGAAGGAGGCGCTCGCGTGCGTGTACGGTGTCAAATACCTTTACCTTTTCGGGGCCAAGTTCACGTTAGAAACCGACCACAGGCCCCTCACGTCCCCACTATCCGAGAGCAAGGCAATAAACGCCAACGCCTCGGCGCACATTCAACGGTGGGCACTCATGCTGGCGTCTTACGATTACACCATAAGGCACAGACCAGGCACAGACAACTGTGCCGACGTGCTTAGCAGGCTATCCCTGGCGACCACGGAAGAGTCTGATGAACAGGACTGTGAGATAGTCATGGCAATCAATGTCTTTGAGTCCACAGGTTCGCCCATGACGACTCGCCAAATCAGAGCCTGGATGACCAGCGACCCCACGTTATCCCTAGTAAAAAGATGTGTCTTAACTGGTGACTGGGCAGAGGCTCGCGATGCATGCCCCGAGGAGATCAAACCTTTCCATAAGCGCATGCATGAGCTGTCACTACAAGCAGACTGCCTAATGTGGGGCAGCCGAGTAGTTATGCCTCTGCGAGGCAGAGAGGGATTTGTCTGGGAGCTCCACCGCGAGCACCTGGGGTTCGTTCTCATGAAGGCCATTGCCAGATCCCACGTCTGGTGGCCTGGCATTGACGTGGACTTGCAGATCTGCGTCTGACGGTGCACTATTTGTGCCCAACTCAGTAATGCCCCCAGGGAGGCCCCCCTGAGCCCCTGGCCCTGGCCCACCAAACCGTGGTCGCGGGTGCACGTAGACTATGCGGGCCCATTCATGGGCAAAATGTTCCTCGTAGAGGTAGACGTATTTTCTAAGTGGATCGAATGCACCATTTTAAACTCGAGCACCACCTCCACCACTGTGGAGAGCCTTGGAACCATGTTCGCAACGCACGGCATTCCTGACATATTGGTCAGTGATAATGGTCCGTGTTTCACCAGCGCAGAATTCCAAGATTTTATAAGTGACCACGGCATAAATCATGTTAAGACAGCACCGTTCAAGCCAGCCTCCAATGGCCAGGCGGAGCGAGCAGTGCAGATCATTAAACAAGGCATGCTCAAAATCCAAGGTCCCACGCTGCAGGGCCACCTGTCGCGACTGCTGCTGGCATACAGATCTCGTCCGCATTCATTGACTGGAGTTCCCCCCGTGCAACTATTAATGAAACGGACCTTAAAGACAAGGCTCTCATTAATCCTCCCAGACATGCATGAAATCATTGAGGCAAAGCGCCGTAAGCTAACCGAGTACCATGACCGAAATTCGAGGGGGAAGTGGAATGAGATAGGGGACAAAGTGTTTGTGCTAAACTATGACATGGGTCCCAAATGCCTTGCAGGGGCAGTAACAGGCAAGGAAGGATATAGGCTACTGGTGGTACAAATAGACAATGGCCAAACCTGCCGGAGGCACGTAGACCAAGTAAAAAGTAGATTTACCAACAACACTGCTGAACCAGAGGCAGACTACAATGTGGAACTCACACCACACCTGGTGGACAGACAGAGGGAACAACCTGAGGAAAGGGCAATCCCAACAGACAGTGCAGGCGAAACACCAACAATCATACTGAATGAAACAGACAGCCCAAGCGAGATACCAGCAATCACACCGAAAGAAAAACAGGCACCAAGGCAAATAACTGAACCACAACTAAGACGCTCCATGCGAGAGCATAGACCACCTGAGAGACTGAACCTATAAAGACAATAAGACCTTGGGAGAAGGTGATGTCATGTATCTCACACTACTGTACATAACTGTATCTTACCACGCTATACATGACTGTAACAAGAGTTGACCTGTAACCACAAGCTTACCTTACCACCAGGGGTGCACTTGCAGGAGACACTGGACACCTGTCCCAGACAGGTATATAAGGACAGGTCTCAGGCAAGTGTGGCATTCGAGAGCTATGTAATAAAGGTGCAGGTCCTGAGTGACCTTGACTTCAGTATGTGCCTCGTGTGAATCTGTACTGCAGGGACAGGACTTTACAGAAAACAGGTTTGAAGCCCTAATCATTTTGAAAGAATGAATAGAAAAAAATATTGAGTCTTGATTTCACCATAATGAAGATACAGAGGAGGAAGAGTGTAGGATGGTGAATTTATAGCTGAAGAGGAACAAGAGAAGAAAGTTCAGAGGAGCAAAAGTGGCATTGATCAAAAGGAAAGGTTGTGGTGGAGGAGATTGAGGAAAAGGTTGCAGACCAAATCTGAGTGAAGGATCACTTGTCAGACAACAATTCTGTTTCTGCATTCCTGTCTAGAAGTGCAACAGATACTAGATAAGACAGCAGTATTCACGCCTTTGGCAGGCATAGAGCGAAGAGTTGCCGAGCAGAAAATAAATATTTGACACAAAAGAGGAAGCCAAAGGGAGTGAGAGGGCGGTATCGGCAGAGTGCTGAGCAGTGCTCTACAGCCTCCTTTCCTTAAAGTGAAGGGCCAATGCTGTGTTGATTGAATCCTAAGGCTGCGTCGGTTGGGCGATGACACCTGCGATACGCGCATAGCAGCCCGAAGCACTCAGAGAGTGCAGACTGAGCAATCGCGGGGTCCAAAAAAAGCAAAATTACATTTTGCCCTACCTGACCATCACTTTAATTAGCGCTCCCCAGGCAGCCAGCCGAGATGGCAACGCCTCCTGCAGCTGCCGTTGTTGATGCCCGGTGTCATTGCAGCGAATATTACATCCGGGGCCATAACGGGGCACTGCACACCAGATGACATCATGATCTCCGGGACGGAAGACATCGAGGCGGTAAGTTATAGCGCCAGTGCAAAACCGCCAAGGAGATTCGCGAGCGTTGGTGATTTTGCTGCGCCTGGTCGCTTACCCCTTAGCACCCAGTTACTGTCCCTCGGAGGCGCTAACAGGAGGCGCAAACCAGGCCAATTTCTCCCCCCAAGAGCATTATTAGAGGAAGGAACTATGAATGGAGCCATCGAAGGTAAGATATGGGAGCTGTTAGTTGTATTTATGAAAGACAAGCCGAGATCATGCAGAAATCAAAAGCAGGTAGCGGCAAGAGTGTGCGGCAAACCTATCTCGCCCTCCCTTACCCTCATCGACTATCTGTCCCACCTGTGGCAGGGACTGTGGCTCCAGTTTTGGACTGTTCAGCCACCTAAGGACTCATTTTTAGAGTGGAAGCAAGTCCTCCTCGATTCTGAGGGACTGCCGATGATGATGATGAAAGACATGAAGAAAGTACAGCTTGGAAGTGACTACTAGTAATAATAGCAGAAAACCCTTAACATGTCCATATACTATTCCCCTGTTTGCTATTTTAATGGTGGCATTAAGCCATTTACTTTAAACATCTGGTCCCATTGATTTTGGTGTCTGGTGTTGGAACAAACGGGAGGCAGGTTTGGCAGCACTATCGACCACTCCAGTTTCTGGGTTCAGGCTATTTTGCATGTTATGGATAAGCTACAGACATAAATTAAATCTGGAATTGGTAGCTTTCCCATTAGGGTGGGAGATAATGTGCTGCTGCAGTTCTTGAAGGCCTAAGTAGCTTAACCAGCATTGTGTGTTTTTTTCCAGTCAAAGGGGATGAACTTGCAGGAACTTAGATAATGGGACCAAAATTGCCCCTTCCCTTAAGGCCTGTTACCGCCGGTCCGGCGGCCACGTTGCAGAGTGGAATGACCGCCGTTTTTTTGTGGATGGCCACCATTTTGAAAATTCCGCTCCTGCGGTATCCCAGCGGTGATCCGCTCCCCCCACTACCACTCCGCTGCTGCCGATCCATCCTAAGTGCGTCATCAGAGCGCGCACCGCCAATGTTTTCCCCCGATCGCGAAATTCCACTGAGGAAATCTTGCTCCCGCCGCTCGGTGCCACCAACAGCGTTTTCTGTCGGTGCACTGTGCTTGGAGTGTGCTCAAAATGGCGGTGCAGCTGCCATTAAAGGGAAGGACCTACTGCCGTTATCGCCATCTTATTTTTTTTGTTGGCCGACTGCCAGGTCGGGCCGACAATTCTGCCCCCGGGTTCGGCCGGGCCGCCAACATGCAGCCTGGCACCTCCTCTTGGGTGCCAGGTCGCTGGCCCAGCTGAAACCCTCCCTGGTGGCCCCATGGACCTAACTTAAAGAATCGCAGCGGATCTCCCTTTTAGGAGAAGGGGAGAGACGTGGTGACGCTCCAGCGTGATGTCGCTATGCTGATGAGTGACAGCGGCGGACACTCCACCCGCCTCCCCACTTCCGTCCCTCTCGTGTGTGAACTTCAGCTCACAGCTGCACCTCCGCCCCCGTTATGGCCGACTGCCGGGCCGCTGTAACAAAAGACAAATAGTGGAATTTCGCTCAAGAGGCTACTGCATCAACCATGCTGGCATAACCATGTGAAGCACTGTAGGTGCGCCATGTTTAGTGTGGTGGACAATTTTGGCTCCAACATGTCTCCCGGCAGTTGTAGGAGCAGCAGAATGCCTTGTTTTACTAAAGGGACTCTGGGAAATCATAGAATCATAGAACGGTTACAGCATGGAAGGAGGCCATTCGGCCCATCGAGTCTGCGCTGACTCCCTGCAAGAGCCCCTCAGCCAGGCCCACTCGCCCGTCTTTTCCCCGTAGCCCTGAAAAAAATTTTATTTCACGTGCTTTTCCAACTCCCTTTTGAAAGCCGCGATCGAGTCTGCCTCCACCAGGCAGCGCATTCCAGATCCTAACCACTCGCTGTGTAAAGAAGTTTTTTCTTATGTCACCTTTGGTTCTTCTGCCAATCGCCTTAAATCTGTGTCCTCTGGTTCTCGACTTTTCCACCAATGGGAACAGTTTCTCTCTATCTACTCTGTCAAGACCCCTCATGATTTTGAACACCTTGATCAAATCTCCTCTCAACCTTCTCTGTTCTAAGGAGAACAACCCCAGCTTCTCCAGTCTACCCACGTAACTGAAGTCCCTCATCCTTAGAATCATTCTCATAAATCTTATCTGCACCCTCTGTAATGTCTTCACATTCTTCCTAAAGTGTGGTGCCCAGAATTGGACACAATACTCCAGTTGTCCCTGATTATTGTTTCTAAAAGCTTTCCCACGACCGAGGTTAAACTGACGGGCCTGTAGTTTCTGGGTTTATCCTTACACCATTTTTTTAACAATGGTGTATCATTTGCAATTCTCCAGTCATCTGGCACCACCATCACCTGGTGACTTATCTATTTTAAGTACAGCCGGCCTTTCTAGTACCTCGGCTTTATCAATTCTTATCCCATCCAATATCTCCTCCAACTTCTCCTTCACTGTCTTTGGCAGCATCCTCTTCCTTGGTGAAGACAGATACAAAGTCCTCAGTTAGTACCTCAGCCCTGCCTTCAGCCTCCATGCGTAGGTTTCCGTGTTGGTCCCTAATCGGCCCCACCCCTCCCCTTACTGTTCGTTTACTATTTATATGCCTATCGAAGACTTTTGGATTCCCTTTTATGTCAGCTTCCATTCTATTCTCATACCCTCTCTTTGCTCCTCATTTTCTTTTTCAGTTCCCCTCTGAACTTTCTATATTCAGCCTGATTCTCAGATATATTCTCGACCTGACATACGCATTCTTTTTCTGTTTCATATTACTCTCTATCTTCTTCGTCATTCAGGGAGCTCTGACTTTAGTTGCCCTACCTTTCCCCATAGTGGGAATGTACCTCAACTGTACCCGAATCATCTCCTCTTTAAAGGCAGCCCATTGGTCGATTACAGTTTTTCCGCCAATCTTTGATTCTAATTTACCCGGACCAGATCTGTTCTCAACCCACTGAAATTTGCCTTTCTCCAATTAAGTATTTGTACTCTCGATTGCTCCCTGTCCTTTTCCATAGCTAATCTAAACCTTATGATACTATGATCACTGTTCCCTAAATGTTCACCTACCGACACTTGCTCCACTTCAATCCCCAGAAGCAGATCCATCAATGTCTCCTTCCTCGTTGGGCTGGAAACATACTGATCAAGAAAGTTCCCCTGAACACACTTCAGACATTATCTACCTGTCTTTGCTGGAGCAAGCATATTTTGGAAGGGGCATGGACAATGTTGCTGTCTTTCTGAATAACAACACCTCTGTACAAGAGAGCAAGAAAGCTGTCAGTGGTGCAGCCTACAGCTCAGAGAGGTCAAAAAACACCTCTAGCTCAAGAGAGTTTGAATGAATAATAGCAATCAACCACCTTCCACCTTCCACCAACTTGGGGAACATGTGATAGGAACACGAGTTTGGAAGTAAAGCACTGCAGTCAGACACCAAGGGCCAACATTGGGTTGCCAGCAAGAAACCCACATGAATTATTGTGATGCAACATTTGGATCCACTTCACTTGTACTGTGCCCAACGAGCGCTCCTGTAATGGTCTTTTAAATGAGAATATCAGGTGCGATGATCTGCTTGCTATGTGTGGAGTAGTTGTTACTTGTGCTGTGAAGGCACATATTTTCATAGGATGGTGAATACGTTGGGGGGATTTTTCCAGCAAGGGGGGAATTTGGTGTCATTGTGTGAAGGACTGATTTATCAGATCTTAATGGACAACTCTAATGTTCGGCAGCACTGGTTCACCAGATGTATCCTCCGCATTCTCAGTGTTTCAGGTGTCCACTCTCGGGTTGCTCATGCAGACACTATAACATCATTCAAAAAGAGATTGCCACCAACAATGCCTCTGCAAGATCCCACAAATCCCTTGGGAGGACAGACGCACCAACATTAGCGTCCTCGACCAGGCCAACATCCCCAGTATTGAAGCACTGTCCACTGCTGCTCCGCTGGGCAGGCCACATCATCCGCATGCCAGACACGAGACTCCCAAAGCAAGCTCTGTACTCGGAACTTCTTCATGGCAAATGAGCCAAAGGTGGACAGAGGAAACATTACAAGGACACCCTCAAAGCCTCCCCAATAAAGTGCAACATCCCCACCGACATGTGGGAGTCCCTGGCTAAAAACATAGAAACATAGAAATATAGACAATAGGTGCAGGAGTAGGCCATTCGGCCCTTCGAGCCTGCACCACCATTCAATATGATCATGGCTGATCATGCAACTTCAGTATCCCATTCCTGCTTTCTCTCCATACCCCTTGATCCCTTTAGCCATAAGGGCCACATTTAACTCCCTTTTGAATATATCTAATGAACTGGCCTCAACAGCTTTCTGTGGTAGAGAATTTCACAGGTTCACCACTCTCTGCGTGAAGAAGTTTCTCCTCATCTCGGTCCTAAATGGTTTACCCCTGATCCTTAGACTGTGACCCTGGTTCTGGACTTCCCCAACATCGGGAACATTCTTCCTGCATCGAACCTGTCCAATCCCATCAGAATTTTATATGTTTTGATCAGATCCCCTCTCATCCTTCTAAATTCCAGTGAATATAAGCCTAGTCGATCCAGTCTTTCTTCATATGTCAGTCCTGCCATCCCGGGAATCAGTCTGGTGAATATTTGCTGCACTCCCTCAGTAGCAAGAATGTCCTTCCTCAGATTAGGAAACCAAAACTGCACACAATACTCAAGATGTGGTCTCACCAAGGCCCTGTATACCTGTAGTAATACCTCCCTGCTCCTATACTCAAATCCTCTCGCTATGAAGGCCAACATGCCATTTGCCTTCTTAGAAACATAGAAAATAGGTACAGGAGTAGGCCATTCAGCCCTTCAAGCCTGCACCACCATTCAATAAGATCATGGCTGATCATTCCCTCAGTACGCCTTTCCTGCTTTCTCTCCATACCCCTTGATCCCCTTAGCCGTAGGGGCCATATCTAATTCCCGCTTGAATATATCCAATGAACTGGCATCAATAACTCTCTGCAGCAGGGAATTTCACAGGTTAACAACTCTCTGAGCGAAGAAGTTTCTCCTCATCTCAGTCCTAAATGGCCTACCCCCTATCCTAAGACCATGTCCCCTGGTTCTTGACTTCTCCAACATCGGGAACATTCTACCTGCATCCAACCTGTCCCGTCCCATCAGAATCTTATATGTTTCTATGAAATCCCCTCTCATCCTTCTAAACTCCAATGTATAAAGGCCCAGTTGATCCAGTCTCTCCTCATATGTCAGTCCAGCCATCACAGGAATCAGTCTGGTGAACTTTCGCTGCACTCCCTGAATAGCAAGAACGTCCTTCCTCAGATTAGGAGACCAAAACTGAACACAATATTCCAGGTGAGGCCTCACCAAGGCCCTGTACAACTGCAGTAAGACCTCCCTGCTCCTATACTCAAATCCCCTGGCTATGAAGGCCAACATACCATTTGCCTTCTTCACCGCCTGCTGTACCTGTATGCCAACTTTCAATGACTGATGAACCATGACACCCAGGTCTCGTTGCACCTCCCCTTTTCCTAATCTGCCGCCATTCAGATAATATTCTGTCTTCGCGTTTTTGCCCCCAAAGTGGATGATCTCACATTTATCCACATTATACTGCATCTGCCATGCATTTGCCCACTCACCTAACCTGTCCAAGTCACCCTGAGCCTCTTAGCATCCTCCTCACAGCTCACACTGCCACCCAGCTTAGTGTCATCTGCAAACTTGGAGATATTACACTCAATTCCTTCATCTAAATCATTGATGTATATTGTAAAAAGCTGGGCTCCCAGCACTGAGCCCTGCGGTACCCCACTAGTCACTGCCTGTCATTTTGAAAAGGACCCGTTTATTCCTACTCTTTGTTTCCTCTCTGCCAACCAGTTCTCTATCCATGTCAGTACATTACCCCCAATACCATGTGCTTTAATTTTGCACACTAATCTCTTGTGTGGGACCTTGTCAAAAGCCTTTTGAAAGTCCAAATACACCACATCCACTAGTTCTCTCTTGTCCACTCTGCTCGTTACATGCTCAAAAAATTCCAGAAGATTTGTCAAGCATGATTTCCCTTTCATAAATCCATGTTGACTTGGACCGATCCTGTCACTGCTTTCCAAATGCGCTGTTATTACATCTTTAATAATTGATTCCAATATTTTCCCCACTACCGGACTATAATTCCATGTTTTCTCTCTCCCTCCCTTTTTAAAAAGGGGATTACATTCGCTACCCTCTAATGCCCTAAGTGGAGGAAGTTCATCCGGGAGGGCGCTGAGCGCCTCGAGTCTCATCGCCGAGAGCGTGCAGAAATCAAGCGCAGGCAGCGGAAAGAGCGTGCGGCAAATCTGTCCCACCCACCCCTTCCCTCAACGACTAACTGCCCCACCTGTGACAGGGACTGTGGTTCTCGTATTGGACTGTTCAGCCACCTAAGGACTCATTCTAAGAGTGGAATCAAGTCTTCCTCTATTCCTAGGGACTGCCTATGATGATGATGTTGAGGAGGATCAGTAGTTAAAAAGGAAGCATCTAAAAGGAGAGGAGGAAAGGGCAGGGAGCTGGCATTGGAGTGGACAGTTTCAGTTGAAGACCAAACAGTAGCACAAGCCCAATGGTTTGAATGACTGCTACCTGTGCTGTGATTTCTGTGAAGCACATTGGTTACACTCTATACCTATCTAGCAAAAGATTGGAACAGAGAGGGAGAGAAACAGAACCTGGGAAATCAAGCATTGATGGCAAGAGTCAGAGGATGAGCCTTCAACTACAGACAGGAAACTAGCTAGCCATAATATAATACAGAGGTGTGTTGTAAATGCTTGAGTAGTGCAGCATAATGTATCAGATTTAATACTCTGCCTCATTCTATTAAAGGTTAGTTATTAAATGGTCTAAATGACATCAGTGTACTTACATCGGCGAAACTTCTTAGCAGAGATATTCCATGCAGAAGGAGCATAATAAATGTTGATGACAGGCTGTCAATGCCTCAAGAATGCAATTTTCATCTATAATGTAAACAGGAACTGATTCATTAAGCACCACTACGAAGTAAACAATTCACACCTGTTACTACAGCTCCCTTTAATTTTTAAAAATAAAATATATTTCCCTGACAGTTGGAGGTAAAGGCACCACCTGTTTCACCAGCGGGATGCGTCATCCAAGAGTGGCAGGCAGCCCTGGCGAAACTCACCATTCAGAACACAAACGAAAAACAGGCTCGGCAGACTTTTGATGCATGCTGTGCGCTCTGCTGCTGTCCTGATGTTGATATTCTTTGAGGAGTTACAGAGTAAACAGCTATCTGGCATTGCGAGCCAATGGAAACACTCTTCTTGCATCAGCTGGGGTAATAACAAACTTCCATGTGGCATCATTGTTGTCAAATCTGATCATCTCTGTCAGATCTTAAAGTCTCACATCACTGCTTCAACTTCCAGCTATCATTACAGGGTAAAATTGTTTTATACCGTGGTAGAGTAGTGTATTGCTATTGTTTTGAAGACTTTTCAACAGTTCTGCAACCCAGTACTGCGGCATCACAACAGTGTATGGGGAAGGAAGCTGGGATTTTCCACTGGGATTCAATCGTTGCTAATGAGTTGCGACTACTGCCCACGCAATGCCATCAATATAGTGCCAGTTGTAGCCCAGTTGGTAGCAGTCTCACTTCTGAGTCAGAAGGTTATGGGTTAAAGTCCCTACAGCACAAAATCTAGGCTGACACTCCAGTGCAGTACCGAGTGCTGCACTGTTGGAGGTGCCATCTTTCGGTTGTGTCATTAAACCGAGGCCCCATCTGCCCTCTCAAATGGTCATAAAAGATGCCAGGGCACTATCTCAAAGAAGAACAGACCCAGTTCTCCCTGACCAATATTCATCCTTCAGCCAGCATCACTAAAAACAGATTACCTGCTCATTATCACATTGCTGTTTGTGGGAGCTTGCTGTACGCAAATTGGCTGCCTGCATTACCGTAGTGACTAGACTCCAAAAGTACCCAATTGGCTGGAAAGCGCTTTGGGATGTCCTGTGTTCGTGGAAGGCGCTATATCAATGTAAGTCTATCTTTCTTTGATGCTGACCTTTGTATATTTTGCAGGATCAGCTTAATTTGAAATACCTGTGATTGGGGGTTCACATATTTGGCGATGGCTGACAGAAGTCTGCTTCATGACCTCAAGCACCGTAAAGGGCCAACACACAACACCTAGCTTTGCTTGACTGTCTTCAAGAGGACTGAGCCACTCTGCTTCCCCTCTCGCCTCCCCCCACACCCCGCTTGCTGCATGTCAATGTTGAATTGCTTCAGCAGGTCAGGTTCCAGATAGAGGCACTTTTTGGAACTGACTAAAGGAGAGTTGCAATAGATCAAGTGAATCTTTGGAATTCTCTGCCCCAGAGAGCTGTGGAGGCTGGGTCATTGAACATGTTTAAGGTGGAGAGAGACAGATTTTTGAAAGATAAGGGAATCAAGGGTAATGGGGAGAAAGCAGGGATGTGGAGTTGAAGCCAAGATCAGATCAGCCATGATCTAATTGAATGGCGGAGCAGGCTCAAGGGGCCTGATGGCCTACTCCTGCTCCTATTTCTTATGTTCTTATGTAAGTGGTAGGAAGCAGTGAGGGAATTTAGTGGCAACTCATGAATCAGCGATTGGTCGTTCAATGCTGCACCAATGGAATGATTTTTTTCCAGATGGGAGGAGCCAGTTAAACCTTCCAAGAAATGCACTGTAGTGAACATAACTGCCACTTACAATCACCTTCCCCTGAATGGAATAGAAAGTTGGATGGAGTGTAAACAGGCTGCCGATGCACTATCGCCCGTTTCTTGCCCAATAATAATTTTACCCCCAATGATCGGGCAAAGATTTTAAATACCTTCCCTTGGAAACCCCTGATCCCGCTCTGTCATGTAACAGTTTCAGGTACTTGTACGCTGTGCAGTTATGGGCCTACCTGAGCAAATGGAATCCCGGAATCAGGCCACTTAAATAAAGGAGGGCGGCACCAATGCCAGAATTGGCGACGCTGAGAAGCCCACTGGGTAGGGAAGTGAGGAGGGGTGCAGTCGTGTGGGTTGGGGGTTGGGGCTGGAGGATTGGGGGTGGGGGGGTTGGGGGATGGAAGGTTGGGGGTTGCAGGATTGTGGGTTGGGGGATTGGGGGTTCGGGGGTAGTCGTGTGGGTTGGGGGTGGAGTGGGGGTGTTGGAGGGGTGGGGTGGTGGGAGGTAGGGGGTTGGAGGGGTGGGAGATTGGGGGTTGGAGGGGTGGGAGGTTGGGGGTGTTGGAGGGGTGTGGTGATGGGAGGTAGGGGATTGGAGGGTTGGAGGTTGGGGGTGAGAGGTTGGGGGTTGGAGGGGTGGGAGGTAGGGGGGTAGGAGACGGGGGGGTGGGAGATTGGGAGGTGGGAGGTAGGGGGTTGGAGGGGTGGGAGGTTGGGAGGTGAGGGGTGGGAGGTTGGGGGTGGGAAACGGGGAGGGTAGGAGTTTGGAAGGTGGGGGGCTTGGTAGCAGAAAGAGCAAAATTGGCCAGCGACTGATGCAACTGCTAGAAGGTACAGCAGGAGATCAGAGAAGTGTGGATAAATGGGCCTCTATCCTGGAAGACTGGTTTCATTACTGCTGTGAGGAAACCAGTTCCTTTCCCACTTCAGTGGGCCCTACTCCTTCAGATATACTGAATGAAACCCAGTGTTGAAGGACACTACCAATTATGAATTACGTATATAATAATTTTACTGGAATAAAAATGTTCTCCTCGCTCTCTCACCTTGCTTCCGTCTTTTGGAAGAGACATTAAACCGAGGCCCAGGCTGCCCTCTCAGCTGGATATAAATGATCCCATAGCACTATTTCGAAGGGGAGTTATCCCCGTGCCTCGGTAATGGGGAAAATGTTGGAATCAATCATTAAGGATGAAATGGCAGCGCATTTGGAAAGCAGTGACAGGATCGGACCAAGTCAGCATGGATTTATGAAAGGGAAATCATGCTTGATGAATTTTCTGAAATTTTTTAAGGATGTAACTAGCAGAGTGGACAAGGGAGAACCAGTGGATGTGGTGTATTTGGACTTTCAAAAGGCTTTTGACAAGTTCCCACACAAGAGATTGGTGTGCAAAATCAAAGCGCATGGTATTGGGGGTAATGTACTGACGTGGATAGAGAACTGGTTGGCAGACAGGAAGCAGAGAGTCGGGATTAACGGGTCCTTTTCAGAATGGCAGGCAGTGACTAGTGGAGTGCCACAGGGCTCAGTGCTGAGACCCCAGCTCTTTACAATATGCATTAACGATTTAGATGAAGGAATTGAGTGTAATATCTCCAAGTTTGCGGATGACACTAAACTGGGTGGCGGTGTGAGCTGTGAGGGGGACGCTAAGATGCTGCAGGGTGATTTGGACAGGTTAGGTGAGTGGGCAAATGTATGGCAGATGCAGTATAATGTGGATAAATGTGAGGTTATCAATTTTGGGGGCAAAAACACGAAGGCAGAATAGTATCAGGATGGCGGCAGATTAGGAAAAGGGGAGGTGCAATGAGACTTGGGTGTCATGGTTCATCAGTCATTGAAAGTGGGCATGCAGGTACAGCAGGCGGTGAAGAAGGCAAATGGTATGTTGGCCTTCATAGCTAGGGGATTTGAGTATAGGAGCAGGGAGGTCTTACTGCAGTTGTACAGGGCCTTAGTGAGGCCTCACCTGGAATACTATGTTCAGTTTTGGTCTCCTAATCTGAGGATGTACGTTCTTGCTATTCAGGGAGTGCAGCGAAGGTTCACCAGACTGATTCCAGGGATGGCTGGACTGTCATATGAGGTGAGACTGGATCAACTGGGCCTTTATTCACTGGTGTTTAGAAGGATGAGAGGGGATCTCATAGAAATGTATAAGATTTTGACGGGACTGGACAGGTTAGATGCGGGAAGAATGTTCCCGATGATGGGGAAGTCCAGAACCAGAGGACATAGTCTTAGGATAAGGGGTAGGCCTTAGGACTGAGATGAGGAGAAACTTCTTCACTCAGAGAGTTGTTAACCTGTGGAATTCCCTGCCGCAGAGAGTTGTTGATGCCAGTTCATTGGATATATTCAAGAGGGTGTTAGATATGGCCCTTACGGCTAAGGGGATCAAGGGGTATGGAGAGAAAACAGGAAAGGGGTACTGAGGGAATGATCAGCCATGATCTTATTGAATGGCGGTGCAGGCTCGAGGGGCCAAATGGCCTCCTCCTGCATCTATTTTCTATGTTTCTATGTTTCTAATATTTATCCCTCAATCAACATAATAAAAAAACAGATTATTTGGCCATTATCACATTGCTGTTTGTGGGAGCCTGTTGTGCGTAAATTGGCTGCCGCATTTCCCATGTTACAACAGTGACTACATTTCAAAAGTACCTCATTGGCTGTAAAGTGCTTTGAGACATCCGGTGGTCATGAAAGGCTATATAAATGTGAATCTTTGTTTCTTTCTCGCTCTTTCTCTCTGCTTCTCTCCAGCTATTTTATGAGGTTCCATTCCTTTGTACCTGGCACACAATTAAAATGTGGGCTTACAGTCACGGCAATTATACAAAACATCACCTCTGCTAACTACAGCCTTGCCCCCCATGTGGTATTGATATGTCAATTAATCTAGGGAGGCATCATTTGAGATGTGTGAACCACGTTCATTTCAGGATCATTCAACTTGGAAATAGGAAACAAATGATTCATTATTGTACATTGCAGGCGGTTTGAAACTAATGGATCATTTGAGACTGAGTTCTGTAGAATAAGACTGACAGAGAAAAGGAAAGGAGAGGGGTAGGGGGAGAAGGAGAGAGAGGGAGTGAGGGACAGGGGTCGGGCAGAGAGAAGGATTCAACACCAGGGTGGTCTAAAGTGAATGCTGGAGCATATCCCACTGGGATGTTTATTCTACCTGCGTCTATTGGGTGCAAAGTGTTGCTTCAGGCCTTATATAGCTGCCATAAGCTTGTGCTGTTCTATATGTGCCCTACTGGTTCAATTTCTATGAATAAACTTAGTCCATTCAGAATTTGAGGCCAGCTCGACTGTGTCGTGTTTATAATGTTATCTTCCAGAGAGGCTTGCAGAGAAATAAAGTGCAGCAGACTTAAGCAACCCTGGAATGTTATGAGTCCGAAAGGGTGCAAGGTTTGTGCATCGGCAGAACACCACATGGCCGAGGCCGCAGGTACACGGGGGATGCAATGACCACTTGCACGATTAAAATACCCTAAAGTGACATAACACTGATAGCAGCAAGTTGCGAGATACCTGTCCTGTCACAGCACCCCAAAAACATATGTTAAAGATTTCAAATCCGGACACAAGCCAGGTCAAACCGGCCCACTTCCAGCGTTAACGGAGGTGTGATTAGAGGCGGGCGACCAAACTGCTCTCAGGAGGCGGCTCGGTTGTTGAAACCTTTTAAAGCAGGTTGCACGCCTCCATTTTAACAAGGTTTGTCATTTTAAGCTCATTTTGGCCGGGAATCCCTGGCCTCGGGAAACTCGGGAGGTAAAAGGAGGAGAGACAGTAGATGCCTTTATCACACTGGGCCTCCAGGCTCAACAAGCTAACCCTGTAAATACCCCACCCCCAATCTCCCCCACCAAATCCCCTCCACCGAACCCCCAATCTCCCCTGAGCCCCCTCCCTCCGATCACTGACCCCCATCTCTCCTCCCCGCGATCTCACCCTGACATTCCCTCACCTTCTGACCCCCCCCAACGACACTCTGCCCAGCCCCCTCCCCCATTCCTGGTTTCCCGACCTTAACTCCTGCCACCCCCGCCATTGCCCCAGTTCAAAACACTGTCTCAGTAAATATTGGGGCCATTCAGGCTGAAGATCTTTGGGTCACTCAACTGATGGAAGTGTGGTGGAGCGAGCACAGCTGACCCCGAACTCTAACCCCAGCAGAGTATCTGGGGTCAGGGAAGTTCACCCATTAACGTACCAGCAGCAAGTGCCTGGGGCACGATGGGTCCAACTCGGGCATCTGCCAGAGAAATGGGGTGAGAATGTCTCTTGTTGGGCAGCCTTTGCCAACATTGAAATTGCTGTCCAATCAGCATTCTAATGGGGTTCTAGGCAAGGACACAGTACTGGGCCCACCCCATCCTTCTACCATTACATTGACCTCTATGCTGAGTTCATCCAGGTCGCTGGGTAGTGTGGAAATGTACTTTTAAAGTTGCATACACTGTTTTTTTGTCCCCTTTTGCAATAAAACAAAATGGAGTCCCGATCCTGTCAGAAGCTTCTGCAGCAGACAGTCTGTTTGCATAAACATGCTAAACTTGACTGAAACTGCTGATAGCTGATTAATAACCACCAGACAACAGAAAGACTGTCCTGCTGAGATAAGTACCACCCATTGTGCTCCCCTGTATTATCAACAGTCTGTCGCTATGCCAGACCTTAGAAGGTTGTAAAGATGCAGCACCAATTCACCCCCTAAGAGATAATCAAATTACCAGCCATTATCTCAACGACAGAACTCATCCACAATATGCAAGAAGCCAATTACCCAATCAACCACTATGGAAATCATGGGCCCAAATAGATGGCCAGGAAACTGGACAATCCTAAAACAATGCAAAACCAGTGATAGCACATTCTCACACCCTAATCGAGTTACTGCTGACTAGCCCACCAAAAACACTGACAAAGGAGACATTTGAAAATATGTAAAAGACTCAGACAAGGATGTGGTAATCATTAACTGATTGGAGAACTCTTTATCTGTTTTTGCTGACTGCAAAGGCAGAACCAATACACAGATGGAACCATAACTTGTTTGTTCTACTGTATAAATACATTGTGAATCTGTACCACAGTGAGAGTCTCCACTTAGCCTTTGACTGGCTACTCTCCCTTGCTGCAAGTAAAACTTATTAAAGGAACATCTACCGGAGCTGATTGTGTCAGAGTCTTATATTGAGAGTCGAGATTTCGACATTAGTAGAGAGGTCTGGGCCTGGGAAAATCTCGTGGTGAGAATTCATTCCTCTCGGCCCTTCCTTCTCTGAGGTTAGGAGCCAAATGTGGGACAGAGGAAAACTCCACCCCAAGTCGACCCCAACAGAAACTCCTGACCTGGAACATTGGGACCCCGCCTGATTTTCCACCTGCTCTGCTGCCGCTCGCCCCATTTAATTGGAAGGGTAAATAGGCTGGAGGGGGTTGTTGAGTTAGGGTGGAGTGAGGCCCTGAAGGACTTTTCGGTTAAGGACTGCGGCAGGAAACAGAGTCAGTTCAAGAGAGTGGAGCTGGTGGTGTGGGTCCAAGGACAATGACCCTCACTCTCGGTGTTCTTCAGTATCAGTGAAATGTTCCTCTGCTGTGTCTTGGTTTGTACGAGATTTACCTCAAGCCCACAAAGCACAGCAGTGTTATTCCAGGAACAGCAGACTGCAAGACATAGGCAGACTTTGCTGTCTGAGGGAGTCACGGTATAAAAGATTTCAGAAGTATTTATTTTATAACCACAATCTATAAACGCAACAAAAGAAATATTACTTTTGATGTAATTCCAGCAGTCTAGGAGATCTGAAGCTTGCCTGCTTGGTGTGAAATGACTGTATGCACAAATGATGGACAATTAGCAGTGAGTGCTCTCACTACCAATCCATGCCTGGAGAGGGACAACAATCAATGATTTTTCTCTGCACAGTGCTGCCATCTGCAAACAATGAGATTGTGTGTTCACACTGCAATGATATGTTTTGCTGGGAGCTACACCCTCATTTTTGGCCAAGCGCTCAACAACACAGCCTTTAGGCACCATGCATCATTATGCTGGAGCAAATTCAAAGTGGCCATTGCCACAAAGAAGGTGACTCGGCCGGTGGCACCACTTACTGGATCCAAGCTTTAAAAGCAAATGGAAAGTGGAACAGGACACCATCACCATGCGACCGAGCCAATCTTTAGACTTCTGAAAATCTGAAAAGAAAACAGATGGAGGCAAAGGCCCAGATTCCAGTACGGCGGCACATTTCTTGTGTGGAGATCCGGAAACCCGGACTAAAGTGTTTCCCAAATGTCCTGCGGTTTTTAACTGCAGGGATCCTTTACATTTTGTTCTATTGGTTTCCGGCCCACAGGCAGGCTGATTGGCAGACTGGAGGCCTGTCGGGCAGGAAGCCTGCAGCTCAAGCCCACAGCCAAGAGAGTGGCAGGTCTAATGGGGGAGTGGCACAGATCGCGGTGGGGGGTGGGGGAGGGGGAAGATGGTGGTCTGTGGTGGGGGGGGGTGTCCTGGCCAGAGGGAGGGGGGCTCTGATGGTGGTCTGGGTTGGGGGGGGGGGGAAGATGGTGGTCTGGGGTGGGGGGGGGGGGTGTCCTGGCCAGAGGGATGGGGGCTCTGATGGTGGTCTGAGTTGGGGGGTGAAGATGGTGGTCTGGGATGGGGGGGGGGGGGGTGTCCTGGCAAGAGGGAGGGGGGGAAGATGGTGGTCTGGGGTGGGAAGGGTGTCCTGGCAAGAGGGAGGGGGGAAGATGGTGGTCTGGGGTGGGGGGGGTGTCCTGGCAAGAGGGAGGGAGGGAAGATGGTGGTCTGGGGTGGGGAGGGTGTCCTGGCAAGAGGGAGGGGGGGAAGATGGTGGTCTGGGGTGGGGGGGGGGGGTGTCCGGCCACAGGGATGGGGGCTCTGATGGTGGTCTGGGGTGGGGGGGGGGATATCCTGGCCTGAAGGAGGGGGGTTCTGATGGTGATCGGGGTGGGGGCGGGCGGTTTCGATGGTGGTTGGGGTGGGTATGATGGTGTTCGACGACGGTGGGTGCAGATGCTGGTCGGGAGCAGGCAGATCGGGGGCAGGTGTACTGGTGTACTGGGTAGCTTGTTGGGCCGAGAGGAAACACTCCTGCTCCTCCTGGCCCAGAAGCAACAACAACAACAACTTGTATTTATATAGCACCTTTAACGTAGTGAAACATCCCAAGGTGCTTCACAGCAGTGTTATAGAAACATAGAAACATAGAAAATAGGTGCAGGAGCAGGCCATTCAGCCCTTCTAGCCTGCACCGCCATTCAATGAGTTCATGGCTGAACATGAAACTTCAGTACCCCCTTCCTGCTTTCTCGCCATAACCCTTGATCCCCCGAGTAGTAAGGACTTCATCTAACTCCCTTTTGAATATATTTAGTGAATTGGCCTCAACTACTTTCTGTGGTAGAGAATTCCACAGGTTCACCACTCTCTGGGTGAAGAAGTTTCTCCTCATCTCGGTCCTAAATGGCTTACCCCTTATCCTCAGACTGTGACCCCTGGTTCTGGACTTCCCCAACATTGGGAACATTCTTTCTGCATCTAACCTGTCTAAACCCGTCAGAATTTTAAACGTTTCTATGAGGTCCCCTCTCATTCTTCTGAACTCCAGTGAATACAATCCCAATTGATCCAATCTTTCTTGATAGGTCAGTCCCGCCATCCCGGGAATCAGTCTGGTGAACCTTCGCTGCACTCCCTCAATAGCAAGAATGTCCTTCCTCAAGTTAGGAGACCAAAACTGTACACAATACTCCAGGTGTGGCCTCACCAAGGCCCTGTACAACTGTAGCAACACCTCCCTGCCCCTGTATTCAAATCCCCTCGCTATGAAGGCCAACATGCCATTTGCTTTCTTAACCGCCTGCTGTACCTGCATGCCAACCTTCAATGACTGATGTACCATGACACCCAGGTCTCGTTGCACCTTCCCTTTTCCTAATCTGTCACCATTCAGATAATAGTCTGTCTCTCTGTTTTTACCACCAAAGTGGATAACCTCACATTTATCCACATTATACTTCATCTGCCATGCATTTGCCCACTCACCTAACCTATCCAAGTCACTCTGCAGCCTAATAGCATCCTCCTCGCAGCTCACACTGCCACCCAACTTAGTATCATCCGCAAATTTGGAGATACTGCATTTAATCCCCTCGTCTAAATCATTAATGTACAATGTAAACAGCTGGGGCCCCAGCACAGAACCTTGCGGCACTCCACTAGTCACTGCCTGCCATTCTGAAAAGTACCCGTTTACTCCTACTCTTTGCTTCCTGTCTGACAACCAGTTCTCAATCCACGTCAGCACACTACCCCCAATCCCATGTGCTTTAACTTTGCACATTAATCTCTTGTGTGGGACCTTGTCAAAAGCCTTCTGAAAGTCCAAATATACCACATCAACTGGTTCTCCCTTGTCCACTTTACTGGAAACATCCTCAAAAAATTCCAGAAGATTTGTCAAGCATGATTTCCCTTTCACAAATCCATGCTGACTTGGACCTATCATGTCACCATTTTCCAGATGCACTGCTATGACATCCTTAATAATTGATTCCATCACTTTACCCACTACTGAGGTCAGGCTGACCGGTCTATAATTCCCTGTTTTCTCTCTCCCTCCTTTTTTAAAAAGTGGGGTTACATTGGCTACCCTCCACTCCATAGGAACTGATCCAGAGTCAATGGAATGTTGGAAAATGACTGTCAATGCATCCGCTATTTCCAAGGCCACCTCCTTAAGTACTCTAGGATGCAGTCCATCAGGCCCTGGGGATTTATCGGCCTTCAATCCCATCAATTTCCCCAACACAATTTCCCGACTAATAAAGATTTCCCTCAGTTCCTCTTCCTTACTAGACCCTCTGACCCCTTTTATATCCGGAAGGTTGTTTGTATCCTCCTTAGTGAATACCGAACCAAAGTACTTATTCAATTGATCCGCCATTTCTTTGTTCCCCGTTGTGACTTCCCCTGATTCTGACTGCAGGGGACCTACGTTTGTCTTCACCAACCTTTTTCTCTTTACATACCTATAGAAACTTTTGCAATCCGCCTTAATGTTCCCTGCAAGCTTCTTCTCGTACTCCATTTTCCCTGTCCTAATCAAACCCTTTGTCCTCCTCTGCTGAGTTCTAAATTTCTCCCAGTCCCCAGGTTCGCTGCTATTTCTGGCAAATTTGTATGCCACTTCCTTGGCTTTAATACTATCCCTGATTTCCCTAGATAGCCACGGTTGAGCCACCTTCCCCTTTTTATTTTTACGCCAGACAGGAATGTACAATTGTTGTACTTCATCCATGCGGTCTCTAAATGTCTGCCATTGCCCATCCACAGTCAACCCCCTAAGTATCATTCGCCAATCTATCCTAGCCAATTTACGCCTCATACCTTCAAAGTTACCCTTCTTTAAGTTCTGGACCATGGTCTCTGAAATTACTGTTTCATTCTCCATCCTAATGCAGAATTCCACCATATTATGGTCACTCTTCCCCAAGGGGCCTCGCACAATGAGATTGTTAATTAATCCTCTCTCATTACACAACACCCAGTCTAAGATGGCCTCCCCCCTAGTTGGTTCCTCAACATATTGGTCTAGAAAACCATCCCTTATGCACTCCAGGAAATCCTCCTCCACCGTATTGCTTCCAGTTTGGCTAGCCCAATCTATGTGCATATTAAAGTCACCCATTATAACTGCTGCACCTTTATTGCATGCACCCCTAATTTCCTGTTTGATGCCCTCCCCAACATCCCTATTACTGTTTGGAGGTCTGTACACAACTCCTACTAACGTTTTTTGCCCTTTGGTGTTCTGCAGCTCTACCCATGTAGATTCCACATCATCCAAGCTAATGTCTTTCCTAACTATTGCATTAATCTCCTCTTTAACCAGCAATGCTACCCCACCTCCTTTTCCTTTTATTCTATCCTTCCTGAATGTTGAATACCCCTGAATGTTGAGTTCCCAGCCCTGATCATCCTGGAGCCACGTCTCCGTAATCCCAATCACATCATATTTGTTAACATCTATTTGCACAATTAATTCATCCACCTTATTGCGGATACTCCTTGCATTAAGACACAAAGCCTTCAGGCTTGTTTTATTAACACCCTTTGTCCTTCTAGAATTTTGCTGTACAGTGGCCCTTTTTGTTCTTTGCCTTGGGTTTCTCTGCCCTCCACTTTTCCTCATCTCCTTTCTGTCTTTTGCTTTTGGCTCCTTTTTGTTTCCCTCTGTCTCCCTGCATTGGTTCCCATCCCCCTGCCATATTAGTTTAAATCCTCCCCAACAGCACTAGCAAACACTCCCCCTAGGACATTGGTTCCAGTCCTGCCCAGGTGCAGACCGTCCGGTTTGTACTGGTCCCACCTCCCCCAGAACCGGTCCCAATGCCCCAGGAATTTGAATCCCTCCCTGCTGCACCACTGCTCAAGCCACGTATTCATCTGCGCTATCCTGCGATTCCTACTCTGACTATCACGTGGCACTGGTAGCAATCCCGAGATTACTACTTTTGAGGTCCTACTTTTTAATTTAGCTCCTAGCTCCTTAAATTCGTTTCGTAGGACCTCATCCCTTTTTTTGCCTATGTCGTTGGTACCAATGTGCACCACGACAACTGGCTGTTCTCCCTCCCATTTCAGAATGTCCTGCACCCGCTCCGAGACATCCTTGACCCTTGCACCAGGGAGGCAACATACCATCCTGGAGTCTCGGTTGCGGCCGCAGAAACGCCTATCTATTCCCCTCACAATTGAATCCCCTATCACTATCGCTCTCCCACTCTTTTTCTTGCCCTCCTGTGCAGCAGAGCCAGCCACGGTGCCATGAACTTGGCTGCTGCTGCCCTCCCCTGATGAGTCATTCCCCTCAACAGTACCCAAAGCGGTGTATCTGTTTTGCAGGGGGATGACCGCAGGGGACCCCTGCACTACCTTCCTTGCTCTAAGACAAAACAAGTAAATTTGACACCGAGCCGCTAAGAAGAAATTGCGGCAGATTACCAAAGGTTTGGTCAAAGAGGTCGGGTTAAAGTAACATTTTAAATGAGGAATGAGAGGTCGAGAGGTGGAGAAGTTTAGGGAGAGAGTTCCAGAGCTTGGGACTCAGGCAGCTAAAGGCACGGCCACCAATTATAAACAGGGATGTTCAGGAGGGCAGAATTAGAGGAGCGCAGACATCTCGGGGGGGGTTGTGGGGCTGGAGGAGATTACAGAGATAGGGAGGGACGAGGGCCATGGAGGGATTTGTAAACAAGGATGAGAATTTGGAAATCGATGTGTTGCTTAACCGGGAGCCAATGTAGTTCAGCGAGCACAGGGGGTGATGGGTGAGCGGGACTTGGTGCGAGTTAGGACACGGACAGCCGAGTTTTGGATGACCTCTAGTTTACGTAGAATGGAATGTGGGAGGCCAACCAGGAGTGCGTTGGAATAGTCAAGTCTAGAGGTAACAAAGGCACGGATGAGGGCTTCAGCAGTGGATGAGCTGAGGCAGGGGCGGAGACGGGCGATGTTACAGAGGTGGAAATAGGTGGTTTTATTTATGCTGCAGATATGTGGCCAGGAGCTCATTTCCGGGTCAAAAATAGAATGACTGTTAAAATGAAGCCAGACAGCCTCACTATATTTAAATGACCAATCCGTCTCCCACGAGCAGATTGGTCGCCGCTCCTCATCCCACCTCCGTTAAAACCGGAACTGGGCGGGTTTTAGGCGGGTTGGGCCCCTTTCAAATTTTTGGAATTTTAACCTCCGGCCCGCTTGGGAGTTAAGAGTCAGCCCAAGGTTTTTTCAGTGTGGGTCCCATTTCCAAAACTAACAGCAAATGGTGTGAGATTGAGAATGAATTACTGGTAAGTAAAATACTTAACTTCAAAAATAAAAGTGCAGAATTAACAGATCAAGCTATACAAGTTCAAAATAAATTTGGGCTAAAAGTTCAGGAGCGCCCCGTTTAGGGGCGGTAATATTTGCGAGCGCGTGACTTTGTGGCAGGTGCGGAAGTCTCGCCTCTCGCGAGAAATTGGGGTTAATGCCCCCGAGATAAGTGGAATGCTGAATCAAGCACTAAATCAAGCACTCCACCTCCTTTCTGGGGCGGTAGCGGGGAGGACACGTTGGGAGCATTAAGCATTGGGCCGCGTAGGAGGGGCTCTCCCCTGAATTAAAGGGAAGGGCCCAAGCTGCATTACCGGGACCACCAGGGAGCGGGGGTGTTGCGCGATCAGCCCGATACCCAAGCAGAATGCCGGGCTGACCGACTGCGGCATGGACCCCACGTCCAAAGCGGCAATGGGGCTCACAAGACAAGCCGGCCACCTCCCCTGTAACATTCACCCCGTGAGCGGCCGGCTGCCAGGCACGTGTCCCCTGAAGCTCTCGCTGTCATCGCCCGCCGCAACTTCAGGGGGCGATACCCAATGTAGGGTCTGGGGCACTAACGGGGCACGACGCATAGTGACGAGCACTATGTGTTACTGCCACCGCTAAACTTCTGCTGAATTTAGCGGGACCGTGCCGGGTCGTAAAGTTGTTTGCGTCCCGTTAGTGCCGCTCGGGGGCATTATCGGGAGGCGCAAATGACCTGAATTTCTGTTTTTAAGAATTGAAGAGGAAAAGCTGTGCAGAAGTGTTCAACATTTATTGCAATTTAAAGTTGCTTTGGTCTTGTTCTTTCATCCTCTCTGGAAGGTGCTGACTTGCTGGATATGTGTCATAAATGCCAGTCACCCTCTGACACCTCACCCAAGTGAAACGCAGGAAAAGGGGATAAGAATCACTAAGTTGTAGCTTTATCGCTTTCTACCCTCCTTCCGTGCAGCCATTCTTTAATTCCAATTACATATCTATCCCAGCTCATTGACAAGGTAGATAAAGAAATAAACACAATACCAACAAGTTCTATTTATATAGCACCTTTAATGCAGTAAACCATCCCAAGGTGCTTCACAGGATTGTTATCAAACAAAATTTGACACTGAGCCACATAGGGAGATATTTGGACAGGAAGAAATAGGTTTTATGGAGTACCTTACAAGAAGAGAGAGAGGTGGAGAGGCGGAGAGGTTTAGAGAGGGAGTTCCAGAGCTTTGGGCCCAGGCAGCTGAAGGCACAGCCACCAATGGTGTAGCGATGAAAATCGGGGATGATCAAGAGGACAGAATTGGAGGAGCGCTGAGGTCTCGGGGGGTTGTCGGGCTGACAGAGGACACAGAGTTAGGGAGGGATGATGCCATGGAGGGATTTGAAAACAAGGATGAGAATTTTAAAATGCAGTATCAGAACACTGTAAAATTGCTGATACAACCACAACCTCCAGTAGCATACAGAAATGTCCACACACTTTACCAAGTGGCAGTGTTTATATAAGTTGTTAGACCACGAGACAAATGTAATTTAACAGTTACTAGCACTGGGGGTACACTAGGTTCATTTGCCTCTATGCCTTAAAGGATCCATGGAGACTGATTTGGAGTCCAAGCCTTTCTCAGTGTTTTTTTTAGCAGTGATGTGACTGCAGGACATTGCAGCCACACTGGTGCTTGGGACTAACTCTAAATTTTAGGGTACTGCGACAAACGAACAAAGAAACTTACGTTTATACAGCACCTGTCACGATCACAGAATGTCCCAAAGCGCTTTATAACCAATGCAGCACTGTTGCAGTTTCGGAAACCCAGCACCCGACTTACAAACAGCAGCATCCCCAAAACTCAAAGGTCACAATGAGCAGATAATCTGTTTTTTAGTGATGTTGGATGAGGGATAAATATTGTCCAGGACACCAGAGAGAATTCTCTTGGTGTCCTGGCCAACATATACCACCAAAACAGATTTTCTGGACATTTAACTCCCTGTTGTTTGAGGGGACCTTGCTGTGTGCGATGTGGTTGTTGTGTTTGCCTGGATTACAACAGTGACTACACTTCAAAAATATTTAATTGGCTTTGAATCCCTTTGAGACATCCTGAGGAGGTGCAAGTTGCTATATAAATGCAAGTTCATTCTTGATATTAGTTGAGGTGGGAAAGTGTGCTATAATGCTGGGAGAATTCTACTCTTCTTCAGATAGTGCCACGGGATCAGTTACATCCACTTAAATAGGTAGGCAGCTTAATGCATCTCTCTCAGTACTGCACTGAAGTATTAGCAAAGATTATCTGCTCAAATCTGTAATCAAACTCACAGTATTCTGATTCCAAAGCAAGAGCGTTGCCAAGTGAGCAAAGCTGACATTGCAAATACCAAGCCCGAGGCACGAGTCCTGCTGTGTTCAGCATGTCCTTGGCTGACAGGGCTCACTGGTCATGATTGTACATTTACTATATCCTATAGGCAACTTGTATTTTTCTTGCAAGTCTGTGGCCATAATTGGGCAAACCCCGAGTGGTGAAATTCCCCGTGGGCGGTAGACAATACTGGCCAAAGCCTATCGACAGCTCAGTTTACACTTCCCGATCTTCAGAACATTGTACGCAGTGTAAAGTGGACTGTTGATGTGTTACTGCCCAAAACGAATTTCACCCCGAGTGTGAAACAATTTTCTGATTTTAGTTAACAGGAAAGAAATGATACCCGTTAAATGTGCCCCGTACACTTAAATCAGCCCATTGCATCATGCAGAATTCCATAGAATCTACATTTGGCCCAACTATGCCAATGTCTAAACTCCACACGAGACTCTTCCCTCTCTAATCACCTCTCCCCAACCTGCCCTCCACATCCCCCAAAACCCTTCTCCTTCTCCTTCATGTATGCCTCAAGCCTCCCCTTAAATGCCTCAATGTAATCTGTTTCAACCACTCCATGTGGCAGCGAGTTCCATATTCTCACCAGTCTCTGTGTAAAGAAGTTCTTCCTGAATTCTTTATTCGATCTGTTAGTGACTATCTTATATTTATGCCCTCGTGTTCCGGATGCACCCTCAAGTGGAAACGATTTATCCACATCTACCATATCGAACTTCATAATTTTGAAGACCTTGATCAGATCTCCTCTTCGTCGTCTATCTTCCAGCGAAAAGAGGCCCAAGCCGCTCAATCTTCCCTATGAGTTATCTTCCCAATTCTGCTAACATCCTTGTAAATCTTTTCTGCACTTTCTCCAGTGCTTTAATTTTTGGGGGTATGGAGACAATCACAACTCGCAGTATTTGGGAGGCAGTCATGTTGATAATTGTTCAGAAAAAAGGCAGAGTCCAGGATCCTGTTGATTTGGTGGTTTTCTTTCAGTATCCAATAAAATACTTTTTTGGTGAAGTAGAGAAATTTGTATAATGGGAGAGCACCGACTGGAAACGTTATGTCATGTTTTTTCTCACATTTGATTCCTATCCCACTGGGCCGTACATTACTCTCAGCCTGGAGGAGGCCTGACAGGTAATCAGTTCACGGACTTATGCTGTGATACCTTTACACAGCTACTCAACAACACACCCTAAAGATGGCTCCTGAACAGAAACTCTCATCATGTGACTTTGCCACATGACCTTTTATTGTTATTACATCAGTAGTCCACTAGGTGGAGCTCTATCACATATGCCAATGTCACGTCCAATAAAGAGGTGCATGAAAGCAGCACTGAGTAACTTGATGTATGATTTCCCCTCCATGGGACCGCACATGATCCCCACTCAGTGCATTTCCTCCCATTGACGGTTCAGCTAACTAAGATCAAGAGCCTCCTCTCTGGGGAATTGCAGGTGCAAATCTGAGTCCTAGTCCTCTATGGCATAGTCCTTGCTCCAATACTGTGTAATATCACTAGCCTACAGTACTTGCTTTATAGCTCCAAGCACAATTGTTAATAGGCCCAATGACAGGCGAATCACACTTTCACTTCCACCTCCGTAGCTGCGCCCCACTCCACCCCTGTCATGGCTCATCTGCTGCTGAAACCTTCATTCAAGCCTTTGTTACCTCTATTCCAATTATTATGATTATTCCAATGCTCCCTGGCCAGTCTCCTATTGTCCACCCTACTTAAACTTGTGCTTATCCAAAACTCTGCTTCCCATATTTTAACTAGCACCATGTCCTGTTCACCCGTCATCTGTGCTCACTGACCTACACTGGCTCCCAGTTTGACAATGCCTCAATTTTAAAATCCTCATCCTTGTTTTCAAATACCTCCATGGCCTCACCCCTCCCGGTCTCTGTAACTTCCTCCAGCCCCACAAGCCTTTTAGATATCTGCACAACTCCAATTCTGTTCTCTTGTGCAGCCCCGAATTTCATCGCTCCACCATTGGAGGCCATGCCTTCAGGTGCCTGGGCCCCAAGCTCTGGAATTCCCTCCCTAAACCTCTCCGCCTCTCTACCTCTCTCTCCTCCTTTAAGATGCTCCTTAAAACGTAGCTCTGTCCCGATATCTTCTTCTGTGGCTCAGTGTCAAATGTTTTATTGATATTGCTCTTGTGAAGCATCTTGGGGCGATTTGCTACTTTAAAGGCGCTATATAAATGCATGTTGTTGTTGAAATAGTTTGGTTTTATAGTGAGACAAAATGTGTAAGAAAGAAAGACTGAGATTTATATAGCACCTTTCACGACCACCTGACATCTCAAAGCACTTTACAGCCAATGAAGCACTTTTGGAGTGTAGTCACTGTTGTAATGTGGGAAATGCAGCAGCCAATTTGCGCACAGCAAACAGCAATGTGATAATGACTAGATAATCTGTTTTTGTTATGTTAATTGAGGGAGAAATATTGGCCAGAACACCAGGAATAACTCCCCTGCTCTTCTTCGAAATAGTGCCATGGGATCTTTTACGTCCACTTGAGAGAGCAGACGGGACCTCGGTTTATCGTCTCATCCGAAAGACGGCACCTCCGACAGCGCAGCACTCCCTCAGCACTGCACTGGAGTGTCAGTCTAGATTTCTTGTGCTACGAGTTCCTGGAGTGGGACTTAAACCCACAACTTTCTGATGAAGAGGCAAGTGTGCTGCCCACTGAGCCACAGCTGACACTTTTAGTAATGTTTAGTGAAAAAAGAAAAAGCAGAATTAATTCAGCTTGGCCATGGGGTCTGATCACACTTTGGATTCACACTGACTGCAATCATTGCAGAGTAAAATCTTTATTTGTAAATTTAAGATCCAGGTGTCTGCTGTACCACCCTTAAATTTTCCGTGCTAGTAAAAATAAATCTATCTTGGGACATGACGAACATTAAAAATCTGACTAGCCTTTGGGCACAGATTAGCTGAGCACTGAACATGTGCTTAATTCTCTATCTGAAGCGGTTTGAATGTGTAGGAGCCACTGTAAGGCCCTGATACTAACCCAGGACTTGCAGTATGAGTCTGGCACGAAGGAGATAAAAAGTATATCAACAACTTGCCTTTATATAACACTTTTAATGTCGGCAAATGTCAGAAGCAGATTCACAGGCACATAATCAGACAGAAGTTGACATTGAGCCAAAGAAGGAGACATTCGGACAGGTGATTAAAAGTTTGGTCATATATAAATAAAGGTTCTCAGTTTTTGGGCAATCATTCTACATTCAGGAAACTTTGTGCCTGCAGCAGCTGCATCTGGTAACTAACCGTCACAATGGATAGCGCACGTGAATCTAACACAACCGTGACAATTAAAATGCCTATTGTGTGACGCCTTGCCCGACGCCTCTAATGCTGAGATGCACTCGGAGCATGAAGAGCATCTGGAGCATTGTTGTTTATAAGGTGGATGTTGCCTGATATGCTGGTGAGAATTGATTTATGAGTGCCATTTGCACACATCATGACCACATTATTCTTGTCACAGTCTCATGCTGGGTCTTGGGACCAGACAATCCCACTGAAGCAAAGCATCTTTGTGAGAAATGCAAGGCTGTATGTCAGATGGAGACAATCGCATTCCTGCACTGGGTCCCACTAAATATCACTCACCGGCAAGTGTCTGGTATTGGGTGTTATCGAGACATAATGATCGGCAACATTTGCCCATATGTTCTTCATTAGTTATAGCAGCAGCTGTGGCTCAGTGGGTAGCACTCCCACCTCTGAGTCAGGAGGTTGTGGGTTCAGAGTCCCACACCAGGGACTCAAGCACCAAGAAATCCAGGCTGACACTCCAGTGCAGTGCTGAGGGAGTGCCACACTGTCAAAGGTGCTGTTTTTTGCATGAGATGTTAAACCGAGGCCCCTGTCTGCTCTCTCAAGTGGACATAAAAGATCCCATGACACTATTTTGAAGAAGAGCAGGGGAGTTATCCCCGGTGTCCTGGCTAATATTTTTATCCCTCAATCAACATAACAAAAAAAAACAGATTATCTGGTCATTATCACATTGCTGTGTGTGGGAGCTTGCTGTGCGCAAATTGGCTGCCGCGTTTCTCACATTACGACAGTGACTACACTTCCAAAATAAAAGTACTTCATTGGCTGTAAAGTGCTTTGAGACATCCGGTGGTCATCAAAGATGCTATCTAGATCCAAGTCTTTCTTTCTTTCTATTGCACTGATACCAGCTGCAAGTACATCAAACCAGAGAGTGTTTGTTCATAATGTTGTCTTCCTTCAATATTGTTTCAACAACCAGACTTAAGCTCAGCCGATAACATGGTGACTCAGTGGTGAATTACTGGAAAAAGGCCTAGCTCTGTCAAGCCCGTGTGGTGGCTGGTGTGCAACGGTCACCATACGGTAAAAAAATCCACGCATAGGCATCTTCCAACCTGTCAACTGGAGTTCAGGACTGGAACATCGGGTTCTTCATTGAAACATCTGTGAACTCTCATGGAAACAAGTCATCCTCATTCGAGGGACCGCCGATGATGACTTTCACCAAACAATGCTCCCGATTATGAAAAAGACAAACCTACACAAATACCACATCAAGCTAAAGGCAATGGCCTCAATCTTACTCTGTGGCACTGCCTTGGTCTGCTGCAAAAACACTCAGAGCGTGCTTGTGAAAGAATGAAGAACTTGCATTTGTATAGCACCATTTCATGTCCTCAGGACATCCCAAAGTGCTTCACAGCCAATCACCACTGAATTATGGGGAATGCGGCAGTCAATTTGTACACAGCAAGGTCTCACAAACTTCTTCTTCGGCAGTCCCCCGGGGTCGAGGATGACTTGCTCCCACACTAACGTGAGTTCTCAGGTGACCGATGAGACCAATGCGGGACCTACAGTCTCTGTCACAGGTGGGGCAGATGGTGGTTGGAGGGACGGGAGGGTGGGGTGCTTGATTATTCGAACACTTCTTCCGCTGTTTGTACTTGGCTTCCACGTGCTCCCGGTGAAGAGACTCGAGGTGTTCGGCGCCTTCCCGGATGCTTCTCCTCCACTTTGAGCGGTCTTGGGCCAGGGAATCCCAAGAGTCGGTGGGGATGTAATATTTTTTCAAGAACGCTTTGAGGGTGTCCTTGTAGCGTTTTCTCTGCCCTCCTGGGACTTGCCTGCCATGACATAGCTCCTAGTAGAGCGCTTGTTTCGGGAGTCTAGTATCGGGCATGCGGAAAATGTGACCATGAGATGAATAACAGTCAATTTTTGCAGCATTGGTTGAGAGATAAATGTTGGCGAGGACAATGGGGGATTTGCTCTTCAAATATGATCTATTGGGCCTCGCCGGGTGCATACAATGCAAAATTTCTTTAGACGGATCCAACGCATCCCCGCAGGAAGGACATCCACGGGGCAGAAATTGGGCTATTTAGAAACATAGCAACATAGAAAATAGGTGCAGGAGTAGGCCATTCAGCCCTTCGATCCTGCACCACCATTCAATAAGATCATGGCTGATCATTCCCTCAGTATCCCTTTCCTGCTTTCTCTCCATACCCTTGATCCCTTTAGCCGTAAGGGTCATATCTAACTCCCTCTTGAATATATCCAATGAACTGGCATCAACAACTCTCTGCAACAGGGAATTCCACAGGTTAACAACTTTCTGAGTGAAGAAGTTTCTCCTCATCTCAGTCCTAAATGGCCTAACCCTTATCCTAAGACTGTGTCCCCTGGTTCTGGACTTCCCCAACATCGGGAACAATCAAACCGCATCTAACCTGTCCCGTCGCGTCAGAATCTTGTATGTTTCTATGAGATCCCCTCTCATTCTTCTAAACTCCAAAGTATAAAGGCCCAGCTGATCCAGTCTCTCCTCATATGTCAGTCCGGCCATGCCGGGAATCAGTCTGGTGAATCTTCGCTGCACTCCTTCAATAGCAAGAATGTCCTTCCTTAGATTAGGAGACCAAAATTGAACACAGGTGATTATTCGAGGTGAGGCCTCACCAAGGCCCTGTACAACTGCAGTAAGACCTCCCTGCTCCTATACTCAAATCCACTAGCTATGAAGGCCAACATACCGTTTGCCTTCTTCACCGCCTGCTGCACCCCTATGCCAACTTTCAATGATTGATGAACCATGACACCCAGGTCTCGTTGCATCTCCCTTTTCCCTAATCTGCCACCATTCAAATAAAATTCTGTCTTTGCGTTTTTACCCCCAAAGTGGATAACCTCACATTTATCCACATTATACTGCATCTGCCATGCATTTGTCCACTCACCTAACCTGTCTAAGTCACCCTGCAGTCTCTTAGCGTCCCCCTCACAGCACACCGCCACCTAGTTTAGTGTCATCTGCAAACTTGGAGATATTACACTCAATTCCTTCATCCAAATCATTGATGTATATTGTAAAGAGCTGGGGTCCCAGCACTGAGCCCTGCGGCACTCCACTAGTCACTGCCTGCCATTCTGAAAAGGACCCGTTTATCCCGACTCTCTGCTTCCTGTCTGCCAACCAGTTCTCTATCCACATCAATACATTACCCCCAATACCATGTGCTTTGATTTTGCACACTAATCTCTTGTGTGGGACCTTGTCAAATGCCATTTGAAAGTCCAAATACACCACATCCACTGGTTCTCCCTTGTCCATTCTACTGGAAACATCCTCAAAAAATTCCAGAAGATTTGTCAAGCATGATTTCCCCTTCATAAATCTATGCTGACTTGGACTGATCCTGTCACTGCTTTCCAAATGTGCTGCTATGACATCCTTAATAATTGATTCCATCATTTTACCCACTACTGATGTCAGGCTGACCGGTCTATAATTCCCTGTTTTCTCTCTCCCTACTTTTTTAAAAAGTGGGGTTACATTGGCTACCCTCCACTCCATAGGAACTGATCCAGAGTCGATGGAATGTTGGAAAATGACTGTCAATGTATCCGCTATTTCCAAGGCCACCTCCTTAAGTACTCTGGGATGCAGTCCATCAGGCCCTGGGGATTTATCGGCCTTCAATCCCATCAATTTCCTCAACACAATTTCCCGACTAATAAGGATTTCCCTCAGTTCCTCCTTCTTACTAGACCCTCTGACCCCTTTTATATCCGGAAGGTTGTTTGTGTCCTCCTTAGTGAATACCGAACCAAAGTACTTGTTCAATTGGTCTGCCATTTCTTTATTCCCCATTATGACCTCCCCTGATTCTGACTGCAGGGGACCTACGTTTGTCTTTACTAACCTTTTTCTCTTTACATACCTATAGAAACTTTTGCAGTCCGTCTTAATGTTCCCTGCAAGCTTCCTCTCGTACTCTATTTTCCCTGCCCTAATCAAACCCTTTGTCCTCCTCTGCTGAGTTCTAAATTTCTCCCAGTCCCCAGGTTCACTGCTATTTCTGGCCAATTTGTATGCCACTTCCTTGGCTTTAATACTACCCCTGATTTCCCTTGATAGCCACGGTTGAGCCACCTTCCCTTTTTTATTTTTACGCCAGACAGGGATGTACAATTGTTGTACTTCATCCATGCGGTCTCTAAATGTCTGCCATTGCCCATCCACTGTCAATCCCTTAAGTATCATTCGCCAATCTATCCTAGCCAATTCACGCCTCATACCTTCAAAGTTACCCTTCTTTAAGTTCTGGACCATGGTCTCTGAATTAACTGTTTCATTCTCCATCCTAATGTAGAATTCCACCATATTATAGTCACACTTCCCCAAGGGGCCTCGCACAACGAGATTGCTAATTAATCCTCTCTCGTTACACAACATCCAGTCTAAGATGGCCTCCCCCCTAGTTGGTTCCTCGACATATTGGTGTAGAAAACCATCCCTTATGCACTCCAGGAAATCCTCCTCCACTGTATTGCTTCCAGTTTGGTTAGCCCAATCTATATGCCAATTAAAGTCACCCATGATAACTGCTGCACCCTTATTGCGTGCACCCCTAATTTCCTGTTTGATGCCCTCCCCAACATCACTACTACTGTTTTGAGGTCTGTGCACAACTCCCACTAACGTTTTTTGCCCTTTGGTGTTCTGCAGCTCTACCCATATAGATTCCACATCATCCAAGCTAATGTCCTTCCTAACTACTGCATTAATCTCCTCTTTAACCAACAATGCTACCCCATCTCCTTTTCCTTTTATTCTATCCTTCCTGAATGTTGAATACCCATGGATGTTGAGTTCCCAGCCCTGATCATCCTGAAGCCACGTCTCCGTAATCAGTATTTTGCAGTCAGTTTTTATGTTCCCGGCAAGCTTCTTCTCGTACTCTATTTTCCCCCTCTTAAGTAAACCCTTTGTCCTCCTCTACTGAATTCTAAATTTCTCTCAGTCCTCAGGTTTGCTGCTTTTTCTGACCAGTTTATCTGCCTCTTCCTTGGATTTAACACTATCCTTAATTTCCCTTGTTAGCCACGGTTGAGCCACCTTCCCCGTTTTATTTTTACTCCAGACAGGGATGTACAATTGCTGAAGTTCATCCATGTGATCTTTAAATATTTGCCATTGCCTATCCACCATCAACCCTTTAAGTATCATCTACTCTAGCCAATTCACGCCTCAAACAATTGAAGTTACCTTTCCTTAAGTTCAGGACCCTAGTTTCTGAATTAACTGTGTCACTATCCATCCTAATAAAGAATTCTACCATGTTATGGTCACTCTTTCCCAAGGGATCTCTAATTATTGCTAATTAGTCCTTTCTCATTACACATCACCCAGTCTAGGATGGCCAGCTCCCTGGTTGGTTCCTCGACATATTGGTCTCGAAAACCATCCCTAATACACTCCAGGAAATCCTCCTCCACCGCATTACTACCAGTTTGATTAGCCCAATCAATATGTCGATTAAAGTCACCCGTGATAACTGCTGTACCTTTATTGCATGCATCCCTTATTTCTTGTTTGATGCTGTCCCCAACCTTACTACTACCATTTGGCGGTCTGTACACAACTCCCACTAGCGTTTTCTGCCCCTTGGTATTCTGTAGCTCCACCCATACCGATTCCACATCATCCAAGCTAATGTCCTTTCTTACTATTGCATTAATTTCCTCTTTAACCAGCAATGCCACCCCGCCTCCTTTTCCTTTCTGTCTATCCTTCCTAAATGTTGAATACCCCTGGATGTTGAGATCCCAGCCTTGGTCACCCTGGAGCCATATCTCCGTGATGCCAATTACATCATACCCGTTAACTGCTATCTGCGCAGTTAAATCGGCCACCTTATTCCGAATACTCCTCGCATTGAGGCACAGAGCCTTCAGGCTTGTCTTTCTAGCACACTTTGCCCCTTTTGAATTTTGCTGTAATGTGGCCCTTTTTGCTTTTTGCCTTAGGTTTCTCTGCCCTCCACTTTTACTTTTCTTCTTTCTATCTTTTGCTTCTGCCCCCATTCTACTTCCCTCTGTCTCCCTGCATAGGTTCCCATCCCCTGCCGTATTAGTTTAACTCCTCCTCCACTAGCAAACACTCCCCCTCGGAAATTGGCTCCGGTCCTGCCCAGATGCAGAGCATCCGGTTTGTACTGGTCCCACCTCCCCCAGAACCGGTTCCAATGTCCCAGGAATTTGAATCCCTCACTGCTGCACCACTCCTCAAGGCATGTATTCATCTGAGCTGTCCTGCGATTCCTACTCTGACTAGCACGTGGCACTGGTAGCAATCCTGAGATTACTACTTTTGAAGTCCTAATTTTTAATTTAGCTCCTAGCTCCCTAAATTCGTCTTGTAGGACCTCATCCCTTTTTTTTACCTATATCGTTGGTACCTATATGCACCACAACAAGTGTCTGTCGACCCTCCCTTTTCAGAATGCCCTGCACCCGCTCCGAGACATCCATGACTCTTGCACCAGGGAGGCAACATATCATCCTGGAGTCTCGGTTGCGGCCGCAGAAACGTCTATCTATTCCCCTTACAATTGAATCCCCTATCACTATAGCTCTCCCACTCTTTTTCCTGCCCTCCTGTGTAGCAGAGCCACCCACGGTGCCATGAAATTGGCTGCTGCTGCCCTCCCCTGATGAGTTATCCCCCTCAACAGTACCCAAAGCAATGTATCTGTTTTGCAGGGGGATGACCGCAGGGGACCCCTGCACTACCTTCCTTGCACTGCTTTTCCTGTTGGTCAACCATTCCCTATCTGGCTGTGTACCCTTTTCCTGCGGTAAGACCAACTCACTAAACATGCTATTCACGTCATTCTCAGCATCGTGCATGCTCCAGAGTGAATCCACCCGCAGCTCCAGTGTCACATTGCGGTCCATCAGGGGCTGGAGGCGGATACACTTCCTGCACATGTAGTCACCAGAGACACCGGAAGCGTCCCTGACTTCCCACATAGTACAGGAGGAGCATAACACGTGTCCGAGCTCTCCTGCCATGACTTAACCCCTAGATAAAGTTAATTTGGCAATAACAAGGCTAAAAGGTTACTTACTGATTAAAAAAAAGAAAAAGAAAAACTACCTACCAATCACCAGCCAATCACTTACCCCCTTGGCTGTGACGTCACCTTTCGATTTCTTTCTACTTCTTTTTTGCCTTCTCACCCTGCTGCAGCTGCACCAGCTGGCCTCTCCGATCTCCTGCTGGGCCTTTTTATAGGCCTTGGACACTGCCCCGCACTCCCGCCTCCTCGACTGCCTCTCCGATCTCCTGCTGGGCCTATTTATAGGCCTCGGACACTGCCCCAGACTTTTGCCTCACCGACTGCCTCCTCGATCTCTTGCTGCCCAACTCTTGCCCAGCAGATGTCCTTCAAACTCTTACGCCTGGTAAAAGCAGGTGTATAGCCGACTTTTACCAGCATAAGAGTTTTAAAACATAGAAAAATTAAAATTTAATCACTCATTTTTATATTAAAAATCCTGTCTATTAAGGTAAGTTCATTTTTCACACTATTAAAACATTTTTTTATTTAAAAAAAATGTATTTTTTTCTAATTGCATTTCAATTAATTTTAAATATGTGAGGTGTTTTTTAATTTATTGTGTAGCGTTTCTTGTTTTCGGGGGGTATTCTCATTGATAGTAATGGGAGCTCGTCCGAACGGAATTCCCATTATTATCAATAATTTTTCTTTGTTTTAAAACTCTTGAGGGAGTGCAGCGAAGGTTCACCAGACTGATTTCCGGGATGGCAGGACTGACATCTGAGGAGAGACTGGAACAACTGGGCCTTTATACATTGGAGTTTAGAAGGATGAGTGGGGATCTCATAGAAACATATAAGATTCTGACGGGACTGGACAGGTTAGATGCGGGTAGAATGTTCCCGATGTTGGGGAAGTCCAGAACCAAGGGACACAGTCTAAGGATAAGGGGTAAGCCATTTAGGACTGAGATGAGGAGAAACTTCTTCACTCAGAGTTGTTAACCTGTGGAATTCTCTACCGCAGAGAGTTGTTGATGCCAGTTCATTGGATATATTCAAGAGGGAGTTAGATATGGCCCTTACGGCTAAAGGGATCAAGGGGTATGGAGAGAAAGCAGGAAAGGGGTCCTGAGGGAATGATCAGCCATGATCTTATTGAATGGCGGTGCAGGCTCGTAGAGACGAATGGCCTACTCCTGCACCTATTTTCTATGTTTCTATGTTTCTATGAGAATACGAGATAGTGGTTGGTGGTCCAGGCCCACATGACTCCAGGCTGTACTTGCGTATCTGAAAGACATGTTCCCTACGCTGCACAGCGAATGAAGGTCTCAGACCACAATCCTACGTTCCTCTGGGACCACCAGGTATTTTCGTAAACTTTTTTTGGGGTCGGAGGCATTCGTCCGAAGGAAGCCTTCAACCGCACTTTTCCCCCCATTGTCCACCTGAGAGGGCAGTTGGGGCCTTGGTTTAATGTCACAACATATTATTTACTTAGCAGTTTCTCCAGTTTACTCACTGCGGGAAAAATGCTTTTGCTACACTTCTAGAGCGTGAAGAGAATTAATTCTCTCTCAACCGGGCAGGGCAGCAAGTCCGCCATCAGAGCAGGGGTGGGGAGGGAGGAAAGAAGCTCAAGGCAGGGAAGGCCCAAGTTACTCTTATGGGGCCAAGAGGAGTAGGACTGTTCCTCTTCTCCCTCAATGAACCATTAAAAAAAATTCAAAAAATAAAAACTCACTTCGCTGGACCTCCTGTGGCGCTACCTTTCATAAGAACATAAGAAATAGGAGCAGGAGTAGGCCACTTGGCCCTCGAGCCTGCTCCGCCGTTCAATGAGATCATGGCTGACCTTTGACCTCAACTCCACCTACCTGCACTATCCCCATATCCCTCGATTCCCTTAATATCCAAAAATCTATCGATCTCTGTCTTGAATATACTCAATGAATGAGCACCACAGCCCTCTGGATTAGAGAATTCCAAAGATTCACCACCCTCTGAGTGAAGAAATTGCTCCTCATATCAGTCCTAAATGGCCAACCCCTTATTCTGAGACTGTGACCCCTGGGTCTAGGCTCCAGGGTGGGTTGGAGACTGTGTGGGCCTTAGTCTGGCCCATGGTTAAAATGGCGTGCGCGTTCCAATGACATCACCAGGACATGACTTTGCCATTTAACTTTACTTCCATGCTAGGGGCATGGGCAGCTTTCCTATGCCTGAATTCAGTCAATTAGAAATGGTGGGGACAGACATAAATCACCTCCCCGCCCCGCAGCTCCACCACCCCCACCCCTGTTCTGGACTGGAAGATGGGGGTTAAAATGAGCCTCACACTTTCTACACAAATATGGATGTCATCTTGGAATTCCAATGTGCAAATATCACACTCTCACATTATTTTGCTACAACAATATTTAAAAATGAGAATTCCAGTCCTCTTCTCTTTTTTTGTTACCGATTTGTGATTTACTTTTTAACCTTGCTGTAGAAATAATACAGTTGGCAGTATTAACAAAAATTGTATATCCGCTCTATGATGGGATCGAAAATGGTGATTTTCATTTTCAGTTACTCGGGGTTAGGGAGGGGTAGATTATAAAATCAGAAAATGCTGGACATCTCAGCAGGTCAGGCAGTATCTGTGGAGAGAAACAGAGTTCCTCGAGCTTGTGTTGAGCTTCATTGGAACAGTGTAGGAGGCCGAGGACGGAGAGGTCAGAGTGTGAGTGGAGTGGAGAATTAAAGTGACAGGCGACTGAAAGCTCAGGGTCACACTTACAGACTGAACGGAGTTGTTCCGCAAAGCGATTACCCAATCTACGCTTGGTCTCCCCAATGTAGAGCATCATGAGCAGCGAATACAGTATACTGAATTGAAAGAAGTACAAGTGAATCGCTGTTTCGCCCGGAAGAAGTATTTTGGGCCCTGGATAGTGGGAAAGGAGGGGATAAAAAGGCAGATGTTGCATCTCCTGCGCTTGTACGGGAAGGTGTCGTGGGAAGGGGAGTGGGTGCTGGGGGTGACTGCGGAATGGACCAGGGTGTCACGGAGGGAGAGGTCCCTTCGGAATGCTGAGAGGAGAGGGGAGGGGACGATGTGATTGATGGTGAGAGCGCTGGAGGTGGTGGAAATGGCAGAGGATGATCCGTGGAACGTGGAGGCTGGTGGGGTGAAAGGTGAGGACAAGGGGAGCTCTGTCATGGTTCTGAGAGGGAGGGGAAAGGGTGAGAGCAGAGATGCGGGAAATAGAACAGACACGGTCGAGGGCCATGTTAACCACGGCGGAGGGGAATCCTCGGTTGAGGAAAAAGCAGGACATGTCAGAGGCACTAGTGTGAAAGGTAGCGTCGTCAGAGCAGATGTGACGGAGATGGAGAAACTGGGAGAATGGAATGCAGTCCTTACAGGATGCAGGGTTGGAGGAAGTGTAGTCCAGGTAGCTGTAGGAGTCCGTGGGCTTATAGTGAATGTTTGTTCTATCCTCCCCTCCCCTTTCATTGCTCCTTAAGAATCTGTTAATTTGAAACATTCGCCAGTTCTGATAAAGGGCCATCGACCTGAAACGTTAACTCTGTTTCTCTCTCCACAGACGCTGCCTGCCCTGCTGAGATTTCCAGCATTTTCTGTTTTTATTTCAGGTTCCAGCATCCGCAGTATTTTGCTTTGGTATTCGGGATAGATTATAATTGTGCATGCTTTACTTGCCAAGATTCTGGATGTTACCTCAGATTTCTCGTTGTAGCAATTGTTCAACGGGCAGATTTTGCAAAATCAGCCGCCCTTGAATGCAGGCAACGCTTATCGGAAAATTCCAGGCACAATTTTCCATTAATTTTGAAGTGATAATCACGGCACAGCTCCCACATTATTCTGTTATGCACTGGCTGAGTGACATCCCAAATATTGTCCTGTAATGTATTGCAAAGTTCAAATGCATTTGAATACTAATTTTCTTTTATTCGTTCCTGGGATGTGGGCATCGCTGGCAAGGCTGGCATTTATTGCCCATCTCTAATGTCCCTTGAGAAGGTGGTGGTGAGCCGCCTTCTTGAACCACTGCAGTCCGTGTGGTGAAGGTGCTCCCACAGTGCTGTTAGAGAGGGAGTTCCAGGATTTTGACCCAGAGACAATGAAAGGAACGACGATATATTTCCAAGTCAGGATGGTGTGTGACTTAGAGGGGAACTTGGAGGAGGTGGTGTTCCCATGCACTTGCTGCCCCTTGTCCATCTAGGTGGTAGAGGTCGTGGGTTTGGGAGGGGGTGACGAAGAAGCCTTGGCAATTTGCTGCAATGCATCTTGTAGCTAGTACACACTGCAGCCACGGTGCGCCGGTGGTGGAGGGAGTGAATGTTGAAGGTGGTGGATGAGGTGCCAATCAAGCGGCTGCTTTGTCCTGGATGGTGTCGAGCTTCTCATGTGTTGTTGGAGCTGCACTCATCCAGGCAAGTGGAGAGTATTCCATCACACTCCTGACTTATGCCTTGTAGATGGTGGAAAGGCTTTGGGGAGTCAGGAGGTGAGACACTCGCCATAGAATACCCAGCCTCTGACCTGCTCTTGTTGCCACAGTATTTATGTGGCTGGTCCAGTTAAGTTTCTGGTCAATGGTGACCCCTAAGATATTGATGGTGGGGGATTCGGCGATGGTAATGCCGTTGAATGTCAAGGGGCGTTAGTTAGACTCGCACCTGTTGGAGATGGTCATTGCCTGGCACCTGTGTGGTACGAATGTTACTTGCCACTTATCAGCCTAAGTCTGAATGTTGTCCAGGTCTTGCTGCATGCGGGCATGGACTGCTCCATTTTCTCAGGAGTTGCGAATGGAACTGAACACTGTGCAATCATCGACGAATATCCCCACTTCTGACCTTATGATGGAGGGAAGGTCACTGATGAAGCAGCTGAAGATGGTTGAGCCTAGGACACTGCCCTGAGGAACTCCTGCAGCGATGTCCTGGGGGAGTGATGATTGGCCTCCAACCACCACAACCATCTTCCTTTGCGCTAGTATGACTCCAGCCAGTGGAGAGTTTTCCCCTGATTCCCATTGACTTCAGTTTTACTGGGGCTCCTTGATGCCACACTCGGTCAAATGCTGCCTTGATGTCAAGGGGAACCACTCTCACCTCGCCTCTGGGATTCTGCCCTTTTGTTCATGTTTGGACCAAGGCTGTAATGAGGTCTGGAGCCGAGTGGTCCTGATGGAACCCAAACTGAGCATCGGTGAGCAGGTTATTGCTGAGTAAGTGCCGCTTGATAGCACTGTCGACAACACCTTCCATCACTTTGCTAATGATCGGGAGTAGACTGATGGGGCGGTAATTGGCTGGATTGGATTTGTCCTGTGTATCTGGACTGGACATATCTGGCCAGATTTCCACATCGTCAGGTAGATGCCAGTGTTGTAGCTGTACTGGAACAGCTTGGCTAGTGGCGTGGCTAGCTCTGATACACAAGTCTTCAGTACAACAGCCGGGATGTTGTCGGGGCCCATAGCCTTTGCTGTATCCAGTGCGCTCAGGCGTTTCCTGATATCACGTGGAGTGAATCGAATTGGCTGAAGACTGGCTTCTGTGATGGTGGGGACCTCAAGAGGAGGCCGATATTGATCATCCACTCGGCACTTCTGGCTGAAGATGGTTGTAAACGCTTCAGCCTTGTCTTTTACACTCGCATGCTGGGCTCCACCATCATTGAGGATGGGGATATTCATGGAGCCTCCTCCTCTCGTTAGTTGTTTAATGGTCCACCACCATTCAGGACTGGATGTGGCAGTACTGCAGAACTTTGATCTGATCCATTGGTTGTCAGATCGCTTAGCTCTGTCTATAGCACGCTGCTTCCACTGTTTAGCATGCATGTAGTCCTGTGTTGCAGCTTCCCCAGGTTGGCACCTCATTTTTATGTACGCCTGGTGCTGCTCCTGGCATACTCTCCTACACTCCTCATTGAACCAGGGTTGGTCCCCTGGCTTGATGGTAATGGTAGCGAGAGGGGTATGTCGGGCCATGAGGTTACAGATTGTGGTGGAATACAATTCTGCTGCTGCTGATGGCCCACAATGCCTCATGGATGCCCCGTTTTGAGCTGTGAGATCTGTCTACAACAGTGCTTTCCACATACATATCAACTGGAGACAGCAGAGGTTTGTTAGGCTAAATTGTGTGTGACAAAACCTACACATTTGGCTATCTCCATTTGCTCAGCAAGGAACCCTAATAGCTTCTGTGGTTGTCTATTGGAAAACATTTTTCACAGAACATTTGATATGTTTGGACTTATAATGGCCAAAAAGTACAATAATTGCACCATTTCTTCATAAGGGACTGGCAGAGCTGATTTACAACACAAATTGTTGTGTTATTTTAATTTAAACATAACAGGAAATTGTCTTACAGGAACACTTCAGAGTTGCACAAGGATCCTATTATTTTAATCAAAGGCAGAGATTAACAACATGAGTCTAACAGATGGTGAAGCTCGCATTACCAGAGAAGCTGCTTAAGGCTTGACTGGTGTGCGCTGGGGAAGGATGGGAAGAAGCAGAAAAAAATAAAGTTACAAACAGTTTTCTATTACAAAAATAAATTGGCTAATGCATGCGTATAAAATGCAGCCAGGGATGTCGTACAAAGTGTGTTAAGCATTCATAAACCGATGAGAATTTCTACCATATGGAGATAATTATGGCAAACCATGTAACGTTCATTTCATGACATCACTGATTGCTGCAGGCACCCTGTTGTGTTTCACTGTGTCGCAAGTTGTTAGAGTTGTGGCATTCAGAGAGAATGCTCCCACAGAGAACTGTGCTCTTTGCAAAAATGTTAATATATTCCATTTTATTACAATGGGCGGAATATTCCACCTGGGATTTGGGAACGGTAAGGAATGTTTTCGCCACGATTCTTTGTAAACTAATATGCACCAGTAATAGAATATACTGGTAATTTAAAAATAAAAATGTGAATCTGTGCTCAAGGTCTGTAATGTTAGTCGTGGGATTGGACCCATCAGCATCAACAACAACATGTATTGATATAGCGCATGTTACATAGTAAAACGTCCTAACGCACTTCACAGGATCATTATCAAACAAAATTTAACACCAAGGAGATATTAGGACAGGTGACCAAAAGCTTGGTTAAAGAGATTTCAGGAGCAAGAGTTGTCAGGAGCATCTTAAATAAGGAGTGAGAGGTAGAGAGGCGGAGAGGTTTAGAGAGGGAATTCCACAGCTTAGGGTCTAGGCAGATGAAGGCCCAGCCGCCAATCCTGTATACAAAGCAGATGAAAATCAGGGATGCACAAGAGGCCAGAATTGGAGTTGTGCAGATATCTCGGGGGGTTGTAAGGCTGGAGGAGATTACAGAGTTAGGGAGGGGCGAGGCCATGGAGGGATTTGAAAGCAATGATGATCATTTTAAAATCGAGGTGTTGCCGGACCGGAAGCCAATGTAAGTGAGTAAGTGCAGCGGTACTCCCAGTTCAAGTATAGGTGTTAGTTTCCTCAAAATATATTTTTAACTTCTTTCAGCAGTCATGTTGGTTTTCAAGCCCGTGACTTTATAGAGCGCAATAAAAAAAAATTCACAAACAAATCACTACATTTCTGCAACAAAATTCCTCCACACAGGCCTACGCCTTCGCCTGGGGCCTGGAACTTAAGTTACAATGGCTGATTTTCTTCTGCTTTGTATACAGGAATGCACAGCAGGATCGAGCATTTTAATCACACGCAAATAAAGCAGGAATGAGGTAATTGCACCATTTACCTCAATTTCCTCTCCCATCGCAGAGGAGGCACGAGTAAGGAAGGGGTGTCCAGAAGAAGCAGGTGTCAGGCCCTGTGCTCAGCCCAGTCAAGATCGAAGGATCTGAGCGGGGCCGGCAACAAGGCCATGGATGCCAAAAAAGGTAAGTGCCACCGACCTCCGAGCCAATAGGAGTACTCCCAGGGCTGGAGCCCCTCCAGGTGTTGGTCTTGGACAGCAGCCAAAAAAATGGGCACTGCCGGAGAAGGCTATGGCAACGGCAGACCTCTTGTATAGCAAGATCCCATCAGGCAGTTCACCTGCACCAGGGGTACATTGGATTCAGGCGAATGATCTGAGCCCAGGTTCAGGTCAGGACAGGCGCTATGGGTGCACTCCACCTGACGCACCCAGGTGTGTGTTGTAGGGGGAGGGTGGGGGCAGGGGGCGGGGGGGGAGGGCGAGGTGGGGGACAGGTTTAAGGAAATCAGCCCAGCACCCTGTTGTCTCCAGAACTTGCATTATTGAGATTGGGCTTTCCTATGCTGGTTCTTAGGCTGAACCCATGCTCAACCTCAGTGTGCAGACCTTGGTCTGCAGGCCTCACAATTACCAGCTAATTTGCTACTGGTGAAAGAAGTATATATCTCATCCTACCAAAAGCCAACAAAGAATTAAAAAAATGCTTACAGTCCCAAAAAGCTGACAATTCAAAAAGACAATGTACAACTAAAGCAACTGCGGTTAATAATCCTCTGCCATAATCTCTGCCCATATTTTGCTCCTTTCCTCCTTATTTTAAACCCCCCTCCCCCGCCGCCATCCTGGTTTTATGTAATTTTTTTCTCTCTGTTTCCCATGGCAGGCGGTAATTATTCTTCCATTCACACCCTATCTAGACTAACCTTTTTCTAACTCCTGTCATTATCATCTCAATTCGGCCCATCATCCATTTTGTCTCTCTAATCTCTCCTGTCTTTCACCCTATCACAGACCTTCCCTTTTGTTCTATCCTCCCCTCCCCTTTCAGTGCGTATTAAGAATCTGTTCATTTCGAACATTCGCCAGTTCTGACGAAGGGTCATCGACCCGAAACATTAACTCTGTTTCTCACTTCACAGACGCTGCCTGACCTGCTGAGATTTCCAGCATTTTCTGTTTTTATTTCAGAATCCAACATCCGCAGTATTTTGCTTTTGCCCGTAATAAAAGCCTACAACCAAGGCCACTGCATCAAGGGTCTGAATTAGTTGCATTCCTTATATTACCTTGGAGTTCAGGCTTTTTATCGGTGTTTTGGGATCACAGCCTGTGCTTCACAAAGGCACTCTAACCCCTCCAATCTCAGTTCACAAAGGCACTCAATGCCAACCATTCCCCTCCCTCCCTCTCCATCCATCCCCAAAATTAATTTTTGCAGGCCTCCCTGAAGCCGTTTTTTCCTCCCACAGTCCACAATCACATAATATCTCAACCTCTCCCACTATTTGGTGATGACAAGGTCAGCCTGATTCAATACCAGGAGCTTGTTCAACAACACATTACAAGCTGTCCTTTTCCTTATAACTTGCTGTTTGGGATTTTCTTTTTAATTCATTTTGTAAATGCTGAATATAAATGAGACAATTTATTAAAATACGTTTGGAATGGTGTTCTTTGGATTTCAAAGAGCCAGACAAGGCTAGCCAAGCACTAATTGATCACCACTGATTTACAAAGTGTTTAACAATGTACGCCAGTGCTGATGAAAGGTCATCGACCTGAAACATTGGCCCAGAAATCCCGGTTTCTCCTTCCCGCGGGCGTTCGAGTGAATTCTGGAAAAAAGATGTCCACCTACCTGAGGCTGCTGCACCCACGTGAGTTCCCAGTACAGAGGCCTCTCCTGACTGTGCGTCGCAGCATGTGCACGTCGGGACGTGCGCACGCCTGGAGCTGGAGTCACATGGCTCTGGGCAGCCAATCAGGTACAGTATATTCTCATTCATAATAATAGGCGTTTCAGACTTACAAAACTCCTATTACTATGAATGAGAAACACCCCCAAAACACTAAGTAAAAAATAGAAAAAATGCACAACATATTTTTATTAATTTAAATTAGTTATTAATGTATTTAAAAAATATATATTTTCCTGATTTTTAAAAAAGTTTTTTAAATTATGCTTTAAAATAAATTTACCGTAGTGGGGAGGATTTTTAACAATATAATGTGTTTTTATAACTTTATTTTAAAATGTTTTTTGTGTGGCCTATGTGCTGGCTTTTATCAGGCGCGAGAGTTTTGAGGACATTTACCGGGCAAGATATCCGTAAATCCTGCAATCTTGCCCTGAAAGTGTCCTCGCTCCCGATATGCACGTGATCTGTCAAACCAGAAACTTGACGGATTGAAAAAGTCAGTTTTCAGCGCATGTATATTGTGCGCCGAAAACCGGCTTTTCCGATACCTTGCCGGGTCCGTACACACTCCGTACGGACCCGGGACATCGGAATTTCTGGGCCGTTAGCTTTGTTTCTCTCTCCACAGATGCTGCCTGACCTGCTGAGTATTTCCAGCATTTTTTGTTTTGATACCATATATGGTAATCAGTTTCAATATTAAATGGAGGCAGTATGTCAATTATTAAAGCAACTAATGAATTAATAATGACATTCATAGTTTAAACTAATTAATTACATTTAGCGACTAAATTAAATATTAAACTTATTGAGTAATTTAATGCATTATTAAATTTACTGAGTGACCGACAGAAATATTGAACTGCAGATGTGCTTTCTTGTCGAGGCTCAAAGGGGGAGTTCTGCTCTGGGCTTAGCATCAGGCTTATTACAGCATAACACAGGCATGTAAATCCTGTCACTGTGCTCAGTGCATTGTCTCAGAACTTACTGTCGGCTGTCAACATCACTGAGGAGCAAGAGACGCCCACTAATGCACACCGGCCTGTGAGCAAAATGACATCCTTAAATCCCCCCACAACCCTTCAAGTTATCTCTTCTGTGCATATGCAGATGTTTGCACAAGCAGAAAAGATAACTTATGACGTGTTCGGGCATTATCTTTACAGTGCCCAGAGTAAGTGGACATGGAGAGCACTGTGAGAGCAGTTGGTCACTATAAAATAAATAAACCTGGGTCATCATGTGGCCTAACATTGTTTATTTCTGAAAGGCTCCAGACCTCCCCTTTTATTCTTAAATCCTGGGCTAAGCCTCACGTCTCAGCATCCTCCCATCTCTGCTCGTTCCGTACCAAGAGCTAAACCGAGGTCCTAGTTCTTAATACCTCCCTCATCATCAGCCCCAACAGCCAAGTTTCTCTCTCACCGGCATATGATGCAGCAAGTCCTGCAAAGTCGGTCGCCGACTTTTCCGCAACATGTTGTCGGTCATTTTGCTGCACACCCTGGACTTCAACAAAACGAAAGAGACAGAAACTGAGTGCACCAGTAAAGGGCCGCACAAAGTCTTTGGGAGAGAAACAGCTCAAGAAAGCTTCCATTTACATCGTGCCCTCAGGTTGAAAAATCTAAAAAAAAAATGTCACGCACGATGCATTCCCTCTGAAGTTCAGTAACTCTTGTTGTATAAGGAAAAATGGCAGCCATTCTGCACTAACAAACAGTGAGATGAATCAGGACTTAATTTATTTTTGTTGGTGTCACTTGAGTGGGGAATGTTGGGCAGGACACCAGGAGAGCTCTGCTCTACTTTGAACATTCCAAGACAACTTATTTTACACCCACCTAAAACCTTAGAACAGGAAACTGGAAAATCCCTTTAAAGTCTCCAACGACCACGCAACACTCCTTCAGTACTGTACTGAAGAGACAGTACAGGTTATGTCTCTTAAACAGTGCCACAGGAGATCAGCTATCTATGAATGGTTAGTGGCAGCAATATTCCAAAGATGCTGCACCTGTTGGTGGTGCTGTGACCATGTTATGTGACCTAATGATATGTGACAGGGAACCTACAGGAAAAAATTAGAAACCAACCTTGATGCCAAGCAGCAGGAAGAAAACTAAATTGTGGAATAAGTTACGTAAAATAATAAATAGCGCCCCAAAAAAAAATGAGCAGAAATGTTCAAAAATATTTGAATCATAGAATCACAGAATGGTTACAGCACAGCAGAAAGCCATTCAGCCCATCGAGCCTGTGCCGGCTCTCTGCAAGAGCACTTCAGCTAGTCCCACTCGCCCGCCCTTTCTCCAGCAATCTTTTTTCCTTCAGGAACTTATCCAACTCCCTTTTGAAAGCCATGATTGAGTCTGCCTCCACCACCCTTTCAGGCAACGATTCCCAGATCCTAACCACTCGCTGCGTAAAAACGTTTTTCCTCATGTTGTCTTTGGTTCTTCTGCCAATCACCTTAAATCTGTGTCCTCTGGTTCTCGACCCTTCCACCAATGGGAACAGTTTCTTTCTATCTACTCTGTCCAGACCCCTCATGATTTTGAACACTTCGATCAAATCTCCTCTCAACCTTCTCTGCTCTATAGAGAACAACCCCAGCTTCTCCAGTCTATCCACGTAACTGAAGTCCCTCATCCCTGGAACCATTCTCATAAATCTTTTCTGCACCCTCTCTAAGGCCTTCACATCCTTCCTAAAGTGCGGTGTCCAGAATTAGACACAATACTCCAGTTGAGGCCGAACCAGACTATTATGCAGGTTCATCATAACTTCCTTGCTTTTGTACTCTGTGCCTCTATTTATGAAGCCCTGGATCCCAGATGCTTTTTTAACCACCTTCCCTGCCACCTTTAATGATTTGTGCCCACATACCCCCAGGTCTCTCTATTCATGCACCCCCTTTAGGATTGTACCCTTTAGTTTATATTCCCTTTCCTTGTTCTTCCGACCAAAATGTATCACGTCGCATTTTTCTGCGTTAAATTTCATCTGCCACGTGCCTGCCCATTCCACCAGCCTGTCTATGTCCTCTTGAAGTCTATCACTATCCTCCTCACTGTTCACTATACTTCCAAGTTTTGTGTCATCTGCAAATTTTGAAATTGTGCCCTGTACACCCACATCCAAGTCATTAATGTATATCAAGAAAAGCAGTGGTCCCAGTACCGACCCCTGGGGAACACCACTGTATACCTTCCTCCAGTCCGAGAAACAACCGTTCACCACTACTCTCTGTTTCCTGTCAATGACCCAATTCCGTATCCATGCTGCCACTGTCCCTTTTATTCCATGGGCTTCAACTCTGCTGCAAATCTGTTATGTTGCACTTTTATCAAACGCTTTTTGGAAATCCATGTATACCACATCAACCACATTGCCCTCATCAGCCCTCTCTGTTACCTCATCAAAAAACTCAATCAAGTTGGTTAAACATGATTTGCCTTTAACAAATTCTGTGCTGGCTTTCTTTAATTAATCCACACTTGTCCAAGTGACTGTTAATTTTGTCCTTGATTATTGTTTCTTTAAGCTTCCCCACTCCCGAGGTTAAACTGACCGGCCTGTAGTTGCTGGGTTTATCCTTACGTCATTTTTTGAACAAGGGTGTTGTTATATATGCAGACTATAGATATACTCTCTGTGTAGTCACTGTATAGTTGCATAAGATGGAGACTTGTTACCTGATGTACTATCAAGAAGGTTTACACTGTGTATATACTATGCTGGCACCACTAGAGGGTGCAACTGGTGGAGGCCGGGGTTTCCTGCCCCTGTGGCAGAGGCTGTCCACCAGAGGGTACAGCAGTGGGAGACCTGAGGGTCACCTGTATAGGTGTGCAGGGCCCAGTATAAAAGGCTGCGCCCCATGCTTGTGCCTCACTCTGAAGTTACGGATAAAGGACCAAGGTCACCACAGTTTAAGTACAACACATTGCCATAAATACATTACACACATAATAGGTGTAACATTTGCAATTCTCCTGTCCTCTGGCACTGCCCATGTGGAAAGCACTGGAAATAATGATGATACAAAACAGCCCGAAGGACACCTAAAGCCTTCTCCTGCCAAACAGAGATGGCACCATGAAAACTTCAACAGAACAAGAAAACACACAGTTATTCCGCAAGCTCTGAAAATTGCCCACAATTTCCACAACACAAGAGGAAACCGACAAAGTCATGTTGCAGTGATTGATAATGATAACATTTAAAAACCCTGAAAAACAAGCAATGAATTGAGCAATGCCAAGAAGTGTTCCGGCTCCCACAGCCCACGTCCCACTCAGGCATATTCTCAGACCACGAGGAAAATCAAGTGAAACCTCACCTCTGCCTCACTCTCTCTCTCGGCAGATATTGGAGACTGAACACACCTCACCATACAGGCAGAAATGGAAAACACCATCACCCCACTCCCAGGCAAAAAGTGGACATCAACAACCATCCCCTCCTTTGCCGCAAAATGCGCATTTCTAGCTCAGGCAAATATAAATAATACACCTCCCTCTCTCAGACATACGCAGCCCTGATGAGGCAAACTCCCCTAAATCCATTACCCTTCTGTGTGTTTGCCTCTTCTCTCAACCCTTCCCCTTTTCCCCCTCCACCTCCCCATCCCCATCTTCTTGCCCCATTAATCCTTCCTCTTCTCCAATCCCCTTTCCCACCCCTCCTCCTTTTTTCACTTACCTCCTTCTCACCCTTCACCTTCACTCCTCTTCCTTTCCCTCCTTTCCCTCTCTCTCCCCTCCCATTCCTCTCTCTCTCCTCCCCTCTCTCTCTCCCCTCCTGTTCCTCTCTCTCTCCCCTCTCTCCCCTCCCCTCTTTCCTCCCGTTCCTCTCTCTCTCCTCCCCCTCTCTCTTTCCTCCCGTTCCTCTCTCTCTCCTTCCCTCTCTCTTTCCTCCTGTTCCTCTCTCTCTCCTCCCCCTCTCTCTTTCCTCCTGTTCCTCTCTCTCTCCTCCCCCTCTCTCTTTCCTCCTGTTCCTCTCTCTCTCCTTCCCCTCTCTCACTCCTCCTGTTCCTCTCTCTCTCCTCCCCCTCCCTCTCCTCCCCCTTCTCTCTCTCCTCCCGTTCCTCCCTCCACTTCCTCTCTCTCTCCTCCCCCCTTTCTCTCTCCTCCCATTCCTCTCTTTCCTCCCCCTCTCCTCTCACCTTCCTCTCTCTCTCCTCCCCTCTCCCTGCTCTCTCCTCTCCCACTGCTTTCTCCCTACCCTTCTGTCCCTCTCACTCTCCCCTTCACTCCCCTCTCCTCTCTCTCTACCCCTCCTCTTTTCCTACTCCTCTCCCATTTCCTTTCTCTTTCCTCCCTCTCACCTTCCCCCTCCTCTCTCACTCCCCATTGCCTCTCTCCCCTCTTTTCTATCCCCTCCCTCTTCATCCTCTTCATGCCCCCTCCTCCTCTCCTCTCCCCTCATCTCATCTCCTCTTCCTTCTCTGTTTTTTTCATTCTCTACTCTCTCTCTCCTTTTTTTTTCCCGTCCTCTTCTCCACCATCCCCCTCCCATCTGCCTCCCCTCCCCTCCTGTCCTTTCATTCCACCTACTAACCTTACGTGACCCTTGGTCATGACTCCCCATGTGCACCACGGGAGATCGACTCGTATTACATAATATTTTTACATTACGTGATATAATACTCCCCTCATTATAAAACAGTGCATCCTCTGACTCATTCGGAGCAATGTTGCAGGGAGTCCATGCGTACTCTGTGTATTATATTTATTAAAAAGTGAACCGGAACTATAGCAGTGATCTAATTTTAGCATTCAGTTGTTGATTATAAACAGTTGGAGCTTTGCTCTCAGTTTATTTAGAAACCTCAGATTCAATTACTGCCTTTGGTCGTCCCAGGTATCAATTATGCCCTATCAAAAAGTTTTCTAAATTGGGGAATTGGCACCTGTGTGAAACTTCAAATGAACTGTCCACGCCATTTCCAAAGTATGCCTAACTACATACTATGTGGCACATTTGTGTCAGAATGATCTGGCAACTCAGATCCTGTTTCGAATGAGATTTGGTTTCCATGACTATTTGAGTTGGATAGGTTAGGCAGAACCAGGGGACATGCACATAAGCTACATAAGCAAAGAGCTCGGCCAGATGTCAGGAAGGATTTATTTTCGTCCTTTGGAATAGGTTTCCGGTTCAGGATATTTGCTGCAAACAAACAGGGCAAGGGAGCTAGACAGACTCCTGGCTGAGGCTGACATCACTGTGGCTGGACCGGTGGCCATTGCTCCTCACTGTCATCTCCTGGAACATGTTTTGGCTGCCTCCGGGGTTGGAGACCAATTCTCCACAAGGTTTTCTTCCCTTGAATTGGCCTAGAATTGTTTTTGTAATCTGCTTTTGGTCTCCCCTAGGAAAGTACATGACTGCTGGTGGGTGGAAAGCACGGTGCTCAGTTGCAATATAACTGTATGTGATAGGCTCGATGGCACAGCTGGTCTTTTCCAGTTCTGTCATTTTTTTAATACATTCATTAACACAGTGGAGCGGTAAGAGAATGTAGAGGGAAGTGATCGGGGCCAAGGGGAGGCGTGAGTTCGGGGCCCAGAAGAGGCGAGGGCCCAGGGGCAGCACGTGCCGGCCCACACTACGATGTGTGTGTGCACTAGGTCCGTGCAGTAGAGCAGGTCTCCAGTCGTCCTGGTTAATCCTTGCCACTGGACCAAGACCTAGCTCTGTCAAGCCCGTGTGGTGGCTGGTGTGCAACGGTCACCCCATGTTAAAAAAATCCACGCACAGGCATCTTCCACCCTTCAGGGTGTAGTTGGGGATCTGGAATATTGGGTCCTTCATTGAAACATCTGTGAACTCATCCCTTTTTGGCATGGAAGCAAGTCATCCTTGATTCGAGGGACCGCCTCTGATGATGATGCTTCCTCTGGGTATCTAAAGTTGCCTCCTTTCACCTATTGTAGTGCTGAACCTGAGGCCCAGTATTGTGAGAGGTTGCTGGATGCTCATGTTCATCAAAAGAGCCAAAGTAACATAGGAACAGGAGGAGGCCATTCAGCCCCTCGAGCTTGTTCCGCCATTCAGTAAGATCATGGCTGATCTGTATCCTAACTCCATTTACCCGCCTTGGCTCCATATGCCTTAATACCCTCGGCTAGCAAATACCTATTGCTCTCAGATTTAAAATGGTTAATTGAGCTATGCATCTACTGCTTTTTGTGGGAAAGAGTTCCACACTTCTACCACCCTTTGCGTGAAGAAGTGTTTCCTAAATTCTGTCCTGATTGGCCTGGCTCTGATTTTAAGGTTATGACCCGATATTCCCCAGCATTGGTGGTGATTTTTTTGGTGCCCCACGATGTTTCTGGCGGGGATGGGAAGTTCTAAGTTTCCCCAATGTTTGAGCACCGGCGCCAACTATCACACCAGAATTTTTGCCGCCATATATTCTGGCGCTGTTAAAAAGATGATTACGTGCCTTTTCTGGCTATTAAGGCCATTTCCCCCACCACCTTTGTTTTAAAAAAAAACACGCACAGAGACTCTGAAGACCGTTTGAAAAAACCCGCCCTTCACTCTAAGAAATCGGCGCTGGCCCGCTGCGATGCCTAGCCGAAGGGCCTCCAACGTTTCTCCGAGCAAATAACTGCAGGTTAAAAGTAAGCTAGCCGAAATAAAACTTACTGCTAAGCCTCTTCAATGGGTGAGAAAATAGCAGGAACATTTAAAACAAATCTTCCCGAGCAGCCTTTTCTCTCAAAGTTTCAACTCCATCCGAAATAGCCAAAGACCCTTCCAGGCACATCACAAACAAATGCAGAGTAGCCCCTTCTCCCAAACTGCAGACAAAGCACCTCATCGAGAAAAGCCTTCCTTCAGAAAACACTCAGGGCAGCCTTTTCCTTCGGAGAGAAATTTTTCAACGCAGCCGACCCGACCAGACCCGCTGCTATCCCTGGCCGATGGTCCTCCTTGCGGCTGAAATTTTTTAGCTTTTTATTTTATTTAACAGCGCATGCGCAGTGAGTTTTTTTTTAAAGCGCATGTGCAGTCTATTTTCGGTGCACAATGTCAGCTCTGCCCCCGAAATGGACTCGGATAGCACGGTGCTAAAAATAGCTTTCAGTTCGGGCAAACTGGCATTTTTTTTTGGCAAGAAAAACATTCATAAAGTTGAGTGGACGCCAGAAATTTTCATTGGGGAAAATAGGGGCCTATGTCCCCTTATCCTAGCCTCCCTCACCAGCAGAAACAGTCTCTCTCTATCTACCCTGTCAATTCCTTTCAAAATCCTAAAACCCTCAATCAGATCACCCCTTCCCCCCTCTCTATATTCCAGGGAATACAAGCCTAGTTTATGTAATCGCTCCTCATAATCCATCCCTTGGAGCCTCGCTAGCATCGGTGCTGCACTCCTTCCAATATATCCATGGGACCTAGGTGGCTTTCCAAACGGCGCATCTTGCTCCAGGCTGGTGCTGGCCGCATTGCCCGCAGTGTATGTCTGGGCAGCTTGGTGTCACCTCTTACACTGCACTAGTGTGGTGCTGTGAGGGAGAGGCCAAATGCTGGGCATATGCTGCTTCCCTGGGAGATGGCAGCATCAGGCAAGTCGCCCCCTGCTGTCACCATTCCACCCGGCCTTGGAACAGTGGATAGCTGGTCCGAATGTCGCAATGAGGCCTGAAAGCTTCTGCGAGACAGCAGCGTGCATCACAGCCATTCTGGTCTGGAAGTCGGACACCAGGTTGCTGTCTGATCTTTCTCCTCCCGTCAACAGAGCTGTCTGTGCCTCCATGCAGGCACCAACTGGGCCCTGATTGCTCCTTCAGTGGCAGTCGGCTGTAGATTCCAATGGAGCAGCCACACATGTCACTGATGTTTATAAGGAAGAGAATTCTTCCCTGATGTTGGCACAGTTGAGAGCTGTAAGAGTCATACCTGTCAGTTGACACACATCCTCAGAGATTGGCCTGCCTGAATGCATGATATCCCCCAAACACCCTTTTCAGGTGAGTACCCATAAGTTCTGGGACCATGAGCCTTCTCCTGACCTCTGCTGGGAAGGTGGCACCTCCTAAACCACTCCTCACTCCTACAGCTCCCCCATGCTCTGTAAATCAGCTGGTGCTACTTCCTCACAATTTAATTGCCCCTGAGTGAAAGTATCGGAGCTGAAGAAGCAAGTGATGCAGGAGGTGAGTTTGAGGAGGTAAGTGTTGTGTATCTGTAAAGCATGCACTCCCATGTTCCGCCATCAGGGAGCTCATCCCCTGAAGTCCCAAAGGGTCCCAGCATCCCTTGAGAGCACTGTATATAAGCCAGCCCCTAAGGCCTGTTCCTCACTCTGGAGTGTCTTATTAAAGACTGAGGTCACTGTTACTTTAACCTCCCTGTGTGCAGCTTCATCTGTGTTAGGAACACAATAATTGGTGATGAGAATACGAATCCAATGCAAAGATGCAGCAAACCGTGGGCATAGAAACATAGAAACATAGAAATTAGGTGCAGGAGCAGGCCATTCAGCCCTTCGAGCCTGCACCGCCATTCAATAAGATCATGGCTGATCATTCAACCTCAACACCCCTTTCCTGCTTTTTCTCCATACCCCTTAATGTCTTTGGCCGTAAGGGCCATATCTAACTCCTTTTTGAATATATCCAACGAACTGGCCTCAACAACTTTCTGCGGTAGAGAATTCTATAGATTAACCACTCTGAGTGAAGACGTTTCTCCTCATTTCGGTCCTAAATGGCTTACCCCTTATTCTTAGACTGTGAGCCCTGGTTCTGGAACTCCCCAGCAACGGGAGCATTCTTCCTGCCTCTAACCTGTCCAATCCCATCAGAATTTTACCTGTTTCTATGAGATGCTCTCTCATTCTTCTAAACTTAGAGTCTGACTCCTCACTGGGAGAGACCCCCAGGAATTCTGAGCACAATTCCGCAGTGCATTTCCGCAGTGTCCCATTGGGGAACATTCAGCCCCGGATATCTTGTGGGGCGATGTGGCTGAGTCACGTGACCCTGTGGCAGTGCCTCTGACGTCACAACGGGAGGTGTCACTCGCTCAGCTCGAGCGGGAAACTGTTAAAGGGCCGTTAGGATTTAAACCTGGAGCATGGGGGGTTAAAGGGGAGGGGCAGGAAATTGGCTCAAAATGGTCATATAATGAGAACAGTGATGGTCATACAGTGAAATGTTCACACAATGAGAGCAGTGATGGTCATACAGTGAAATGTTCACACAATGTTCACGCATCCTGGAGAAGTTTTCGGAGGGTGAGGACTGGGAAGCCTATATTGAACGGCTAGACCAGTACTTTGTAGCCAACGAGCCAACAGCCATTCTGGGACTCCTCAAATATTTTGGTAACTTCCTACCTGGATTAAGCACACTTTTAGAGCCCCTACGTGTGTTATTGCGGGAAGGTGAGAACTGGGTATAGGGAAAAAAACCAAGTAATTGCTTTTGAGAAAACGAGAAACATTTTATGCTCCAACAAGCTGCTTGTATTGTATAACCCGTGTAAAAGACTTGTGCTAGCATGTGACGCATCGTCGTACGGAGTCGGGTGTATATTACAACAAGCTAACATTGCGGGGAAGTTGCAATCTGTCGCCTATGCTTCCAGGAGCATGTCTAAGGCCGAGAGGGCCTACAGCATGATTGAGAAAGAGGCATTAGCCTGTGTGTTCGGGGTAAAGAAAATGCATCAGTACTAGTTTGGCCTCAAATTTGAGCTGGAAACAGATCACAAGCCCCTCATATCCCTGTTCGCTGAAAACAAGGGGATAAATACAAATGCCTCAGCCCGCATACAAAGGTGTCAGCGTATAACTATACCATCCACTACAGGCCAGGCACCGAGAACTGTGTGGATGCTCTCAGTCGGCTACCATTGACCACCATGGGAGTGGAAATGGCGCAGCCTGCAAACTTGTTGATGGTGGCGCAGCCCACAGACTTGTTGATGGTCATGGAAGCGTTTGAAAATGATAAATCACCCGTCACAGCCCGCCAGATTAGGACTTGGACCAGCCAAGATCCTCTGCTGTCCCTAGTAAAAAAACTGTGTACTGCATGGGAGCTGGGCCAGCATCCCCGTTGAAATACAAGAGCCAATCAAGCCGTTCCAGCGGCGAAAGGATGAGCTGTCCATTCAGGCAGACTGCCTGTTGTGGCGTAGTGCTACCAAAAAAGGGCAGGGAGACATTCATCTCGGATCTCCACAGCACATAGTAATGATGAAAGCGATAGCCAGATTCCACATGTGGTGGCCCGGTATCGATTCTGATTTAGAGTCCTGTGTACGGCAATGCAGCGTATGTGCTCAGTTGAGCAACGCGCTCAGAGAGGCACCACTAAGTTTGTGGTCCTGGCCCTCCAGACCATGGTCGAGGATCCATGTCGACTATGCGGGCCCGTTTCTTGGTAAAATGTTCCTGGTGGTGGTGGATGCTTTTTCAAAATGGATTGAATGTGAAATAATGTCGGGAAGCACCGCCACCGCCGCCATTGAAAACCTGAGGGCCATGTTTGCCATCCACGGCCTGCCTGACACACTGGTCAGTGACAACGGGCCATGTTTCACCAGTGCCGAATTTAAAGAATTCATGACCCGCAATGGGATCAAACATGTCATCTCGGCCCTGTTTAAACTAGCCTCCAATGGACAGGCAGAGCGGGCAGTACAAACCATCAAACAGAGCCTTAAACGAGTCACAGAAGGCTCACTCCAAACCCGCCTGTCCCAAGTACTGCTCAGCTACCGCAAGAGACCCCACTCGCTCACAGGGGTGCCCCCGGCTGAGCTACTCATGAAAAGGACATTTAAAACCAGACTCTCGCTGGTTCATCCCAACCTGCATGATCAGGTAGAGAGCAGGCGGCAGCAACAAAATGTAAATGATGGTCGCGCCACTGTGTCATGGGAAATTGATCTGAATGACCCTGTGTATATGCTAAACTATGGACATGGTCCCAAGTGGATCGCGGGCACGGAGATAGCTAAAGAAGGGAATAGAGTGTTTGTAGTCAAACTAGACAATGGACAAGTTTGCAGAAAGCACCTGGACCAAACGAGGCTGCGGTTCACAGACTGAACAACCCACAGCAGACAGCACCTTTTTCGAGCCCACAACACACACCCAAAGGATCAACAACACCATGCCGGACCAGGAAATCAAACCCATCACGCCCAACAGCCCAGCAAGGCCAGGCTCACCCAGCAGCCCTGCAGGGCCAACAACATGCCAGCCCAGTGAGGGCACAGCCAACACACCAGAACAGACATTTGTACCGAGGCGGTCTACCAGGGAAAGAAAGGCTCCCGACCGCCTCACCTTGTAAATAGTTTTCACTTTGACTTTGGCGGGGAGTGATGTTGTGTATCTGTAAAGCATGCACTCCCATGTTCTGCCACCAGGGAGTGCATCCCCTGAAGTCCCAAGGGATCCCAGCATCCCTTGGGAGCATTGTATATAAGTCGGCCCCTGAGGCCTGTTCCTCACTATGGAGTGTCTTATTAAAGACTGAGGTCACTGTTACTTTAACCTTCCTGTGTGCAGCCTCATCTGTGTTAGGAACACAAAAATAGTAAGGATAGAGCAACATGGCGCAGGAGGTCGCTGCAGGAACTCACGAATGGGCCTGAGTCCAAATTCATCTCCTTCATCTCCCTCTTCATCATCATCCTCCTCGTGATCATCCTCCTCCTCGTGATCATCATAGTCCACAAGGAAGCAATGTATGCTCCTCCTCAACATCGTTATTTTCCTCCTTCTGTGCCCCTTGCTACTGCAGTGAATGTGCAAAAAGGGAAAGTACAAGTTCAGAACTATGGGCTCAATTTTCCCCAAAGCATTTTTTTGGCGTACTTGAAGAGTTACGCCTGATTTTTTGGGGGCCAAGTTCAGCGAAAAAAAGTGTTGTATATTTCCCCTTTGGATCTCTTCATTTTGGCGTGGCCTAACCCGAGGGGGGTGGAGCCTTGATCTGCGCCAAAAAGATCGGGCTGTCATGGTAACCAGAGCTGAGGCTGCAAAGTGAATCATACATCCAGCTCCCAATTGAAAAACACATAGCACCAACTTACCTCCAACCCTGCCCGAAGGGCTTGCCGGCCCAGTCCCATTCTCTCTCTCTTGCTCTCTCTCCCATTCTCTCTCTCTCGCTCTCTCTCCCATTCCCTCTCTCTCTCTCTCTCTCTCTCTCTCTCATTCTCCCTCTCTCTCTCTCTCTCTCTCCCATTCTCCCTCTCTCTCTTTCTCTCTCCTATTCTCTCTCTCTCTTTCTCTCTCCCATTCTCTCTCTCCCATTCTCTCTCTCCCATTCTCTCTCCCATTCTCTCTCTCATTTTCTCTCTCTCGCTCTCTCTCTCACTCTCTCTCTCTCCCATTCTCTCTCTCTCTCTCTTTCTCTCTCTCTCCCATTCTCCCTCTCTCTCTCTCTCCCATTCTCTCTCTCTCTCTCTCCCATTCTCTCTCTCTTTCTCTCTCTCATTCTCTCTCTCTCTCTCTCCCATTCTCTCTCTCTCTTTCTCTCTCCCATTCTCTCTCTCCCATTCTCTCTCTCATTCTCTCTCTCTCTCTCCCCCCCCAGACTGTGTGTGTGTGAACTGGGGACCGAGAATGGGACCGGATAGCCTTCAGGCGGGGTTGGAGGTAAGTTGCTGCTGTGTGTTTTTCAATTCTTTCAGTGTGTTCGGGCAGCTGCTGCGCCGATTTCCTTAACTCTAGGGAAGGTTTTTCAGGAAAGGCCACATACGCCGGCCTAAGCACAACTGGTGTAACTCTCAGCTGGCCAAACTTCCCTAAATGGCCAGAATTGGCGTGGGTGGCTGGTTACGCCCCCTGTGGCTGAAAAAAAAACTGACTTAAAAAATTCATAACTAACTGAGTTACGCTGGTGCAAATTGATTGGGGAAACTGGGGATTTTTAAGTTAGGCCAGAAAAAGCAGACTCCTTCAAAAAAAAAAGGGCGCAAATACTGGGGAAAATTGAGCCCATTATCCCCTGATTAAGAAGACGGAGAGTGGGATGGAAGCTTGAGGCTATATGATGCTTCAGAGGGATACCATGGCAACGGTGTAGGTGTTCAGTCACTAACCTAGCACTGGCATATGCCCCTGAACTCACCGTCGCCAACAGCAAGCGTTAGCCTACCCAGGAGCCCAATGCAATTCTCCTGGTAGCGAATGAGCTGCTTTAGGTTGGGGATGTCCCTCTGTTGGCCTGCCTCTCACGACCATTTCACGGCACTTAGAGGGGTGTGTGCTAAGTGGCATAGGAGGCAGAAGTAATAATGGTATCACCCTGTTATAAAAACCCATCTGGTTAACTGAAGTCCTTTAGGGAAGGAATCCTGCCGCCCTTACCCGATCTGGGCCTATATGTGACTCCAGACCCACAGCAATGTGGTTGACTTTAAACTGCCCACTGAAATGGTGACACCCACATCCCAGGAATGAATAAAAAAATATATAATGGAGGAAAGGGTTTTAAGGACTGTGCATGTAGTCCTGGGGGCGGGGGCGGGGGTGGGGCTGAGAGAGTTGGCACTCAGTTTCGGCCCCTCCTTGGATTTCTGCCACCAACATCCAACGTTCTTCTGTATTCTATTTCATCTTCTACTCTGGCAACGCATCATGACCCTGTTCCATCATTAGCTGCCTCTGCCAGGTTCTCTGAACTTAGATCTTGTGGTAAAATGGTACCAAAGCAATAATGAGACACAATCCAGTGAAGCTAGCTGCCAGTCAATTCACTGAGCCACGCACTACTCCTGTACTTAGCTTCTGCTCCCCCCAGCCTGCTGCTGCCATATTCAGCTAGTACTGGGCCTTTTAAAGACTATCCTCTAATTCGCATGTATCACAGAATATTATGCCCATTTTACATGGGTTTTCATAGGCGGTCCCTCGAAACGACAATGACTTGCTTCCGCATCGAAAAGAGATGAGTTCACAGGTGTTTCAATGAAGGGCCTAATATTCCAGGAACCGAACTACATTCTAAAGGGTGGAAGATACCTGTGCGTGAATTTTTTTAACATGTGGTGGCCGTTGCACACCAGCCACCACTCATGCGTTTTACACCAATCACAGCTCCAATGGATATGCAAATGAGCTGACCCATGAAATTCTATGTTAATGCCTCACGAGAAAATCGTCGGGAGCAACTCATTTTCCACTGGAGTTAAAGCGATGCAACTCACCGCGTGGAACGTCTAGGCCATTATATTTAGAGATTATAGCCTACCTTGAGATAACTGAGAAAGTACGGTTTCCCAGCATCACTGATAGTTCAGTGGGGAAAGCCCTGTTGGATGTGGTATCCAACCAGAAAGAATAAAATGCAACAGGTTTGATCCTTGGGTTGGGTTGGGTTGGATTGGCTGGTCCCAGCCAGTGTGACAGGACAGGTTCTACAAAATGCCTTCAGCGCCCCCACGCTATGAAGAGGGGAACGTTAGACCAAGCTGCACACTCACTCTCAAAAGAGATGATTTTATATCGCATCTTAGCATGTCAGATACAATAAACTGCATTAAAGTGCAGTGACTCACTATGTACAAAACCATCGCGGGCACATTGTGCACAGCAACATCCCACAAACAGCAGGACACACAAAATCTGCAAAAGGACATAGACAGGCTAAGCGAGTGGGCAAAAATTTGGCAGATGGAGTATAATGTTGGAAAGTGTGAAGTCATGCACTTGGGCAGAAAAAAAATCAAAGAGCAAGTTATTATTTAAATGGAGAAAGATTGAAAAGTGCCGCAGTACAGCGGGACCTGGGGGTAATTGTGCATGAAACACTAAAGGATAGTATGCAGGTACAGCAAGTGATCAGGAAGGCAAATGGAATCTTGGCCTTTATTGCAAAGGGGATGGGGTTTCAAAGCAGGGAAGTCTTGCTACAGCTATATAAGGTATTGGTGAGGCCACACCTGGAATACTGCGTGCAGTTTTGTTTTCCATATTTACGAAAGGATATACTTGCTTTGGAGGCAGTTCAGAGAAGGTTCACTAGGTTGATTCTAGAGATGCAGAGGTTGACTTATGAGGAAAGGTTGAGTAGGTTGGGCCTGTACTCATTGGAATTCAGAAGAATGAGAGGTGATCTTATCGAAATGTGTAAGATTATGAGGGAGCTTGACAAGGTGGATGCAGATAGGATGTTTCCATTGATAGGGGAGACTAGAACTAGAGGGCATTATCTTAGAATAAGGGGCTACCCATTTAAAACTGAGATGAGGAGGAATTTCTTCTCTCAGAAGGTTGTAAATCTATGGAATTCGCTGCCTCAGAGAGCTGTGGAAGCTGAGACATTAAATAAATTTAAGACAGAAATAGACAGTTTCTTAAACAATAGGGGATAAGGGGTTATGGGGAGTGGGTTGGGAAGTGGAGCTGAGTCCATGATCGGATCAGCCTTGATCTTATTGAATGGCGGAGCAGGCTCAAGGGGCCATATGGCCTGCTCCTGTTCCTGTTTCTTATGTTCTTATGAGGTGAGCAATCAATGAATCTGTTTTTGGTGGCATTGATTGAGGAAGTTGAATGTTGGTCAGGGCACTGGGAGAAGTCCTTGTTCCTTTTTGAATAGCACCATGGGATCTTTAACATCCACCTGAAATTACGGAAGAGGCAGATGAAGCCTTGGTTCAACATCGCATGTCAGCCATGGCAATGCAGCACTACACTCGTGTACCAGCCCAGATTATGCACTTTATGTACTGGTGTAGGCTCTGGCACCATAACCTGCTGATTCAGGTGAGTGTTGCATCAGTTGAACTGAGTTGACAATTTTTACAAACTCTGCAGGAACTTGTTCTGTGACGGAGGTCAGCCAGAGATTTACATCGGCATGAATGTAGCAGGCAGGAAAGACCACAGATGTATTAATTGATCTTTTGAATGAAATCCTTACTTGACTGGCCTTACGTGACTGTTTGTCCTAGCCTAGGCCGGCTGTGCATTGGGACAGAAGCCAACAAGTCACATTATGGAGTTCTATAATTTTTGAAAGCGCAAACCAAGATTAGAAGCTGGGATTGGCTCTGTAGGGCAGAGAAGGTTAAGGGGAGATTTAATAGAGGCGTTCAAAATTATGAGGTTGTTTTAATAGAGTAGATAGGAAGATACTGCTTCAATTGGCAGGAGGTCAAAATATCCAGAGGGGCAAGAATGAGAAATGTTTTCTAATTCTAATCCACATTCCCAGAAGCTGTATGTTGCAGATTTAACAATTTGTGAGCTGAATTTAACTTAATAAAAGTATCTTAATATAGATTTCTTGTAATTCTGACAAAAGAATCAGAGGGGACATGAAGAGAAATGTTTTTACGCAGCGAGCTGTTGAGGTCTGGAATGCCCTGCCTGAAAGGGCGGTGAGAGCAGATTCAATAATAACTTTCAAAAGGGAATTGGATAGATACTTGAAAAGGAAAAATTCTTCTGCTCTTCCACAGCACCGAGCCGACATCCATTCAGAGCATAATTCCTCTTGTATTTTATTTCTTTTAGAAAACTCCATCACCTCACACTTACTGAAGTTGAAATCCATCTGCCACTTTTAGCCCATTCGCCCATCATATGAATATTCCTATGGCCTTCTAAAGGATGAACTATACTTCCTATTTTGATATCATCTCCATATCTCAACACGACTCTCACTAGGTCTATATCCAAATCAGTGATAAATGCAGGGAGTGCAAGTTGCCCCAGCATTGAACCCGTGGCACACCACTGCGCACTTTGAGAGACCCTCCTTAACTCTTATTCACTGTTTTCTCCCTTCTACTTAATGTTTAATCCAGTTTGTTATCCTTCCCCTCATTCAGTACCCTTTCATCTTCTCTGATAATCCCCCATGTGGTAACACAGCTTTCCATGTATACTAATTCACTGCATAGTCCCCATCTACCATGTCTGTTACCTCCTCAAATAATTCCAAGAGATTTGTCAAGTGTGATAGATTCACAGAGCACACAGCACACAAGTCTTTTTAAAATGGCAGCACATCCAGATCTGTCTGTGGAAGCTGCTTCCTGTCAGGTGACCTGACTGTTTATTAAACAGCACTAGCTGCAGTAACACAATACGTCCACAGTGTGGAGCTACAGACATTACACTTCTCCCTCCTTAATGAAGAAGTTATTATAACAAACAATCATCATACATAACTTGCATGGTTATACATAACAAAAGATATGGACTTATTTTGCCATATTTACAATTAAAGCTTAATCTATTATTTTCTGTTTCAAAGAGGATACCTTCACTCTCGAACAGAACCTTCCAAACATGGTGTCGAATTCAAACTAATTCGAGACTGATCCTGAGGAAAGTTTTCTTCCAAGGGATGCCCTTGATTTCCATTTGAACTCTCTCTAACTTCAGACTGTTTATTTTCCTGACTCGGACTCAAACTTAAATTCTGACTTTCTCTTGGATTTGTTTCCAGTATATTGGATGTAGGATTTGCTACTGGTGTATCAAAACTATCTGATGAGTCAGAAATAATTGAATCACTCCCACTCTCAACCACTTCCATGTCTGTAGGTAAAATATGATCAATGTGAACAAACCTAACCTGTCCATTATAAAACATCTTGACCAAATAGGTGCGAGGACCACATATCTTCACCACTTTTCCTGGTAACCACTTTACCCATTTATGGTGATGGTTCTTCACTCTCACCTTCTGGTTTAATTTCACACTTCTCTCTTTTACTCTACCTCTATTATGATTCTCTTTCTATCTTAAGTGTGTCTCTTCTACAGACTGTGCCAAGTTTGGTTTTAACAACAAGAATCTGGTTTGTGGCTGTCATTTGAGAAACAACTCTGCTGGTGTTCTGCCAGTAGTTGCATGAGGAGTATTAAGATACGTAATTAGAAAATTAGCCAATTTGTGATTCTTTGGATTTGGAGCCAATATCTGTTTTATGAGGGCATGTTTTACAATTTGTATAGTGCGCTCTGCTGTACCATTAAAAGCAGGGTGGTACAGTGGAACCTTGGTATGTTTCACACCATTTTTGCTCGTGAACTGTGAAAATTCTTCTGAACAAAATTGTGGTCCATTATCAGAAACAATTTCTTCTGGGAGGCCAAATGAAGAAAATAAACTTCGCAAAATGTCTACTGTTTTACTTGTTGATATTTTCCACATTGGAAACACCTCAACCTACTTCGAATGGCTATCAATCACAATGAACAATTGTTGTCCTTCTAGCTCAGCAAAATCTTTATCAAGACCTGGCCACCATAAATAACTAGGTGCAAAACTCTTGGTCAAGCACATTCCCAGGTGCTGGTCATGGAAGTCTCCTAATAATTTGGACCTGAATTTATTTGGTATAACCACTCTTGCACCCCACATGATAAAATCATTATCGACTGATAATTCATTCCTACGAATGAACAATGGATGAATATCTTTGTCTGTTAGCTGGTTTGGCCATCCATTTGCAATATACTCATACACCTTTGACATCACTGGGTCACGTTTGGTTGCTCTACCAATCTCTTCAGCTGTGACTGGCAGTTCATCAATGTATAAAAAATAGAACACTTCTTCCCTATTGGGTGTAACTTGTGATGGGGAAGACAATCTAGACATAGCATCAGCATTGCTGTGATCAACTGATCATCTGTATTTAATATCATATGTATATGCTGACAAAATCAAAGCCCATCTCTGCATTCGGGCTGCAGCTAATGTTGGGGACTTTGGATGGAGGATTGTTGTCTGGGGCTTATGGTCCGTAACAATGGTAAATTTACGACCATACAAGTATTTGTGGAACTTCTTGACCCCAAAAATTAATGTCAAAGCTTCCCTTTCGATTTGTGCTTAATTACTCTCACTGGCACTGAGAGTGCATGAAGCAAAAGCAATTGGTCCCTCCTCCCCACTACGTGATACATGAGAGATCACTGCCCCAACTCCATACGGAGAGGCATCACATGCTAGCTTGATCTCCTGAAATACGTCGTAGTGAACTAACATGGCGCTCTCTACCAATTTGCTTTTACACTCCTTAGAATGCTGTATTGCATTCTTTTGACCATCTCCAATGGACCTGTTTTTTCAATAGTTCATTCAGTGGATGTAATACTGCAGCCAAATTTGCTTGGAACTTCCCATAATAGTTCAAAAGACCCAAAAATGATCAAAGTTCAGTGACATTCCTGGGAGTGTGTGCATTTCTGATTGCATCCAGTTTTCCTATGGTTGGATATAAACCATCTTTGTCTACTCTGTACCCTAAGTACTCCACGAGTTTTTAAATAACTCACACTTACGAGCAGACACTCATACTCTGTGCTTCTCTCGCCATTTGAGGACTTCATTGAGTATGTTATTATGAATTTGCTTATTTGTGCTGAAATTAATATATTATCTAAATAACATACAACCCCTTCAATACTTTGCAAAATCTGGTTCATCACCCCTTGGAATATGGCAGGGGTGGAAGACACTCCAAAAGGTAGCCTATTAAATTGATATAGGCCTAGATGAGTATTTATCGTCAAACATGACTTGGACTGCTCATCTAGTTCAAGCTGTAAATAGGCATTCGTAAGATCCAACTTTGAGACGATCTGACCACCTTTCAGTTTTGAGAGCAATTCTTCTACATTTGGCAATGTATTGGGGACATTACCCTCTGGAACCAGGTTTACGGTTACTTTATAATCACCACACAATCTTACCTTGCCATCGGACTTAGGTACAACAACAATGGGTGTAGCCCAATTACATCAATCTATCTTAGAAATAACGTTCTCAGTCTCTAGTCTTTTGAGTTCTTGTTCAACTTTCTCCTTGAGTGCATATGGTACAGAACGTGGCTTGCAGTAAATCGATCTAGCGTCCTTCTGACACTCGCTTTGAAGCCCGCTTTGTAGAACACCTTCGGATAACTCTTGATAACATCATCTTTGACACAAATCTCGTTTCAACACGGAAAATCTCACTCAATCCAGGTTCAGTGATCCCAACCAATTTCTTCCGAGTAAGATAGGTGTAAAGTCCTGTCCCCTCAGTACAGATTCACACGAGGCATGTAGTGAAGTCAAGGTCACTCTGGATCTGCACCTTTATTTCACAGCTCTGGAATGCCGCACTTGCCTGAGACCTGTCCTTATATACCTGTCTCTTGCAAGTGTACCCCTGGTGGTAAGGTATGCTGGTGGTTACAGGTCATATCTTATTACAGTCATGTATAGCATGTTAGGGTACAGTTATATATAATAATGTAAGATACATGACATCACCCTCCCCCAAGGTCTTATTGTCTTTATAGGTTCAGTCTCTCAGGTGGTCTACGCTCTGAGTTGTGGTTCAGTTGTTTGCCTGGTGTCTGTTTTTCTTTGGGTGTGGTTGCTGGTATCTCGCCTGGGCTATCTGTTTCGATTGGTGTGATTGTTGTTGACTCGCCTGGGCTGTCTGTTGGGATTGCCCTTTCCTCAGGTTGTTCCCTCTGTCTGTCCACCAGGTGTGATGCGAGTTCCACATTGTAGTCTGCCTCTGGTTCCACAGTGTTGTTGGTAAAACTGCTTTTGATTTGGTCTACATGCCTCCGGCAGGTTTTGCCATTGTCCATTTGTACTACCAATAGCCTGTTTCCTTCCTTGCCCATTACTGTCCCTGCAAGCCATTTGGGACCCCTGCCATAGTTTAGTACAAACACTTTGTCCCCTATCTCATTCCATCGCCCCTTCGAATTTCTGTCATGGTACTCAGTCAGCTTACGGTGCTTTGCCTCAACGATTTTGTGCATGTCTGGGAGGATTAATGAGAGCCTTGTTTTTAAAGTCCTTTTCAACAACAGTTGCGCAGGGGGGGATCCCAGTCAATGAGTGCGGACGAGATCTGTATGCCAGCAGCAGTCGCAACAGGTGACCCTGCAGCGTGGGACCTTGGATTTTAAGCATGCCTTGTTTAATGATTTGCACTGCTCTCTCTGCCTGGCCATTGGAGGCCAGCTTGAACGCTGCCGTCTTGACATGATTTATGCCGTGGTCAATTATAAAATCTTGGAATTCTGCGCTGGTGAAGCATGGATCATTGTCACTGACCAATATGTCAGGGATTCCGTGCGCTGCAAATATGGTTGCGAGGCTCTCCACAGTGGTGGAGGTTGTGCTCGAGTTTAAAATGGTGCATTCGATCCACTTTGAAAATGCATCTACAACTACGAGGAACATTTTGCCCATGAATGGGCCCGCATAGTCTACGTGTACCCGCGACCACGGTTTGGTAGGCCAGGGCCAGGGGCTCAGGGGAGCCTCCCTGGGGGCATTGCTGAGTTGGGCACAAATGGTGCACCTTCGGACGCAGAGCTCCACGTCCGCGTCAATACCAGGCCACCAGACGTGGGATCTGGCAATGGCCTTCATTAAAACGATCCCTGGGTGCTCGCGGTGGAGCTCCTGGACAAATGCCTCTCTGCCTCGCAGAGGCATGACTACTCGGCTGCCCCATATCAGGCAGTCTGCTTGTAGGGACAGCTCATGCATGTGCCTGTGAAAGGGTTTTAATTCCTCGGGCCAGGCATCGCGAGCCTCTGCCCAGTCACCGGTTAGGACACATCTTTTTATTAAGGATAACGTGGGGTCGCTGGCCGTCCAGGCTCTGATTTGGCGAGCCGTCATGGGCGAACCTGTGGACTCAAAGGCATTGATTGCCATGACTATCTCACAGTCCTGTTCGTCAGACCCTTCCGTGGTCGCCAGGAGTAACCTGCTGAGCGCGTCGGCACAGTTGTCTGTGCCTGGTCTGTGCCTTATGGTATAGTCGTAGGACGCCAGCATGAGTGCCCACTGTTGAATTCGCGCCGAGGCGTTGCCGTTTATTGCCTTGCTCTCAGATAGGAGGGACGTGAGGGGCTTGTGGTCGGTTTCTAACGCGAACTTGGCCCCGAAAAAGTATTGGTGCATCTTTTTGACACCGTACACGCACGCGAGCGCCTCCTTCTCTGCCATTCCGTACCCATGCTCCGCCCGTGAAAGTGACCTGGACACATAAGCTATGGGTTGTAATTTGCCCGCACTATTGACATGTTGTAAAACGCACCCGACCCCATACGCTGACGCATCGCATGTGAGAATTAGCTTTTTACCTGGATCAAAGAAAGTCAAAACACTGTTGGAACACAGAAGGTTGCGTGCCTTATTGAAGGCGCGTTCCTGGGCGTCCCCCCAAAACCAATCGCACCCCTTCCTGAGAAGCACGTGGAGAGGCTCCAGCAGCGTGCTTAAGTACTGCATAAAGTTCCCAAAGTAATTGAATAGCCCAAGAAAGGCACGCAGTTCTGAGACATTCTGGGGCCTGGGTGCCAGGCGAATTGCTTCTGTTTTGGACTCTGTTGGGCGGATTCCATCAGCGGCAATCCTTCTGCCCAAAAATTCAACCTCGGGTGCGAGAAACAGGCACTTGGATTTCTTGACTCGTAGGCCTACCCGATCCAACCGCTTTACTACTTCCTCCAAATTATGGAGATGGGAGTCGGTGTCCTTGCCCGTGATAAGTATGTCGTCTTGAAATACAACCGTCCCCGGGATGGACTTGAGCAGACTCTCCATGTTGCGCTGGAATATGGCAGCTGCCGACCTGATGCCGAATGGGCATCGATTGTACATGAAAAGGCCTCGATGTGTGTTGATGGTGGTGAGTAGCTTGGATTCCTCGGTCAATTCTTGCGTCATATACGCAGATGTGAGGTCTAATTTTGAGAAAAGTTTACCTCCAGCCAATGTGGCAAATAAGTCCTCCGCCCTGGGCAGCGGGTACTGGTCCTATCGGGAGACTCTGTTTATGGTAGATTTGCAGTCCCCACAGATTCGTACGAATCCATCAAGCTTCATGACTGGGACAATGGGACTTGCCCAGTCGCTAAATTCCACAGGTGATATAATGACTTCCCGCAGAAGCTTGTCTAGTTCGTGTTCAATCTTTTCCCTCATCACATAGGGTACAGCTCTGGCCTTGTGATGGACCGGTCTAGCATCCTGTGTGATGTAGATTTTGACTTTGGCCCCTTTGAAAGTGCCCACACCTGGCTGAAAGAGATGTTCAAATCACTTTATAATTGTTGAGCAGGAGGTCCGTTCCTCTAATGACATGGCATGGACATCATCCCATTTCCAGTTTAGTTTTGCCAGCCAGCTTCTCCCCAGCAGTGCTGGGGGGTCTCCGGGGACAATCCACAGGGGAAGTCGGTTCACTGTCCCTTTGTGTGTGACAGAGAGCATGGCGCTGCCGAGAACTGGTACGATTTCTTTGGTATAGGTCCTTAGTTTGGTATCGACCCTTGTGAGTTTTGGTCTGTCCCTTTTATGCGGCCACAGTTGTTCAAATTGTTGAGCGCCCATGAGAGATTGACTCGCTCCCGTATCCAGCTCCATGTTGACAGGTATCCCGTTGAGTAGGACCCTCATCATTTTCGGAGGCGTTCTGTTGTAGGAGCAGCGGCCATTGATCGTGTTGACCGCTGTACATCGGTGTCCCGGGTATTGTCCCCACCGTCTTCTGGTTTACTTTCCGACCCATCCGATTTGTATACCAGCTGAGCTGCCGTTTCTTTGCACATGCGGGCCAAATGCCCTGTATATTCACAGTTCTAGCAAACAGCCTGCTGAAATCGACATCCCCTTGACGAGTGCCGACCCCCACACCTCCAGCACAGACTGCTTTGTTTGTTGCCAAAGAATGAGCTGCGCCTGGCTGATCTCTCTTGAGCTTATCTCAGTTTGTAGTTGATTGCTCGCATTGTGGGTTGATGAGGTGTGAACGGCCGTTCCTGTGGCCCTTGATGGCTTCTGCCTGCTGTCGAGAGCCTGTTCTCCCGGTTTTGTCTGTGTGTGGGGGTAGCAGCTTGTTTGATGCTGTGAACTTCTTGTTCCGATATTTCGTTAGTTGTCGTACCTGCATTGTAAATCAACCTCGTTTCTTCTTCCCTACCAAGAATATCTGTGCAACCAGTGCTGCTGCCTCTAAGGTCAGGTTCTTGGTCTCTATGAGCTTTTGGAATAGGCCTGCCTGGCCTATTCCTTCAATGAAAAAGTCTCTCAGCATTTCTCTCCTCAGTTCATCGGAGAACTCACATAAACTAGCCAATCTCTGAAGTTCCGCCACAAAGTCGGGTATGCTCTGGCCCACACAGCGTCTGTAGTTGTAGAACCTGTGTCTGGCCATGTGTAGGCTGCTCGCTGGCTTCAGGTGGTCTCTTAACAGTGTGCTCAATTCTTCAAACGACTTGCTTGCTGGTTTCTCAGGTGCCAGCAGATCCTTCATTAAAGCGTATGTTTTTGAGCCACAGCTGGTCAAGAGATGGGCTCTTCTCTTGTCTGCTTTGTCGTCTCCTAACCAGTCTTTGGTTCCAAAGCTTTGCTGGAGCCTTTCTATAAAGTTCTCCCAATTGTCTCCAGCATTGTACTTTTCATCTGATCCGTTGTTCGCCATTCTGTGGATTCTGCAATCCCGTAACTCGTCGCCACTGTAAAGTCCTGTCCCCTCAGTACAGATTCACACGAGGCATGTAGTGAAGTCAAGGTCATCTGGACCTGCACCTTTATTTCACAGCTCTGGAATGCTGCACTTGCCTGAGACCTGTCCTTATATACCTGTCTCTTGCAAGTGCACCTCTGGTGGTAAGCTATGCTGGTGGTTTCAGGTCATATCTTATTACAGTCATGTATAGCATGTTAGGGTACAGTTATATATAATAATGTAAGATACATGACAATAGGCTTGTCTCCTTTCACTACTATTAGAGGCAAGTTCTGAAATTGATCCTTGTATTTCCCCGGTACGGTGATACGACCTACCACAGGAATGTTCTCTCTCGAGTAGCCTCGCAGCTCTATCTTGGATTTCTCCAATTGGAAATCACACAACTTGTCGCGGTATAGCGACTCCGGTACTGCACTCACGGATGCACCGTGTCGATTTCCAATGTTATTTTGAATCCCGCAATATCTATATGGATTATGATACTTTTCAAATCACTGTCCATTAACCTCGTGCTCCTGATGATGTTTAACTCTAACATCGCCTCGTCTTGTTGTTGCTCTTCCATGCTATGCAGTCTCTGGGGATTTTTACTCATCGCTTTGAAAGCAAGTTTACCCTTCAGTCGGCATGCCTTCGCAAGATGCCCAGTTTTTCTGCAGAAGAAACACTCTACCTTCACATATGGACAACTTTGAGCAATGTGTTGTCCCAGGCACTGATTGCAGGACTTCAATGCTTTGTTACAATTTCCAGTTTCTGAGACTTTGGGCACCCACCGCCTTTTACTTTGAACCTGCAGGCGATTCACCTCGGTTGTCTGACGACTGAAAATTCTCAGGAATATTGGTCGGCCATGCTCATCGAGCTCGCTGTCTGACTAACTACAATAAAAGTCAAGTCCGGCATTGTAAATAACTTTCTTCTGATCGTATCATTTTTCATCCAACAAACAAAATGGTCTCGCAATGCTCGGTTGTGAAAAGTTCCGCAATTACAGTGAATAGATAGCTTTTATAATGCTGCAATGTACTCACTGATATTTTCATTGGCCTTTTGATTTCGTATTCCGAAATGATAATTTTCAGCAATTTCCAAGGGTACGGGGTTGTAGTGCTATTCCAGCTTAGTTAAAATCTCCTTAAGTGTTGTGTCCTTTGGCTCAGCAGGCACAAGCAAATTTATCAGCATTTCATACAATTCAGGGCCAACTTCAGTTAAGAAAATAGCTCTTTTCCGTTCCAACACTTCCCAGTTCTGGTCTGTATTCTCTGGAACTTCAATTATATTATTTGCAATGAAATACATTTCTAGCCGATCCATATATTCACCTAAAAGCTCCATTACTCCCATGGGTGCAGCCATTTTGACTCTGGCTGTTCAACAGTGTGCTCATAATTTACCTCGAATTTGTAACTATAATCAAAATGGGGAAGCTCGCAAAGTCTCTCTGTCGGCTGGCTGAATCCTTCACCAACAAAAATTTCAGCTTTGTTTTATCCGATTATCTCATACGTCGTTGCCATTTGTGATAGATTCACAGAGCACACAGCACACAAGTCTTTTTAAAATGACAGCACTTCCAGAACTGCCTGTGGAAGCTGCTTCTTGTCAGGTGACCTGACTGTTTATTAAACAGCACTAGCTGCAGTAACACAATACGTCCACAGTGTGGAGCTACAGACATTACATCAAGCATCAGAGTCACTTTTGAAATCTGTGCTGGCTACTTCTATTTTCTTTTTATCCAGACTTTCACACAAAAAGACTCAAGTGAAAAAAAATCAAAATCACCGAGGATTAAGTAACATTGGGCTGGATTTTCGTTGGACTTGTGCTTCTATTGACGGCCCAGAGGGGCAGTAGAAACATAGAAATTTACAGCGCAGAAGGAGGCAAATTCGGCCCATCATGTCCCACTGGCCGACAAAGAGCTGCACGGCCCTCGGTCAGCAGCCCTGAAGGTTACATATAAACCTATGAACAATGAACAATGGCGGAAAGGTAAAGAGCACCCAGCCCAACCAGTCCGCTTCACACAACTGCGACATCTCTTGCACCGCAACATTCTACACTCCACCCCGCCATGTGATCTCCTGGGAGAGGCAAAAACCAGATAAAAACCCAGGCCAATTTAGGGAGAAAAAGTCTGGGAAAGTTCTTCTCCGACCCATCCAGGCGATCGACACTAGTCCAGGAGATCACTCTGACCGTATTAGATTCCATGATCCACTTACCATCGTATCTGCGCCAGCCAACAAGAGGTTATCCAGTCTAATCCCACTTACCAGCTCTAGGTCCGTAACCCTGCAGGTTACGGCTCTTCAAGTGCCCATCCAAGCACCTTTTAAATGTCGTGAGGGTTTCTGCCTCGACCACCCTTCCAAGCAGTGAGTTCCAGACCCCCACAACCATCTCCGTGAAAAAGCTTCCCCTCAAATCCCCTCTGAAGCTTCCACCTTAAAACTATGCCCCCTCATAATTGACCCCTCCACCAAGGGAAATAGGTCCTTGTTATCCACTATAGCCAGGCCCCTCAAAATGTTATACACCTAAATGAGGTCTTCCCTCAGCCTCCTCTGTTCCAATGAGAACAAACCCAGCCTATCCAATCTGTCCTCATCACTAAGATTCCCCATTCCAGGTAGCGTCCTCGTAAATCTCCTCTGCACTCTCTCCAGTGCAATCACGTCCTGCCTATAATACGGCGACCAGAACTATACGCAGTATTCCAGCTGTGGCCTAACCAAAGTATTATACAATTTAAGCATAACCTCCCTGCTCTTGTATTCTATGCCTCAGCCAATAAAGGCAAGCATTCCGTATGCCTTCTTAACTATCTTATCCATCTGGCCTGTTACTTTCAGGGATCTGTGGTCAAGCACTCGAAGGTCCCTTTGTTCATCTACACTTCTAAGTAGCCTACCATTTAATGTGTAAACCCTTTCCTTATTAGTCCTCCCCAAGTGCATTACCTCACACTTCTCCGATATAAATTTCATTTGCCACTGCTCTGCCCACCTGACCAGTAGAATAATATCTTCCTGCAGTCCATGACTTTCCTCTTCATTATTAACCAAACAGACAATTTTAGTGTCATCTGCAAACTTCTTAATCATACTTTCTATATTCAAATCGAGATCATTGAAGTATACCACAAAAAGCAAGGGACCCAGTACTGAGCCCTGCGGAACCCCACTGGAAACATCCTTCCAGTCACAAAAACATCCATCAACCATTACCCTTTGCTTCCTACCTCCAAGCCAATTTTGGATCCAACTTGCCACTTTGCCCTGGATCCCATGGGCTTTTACCTTCGTGACCAGTCTGCCATGTGGGACCTTATCTAAAGCTTTGCTAAATTCCCTATACACAATATGTATAGAGAATTTAGCGAAGGAGCGAAGGAGTGGCAAGATATTTTACAGGGACTTGATCGGGTCACAGGAGAGGCGTGAGTTCGGGCCCAAAAGAGGTGAGGGCCCAGGGGCAGCACAGGCCAGCCCACACTGTGAGATGTGTGCACACTAGGTCCGTGCAGCAGAGCTGGTCTCCAGTCATCTTGGATAACCCTTGCCACTGGACCAAGACCTAGCTCTGTCAAGCCCATGTGGTGGCTGGTGTGCAATGGCCACCCCACATTAAAAATACTTCAGGATGTAGTTCGAGATCTGGACTATTAGGTCCTTCATTGAAACACCTGTGAACTTTTTGGCATGGAAGCAAATCATCCTCGACTCGAGGGATTGCCTATGATGATGATGACACTACATCATACGCATTACCCTCATCAACCCTCCTGGTTACCTCCTCAAAAAATTAAATCAGGTTAGTCAAACACGATCTTCCCTTAACAAATCCATGTTGACAGTCCCTGATTAATCCTTGCCTTTCTAAATGTAGATTTGTCCTGTCCTTCAGGATTTTTTCAAATAAATTTCCCACCACTTATAAAATTATGAGGCGGCTTGACAAGGTGGATGTAGAGAGGATGTTTCCACTGATGGGGGAGACTAGAACTAGAGGGCATAATCTTAGAATAAGGGGCCGCCCATTTAAAACTGAGATGAGGAGAAATATCTTCTCTCAGAAGGTTGTAAATCTGTGGAATTTGCTGCCTCAGAGAGCTGTGGAAGCTGGGTCATTGAATAGACAGAGCTGGGTCATTGAATAAGACAGAGATAGACAGTTTCTTAACCGATAAGGGAATAAGGGGTTATGGGGAGCGGGCGGGGAAGTGGAGCTGAGTCCATTATCGGATCAGCCATGATCGTATTGAATGGCAGAGCAGGTTCGAGGGGCCGTATGGCCTGCTCCTGCTCCTATTTCTTATGTTCTTATGTTCTTATGTTTCTCCCTTCTTAAACAAGGGTAGCACATTAGCAGTACTCCAGTCCTCCGGCACCATGCCTGAATTCAAAGAGGACTGCAAAAGGATGGTCAAAGCCTCTGCAATTTCCTCTCTTGCTTCGCTCAATAGCCTGGGTTGCATCTCATCCGGGCCTGGGGACTTTTCCACTTTCAAAGCCTCCAAACCCCCCACTACCTTCTCTCACTATGTCCATTTCATCCAGAATTTCACAAATGGGTATGCAAATGATTTGTGGCCAAACGTCCAGTGCCCAGCTGGGAAATGTAGTGATGTTTTGCAGGGGCGCTGAGCAGTAGGACCTGGGAGTGTTGAGCCGGTGTGCAATGCCCACAGTTACAACAACGGGTGAAGTTTGAGGTGGGTGGGGTGGCTTGACCCATCCACCTCCACGGAGGTGGGTGGGGGGGGGCACACACCCACTTCCATGGCACGAACCAGGTATTGCAGTACTTCCAGGAACGGTGCAGTGGCTCTAGGCCTTTTGGCTAAGAGCATTGGCGCAGAGTGATCCTTGACAGGTGCAAGGTGACCTCTGGCGTTTGTGATTTGACAAAGAATTGGAAAGATTGGCAACGAATAAAAAAAAAATTTTTAAAAACGGGTGAAATTTGCTTCGAGCGGGTGCATAGTGCCCATAGTGTGATTGCCTGGGAAAGCGGGCAGTCCGAGCTGTACTGCCAGTGGTGAGGGATGGTGGTAAGTGTGAGTGATTTTTTTTGTTTTATTTTTGTGATTTACCTGTATTTAGGGTGAGCAAGATATTGGGAATGTTTCTTGTGTTTTTTTTTGCGATTTCTTTCTCCAGGGAAGCTTCACTTCGGGCGCTCCAAGGCCGGGTCTTTAGCAATTTGGCGATTTTCAGTTGCTCAGCTGGCCTAGCGCCCTGAGAGATGTGGAACGCCTCCCTTAGCCCTCTGCCCCACACTCGGGGTCCAGCTGATGAACTTTATGGCTGCAGACACAAACCATTTCCTGCCGCAAACTTTAATTCCTGCCGCCATTATTGCCTGAAAAAGCCTCCAACCGAAAATCCAGCCAATTGTATTCGAAGGGAAAAAGTGCGGAGAAATCCCACAGAGATGGAATTTGTCCAAAAACCTGTATTGGATGCCCTTTTGGCAATACATACACAAATGGCGACCAGTTCCTCAAGGTTTTCATTTTCCAAAACTATCTTTAAAAAAATCTGATGGTGAAAGGCCATCAACCTGAAACGCTAACTTGTTTCTCTCTCCATAGATGCTGCCCGACCCGCTGAATGCTTCCAGCATTTTCTGTAAAATAAATCTGCTTTCAATTCCCTTCACTCACTGAGATGCAGAAATGTAAAGCTTCCTGGATGTTATCTGAACAGTTATCAGCCAGATATGAGGGTGTGACTGGGAGCCCAGGCTCCAGACCCACAGTTTACCTTCGAGTCGATAATCTTTGGAATGCCACAGAGCTGTTAAAAGGCAGATTTCAGCTCCAGCAACATGTGAGAATTAAAAGGATCTGACTGTATTAAACGAAAAACAATAGATCATAAGAAACAATAAAAGTCAAGGACAAAAGGAAATTTTGTCATCCAGAAAAAGAGCTCACCCAGAAAATAGCCAGACCGCATTCCATTGTGGTATCCAGCCAAGCCTCTCTCTGCAGCGTCTGCATGACCAGCCATTGTGCCAACATGGTTTCGCTCGCCTGGTCCTGCTGCATTTAGGCGTCCCGCTGGGATACAAGTACCTCCTTCCTTAACCTGCTCACTTCCTCTGTGCTCCCCCCCGGCCCCCAACATGTCTCTCCCAGGCTCAACCTCTGGACACACTGCCTCTGAATCCTCCTAACCCCAGTCCCTTCCCAATCCCTCTCATCTGCTGCGTTCTTCCAAGCCCTGTAGGCTCTATCTCTTTTCCAATTGCACTCCATTGACACCTTGTTACTGGACACAATATACACCCTCCCGATCTCTGTAACCCCCTCCGCTGACACCCCTCCCTATCTCCGTAACCGCCTCCCCCTATACCCCTCCCTATCTCCGTAACCGCCTCCCCCTATACCCCTCCATATCTCCGTAACCGTCTCCCCCTACACCTTTCCATATCTCTGTAACCGCCTCCCCCTACACCTTTCCATATCTCTGTAACCGCCTCCCCCTACACCTCTCCATATCTCCGTAACCGCCTCCCCCTACACCCCACCATATCTCCGTAACCGCCTCCCCCTACACCTCTCCATATCTCTGTAACCGCCTCCCCCTACACCTTTCCATATCTCTGTAACCGCCTCCCCCTACACCTCTCCATATCTCCGTAACCGCCTCCCCCTACACCCCTCCATATCTCCGTAACCGCCTCCCCCTACACCTTTCCATATCTCTGTAACCGCCTCCCCCTACACCTTTCCATATCTCTGTAACCGCCTCCCCCTACACCTCTCCATATCTCCGTAACCGCCTCCCCCTACACCCCACCATATCTCCGTAACCGCCTCCCCCTACACCTCTCCATATCTCTGTAACCGCCTCCCCCTACACCTTTCCATATCTCTGTAACCGCCTCCCCCTACACCTCTCCATATCTCCGTAACCGCCTCCCCCTACACCCCTCCATATCTCCGTAACCGCCTCCCCCTACACCTCTCCATATCTCCGTAACCGCCTCGCCCTACACCTTTCCATATCTCTGTAACCACCTCCCCCTACACCTCTCCATATCTCCGTAACTGCCTCCCCCTACACCCCTCCATATCTCTGTAACCGCCTCCCCCTACACCTTTCCATATCTCTGTAACCGCCTCCCCCTACACCCCTCCATATCTCCGTAACCGCCTCCCCCTACACCCCTCCATATCTCCGTAACCGCCTCCCCCTACACCCCTCCATATCTCCGTAACTGCCTCCCCCTACACCCTTCCATATCTCCGTAACCGCCTCCCCCTACACCTCTCCATATCTCTGTAACCGCCTCCCCCTACACCCCTCCATATCTCCGTAACCGCCTCCCCATACAGCTCTCCCTATTTCTGTACACGCTCCCCTACACCCCTCCCTATCTTTGTACCCCCTCCCCCTACACCCCTCCCTATCTCTGTAACCCCCTTCCCCCTGCACTCCTCCCTATCTCTGTAACCTCCTCCAGCCCCTACACCCCTCGAGATCTCTGTAACCTACTCCAGCCCCTAAACCCCTCCCTATCTCTGTAAGCCCCTACACCCCTCCCTATCTCTGTAAACCTCTCCAGCCCCTTCACCCCTTCATATCTCTGACACTAAGCTAGGTGACGGTGTGAGCTGTGAGGAGGATGCTAAGAGACTGCATGGTGACTTGGACAGGATAGGTGAGTGGGAAAATGCATGGCAGATGCAGTATAATGTGGATAAACGTGAGGTAAATGTGGTGGCAAAAACAAGAAGACAGAATATTATCTGAATGGTGACAGATTAGGAAAAGGGGAGGTGCAACGAGACCTGGGTATCATGGTACATCAGTCATTGAAGTTTGGTATGCAGGTTCAGCAGGCGGTGAAAAAGGCAAATGGCATGTTGGCCTTCATAGCTAGAGGATTTGAGTATAGGAGCAGGGAGGTCTTACTGCAGTAGTACAGAGCCTTGGTGAGGCCAAACCTGGAATATTGTGTTCAGCTTTGGTCTCCTAATCTGAGGAAGGATGTTCTTTTTATTGAGGGAGTACAGCGAAGGTTCACCAGATTGATTCCTGGGATGGCAGGACTGACATATGAGGAGAGACTGGATCAACTGGGCTTGTATCCACTGGAGTTTAGAAGAATGAGAGGGGATCTCAAAGAAACATACAAAATTCTGATGGGACTGGACAGGTTAGAGGCAGGAAGAATGTTCCCATTGCTGGGGAGTTACAGAACCAGAGGTCACAGTCTAAGAATAAGGGGTAAGCCATTTCGGACCGAGATGAGGAGAAACTTCTTCACTCAGAGAGTGGTTAACCTGTGGAATTCTCTACCGCAGAAATTTGCTGACACCAATTCGTTAGATATATTCAAAAGGGAGTTAGATATGGTGTTTACAGCCCAAAATGATCAAGAGGTATGGAGAGAAAGCAGTAAAGGGGTACTGAAGTTGAATGATCAGCCATGATCTTATTCAATGGCGTTACAGGCTCGAAGGGCCGAATGGTCTGCTCCTGCACCTAATTTATATGTTTCTAAGTTTCTATGCAACCCCTCCAGCCCCGACACCCCTCTCTATTTCTGGAACCTCCCCCAGCCCTACACTCCTCCCTATCTCTGTAAGCTCCTCCAGCCCCAGTATCCCTCCCTATCTCTGTAACGCCCTCCAGCCGCAATACCCCTCCCTATCTCCGAGCCCCCTCCAATCCCTACACCCCTTCATATCACTGTAACATCCTCCAGCCCCTACACCCCTCACTACCTCTGTAACCTCCTCCAGCCACTATACCCCTCCCTATCTCTGGAACCTCCTCCAGCCCCCCTACCACTCCCTATCTCTGTAACCTCCTCAAGCCCTACACCCCTCCCTATCTCTGGAACCTCCTCCAGCCCCTACACCCCTCCCTATCTCTATAACCTCCTCCAGCCCTACACCCCTCCCTATCTCTGGAACCCACTTCAGTCCCTACACCCCTCCCTATCTCTGTAACCCCCTACAAGCCCTTACACCCCTCCCTATCTCTATAACCTCATCCAGCCCCTACAATCTTCCCCATCTCTGTAACCTCCTCCAGCCCCTACACACCTCCCCCCACCCATCTCTGTAACCTCCTCCAGTCCCTACACCCCTCCCAATCTCCGTAAGCCCCTCCAGCCCCTACGCCCTTCCCTATCTCTGGAACCTCCTCCAGCCCTTACACCCCTCCCTATCTCTATAACCTCCTGCAGCCCCTACAACCCTCCCCAGCTCTGTAACCTCCTCCAGCTCCTACACCCCTCCCTATCTCTGTAACCTCCTCCAGCCCTACACCCCTCCCTATCTCTGGAACCCACTTCAGTCCCTACACCCCTCCCTATCTCTGTAACCCCCTACAAGCCCTTACACCCCTCCCTATCTCTATAACCTCATCCAGCCCCTACTCCCCTCCCTATCTCTAGAACCTCCTCCAGCCCCTACACCCATTCCTATCTCTGTAGCCTCCTCCAGCCCCTACACCCCTCCCTAGCTCTGTAACCTCCTCAAGCCCTACACCCCTTCCTATCTCTGGAACCTCCTCCAGCCCCTACACCCCTTACTATCTCTGGAACCTCCTCCAGCCCCTACATCCTTCCCTATCTCTGTAACCTCCTCCAGCCCCTACTCCCCTCCCTATTTCTGGAACCTCCTCAAGCCCCTGCACCCCTTCCTATCTCTGGAACCCCCTCCAGCCCCTACACCCTCCCTATCTCTGTAACCACCTCCAGCCCTACACCACTCCCTATCTCTGAAACCTCCTCCAGCCCTGCACCCCTCCGTATCTGTAATCTTGTCCAGCCCTACACCCCTCCCAATCTCTGTAACCTCCTCTAGCCCCTATACCCCTCACTATCTCTGAAACCTCCTCCAGCCCTGCACCCCTCCCTATCTCTGGAACCTCCTCCAGCCCCTGCACCACTCCGTATCTCGATTACCTCCTCCAGCCCCTACAACCCTCCCCAGCTCTGTAACCTCCTCCAAGCCCTACACACTTCCATATCTCTGTAACCTCCTCCAGCCCCTACACCCCTCCCTATCTCTGTAACCTCCTCCAGCCCTTACACCCCTCCCTATTTCTATAACCTCCTCCAGCCCCTGCACCCCTCCTTATCTCTGTAACCTCCTCCAGCCCCCACTCCCCTCTCTATCTCTGGAACCCACTCCAGTCCCTACATCCCTCCCTATCTCTGTAACCCCCTCCAGCCCTACACCACTCCCTATCTCTGTTGCACCCTCCAGCCTTACAATCCTCCCTTTCTCTGTAACCCCCTCCAGCTCCTGCGTCCCTTCCTATCTCTGTAACCTCCTCCGTCCCTTGCACCTTTCATAATCTCTGTAACCTCCTCCAGCCCTTCCACCACTCACTATTTCTGTAACCTCCTCCAGCCCTACACCCTTCCCTATCTCTGTAACCCCCTCCAATCCTACACCCCTCACTATCTCTGTAACCTCCTCCAGCCCCGACACCCATTCCTATCTCTGTAACCTCCTCCAGCCCCTACAACCCACCCTATATCTGGAACCCCCTCCAGCCCCTACACCCCTCCCTATCTCTGTAACCTCCTCCATCCCCTACTCCCCTCCCTATCTCTGGAACCTCCTCCAGCCCCTGCACCCCTCCCTATCTCTGTAACCTCCTCCATCCCCTACTCCCCTCCCTATCTCTGGAACCTCCTCCAGCCCCTACACCCCTCCCTATCTCTGTAACCTCCTCCAGCCCCTACAACCCTCCCTTTCTCTGTAACCTCCTCCAGCCCCTACATCCCTCCTCCCTATCTCTGTAACCTCCTCCAGCCCTGCACCCCTCCCTATCTCTGTAACCTCCTCCAGCCCTACACCCCTCCCTATCTCTGTAACGCCCACCAGCCCCTACACCTCTCCCTATCTCTGAAACCTCACCCAGCTCTACACCCTCCCTATCTCTGTAACCTCCTCCAGCCCTACACCCCTCCCTATCTCTGAAACCTGCTCCAGCCCTGCACCCCTCTCTATCTCTGTAACCTCCACCAGCCCTACACGCCTCCCAATCTCTGTAACCTCCTCCAGCCCCTACACCCCTCCCTATCTCTGAAACCTCCCCCAGCCCGGCACCCCTCCCTATCTCTCTAACCTCCTCCAGCCCTTCACACCTCGCTATCCCTGTAACCTCCTCCAGTCCTACAACCCTGCAAGATCTCTGCGCTGCTCCAATTGTGGCCTCTTGTGCATCGCCGATTTTAATCACTTTACCATTGGCGGCCATGCCTTCATCTGCCTGTGCCCTAAGCTCTGGAAATTCCTCCCTACTCCTCTACACATCTCTACCTCTCTCTCCTCCTTGATGACTCTCCTTAAAATCTTTTTTGTGGTTCGGTGTCAAATCTTGTTTGATTTCTCCCGTGAAGTGCCTTAGAACGAAAGGCACTATATAAATGCAGGTTGCTGTTATCATTGGTGTTGTGTATCTGTAAAGCTTGCACTCCCATGTTCCGCCACCAGAGAGCTCATTCCCTGAAGTCCCAAGGGATCCCAGCATCTTTTGGCAGCACTGTATATAAGCCTGTTCCTCACTCTGGAGTGTCTTAATAAAGACTGAGGTCACTGTTACTTTAACCTCCCTGTGTGCAGCCTCATCTGTGTTAGGAACACAATAACTGGTGACAAGAATACGAATCCAACGCAAAGATGCAGCAAACTGTGGGCATCCTGGAGAAGTTCTCAGAGGGTGAGGACTGGGAAGCCTATGTCGAACGGCTAGACCAGTACTTTGTAGCCAACGAACTGGCGGAGAAGGAAGCGCTGCAAAAAGGAGAGCGGTCCTCCTCACGGTCTGCGGGATACCGACCTACAGCCTCATGAAGAATCTTCTGGCTCCGGTGAAACCCGCAGATAAGTCGTATGAGGAGCTGTGTACACTGGTTCGGAAGAATCTTAACCCAAGGGAGAGCGTGCTGATGGCGAAGTATCGGTTCTACACGTGCCAGCGATCTGAAGGTCAGGAAGTGGCGAGCTACGTGGCCGAGCTAAGGCGACTTGCAGGACAATGTGAGTTTGATGGCTACCTGGAGCAAATGCTCAGAGACTTTTTTGTACTGGGCATTGGCTACGAGACCATCCTACGAAAACTTTTGACTACAGAGACACCGACCCTCAGTAAGGCCATTGTGATAGCACAGGCGTTTATGTCCACCAGTGACAACACCAAACAACTCTCTCAGCACACAAGTGCTAGCAATGTTCATAAATTAACTGGAACTGTGTTTGCGAGCAGAAATGTACAGGGCAGAACCCACAAGTCTGCAACTGCCAGCAGGCCTCAGGTGACCCAGCTGACTCAGAGTCCTCAACAAAGGATGAATGCAAGGCAATTCACACCTTGTTGGCGTTGTGGAGGCTTTCATTCAGCCTATTCAGGCCGCTTCAAAGGGTATGTTTGCAAGAGCTGTGGAACAATGGGGCACCTTCAACGAGCTTGCAAACGAGCTGCAAGCTCTGCAAAACCTGCTAACCACCACATGGCAGAGGAAGATCAGTCCATGGTGGATCAAAGCAATTTTGAGCCTCAGAGAGAGGAGGCAGATGCTGAAGTACACAGGGTGCACACATTTATGATGAAATGTGCATCTATAATGCTAAACGTAAAATTGAATGGATTACCCGTAGCCATGGAACTGGACACTGGCGCTAGCCAATCCATCATGAGTAAAAAGATGTTTGAGAGACTGTGGTGCAACAAGGCATTCAGACCAGCCCTGAGCCCCATCCACACGAAACTGAGAACGTACACCAAAGAGCTTATCACTGTCCTGGGCAGCGACATGGTCAAGGTCACCTACGAGGGCATGGTGCACGAACTGCCACTCTGGATTGTCCTGGGCGATGGCCCCACACTGCTTGGAAGGAGCTGGCTGGGCAAAATCCACTGGAACTGGGATGACATCCGAGCGCTATCACATGTCGATGGGGTCTCATGTATCCAGGTTCTTAACAAATTTCCTTCCCTTTTTGAGCCAGGCATTGGAAACTTTTCCGGGACGAAGGTGCTGATCCACCTGGTCCCAGAGGCACGACCCATTCACCACAAGGCGCGAGCGGTACCTCACATGACGAGGGAGAGAGTGGAAATCGAGCTGGACAGACTGCAACGCGAGGGCATCATCTCCCCAGTGGAATTCAGCGAGTGGGCCAGCCCGGTTCTTCCAGTACTCAAAAGTGATGGCACGGTCAGGATTTGCGGCGATTATAAAGTAACTATTAATCGTTTCTCGTTACAGGACCAATACCCACTACCTAAGGCAGACGACCTATTTACGACGCTGGCAGGAGGCAAGACATTCACCAAGCTCAACCTGACTTCGGCCTACATGACGCAGGAGCTGGAGGAGTCTTCGAAGAGCTTCACCTGCATCAACACGCATGAGGTACTGTTCATCTGCAACAGATGCCCGTTTGGAATTCAGTCAGCTGCAGCGATCTTCCAGAGAAACATGGAGAGCCTACTCAAGTCGGTACCACACATGGTGGTCTTTCAGGACGATATATTGGTCACGAGTTGGGACACTACCGAGCACCTACAAAACCTGGAGGAGGTCCTCCAGCGACTGGATCGCGTAGGGCTGCGGCTGAAGTAGTTGAAATGCGTCTTCATGGCAACAGAAGTGGAGGTTTTGGGGAGAAAGATCGCGGCGGACGGCATTCGGCCCACAGACGCCAAGACAGAGGCTATCAGGCATGGGCCCAGGCCACAGAACATGACGGAGCTGCGGTCGTTCCTGGGACTCCTCAACTATTTTGGTAACTTCCTACCGGGGTTAAGCACCCTTTTAGAGCCCCTACATGTGTTATTGTGCAAAGGTGAGAACTGGGTATGGAGAAAAAAACAAGTAATTGCTTTTGAGAAAGCCAGAAACATTTAATGCTCCAACAAGCTGCTTGTATTGTATAACCAGTGTAAAAGACTTGTGTTAGCATGTGACGCGTCGTCGTACGGAGTCGGGTGTGTATTACAACAAGCTATCGTTGCGGGGAAGTTGCAACCTGTCGCCTATGCCTCCAGGAGCTTGTCTAAGGCCGAGAGCGCCTACAGCATGATTGAGAAAGAGGCATTAGCGTGTGTGTTCGGGGTAAAGAAAATGCATCAGTACCTGTTTGGCCTCAAATTTGAACTGGAAACCGATCACAAGCCCCTCATATCCCTGCTCGCTGAAAACAAGGGGATAAATACTAATGCCTCAGCCCGCATACAAAGGTGGGCACTCACGCTATCAGTGTATAACTATACCATCCGCCACAGGCCAGGCACCGAGAACTGTGTGGATGCTCTCAGTCGGCTACCATTGCCCACCACGGGGGTGGAAATGGCGCAACCTGCAAACTTGTTGATGGTGGCGCAGCCCGCAGATTTGTTGATGGTCATGGAAGCGTTTGAAAATGATAAATCACCTGTCACAGCCCGCCAGATTAGGATGTTTTTGCAAAATGGATTGAATGTGAAATAATATCGGGAAGCACCGCCACCGCCACCATTGAAAGCCTGAGGGCCATGTTTGCCACCCACGGCCTGCCTGACATACTGGTCAGTGACAACGGGCCATGTTTCACCAGTGCCGAATTTAAAGAATTCATGACCCGCAATGGGATCAAATATGTCACCTCGGCCCTGTTTAAACCAGCCTCCAATGGGCAGGCAGAGCGGGCAGTACAAATCATCAAACAGAGTTTTAAACGAGTTACAGAAGGCTCACTCCAAACCCGCCTGTCCCAAGTACTGCTCAGCTACCGCACGAGACCCGACTCGCTCACAGGGGTGCCCCTGGCTGAGCTACTCATGAAAAGGACACTTAAAACCAGACTCTCGCTGGTTCACCCCAAACTGCATGTTCAGGTAGAGAGCAGGTTACAGCAACAAAATGTAAACGATGGTCGCGCCACTCTGTCACGGGAAATTGATCTGAATGACCCTATGTATGTGCTAAACTATGGACATGGTTCCAAGTGGATCGCGGGTACAGTGATAGCTAAAGAAGGGAGTAGGGTGCTTGTAGTCAAACTAGACAATGGACAAATTTGCAGGAAGCACCTGGACCAAACGAGGCTGCGGTTCACAGACTGCCCTGAACAACCCACAGCAGACACCACCTTTTTCGAGCCCACAACACACAACAAAAGGATCAACGACACCACCCCGGACCAGGAAATCGAACCCATCACGCCCAACAGCCCAGCAAGGCCAGGCTCACCCAGCAGCCCTGCAGGGCCAACAACACGCTAGCCCAGCGAGGGCACAGCCAACACAACAGAACAGACATTTGTACCGAGGCGGTCCACCAGGGAAAGAAAGGATCCCGACCGCCTCACCTTGTAAATAGTTTTCACTTTGATTTTGCGGGGGGGGGGGGGAGTGATGTTGTGTATCTGTAAAGCATGCACTCTTATGTTCCGCCACCAAGGAGCTCATCCCCTGAAGTCCCAAGGGATCCCAACATCCTTTGGGTGCACTGTATATAAGCCGGCCCCTAAGGCCTGTTCCTCACTCTGGAGTGTCTTATTAAAGACTGAGGTCACTGTTACTTTAACCTCCCTGTGTGTAGCCTCATCTGTGTTGGGAACACAATACCCCAAGTCTTTTGTGCCTATTACCTTTGCACTATGTGCTCTGGCTTAGCTCTCCCCAGACTTAAGTGCCAATAGCCCTTGCACCTTGGCTGTGCTTTGGCTTGGCTCTCTCCCTGTTAACCCCCAAGTCCTTTTGCCACAACTTTGGGTAGTGGTTACCAGTTTGGATGGTTCGATGATGCAGTGGAGGTTCCAGTGGGTTCTGGGTGTGCCCATGGCTACATACAGCCATTTCACCCCCCTCCCCCCACACAGCGAGATCATGCAGCTGACCCGTTACATTCACATACAGGGTCAGACACAGTGCAAGTACAAAGAAAGGAAGAAAAACATTTTTTTTTGCAGTTTGTATCGTGACACCTTGGTTCAGTGACTTACATTTGTTACGTTTTACGGTCGTGTGACAGTATTGGTTAGATTGCATAATTAGTTCAATCATGGTCAGTACTGAAGTAGCAGTACAGGTGTTGGGAACCTGGCTGTTCCAGGGCTCGTTTGGGGAACTCGTTGGTTCTGACCTTTCACTCCCGGACATGGCCGAGGTAGCAACTGGGTCTGGGGGCTGCACCGTCTCCACCCAGGTAGTGGGCAACACCGGCCGACTGCACGTATTGGTGCCATTTTCATTTCCAGGTCCGTGGCGAATAGTGCCATCGGGTGCCTGCAGCATGGGATAGACCCAGGGCAGGGTATCAGGATCAATGCACTCACCCTCCTGATATTGCTGGCTTGCTACTTTTGGGTACACTCTATTCCCGACATCTCGCAACATTTTGTTCTTTACATTCTTAATCAATTCGTTATGTTGATTGCCATACATACAATGTCTCTTTAAGTTCAGTTGGTTGCAGGTCTCCTTTAAGAGAACTCTGTCACGCCACGCTGCACCTCGCTGCAGCAGGGACGCCATCTTGCCTCGGTCCTTGAGATCGACTGCCTTGATCCTTTTCTCCTGCGATTCTGTCACAAAAGCTGGAAGTGTGCCTGTGAATTTGATCTTCCTCCCCAGGAGTCCTGCCACTGGAACCGGGAAGGTGCTTTTAAGTTGTTCCGGTCGGATCTTTGTCATGCAGTCGTGATGGACAGTCTGTGCCTCAGGTGCTGCGCTAGTCTGTTCTCTGGTGCCTGGCCCAAGCGAAGGTGAGGTTTTGCTCGGGGGACATCGATTGCTGGAGTGAAGAGGTCTTCCCATTTCCACTGGATCTTCCCCATCCAACTTCTTCCGAGTAGCGTTGAACCATCACCTGTAATAATCCACAGAGATAACTTGTGCACCCCGCCATTATGGATTACACTTACAGCCGCACAACCAAGGACTGGGATCAGCTCCTTGGTGTAGGTGCGCAACCTTTGCTGTACTGGAACGAGCTCTGGTTGTTTTTCGTTCCATAGCCTCTCAAAGGCATCCTGGCTCATCACTGACTGGCTCGCTCCCGTGTCCACTTCCATGAAGACTGGTACGCCGTTTATCTCGACTTCCATCTTCGCTGGAGGACAATCGTTGGTGCAGGTATACACTCCATACACTTCTTCTTGGGACTGAGCTGCCTCTCTGGCCAAATCATCACACTCCCCATTGGATTCAAAGCCAACTACCAACTCTTCTGCTAGACGATGAGTCGTATTTCTTTTACATATATGCTGGAGGTGGCTCTTCATGTTACAGGCTTTACATGCGTACTCAGCAAACTGACACTGGTGAGCCCTATGGTACTCGATTAGCACCCCTCGGTGGACTCGGAGTTCTGGAACCTTGAGGTCTGTATTCTCTGCCCTGGGCAGAGCCACGTTCTACAGTCTCGCCTGTGAAAGGCACCATTCTGTATACAGTACTTGCCGGGTTTGAGTCCACAGGAGGAATAATTTGCTTGGTGCTGCAAGTCGAGGTCATGAACGCCTGACTGATGCTGATGGCCTTCTGCAGGTTGACTGTGTTGTCGGCAGATAATAGCTTATGAAGGAGGCTCTAGTGGCCAATTCCTATAAAGAAATTGTCTCACAATGCTTTGTTGAGGTGCGTGCCAAAATCACACTGTGCCGCAAGTCTTCTGAGGTCAGCAGCATATTTTGCAATCTCCTGGCCCTCAGGTCTGCGGTGAGTGTAGAATCTGTGCCTGGCCGTGAGGATGCTCTTTTGGTTTTAGTTGTTCACGAATTAGTTTAGTCAGCTCATTGTATGTCTTATCCTTGGCCTTCGTGGGTGCCAGTAAGTCCCTGATGAGGCGGTAGATGTCGGGCCCACAACTGGTCAGCAGTATAGCCTTGCGCTTCTCCATCAATGTGTCCGTCTCCCCTGCCAGGTCGTTTGCCACGAAATATAGCTCGAGCCTTTCCATGAAAGCATCCCAATCATCACCCTCTGTGAAGTCTTTTAGTGTGCCAAAGGTAGCCATAATCACGTGAAAGTCCGTATTCTCGACGCCAGTTATTATGTCCATAATGTACTTATGAATGACTTCACGAGGCAATGGGTTGTACTCAAACTGTAGTGACCTTGGTCCTTTATTTCTAACTCCAGAGAGAAGCAGCCCTTTTATACAGCCCCTGACACCAGGGCAGGAAACCCCGGTATCCACCAGTTGCACCCTCTAGTGGTGCCAGCATGTATATACACAGTGTAAACCTTATTGATAGTACATCAAGTAAACAAGTTTCCTTCTTATGCAATTATACAGTGACTACACATAGAGTATATCTATAGTCTGCATATATAACAGCAGGTCCATATGAAATTTCTACGGACCCGGGAAGGCATCGGAAAAGCCGGTTTTCAGCGCACAATGTGATTGCGCTGAAAACCGGCTTTTCTGATCTGTCAAGCTGGAGCTGAAGCTGGACAGATCGTAGCCAGATCGGGAGCGAGGTCATTTGCACGGGCAAAGTTGCGGGATTTACGCATATCTTGCACGGCAAATGTCCTCAAAACTCTTGCGCCTGCAAAAGCAGGCGCATAGCCGACTGTTACAGCGTAAGAGTTTAAAAACAGAAAAAAGATGATTAAAATAAAAATGTTTTAAACATATTTATGTTACAACCCTGCACACTCAAATAATGTTATTTTAAACCCTAACCCTAACTATTTTTAAAAATCGTCAATTTTTTTTCTTTAAAAAGCATGTGTCACATTTTTAATTTCTATTAGTTTGTTGTCTGAGATGTTTTTTAAAAATGTTTTATGTATTTTTTGTGAGTTTTTTTTTCATTCTTTGGATTAGGAGTTTCGGAACTTACGATTCTCCTATTACAGTGAATGAGAAAATACTTACCTGTGATTGGTTGTCCAGGCACACGTGACTCCTGTGGACGTCCCGATGTGCACGCGCTGCACGTCGCAGGGAGAGGAGGCCTGTGGATCGGGAGTCCCAGCGGGCAGAGCAGCTTCAGGTAAGTGCGCATTTTATTTCTATTCATTATTGATTTGCCACGGGAAGTCCTCCTCGGAATTTCTGCTCCATTACTGTTACATACTGATTATTAATGGAATATCTTTAACTTACACAATCAAATTGATATCTAACATTGACATTTACTGGCAGGCTGTCTACAACTGCCGAACAATGTTTTGAGCCCCAGTAGGTACCTGAATACCCATGGAGCATCGCCACGCAGTACCAGTTTCTTTAACCCCAGTGGGCATTGCAGAGGACTGAATATACAGCAAACTCTCGTTTACCTGAATACGAATATAACGGGAAACCCGCCGTAACGGAATTTAAAATATTGCAAGATTCGGCAATTTAACTCTCACACACGTGAATATCTCGCTCGCTTCAACTATCGCAAACGTGGACAGGTTGCTCAATTACACATAAATTGACGCAGGCGTGGACTTCTTGCTCATTTTTCATCTGTCACACACATTGAAAGCAGTTCATCGCAACACATCAGTCTGTCGAGTGTACTTGTTCAAAACACCCTGAAATCAAACAATTTAAAATGCCTTCTGACAGCACTAAAAGCAAATGCAGCACTAGGAAACGAAAAGTATTGAACATTCAGCAGAAATTAGAAATTATAAATAAGTCTGAAGCTGGCAAAAGTGTGCGTACTTTGATGGACGAATATGAAATGTAGAAACATAGAAAATAGGTCTGCACCACCATTCAATAAGATCATGGCTGATCATGCAACTTCAGTACCCCATTCCTGCTTTCTCTCCATACCCCTTGATCACTTTAGCCATAAGGGCCACATCTAACTCCCTTTTAAATATGTCCAACGAACTGGCCTCAACAACTTTCTGTGGTAGAGAATTCACATGCTCACAACTTTCTGAGTAAATAAATTTCTCCTAATCTCGGTCCTAAATGGCTTACCCCTTATCCTTAGACTGTGACCCCTGGTTCTGCACTTCCCCAACATCAGGAACATTCTTCCTGCATTTAACCTGTCCAGTCCCGTCAGAATTTTATATGTTTCTATGAGATCCCCTCTTATTCTTCTAAATTCCATTGAATATAAGCCTAGTCGATCCAGTCTTTCTTCATATGTCAGTACTGTCATCCCAGGAATCAGTCTGGTGAACCTTCGCTGCACTCCCTCAATAGCAAGAATGTCCCTCCTCAGATTAGAGACCAAACTGTACACAATATTCAAGATGTGGACTCACCAAGGCCCTGTACAACTGTAGTAAGACCTCCCTGCTCCTATACTCAAATCCTCTCGCTATGAAGGCCAACATGCCATTTGCCCTTTTCACCGCCTGCTGAACCTGCATGCCAACTTTCAATGACTGATGTACCATGACACCCAGGTCTCGTTGTACCTCCACTTTTACTAATCTGTCACCATTCAGATAATAATCTGCCTTCATGCTTTTAACCACCAAAGTGGATAACCTCACATTTTTCTTCATTATACTGCAGCTGTCATATATTTGCCCACTCACCTAACCTGTCCAAGTCACCCTGCAGCCTCTTAGCATCCTCCTCACAGCTCACACTGCCATCCAGCTTAGTGTCATCTGCAAACTTGGAGATATTACATTCAATTCCTTCGTCTAAATCATTAATGTATATTGTAAATAGCTGGGGTCCCAGCACTGAGCCCTGTGGCACCCCACTAGTCACTGACTGCCATTCTGAAAAGGACCCGTTTATTCCTACTCTTTGCTTCTTGTCTGCCAACCAGTTCTCTATCCACATCAATACATTACACCCAATACCATGTGCTTTAATTTTGCACACCAATCTCTTGTGTGGGACCTTGTCAAAAGCCTTTTGAAATTCTAAATACACCACATCCGCTGGCTCCCCCTTGTCCACTCTACTAGTTACATCCTCAAAAAATTCTAAAAGATTTGTCAAGCTTGATTTCCCTTTCATAAATCCATGCTGACTTGGACCGATCCTGTCACTGCTTTCCAAATGTGCTGCTATTTCATCCTTAATAATTGATTCCAACATTTTCCCCACCACCGATGTCAGGCTAACCAGTCTATAATTTCCTGTTTTCCCTCTCGCTCCTTTTTTAAAAAGTGGTGTTACATTAGCTACCCTCCAGTCCATAGGAACTGATCCAGAGTCTATAGAATGTTGGAAAATGACCACCAATGCATCTACTATTTCTAAGGCCACTCCCTTAAGTACTCTGGGATGCAGACTATCAGCCGTGGTGATTTATCGGCCTTCAATCCCATCAATTTTTCTAACACAATTTGCTGACTATTAAGGATTTCCTTTAGTTCCTCCTTCTCACTAGACCCTCGGTGCCCTAGTATTTTCGGGAGGTTATTTCCTTAGTGAAGACAGAACCAAAGTATTTGTTCAATTGGTCTGCTATTTCTTTGTTCCCCATTATAAATTCACCTGATTCTGACTGTAACGGACCCACATTTGTCTTCACTAATCTTTTTTTCTTCACATAGCTGTAGAAGTTGGATCATCCACAATTTAGGCTATCAAGAAGCAAAAGAAAGATTTAGAAAGTTTCACCGCTGCTTCTGAATCTCCCGTGAAGGCAATGTCCTGCAAGAATTTGTGAACATCGAAGCTTGACAAACTAGACCCAATGCTTTATGAACGGTTTTCTTTGAAACACTCTGAAGGTGTGGCAATTTCAGGGCCACTGATTACAGCAAAGGCCAAGGACTTCAAGGTGAAAATGAATTTAACTGAAGAGTGCATTTTCTCAGAAGGCTGGCTCACACATTTTAAGCATCGCAATGGCATTCACCAGCTGGATGTGATGGCCGAGAAAAAATCAGCAGAAAATGAGGCCACACAAAAATATTCAGGAACATTTGCTGAAATGGTGCAGGAAATGAAATTGGCTGAGATCAAATATATATTGCCGATGAGACCGGCTTACTATGGAAGTGTTTGCCAACTGCTACATTGGCTACAGCAGGGGAGAAAGAAGCTGCAGGCTTTAAAATGAATAAGGAGAGGTTAACAATCTTGAATTATGCCAATGCCTCTGGAGAACATAGACTTCCACTTTTAATGATTGGCAAATCAAGGAAACCATGTGCTTTAATAGGAATTGCTCATTTACCAGTTAGCTATAAAGCTCAGAAAAGTGCATGGATGGATAAGGACATATTCATGGAATGGTTTTCAACAGAATTCATACCCCAAGTTCGAGAAAATATGAAGAAAATAGGCAAACCTAATGGGAAGTGTAGCCTGCTTCTGGACAATTGCAGAGCACACCCACATAAGTCAAAATTAGTGTCCAGTTGTGGCAACATCTTCGCCTGCTATCTGTCCCACAGTGTGACCTCGCTCATTCAACCTATGGATCAGGGTGTCATACAAAACTTCAAGTGCCACTATAGGAATAACTTCATATGCAAGTTGATCAATAGCGATCAATCAATCTCTGATTTCCAGAGAGCATACAATATTAAAGGTGCCATCTATGCATGTTCGCTGGCACGGAGAGAAGTAAAAGATGCTACATTGAAGGGGCGTTGGCGCAAATTGTGGCCCAATGTCATATTTGAAGACAGTGCTTCTGATGATGAAGAATTTGAAGGTTTTCATGTAAGGGCTAATAAAAAACAGGATGTAAAAAAAATCATGGAGATTGTCAGCAATGCACACGAAACAAACGCACTTAAATCCTTAGTAGAAGATGACATTGCTAAGTGGATAGATGTTGACATCGAAACAGATGTAACACAAACTCATACTGTGAGGAACTTATCAGCATAGTCACCAATAAAGACAAACCTGATGAAGAGATGAGCGATTCAGACAATGAATTTGAAGAAAATCAAAAAAAGACTTGGACACGCGCTGAAGAAGCAATGAAATACGTTGTTTTTTTTGAGGAGAATTCTCATTTTACTTCTCACGAGGTTCTGCAAACTCATATCATCCACTACATTTTAATTAAGAAGAAAATTAATTCATTTAAACAAGCAGATATAAGATCGCTATTTTAAAAATCAATCTCATATGTCAACGCAGAAAAAAGGAGCATCTGCAGACGAAGAAGCATTGGCAGAAATAGCAATTAAAGAAAAAGCAAATTTAACAAATTAAAATAATAAAATAACATGAACTAAATATTTTGTTTCATTTATTAGACATTTATTTTAATTTCAAAAGTTATGAATCAATTTTTATTTATTTTATTACGTTCACGTTCAAATAACAGGAACTAAATCTATTCGACTTTATAAATTTAGCATTTGTCAATTATTTGTTTAATATATCAAAAAGTTATGAATCGATTTTCAATCTGAATAGCTGACTGGAAAGAGTGGATCAAGATCTATACGATACGATATATAAAATATTTTGTGGGTGGTTCTATCACCTTCAAATATTATCTTTAAAATGTAAACTCGCCCTATCAGAAAATTTGTTTACCCGGAGTTGCTGAATCCCCAAACAATCTGGATAAACCAGAGTTGACTCTATCGGGCCAAATCCTACCTGGAAGAACAACGTGTGTTAACAACACATACGGTCATTAATGTGGAAATCAGCCAGCAAGTTCAAGGGATTACGAGAAACACTGTGCGTTCAAAGAATCATAGAAAAATTACGACACAGAAGGAAGCCATTCGGCCCATCATGTCTGTGTCCATCGTGAGTTACGAGAACTTGCTGGTCGATTTACTCCACTCCACTGTTTGTTTCGCACAACCGGCACCTCGCCCTTAGCCTCGCCACTACTGTTAAGAACTTCCTGGATTTGCACATTAGTTGCTTATTAAACTCGCTGCAGAAAGGTAGGATGGGTAATTATGAGCATAAGTACCTTTTAACAACATGATCATTGTTAATGCAATGTTAAGCAACCACTCTGTCCCAGAAAGGGAACAATAAGAACATAAGAAATAGGAATGGAGTAGGCCATACAGCCCCTCGAGCCTGCTCCGCCATTCAATAAGATCATGGCTGATCCGATCAGGGACTCAGCTCCACTTTCCTGCCCGCTCCCCATAACTCCTTATTCCCTTATTGGTTAAGAAACTATCTATCTCTGCCTTAAATATATTCAATGACCCAACTTCCACAGCTCTCTGAGGCAGCAAATTCCACAGATTTACAACCCTCATCTCAGTTCTAAATGGGCGGCCCCTTATTCTAAGATTATGCCCTCTAGTTCTAGTCTCCCCTATCAGTGGAAACATCCTCTCTGCATCCACCTTGTCAAGCCCCCTCATAATCTTATATGTTTCGATAAGATCACCTCTCATTCTTCTGAATTCCAATGAGTAGAGGCCCAACCTACTCAACCTTTCCTTATAAGTCAACCCCTCATCTCCGGAATCAACCTAGTGAATGAACCTTCTCTGAACTGCCTCCAAAGCAAGTATATCCTTTAGTAAATATGGAAACCAAAACTGCACACAGTATTCCAGATGTGGCCTCACCAATACCATGTATAACTGTAGCAAGACTTCCCTGCTTTAATACGCCATCCGCTTCACAATAAAGGCCAAGATTCCATTGGCCTTCCTGATCACTTGCTGTACCTGCATATTAACCTTTTGTGTTTCATGCACAAGGACCCCCAGGTCCTGCTGTACTGCAGCACTTTGCAATTTTTCTCCATTTAAATAATAACTTATTCTTCAATTTTTTTCTGCCAAAGTGCATAACCTCACACATTCCAACATTATACTCCATCTGCCAAATTTTTGCCAACTCACTTAGCCTATCTATGTCCTTTTGCAGGATTTTTTGTGTCCTCCTCACACATTGCTTTTCCTCCCATCTTTGTGACGTCAGTAAACTTAGCTACGTTACACTCAGTTACTTCATCCAAGTCGTTAATATAGATTGTAAATAGTTGGGGTCCCAGCACTGATCTCTCGTTGCCAACCAGAGAATGAACCATTTATCCCGACTCTCTGTTTTCTGTTAGTTAGCCAATCCTCTATCCATGCTAATATATTACCCCCAACCCCGTGAACTTTTATCTTGTGCAGCAACCTTTTATGTGGCACCTTGTCAAATGCCTTCTGGAAGTCCAAATACACCACATCCACTGGTTCCCCTTTATCCACCCTGTTCATTACATCCTCAAAGAATTCCAGCAAATTTGTCAAACATGACTTCCCCTTCATAAATCCATGCTGACTCTGCCTGACCGAATTATGTTTTTCCAAATGGCCTGTTACTGCTTCTTTAATAATAGATTCCAACATTTTCCCTACCACAGATGTTAGGCTAACTGGTCTATAGTTTCCTGCTTTTTGTCTGCCTACTTTTTTAAATAGAGTCGTTACATTTGCAGTTTTCCAATCTGCTGGGACCTCCCCAGAATCCAGGGAATTTTGGTAAATTTAAACTGTTCAGCCCCATTCTTGCATGTAGTAAATTCTAAATATATATATTTTTTTCTTACTTTTTCTTTCTGTTTCTTTTTTCTCTTTCTCTTAATCTAGTCTTTCTTTTATTCTCTTTATTTTCCTTTTTGTGTCTAATTTGACTCCATTTCACCTTCCTTCTCGGTCATTCCTGTTTCTTTCAAAACCTTTAAATCTCATTGGTTAAGTAGATACTCTGTTGGTCCCACTGTTCACCGAAGACCCAGATGTCCTGTTGCCCTCACCATGCTGACACCTCCAGCAAGTTACCGCGCAAACTTTTTTCGCTCTGAAGGGTGCAGGAAAAAGCTGACCTAACAGCATTCGCTGTGAGGTGCCCTGCTCCAGCAAGATTTGGCTGATTGTCAATCTAAATTTGATCATTTTTATTTGAAAACTCCAGGATAGTGCTTTTAGGATGGAGAGACTGTCCATTTATTTTACTAGTAGCACCTTCTTTTTATGCGGCATTTATAATTGTTCTGGGGGGGGAGGGGGAGCGGGCGGTGGGTGGGGGGGGGGAGGTTGGCAGGTGGGTTGGGCAAATCAGTACAAAACAGACACTTACTGGAGTAAAGATTGCCAGGCAGGGTGTCTCCGACTATAGTTGTAGTACATGCATGAGTAAGCATGGAGATTGACCACACAGTCTCCACTGGATAACTTGAAGCTTTCCTCCACCAGTGATCACAACATGGCATTGATTGTGTTGTAGATGCAAGCACTCTAATGACGACTCCACAAGGTAAGGGTATAGTACTTGACACCAAGAGGTCAGTTCTCTTTTATACTGGGTTACCTGCAGTGTACAGGTGACCCTTAGGTCTCCAGCAGCAGCACCCTCTGGTGGTACAGGTATAGTGTCTACAGGGTGAAGGTACATTCAGGTCTAGTGTTACAGTACATACATTTAACATGCGTACATAACAACACTCCCCCCTAAGCCTTTCTCAAGTCCTTATTGCCATGACATGGGGAGGTAATCAGTAGTGGACGGTGGGAGGTTGTGGTGAGAGTTGTGTGGGTGTCGGGTGTGATCCATGTGTTCGTGGCTGCACTCATCCATTTCCACCCCCCCACCCTTCGCCCCATACATAGACCATGTGGGTGTCACTGTTGGGGGATTCTGCAGGGGTGGAGGAAGTACAAGGTGTTATGGGTAAGGTACATATATTGTTGAGTGGCATTTAGTGGTGGGCAGGGCCACAGGGTGGTGTAGCCTCTTTGTCCTCCACTGGTGGTAGAAGTCTGGTCATCCCAGGTTCCGCTGGGAAAGCTGGAGGGTACTGCCCTCTTGCTCCCGGTGCTGGCCCTGGTGACCAGGGGGGTAGGGCTGATCTGGAGCAGGTTGCCAGTGGTGGTGGCTGTGCTGCCCATTGACTGCTGTCCCTGCAGTGGGTCTGCTCCCACTGGGTGTGTGTGAGTCCTTCCTGGGGCATCACATTGGTCCCAAGAGCCCAAGCTACATGGTCAGGTAGCCCGCTAGATCTGGGGGTCTCCCATTGGGGTTATCTTTGGCATTGTCAGTATACACGTAGAACCCGGTATCATTTCTCATTCTATCATTAGCATGCATGATACATTGGCTCTGACTGCAACTAGCCGACTCGACATTGTTATATCTCTTTACTCTTTCACATTTGTTACTTACAACGCTTTCTTGTGTACTATCAGTATCTCTGTACAAGGTTACATTTGGATACCTGCCTTTGTTAGTTACATTTGTCACGTTAGCATTACTGGCATCACTGTTCAACAGTACAAGCTTGTCACTTACATCACCTTTTGAAGCATTCCTTACATTTCTCCCATTATCATTGCCGGCATCACCATTCAACAGTACATTTATATACCTGCATTCATTAATTACACTTTTATCCTTAATATCACCGGCATCACTGTGCCAAGAGTGGAACTGTCCCTTTAATTGTTTTGGGTTGCCGGTCTCCTTTCAGGGGGCCTTGTAATCTTTACCCCAATCCGGTTCGCCGCTCGGTAACACATGTTGTTCCCTCAACGCTACCCCTCGTGGTCTAGTCACGGCCAGCTTGATTTCAGGTGTTTTGTCTCATGGTGCGGGCGCCATCTTCTTTCTCTCCACGAGGTAGGCTGCGGTGATCCTTCTCTCCCTAGGTTTTGCCACAGACGCCGGGAATCTACCTCCTGCAACGATCTTCTTCCCTCGGAGTCCTGCCACTGGAGCCTGGAAGGTGAGGTCTGGTCGTTCAGGTTGGATCATCTCGCCGTTGAGTCGTCGCCACGCAGTCGAGCTGGACAGTAGGATTTCTAGGTGCTGCGATGGGTCCAAGTTTGGGGCCACATGGGATGTCGATCGCCGGGGCCCGGAGGCCGTCGTCACTCCGACCGATTTGGATTTGCTTCATCCATCTTCTTCCCAGCAGCGTTGGACCATCACCGGCAATGATCCATAGGGGGAGCTTGTACATCGTGCTGCCATGGGACACCTGGACATCCACGCTGCCAACAACTGGGATGGTGCCTTTTGTGTAGGTGAGCAACTTTGCCTGGATTGGGGACATTTTTGGTCATTCAGCGGGATTGTCCCAGAGTTTCTCAAAGGCCGTCTGGTTCATCAACGATTGGCTCGCCCCTGTGTCGATCTCTATCGAGACTGGAACACCGTCGATTTCCACTTCCATTTTCCACGGGGAACTCACCTCTTCCAAGGGCTGAGCTGCTTCGTCTTCATCAGTGTCAGAGCCCAGGTGATCAGCCAACTCTTCAGCGACTCAGTGAGTAAAACTTCTTCTAAACTTTTTCTACACATCCGCTGAAAGTGACCTTTGGTGTTGCAGCCTTTGCAGGTATCGTCTTTGTAGCCACACTGGTGGACCCTGTGGTTTCCTCCACAGCGCCGGCACAGGGCTAGTCGGTTGGCTCCATATGGCGGACTCAGGGTTGCAGGACTCGGGGCAGCATTCTTGCCTCTGAAAGTCGCCATTCGGTTCACTGTACTCGTCAGTTTAGAGTCCTGGGTGTGGGTCATCATCCATTTGGAGTCACAGACAGAAATCATGAAAACCTGGCTCACTTTGATTGCCTTCTGCAGGGTGACCGTAGTGTCCGTAGAGAGCAGTTTATGGAGGAGGACCTCGTGGCCGATTCCAAAAACGAAGATGTTCCTTAGTGCTTCGGTGAGGTGGTCACCAAAATCACACGGTGCAGCCAATTTTATCAGATCTGCATCATATTTAGCAATTTCTTGGCCTTCGGGCCGCCGTTGGGTGTAGAACCAGTGTCTGGCTGTAAGGATGCTCTCTTTAGTTTGAGTTGTTCTTGTATTAAAGTTACGAGCTCCGCATAGGTCTTGGTTGTCATCTTCGCTGGGGCTAGCAGGTCCCTGATGAGGCCGTGAACATTGGGCCCACAACTGCTGAGCAGGATGGCTCTGCGCTTGTTCGCCAGCGAGGTCGGTGAGTCCCCAGCCAGGTCATTCATGATGAAAAAGTGTTCGATCCTTTCCACAAAGGCATCCCAATCTTCCCCGTCAGCGAATTGTTGGAAGTTGCTGAGATTAGACATGTTGTGCATGGAAATTCGTAACCTCGTCGCCAGTTGTTGTATATGTAGGCACTCTAAGACTGACTCCACGAGGTAAGGGCATATTACTTGAACTGTAGTGGCCTTAGTCTTTGATTGCAGCTCCTAGAGTGAGGACACAGTGAGGTGAGCTCCCTTTTATACTGGGTTACCTGCAGTGGACAGGTGACCCTTGGGTCTCCAGCAGCAGCACCCTCTGGTGGTACAGGTATAGTGTATACAGGGTGAAGGTACATTCAGTGGTCTAGTGTTACAGTACATACATTAACATGCATACATAATAGACTGGACTTTCGATTCAAATGTGACATTGGGCCCAAGTTTCCCTAAAAATAAATAATGGCGCTCACTTACCTGGACGCCCATTTTTATTTGGCCCTTCAGCGCTGAAAATAAAAAAAACGAAGTCTCCTTCCACCATGCGCACGTTCTATCGCCGGCGATACCCGAGCTGGTCTCGCAGGGCGTGGCTTCCAGTGTGCACCGGGATTGCACAGCGCACGCGCTCCAGAAAATAAAATGGGCAAGTAATTGCTCATGCGCAAAAAATATATATATAGTTTTCAAATGCATGGCGCATGTGCACAAAAAAAAAACCCTGTGCATGCGCTGTACAATGTATAAAAACAGCACATGGGCACTGTGAGTCACCATTGGAAAGTCAAAAGTGGCAGAGGTGGATTCGCAAGTGGGAAATACAACTTCGATCACAAGATGGCTGCAATGGAAGGGCGCAGAAAAGGCAAAATGGGCAGAGAGGGAGCCGGAGAAGGGGAAGCAGTAAGGGCGAAGAAATTTCTCGCGGAAGAAATTGAGCCCCTGGTAGACTTAATTGCAAGTAGGTGGGAACTTATTGAAAACAAGTGGAACTTTGCCAAAAAGAAACTCAAACCTTCTGTACTCGCAAGAGTTTGGGACCAGGTCGCAGTCAGGTTTAATGGAATGTCCCCCACCCAGAGAACCGGTGCGCAGCTGAAAAAGAAGTGACAGGTTCTCGGACAAGCCGTGACTGTAAGTAATACATTATATTTACATTTATGTGGGTTTTTAAGCATATGTATATTAATGCACTGCAATATCATTTGTAAATGTGATCCGTGTGTGCGCATGTGTTCAGAAGATCCTGCAAATCCCCTGAGAGGACAGACGCACCAACATTAGCATCCTCAACCAGGCTAACAACCCCAGCATTGAAGCACTGACCACACTTGATCAGCTCCGCTGGGCAGGCTGAGTCGGGAGCAGCGTGAGTTTGGCGAGAGGCCTATAAAAGGTCGCGAGGTCGGGAGGTGCGTCGCTGAGTCGGGAGCAGCGTGAGTTCGGCGAGTGGCCTATAAAAGGCCGCGAGGTCGGGAGGTGCATCGCTGAGTCGGAAGCAGCATGAGTTCGGCGAGAGGCCTATAAAAGGCCGCGAGGTCAGGAGGTGCATCGCTGAGTCGGGAGCAGCGTGAATTCGGCGAGAGGCCTATGAAGGCCACGAGGTCGGGAGGTGCGTCGCTGAGTCGGGAGTCCGTGAGTTCAGAGAGAGGCGTGCTTGTGCAGCTACAGGGAGAAGGCAAAAAAGTAGAAAGAAATAGAAAGGTGACGTCAGAGCCAAGGGGGTAAGTGATTGGCTGGTGATTGGTAAGTAGTTTTTTTTTCTTTTCTATATCAGTGAGTAACTTTTAGCACTGTTGTTGCCAATTTAAGTACATCTAAGGGTTAAGTCATGGCAGGAGAGCTCGGACACTCCTCCTGTACTTTGTGGGAAATCAGGGACGCCTCCGGTGTCCCTGACAACTACATGTGCGGGAAGTGCATCCGCCTCCGGCTCCTGATGAACCGCGTTGCGGAACTGGAGCTGCGGGTGAATTCATTTTGGAGCATGCACGATGCTGAGAAAGATGTGAATAGCACGTTTAGTGAGTTGGTCTTACCGCAGGTAAAGGGTACACAGCCAGGTAGGGAATGGAAGACCAACAGGAAAAGCAGTGCAAGGAAGGTAGTGCAGGGATCCCCAGTGGGCAACCCCTGCAAAACAGATACACCGCTTTGAGTACTGTTGAGGGGGATGACTCATCAGGGGGGAGCAGCAGCAACCAAGTTCATGGCACCGTGGCTGGCTCTGCTGCACAGGAGGGCAGGAAAAAGAGTGGGAGAGCGATAGTGATAGGGGATTCAATTGTAAGGGGAATAGATAGGCGTTTCTGCGGCCGCAACCGAGACTCCAGGATGGTATGTTACCTCCCTGGTGCAAGGGTCAAGGATGTCTCGGAGCGGGCGCAGGACATTCTGAAAAGGGTGAGTGAACAGCCAGTTGCCTTGGTGCATATAGGTACCAATGACATAGGTAAAATATGGGATGAGGTCCTATGAGGCGAATTTAGGGAGCTAGGAGCTAAATTAAAAAGTAGGACCTCAAAAGTAGTAATCTCAGGATTGCTATCAGTGCCACGTGCTAGTCAGAGAAGGAATCGCAGGATAGCTCAGATGAATACGTGGCTTGAGGAGTGGTGCAGAAGGGAGGGATTCAAATTCCTGCGACATTGTAACCGGTTCGGGGGGAGGTGGGACCAGTACAAACCAGACGGTCTGCACCTGGGCAGGACTGGAACCAATATCCTAGGGGAAGTGTTTGCTAGTGCTGTTGGGGAGGAGTTAAACTAATATGGCAGGGAGATGGGAACCTATACAGGGAGACAGAGGGAAATAAAAAGGAGGCAGAAGCAAAATATAGAAAGGAGAACAGTAAAAGTGGAGGGCAGAGAAACCCAAGGCAAAAAACAAAAAGGGCCACATTACAGCAAAATTGTAAAGGGGCAAATTGTGTTAAAAAAACAAGCCTGAAGGGTCTGTGCCTCAATGCGAGGAGTATTCAGAATAAGGTGGATGAATTAACTGCGCAGATAGCAGTTAACGGAAACGAGGTGATTGGCATCAAGGAGACATGGCTCCAGGGGGGCCAAGGCTGGGAACTCAACATCCAAGTGTATTCAGCATTTAGGAAGGATAGACAGAAAGGAAAAGGAGGCAGGGTGGCGTTGCTGGTTAAATATGAAATCAATGCAATTGTAAGGAAGGACATTAGCCTGGATGATGTGGAATCGGTATGGGTGGAGCTGCGGAATTACAAAGGGCAGAAAACACTAGTGGGTTTTGTGTATAGATCACCAACTAGTAGTAGTGAGGTTGGGGACAGCATCAAACAAGAAATAAGGGATATGTGCAATAAAGGTACAGCAGTAATCATGGGCGACTTTAATCTACACATTGATTAGGCTAACCTAACTGGTAGCAATGCGGTGGAGGAGGATTTCCTGGAGGGTATTAGGGATGGTTTTCTAGACCAATATGTCGAGGAACGAACCAGGGAGCTGTCCATCCTAGACTGGGTATTGTGTAATGAGAAGGGACTAATTAGCAATCTTGTTGTGCGAGGCCCCTTGGGGAAAAGTGATCATAATATGGTAGAATTCCTTATTAAGATGGAGAGTGACAAAGTTAATTCGGGTCCTGAACTTAAGGAAAGGTAACTTCGATGGTATGAGGCGTTAATTGGCTAGAATAGACTGGCAAGCGATACTAAAATAGTTGACAGTGGATAAGCAATGGCAAACATTTAAAGATCACATGGATGAACTTCAGCAAATGTATATCCCTGTCTGGAGTAAAAATGAAACAGGGAAGGTGGCTCAACCATGGCTAACAAGGGAAATTAAGGATAGTGTTAAAGCCAAGGAAGAGGCTTATAAATTGGCTAGAAAAAGCAACAAACCTGAGGACTGGGAGAAATTTAGAATTCAACAGAGGAGGACTAAGGGTTTAATTAAGAGGGGGAAAATAGAGTACGAGAGGAAGCTTGCAGGGAATATAAAAACTGACTGCAAAAGCTTCTATAAATATGTGAAGAGAAAAAGATTAGTACAGACAAATGTAGGTCCCTTGCAGTCAGATTCAGGTGAAATTATAATGGGGAACAAAGAAATGGCAGACCAATTGAACCAATACTTCGATTCTGTCTTCACGAAGGAAGATACAAATAACCTTCCGAAGGTAATAGGGGACAGTGGGTCTCGTGAGAAGGAGGAACTGAAGGATATCCTTATTAGGTGGGAAATTGTGTTCGGGAAATTGATGGGATTGAAGGCCGATAAATCCCCAGGGCCTGATAGTCTGCATCCCAGAGTACTTAAGGAAGTGGCCCTAGAAATAGTGGATGCATTGGTGATCATTTTCCAACAGTCTATCGACTCTGGATCAGTTCCCATGGACTGGAGGGTAACTAATGTAACACCACTTTTTAAAAAAGGAGGGAGAGAGAAAATGGGTAATTATAGACCGGTTAGCTTGACATCAGTAGTGGGGAAAATGTTGGAATCGATCATAAAGGACGAAATAGTAGCGCATTTGTAAAGCAGTGACAGGATCGGACCAAGTTAGCATGGATTTATGAAAGGGAAATCATACTTGACGAATCTTCTGGAATTTTTTGAGGATGTAACTAGCAGAGTGGACAAGGGAGAACCAGTGGATGTGGTGTATTTGGACTTTCAGAAGGCTTTTGACAAGGTCCCGCACAAGAGATTGTTGTGTAAAATCAAAGCACGTGGTATTCGGGATAATATACTGACATGGATAGGGAACTGGTTGGCAGACAGGAAGCAGAGAGTCAGGATAAACGGGTCCTTTTCAGAATGGCAGGCAGTGACTAATGGAGTGCCGCAGGGCTCAGTGCTGGGACCCCAGCTCTTTACAATATACATTAACGATTTGGATGAAGGAATTGACTGTAATATCTCCAAGTTTGCAGGTGACCCTAAACTGGGTGGTGGTGTGAGCTGTGAGGAGGATGCTAAGAGACTGCAGGGTGACTTGGATAGGTTAGGTGAGTGGGCAAATGCATGGCAGATGTAGTATAATGTGGATAAATGTGAGGTTATCCATTTTGGGGGCAAAAACACGAAGGCAGAATATTATCTGAATGGCGGCAGACTAGGAAAAGGGGAGGTGCAACGAGACCTGGGTGTCATGGTTCATCAGTCACTGAAAGTGGGCACACAGGTACAACAGGCGGTAAAGAAGGCAAATGGTATGTTGGCCTTCATGGCTAGGGGATTTGAATATAGAAGCATGGAGGTCTTACTGCAGTTGTACAGGGTCTTAGTGAGGCCTCACTTGGAATATTGTGTTCAGTTTTGGTCTCCTAGTCTGAGGAAGGACGTTCTTGCTATTGAGCGAGTGCAGCGAAGGTTCATCAGACTGATTCCAGGGATGGCTGGGCTGTCATATGAGGAGAGACTGGATCAACTGGGCCTTTATTCACTGGAGTTTGGGAGGATGTGGGGGGATCTCATAGAAACATATAAATTCTGACGGGATTGGACAGGTTAGATGAGGGAAGAATGTTCCCGATGTTGGGGAAGTCCAGAACCAGGGGACATCCTCTTAGGATAAGGGGTAGGCCATTTAGGACTGAGATGAGGAGAAACTTCTTCACTCAGAGAATTGTTAACCTGTGGAATTCCCTGCCGCAGAGAGTTGTTGATGCCAGTTCATTGGATATATTCAAGAGGGAGTTAGATATGGCCCTTACGGCTCAAGGGGTATGGAGAGAAAGCAGGAAAGGGGTACTGAAGGAATAATCAGCCATGATCTTATTGAATGGCAGTGCAGGCTCAAAAGGCTGAATGGCCTACTCCTGCACTTATTTTTCTATGTTTCTATAGTCCGCATGCCAGACACGAGACTCCCAAAGCAAGCGCTCTACTCGGAGCTCCTTCACGGCAAACGAGCTAAAGGTGCGCAGCAGAAACGTTACAAGGACACCCTCAAAGCCTCCCTGATAAAGTGCAACATCCCCCCTGACACCTGCGAGTCCCTTGCCAAAGACCGCCCTAAGTGGAGGAAGTGCATCTAGGAGGGCGCTGAGCACTCGAGACTCGTCGCGGAGAGCATGCAGAAATCAAGAGCAGGCAGCAGAAAGAGCGTGCAGCAAACCAGTCCCACCCACCCCATCCCTCAAAGACTATATGTCCCAGCTGTGACAGAGACTGTGGTTCTTGTATTGGACTGTTCAGCCACCTAATAACTCATGTTAAGAGTGGAAGCAAGTCTTCCTCGATTCCGATGATGATGATGTTCAGAAGGACCTTCTTTAAAAGTTCCATTTTCATCTTTGTAGAAGATGGTGTCACAGATCACTCGAGAACGGTCACAAACTGGAGGAGGTCAGTCAAGTAGGCTGCAACTGACAGCCGTGGGGCAGACGATAGCGCCATGATTAAATGTCACAGGAGAAGACCAACCATCAACATGGAAGCTGGGCTCAGTTGCCCATTAGAGGGCAAGCCCTGCAAATGGCAGAGTCTGGGTTGGCTAAATGTTACGTACTGCGTGTGCTGCCTACGCTTCTCCTTCCTCAATGCTGCTAACCTGCCATCTATCTTTTGTTTCGTAGAGGTTGCGCATCAGGAGGAGACCGAAGGTGCACCTGAAGTTGAAGGAGGGAATGTTCAGGAAACCGCCATTCCAGATATTGCAAATTAGGAGAATGATGAGACACTAGAAGTCGTCGACGACGATGACATGGTCACCTTGGATTTGGAGACGATGAACCCCTTGAGCATTCCAAGCCATCTCATGAGTGAGTCAAGCGATGGGACTTTTCCAGGTGTGACGTCTGGGCTGTGGGTCCAGGGGTGTAGCAGCAAGCTACACCTGTGAGACATCAAAGGAGGGTGCACTGCAGACCTGATGCAGAAAGAATGGATTCGGAGAACATAGGACATCTTGTGGGGATGAGCGGGGAGAACATCCAACAATCACGCTTGCTCCTGGAAGCCGTTGGTGGGGTTAGGGCAGTGTTATGGCGACTATCATTACAGGTGGAAAGACTTTTGGGACAGTTGAGCGAGGTGGTAGCAGCAACAGGGGGCTAACGCAGGTTGTCATTGATGCGAGGAATGCTTTCTGCTCTGCACCAAAATCAAGGGTTGGTCCTGAGGCTGAGGATGATAATGAAGAGGAACCCGGGCCTTCCACAATGACACATTCTGACTCAGTCCCTGTTGTAGACCAGCAGCAAGAAACGCCGCAATGGAAAAATCCAGGTTAAACCTGGGGTTGAGAGGGCAAGGAAGTAGAGGTCTATGGTCATACGCAGGTGTAGCGGCATCTACTGGGGCAGGATTGGCACTCAGTGTTAAGGAGGAGGATTAATGGCTTGCTTGTTTATTTTTTGGTTGGTCTGGTTGATTGCTTTTTATAACATTTGCCACTGTAATCATTAAAGTTTCTAAAGGTACGAAGGTTTTAAGATAAATCATGTTAAGCTAATTACCACTGTGCTGTACAAATTTTTAATAAACACATTTATTTTGGACTTTTAACCAGACTCCTGCTCTTCATTTCTTAATGCTGCACTCAAACATATTATAGGAGAAAGGGACGGACATAACTTGTAAAATGGCCTCAACCCTTGGAACATACTAGTGTAAGTGATACAGGGGCAGGTTCCACTACTGAAGTGTTGATGGATCCTAACTTTTTCTGGGTCACTGATACATGGTGCATGTATCCGTGACCCTGACCCAGTGTTATAAGATCCATCAACAACTTAGTACAGGAACATGCAAATTAATATCTCCACATATATAATTGTACATTATTGTCCGCCTAAGCATTCCAACACTTCATTTAAAGCGGGACCTTTGGGTACTTGTGCATGAAACACAAAAGGATAGTATGCAGGTACAGCAAGTGATTCGGAAGGCCAATGGAATCTTGGCCTTTATTGCAAAGGGGATGGAGTATAAAAGCAGGGAAGTCTTGCTACAGCTATATAAGGTATTGGTGAGGCCACACCTGGAATACTGCGTGCAGTTTTGGTTTCCATGTTTACGAAAGGATATACTTGCTTTGGAGGCAGTTCAGAGAAGGTTCACTAGGTTGATTCTGGAGATGAGGGGGTTGACTTATGAGAAAAGGTTGAGTAGGTTGGGTCTCTACTCATTGGAATTCAGAAGAATGAGAGGTGATCTTATCAAAACGTGTAAGATTATGAGGGGGCTTGACAGGGTAGATGCAGAAAGGATGTTTCCATTGATGGGAGAGATTAGAACTAGGGGGAAGAATCTTAGAATAAGGGGACACCCATTTAAAACTGAGATGAGGAGGAATTTCTTCTCTCAGACGGTGGTAAATCTGTGGTATTTGCTGCCTCAGAGAGCTATGGAAGCTGGAACATTGAATAAATTTAAGACAGAGATAGACAGTTTCTTAAACGATAAGAGGATAAGGGATTATGGGGAGCGGGCGGGGAAGTGGAGCTGAGTCCATGATCAGGTCAGCCATGATCTTATTAAATGGCGGAGCAGGCTCGAGGGGCCGTGTGACCTACTCCTGCTCCTATTTCTTATGTTCTTATGTTCTTAAGATTCGTGATGGGATTATTTAATAATAATGTAATTTATTGGAAATTACTGCTGCTTTCCCTTGAGCCTGAAGTGTCTTGCACTGTCTTCTGTGTGTAGACCTTTGGCCTGGGATAGCAGTGGGCTGCGTGGGGGGAGGCCCTTGGGCCGGGGGTGAGCAGTGAGCCGGTGGGTGGAGGACCTTGGGCCGGGGTGAGGGCGGCTGCGGTCGAGGAAGACCTTGGGCTGGGGGTGAAGACTTTGGGCCGGGGGTGAGCAGCAGGCCAGTGGGTGGAGGACCTTGGGCCGGGGGTGAGCAGTGGGCCGGTGGGTGGAGGACCTTGGGCCGGGGGTGAGCAGTGGGCCGGTGGGTGGAGGACCTTGGGCCGGGGTGAGGGTGGCTGCGGTCGAGGAGGACCTTGGGCTGGGGGGAGCAGTGGGCCGGTGGGTGGAGGCCCTTGGTCCAGAGGTGAGCAGTGGGCCGGTGGGTGGAGGCCCTTGGTCCAGAGGTGAGCAGTGGGCCGGTGGGTGGAGGACCTTGGGCCGGGGGTGAGCAGTGGGCCGGTGGGTGGAGGCCCTTGGGCCGGGGGTGAGCAGTGGGCCGGTGGGTGGAGGCCCTTGGTCCAGAGGTGAGCAGTGGGCCGGTGGGTGGAGGACCTTGGGCCGGGGGTGAGCAGTGGGCTGGTGGGTGGAGGCCCTTGGGCCGGGGGTGAGCAGTGGGCCGGTGGGTGGAGGCCCTTGGGCCGGGGGTGAGCAGTGGTCCGGTGGGTGGAGGCCCTTGGGCCGGGGGTGAGCAGTGGGCCGGTGGGTGGAGGCCCTTGGGCCGGGGGTGAGCAGTGGGCCGGTGGGTGGAGGTCCTTGGGCCGGGGGTGAGCAGTAGCTGCGGTCGAGGAGGAGGAATGGCAGAAGACTGCCCTTGCTGCTCACAGAGGGAATCTTCATTTTGCCGCTTTCTTTGCAAAACCCGGTGGATATCTCGGAAAATGGAACCTGATGGATTAACTTTGAAGTATTTTTGAAGATTTAGGTTGGTTTTGAGACCCAGAAACATCGATGGACAAAGGTGAAAATTATTTTTTTTTAATGGCCTGAATGCTGTTTAACATCGCAGGAGCAGCATTTTCATTTAACATTTTTATTTTTATACTTAGATACTGGTGAGATTTATTTTATAATGTGCTGATAGTTAAAGCTTTAGCGAGGGAGTCCATTCGGCCGGGGATAGGAGTGGGCCAGTGCGGGTTTCTCCCACTGAAGGTAAGGTTTTTTCCGACGGTGACTGTAGGCTCTGTGCGCCGGGTTAAACATTTTCATAGGGTGGAAACTTGGCCTTAAGCACAGAAATGGCGTGGAAACCTTCTTCACAGGTACACCAGCGGCAGAATGTATGGCATCAAACACTCTGGCGCTGGTAGTACAAGCTGGCGCCCCAACACTGGTGAATCTTTCAACTGGCCTTCAGCGCCAAAATACTCTCTGGGCACCGAATATACGCCGCCCGGTGCTGGGGAAATTTGGGCCATTGTCACTTAAGTTACCCATCATTGATTAACATAGAAACATAGAAAATAGATGCAGGAGCAGGCCATTCGGCCCTTCGAGCCTGCACCACCATTCAATAAGATCATGGCTGATCAATCCCTCAGTACCCTTTTCCTGCTTTCTCTCCATACCCCTTGATCACCTTAGCGGTAAGGGCCACATCTAACTCCCTCTTGAATATATCCAATGAACTGGCATCAACAACTCTCTGCGGCAGGGAATTCCACAGGTTAACAACTCTCTGAGTGAAGAAGTTTCTCCTCATCTCAGTCCTAAATGGCCTATCCCTTATCCTAAGACTGTGGTTCTGGACTTCCCCAACATCGAGAACATTCTTCCCGCATCTAACCTGTCCAATCCCGTCAGGATCTTATATGTTTCTATGAGATCCCCTCTCATCCTTCTAAACTCCAGTGTTTCAAGGCCCAGTTGATCCAGTCTCTCCTCATATGTCAGTCCTGCCATCCCTGGAATCAGTCTGATGAACCTTCGCTGCACTCCCTCAATAGCAAGAACGTCCTTCCTCAGATTAGGAGACCAAAACTGAACACAATATTCCAGGTGAGGCCTCACCCAGGCCCTGTACAACTGCAGTAAGACCTCCCTGCTCCTATACTCAAATCCCCTTGCTATGAAGGCCAACATACCATTTGTCTTCTTCACCGCCTGCTGTACCTGTATGCCAACTTTCAATGACTGATGAACCATGACACCCAGGTTTCGTTGCACCTCCCCTTTTCCTATTTCTACCGCCATTCAGATAATATTCTGTCTTTGCGTTTTTGCCCCCAAAGTGGATAACCTCACATTTATTCACATTGCTCTCATTGAACAAACTACGCTTTTCTTTTCATTGTGGCACTCTTCTTTTGAACAAAACCCTATCACGGTGATCATCATCAGTCTGTACAAAGAAGTTTAAAGTTTCAGAATGGATAATATATTAATTATCCACTAGTGAGTCTCTTTAACTCCTTCAAAGAACTCATTTGCAGCATAGCAGTAGGGCACTGTAATTTTAGGTTAATGAATTTTTACACAAGTCACACAGTATGGCTAGACAGACATTTGCCTGTTTCAAAGGAATATAGCCCAGACAAACCTTCTCGTGCTCGGTCAGAACTCGGGGACATAGGTTCAAATTAGTAAAGCGTAAATTGTCTCAAACATAACTAGATAACAGAACTGACAACTGATGCCACATTTTACAGCCCAATACCCCTTGAAATTTCCCTTTATCAGATCAGATTCAGCAGTCGACACAAGACTTTAGATCCAAGACCTGTATGTTAGTCTGGAGCCGATGGGCCCAGTCATACCCACATACTTGGCTGATATCTCTGAAGGTAAACCAAGTCAGAAACTTTAATTCACTGTATCACAATAATTAAAGTGACTTTTATTTTGGGAGGCTTTTTTTTAATCTCCAAATTATAGTTATTTAAATTTCGGGGCATTTAACGAGCATCCAGAACAAAACCTATAATTTTGTAGCTGCCAGAGATCTGAGATGTAACTGCTATTCTGGCTAGTATGGGATTACACTCAGAACACACTCTCACAAAACTTATGCTTCAATAGAATATTTTTCACAGAGAAATTGAAAATTGCCCAAGTAACTTCTGTTACAGTACACAACATAAGAACATAAGAAATAGGAACAGGAGTAGGCCATACGGCCCCTCGAGCCTGCTCCGCCATTTAATAAGATCATGGCTGATCTGATCATGGACTCAGGTCCACTTCCCTGCCCACTCCCCATAACCCCTTATCCCCTTATCGTTTAAGAAACTGTCTATCTCTGTCTTAAATTTATTCAATGTCCCAGCTTCCACAGCTCTCTGAGGCAGCGAATTCCACAGATTTACAACCCTCTGAGAGAAGAAATTTCTCCTCATCTCTGTTTTAAATGGGCGGCCCCTTATTCTAAGATCGTGCCCTCTAGTTCTAGTCTCCCCCATCAGTGAAAACATCCTCTCTGCATCCACTTTGTCAAGCCCCCTCATAATCTTACACGTTTCGATAAGATCACCTCTCATTCTTCTGAATTCCAATGAGTAGAGGCCCAACCTACTCAACCTTTCCTCATAAGTCAACCTCTGCATCTCTGGAATCCATCTAGTGAACCTTCTCTGAACTGCCTCCAAAGCAAGTATATCCTTTCGTAAATATGGAAAACAAAACTGCACGCAGTATTCCAGGTGTGACCTCACCAATATCTTATATAGCTGTAGCAAGACTTTCCTGCTTTGAAACCCCATCCCCTTTGCAATAAAGGCCAAGATTCCATTTGCCTTCCTGAACACTTGTTGTACCTGCATACTATCCTTTTGTGTTTCATGCACAATTACCCCCAGGTCCCGCTGTACTGCGGCACTTTGCAATCTTTCTCTATTTAAATAATAACTTGCTCTTTGATTTTTTCTGCCAAAGTGCATGACTTCACAGTTTCCAACATTATACTCCATCTGCCAAATTTTCGCCCACTCATTTAGCCTGTCTATGTCCTTTCGCAGATTTTTTGTGTCCTCCTCACACATTACTTTTCCTCCCATCTTTGTATCGTCAGCAAACTTGGCTACGTTACACTCGGCCCTTCTTCCAAGTCGTTAATATAGATTACAAAGTTCATCAATATATGTGCTAGATAAAGATAAATCTAACCTCGCTGTCCATTATGTAGAAACAATAATGCAGGTCAAAGTATTGGTGCATTTTTTTTTCCATCTGGAAGGAAGGGTGGATGATTTGAAAATGTATCAATGTATCTTGTAATTTCCATGTTATGTACTTTGACAGAAGTGAAATACTACACGATAATACTGAAGCATATTAAAATCCAGGCTGGAATTTTAATCTGGGGGCAGATTCGGGGAAGGCAGGAGCTAGAAAGCGGTTCGGAAACCGAGAGAACAAAGCTGGTTGGAAAAGCATCGGGATGGGGGGGTGGTGGCGGGGTGCAGGGAAAGAGGATCAGGGCCAGAGAGGGGAGGCTGCTGGGGAATGGTTGGGACCCAGGAGCCAGAGGAGCATTGGGGCTGGAGGAGAGAGTCCGGGTAGGTGATCGGGGGTTGGAGGGGGGATTGGCGGCCTGAGGAGATCTGAGGCCTTGCGGGCCGGGGGTGGCGGAGGGTGGGGTGCGGCGGTGGAATTGGAGGCCATTGGGGGGGGGGGTCAGAGGCTTCGAGGGAGAGATCAGAGGACTTGGAGGGAAGGGGGAGTGTCCGATCGTGGTGGGTGGGGTGATCGTGAGGCAGGGATGCTGGATCTAGGCTTTGCTTTACTTTAGCTGGTGGGTTCCTCAAGGCCTGAGAAACCCGACCAGCCAGTGTTACATTTGTAATGGTGGTTAATTCTGAGGCACGCCAGCCTCATTATAATATTGAAATCAGAGACCCGCCTCCTGAGAGTGGATTGGCCGCCCGCCCCTGTCCCGCTTCTGTTAAGAGCGGAGTAGACTGGTTGGAGGCGGGTTGGGGTTGGGATTCAGTTTTTAACACTTTAACCTCCCATCAGATGTTAAAATTTCCCCGATAGTGAGTCTTCATTCACTGACATTTAAGATTAGCTCTTTGTTTCCAATTTCTGACTCACTTTCAAGATGAAAAATTTAGACATATTCCATTCCAGAAGTGTCAGCTGTGTCTCAGTGGGTAGCACACTTCCCTCTGAGTCAGAAGGTTGTGGATTCAAGTTCCACTCCAGGGACTTGAGCACGAAAACCTAGGCTGGCACTCCAGTCCAGTACTGAGGGAGTGCTGCACTGTCAGAGTTGCCGTCATTCGGATGAGACGCTAAACAGAGGCCCTGTCTGCTCTCTCAGGTGGACGTAAAAGATACCATGGCATCATTTCAAAGAAGAGCAGGGGAGCTATCACTGGTGTCCTAGGCCAATATTTATCCCTCAAACAAAATAACCAAAAAAGAGTGCTTTGCCCGCGGGAATTTCTCAAGAACAATTTCTGCCCCATTATCTGGTCATTATCACATTGCTGTTTGTGGGAGCTTGCTGTACACAAGTTAGCTGCTGCGTTTCCCACATTACAACAGTGACTACACTTCAAAAGTACTTAATTGGCTATAAAGTGCTTTGAGACCGTGAAAGGCGCTATATAAATGCAAGTCTTTCCCTCCATCCCTCCCTCCCTTCCTTCCTTCCTTCTCTGATTTTAGGATTCACCAGACCACAAACATGAATGGTCATAATCGAACAGATGTTGTATAGAGATCAGCTGCTCTTGACCTCCATTCATAGTATGCATTTCCAATGGGCAAAATCAACATCACGGAATGCTCCCACAAGAAAGTGCCAGGACCTTCATTACAATATTAAAATGGCATCATATAGTTATCCATGTTATTTCTGATGGGAATCCCATTATTCATGATTTCAGGAGAAGGAGCAATGGAGTGGTACCACACAGGTGAGGTTGCACCACAGGAGGACTATGACTTGCCGGTGTTACCCTTCCACCTGGAGACACTGGGAATGCACACTTATCTTTCCAAAGTCTGCGTAGACGCTGCATCACCATGGAGGCAGTGACAGAGTTGTGCTACATGCTGCAATCTGACCTGAAGCCAAATTCTGTCAGAGGAATGGTCTGACCCATGATCGTGAAGGTCACTGCAGCTCTTACTTTTTTCCCCTCGGCCGTATTACAAGTTTGCTGAACCACTGACCGATAGAGTGGATATCCTGGAGTGCCAGTGATGGCAACCCTTCTCACACCCAGTACGTGCAGCATTATATCCACTTTACAGGTCACGAAACACAAATCATTAAAAGTAGCAACACACGTTAACAAAGCCCAAAAAGTGCACACAAAGCACAAGGGTTCCTTTCAAAAGCAGAGAAGTTATTTTAAGCTTATATAGTACCTTGGTTAGACCACACTTAAAAGTATTGTGCACATTTCTGCTCACTATATTACAGATAGAATATAGTAGCACTGGAGAAAATACAAAAACGTTTTACAAGGATGACACCAGAACTGAGAGGATACAACTAGCATGAAATATAAGATAGTCACTATTAAATCCAACAAAGAATTCATGAGAAACATTTTCTTAGAATGTGGAATTCGCTACCACATGGAGTGCTTGCACCAATAGCATCGATGCATTTAAAGGAAAGCTCAATGAGTACATGAGGGAGCAAGGAATAGTATATGCTGATAGGGTGAGATGGGGAGGGGTGGGAGGAGGCTCGAGTGGAGCATAAACCCCAGCACGGACCTGTTGAGCTAAATGGCCTGTTCCTGATCTGCAAACACTATGTAATACTATGTAAAACTAGCCAACATAAAACTCAACGTTATAGGGAGGGAGGAACGTAATAAAATCACTATCACTAAAGAAGTAGTACTCGGTAAAATAATGGGACTAAAGGTGGACAAGGGTCTTAAAAGAAGTGGCTGTAGAGATAGTGGATGCATTGGTTGTAATCTACCAAAATTCCCTGGATTCTGGGAAGGTCCCAGCGGATTGGAAAACCGCAAATGTAATGCCCCTATTTAAAAAAGGAGACAGACAGAAAGCAGGAAACTATAGACCAGTTAGCCTAACATCTATCTTTGGGAAAATGCTGGAGTCCATTATTAAGGAAGCAGTAGCAGGACATTTGGAAAAGCATAATTCAATCAAATAGAGTCAGCATGAAAGGGAAATCGTGTTTGACAAATTTGCTAGCATTTTTGAAAATGTAACGAGTAAGGTGGTTAAGGGGGAACCACTGGATGTGGTGTATTTGGATTTCCAGAAGGCATTCAAGAAGGTGCCACATAAAAGGTTACTGCACAAGATAAAAGTTCACGGGGTTGGGGGTAATATATTAGCATGGATAGAGGATTGGCTAAATAACAGAAAACAGAGAGTCAGGATAAATGGGTCATTTTCCGATTGGCAACCAGTAACTAATGGGGTGCCACAGGGATCAGTGCTAGGGCCTCAACTATTTACAATCTATATTAAATACTTGGATGATGGGACCGAGTGTATTGCAGCCAAGTTTGCTGATGATACAAAGATGGGTGGGAAAGCAAATTCTGAGGAGGACACAAAAAATTTGCAAAGGGATATAGACAAGTTAAGTGAGTGGGCAAAAATTTGGCAGATGGATTGCAATGTGGGAAAATGTGAGGTTATCCACTTTGGCAGAAAAAATAGAAAAGCAAATTATAATTTAAATGGAGAAAAATTGAAATTTGCTGCAATACAGAGGAACCGGGGGGTCCTTGTGCATGAAACACAAAAAGTTAGTATGCAGGTACAGCAAGTAATCAGGAAGGCAAATGGAATATTGGCCTTTATTGCAAGGGGGATAGAGTCTAAAAGCAGAGAAGTCCTGCTACAACTGTACAGGGTATTGGTGAGGCCACACCTAGAGTACTGCATACAGTTTTGGTCTCTGTATTTAAGGAAGGATATACCCTGCATTGGAGGCTGTTCAGAGAAGGTTCACTCGGTTGATTCCGGAGATGAGGGGTTGACTTATGAAGATAGGTTGAGTAGGTTGGGCCTATACACATTGGAGTTCAGAAGAATGAGAGGTGATCTTATTGAAACATATAATGAAGGAGCTCGACAAGGTGGATGCAGAGAGGATATTTCCACTCATAGGGGAAACTAAAACCAAGGGACATAGTCTCAGAATAAGGGGCCGCCCATTTAAAACTGAGATGAGGAGGAATTTCTTCTCTCAGAGGATTGTGAATCTGCGGAATTCTCTGCCCCAGAGAGCTGTGGAGGCTAGGTCATTGAATATATTTAAGGCGGAGATAGACAGATTTTTGAGCGAAAAGGGAGCAAAGGGTTATGGGGAGCGGGCGGGGAAGTGGAGCTGAGTCCATGATCAGATCAGCCATGATCTTATTGAATGGCAGAGCAGACTCGAGGGGCCAAATGGCCTACTCCTGCTCCTACTTCTTATGTTCTTATGTTACACAAGGGGTTTATTTTGCAAAAAGAATCACTTTGGCTGATATCACTGCGGCTGACGTGTTGCACTGTTTGACTGAAGAAGTGAAGGAACCTACAATTTGAATTACTGTGATACGGATTTCTGTAAAAAAAAGATGTCTTGAACTAAAGTTTAAATATTTACATTGAGAGTATTTAACCTACAAATTGCCTTCTCCCCTAAATAAATTGTATGTAGTATTACACATAAACTGGAACACTTTACACGACAATAACACATTGAGGAGCCAGATTACATCATAAAGTACAACAGCAACATCATTTGAGCACCTCTGGGTATTGCATTCTTAAAACCCACTCCACTTGGTATTTCTTCTTACAACAGATATCATTTCAGTTTGTGAGAATTCATGTTATTCTGATTTTGGTGAGATTAATGTTTGCAAACAGCAATTGTCATTGAAGATTGTGTTAGAGACAGGCTCCCAGGGATCTGGTGATTTAAACTGAAATGCCATTACCACCATATGATTTGAATTCGAGTGATGCTGGATTTTATTCCACTGCATGTTAAAGGAAAGTAGCAGATCCCATATTTATTATACGGCAGCAATACCACAGAGGAGTTCAAGTACGGTCAGAAATTCATGGAATCGTAGGAAAATGGCAACACAGAAGGAGGCCATTCAGCCCATCGTGTCGGTGCATCTTGTAAATTATTCTGTGAATGAAGGGCCAGCATGATGATCTGGCGGAAAATGTAGCACAAAGGGAGGCATCGAAAAAGCAGATGCAGGGGGGAGTTGTAGGGCCAGTGGTTCTAGAATGCATTGGAAGTACAGGGTACAATTAATGTCTGCTCTGCAGGGATTGATTCCAGGAAGCAGAAGTTGGTGGTAGCGGCAGGGAGAGAAGAAGAGGCAAGGCCACTGAGCAATTCACATAGTCCCTGAGTGAGCTGGTGCGGAGTGAAGGTTGTAACGCGCGTATGAAGTGGCAGATGGACACCCCGAGGTGCACCAGTTCAAGTTTATACTATGATCGATGTATAATGTGTCGGCTACACCCTTGAAACTAAACACGTGCACTTATTTCTATAAAATGTTTATGGCTGGAAAAATTATAAAATGGCCACCAATCTTGCACATTTTCTTCCAAGGCCCTGTAATAAATGGGTTAGTGCCTCTGCTAAAATAGTGAAGAGAGGTGTTTTATGCGTTTATGGGATGTGGGCATCTCTGGCAAGGCCAGCATTTATTGTCCATCTGTTATGTATTGATACTTGGGGTCACTAGACACCAGGGGGCTCCACTGTCAGAGGTCATCGGGCTGTACATGCGTGTGCGCCGGCCCTGGTATATAAGAGCGAGTACCATGTCATGTGCGATACTTTGGGCGCAAATAAAGTTGAACCTGAGTGAGTTTACAGTAACAAGTCTTTCAAGTCATTATATGCATTACATCATCCCTAATTGCCCTTGAGAAGGTAGTGGTGAGCTGCCTTCTTGAACCTCTGCAGTCCGTGTGGTGAAGGTGCTCCCACAGTGCTGTTTGGGAGGGACTTCCAGGATTTTGACCCAGTATTAGAAATTAGGGTTACCTGAAACCAATACTGAGTTTAAAGTTGTTTCTTTCTGCTGGAGACAAGTAATGGGTTAATGTATAAGCTATGTTTTACCTGAGAATGCTTAGGCTTTATTTCCCTCGGAAGACTTCCTTGAGACAGTGTTTTTAATGAGTTAGATTAGAGAATGCATAATATTTTGACTTAGTCTTTAATTTGGCCAATGAATGTTTCTATGTTTCTTCCATTATTACTGATAACCAATTATAATACCAAGGTAGAATTTGGAGAACTGCTTGAGAAAATAATTAAAAGTTAATTCGTATAAAAGACATAGACTGGGAGTTAAGAGTCTCCATGACAACCGGCTGGAGTAAGACAATTCTAACAAAGGGGCTCTCTTTTAATGGCCCAAGGTTGTGCCTGAGAATGCACAAGGCAGGACCAGATAAGAGGGTTCAGATGGATGGATTGGCCTTCAAAGCTATAAACAAGAAAAGATGTGCAATGGTTGTGAAAACCCCTCTTTCAGGGTGGGTCTTCATCAGCAAGTGGAGACAAAGAACTCGAGGCCCCATTGGGTATAGAGTTTGTAGGAGAACCTCGATAGTCCAAAAGGTGTTGTCAATATCCTATTCCAGGCTCACCCCTAAAAACACAATAAAAGTAATGCCCTGATGGCTCATTCCCGCAAACGGTGGAGGGAAATACTGGGAGCTATGCTGGTCGAACGCTCTTTGAGAGCAATCCCAGGCTTTACCGAAGGAGGTTCTAGACTAGAGAAAGAGGGGCCGCAAGTCAGAGAACTGCTCACATGCGCCAGCCAGTTGACCAATCAGGACTAGGTACCAGCTACTTGACATGGTCATATGTTTTTGCTGTATAATGTGTTATATTCTAACTTAAACTCTGATTAAACACAACCCACCATTTGGTTTACAGTCGAACCTGATTATTAAAGTGAGCAGAGATAGCCTCAATGTGGCTATTTCTAACACAGCGATGATGAACAAACAACAATATATTTCCAAATCAGGATGGTATGTGACTTGGAGGGGAGCGTGGAGGTGGTAGTGTTCCCACGTGCCTGCTGTCTGTCCTTGCCCTTCTAGGTGGTAGAGGTCGCAGGTTTGGGAGGTGCTGCCGAAGAAGCCTTGGCGAGTTGCTGCAGTGCATCTTGTAGACGGTGCACACTGCAGCCACGGTGCGAGGTGGTGAAGAGAGTGAATGTTGAAGGGTAGTGGATGGGGTGCCGATCAAGCGGGCTGCTTTGTCCTGGATGGTGTCAAGCTTCTCGAGTGTTATTGGAGCTGCACTCATCGTAATAGTTTCCCACATTACAACAGTGACTACACTCCAAAAGTACTTAATTGGCTGTAAAGCGCTTTGAGAGTTCCAGTGGTGGTGAAAGGTGCTGTATAAATGTCAGTCTTTTTTTACTGTATAATATCAGGCCCTGTGTGATTACGTTTTATTTAAACAATGTGCTGCAAATTTCCATGGTTGGTTGGCCAGTTATGATATGGATTGGAGATTGAGAGGGAGATAGTGAAAAGTGAATGAAAATGAAATAAGAAGTGAAACATAATAGCCGGGGAGGAGAGGAAAAAGAAAGTGGCTTGGGAGAAGAGGGGAAAGAAAAAGAGAGAGAAAAACAGATGAAATCAGCGACAACAAGAAATCTCTGAGCGAGGATTGTTGGAGAGAGCTGTCCATAGGAAATCTCTGACAGTTCAGTAGTACCCCCATGAAAATTGTTTCAGTAATTCTGTGCTGTTAGGAATTACCAGGGTCAAATCAGTTATCTTTGCCTCCAACTGCACCCTATTTACATTCTAGTTAACGTACCAAAAGAAAACAAGGGACAATAAAAGGAAGCAACAACAATAAGGGAACATTGATACACTTTTATTCTGCAGTGAGAGGTGCAACCATGGCTCGATTATCACAATGTACACAGGTCGTCACATTTGTACTACTTTCCTTGCGATGAAATTTGGGAATATACACTCAAATGTAAATGCGGAATGCTGGTTACTGGCCTCAGACTGTACGTGTAAAGTTTATTGACCAAGAACTGCAGACATGATTGCTAACTCTTTTAATGATAAAAACATAAAAGGCAGTGCAATGGCCTACCAGAGTTTTTTTTAACTTTGCAAATGTCCTATTATCATGCAACTTTTCTGCATCATCACTGGTGCAAGAACACCTCTCAATTCACATTTGCTCATTCTGTGCTATATTTTGGGGGGCCATTGACCTAGAGGATACTACATTGATGCCAAAAATGCACTGTAAGAATAACAACACAAGAGAGAACTGGATGAAAAATAAAAACAGGAAATGCTAGAAATAGCACAAGGTCTGCCATTATCTGAAAAAAGAAGACAAAACAGCTTCCCAGTTCAAGCTCAAACCTTCCTGAGGAGAAAGTATTATTTTTAGGGGAAATTCATCACTATTTTTGGAGGGGAGGGGAGGGGGGAAATTAGCAAGAAATCCTCTCCCCACCATTATTTTAGTTGCAATACCATATGCAAATAATGCCCTGATTTTGCAATGCTATGATGTTATCGAAGCATCATCATAGGCAGTCCCTCGAAATCGAGGAAGACGTGCTTCCACTCTAAAAGTGAGTTCTCAGGTGACGGTACAGTCCAATATGGGAATTACAGTCTCTGTCACAGGTGGGACAGACAGTGGTTGAAGGAAAGGGTGGGTGGGGAGCCTCGTTTGCCACATGCTCTTTCCGCTGCCTGTGCTTGATTTCTGCACGCTCTCGGCGACAATACTCGAGGAGCTCAGCGCCCTCCCGGATGCTCTTCTTCCACTTAGGTCTTTGCCCAGGGACTCCCAGGTGTCAGTGGTGATGTTGCACTTTATCAGGGAGGCTTTGAGGGTGTCCTTGAAATGTTTCCTCTGCCCATCTGGGAATCGCTTGCCGTGTAGGAGTTCTGAGTAGAGCGCTTGCTTTGGGAGTCTTGTGTCGGGCATGTGAACAATGTGGCCCGCCCAACGGATTGTGGTCAATGTTTCAATGCTGGGGATGTTGGCCTGATCGAGAACACTGAAGTTGGTGCGTCTATCCTCCTAGGGGATTTACAGGATCTTGCAAAGGCATCATTGATGGTATTTCTCCAGTGATTTGAGGTGTCTACTGTACATAGTCCACATCTCTGAACCATATAGGAGCATGGGTACAGCCCTGTAGACCATAAGCTTGGTGCCAGATTTGAGGGCCTGGTCTTCGAATACTGTCTTCCACAGGCGACTGGAGGCAGTGTTGGACCTCGTCTTCGATGTCTGCCCTTGCTGATAGTAGGCTCCCGAGGTATGGAAAGTGGTCCACGTTGTCCAAAGCTGCGCCGTCGATTTTGATGACTGGCGGGGCAGTGCTATGTGGCGGGGTCAGGTTGGTGGAGGACCTTTGTCTTACGGATGTTTAGTGTAAGGCCCGTGCCTTCGTATGCCTCGGTGAAGATGTTGATGATGGCTTGGAGTTCAGCCTCTGAATGTGCACAGATGCAAGCGTTGTCCGCGTACTGCAGTTCGACGACAGAGGATGAGACGGTCTTGGATCTAGCCTGGAGACGGCGAAGATTGAACAGGTTCCCACTGGTTCTATCGTTTAGTTCCACTTCAGCGGGGAGCTTGTTGAACGTGAGGTGGAGCATTGCAGCAAGGAAGAACGACAAGAGGGTTGGCACGAAGATGCAGCCCTGCTTGACCCTGGTCCAAACATGGATTGGGTCTGTGGTGGATCCGTTGGTCAGGATTGCATGTCGTCGTGGAGCAGGCGGAGGATGGTGACAAACTTTTGGGGGCAGCTGAAACGGAGGAGGACACTCCATAGTCCCTCATGGTTAACAGTGTCAAAGGTCTTTGTGAGGTCAAAGAAGGCCATATACAAGGGTTGGTGCTATTCCCTGCATTTCTCTTGCAGTTGTCACGCCATGTCCGTTGTACCCTGTAGAGGACGGTATCCACACTGTGACTCCGGGAGGAGCTCCTCAGCCACAGGGAGAAGACGGTTGAGGACAATTCTAGCGATGACTTTCCCAGTAGCTGACAACAGGGAGATTCCTCTGTAGTTGCCGCAGTTGGACTTGTCCCCTTTTTTAAAGATGGTCATGATTACGGCATCTCTGAGATCTCCCAGCATGCTCTCCTCCTTCCACGTTAGAATAATTCATGCACAGGCATCTTCCACCCTTCAAAATGAAGGTCGGAACCTGGAACGTCAGGACCCTCATGGACAACTCCAACAGCGACAGACTGGAATGCCGCACCACCATATTTGCCCGGGAAATTAAATTAGATGCTTTGACATTGACATCACTGCCCTAAGCGAGACCTGGCGGTCAGGGGAAGGCTAGCTCAAAGAACAAGGTGGAGGTTACACCTTCATCTGGAAAGAAAAACCAGAAGAACCCGCCTCCATGGAGTTGGTTTTGCCATTAAGAACGAGCTGGTGGGCCGCCTCAGAGACTCCCCCTGCGGAATTAGCGAACGTCTCGTGACTCTCCGGCTCACCCTATCCCAGAACAGTTATCAGTGCGTATGCCCCAACATGTTATCAAATGCAAATCACATCACTGCGATGGCAGTTCTGTCATCGCCTCCTGATTTCCTGATTTGACTGAGCCAAAAAAAGTTTAAAATAAAAATAAATAGAAACTGCAAACGCAGGGGATAAAAACACAGCAGGTCAGTAGAGAGAAAAGAGAGGTGGTGACATTTCGGGGTGTAACTTTGATCAGAATTGTGCATTTGCAAAATAAAATCCATGCGTTTCAATAGGGACAAGAGACTGTGATCAGTTAGTTGTTTGAAACTTTTGTTTTGTTCCCCTCCCTCTTTCCTAAACCACTGACAGGCACCAACATGTATGTTTCACTTAGAGAAAAGCAAAGTTGTTTTTTAATGAGTTGATTTGGGAGTGAGAGAACGTTGAGTGAGGAGGTGGGTCTGTCAGTAATCCTCTCCTTCAGTACAAGGCAGCAGCTGTGAGAGCCAGGAGCTGGCCACACACACAGAGACACCTTCACAAACTTTCTGCTCTCTGGGCAAAAGTTGGGAGGCGCGTGCCCGCTGGTCTCGCGAGAGCGCGCGGCGCGGGCCGCCCCTGTGTCTGTCTGTCAGAGAGTCTCAGAGTGTGTGTGTGTGTCCGAGTCTCTCAGTGTGTGCAGCTGCCGGGGATGGCAATGTACCGCCTTGGGCTCCTCACGTTTCCCTTCTCCCTCACACTGCTCGGCCCGCTCCTTTTCAACTCCTCAGCCTCACAGCAGCCGCCCATCCCCACCGGTGAGCAATGTCTTTTTTATATATATATATATATAGTGCCCCCCTCCTCTCCCCAAACTCCACACAATAACCACTGGCATTGCTTTCAATCCAGGCTGGGAGGTTTGAGTCAGTTGGTAAAGTTGATCCCTCTTGGATATTTTATTTTGTAATCTGTATAAGTTAACTTTCATAGTATTGATGAGTGATAATTTCTCATTTTTATAAATTAAGTTTCATAGTATTGATTAATGATTATTGATTTTTCATTTTTATAAGTTGTAGACAATTGAAGGATGAAATAAAGTTTTATTAACTTTTGACAGTTTTATTGACTTTTTTTTCCCCCTAATGAAGTTTAAATGTTGTATTTTAGTTGTGACAGTGGTCTCCCTCCTTCCCTCCCCGACTGACTGTCCATTTGTTTAACTGGATAAACCATTTCCCTAATGTAGAAGCTTTAGTTTGCCACTACATGTTTATGTTGAGGGGGGCAGGGATCTGAATGTTGGATGGGTATACAAATGTATCCTGTATGTCCTTTCAACATGCAAATACGTTGCACCTGAAATGACTTATGTGGTTGCGTTAATTCCTTGTGGATCGTGTCAATCTGTTCTGTTCATTATCACATGTTGCTTTTACAAGACAAGAGTGTTTACTTTAGACCCAGAAACTGTCCAGGCTTATAGTTGGAAAAAAAATGATGATCTGAGCCGTCTGCATGCAAAGCAGCACGTAATTCTGCTGCTGAATGCTTTGAGTGTCTCTCAAATTTTCCAAATATTTATTTGTACACCTATTTGAAAACAATCTTAGCAGTTCTTTATGTAAGTAGAGCTAAATTTTCTGTTCCATATTTGCAAGAACAAAGTATCTTTTAAATATAGCCAGTGAATTTGTTGACTTTACTGAAGTATCTAACCCCCTCGCCAGGAAATTCCTCAGCAGAAATGCTTTTTGGGTAAATCCTTTTATTGATATTTGCATTGTATATAGACTTTCTGTGTGATATATTTCTGACCTCCAATCTTGGGATACGCGATGAGCACAAAGTGCAATTTTGTGTAGCTTTTATAATTTTCCTGATGTCCTTTTAAGCAATGCCTCGATTTTAAAATTCTCATCCTTGTTTTCAAATCCCTCCATGGCCTTGCCCTTCCCTATCTCTGTAATCTCCTCCAGCCCCACAACCCCCCCGAGATGTCTGTGCTCCTCTAATTCTGCCCTCTTGAGCATCCCTGATTGTAATCGCTCAACCATTGATGGCCGTGCCTTCTGTTGCCTAGGCCCCAGGCTCTGGCACTCCCTCCCTAAACCTCTCCGCCTCTCTACCTCTCTTTCCTCCTTTAAGACGCTCCTTAAAACCTACCTCTTTGACCAAGCTTTTGGCCACCTGCCCTAATTTCTCCTGTGGCTCGGTGTCAAATTTTTTGTTTCATAATACTTCTGTGAAGCGCCTTGGGATGTTTCACTACATTAAAGGCGCTATATAAATACAAGTTGTTAAGCAAGGAGTGCGGTGCAAATGTGATGATGTGTTCAAAGAACTACGGGTTACTTTTCATCCTCTACTCATAATATGTCATTATTGTGAGTGATTTCAACACCTCTGCGTATTTTAAGTGTAATTTTCTTTTGATTGTTACGCATTGCAGTCGCTAGTAAACGTGGCAACCAGTTTGCGCGCAGTAAGGACCCAAAATAATGTTTTTTTTTTACAGTGGTTTTGGTTGTGGGTTAAATGCTGAATAGAATGTAATAATTAAATGAAAGCTGAAGTAAAGAGAAGGGGTAAGAGAGAGGTATGGGAGCTGGTGAAGAGGAAAGGTGAAGGTGTCTGTCGGAAGGGATGGTGAGGAAAAGATAAAGATAAGAGTAGGAAGAGTGCTGTGAATGAGAAGGAGGGTCTCCCGTTTTCTCCCTCCGCACATCATTTATATAATGGCCCGGATTTTGCGGTGGTAATGACGGCAAAACTGCCAGCATTCGTTGTCATTACTCCTCTGAAACTGACAGCAACATTTGGAGTCTGCGCATGTGCAGATAAAGGTGGAAATACAGAGTTTGTGATCAGTCATTCCCTGCTCCTCCACACGTTGCTCTGTGGGACTCCCCGGAGCCGGCAATCGATTCACATCACAGTTCTCGATTGAAACGTCCCCTATTACATTGGAATATAAACCACCCCCCAAAATATCAAGCATTGTTGAAAGATGTATCATCATCATCATCATAGGCAGTCCCTCGGGATCGAGGAAGACTTGCTTCCATTCTTGGCATGAGTTCTTAGGTGGCTGTACAGTCCAATACGGGAATTACAGTCTCTGTCACAGGTGGGACAGAAAGTGGTTTGAGGAAAGGGTGGGTGGAGAGTCTGGTTTGCCGCACACTCCTTCCGCTGCCTGCGCTTGATTTCTGCATGCTCTCGGCGACGATACTCGAGGAGCTCAGCGCCTTCCCGGATGCACTTCCTCCACTTCGGGCGGTCTTTGGCCAAGGAGTCCCAGGTGTCAGTGGGGATGTCGCACTTTATCAGGGAGGCTTTGGAGTGTCCTTGGATTGTTTCCTCTGCCCACCTTTGGCTCATTTGTAGTGAAGGAGTTCCGAGTAGAGCGCTTGCTTTGGGAGTCTCGTGTCAGGCATGCAAACTGTGGCTTGCCCAGCGGAGCTGATTGAGTGTGGTCAGTGCTTCAATACTGGGATGTTGGCCTGGGCGAGGATGTTAATGTTGGTGCATCTAGGCTTTTAATGACGTATTGACTGCTGATCAATCGTTCTGGCCTAGAAAAACTATTTTATATTTGTGCAATGTCAAATATTTCTATTAATATGAAGAATTAGATGGCTTTTCATTTTTTTTAAAGTTTGTTTCAGTTTCAGTTCTGTCTTAATCCTATGTGTATGTCCCAATCTTTATTTCTGTTGCTGTAAAATTTATAAAAAGTAAATTATAATCGTTGCATTTTACTTCCTGGTTTGCTGTCTGAGAATTCTTCAGTGTGATTGGTTATTTAGCCTGCTTGATGACATCACTATTGCTAAATGCTGGAGATTTGTTTGATTTGGTGCCAGATTCAATGTCGGGAGAGCTGAATTCACGTCACAGAGATGACTGAATGTTTGTGGGCAGCTTCTTCCGAGGTCAGCGGTGAGCGGATCGCTTGGCTGATGATCGCAGATTCTGGGCCATTGAACCTTACTCTTCTATTGTCTATAGCGCTTTGTTTCTGTCTCCTAAGTACAAGTGGTATTCTCGGTCTGTTTGTTTAACCAACAAAATTCCACTAATCTGCATGGATGCCATTGCATTAAAATGTCCTATCTCTATGAAATTGTGCTTTACAAACTGTAATTTGCTATTCAGGCAAGTTGTACAAACAGGTATGCCGTGAGTTTGGACACTGCTTTCATCTTTTACAATCTAAATTTAGCCCAGAATAACGAGATGAAAATATTTCCATTGCTAATTGTAACCCAGTGCGGATAGCCTTTATCTGTTTCCTTATGGGTGTGGTTTTGCAGTGGAAATTTGTCTGTAATTTGGTAGCGAAGTATGAATTTCACTCAGATGTGGCAGTTGTCATGCTGTTGCAACAGGGAATAGGGGTAAGGTACATTATTCAGACAGTATCAAAGGAGCATTGTTATACATCTACCCTATCTTTGGGGATATTTGCTGATACCGGATAGAAAATAATATATTGAGATAAATAGAACTGTGATAACTTATGGAAACTAAATCAAAATAAGAGTAATATCTTTCAACAACTTGCATTCATAAAGCGGGTTCAGTGTAGAAAAATGCTCCAAGGCGGTCCACAGGATTGTAATTGGGAAGATAATGGATGTTGAGCCAAAGAAAGAGTGATTAGGAGGGGGATCCAAAGCTTGGCGGAAGAGGTGGGTTTTAAGGAGAGTATTAAAGCAGGAGAGGAAGATGGATGGATTTCCGAAAGTGTGGGACCTCGATAGCTGAAGACATGGCCGTCAGTGGTGGGGAATGCAAGAGAGGCTGGTGGAGGAGCAGAGAGTTTGGGGGAAGGTTGTCAGGCTGGAGAAAGTTGCAGAGAGGGAGGGACGAGGCCATGAATGCATTTAACCACAAGGATGGCAATTTTATTGTTGAGGTGTTGGGGGACTGGGAGCCAATGCAGATTGTCAAGGACACAGTGGTGGTTGAGTGGGATTTGGGCAGCTCGGTGGACCTTTTGGATAATGTCAAGAGAGGTTCGGGGTAGATGTAAGCTTACTCAAGACGGATTCAAACTTGGGATGAAGGCAAAGGAGCAGTGACGACCAATAGACAACAAGTTCAGCCTAGCATTCTACTTGAGTTATGCAGCTCTCAGTCGTTGATAGAGTTATTATTTATCATTCTGTTACTGAAATAAAACAGCAACGTGCCTAGGATTCTTGATCATGTTGTGACTGTGCCGTGATGTGTAATTTAATCCACAATCCATATTTAACACTTCAAGAACTACTGTAATAATTATGTTCTAATCTCTTACTTGTATTTAAAAACAAAACACTTCCTTTCCCAAAATACGCCATGATCAACCTAGATTCTAACCCATGTCACGATGAAACGAATAGAAATTTCTTTTTTAAAGAAAAAGATTTTAAAAATCTGAATCAGGACAAACTGGGCCATTGCTTTGGTGCTGCAGTGGTTATAGGATACAGATGTGAATTAGCCAGATATGGCTGCGCAGAAATATGGATGGGGGTGTAAGGTCAGTAAGATGACATCAGTGTAAAAGCATGAAGATAGGAAACAAATACATGTGAAAAGTAAGTCGGCAATGGGCAGAAGCAGCAGCTGTGAGCAGATTACAATCTATCAGTAGGAAGATGTGTTGCCTGTTAGACCGTGCAAAAATCCTGTAAAAACCAGTGCTTATATTTTCAGTGGATTGAAGTGGTTTTCTCAGAAGGAACTTTTGTATGGGTTAGCCAGAATGCTTTGGATGGTTGGTTGTATGAAATTTAGTTTCACTAATGCGTTCCCAAAAATGAATCCTCATTTGTTCTTTCAATCAATGGGAGCAAATGATGAATTAAGCTATATGTATTTTTTTTAATCCACAAACAAGCTGGATTTGTACACAATGCTTGAAACACCAGTTGAGATGATTATTATTAGGGGATGAATCTTACTAAAGTAAGCAAGAACAGAATTCTTAAATAACCTTGAGGTCCATATATGGTATTTAGTTGTAATTCAAGGGCTAAATGTTGTCACCCAGATATTTAAATGGCCTTTGAGTTTAGAAGCACCTCTCGTGAATGGGCAGTTGACTTTATTTTTAATTCGTTCATGAGATGTGGGCTTCGCTGGTGAGACCAGCATTTATTGCCCATCCCTAATTGCCCCTGAGAAAGTGGTTGTAAGCCCCCTTCTTGAACCGCTGCAGTCCGTGTGGTGAAAGTATTCCCACAGTGCTGTTATGGAGGGAGTTCCAGGAGTTTGACCCAGCGACGATTAAGGAACAGCGATATACTTCCAAGTCAGGATGGTGTGTGACTTGGAGGGGAACGTGGAGGTGGTGGTGTTCCCATGTGCCTACTGCCCTTGTCCTAGTTGGTAGAGGTCGTGGGTTTGGGAGGTGCTGCCGAAGAAACCTTGGCGAATTGCTGCAATGCATCTTCAATTACAAACAACCTCGAGTATAGAGGACAAGAGCGAATCGTGTGTAGATTTCTCGGGCAAGGGGAATAGCTTGGTTCTGGTTGAGTGCCAATGTGTAAAGTAGCTTCATCTCACCAAAAATATTCTCCTCAATATCTGTGGCATGTTCAATGAATATCTGGAATCACCATTTCTGGCAGTGAGGGTGTTCGAGCACCCAATGAATGTAACTACAGCAATCTTGTTTTGAGGCACCTGAAAGAATTTTACTGAAATTGCAATCTATAATATCAGATTGCATACAGGAGTGAATGGATACATTAACTGAAGAGGGGGAAAAAAAATCATTTAATTTTCCAAGAAGCTCAAACCAGTCATTACCCAACAGTGCTTGTGTGTGATTACTGGTTTTCCAACAGTGGTGGGCATTGATGTAAAGACATGGAGACGCATTCCTGATGATTTATTACTCTGGCTTCACTTACAACACCTTCAAATTGCATTTATGTAGTATTTTGCACATCTCCAGGATGTCCCAAGTTATGTAATTTGTTGGGAGAGGCAAAACAGCAGAAAATCCCAGGCCAATTAGGGAAAAAAAATCTCAGAAATTCCACTCCGAGACATGCAGGCGACTGAACCGGGAGCAGATTTATATTACAGAAACCTACCCCTTGTGTAAGGTGATCGCTCCGCCTCACCAGAAACCGGTCCAGCTCTCTCTCGCAGGAATACAGCGAATCAGATTTCACTGCTCGAGCTGGCAACCTGTTCCCAGGTCCGCTATTCTCTGGGCAAAGAAGAACCACCTAGCATCCAAGCTAGTTCTGCCCTTGTGTAACTTGTGAGCGTAACCCCTGGTCCTCCCAAACCCATCCAATTGAACTTATCGGTCCACTTAACCACAATCTAGACGCTTCATTATTTGATCAACTTCGATCACATTCCCTCCTCTCCCGCCAATCTCCGAGAAGAGAAATGTGGGAGAAGTTATTTCAGCTCTGAGTGCGAAACCTTACACTTTTTATCCTTCAGTGATGCGGCATGTAATAATATATAGAAATTTGGCACATGTCGTCAAGTGTTCAGAATGGCAAGTATAATTCTGTATTGAATCTTATATTTAATGTGTTTGGTGTTGAGTACCTCAGTCCAGGAATTACAAGTGGTGAATTTAGTTCAACAGTACTTCCCAGAATCACTGATAGTTTCACCCACATCCTAGACTCAATATTCTTCCCAATATACGCTCTCTCGCCTTTTGTTAGCTTTTTCAGATGTACAGTAATCCTTCAGTGAACATTGAGCTTGGAGATTTTGTGATTTTTTTTGTTTCTTTGCTATACTTTTTGACATTGCAAAAACTGTTTTTTGGACAATTCCAACTTTCCAATACTGTACTTACAAAGATTTCTCTCCTTGTCTCAGATACCCTGCTTTTCTTGCATTAGTACAGCATGTGAAATGTTTTGTAACAGCGTCACGTGCTCCAGAAGTTTCTTCTGTGACATCCATGAGGGAGGAATTTTAGTTCATCGAAAATAAAATGAAAGCACAGTTAGAGCCCCAACATCATTTCCACCTTAACTTTTAAGGGTTAGTTTTGATTCAATAATTTTTCTTGAAAGCAATTAATAAGTGAAATATGCTTTCATTCTGCTCGGGGCTGGATTTTCAGGTTGTTTGCGACCTGGTTTTCGCCGGGTTTTGACCCTCCGTGGTGAAAAATGGGGCGGTCAGCTGTTTTCCGCCCGGTCGCAATCCTCGGGCCTGGTTTTTGCGGCGGCGTTTGGAAGCACCGCCGGGGAGAGCTGCGCCGGGTGTACCACGGCTCGCAGTGCGACACCACTGCCTGTTTCGAGTCTCACCCGACCTGTCCGCCGCGAAACACGCCGCGCGATGACCCACCGGGGAAAACACAGCGGTGCAGCCCTGCCCGCGGTGGGGAGAGGGATAAACTGGAAAAACAGGTAAGTTCCAGTGTTTGTTCTTTTATATTTTTGCAGCGATTTGTGAGTTAAGGTGTGGGGCAATGTTTTTTTGAAATTTTCTTTTCCCTCCCAAGGCCTCTCGGACCGCTCCCGGCCCCGCGCTAACGTTGCTGAGGTTCCCGTTTTTGCAAAAATAGTTCAACGCCTCCGTCTGCACTGTGCCCTGGCGCGTGCCTAACTGACGAAAGTTGATCAATTAATCGCTAACGCTAACTGGACGGTTTCACCCTGAAAACAGCAAAGCAGAAAATCCAGACTGTAAACGGGTTATTTTGAACTGCTCATTGTCTCTAGTCGGGGTGTGCCAAGGACTGACTGTTCATTTGATACGTGCTTTTGATACGTGGCATTGCAGTCCAAACTCAAAATGAAGAACAATAAGCAAAAGCTTGCACTGCCTTTAGCTGCACTGTAGTTAAAACTCAAAGGAATAGGTTGCAACTTTAAATGCACACTTACACGCTTTTACTTGTGGGATAATATCATATCTTTATCCTCCCTATCTCTGTAACCCCCTCCTGCCCCTACACCCCTCCCTATGAGTGCATAAGGGATGGTTTTCTGGACCAATATGTCGAGGAACCAACTAGGGGAGAAGCCATCTTAGACTGGGTGTTGTGTAATGAGAGAGGATTAATTAGCAATCTCATTGTGCGAGGTCCCTTGGGGAAGAGTGACCATAATATGGTGGAATTCTGCATTAGGATGGAGAATGAAACAGTTAATTCAGAGACCATGGTCCAGAACTTAAGGAAGGGTAACTTTGAAGGTTTGAGGTGTGAATTGGCTAGGATTGATTGGCGAATGATACTTGAGGGGTTGACTGTGGATGGGCAATGCCAGACATTTAGAGACCGCATGGATGAACTACAACAATTGTACATTCCTGTCTGGCATAAAAATAAAAAAGCGAAAGTGGGTCAACCGTGGCTATCAAGGGAAATCAAGGATAGTATTAAAGCCAAGGAAGTGGCATACAAATTGGCCAGAAATAGCAGCGAACCCGGAGACTGGGAGAAATTTAGAACTCAGCAGAGGAGGACAAAGGGTTTGATTAGGGCAGGGAAAATGGAGTACGAGAAGAAGCTTGCAGGGAACATTAAGACGGATTGCAAAAGTTTCTATAGATATGTAAAGAGAAAAAGGTTAGTAAAGACAAATGTAGGTCTCCTGCAGTCAGAATCAGGGGAAGTCATAACGGGGAACAAAGAAATGGCGGACCAATTGAACAAGTACTTTGGTTCGGTATTCACTAAGGAGGACACTAACAACATTCCGGATATAAGAAGGGTCAGAGAGTCTAGTAAGGAGGAGGAACTGAGGGAAATCCTTATTAGTTGGGAAATTGTGTTGGGGAAATTGATGGGATTGAAGGCCGATAAATCTCCAGGGCCTGATGGACTGCATCCCAGAGTACTTAAGGAGGTGGCCTTGGAAATAGCGGATGCATTGACAGTCATTTTCCAACATTCCATTGACTCTGGGTCAGTTCCTATGGAGTGGAGGGTAGCCAATGTAACCCCACTTTTTAAAAAAGGAGGGAGAGAGAAAACAGGGAATTATAGACCGGTCAGCCTGACATCGGTAGTGGGTAAGATGATGGAATCAATTATTAAGGATCTCATAGCAGCGCATTTGGAAAGATAGGTCCAAGTCAGCATGGATTTGTGAAAGGGAAATCATGCTTGACAAATCTTCTGGAATTTTTTGAGGATGTTTCCAGTAGAGTGGACAAGGCAGAACCAGTTGATGTGGTATATTTGGACTTTCAGAAGGCTTTCGACAAGGTCTCACACAAGAGATTAATGTGCAAAGTTAAAGCACATGGGATTTGGGGTAGTGTGCTGACATGGATTGAGAAATGGTTGTCAGACAGGAAGCAAAGAGTCGGAGTAAATGGGTACTTTTCAGAATGGCAGGCGGTGAGTAGTGGGGTACCGCAAGGTTCTGTGCTGGGGCCCCAGCTGTTTACACTGTATATTAATGATTTAGACGAGGGGATTAAATGTAGTATCTCCAAATTTGCGGATGACACTAAGTTAGGTGGCAGTGTGAGCTGCGAGGAGGATGCTATGAGGCTGCAGAGCGACTTGGATAGGTTAGGTGAGTGGGCAAATGCATGGCAGATGAAGTATAATGTGGATAAATGTGAGATTGTCCACTTTGGTGGTAAAAACAGAGAGACAAACTATTATCTGAATGGTGACAGATTAGGAAAAGGGGAGGTGCAATGAGACCTGGCTATCATGGTACATCAGTCATTGAAGGCTGGCATGCAGGTACAGCAGGCGGTTAAGAAAGCAAATGGCATGTTGGCCTTCATAGCGAGGGGATTTGAGTACAGGGGCAGGGAGGTGTTGCTACAGTTGTACAGGGCCTTGGTGAGGCCACACCTGGAGTATTGTGTACAGTTTTGGTCTCCTAACCTGAGGAAGGACATTCTTGTTATTGAAGGAGTGCAGCGAAGGTTCACCAGACTGATTCCCGGGATGGCGGGACTGACCTATCAAGAAAGACTAAATCAACTGGGCTTGTATTCACTGGAGTTCAGAAGAATGAGAGGGGACCTTATAGAAACGTTTAAAATTCTGATGGGTTTAGACAGGTTAGATGCAGGAAGAATGTTCACAATGTTGGGGAAGTCCAGAACCAGGGATCATAGTCTAAGGATAAGGGGTAAGCCATTTAGGACCGAGATGAGGAGAAACTTCTTCACCCAGAGAGTGGTGAACCTGTGGAATTCTCTACCACAGAAACTTGTTGAAGCCAATTCACTAAATATATTCAAAAAGGAGTTGGATGTCGTCCTTACTACTCGGGAGATCAAGGGGTATGGCAAGAAAGCAGGAATGGGGTACTGAAGTTGCATGTTCAGCCATGAACTCATTGAATGGCGGTGCAGGCTAGAAGGGCCGAATGGCCTACTCTTGCACCTATTTTCTATGTTTCTATCTCTGCAATCCCCTCCAGCCCCACAACCCCCTGAGATGTCTGTGCTCCTCTAATTCTGCCCTCTTGAGCATCCCTGATTATAATCGCTCCACCATTGGAGGCCGTGCCTTCTGCCCAGGCCCCAAGCTCTGGAACTCCCTCCCTAATCCTCTCTGCATCTCTACCTCTTGGTCCTCTTTTAAGACACTCCTTAAAACCTACCTCTTGGACCAAACTTTTGGTCATCTGCCCTAATTTCTCCTTGTATGTCTTGGTGTCAAATGTTTTGTCTTATAATATTCCTGTGAAGTGCCTTTGGACGGTTTACTACATTTAAATGTGTTATATAAATTCAAGTTGTTGTATATTAATCATAGCACTGACCATAATTTAGTCACAACTTTGCACATGTTTTGGGGGATGTCTTGTGGATAAAATGATATTTGGCAGGTCATCATAATATAAAGCTATGGAGTCCATTGTTAGCGATCTTTATATTTGATTTCCAATTTTTTTAATGCACCATCTTTGTTGCCGGTTCCTATTTTGCTATTTTCAGTCGTACTTTTTGTTTGCTATTTTCCTCCTACCTAACTTGCAGCCTTTGGAAAAGTGCTTTTAAAATAAATGAAGGGCAGGTCAGTTGTGAAAATTGAGTTAGCTGTCAGAATGTTTGTGCTGAACAGTCAAATTTAACATTACATTTTCATTTCTTTGCTTCTTAACATTCATATTTCAATATCTGTGGTTCGTGAGACAACTGTTGTCACTGGCATTATGATCCACTCACTGGTTCTGAACAGTGCAAGGTCCTTTGCCTGCCAGTGTCCTTTTTTAAGATGCATCGTAGAATCATATAGCACAGAAGGAGGCCATTTGGCCCATCATGCCTGTGCCGGCTCTTTGAAGAACGATCCAATTCACCCCAATCCCATGTTCGTTCCCCATAACCCGGCAAATGTTTCCTTTTCAAGTTTATAGCTAATTCCCTTTAGCAAGTTACTATTGAATCTGCTCCCCCCACTCTTTCAGGCAGTGCGTTCCCGATCACAACTTGCTGCGTCAAAGAAAATTCTCTTCATCTTACCTCTGGTTCTTTTGCCAATTGCCTTAAATCTGTGTCCTCTGGTTACTGACTTTTCTTCCACTGGAACCCTTCACGATTTTGAACACCTCGATTAAATCTCCCCTTAACCTTCTCTGCTGTAAGGAGAATTACCTGTATAGGTAAACTGAAGTGTTTTGGGATACCCAGAGGGCATGCAAAGCGCTTATATAAAACAGCAATTACTTTTCATTTCTTCGGTTTCTTTATTTTGTGATTAGGGTCAAAGATATGTCACATTTTTGAAAGCATTACATTGAACACCACTCCTCAATGGGAAAGTGTTAACTTTCATACCAAGATGTGAAATTGCTCACCTTAGTTCTACACAAACTCTTACTTCATGTGGGTCCGACTTGTAGCACCTGAGCCACGGCCAGGGAAGCCCAGGCAACTCGCTGCTGTCTGTGATTTATATCTCTTCTGCTGGTTTGTCCTGTTTGAATTTTGTGGCCCTGGAGGTTTGGAATGGGTTATTCATTGCAATATTGCGTAATTGGCAACTAAATTCCTAAATTAGTACATCATGCTGTGTTCGTATCAGCAACTTGAAACATAGACAAATTAAGGGGAACATGGATTGAAACTTTGTTTGTGGTTCCCGAGACTCCATGGTGCACACCCTGTGGCCCTTGAAGGCAGAAGCTTGTCACCTGTGCAGTACTTCACCAGTGTCGGCACATGCTGCAGCTGCCTGTGTCATCTTACAAGTTTGGTTAACCTGGTCTTTGTATGACAGGGGAAAAAAGGAATGAGTTTCTAGCAACTGGTGATGAGAAATAAACTTTTAAAAGAAGAATTAACTGCTTGCATATATTATTACATCTGCGTACAGAAAATCAAGATTCAGAATGCGTTCGCCCCCCCACACCACCACCATTCAGTGTGATGTTATTGAGGACATGTTTTTGTTGTATGTTCTGTACCTATTGTTAGAATGTATCACCACCTTTCCTCCAATACTGCAACGACTTTTACTGTGGGTGTGATCCCATGCTGTAAATGTGTAACTCTGGACAAAGCAACTGGCTCTACAGTGGTCCACATGTAGAGCCAGTAACACGGCTTCAACTCAGCAGAAGATGAGATTTGAACAAGTGCCAGAATTCAAGTTTTTTTTTACAGCTAATATTAGTGACTGCAAAATGGATTAGTGCAATAATAAGCTGCGCTGAGAAAGAAAAACACGTTTATTTACGGTCACTAAACTTAAAAACTTGTCTTGGAAGAGAAGAAGTGTTTGTGGAACAGTAGTGACCCATCACGTTATTGATTGTCTGTCCTGACAACCTCTCAGTGCTTTTATTAAACCCGTTTGCTTTCATCATCTCAGCACCGAAATATCCTGACTCTCCTCGATTGCTCCTAGACAACAAGCCAAAGCTTAACCTGCTTCCTGACCTCTCTCAAACACTCCCTTTACACTAGTGACAAGATACAAAGACCATCTAGCTTTAAAATCTTTCTTCATGCAGTTAAAATGCACTTTAAAAAATGACACACTATTCCTTCTTGGAGGTTTAAAGTAATTTGAAATATGTTGTACCTGCTGATTTTTAATTTTAGTAACAGCAAAAGTTTTATTTAAAAGCAAATGAGAGCTGAAAATGCGATAGCAGGTTTGGCAATGGCCGAAAGACAGAACCTTTGATGAAGGGTTCCACCCTGTCAATCAAATTTCAATTGACCCAGCATTCTCACTCTTGGGGAGCAAGTTCCATATTCCCACTACTTTTTGTGTGGAGAAGTGCTTTCTGATTTCACTCCTAAATGGTCGAGCACTAATTTTAATGTTTATGCACTAAGTTTATGCCTTCCTGTTTGGATTTCTCCGCCAGAGGAAATAGTTTCTCTGAATCTAACGTATTGACTCCTTTAAACACATCCATTAGATCAGCCCTCAACCTTCTAAACTCCGTATTCCAATTTGTCTTACTCCGATCCGAGGTGGATGACCTCACATTTCCTCACTTTGAATTCCATCTGTTGTAGTTTTGCCCACTCACTTAGTCTGTCTATGTTCTTTTGTAACTTCCTGTTCCCGTCAACACAACTTACTGTTGCCTCCTAACTGAGTGTCATCTGCAAACTTGGATATCCAATCTCGGGGCCCAAGTTCGCGCCACAAAGTGCGCCTAAAAAAAACTTAGATTCTCCGGCTCCCTGCTGGTCTTCTGGAGCCGGGCGCGGCGCAGCATGAGCTGTGGGGGGCGGAGCTAGGTCCCTGCACTGAAAACAGTGCCGGGACCTCTGCACATGCAGCAGCTCCAGGCGCCCAAAACTGTGTGGGAGGGGCCCGAAGCATGCAGCCCCTAGCCTTGGCCGAATATCTCATTGGGGCTGCGTGCATAAGGCTGCCTCCCACACCCAGCTCCTGCTTCCTCCCGACCCGACTCGACTCCCGCTCCCCCGCCCGCACCCGACACCGACCCAACTCCCAACTCCCGCCTCCCCCCCCCCCCCCCCCCCGGACCCCGACCTGACTCCCGCTTTCTCTCTCCCCCCCCCCCCCCCCCCCCCCCCTCCCCACACCCGGACCAGACCTGACCCCCCAGACTGGACCCGACCCGCGCTCCCCGCCCCCCCCACCCAACCTGACCTCCCTCTCCTTCCCCCCCTCCCCCCGAACCGAACTGACCTCCCTCCCACCACCGACCCGACCCGCGCTCCTGACCACCCGGACCCAACCTGACCTCCCTCCCCCCGCCCCCGACACGAACCAACCCAACCCGACCCACGCTCCTTCCCTCCCCGAACCAACCCGACTTTCCCCCCCCCCCCCCCCCCCCCCCCCGACCTGACCCGACCCAGACCCGCGCTCCCAACCCCGACCCGACCCAACGCCACCTACCTGTAAATCTGGTGCTGGGGACAGGCCCTGCCCAAAGTCTTGGGCCTGGCCAGTTTAGCCTCCCTCCCCCTACCCCCTTCTCCTTTCCCCCTACCCCCTTCTCCTTTCCCCCCACCCCCTTCTCCTTTCCCCCTACCCCCTTCTCCTTTCCCCCCACCCCCTTCTCCTTTCCCCCCACCCCCTTCTCCTTTCCCCCCACCCCCTTCTCCTTTCCCCCCACCCCCTTCTCCTTTCCCCCCACCCCCTTCTCCTTTCCCCCCACCCCCTTCTCCTTTCCCCCCACCCCCTTCTCCTTTCCCCCCACCCCCTTCTCCTTTCCCCCCACCCCCTTCTCCTTTCCCCCCACCCCCTTCTCCTTTCCCCCCACCCCCTTCTCCTTTCCCCCCACCCCCTTCTCCTTTCCCCCCACCCCCTTCTCCTTTCCCCCCACCCCCTTCTCCTTTCCCCCCACCCCCTTCTCCTTTCCCCCCACCCCCTTCTCCTTTCCCCCCCCCCCCTTCTCCTTTCCCCCCACCCCCTTCTCCTTTCCCCCCACCCCCTTCTCCTTTCCCCCCACCCCCTTCTCCTTTCCCCCCACCACCTTCTCCTTTCCCCCCACCCCCTTCTCCTTTCCCCCCACCCCCTTCTCCTTTCCCCCCACCCCCTTCTCCTTTCCCCCCCACCCCCTTCTCCTTTCCCCCCACCCCCTTCTCCTTTCCCCCCACCCCCTTCTCCTTTCCCCCCACCCCCTTCTCCTTTCCCCCCACCCCCTTCTCCTTTCCCCCCACCCCCTTCTCCTTTCCCCCCACCCCCTTCTCCTTTCCCCCCACCCCCTTCTCCTTTCCCCCCACCCCCTTCTCCTTTCCCCCCACCCCCTTCTCCTTTCCCCCCACCCCCTTCTCCTTTCCCCCCACCCCCTTCTCCTTTCCCCCCACCCCCTTCTCCTTTCCCCCCACCCCCTTCTCCTTTCCCCCCACCCCCTTCTCCTTTCCCCCCACCCCCTTCTCCTTTCCCCCCACCCCCTTCTCCTTTCCCCCCACCCCCTTCTCCTTTCCCCCCACCCCCTTCTCCTTTCCCCCCACCCCCTTCTCCTTTCCCCCCACCCCCTTCTCCTTTCCCCCCACCCCCTTCTCCTTTCCCCCCACCCCCTTCTCCTTTCCCCCCACCCCCTTCTCCTTTCCCCCCACCCCCTTCTCCTTTCCCCCCACCCCCTTCTCCTTTCCCCCCACCCCCTTCTCCTTTCCCCCCACCCCCTTCTCCTTTCCCCCCACCCCCTTCTCCTTTCCCCCCACCCCCTTCTCCTTTCCCCCCACCCCCTTCTCCTTTCCCCCCACCCCCTTCTCCTTTCCCCCCACCCCCTTCTCCTTTCCCCCCACCCCCTTCTCCTTTCCCCCCACCCCCTTCTCCTTTCGTTGATTTATTGATGTTTTTATCATTTATTATTGATGATGGCTCTTTATTTGTAAAACTGAAGTGTTTAATGTTTGTAAACTTCCCTTTAAACCTCCCCCCCCCCCCATTCCCTACGCCTGATTTGTAACCTACGCCTGATTTTCTAAAGTGTAGACAAGGTTTTTTCGAGCGTACAAAAATCTTCACTTACTCCATTCTAAGTTAGTTTGGAGTAAGTTTTCACTGCCGAAACTTTGAAAACAGGCGTAAGTGGCCGGACATGTCCCCTTTTGAAAAATAAATTCTGTTCCAAAGTGAAACTGTTCTAACTGACTAGAACTGGAGCATACTAAATGCCGAGAATTTGAATTTCTAAGATACTCCTTCCTACACCAGTTGTTCCAAAAAATCAGGAGCAACTGAGGCCGAAACTTGGGCCCTCAGTGCCTTCATCGATGTCATTAATATGTAGAGTGAAAAGCTGAGGCCCCAGTACAGATCCTTGGGGAACACCACTTGTCACATCCCACCAATCGGAGAAGGAACCCTTTATCCTTACTTTCTGTCTCCCACCTCCTAACCAATGACTGACCCCGGCACAAGGCTACCACCAATTCTGTACGCACTCATTTTTGCTAATAATCTCTTGTGCGGAACTTTATCAAATGCCTTCTGGTAGTCTGTATAGACAACATCCATAGACACTCTCTTCTATCGACCATGCTAGTCACCTCAAAAAAAAAAGAAAAAAAATTCATCCTGTTTAGTCAGACCCTTTGCAAATCCATGCTGACTCTCTTTAATGAGCTGATACTTGTTCAAGTGCTCAGTCACTCTAATAGATTAAAATATAAGCCCTGAAATTGCAGTTGGCAGCATCGCTAAGGAGTAAATGCTGACCTCTGAATGAAATCCACACTTAGCTGATGCCAGGCCCAAATGATGCAGAGTTTCTCACAGTGGGATCCCAGGGGCACACTGTTGTGTGTTTTCGGACGTGGGGCGGTGCTCCTTTCACTAGCCAATCAGGAAACAGAAATCTCTGATGCCCGACATCAATCAAATTTTAAATTAAACGGCGTGAATATTTATTTGGCAAGTACTGTACTTGGCCAATGGAATCTTGGCCTTTATTGCAAAGGGGATGGAGTATAAAAGCCGGGAAGTCTTGCTTACAGCTATATAAGGTATTGGTGAGGCCACACCTGGAACACTGCGTGCAGTTTTGGTTTCCATATTTACGAAAGGACATACTTGCTTTGGAGGCAGTTCAGAGAAGGTTCAGTCGGTTGATTCCGGAGATGAGGAGGTTGACTTATGAGGAAAGATTGAGTAGATTGGGCCTCTACTCATTGGAATTCAAAAGAATGAGAGGCGATCTTATCGAAACGTATAAGATTATGAGAGGGCTTGACAAGGTGGATGCAGAGAGGATGTTTCCATTGATGGGGGAGACTAGAACTAGAGGGCATGATCGTAGTTTTAAATGGGTGGCCCCTTATTCTGAGATGAAGAGAAATTTCTTCTCTGAGGGTTGTAAATCTGCAGAATTCGCTGCCTCAGAGAGCTGTGGAAGCTGGGATATTGAATAAATTTGACATAAATAGACAGTTTCGTAAACGATAAGGGAATAAAGGGTTATGAGGAGCGGGCGGATGAGTCCATGATCGGATCAGCCATGATCTTATTGAATGGCGGAGCAGGCTCGAGGGGCCGTATGGCCTATTCCTGCTCCTATTTCCTGCGTTCTTATGTTAAAAAGCACAGGGAATGTTTGGAGTAAGTAGTTATTTTCTGGATGACTCTGCAAGATTTAAAAAAAAAAGATTAAAACTATCTCATCCCTCAAACCAAGCCTTTATAGCTAACTGGTCGGTTGATACACGATGTTTTTATGTGTTCGTTTTAAATTATTTACACAATTTTCTCATTTCCCCCCCCCCGCCCCCAACGCGATGTGAACAGCCTGTTTGCACCAGATGTAAAATTTTCCAGTGTACTTGATGAGAACTTGGGCCATTAGCCCAACTCTGCACCAGCACATCATTTCAAACAGTGGCGCTGGATGATCTGTCCAGTCAGAGCTTTACAGATCGCAAGTTCGGGATTTAGCGCGTGCGGAAAATACCGACCACATATTCTGCCCCAACAATTTTTTACATTTTAACAACTGTAGCATTTATTGCAGCGTAAATTCCTTCCAGTGGCAGAAGTTCAGATGGCTGCCTCAAGAATGTTGCCTGATAATTCTCCTTTAATCCTGAATCTGAGAGAGGCCTTATTTGACACTAGTCACTGTGCTGCTTAACGAAGCTGTAAATATTCCATGAATCAAGTGTTTGACTTTTCTTGGCTACATTTCTATAATGTAATTTGGCAGTGGTTAGTCACATCTGTTTGTGCTGCTGATTTTAAGTAGTGTGTTGGCCAACACATTGTCCCAAGGAGATGGCTCTGAGCCACTATTTTATTCCTCCGTAACCATATACATTTTCTTTCTGTCTCAATAAAATCCAGCTTTCAGATTTTCCAAATCCTTTCAAATCTCTTGAGCAACCAGTGTGGCAGTAGTGAGCTTCAGTGGGAGCAAGTTGGGGAAAATGGAATCCCTGTGAAGTGCAGTTTTTATTTTGGTAATGGGACATGATGGGCTGAATGGCCTCCATCTGTGCTGAAAATGTCTGATATGGGAATGGCTGGATAATTAATTTGCAATTACAACCACAATTTAAAACTCATTGGGAGAGATTGATTTGTCAACTACAGTATTATCATCCGTTCTGTTTTAAAATAAAGGTTCAAATGTGAAACAATGGAAGCAAATCCAGGGATGAGGTTACTGCTGTGGAATCACTACATGTGCATATAATGTGTGTATAACACTGAAGCGTTAGTCAGTTTTGTTCTCTTCCCACAGTAGAAACCCACCTTTTGCCATGGTGGATCATTCAATGAAGTGCAGGTGTGTGGGCATCTGTTTGGGATAGGTCACGCACAGCAGTGATCCTGAATAGCCCGCGAAGGCTCTTGCATGAATAGTAGTCACTTGGAGAAAGTCCCAGGGAGGGGATAGTGCCTGTGAAATAGTAACTCAATTAAGAGCTGAGGCTTTCAGGGGAAGGAGTAAACTGAGCAGGTAGCTCTTTGTTACTGGAAAATTGGATGCGAGTTTGTCTGTAATCATTGTTGATGACTTTAATCAAGATTTTAAAGTGGAACCCGTTCACTGAAAGATGCCACTGTTTTAGAAGTAAGTTGGGCATGCAGCACATTTGCCGCACCAACACCGACCAAATCAGGAGCATACTAACATTTGTTTTGCAATGTGCTTCTGGGATTTTGCGAATGCATGGATGAAATGACATGTCTGGTAATGAGGAACCGCAGCAATCTTTTGTGCTAACATAAGTCAGGGATGAGAAAAGACTAGTTAGCCTATCAAAGTCAAAACTAGTACATTACCTCTCCAAATTACCTCAACAGTTTTGCCTCGATTACCTTGCTAGGCAGATCATTCCAAATGTGTTATTCTTGATTGTTTTTTCCTATTGCTGGTCCAGTTTTACTTTCTATTCATTTATTTTATGCCACTTTTTTGATATACTTGAAATAATCTGGTTGATGGTATCTTTACCATTTAATATTTTGTATACTTTAAAAATCCTTCTCCTTAACCATCTTCTTTCTACACTGTAAAGAACACAAGATTAGTCAGGGATGAGAGCGTAAACTCGAGTATTTTCAGAAGAACGGTTAGCCTATAAAAATTCATCCCTCTAATACATTAGAAAAGAAACCAAAATATTTTCTCATTACTCTTCCCCTTCCCCCCCTTACTTTCTGTTCCCTTTGTATTGCAAGTGTGGTGACCAGAACTGTAGACAAGATGGTCTAATGGCGGCATTGTAGAGCCTTATAAGTCAGTCAGACTGTGAAATAGTACTTTTAAAGTAAGTGGTTCACAGAAATGGTCACCCTTCACATACAGTTGCACTTGGATACACTCCTGGTTTGATAGGTGACATTGTGCCCTCCTGCGTGCTATTTATCCCTTCTGCATTGTGCTCACCAATTTTACCATTAGATGTAAAGTTTGTAGGCAAACTCTCAATTCGCCGACATTCAACTACTGATGGAAAGGGAAAATGTAGCTGCAAACACCAACCATGGAGGCACTGGCTAAGCTTTCCCAATTCTGCAGTTGTCTGTCTATGGGTTCCTGTCCATTCACTGTAATGGGGCAGATGCAGGAAGCTCGCCACTAGATGCAGGAAGCTCGCCACTGAGTTTATTTTGATCCAGTTGAGGTATTGCATTAGTCAGTTTTGCAAAATCTCACTGTGTGACCATAACCCAGTCAAGACACTCAATGCAAAAATTCCATTTGTGCCTTAACCCTTACTGGCTCTCTCTCTGGTCACCGAGGGAGCACAGAATTCATCACTGCTGTGTCATGGCTTACAGTTACTTATTAATCCCAGATCCTGGACTTTTTAAACATAGTTCTCAAGAACAAGGAAAGCTATCCTTTCTTCAGATTTTGTCCTCATAGGACTCTGCTGTACGAAGTAATCTTCCTCAATTCACATATTCCATGTCCTGTTTTTTACAATGCCAGTGAATTATTCAAGATACTTGAGGCGTGTCTGTCTTTAAGACAGAGAAAGAGATGGGTGACTTTGTTTTTTCATGGGTTTATGAATTCTGTAAGGCAGAAGCATGTATTTATAAAAGGCCTAACCATGTCCTCAGGGCAACCCAACATGCTTTGCAACCAATAGATTGCTTTTGAAGTGCACTCACTGTTATGTAGACACCTGTGGCAGCCAATATGCACACAGCAAGGTGCCAAGCAGGAAGTAAATGAAGACCTGGTTAATATGGGAGCTTTCTTGCAGTGAATTTGATTGAGTGAGGAATGTTGGCCAGGATTTGGAAGAACTCCCAACTCTTGTTCAAATGGTGCCATGGAATCTTTTATAACCACCTGCCAGGCAAACTAAACTTCAGTTTAATTTGTCAGCTGATAGACGGCAAATACAGCACTGCACTGAGGTGTTGGTCTCGACTGTGTGTTGAAGATTTGATTTTATAAATAGGGGCATAGGGTGTCAGAGTAAAGAGGGAATGATGAATTTGTACTAAACATTGGTCGCTCCTCCCTATCTCTCATCTCCCTCCGAGAATGTTGATTTCCTCCAGTTTTAGCCTTTTGTGCATCCTGGATTTTCCTTTGCCCTACCAGTGGTGGTTACGCTATCAGCCATCTAGCCCCAAGCTCTGGAATTCTCTCCCTAAACCTATCTGCCTCTCTACTACTGCTCCTTTTAAGACGCTCCTTAAAACTTCCTCCTTTGGTCATCTGTCCTAATATCTCCTTGTGTGCCTCAGCTTCAAATTGTGTATACTAACACTCGTGTGCAGTGCCGCGGGACGGTAAAGACGCTATATAAATGCAGTGTTGTTAGGCTACAGTCAGAATGCTCTGAAGTTCTGGGAATTCCATGATGAAAAGAATTTTTAAAACCATAGCAGATTCACCAGAATAATGCCAGAGATAGGAAGAGAGAGTTGAGCTACTGGGACTGTTTCCAATGCAGAGAAGACTGAGGGGACTTGATCGAGGTTTTTTAAATTCTGAAGGGTTTTGATAGAATGAATAGGGAATGACTATTTTCTCTGGCTATGCCGTCAGTGATGAGGGGGTCTTCAGTTTAAAATTGTCATAAGGTGAGGGTAGCAGAAGATGACATTTCTCTGATGAACATAATATTTGGATTGCTCTAGCAAATCGCTGGTCTCCTGTGCCGTAAATGTCAATGGATTTATGGTCTGTTGGCACTTGAACTCTGAATGTTCTAACTCAACTGAGACAAGGTGACATTTCCAGTTCTGTTGAAAAGAAAGACCTTTCGTGATCTCAGGACGTCCCAAAGCGCTTTACAGCCACTGAAGTACTTTTGAAGTGTAGTCACTGTTGTAATGTAGGAAAGCTAATCTTTTATGCTAGCTCCACATTCTAAATTGTATATTTTTTAGCATGGTCAAGAACACCCTCAACAACCAAAAGTTTATCTTGATTCCAATGTTAATACTGAAGAATATAACATTTTGTCTAAACTTTAAAATCCTCTTTTTTAGATTTGGAAACGCAGACAGCAGCTCATTAAAGCCTTTGAGCCATCATCACCTCTTGCACATACTGACAAACAACACATTCCTCATTTGAAAAGATGCTATACAAATGTGTTTGTGAAGCAGAATTGTTTAACTTGACCCCAACATTCTCTGTGACGTGGAGAATGCTGTACCACTGTGCCAAGAAATTGAGATCAAAGCTCCCGATGCATTTCTTCCCCAAAGTAGCTATCTGGCTCGTTTTCCCCCTCATCCCATACCAATCTGTCCAGCATGTTTAAGAACATAAGAATTAGGATTCGGCCCCTCGAGCCTGCTCCGCCATTCAATGAGATCCTGGCTGATCTTCTATCTTAACTCCACTTTTCTGCACTATCCCCAGATCCCTTGATTCCCTTAATATCCAAAAATCTATCGATCTCTGTCTTGAATATACTCAGCGACTGAGCCTCCACAGCTCTCTGGGCAGAGAATTCCAAACATTCACCACCCTCTGAGTGAAGAATTTTCTCCTCATCTCAGTCCTAAATGGCCGACCCCTTGTTCTGAGACTGTGACCCCTGGTTCTAGACTCCCCAGCCAGGGGGAACATCCTCCCTGCATCGACCCTGTCAAGCCCTGTAAGAAGTTAGTGCGTTTCTACTATAAATAAACCAATTGTTGTTTAAACAGCTTGTACTATTGTTGAATATTTGCTACTCGAGTGCCCTGCTGGGCTTTCTGTTGTGGAGGTCCTTGCCAAACTGCTTCAAGCTTCTGACAATGATTAATGATTTCAAGAATCTTGTCTTGGTGGGCGAAAGTTTTAACTCTTCTACTGCTTTATTTTGATCAGGATGTGCTTGCATGTATAGGTAAACATTTCTAATACTGTCCTGTGAAAACGGAGTCAATGCAGTCAATTTTTGTTCGCAATATTTTCTCTCCATCTCCCTCTGATCTCCTGATGCCATACAACATCCCTAACTAAGGGGGCAGAGTGGGCAAAATGAAATTCATCACATCAGCCCAAATTATGCAGATAAGGGAGAATGGGCTCGACTTTGCATTGCTGTCCTGTCCCGATTGCTCCAAAAATGGGCGATATCTCCGGCGTTACTGATGCTGTTTTTCTTGATCGCCGGAATATCGGACATTTTAAAACCTGCTAGTTTCCACTTTTTTATTTGGGCCTTACCCGTAGCGATGTGAAATGGGCGTTAGCGATGTATTCAGTTGTGCAACGCCAGCTTCCATAGCAACGGGCTTTTCCTGCGATTCGGGAGGTCAGAGGTCATCTGCCCATGCGCCGGAGAGAGTGACAGTGAGAGTGGAGGTGATTGTAGAAGTAGCGTCGAGTAGTATTGAAGTAATGGAGAGCATTGATATGTAGAAGAAGTAAATATGAGTGATGTAGAGGTGGAGGAGTTGGCTGAATTGGATGAGGTGGGAGAGGAGCTGGCCGGACGAATGCGTGCAAAGCGCTTCACCGAGGAGCCTAGGTCTCCGAGGTAGAAAATCGATGGGCCCAATTGACCCGAGGTGGTCGTGGGAAACCACCCCCCAGGGAGTACCAGAGGATCTGGTGCGAGATCGCCGAAGTGGTGTCCTCAACCACCCATGAAATCAAAGAGCCTAACCAGTGCCGCATGTGCTGGAACAACCTCGTTGGTTCCGACAGAGTAAGTATTACATTTATTTAATAAATTGTAATGATGCAATGATTGATTTAAATCTGCTGGATTGTAGTTAGGCTGATAATCTTGGTGTCATGCGTTTAATCCTAACCTCGATTTTACTAAAGTTGTTCTCGGACGGTAGATATAACCATGCATTCAATTGCATACGAAGCGTATTGGCATATAACATTATGGTTAATGATGAATAGCATGGGATGACTAATTGGGGATTGTTTGTGGTGTTGTGTAATAGTAATAATAATGATATCTGTCTTATCTCTAATAGTTTGATGGCTGTCGGGGTGGTAGGTCCCTAGGGAGCTCCCGCGCTCCAAACAACTTTCCACCCCCCAACCTCCCCTAACCAAATAGACCCTAATACGGGGTCTAAGCACGTAAACCCAAACCCTTACCCCTTAACCTAGTCCCAACCCTGCGAGTCCCACGGGTTCGGGCCATTCGGGCCTACCTCGGGCTTCCTACCACATCACCCGTCGGCGACCTCCGGCGAGTCCCACAAGTTCGGGCCATCCGGCCCTACCGCAGGCTTCCCACCACATCACCCTCTGGCGACCTCTGGAGGCGGCGCCCTCGACTTGGACCTGGCTATCGGGCCTCCACCCCCGCCCCCCCCCCCCCCCCGAGCAGTGACCGGAACACCTCCAGCGGCGGCAGATGAGCCTCTCCTCCACGACAGAGCCTGGACCTCCCGTGGCGACAGACGACCTCCTCCTGAATGACGACCAGGTCCCCCTCTCCCACGTCGGCGACTGGCCTCCCCTCATCCTTCAGCGACGACTGGAGCTCCCCTTCTCCACTGGTGACCTGGCCTCTTCTCCACCTCCAACACATGATGAGTACCATGGCTATGACCCCCCCTGCCCTCTCACCCTGAACCCCAGTGGGCCACTGATCCTCCCAATGCCTACCCCAACCAGGCCTCGGACCACCTACTACCAAGGGCGCTACCCAGTGCCGAGCCTGTGGCCAATATCTCGCCTTGGGCAACTAGGCCCATATAGCAGTGCCTGGTCTCAGTCGTCTTGGACCGCCTTGCCACTGGACCAAGACCTTGCTGAGCTAAGCCCATGTGGTAGCTGTTGTGCAACAACCACCCCATTTTAAAAGAACTCACGCACAGGTATCTTCCACTCCGTTAACATGAAGTTCGGGACCTGGAATGTCAGGACCCTCATGAACAACCCCAACAGCGACAGGCCGGAACGCTGCACCGCCATAGTTGCCCAGGAACTTAGACGCTTTGATATCGACATCACCGCCCTAAGCAAGACCCGGCAGGCAGGGGAAGGTCAGCTCAAGGAACAAGGTGGAGGTTACACCTTCTTCTGGAAAGGGAAACCAGAGGAAGAACGTCTGCTTCGCCACCAAAAACGAGCTGGTTGACCACCTCAAAAACTCCCCCTGCGGGGTTAACGAACGCCTCGTGACTTTTCGACTCACCCTATCCCGGCACCAATGTGCCACAGTCATCAGTGCGTACGCCCCAACACTCGATGCAACTGATGATGCCAAAGATGGTCCTTAACACCAATCTCGCAAAATCCCTGTCCTGCGTCCCCGCGGGCGACAAATTGATCTTTCTCGGTGACTTCAACGCCGGGGTTGGCAAGGACACAGACCTCTGAGGGAGGGGGGGGGGGGCATGATTGGCAGAGAGGGGGGTAGGGAAAGCCAATTCCGGTGGTACCCTACTCCTGACAAAATGATTAGAGCACGAAGTAATGCTGTATTACAGAAAGGGATCCGCATTTCACGGCGTTCCAGCAGTTCAGTGTGCACTCCACGGCAAACTCATTTAGTCTGCCAAATGGCCTGCCGCTGAGTTGCCCGTATGTTTGCCGTAAGGTGTTGTGTTGCATCTTTTCCCAATCAGTATAAGCGAAAACTAGGAGAGGTTACGGCCCCGAGGTTCCATTGTGCTGTTGGGAACAGGCTAAGTGAGCATGGGGTGTGGGGCAATAAACAGTCCCCTCATGGTTCTGGGAGCTCTTGATTTGAATCCAGGAGGGCTGGGGGCAGGGAAGTAGTCGCAGACGAGTTCTTGTTTGGCCACAGTTCAAGCTGTGAGTTGGGTGGAATGTTTCTGATGTTTGTTTGACAAACCGGAACTCAATTGTCCTCTTTGGCTTTTCATGCATGAAAGGTCTCTCCAGACATGCATGGGATGGAAAGTCGGAATTGTTTTTTGAAGAGGGCAAACTTATTCCTATTTTTAAACATTTGATATTTACCTCAGGACCCCAAAGGACACAATACCTGACCATTAAGGGACATTATCCCAGATGTTACTGTTGTTGATATTAACACATGAGCATGTGATGTGTTCATATGATATTTCCTTAGTTGTCATTTTGGCCGAGGCAGCACCCGATTTAAAATTAATGACCACGTTGCCATAGGAACATGTTAACATTTGTCTGCTAATAATTTTGAGGCTTTGCACATTTGGTGGTTCACTCTCACACATTTTAGGTTGCATAATTCATTCAACTGTGTCGAGTTGCGAAGAAATTGCAGCTCGTTAAGTAATTCTAGTTATTTCTGCATTTTTGCATCGATGCAATCTACTCTTTTGTTCAGAAAATGAAACTAATGATTTAAACCGGCAATCAAAGGAGGGTGGTCTTTTGCTGCTGTGTAAGACGTGTGCTGGTTCATGTTGCCTGGGTGTCTCCCACTTGTCTGCAGCCAAGAGGAAACCTTGTGCCGTCTCAGCTCAATGTTAGCACTTTTACCTCGGTGTCAGGAGGCTGTGGATTTTTGCCCCACTCGAAACACCGGCCTGGAATTTGCGGTCAGCAGTAAAGTAAAGCGCAGACATTCACTGCTGGCCCCGAAGTACGCTCCGCACAAGAATCTTGCAATCCCTGTGTCGAGAAGTTCTGGTTTTACGACCTTAAATTCAACGGAACTTAATGGGGATACCTTCGTGCGAACTGTCGTGATGTCAACAGGCTGACTAACCAGCCAATCAAAAAGCAGAATTCTCACAGACAGCGAACAAGGAACTGAGTAAGCCCTTAAAATTCTAACTTTTTTAAATAGTTAGAGTGCGCAAAAGAAAGATTGGGGTTCTCACATGGGGAGAAGGCAGACCTGAGATAAAGATGGACAAACTTAAAACAATAATTTTTGTTTGAAAAGTTTCTTAAAAGTTAATTTTTATTAAAATAGACAAATTTCACACTGCACAAAATTAAAATTAGTTTTCCAGGCCCATAACATTTGTTTAGCAGTCAATACGCTGTTAAAACCCCAGTTACCCCTAATCCCTTTTGGCCTAACTTTTAGTGGAGAATTTGACAATGTAATTACTGTGGAAGACCTGAAGTTCTTGTCAGTTTTCACTTAGGAGATTTCACTGATTGCCGGTTTTGTGGTTGGGGCTGGGGGTGGGAGGGGGGAGGCTGGCGGGGGCAGGGGGGCGGGGGGTGTGTGTTGGGTGTGCGCAGTGCAGCCAGTTTGGAGCTGCCACTGACAGACCACAACTTCTGATTTCCACATGCCGAATCGCGAAGTTGCGGTCAGTTGGAAAGCCGCACCGATGGTGGACGCTGCCAGTTTGCCATCATCCCGACACCAGATTCCGGGCCAACGTCTCGGCTGACACTTTCGTGCAGTAGTTGGGGGAGCGCTGCATTTCCGGATATACCATCAGTTTAATCAGTGGCACTGATCATAAAAGATCTCGTGCAACAGTTAGAAGAGCAGCGAATTCATCCAGTGACCTGATCAACATTTATCCAACACCACCAAAAACAGGATGTTTGTTCGCTTATCCTGTTTGCAGTTCTAAATGCTTGCTATGTACAAATGTCTCCCTATGTAACAAGTGACCACACTTCAAAAATAGTTCTTTAGCTGTGAAGCACTTTGGGACATCCTGAGCACCTGAAAGGCACTATGTAAGGCCAGTCTTTTTTTTACAGGAATACGCCAAGGCTGGAGGCTCTGTTTTTACCAGGTCTTGCTGGCCTCCAGCCAGAGCAAATCTCAGCATTTTATTTTTGGGTTGAAAATAGCTAAGCAAAACCCACACGTCTGGAGTAAGTGCCGCTAGTGAGGTTTTGCACAATATAAATGCAGCTCCGATAATGACATCAAACCGTAGCTCATTTTAATTCAGCTGGGGGAATCTTTTTCAATGGTAGCAGACGGCAGCTGGTGTTCAGTCAGAGGGTAAAGGGGACAAAGGGTCTCATTACTATTAGTTATAAGCGGTTTCTGAATTTATTTTGTTTGTGTGTGCGTTTTTTCTTATACTGACTTTGCTCTGGGGGTACCCGGGGTGGGGGGCACAGTGAAGATGATATCTGACCAATGGCTGACAGGTTTGATGGCCCAGGGGAGACAGGCTGGAATGTGTACATTTGTCCTGGTAAGGGGCTGCGTCCCACAGTTTACTGATTTAGACGCAAGAGTGCTACCAACTGAATCAAGTTGCTAAAAAAATGAACCATCAAATCTAACACAAGGCATTGAGCACTTGTTACCGGGGAAGATAATTCACGATACTCTGTCGAAATGCTACCTATCCGAATGGCGGCAGATTAGGAAAAGGGGAGGTGCAACGAGACCTGGGTGTCATGGTACATCAGTCTTTGAAAGTTCGCATGCAGGTACAGCAGGCGGTGAAGAAGGCAAATGGTATGTTGGCCTTCATAGCTAGAAGATTTGAATATAGGAGCAGGAAGGTCTTACTGCAGTTGTACAGGGCCTTAGTAAGGCCTCACTTGGAATATTGTGTTCAGTTTTGGTCTCCTAATCTGAGGAAGGACGTTCTTGCTATTGAGGGAGTGCAGCGAAGGTTCACCAGACTGATTCCCGGGATGGCAAGACTGACATATGAGGAGAGACTGGATCGACTGGGCCTCTATTCACATGAGTTTAGAAGGGGAGAGGGATCTCATAGAAACATATAAGATTCTGACGGGACTGGACAGGTTAGATGCAGGAAGAATGTTCCCGATGTTGGGGAAGTCCAGAACCAGGGGACATAGTGTAAGGATAAGGGGTAAGCCATTTAGGACCGAGATGAGGAGAAACTTCTTCACTGTTGTTAACCTGTGGAATTCCCTTCCGCAGAGAGTTGTTGATGCCAGTTTATTGGGTATATTCAAGAGGGAATTAGATATGGCCCTTACGGCTAAAGGGATCAAGGGGTATGGAGAGAAAGCAGGAAAGGGTTACTGAGGTGAATGATCAACCATGATCTTATTGAATGGTGGTGCAGGCTCGAAGGGCCGAATGGCCTACTCCACCTATTTTCTATGTTTCTATGTGGCATAGCATTCTCATTGTTATTAAACAGTGTATCCTCCAACTTGTTGTGAGGAATTTCATGGAATATCGATTAGCCCATGGAACTATTTGATCTTTAGGCTTGTCTGTTTGGGTACAGCTGGGAAATGTAAGTCGATTGAAACACTGCCCAAAATGTAATTTGAAAAACAATTTTATTCATTTGGCAGCATACTCTTTTTAAAGGGCTTGAGATCCAATAGATTCCTGCCAATATTTAGTCACTAAAATAAAGAACTTGTACATGTATAGTACCTTTCATACTTTTAAAGTACGCTAGCAGTAACCAAAGTGAACAGTCCCATCTCAGAACTTTCATTTGATTTGATTTCTTATGATTTCAAAATGGTGTTCAAAACTATGAAGGTTTTGATAGTGGCAGAAGCGTTGGTAACCAAAGCACACAGATTTAAGAAACACAGGCGATGAGGGGACAGATATATTTACGCAGCAAGTTGTTATGATCTGGAACACGCTGCCTGAAAGGGGGGTGGAAGCAGATTAAACATAGAAACATAGAAAATAGGTGCAGGAGTAGGCCATTCGGCCTTTTGAGCCTGCACCGCCATTCAATAAGATCATGGCTGATCATTCACCTCAGTACCCCTTTCCTGCTTTCGCTCCATACCCCTTGATTTCTTTAGCCATAAGAGCCATATCTAACTCCCTCTTGAATATATCCAGTGAACTGGCATCAACAACTCTCTGCGGCAGGGAATTCCACAGATTAACAACTCTCTGAGTGAAGAGGTTTCTCCTCATCTCAGTCCTAAATGCCTCCCCCTTATCCTAAGACTATGTCCCCTGGTTCTGGACATCTCCAACATCGGGAACATTCTTCCCGCATCTAACCTGTCCAGTCCCGCCCCGTCAGAATCTTATACGTTTCTATGAGATCCCCTCTCATTCTTCTAAACTCCAGTGAATAAAGGCCCAATTGATCCAGTCTCTACTCATATGACAGTCCAGCCATCCCTGGAATCAGTCTGGTGAACCTTTGCTGTACTCCCTGAATAGCAAGAACGTCCTTCCTCAGCCGAGGAGACCAAAACTGAACACAATATTCCAGGTGAGGCCTCATTAAGGCCCTGTACAACTGCAGTAAGACCTCCATGCTTCTATATTCAAATCCCCCAGCTATGAAGGCCAACATACCATTTGTATTCTTAACTGCCTGCTGTACCTGCGTGCCCACTTTCAGTGATTGATGAACCATGACATCCACCTCCCCTTTTCCTAGTCTGCTGCCATTCAGATAATATTCTGCCTTTGTGTTTTTGCCCCCAAAATGGATAACTTCACATTTATCCACATTATACTGCATCTGCCATGCATTTGCCCACTCACCTAACCTGTCCAAGTCACCCTGCAGCCTCTTCGCGTCCTTCTCACAGCTCACACTGCCAGCCAGCTTAGTGTCATCTGCAAACTTGGAGATATTACACTCAATTCCTTCATCCAAATCGTTAATGTATATTGTAAAGAGCTGGGGTCCCAGCACTGAGCCCTGCGGCACTCCACTAGTCACTGCCTGCCATTCTGAAAAGGACCCGTTTATCCCGACTCTCTGCTTCCTGTCTGCCAACCGGCTCCCTATCCATGTCAGTATATTACCCCCAATATCATTTGCTTTGATTTTGCACAACAATCTCTTGTGTGGGACCTTGTCAAAAGCCTTCTGAAAGTCCAAATACACTACATTCACTGGTTCTCCCTTGTCCACTCTGCTAGTTACAGTCTCAAAAAAATTCCAGAAGATTCTTCAAGCATGATTTCCCTTTCATAAATCCATGCTGACTTGGTCCGATCCTGTTACCGCTTTCCAAATGCGCTGTAATTTCATCCTTCATGATCGATTCCAACATTTTCCCCACTACTGATGTCAAGCTAACCGGTTTATAATTACCTGTTTTCTCTCTTCTTCCTCTTTTAAAAAGTGGTGTTACATTAGCTACCCTCAAGTCCATGGGAACTGATCCAGAGTCGATAGACCGTTGAAAAATGATCACCAATGCATCCACTATTTCTAGGGTCACTTCCTTGAGCACTCTGGGATGCAGACTATCAGGCCCCGGGGATTTATCGGCCTTCAATCCCATCAATTTCCCTAACACAATTTCCCGCCTAATAAGGATGTCCTTCAGTTCCTCCGTCTCACTAGATCCACTGTCCCCTAGTACCTTCGGAAAGTTATTTGTATCTTCGTGAAGACAGAACCAAAGTATTTGTTCAATTGGTCTGCCATTTCGTTGTTCCCCATTATAAATTCACCTGAATCCGACTGCAAGGGACCTACGTTTGTGTTTACTAATCTTTTTCTCTTCACATATATTTATAGAAGCTTTTGCAGTCAGTTTTTATATTCCCTGCAAGCTTCCTCTCGTACTCTATTTTCCCCCTCTTAATTAAACCCTTAGTCCTCCTCTGTTGAATTCTAAATTTCTCCCAGTCCTCAGGTTTGTTGCTTTTTCTAGCCAATTTATATGCCTCTTTCTTGGCTTTAACACTATCCTTAATTTCTTTTGTTAGCCATGGTTGAGCCACCTTCCCAGTTTTATTTTTACTCCAGACAGGGATGTACATTTGCTGAAGTTCATCCATGTGATCTTTAAATGTTTGCCATTGCTTATCCACCGTCAACCCTTTTAATATCGTTTGCCAGTCTATTCTAGCCAATTAACGCCTCATACCGTCAAAGTTACCTTTCCTTAAGTTCAGGACCCTAGTTTCCGAATTAACTTTGTCACTCTCCATCTTAATAAGGAATTCTACCATATCATGGTCACTTTTCCCCAAGGGGCCTCGCACAACAAGATTGCTAATTAGTCAATTCTCATTACACATCACCTAGTCTAGGATGGCCAGCTCCCTGGTTGGTTCCTCTACATATTGGTCTAGAAAACCATCCCTAATACCTTCCAGGAAATCCTCCTCCACCGCATTGTTACCAATCAATGTGTAGATCAAAGTCGCCCATGATTACTGCTGTATCTTTATTGCACACATCCCTTATTTCTTGTTTGATGCTGTCCCCAACCTCTCTACTACTATTTGGTGTTCTATACACAAATCCCACTAGCGTTTTCTGCCCTTTGGAATTCCGCAGCTCCACCGATACCGATTCCACATCATCCAGGCTAATGTCCTTCCTTACAATTGCATTGATTTCATCTTTAACCAGCAACGCCACCCCGCCTCCTTTTCCTTTCTGTCTATCCTTCCTAAATGCTGAATACCCTTGGATGTTGAGTTCCCAGCCTTGGTCCCCCTGGAGCCATGTCTCCGTGATGCCAATCACATCGTATCCGTTAACTGCTATCTGCGCAGTTAATTCATCCAACTTATTCCGAATACTCCTCGCATTGATGCACAGAGCCTTCAGACTTGTTTTTTTTAAACACACTTTGCCCCTTTAAAATGTTGCTGTAATGTGGCCCTTTTTGTTTTTTGCCTTGGGTTTCTCTGCCCTCCACTTTTACTATTCTCCTTTCTATATTTTGCTTCTGACTCCATTTTATTTCCCTCTGTCTCCCTGCATAGGTTCCCATCCCCCTGCCATATTAGTTTAACTCCTCCCCAACAGCACTAGCAAACACTCCCCCTAGGACATTGGTTCCGGTCCTGCCCAAGTGCAGACCGTCCGGTTTGTACTGGTGCACCTCCCCCAGAACCGGTTCCAATGTCCCAGGAATTTGAATCCTCCTTTCTGCACCACTCCTCAAGCCACGTATTCATCTGAGCTATCCTGCGATTCAATAGTAACTTTAAAAAGGAATTTGATGTACATTTGAATGTTAAAAATTCGAGTTGTGAGGCAAGAGCAGGGATGTGGGACTAATTGGATCGCTCTTCCAAAGAGCTGGCATAGGCATGATTGGCCGAAATGACTTCCTTCTGTGCTGTGTCATCACACTGTAACATTACTCAAATGAAAGTTGGAATTTCTGTCCGTGTCCAACCAATGCTACCATTTTTTTTAAAAACAGATTGACTCGTCATTCTTCTCATGGCCTTTCAGTTGAGATTATTGGTGCAGAATGCCTGGCACATTTTTTGAAATAAATCCTTGCCTTGTAAAAGTAATTTATTGTATGAAGTGATTTGAGGTTGTCAAACATGATGAGGTGTTAATGCCAGGATTTTGAAAAGTAGTTATTGTTGTAATATAGGCACCAAGCTCATGTCTACAGGGCTGTAGTAATACCCGCCCTCCTGTATGGATCCGAGGCAGGACAATGTACAGTAGACACCAAGTCGCTGGAGATATATCGCCAACGATGTCTCTTCAAGATCCTGCAAATCCCCTGGGAGGACAGGTGCACCAACATTAGTGTCCTCGTCCAGGCTAACATCCCCAGCATTGAAGCACTGACCACACTTGATCAGCTTCGCTGGGCAAGCCACATGGTTCACATGCCAGACACGAGACTCCCTAGCCAAATGCTTTATGCGGAGCTCCTTCATGGTAAACGAGCTAAAGGTGGGCAGTGGAAACGTTACAAGGACACCCTCAAAGCCTCCCTGGCAAAGTGCGATATCACCACTGACACCTGGGAAATCCTGGCTGAAGACCGCCCGAGGTGGAGGAAGTGCATCTGGGAGGGCGCTGAGCTCCTCGAGTCTCATCGCCGAGAGCATGCAGAAATCAAGCCCAGGTAACGGAAGGAGCATGCGGCAAACCTGTCCCACCCACCCCTTCCCTCAACGACTATCTGTCCCACCTGTGACAGGGTCTGTGGCTCTCGTATAGGACCATTCAGCCACCAAAGAACTCGCTTCAGGAGTGGAAGCAAGTCTTCCTCGATTCCGAGGGACTGTTTATAATGATAGACAGCCAGTGAAGCTATTTGCGTACTGGAATATTCCACACACAGCAAATGAGGTGACAGACCAGTTAATTAGGTGTCACTGGTTGAGAAAGGGTGTTGGTCAGGAATCTGGGAGAACTCTCTGTTCTCCTTCAAACTGGCCTGGCATCGTTTCCAGTAACCCGAGATCCTGGCTGTCTGTTCAAGTGGCAGTCTCGCCCGCAAGATTGCACCTCACAGTGCAGCTCTCTCTCAGTACTGCACTTGCCTGGGTAGCAGGAGATCCACTCTGAAAGCCAAGGAAGGGTTTGCTTCAGGAGAGAGAGGAAACTATCATCAATAAGTAATCCTCACCCTTCCTACCAAGTTTATGGGTTCGAGGATATTTTTGTTCCTCGAGGAACTGTACGCTTTCGTTCTTCACTTCGGTTACTCAAAAATGCCTAAATTATATAGTTTAAAAAAATCTGCTATAGATTAAACACATACACAGTACGATGTATTTTGACTAGAATTCACATTTACTTTGTGCATGTTTGAGAGTTTACGAAGGACGGGACTGAAATAATTGCTCCACAGAGCCATGGTAGAACGATGGTGCAGAATGTGGGCAGAGTGTCAATGGGGAGGAAGAAGCACTAAGACAAAGGGAATGAGACAATCAGGACCATCACACCAATGGACTGGCCACTTTGCGATACCCTGTCAAAATAGAAACATAGAAATAGGTGCAGGAGTAGGCCATTCGGCCCTTCGAGCCTGCACCACCATTCAATATGGCTGATCATTCACCTCAGTACCCCTTTCCTGCTTTCTCTCCATACCCCTTGATTCCCTTAGCCGTAAGGGCCATATCTAACTCCCTCTTGAATATATCCAGTGAACTGGCATCACCAACTCTCTGCGGCAGGGAATTCCACAGGTTAACAACTCTCTGAGTGAAGAAGCTTCTCCTCATCTCAGTCCTAAATGGCCTATACCTTATCCTAAGACTGTGTCCGCTGGTTCTGGACTTCCCCAACATCGAGAACATTCTTCCCGCATCTAACCTGTCCCGTCCCGTCAGAATCTTATATGTTTCTATGAGATCCCCTCTCATCCTTCTAAACTCCAATGTATAAAGGCCCAGTTGATCCAGTCTCTCCTCATATGTTAGTCCTGCCATCCCGGGAATTAGTCTGGGGAACCTTCGCTGCACTCCCTCAATAGCAAGAACGTCCTTCCTCAGATTAGGAGACCAAAACTGAACACAATATTCCAGGTGTGGCCTCACCAAGGCCCTGTACAACTACAGTAAGACCTCCCTGCTCCGATACTTAAATCCCCTAGCTATGAAGGCCAACATACCATTTGCTGCCTTCACCGCCTGCTGTACCTGTATGCCAACTTTCAATGACTGATGTACCATTACACCCAGGTCTCGTTGCACCTCCCCTTTTCCTAACCTACCGCCATTCAGATAATATTCTGTCTTCGCGTTTTTACCACCAAAGTGGATAACCTCACATTTATCCACATTATACTGCATCCGCCATGCATTTGCCCACTCGCCTAACCTGTCCAAGTCACCTGCAGCCTCCTAGCGTTCTCCTCACAGCTCACACCGCCACCCAATTTAGTGTCATCTGCAAACTTCATCCAAATCATTGATGTATATTGTAAATAGCTGGGGTCCCAGCACTGAGCCCTGCGACACTCCACTAGTCACTGCCTGCCATTCTGAAAAGGACCCATTTATCCCGACTCTCTGCTTCCTTCATGCCAACCAGTTCTCTATCCATGTCAGTACATTGCCCCCAATACCATGTGCTTTGATTTTGCACATCAATCTCTTGTGTGGGACCTTGTCAAAAGCCTTTTGAAAGTCCAAATACACCACATCCACTGGTTCTCCCTTGTCCACTCTACTAGTTACATCCTCAAAAAGTTCCAGAAGATTTGTCAAGCATGATTTCCCTTTCATAAATCCATGCTGACTTGAACCGATCCTGTCACTGCTTTCCAAATGCGCTGCTATTTCATCCTTAATAATTGATTCCAACGTTTTCCCCACTACTGATGTCAGGTCTATAATTACCCGCTTTCTCTCTCCCTCCCTTTTTTAAAAAGTGGTGTTACATTAGCTACCCTCCAGTCCATAGGAACTGATCCAGAGTGACCGTCTTTGTGCGTGAGCTTAGGAAATAAAGCTCCGAAAACTATTCAACTGTGGAGGGCATCATAGCCAAGTCAGATTCTCTGCATAACCAGCACCTGCACGCGTCCACTTTCAATAGGAGGCAGTCAGCAGAAGGTCTGGATGATGTTGTTCTTCCAGGATAGTAGGCAGTGCCCTTATCCACTAGGCCACTGCGAAAGTACCCTTTAAACATCCTCTCTTTCAACCAACAATGTAATTCCTTTTTCAAAGTATTTACCGACTGCTTGGAAAATGGGGGTTTGTGGCAGAGCATTCCATAATGTAACCACACTTTGTGTAAAATATTTATTTTTCTCTAATTTGTGATTGTTTTAATTTTCAAGTTGTTCCTGCTTATTGTTGTCTCCCTGACAGTCTGCCACTATTAAAGCTATTATCTTTCATAATGTTGAGCACCTCGGTTTGATCAACCCTTTAACCTTCTCCGTTCGAATCGAGTAAAATCACTAACTTCTCGAGCCTCTCTTCATATTTGTAACTCCTCATCCCTGATAGGACCCAACTTTCCCCAGGAGTTGCACTGGTTTTTTTTGGAAAACTTGATTTTTTTCTGGTATATCTTTTTAGTTGCAAATATGGCCATTTAATTTGCGCCAGTGTAAGTGAGTTAGTTAGGTTTTTTTCTTCAGGTTTTTTTTTCAAAAGAGAGTGTTCCCAGCCACTTACCCCTGTTTTAGGCGTTTGGCCAGCAAATAGTTGCTCCAAACTAACTTAGGGCAGCGTATGTGTCCACTTTTGTCCGCACAGAAAGATCTTGCTTACAGTTAAGGAATCGGCCTAAATAACTACATTTAAAGCACCACCAAGCACCAAACAAAGCACAAAAAGTAATGAGCAATTAATTAACAAATAAAATAGAAGGAACCCTGCTTCTAAAGCAGCAAAATCAATCAGTAAATAACAAATAATAAATAGAAGTCCTACCTTAGGGAACTCAGCAGGCCGCCTATGAGGGACCCCATTCGGCCAGGGGCTCGGGACGGCGTTCTTCAGGCCCCTCCCAGACAGCCTGCAGCACGTAGTCACAGATTCGGCCTGCCAGGAGCTACAGGGCCCGGCACTGTTTTCAGCGCTGGGAGCTGGCTCCGCCCCCAATCCATTGGGCCACACTGCACCACAACCAAGGAGAGGCTGGGGAGTGGCCAGACTACGGAGGTCTTTTCTCAGCCCACTTGGAGGCGGACAAAAGCGGCGCACCTTGGGTGAGGACGCGAGAAAAACTTAGGGTTAGGGAAACTCTAGCCCAATATCCTCGTGAATTGCGCTGTTTTTCCAGATTCTTCCTCTTATGGGGTGTTCAAAACTGGAGACTGTATTCCAACTGCACTGTAAAATCTCGTACAAATTCAATATTATAAGAACATAAGAAATAGGAACAGGAGTAGGCCATATAGCCCCTTGAGCCTGCTCTGCCATTCAATAAGATCATGGCTGATCTGATCATGGACTCAGCTCCACTTCCCCGCCCGCTCCCCATAACCCCTTATCCCCTTATCGTTTAAGAAACTGTCTATTTCTGTCTTAAAATTATTCAATGTCCCAGCTTCCACAGTTTTCTGAGGAAGCAAATTCCATAGATTTACAACCCTCTGAGAAGAAATTTCTCCTCATCTCAGTTTTAAATGGGCGGCCCCTTATTCTAAGATCATGCCCTCTAGTTCTAGTCTCCCCCATCAGTGGAAACATCCTCTCTACATCCACCTTGTCAAGCCCCCTCATAATCTTGTACGTTTCGATAAGATCACCTCTCATTCTTCTGAAATCCAATGAGTAGAGGCCCAACCTGTTCAACCTTTCCTCATAAGTCAACCCCTTATACCAGGAATCAACCTAGTGAACATTCTCTGAACTGCTTCCAAAGCAAGTATATCCTTTCGTAAATATGGAAACCAAAACTGCACGCAGTATTCCAGGTGTGGCCTCACCAATACCCTGTAGCAAGACTTCCCTGCTTTTATACTCCATCCCCTTTGCAATAAAGGCCAAGATACCATTGGCCTTCCTGATCACTTGCTGTACCTGCATACTATCCTTTTGTGTTTCATGCACAAGTATTCTAGGTCCTGCTGTACTGCAGCAATATGCAATCTTTCTCCATTTATATAATAACTTGCTCTTTTGATTTTTTTTCTGCCAATGTGCATGACCTCACACTTTCCAACATTATACTCCCATCTGCCAAATTTTTGCATGGGAACTTTTTTAATCCATTTGCGAGGCGAGACGAGAACTCTGTCTAAAGAAGGCACCTCTCGCAGTGCAGCTTACTCTGTTCTGTGTCAGTCATACCTTTGGATTAGGACTTGAATCGCTTCCCTTCTGACTTGGAGGTGAGAGTGCTAGCATAGAGCCACAACTCTATATTCTACAAAGACAGACTTGTTTTTATATAGCGGCTTTCACGACCACCGGATATCTCAAAGCGCTTTACAACCAATTAAGTATTTTTGGAGTGTCGTCATTGTTATAATGTGGGAAACGCGGCAGCGAATTTGCGCACAGCAAGCTCCCACAAACAGCAATGTGATAATGACCAGATAATCTGGTTCTTTTTTTGTGATGTCGATTGAGGGATAAATATTGGCCAGGACACCGGGGATAACTGCCCCTGCTGCTCTTCACAGTTGTGCCATGGGATCTTTTATGTCCAACTGAGAGCGTCTCATCTGAAAGATGGCACCTCCGACAGTGCAGCGCTCCCTCAGCACTGCCCCTCCGACAGTGCGGCGCTCCCTCAGCACTGCCCCTCCGACAGTGCGGCGCTCCCTCAGCACTGCCCCTCCGACAGTGCAGCGCTCCCTCAGCTCTGCCCCTCCGACAGTACGGCGCTCCCTCAGCACTGCCCCTCCGACAGTGCAGCGCTCCCTCAGCACTGCCCCTCCGACAGTACGGCGCTCCCTCAGCACTGCCCCTCCGACAGTGCAGCGCTCCCTCAGCACTGCCCCTCCGACAGTACGGCGCTCCCTCAGCACTGCCCCTCCGACAGTGCGGCGCTCCCTCAGCACTGCCCCTCCGACAGTGCAGCGCTCCCTCAGCTCTGCCCCTCCGACAGTACGGCGCTCCCTCAGCACTGCCCCTCCGACAGTGCAGCGCTCCCTCAGCACTGCCCCTCCGACAGTACGGCGCTCCCTCAGCACTGCCCCTCCGACAGTGCAGCGCTCCCTCAGCACTGCCCCTCCGACAGTACGGCGCTCCCTCAGCACTGCCCCTCCGACAGTACGGCACTCCCTCAGCACTGCCCCTCCGACAGTGCAGCACTCCCTCAGCACTGCACTGGAGTGTCAGCCTCGATTTTTTGTGTGCAAGTCCCTAGAGTGGGACTTGAACCCAGAACCTTCTGATTCAGAGGCGGGAGTGCTACCCACTGAGCCACGACTGATTATAGTATAGCAAATAAGAGCAGGCCCGGCACAGAGCCACATCATTCACCACATCATTACAGTATGAGAAACTTCCCTTTACCTTCTCTCCTCTAACCAACTCTATCCATGTAGCCGCATTCACCTTAATTTCATGTGCCTTTACCTTTGTCACAGTTTTTAATATGGAGTCTTAGCAAATTTTTTGAGATGAAATGCAAGTTTGTGTCAACTAATCTCATCAGATGTATAGACTAAATTAGCTAAATCAGAAATAAAACAAAAAAACGTTATCACCAATGTTTACTGGTCTTTGCTAAAGATGATATCTGAGAGGAGGTAAATCCTGAAGTGGCTTAGAGCAAGATGACCGATATGATGATGGATAAAAAGGATTGTAGATAAATTAGTTAAGCTAAGGGAAGACAGAAAGCCAGGGTCAGACTAGATACATCCAAGGATGCTGAAGGAGTTGCGGGAGGGTAATAGGGGAGGCCCTAGGGCTCTCTATCGTGTCGATGTGTACGAGAAGACTGGAGAGTGGTCAGTATAGTATCTATTTTTGAAAAGGGAGACCTAGCAAATCTGGGTAATTACAAGCCAGTTAGCTTAACATCTCCGATAGGAAACATTCTGCAGTCTTTAATTAGAAATGAAATGACCATGATTCTAGATGAAGAGAAAATCATTACAAGTAGCCCCCACGGATTTCAAAAGTGACAAATGGGCTTGGCAAACCTCATGGAATTCTTTGAGGAGGTTACAGACATGGTAGATGGCAAAATGCAGTGGATGTAGTGTACATGAACTTTAACTTTGACAAGGTCTCACATGGGAGATTACTGGAGAAGGGGTATGGAATTAGGGGGACAATAACTGTCTAGATTAAACATTGATTAGAAGAGAGAGAACAGAGAGTAGGTGTTAAGGGTAGTTTTTCCAGAGTGGTTGTATTCCCTAAAATTTACAAGGTTAAAGGGAGATCTGATCGAAGTTTCCAAGATATTTTTGGAGTTTTCGTTAATTCTATAGAAAACTACAGGAAACTGCAAAGTAGTAATAAGATGGATGAATGGACTAAAAAGTGGCAGATGGAAGTAAGTTTGGTTGAAAAAAGTGTGTTTTCACAGACTATTGACAAATGTTAACTATCTTGGTTTTTAAACAAAATAATCTGGGAGTATTTTAGCACAAGTGACATAACTCCCCGAGTTTAAGCAAACCATAATTTACGTGGCAGTTAATGTAGCTTGAAGTTTTTTTCCTGAAGTGGAAGACGTGGCAATACAAGAGCCCAGAAAAAGTTAGGTTTTGCAAAAGGATTGACCTCATTTAGGGCTGTAGCTGCCAGTGGTTGGTCATTGTGTTGCCAGACTCTGTTTAGTCTCCGACCTATGTGAGAACACCACCGCAGGTCAGGGCTATAAATAGAGCTGGAGCGCCGGGCCCTGGAACATCGTGGGCGAAGGTGCGGCGAATGAGGGTACGGGGCCCAGAAGAAAGAGCCGAGGGCCCAGGGGCAGCACGGGCCAGCCCACACTGCGATATGTGTGCGCACTAGGTCCGTGCAGCAGAGCAGGTCTCCAGTCGTCCTGGTTAATCCTTGCCACTGGATAAAGGCCTAGCTCTGTCAAGCCCGTGTGGTGGCTGGTGTGCAACGGCCACCAATGTTAAAAAAAATCCACGCACAGGCATCTTCCACCCCCTCAACTGGAGTTCAGGACTGGAACATCGGGTCCTTCACTGAAACATCTGTGTATTCGTGTGGAAGCAAGTCATCCTCGTTCGAGGGACCGCCTATGACTGACTGAGTTCCCAGAAATGTATCTCCTCCCTCCACAGATGCAGTCTGACGTGCTGAGTGTCTCCAGCATTTTCTGTTTTTAACTCTGATCACCTTTCCCTCTTGTTAAGAAGAGCATAGGCTGTGTTTTTATAATCACAAAGAGGGAAGTAACAATTATTCTTCTCCCATTTTAATTACATTTACTTTTGTTCTGTTAAAATGCCTCCTACCCGCCCCCCCCAAAAAAAAAAATTGGAAACTAAAATCTAGAATTATGGTACAAAATATTGAGGGTAACAAATATGCATTTTTTTAAGTTGCAGATTAAAAGCCTAGCAATGTTCTCTACCATTAAATGTTTACGTAATTCTATCCTTTTTTTTCTCCTTTCCTCCAAATTTAGTTTTCTAACTTATCCTTGGTTCAATGGTTCAGGTTGACCGATAGTTCCCTTGAAGTTTTTTTTCAGCTGGCCTGTTGAGAGGTACATGTGCAGTTTAGGAGAAGTTCTCTGAATGCAGGTCACACAGCTGAGACAACAAAAGTTGGAGTACAAACATTAACCCAAATTGTGACTCGGCCTGAAGTTACTCCAGTTAAGCCACTATTGTACTGATTTGACAGCCATCAATATTAAGTCGAGGATTGTTAAAAGAGCCCTCCATTGCTTTATCGTTGTCTTCATTTTCCTCAGTGGCCAAGAGGCTCTCTTCACATTGCTTGGGTTACGCATTGAGATCTTCTAGTTGTCTGGAACTCAGTCTATTAATTGGATGTGCGATGAGCTCCATACATTCTCCGGCACTGTTTTCCATGCTAATCTGGCTGTGGGAAATGGTGCGTTTGTTGGCTACCTTACAGTGACGGAGAGAAGGACACAGCAGTAAAGTTAGCTTTGCTGAGTAAACACTTGTGCTGATCTACAGTTTCATCAGGCTCCTTTTGGCCCAACACTGGCGACTGTGGTCTGTGAGAAATGTACATTTGTTTACTGAGTGGTGGAAAGAAAATGGACCGCTGTCTGGAATTGAAACTGCTCAATAGACCATTTGTTGCCAGTTCAGAGGAAGGGAAATACTGCTGCAGAGTTTATGCTTAGAAGATAATGAAAGCATTTGGGTTTATAAATATCATTTATTCTGCAAACTGAAGCATGGTGATCTGTAATTTCAGATAATCTGTTAACTGACTCGGATATGATATGTCCCATATTCTTTTGTGCAATAATTTCCAAATGGGTTAGAAATTTTTTTCCCTGAGAAAAGTCCGAGGTAACGTAGACTTGTCCTGTGTGCGCACACAGCTAGAATTTTCTTGATTTGAAGAAAAGTCATTAGTGTAAGTGAATAAAACCAACTACTGGGTCTAATATATCTCACCTCCCTGTCAAACTCAGGAGTTTTAACTGTTCTGAACTAAAGAGGTACCTTATTGGTTGCTGGAGAAGGAGGAAAGCTCAGTGTCACTTCAGTACCAAAAATGTTGCAGGCCACCAACACAGTGACACATTTCAAAGCGATTTGTGCCATGCTATTGCGATCTTTGGCCCAAAGCAACTTTCAGTGAATGCAGTCGTCGTTTAATAAATCAGTCTACCTTTCCAAATGTTCCGAAATTGCTCTTTGTGGTTGCTACAGAGAGGAGTTTCTCAGAAATGAAAATGATTGTTAAATAATGTTTGTTTAAAAAAAACCTGCATGCTAATGAAAGGATGTGCATGTGTAACATTTTCCAACAGCAAGATCCTTTTTTTTTAAAAAATGCAACTTGACCCAGTTTTTACAAACATATATAAAGCCCCTGGATGGGATAGCATAGCTCTTCAGACTGCTGTTGTCAAAATAGTAGCACTGGCACTGTTTGGGAATGCAGTCAGTTTAATCTGTGTTTAAAATTTCCATGTGCACTGCACTGTTTATATAATGCAGTCACTCAGCCCTCGTACTAACTGTGCACAAGTATAATCTTACAGCATTGAGTGCAGAAACAAAACCATTATTTCTTACGCTCCCTTCCCATTTACATATTGGGGTGGTGCAGCACCTAGTCGTATTTCTCTCCCTCTCTTTCCACTCCCATCTCCACTTTCTTTTTAACAAAGGAGTTTTGTGCTTTTTATGATGAGTAATGTCAGTGCTTGGAAATGGCATCCTGTGTCAGAAACAAAAGATGTTCCTGGTTATGGCTGAACAGAGAGAGCGAGAGGCTCAAGTACATCATTTCCTGAATGTGAGTGTGCAGGTAGATCAAGCCATAAAAAGGCCAACAGGGTTTTATAAATATGGCCACAGGAAAGGAGTAAGGATACATTTGTTTAAAAGGTAAAACATTCTTCAGGCTATAATTTGAGTACAGTGTACATTTTTAGACACCCCCATTATAGAAAGAACATTAAAACCGTGGAAAGCGTAGAGGGGAGATTCATCAGTTTATCATTTGTACCAACAACAGTCCCCTATTGCAGGGCCCTCGGGGGCGGGGGCCTACACTCTACAGTTCTTCAGAGCAATGCTATGGAGGTTGCCTTTGAGAGGGTAGTGGAAGAAATTGCTTTAGTATCTGATGATGGCATAATAAGGATAGAAAATGCAGATGAAAGAACACTGATAATTGTATTTGTTTGAGGCTGAACTTGTACTTATGAAAATTTAGCAAATGTAAAGATACTCTGGCACAAAAAACAAAGCCAGAGAGCAGGAAGGCTTGACATGTGAGTGCATCAAGTTCACAAAATAAGCACATTCATAAAATGCCTTTGAAGGCTTTCCTTAATCATATTTATAGGATGAGGATTCGGCCATTCAATCAGATCACGGCTGATCTGTACCTCTGCTCCACTCACCCATCTTTGCTACTATCCTTTGTGTGAAAAATGTCACTCCAAAATGGACTAACTCTAATTTTAAGATTATGCTCTCTTATTCTGGATTCCCCACCAGAAAAAATAGTTTATCTGTATCTACTCGATAAAAACCCTTAATCATTTTAAAGACCTCGATTAGATATAACTTGCATGCTGTACCAGCCTAATACATTTCTATAAAATAACCAGTTCCTGTTGGGGAAGGAGGTCCACTTCTGTCTCCTTTCCAGAAGCTATACCTTTTCTATACTCTGTCCTTACAGAGGTACATTTCTGAGCATTTAACAATTACCGCACTCAGTAATTTACATACGGAATTTAATATAGTCTCAAAATTATCTACCAAACTCTTTCAATTGGCAGATTTTACCACATGGCCTGTTGGCCCAAACCAAATCATATCTTAATTTACAATTTAATTGTATGACATACAAAAAGTGGCATACTAAAAAGTATAATATGACTTCAAATACTGAAAAATAAAATCTGTACTGGGCCGATTGTCCCTCATGAGAACACATTTGTTTATAAAATCTGCAGCGATGATTCTGCAGGCCAAATTTCCAATTTCTGGCGTGGCATGTTCAATTTGTTTAGTCTTGTAAAGCTTTCTGTGTCAGCATATCCTATCCCTCAAACAAGGACTGAAACAGCCTTTTGTTCAGGCCAAGCTCCATATTGCAGAAACACACTGGCCCTGTTTTTATACTCCTAGTTTTAACCCATTAGGTGTGAAACCCTCATCCATGCCTTCGTTACTTCTAGACTTGACTATTCCAATGCACTCCTGGCTGGCCTCCAATATTTTATACTACTTAAACTAGAGGTGATCCAAAACTCGGCTGCCGTGTGCTAACTCGCACCAAGTCCCGCTAGTCCATCACCTCTGTGCTGCTGACTCAAATTGGTTCCTGGTTAAGCAACGCCTCGATTTCAAAATTCTCATCCTTGTTTTCAAACCCCTCCTCATCTCTGTAATCTCTCATCAGCCCCACAACCCCCCGAGATGTCTGCGCTCCTCTAATTCTGCCCTTTTGAGCATCCCTGATTATAATCGCTGAACCATCGGTGGCCTAGGCCCTGAGCTCTGGACTTCCCTTCCTAAACCTCTCTGGCTCTCTACCTCTCTTTCTTCTTTTAAGACGCTCTTAAAACCTACCTCTTTGACCAAGCTTCTGCCCTAATTTATTCTTATGTGGCTCGGTGTCATTTTTGGTCTCATAACACTCCTGCGAAGCGCCTTGGGACATTTTACTATGTTAAAGGCGCTATATAAATATAAGTTATTGTTGAAATCCTGTATTTTTGTTAACTTTTGATGGAGATTCTCAAAGAAATTTTACAATACATCAAACATATTTACAATGCAATGATTCATGTGTTTGAATACATGATCACTTTGCAAGTCTGCACCAATAATACAAAACTACAATGGGACAAGAACTTTCACATCAAAAAATAGTTTGATCTTTTGCATAAACAAAATGGATAGTTAGAACTGACAGAATTTGGTTGCAGATTTGATGACTGACTCTGTTTCTGTGTCGTTAGCCAGCTTTGAGGTAATGGCTGATCCCTAAATAAAGACAATCCATCAGACATCAAACTCAGTAAGAATGCCTAAATGATCTGCAAAAAACATTTTAATTTCTTACTATATTAACAATTCAACATAGTTTTTAATCAATTGTGTAAGCATCTGATGATTGAGTTTAAGTACTTCTTAGAGATACTTCCTGAGAGAGCATTTGGCAGACCCTTTATCATTTATTTCTAAACACGTGGCTTGGCGTAAATCCTATTAAAAATGATCATGTCATTTACAAATTACATCATGATTCATAGCCTTCCACGTCCTCCTCCCCTGCAGAACTACTGTTGGTGATATAATGACCCAGAATTTGCAGTATGTGGCGAAGCGTTCACCCCTGGCCCCGAAGTAAGCTCTGCGTAAAGTTCTCGTGATCTCTGTGTCGAGAAGTTCGGGTTTTACCGATGCGCAATTCAAAACAACTTAGTATAGCGGAAATCCCATAGTGCGACATCTACAAGCTATCTAAGCAGCCAATCAAAATGCAGAATTCACTCAGCGAATAAGGAAGTGGCTAAGCTCTTAAAATTCTAACTTTTTTAAATGTTAGAGAGAGCAAAACAAAGGTTGGAGCTCTCGTATGGGGAAAGGCAAACCTGAAATAAAGATAAACAAACTTTAAAAAAAAATGTAGGCCTGAATTTGCAGTCGGTGGCAAAAAAATCTCCGAACTTACCTTCTGCCTCGGATCCCCGGAGACGCGCGCTCCTGGGCGCCTCGGCGCAGACGTGTGTAAGGCCCACGTATCCCGGGCGCAGGCTGTTCACAAGCTATGGAATTCCCATAAGCATAAATGGGGATCACATAAAAAAAATACATTTAATATAACAAATTAAAAAAAACATTACCTATTTAAAATTAATTAAAATACAATATAATGAAACATTTAAAACAAAAGTTAAATTTTTTTTTACTAAGCAAATTTAAATGTTTTAAAGGGGCTAACATAACCTTGCCTTATTTTACATGTGTTTTAATGTTTAAATGAATGAAAAAACATTATTTTTATGTTTATTAAAACGCTTTTGAGGCTTTTACCAGGTGTAATCGTTTCACGGGCATTCGCCCCAACTCTGCACTGCGGAGACCCTTTCCCCGGGGATACGGATGATCTGCGGATCGCAAGTTCCAGGTTTTAGCGCATGCGCAATGCATGCCTAAACTCGGAACTTGCAGCCTCACTACTGTGTAAAACTTCCGGTAATGTAATCAATAATTTGGTATTGAAAGAAAGAAAGACGTGCATTTAGATAACGTCTTTCATAACCTCAACGTCACACAGCACTTTACAGCCAATAAAGAACTTTGAAGTGTAGTCACTGTTGTAATGTAGGAAAAGCGGCAGCTAATTTATGCACAGCAAGCTCCCACAGACAGCAATGTGATAATGACCAGATCTGTTTTAGTGATGTTGATTTGAGGGATACGTATTGGCAGCAACACTGGGGATAACTCCCCTTCTCTTCCTCAAAATAGTGCCATGTACATCCACCCGACAGAGCAGAGGGGCCTCGGTTAACTTATCATTCGAAAGACGGCATCTGCGACAGTGCAGCACTCCCTCAGCACTGCACTGGAGTGTCAGCCTAGATTTGTGTGCTCAAGTTCCTGGAGTGGGACTTGAACCCACAACCTTCTGACTCCGAGGCGAGTGTTACCCACCGAGCCACAACTGACACTTGAAAACATCTAAAGTGAACAGTTGGCTATGTAGGCCTGTAAGATGCCGCGTGATGTCATCATAGATCCAAATAATTTCTGTATGTAAGTTGCACCTTTCAACTGTGAATAAGTAGCATTTTTTTTAAAGAATAGCATGAGAAAGACTTGACCAGAAAAATGTCAGCTCAAACAAGATTCTGTGCTGGTCAGAAATTCTCAAAGCTCTTTTGCTGTTCTCTTCAAAAGGTCTGGAGACGTGCTGCCGTTTGTATATGTTTAAAGCAACTTCGTATTGTAATTGTAGCAATAGAACTGAATGGGCTGTAATGCTAGAAGTGCATTGTCCTCACACAATTAGGTGTGCACAGCTGCCCTGTGACAACACGTGCATTGGGAAAATGTAACTTGTTTAAATGTGCTTCTGCATATATCTCGGGAGAAACCGCTGAATAACAATGAATGTTGACGAACAGGAAAGGTGGGATTTGGAAATTACAATAAGAAAAGAGAAATTATAATGTGAATAGCGTGAAGAGAAAAACAATATGTAAAATAAAGCAAGTAAGGAAATGTGACGAAAAGGCAAACTACGTTTTGATGTAGAATTTGTGTTCCAAGGGGTTCCAGACTTGTCGAAACTTCATGATCACAGGTGCTGGGTGAAAATTGAAAGATCTCTGTTTCACAACCGGACAGCTATTTTACCAAAGCTTATTTTTCATGGAGTACTGTACCTCCTTGGATAAAATGCTTCACCTTCAACAATGTAGTCCTGATGGAGGGTTCCCATCCGAAATGTTAACCTTTCTTGCACCGATGCTGACTGGCTTGATGTGCGTTGGCAACATTTTCTGTGTTTTTTTAATTGCTTATCCTCCTCCTCCTCGTACCAGATTTCTGATCTTTTGAGTGTCTTCATTTCAGAAAATCTTCTAGTGCTAACCGTAGCAACAAGGGAAACAGATGGCTTCAAGCGCTTCATGCAGACAGCTAAACATCTCCACTACACAGTCAAGGTAAGCGCTTGCGGTGCGGGGTCTGGAGATAGCTCCAGGTCCTAAAGTTTGAAAGTGGTTTGTTGGTTCCACACTAGGCTAATCCATGCTTTAGGATATCAATAATCTGAACACATGATCAGGTGTAACCTAGGCAGTGGCAGTGTTGCATGTGCACTTGCAATTGTCTATATATCGTTATATTTTTAATGGGACGTTTTTTGGAATGGGAGATTCTGAACTCTGGAAATTGAGGGGCCCCTTCTGAGAGGAAGGGAGGGAAAATGGTATTTGAACTGGTGCAGTGCTTTTAGTTAAGGGCTGAACAGTGGATCGAAAGAGGGAGGGGTAGAAACAATATCTAAAGATCAATAACTGCTTTAAGCAGCTTTCCTTTGTCCAAATCTTCTAGCGCACAATGGCAATTCTGCAGCTTCTTTCTTGAAAGTTGGAGTTGGCTGTGTTTTCCCTTCAACTTCGTGCCTTAGAAGAAACCGCGCTGAAATGTCTCGCCTCTTGACAGTCGCACACTGCATCATCATTAAGTATAAAGGAGGCTGTGTTATGCAAGTGTATCTGTGATGAGTTTAGTGGAAAATGCCAAGCTGGACTGGGGAAAAACATGAGTAAATATTCAAATTAATAGTGAATATTGACTTTTGCCCTCTTGCGTAGCTCTGTATGCCATCTTGGTTTTAATTTTTTCCCCCTTTACTTCTGCATAGTTTATTTTTCAAGCTCCACTCCCCAAGGCACCTCAATACTCTTCAGTTTTCGATGTAGTGAGAAAACCATCTCCACTATCAGAAATAAAACTTTGGTGGGAGCGAGGAGGGGGAGGACAGCAAGTTAAACAAATATTGCAAGACTAAGGCCCTGCAATGACCCTTACAATGATCTCGAAAACCATAGCCTTTGTATCAGATTTTTGTTTTAAAAAGGAAAACTTGTCATTCACTGGCTGGCTTCCCTCAAATCTGTCACCAAGCTCATGGTCTACAGGGCTGCAGCAATACCCGCCCTCCTGCATGGCTCAGAGACATGGACCATGTACAGTAGACACCTCAAGTCACTGGAGAAATGCCATCAATGATGTCTCAGCAAGATCCTACAAATCCCCTGGGAGGACAGACACACAAACATTAGCGTCCTCGTCCAGGCTAACATCCCCAGCATTGAAGCGCTGACCACAATTGATCAGCTCTGCTGGGCGGGCCACATAGTTCGCATGCCAGACACGAGACTCCCAAAGCAAACGCTCTACTCTGAACTCGTCCACGACAAACGAGCCAAAGGTGGGCAGAGGCAGCGTTACAAGGACACCCTTAAAGCCTCCCTGATAAAGTGCAACATCCCCACTGACACCTGGGAGTCCTTGGCCATAGACTGCCCTAAGTGGAGGAAGTGCATTCGGGAGGGTGCTGAGCACCTCGAGTATCGTCGTCGAGAGCATGCAGAAACCAAGCACAGGCAGCGGAAAGAGCGGCGGCAAACCAGACTCCCCACCCACCCTGTCCTTCAACCACTGTCTGTCCCACCTGTGACAGAGACTGTGGTTCTCGTATTGGACTGTTCAGCCACCTAAAAACTCATGCTAAGAGTGGAAGCAAGTCTTCCTTGATTCCGAGGGACTGCCTATGATGATGATGATGATGATGATCATGGTTGGGAATACAACCTTCACTGTGTTTTGAACATTGGGTGTGGGAACCTGATGGGTGCTGCTTTATTAAACATATATGGTTTCCAGGAGAGTGGCCCTCAGAGATTCATGACCTGCATGGGCCAGTTATAACAACAGCTTGTATTTATATAGCACCTTTAATGTAGTAAAGCATCCCAAGGTGCTTCATAGGAGCCTTATCAAACAGGATTTCACACCAAGCTATATAAGGAGATATTGAGACAGGTGGCAGAGGTTGGTTTTAAGGAGTGTTGTAAAGGAAGAGAGTGCGGTAGAGATGCAGAGAGGCTTGGGTAGGAAATTCCAGGGCCTAGACAGCTAAAGGCACAGCATTAGAGGTCTCAGAGGGTTATAGGGCTGGAGGAGGTAATAGAGATCAGGAGGGGCGAGCCCATGGAGGGATTTGAACACAAGGATAAGAATTTTAAATTTGAGGCATTGCTGGCCCAGGAGCCATTGTAGGTCAGTGAGCACGGGGTGATGGATGAATTGGTCTCCATGCAAGTTAGAATATGGGTAGCATTTTAACTTAGAAAAATGTCCCAAGGCACTTCACAGAGACGTAATCACAAAACAAAATCCTTTCTAGTTTTGCAGGGCAAGGAGTTTAAAAAAAAAGTACAATACGGCTAAATCAATTTTTCAGGAAAAGTTACTGCACAATTGAATTTTAATAGTTTAGTTGGTGGCACTACTGAAGAAATATCTCACTTAAGAGGTAAGCGAAAACAGTCCAACAATTCACAGGCCAAACAAAACTTGCTCTCTGGAACCGGGCAGTTTTCTATTTGATGCTGCTGAATTATGGGAGAACGATACATCAGAACCCACGGCAATCTTAATATACCACCGTCCAGGGTTCCTCATTAGGCTATTGTCCTGAAACTTCTGGTGTTCCACTGAATACAATGAGCAGCAGATAAACTAAGGTTAAGCAATTAAACACTTGCAGCTCAATATTGGTTATGGGGGGGGAAGAGAGGGACATTGGGAGCCCGGTAGGGGGCATGTGACAAGAGGCCACATAAAAGGTTACTGCACAAGGGTTGGGGGTAATATATTAGCATGGATAGAGGATTGGCTAACTAACAGAAAACAGAGAGTTGGGATAAATGGTTCATTCTCTGGTTGGCAACCAGTAACTAGTGGGGTATTGTAGGGATCAGTGCTGGGACCCCAACTATTTATAATCTATATTAACGACTTGGAAGAAGGGACTGAGTGTAATGTAGCCAAGTTTGCTGACTATACAAAAATGGGAGGAAAAGCAATGTGTGAGGAGGACACAAAAAATCTGCAAAAGGATATAGACAGGCTAAGTGAGTGGGCAAAAATTTGGCAGATGGAGTATAATGTTGGAAAGTGTGAGGTCATGCACTTTGGCAGAAAAAAAAATCAAAGAGCAAGTTATTATTTAAATGGAGAAAGATTGCAAAGTGCTGCAATACAGCGGGACCTGGGGATACAGGTACAGCAAGTGATGGAAGGCCAATGGAATCTTGGCCTTTATTGCAAAGGGGATGGAGTATAAAAGCAGGGATGGAGTATAAAAGTGGGGATGGAGTATAAAAAGCAGGGAAGTCTTGCTACAGCTATATAAGGTATTGGAGAGGCCACACCTGGAATACTGCATGCAGTTTTGGTTTCCATATTTACTAAAGGATATACTTGCTTTGGAGGCAGTTCAGAGAAGGTTCACTAGGTTGATTCCGGAGATGAGGGGGTTGACTTATGAGGAAAGGTTGAGTAGGTTGGGCCTCTACTCATTGGAATTCAGAAAAATGAGAGGTGATCGTATCGAAACGTATAAGATTGTGAGGGGGCTTGACAAGGTGGATGCAGAGAGGATGTTTCAACTGATAGGGGAGACTAGAACTAGCGGGCATGATCTCAGAATAAGGGGCTGCCCATTAAAACTGAGATGAGGAGAAATTTCTTCTCTGAGGGTTGTAAATCTGTGGAATTCGCTGCCTCACAGAGCTGTGGAAGCCGGGTCATTGAATAAATTTAAGATAGAGATTGACAGTTTCTTAACGGATAAGGGGATAAGGGGTTATGTGGAATGGGCAGGGAAGTGGAGCTGAGTCCATGATCGGATCAGCCATGATCTTATTGAATGGCGGAGCAGGCTCGAGGGGCCTTATGGTTTACTCCTGCTCCTATTTCTTATGTTCTTATGTTTAAAGAACCCGGCAATGTCGGGGTGTGGAGGCTCCGGCAATGTTAACAGCAGGGCCTCTTTTGAATACTTCTGGGAATACTTCTGCCCGACAGCCGGCCAGATTGATTGCCGGTCTGTTGGGCAGGATCGGAAACTAGTGGCAGGAGGCCGCAGCCAGGGACCCGTGGGGCTGGCTAGGAAATGGGTCGGGTTGCTTGATCTCTCAATTCTCCTCCCCTCTCTCTCCCTGGCCCCCTCATGAGCATCGGAGGGTTGATATCGAAGCCTTTGTTTCCTCATGTGATAATGTTTTCAAAACTTAGTTTTAAACTTTTTTTGCCCCTCCGTGCAGGTACTTGGTGCAGAGGAGGAGTGGCGCGGAGGGAATGTACCTTACTCAATTGGCGGTGGACAGAAAGTGCGATTGTTGAAGGAGGAGATGGAAAACCATGCTGATCGTGACGACCTTGTCGTGTTGTTCACTGACGGGTACAGTGTGTTTGTCTTGTTATTTCAATTGGCTGGAAAAGTATATCGCTCAGTGGCAGTTGTGCAGACAGTTTGTGGAGCTGTGCTGTTGTAAACCCAGAACTTCGCTCTTGTTATTTTAGTGGGCCCCAAGTTTCCACAAGAAAAAAAACGGGCGCCCCTCCGAGCTGGGCGCCTGTTTTTCGCGCCTAAAACGGCGCCTAAAAAAATCCTCGGTAGTCTGCACCTACTTACAGGCCCTCAGGCCCTTGGCGCAGTCAGCACAAGCTGTGGGGGGGGGGCGGAGCCAGGTCCCGGCGCTGAAAACAGTGCCAGGACCTCTGCACATGCGCGCTACAGTCGGCACGCAAGTGCAGTAGCTCCAGGTGCCGAACTGTGTGGGAGGGGCCCGAAGCACGCAGCCCCTAGCCCTGGCCCAATGGCCTCACTGGGGCTCCTCCCACAGCCAGCTCCTGCTCCCCGCCTGACCAGACCAGACACCCGCGTCCCCCCCCCCCCGACGACCTGACACCCGCTCCCCCCGCACCGACCCGACCCGACACCCGCATCCCCCCCCGACTGACCAGACCCGCGCTCCTGTTCCCCGACCCGACGCCCCCCCTCTCTCCCCCCTCTCTCCCTCCCCCCTCTCTCTCTCTCCCCCCCCTCTCTCTCTCTCCCCCCCCCTCTCTCTCTCTCTCCCCCCCCTCTCTCTCTCTCTCTCTCTCCCTCCCTCCCCTCTCTCTCCCTCCCCCCCTCCCCTCCCTCTCTCTCTCTCCCTCCCTTCCCTCTCTCCTCTCTCTCTCCCTCCTTCCCTCTCCCTCCCTCTCTCGCTCAGCGGCACGAACGGCTGCAGAATTCTCCCTGGCTGAAGCACTTTCACACAGGTAGGAAGATGGTTTATTTAATCCTTTCGTGGCTTATAAATGTTTATTCAGGTTGGATTTATTTGTATAAGTATAAATAAGGATTTATTGTCGAATTTAATGAGTTCCCTCCCCCCCCACCTCGTTCTGGACGCCTAATTTGTAACCTGCGCCTGATTTTTTAATGTGTAGAACAGGTTTTTTCAGTTCTACAAAAATCTTCACTGGCTCCATTCTACTTTAGTTTGGAGTACATTTTCACTGTGGAAACTTTCAAATCAGGCGTCAGTGGCCGGACACGCCCCCTTTTGAAGAAAAATTTCTGTTCTAAACTAGAACTGTTGTACCTGACTAGAACTGCAGAAAAAAAAATGTGGAGAATTGCGATTTCTAAAATAGTCCGTTCTCCACCAGTTGCTCCTAAAAATCAGGCGCGAATCATGTGGAAACTTGGGCCCAGTGTGTGGAATTATTCCTACTGCCATGACTAACTGCCTGGAGCAGATGTAATCTGCTTTACCTAATCTGGCAAGGTTTGAAGTCTATGTTCTACTTATGGGTCAAATGGAGAAAATCTTCTTCCCATCTGTAACGACTGGCTTCAACATTTTAAAATACTACTTCAACTGATTTATATTTTGATGAATAACTTTCCGTTGCTTTATTTTTAGGTAGCATTGAACAACGCATTAAAGGGATTGAATTCCTGTATGCTGTTTTTAGTGTACTAATTAATGCCTTTGTGCCAAATTTATCTCTGCTAATTTAGCAGTCATTCTAGGGATAATAAATCCCAGATGTTAGCTCTGAGGACAAATTGGATAGGTTGGGTTTATTCTCATTGGAACAGAGGAGGCTGAGAGGAAACCTCATTGAGGTGTACAAAATTTTGAGGGGCCTGGATATAGTGGATGGCAAGGGTCTATTTCCCTTGGTGGAGGGGTCAATTACGAGGCGGCATAGTTTTAAGGTGGTTGGTGGAAGGTTCAGAGGGGATTTGACGGGAGGGGGGGGGGTTGTGGGGATCTGGAACTCACTGCCTGGAAGAGTGGTAGAGGCAGAAACTCTCAGCACTTTTAAAAGGTGCTTGGATGGGCATTTGAAGTGCCTTGAGCTGCAGAGCTGGTATGTAGAATTAGACTGGATAACCTCTTGTTGGTTGGCGCAGATACGATGGTAAGCACTGCAGCAAATCGAATACGGCCAGGGTGATCTCCTGGACTAGTTTCGATCGCCTGGATGGGTCGGAGAGGAATTTTTGCAATTTTTTTCCCCCCCAATTGGCCTGGGTTTTTATCTGGTTTTTGCCTCTCCCAGGAGATCGCATGGCTTCGTTGGGGTGGAGTGTAGAATGTTTCAGTATAAGGGGTGTCGCAGTTGTGTGTGGGGCGGACTGGTTGGGCTGGGTGCTCTTTACCTGTCCGCCATTGTTCATTGTTCATCGGTTTATATGTAACATAAGAACATAAGAAATAGGAACAGGAGTAGGCCATACGGCCCCTCGAGCCTGCTGCGCCATTCAATAAGATCATGGCTGATCTGATCATGTAACTTTCAGGGCTACTGCCCGAGGGCCGTGTGGCTCTTTGTCGGCCAGCGTGGACACGATGGTCCGAAATGGCTCCCTTTTGCGCTGTAAATTTCTTATGTTTCTATGTTTTCAGCTGTGTTTGACTATTTGCTGAGTACGGTTTTCCTCCCTTGAATTCTCATTTAGTATATGCGTATACAGTAAGTGTGCATCCCTTGTAAACTGCCACACAGCTTTTTTTTAGCATTATCCAATAAAATGAATAAACTCCTTTTTTGGATGCAGGAGCTGTTGACCTCATTCAGTTAACAGCCATGGTAACTGAGATCGGAACTGTTTGAGCGGGTTAACAGAATACACTGCAGGTGGTATGTTTCTGTCCTCAACTGCCATGTTGTAATACAGTATTTGAGTCTAACGCACCTTGAGAATGGAATGATCAAACTATCCAAATGTTAATTTCAGTCTGCTCCACAACATAAGAACATAAGAATTAGGAACAGGAGTAGGCCATCTAGTCCCTCGAGCCTGCTCCGCCATTCAATAAGATCAAGATCATGGCTGATCTGGCCGTGGACTCAGCTCCACTTACCCGCCCGCTCCCCGTAACCCTTAATTCCCTTATTGGTTAAAAATCTATCTATCTGTGACTTGAATACATTCAATGAGCTAGCCTCAACTGCTTCCTTGGGCAGAGAATTCCACAGATTCACAACCATCTGGGAGAAGAAATTCCTTCTCAACTCAGTCTTAAATTGGCTCCCCCGTATTTTGAGGCTGTGCCCCCTAGTTCTAGTCTCCCCGACCAGTGGAAACAACCTCTCTGCCTCTATCTTGTCTATCCCTTTCATGATTTTAAATGTTTCTATAAGATCACCCCTCATCCTTCTGAACTCCAACGAGTAAAGACCCAGTCTACTCAATCTATCATCATAAGGTAACCCCCTCATCTCCGGAATCAGCCTAGTGAATCGTCTCTGTACCCCCTCCAAAACTAGTATATCCTTCCTTAAGTAAGATGACCAAAACTGCACGCAGTACTCCAGGTGCGGCCTCACCAATACCCTGTACAGTTGCAGCAGGACCTCCCTGCTTTTGTACTTCATCCCTCTCGCAATGAAGGCCAGCATTCCATTCGCCTTCCTGATTACCTGTTGCACCTGCAAACTAACTTTTTGGGATTCATGCACAAGGACCCCCAGGTCCCTCTACACCTCAGCATGTTGTAATTTCTCCCCATTCAAATAATATTCCCTTTTACTATTTTTTTTCCCCAATGTGCCAATGTCACACTTTCCGACATTGTATTCCATCTGCTAAACCTAAAAATCAACTTCCATCTCCAAATTCATTGAGACTATGTACAAACTTATTTTGTTAGATCTGCAAAAGTCTACAATGCTGATTTGCCGCATAAACTTCTTCAAGGTCAATGCCTTTGGGGAATCCAGGTTGCAAACTCTAGCAGTCAGCATCTGCACTGATCACTGCTGTCAGCACAAAGGCTGAGAAAAACCGCTGCAAGAAAATGAAAAATCTAAAAAAAAAACATGAGATTCCTTACTTCAAGGGTGTACACTGCTTTCAAAGTTTGATATCACTTAAATATATTTGAATATAAATCCCTGGAGGGCTTGTCGGTAAAGACAATGCTTCGTGTGATACTAAGCTAGAGAAATCAAAAGGTTGCAGGCTTGATTCTCAATCTGTACAGTCATTTGGGCTCAACCAGGTAGCAGTCAGAGTGTTGCAATGGGTCACAGCTGCCTGTGAGCAGGAGCAAAATCGGCACTGGGTTCCCGTTCTGGAGTGCCATTCACTAATTCTATCCCATTATTTTTCTGTGAAATAATCCGTTCTGGTCTGTCCATTTTGAGTTGAGAGCCAGACAATAAAGATCTGCTTGATCTCTTCAAAAAGTAGAAATGTTCACACTGCAATTTGCTCTTCAAATGAGTTTTTTAATTCTAAAAAGCTTTGACCGCTAGTTAGAAATATAAATTCTCCAAGTGTACAGAAGGAAGCTTCAAATGTACAAAGTGTTCCTGTTAACTGTTCAATTAAATGCAAGCGTAGTTATTCTGATAACCTCCAAGTTTTTGTTTTTACATCAAGAATTGACATGGCTTGGTTTAGTCCCTTCTGACGTGTCAGTATCGTGTTCCAAATCTGCTCTAATTATAATGTGCCATGTGCCAGGGTATGTAAATCACTGGGTCCATGGCAGGGAAACTAGCTGTCACTTGGCACGAAGTTGTCTGTCAGGCTCATTCACTCACTCACCCAGTACAGAGAAGGGCCATAAAAATGATTTTGTGAGCAATGTAAAATGCCACTCCGGTGTGATTTTTGAAAGCATAATGGGTCAAAGCAGATGGAGCTTCACTTTGCTTTCAGTGTGTTGTGACTGACCTGCTAGTGTTTCATGCTGGCTCTGGTTCAAACAGTGGGCCAGAGTTCCAGTCTGTAGCACCGGGTTCCTCATTTTTATTGTGGACAAATCCATCATCATAGGCAGTCCCTCAAATCGAGGATGACTTGCTTCCACGCCAAAAAAAAGGATGAGTTCACAGGTGTTTCGAATGAAGAACCCAAACTATATCCTGAAGGGTGGAAAATGCCTGTGCGTGGATTTTTTTAACGTGGGGTGGCTGTTGCACACCAGCCACCACACGGGCTTGACAGGGCTAGGTCTTGGTCCAGTGGCAAGAATTACCCAAAACAACCGGAGACCAGCTCTGCTGCATGGACCTAGTGTGCACACTTATCGCAGTGTGGGCTGGCCCGTGCTGCCCCTGGGTCCCTCAACTTACGCCCCACCCTGCGCTCCGATCACATCCCTCCACAGTCTCTCGCCGCTCCTGCTGCATCTGTCCACGCTCCAATCACCAACCTGGAACTTGCTGACATCACTGTTCGCTGTCGTCTCCCTCCTGCACTAGCTCGCGCTGGGCCTTGTAGTGGCATGCTTCCACGCTGCTCCCTGGGCCGCACCCTGCTCCTTTTATGGCCCCGACCTGCATAAGGACCGGCGTGCAGCCCAGGGTGCAGTGTGGAGGCCCCGACCTGTGAGAAACCATCAGCGACACGGACCTAGTGCGCACACATATCGCAGTGTGGGCTGGTCCATGCTACCCCTGGGCCCCTGACCCCGAACTCACGCCTCCCCTGAGCCCCGATCACAAGAGGTGTGTACACAACAGTACAGTTTGCAACAGCACAACCCTGGCTTGTCCAACAAGCCCCTGTCGTGCTGACTTACCACGGCCTAAACACACCCTCCCGTGAACTAAACTATCACCGATCCTTCCAATACTAAACCCCCTCTGGTTTGGTAAGAACATACAGGCACCCCTTTTCCCAGCGAACTGATCTTGTGGGGGTGTCGGCTTGGCGATACTCACTTAGACTGCCATTGATCTTGCTTGCAGCTTATTCCCGTACGTCTCTGCTCCCTGGTTCCGTACCGGCCTTGTGGTACATCTGGGCTCCCTGGTTCCGTACCGGCCTTGCGGTACATCTGGGCTCCCTGGTTCCGTACCGGCCTTGCGGTACATCTGGGCTCCCTGGTTCCGTACCGGCCTTGCGGTATGTCAGTCCCAGTCTGAGTCGAAGTCCGTCTGGGTTGGAAGAGCAAGACTCTGCTCCTCTTGGCGTTCCGTTGTGGTGAGGACAAATATTCAGCACCTGAATCCTATTCCGTCCACGTCCACCTTCCAGAAGAGGCCACTGAACAGTGATCCAGCACCTTGGATGCTCTATTGCCCACGCCCTCACCCCCAACCTCTGGGTGCTGTGGCCAATTGTAGCACCTGTACAGCCAAACTGGTTGGGATCAGTAAAATCAGCACAGGCTGGGATCTGGCCTCAGATTGTCCAGGACTGCATTGCTCAAATCCACACTAGGGGGAGCATTTACCCAATAAGCCATTGGAGAGGTTAAAGGGCATGATTTAAGTATGAAGAATGCAGCACCCAGATGTATATTAAACTTCTTGAATGTTTTACAGGAATTGGGAGGTTCAGAGGGGAGTTTGAGAACTACTTTCACCGAGAGGGTGGTGGGGATCTGGAGCCCACTGCTTGAAAGGGTGGTAGAGGCAGAAACCCTCAACGCATTTAAAAAGTACTTGAAGTATGCACTTTAAGTAACCTACAGGGCCACGGACCAAGAGCTGGAAGGTGGGATTAGGCTGGGTAGCTCTTTCTCCGCCAGCACAGGCACAATGGCCGCCTTCTGTGGCGTAAATTTTGATGATTTCCCTAGACTACCGGCCCAGTGCCCTCTGCCACTGAAAGGCTGAGCATATGGCCTGTCCCCAACTAGCTAGAAAGAAGGATTCTCCCTCCAACTTTTTGTTTTACTTCCTATTCTTCATCCAGCCCCACTCCTGCACAACCCCCCCCCACTCCTCCACACCCCCCGCTCCCCACCATTTTCGACTTGAAAGCAGAGGTTTTGTTTCTGCAAAATGACGACTACTCACCTGTACCACCTTTATAGTGCTGTTGAGAAAAATAATGTCGGATACTGCAGTGTCCTTTATCAAAATTCGAAAGGATACCGTGGAAACATACCAGTAAAGGTTGTTTGGGTGTGCATAGGAAGGGAAAATCTTTGGTTCCAAACTTTCTCGATCTAAATTTTAATTTATGTTTATAGGGGGAAACAAACTCCTCTGCAAAAGCATGTCCTCTCTGGCCGACCTCTCTCTGAGGCCAAATCCCAGTCTTCTGGCCTTTGGCAACTCAAGATTCTAAATAAGAGGCATGAATTATCGGCTGGTAATTGGCTAAGCACGTTATCAAACTGAAGCAAAATAGTGCGCATGTTGGAGATCTGAAATAAAAGCAGAAACTGCTGGGAACATTACTCCTCCTCCTTTCTGTTAGTGTTGGATTTTCCTTCTGTCTACCTCTCTCAGGGCCCAACATTGCCCAAGCCGTTTTTTCGGCGCGCTGACCTGAAGCGTGCCAACTTTGCGCGCTGGGAAAAAACTTGCCCCATCCTCGCCGCTGTTCACAGTCCCCGGAGTCCTGGCGTGGTGTGTATGCTGAAGTGGGGGGGGGCGGAGCTAAACGCCAGCGCTGGCACCTGCGCGTATGCGCAATAGCGATAAAACTTGGCACTCGGCCATTTTTAAAGTGGATCGCAGCTGTAATTGTTTGCCTGCCAGGAGAGCTCTCAATCGACATAGCTGTGTGCTGAATGTAAGCTGCAGTACCCTGCCTGAAATTAACTGTTGCATGCCTGGAGAAGTGTTTGGGATCATTGCAAAAGTGCTGTTACCCCCTCCCCCCGTGAGACGGCATCCAGAAGCTCGCACTTCTCCGGTGCTTCCCTCCCCTATCCCAGACCGAATAGCCTCATGCACAGGCCGGTTCGCTGCCTTTTCCGGGCAGACGTCAAAGATTAAGGTAGGATTTACTTCATTTTTATTGTATTTTAATTGTTTGAGCTTTTCCTAGCAATGTTTGATGCTTGGTTGTTGAGGTCCTCTCCAGTTCCCTTCCCTCTCCTATCCCTGCCCCAATGTCTGCCGAACGTGCGCTGCTTTTTCTTCACTGCCCGCAAGGTTTTTTCAGAGCTGGCCACATACGCTGACCTAAGTGGATTTGGAGTAAGTTTTTGCTGGCCAAAGTGGCATAAATGGCCTAAGTGTCTAGGAATGCCCCCTTTTGGAGAAAAAAAACGGACCTAAAAAAATTCGTACCTAACCGACTTACTCTGGAGCAAATTTTGGAGGGAAAATGGCATTGTTTAACTTACGCCAGAAAAAACAACTTACTCCAAAAAAATTGATGCAAGTCGTGGCCAAAATTGGGCCCTCAGTCTCTGAAGTTAGTTGCCTATCACGGAGAACGTGAGCAACTGGTGTCTGCACAATTTAATAAGTGTCTGCTAAAATTACCAAAGAAAACAAGTTTTCTTAATCTCAGAGAATCGGAAGCTGTTTTTGAAGATTGTTGTTGCAGAAGAATGGGAAGTCTGTGTTTTTTAAAGGTAATTTTGAACAACACTGCCTCCTTGTGTGACCTGTTCCTGTTGCTGGAATACTCTCCACTTGCCTGATTGAGTGCAGCTACAACAACACTCCAGAAGCTCGACACCATCCAGGACAAAGCAGCCCGCTTGATCGGCACACTACCCACCACCTTCAACATTCACTCTCTCCACCACCGGCGCACTGTGGCTGCAGTGTGTACCATCTACAAGATGCACTGCAGTAACTCGCCAAGGCTTCTTCGACAGCACCTCCCAAACCCGCGACCTCTACCACCTCGAAGGGCAAGGGCACCAGACTCATGGGAACACCACCACCTCCACGTTCCCCTCCCAGTCACACACCATCCTGACTTGGAAATATATCGCCGTTCCTTCATCATCAAAATCCTGGAACTCCTTCCCTAACAGCACTGTGGGAGTACCTTCATCATCATAGGCAGTCCTTCGAATCGAGGATGACTTGCTTCCACATCAAAAAGTTCACAGGTGTTTCAATGCAGAACCTAATATTCCAGATCCCGAACTACATCCTGAAGGGTGGAAGGTGCCTGTGCGTGGATTTTTTTAACGTGTGGTGACTATTGCATACCAGCCACCACACGGGATTGACAGAGCTAGGTCTTGGTCCAGTGGCAAGGATTAACCAGGATGACTGGAGACCACACGGACTGCAGCGGTTCATGAAGGCGGCTCACCACCACCTTCTCGAGGGCAATTAGGGATGGGCAATAAATGTCGGCCTTGCCAGTGATGCCCACATCCCAGGAACGAATAATAACAATTTTTTTTAAAAACAGCTGTTGGATTTCTGAGGACCAGGGAATTTAGATATTCTGACAACTCGGGTAAATGGAAATTATCCTCTACTCTCTTAGTTTTGTTTTCAGTTGTCCCTACTGAAGGCACTGACTTATGCCTGAATAGAGTTCATCTAATGCCAGCAAACCAGTGCAAGTGCATGAAATTCACACACTGGTCCATGCCAGCAGATTATTTATTTTGTTGGAGGAGCGGGCGTGGGGAGAGAGACACAGTTGACGCATATCTTGTCTCATTTGATGTTGACACATCAGAGGATAGTGATGAGTGTGAGCCTGGACTGACCGTTCTTCCTGCCCCCTCCCCCACCTTTCGTTCTTCCTCTCCTCCCTCCACTCTCTATCTCTCCCGCCACTCCCATTCATTATGATATCAGTGCATTTATCCTCTAAATCCTCGGGCCACTATTACATTTATATGCAAAGTTATTATGTCCTCAGGATGTTCCAAAGCACTTCGCAGCTGACGAATTAACTCCTGAAGTGTAATAGCTATTGTCATGCAGGATGCAGCCATCTGATCAGCAGTCCCATCCAAAAGGTGGGGTCACTGACAGTGCAGACTCCCTTAGTATGGCGTCGAAGTATCCGCCTAGATTATGGGCTAAATCCTTGATGGGGCTTGAATCTACAACCTCTGATGGAAATGAGAATGCGATCAATTTATGTTAAGCTGAATTAATTTGTAATATTCTGATACATATACGGTGCATACTGCAGCTGAACGTGGAAATATGAAGGTATATTTTTCTCCTTGGGTACTTGGCAGATACTGCTTGCTGGAACGGTGCTGCACCTGCAGAGAGAGAGAGAGAGAGAGAGAGAGAGAGAGAGTAGTGCTTGTTTCCGGTCCCGTGTTATTTGCATGGCTTGGCTGCACTTGGGCCAAATGATGGAACGCAGATTAGACACCAGGGGCACACTGCAGGCCTGAGCAAGGTCTGGAACCATGCTCCTGGTGACTGGTATTGGATCCTTTTGGGCCGATCTCTCCAGCAACAGGCCCTTGAGGCGCAAAGATTATTTGGTTCTTAACGCTACAATTATCCATGACCACTGCTACCAATGCTGCCATAGTCAGATGCATCTGCGACAGGTAGATTGGTGAGGACGAGGTCAAGTAGGATTTTCCCTCGTGTTGGTTCTCTCACCACCTGCCACAGGCCCAGTCTGGCAGCTTTGTCCTTTAGGGCTCGGTCAGTAGTGGCGCTACCGAGCCAGTCTTGGTGATGGCCATTGAAGTCCCCCACCCAGAGTATATTCACTGCCCTTGCTACCCTCAGTGCTTATGCAAGTGATTGTTGTGAACTGGATGTGTTGAGCTGTTTAAGGACAACCCAAGGAAGGTTCAGTATCTTCAGTTCTGTCTCTGAGGGGGGCAGGGGGTGGCATCTGCTTATTAGCACCTGCCTTATTGTGGCTTGCAATTGCATGCTGTACCAGACTCTGGATTGTGAATGTTAATGCAGGCGGTGTTGCTAGTGAGCGAATGTTCAATATCCCATATTGGACTGTTCAGTCACCTGTGAACTCACTTTTAGAGCGGAAGCAAATCTTCCTCGATTCCGAGGGACTGCCTATGATGATGATGATGATGATGATCCCTTGAACAAAGATGTGGCCTAAAAACTGAATAGTAATTTTCCTTATCTATAGCAGTGGAAATGTAATTTAAAAAAAGCATTGCGAACATTTGAGGCAGAGTAAGTAGTATCCGTGCAAGGATTTTTAAATGCAGCTTAAAGGATTTAACTAGAGCTGCTGGTCCTGGTCTTTCCAGGCTGCTGCTATCTTCCTTTTCCATCCCAGCATTTCTCCTGTTGAAAGTTGCACTGTCTCTTCTCATACACCTTCTCTATTACCTCTCACTTACTTGATTACATTACTTCTACCAAAAACCAGCAATCAGTTTCAAAAATGGAAAAGAAATTCGTGTTCCATGGGAGCTGATATTGATACGATACACAAGTGTACAAAATGGAACGTAGATCACTTTTTCTTGCCTGTTTTTTTTCCCTGCTGAAGGCAGTAACTGTTTGCTGGGATGTGATTGTAGGGGCAGTGATCATCCTTGCCAGGTGCTGATTATTCACACGAGGCTTTTCCGTGAGTGCCAGCAGGCTATTCGACTCTGGATCGTGGTGACTGGTCACCCCCACCCCCAATCAGTAACTGATGTCCACACGTGTGTATTTCCAGCAAGGCTCTTCCTGACAGCAAACCAGCAACGACCCTGGCTGATTTTCTTTTGCTTGCCCTTGCCCTGCAGGGCTGGGGGACACTATAGCTATTTGTAACACTCGGGCCGACGTTGGCTACCTCCATGCAGATCAGGGATCTAACCTAGGACCTTGGTCTGTATACTATGGAAAGCACCAAGATGTTGTGTACCTACACTTCCAAAATACTTTTTGATAAAGTTCCACACGAGGCTATCCATTAAACGGTGGGGATTCTGACTAAACCTTGGGAATTGATAAGAAACCAGCTGAAGGGAAGGATATAAAGACAATTCGTTAAGTGGGGTTATTTTAGAATTGGGGGCTCATCATCATAGGCAGTCTCTCCGAATCGAGGAAGACTTGCTTCCACTCTTAGAATGAGTCTTTAGGTGGCTGAACAGTCCAATACGAGAACCACAGTCTCTATCACAGGTGGGACAGACAGTGGTTGAGGGAAGGGAGGGTGGGACAGGTTTGCCGCACGCTCCTTTCGCTGCCTGCGCTTGTTTTCGGCATGCTATCGGTGATGAGACTCGAGGTGCTTGGCGCCCTCCCGGATCCACTTCCTCCACTTAGGGTGGTCTTTGGCCAGATACTCCCAGGTGTCGGTGGGGATGTTACATTTTAACAGCGAGGCTTTGAGTATGTCCTTGTAACGTTTCATCTGTCCACCTTTGGCTCATTTGCCATGAAGGAATTCCGAGTAGAGCGTTTGCTTTGGGAGTCTCGCGTCTGGCATGCGAAAAATGTGGTCCCCCAACGGAGCTGATCAAGTGTGGTCAGTACTTCAATGCTGGGGATGTTGGCCTGGACGAAGACATTAATGTTGGTGGGTCTGTCCTCCCAGGGGATTTGTAGGATCTTGCGGCGGATCGTTGGTGGTATTTCTCCAGCAACTTGAGGTGTCTACTGTTACATGGTCCATGTCTCTGAGCCATACAGGAGGGTGGGTATTACTACAGCCCTGTAGACCATGAATTTGGTGGTTGATTTGAGGGCTTCGTCTTCAAACACTCTTTTCCTCAGGAGACCAAAGGCTGCACTGGAGGCGGTGTTGAATCTCCTCATTAATGTCTGCTTTTGTTGATAAAAGGCTCCCGAGATATGGGAAATGGTCCACATTGTCCAGGGCCGTGCCGTGGATCATGATGACTGGGGGAGCAGTGCTGTGCAGCGAGGACAAGTTGGTGGAGGACCTTTGTCTTATGGATGTTTAGCGTATGGCCCATGCTTTCGTACGCCTCAGTAAATACGTCGACTATGTTCTGGAGTTCAGCCTCTGAATGTGTGCATACACAGGCGGCGTCCGCATACTGCAGCTCAACGACAGAGGTTGGGATGGTCTTGGATCTGGCCTGGAGGCGGCGAAGGTTGAACAGGTTCCCACTGGTTCTGTATTTTAGTTCCACTCCAGCGGGGAGCTTGTTGACTGAGGTGGAGCATGGCAGCGAGGAAGATTGAGAAGAGGGTTTGGGCGATGACGCAGCCCTGTTTCACCCCGGTCTGGACGTGGATTGCGTCTGTAATGGATCCGCTGGTAAGGATCACGGCCTGCATGTCGTCGTGGAGGATGTTGACGAACTTTTGGGGGCATCTGAAACGGAGGAGGACGCTCCATAGGCCCTCGTGGTTGACAGTTTCAAAGGCCTTTGTATAAGGGCTGGCGCTGCTCCCTGCATTTTTCCTTCAGCTGTCGCGCTGCAAAGATCATGTTCGTTGTGCCCCATAGGGGACGAAATCTGCACTCTGATTCCGGGAGGAGCTCCTCGGCCACAGGGAGAAGACGGTTGAGGAAAAATCGAGCAACAACCTTCACAGTGGCTGATAGCAGGGAGATTCCTCTGTAGTTGCCACAGTCGGACTTGTCCCCTTTTTTAAAGATGGCCACGATCACTGCATCTCTGAGCTCTCCCGGCATACTCTCCTCCCTCCAGTTGAGAAAGATGAGGTCATGTATCCGCGGCAACAGCGCCTCTCTGCCATACTTTAGTGCCTCATCAGGGATTTCAATCGCTCCCGTAGCCTTATTGTTATTGAGTTGTCTTATGGCTTTTCCTACCTCGTGCAGCGTTGGAGTTTCACTGAGGTGGTGGCGGCTCGCATGCTGCGGGATGGAGTCGAGAACACTCCAGTCAAAGGCAGTGTCTCGATTGAGGAGATCTTTGAAGTGCTCCTTCCAGCGGGCCCTGACTGCCTCGGTGTCCTTGATGAGTGTTTCCCCATTCTTGGCCAGCAGTGGGGTGGGGCCTTGGGAGTTTGGACCGTAAGTAGTCTTGACTGCGATGAAGAATCCTCGCACATCATGGCTGTCGGCCAGTTGTTGTATCTCCTGTGCTTTCTCCATCCACCACCTGTTCTTTAGGTCCCGGGTTTTTTGTTGGACCTCAGTCTTGAGCCGCTTGTAATGTTGCTTTGCTGCTCCCAAGTTGGGTTGCTTGAGGCTCAGAAATGCTCTGCGCTTGCACTCTATTAGTTCTTGGATCTCCTAATCACTCTCATCAAACCAGTCCTGGTGTTTTCTGGTTGAGTGACCAAGCGGGATGGGGGCGGGATGTAGTGGATACGGTGCCTCCATAAATAACAGATTCAAAAACACAATGCAAAGTGGTCAAATATGCAAGATGATACTTAACTTAAACTAAAATAGTTGATACTAACCTAAGATGGGCAGTGGCAGTTCAAAAATTACAGATTGAGTTTGACAAACTTTGTATATGGACAGATTAATGACAGGTGAACTTTAATCTAGACTAGTGTCAACTGCTACACTGTAGGAAGGCAAAATTGGTGGTGTATTCCATGAATGTTGTTGAAATAGCAAATGGCGAAGCTAAAAGAGACGGAGGAGATTTGATGCCACACATGTAGAACCAATGGTGAGGAGTGGTTAACAAGACCAATGGAATGTTGAACTTCAGAGTTAAAGCAATAGAAGGTAAATCAGTGGAGGCACTTTGAATACTGCGTCCAGTTCTGGTTGCCATGGAGCAAGGGAGACCTTCAAGTGTTGGAGGCAGCGCCATTAAGAACTATAAGGCCTATACCTCGTGTCGGAGCCTGAGTTACGAGGAAAGACTAAAGAAACTTAAGCTTTTCAACCCAGAAAGGGGTCACCAGACAAGTAATTTTTGTGGTAAACAAGATTAAGGGAATGGGGGACAAAAGTAAAGCTGGAATATTACATTAAATTAAACTGCGGCGAGAACAAGGAAACACGGGTTCAAATGAGTAAAAAGTAATCAACAGATTATTTCTTCACAGAGTGACCAGCACATGGAATGCATTTCCAGATTGAAGGGAAAACTCTGGAATCATCTAAGAAATAATTGGATGTTACATTGGGGAAGATTTCATCATCATCATCATCATAGGCGGTCCCTCGAAACGAAGATGACTAGTTTCCACGCCAAAAAAAGGACGAGTTCACAGGTGTTTCAATGAAGGATTCGAACTACATCCTGAAGGGTGGAAGATGCCTGTGTGTGGATTTTTTTAACGTGGTGGCCGTTGCACACCAGCCATCACACGGGCTTGACAGAGCTAGGTCTTGGTGCAGTGGCAAGGGTTAACCAGGACGACTGGAGACCAGCTCTGCTGCATGGGCCTAGTGCGCGCACATATCGCAGTCCGTGCTGCCCCAGGGCCCCTGGCCCCGAACTCGCGCCTCCCCTGGACCCGGATCACGTCCCTCCACAGTCGGTCACCGCTCCTTCGCCCCGACCTCGGTGCTCCTGCTGTACCTGCCCACGCTCCAATCACCGACCTGGACTTTGATGACATCACGCTTCGCTGCCGTCGCCCTCCTGCACCAGCTCGCGCTGTACCTTGTAGTGGCATGCCTGCACGCTGTCCATGGCTGCCGCTCGCTGCTCCTTTCATGGCTAAATTAAGATTAGTCAAATGGCCTTCCTCATTTTGGGCTCTTTTCCAGCTCAGCAACTTACTGGATAATTCAGATGAGCCATTGGAAAGCCGCGAGTCTACATTAAAATAAAGATATTTATTTTCTATCCATACATTGGAACACGTATTTTACAGACTTTTCCCTCCAGGTGAACTCTATTTCTGTTTTTTTTTTAATTGTCTTCTGGCACCTTGTTTTATCACAGTGGTGAGAAGCAGCACATTTTTGCATCTTGTTACTGCTCTTGAAAAGTGAAGCTATCAGATTCTAATCTCTGCACAATGCTAAAATCGCTGATGGCTGTCCGGACTTGTCCGATAACAGCCTGATATTTGATGCATGGAAAGGAGCAGACCATTTGTTACATTGACGGCCTTTTTTATTTGCAACAAACGCTGACATTCAGAACAGTTTGGGTAATTGGCAGTCATGGAACATGTCTTCAAGCCTTTTGCACCTGTCCAGTTTATCACTTTCTAATTACTAAGCTGTCATCCTTAAATGGCAAGTCCAGAACAGGGGGGCACACCATAAAATTAAAGCCAAGCCATTCAGAAACAGAGAAACATAGAAAATAGGTGCAGGAGTAGGCCATTCGGCCCTTCGAGCCTGCACCACCATTCAATAAGATCATGGCTGATCACTCCCTCAGTACCCCTTTCCTGCTTTCTCTCTATACCCCTTGATTCCCTTAGCCGTAAGGGCCATATCTAACTTCCTCTTAAATATATCCAATGAACTGGCATCAACAACTCTCTGTGGTAGAGAATTCCACATGTTAACAACTCTCTGAATGAAGTTTCTCCTCATCTCAGTCCTAAATGGCCTACTCCTTATCCTAAGACTGTGTCCCCTAGTTCTGGACTTCCCCAACATCGGGAACATTCTACCCGCATCTATCCTGTCCCGTCCCGTCAGAATCTTATATGTTTCTATGAGATCCCCTCTCATCCTTCTAAACTCCAATGTATGAAAGCCCAGTTGATCCAGTCTCTCCTCATACGTCAGTCCTGCCATCCCGGGAATCAGTCTGGGGAACCTTTGCTGCACTCCCTCAATAGCAAGAACGTCCTTCCTCAGATTAGGAGACCAAAACTGAACAAAATATTCCAGGTGAGGTCTCACCGAAGCCCTGTACAACTGCAGTAAAACCTCCCTGCTCCTATACTCAAATTCCATAGCTATGAAGGCCAATTTGCCGCCTTCACCGCCTGCTGTACCTGCATACCAACCTTCAAGGACTGATGAACCATGACACCCAGGTTTCGTTGCACCTCCCCTTTTCCTAATCTGCCGCCATTCAGATAATATTCTGTCTTCGTGTTTTTGCCTCCAAAGTGGATAACCTCACATTTATCCACATTATACTGCATCTGCCATGCATTTGCCCATTCACCTAACCTGTCCAAGTCACCCTGCAGCCTCCTAGTGACCCGCTCACAGCTCACACCGCCACCCAGTTTAGTGTCATCTACAAACTTGGAGATATTACACTCAATTCCTTCATCCCAAATCATTGATGTATATTGTAAAGAGCTGGGGTCCCAGCACTGAGCCTTGCGGCACTCCACTAGTCACTGCCTGCCATTCTGAAAAGGACCCGTTTATCCCGACTCTCTGCTACCTGTCTGCCAACCAGTTCTCTATCCATGTCAGTATATTACCCCCAATACCATGTGCTTTGATTTTGCACACCAATCTCTTGTGTGGGATCTTGTCAAAAGCCTTTTGAAAGTCCAAATACACCACATCCACTGGTTCTCCCTTGTCCACTCTACTAGTTACATCCTCAAAAAATTCTAGAAGATTTGTCAAGCATGATTTCCCCTTCATAAATCCATGCTGATTTGGACCAATCCTGTCACTGCTTTCCAAATGCGCTGCTATTTCATCCTGAATAATTAATTCCAACATTTTCCCCACTACTGATGTCAGGCTAACCGGTCTATAATTACCCGCTTTCTCTCTTCCTCCCTTTTTAAAAAATGGTGTTACATTAGCTACCCTCCAGTCCATAGGAACTGATCCAGAGTCGATAGACTGTTGGAAAATGATCACCAATGCATCCACTCTTTCTGGGGCCACTTCCTTAAGTACTCTGGGATGTAGATTATCAGGCCCCTGGGATTTATCAACCTTCAATCCCGTCAATTTCCCTAACACAATTTCCTGCCTAATAAGGATATCCTTCAGTTCCTCCTTCTCACTAGACCGTCGGTCCCCTAATACATCCGGAAGGTTATTTGTGTCTTCCTTTGTGAAGACAGAACCAAAGTATTTGTTCAGTTGGTCTGCCATTTCTTTGTTCCCCATTATAAATTCACCTGAATCTGACTGCAAGGGACCTACGTTTGTCTTCACTAATCTTTTTTCTCTTCACATATCTATAGAAGCTTTTGCAGTCAGTTTTTATGTTCCCGGCAAGCTTCTTCTCGTACTCTATTTTCCCCCTCTTAATTAAATCCTTTGTCCTCCTCTGCTGAATTCTAAATTTCTTCCAGTCCTCAGCTTTGTTGCTTTTTCTGGCCAATTTATATGTCTCTTCCTTGGATTTAACACTATCCCTAATTTCCCTTGTTAGCCATGGTTGAGTCATCTTCCCCGTTTTATTTTTACTCCAGGCAGGGATGTACAATTGCTGAAGTTCATCCATGTGATCTTTAAATGTTTGCCATTGCCTATCCACCGTCAACCGTTTAAGTATCATTTGCCAGTCTATTCTAGCCAATTCATGCCGCAAGCCATCGAAGTTACCTTCCTTCAGGGCCGATGTCAGGAAGTGGTTCCTCACACAAAGGGGTAATGGAAACTGGAACGCTCCCCCCACCGCTCCCGCCCCCGCTCAATAAAGCTGTTGAGGATAGGAGTGAATTAAAAATGTTAAAACTGAGATTGATTGATTTTGTTATGCAAGGGTATTGGGTTACGGAATGAAGGTGGGTAGATGGGGTTAAAATACAGATCAGCCATTATCTAATTGAATGGCAGAACATGCTCAAGAGGCTGAATGGCCCACTGTTGTTCCTATGTTCCTAAATGCATTTTGCGGGTGATGGAAACCGAGGCCAGGGTTTACTGTACTTGTATTGTTAATTTGGCTCAGTTTCTAGCACTCTTGTCTTCCATCACACCATCCTCCACCAACGCCTCTTTGTTGCCTAGCTCAATATGACTGCTCTCGCTTGGTTCCCTTCTGACATACCCAAGCTTAGAGCATCTCCAGCAATGGCATCTCTTCCCCCATACTGTTACCTCCTGGAGTCCCCCAGGGATTTATCCTTGGCCCTCCTCAATTACAGGCTGGCCCTTGGCAAGACCATCCGAAGACATGCATGCTATAGTCATAGCTCAACGATCCCACAACAAACTGGTCAACTCAAATCTCTGCAGCCCTGCCACATGAATAATGGTGGATAATTGAGCAACTAACATGCAGAGGAGGTTCCATGAAAATCTTCATCCTCAACAATAGTGGAGCCCTGTACGTTGTGTAAAAAACAAGTTTGAAGCGTTTGCAACCGTCTTCAGCCAGAAGTGGCGAGTGGATGATCTTTCTTTGCCTCCTCTGAAGGACCCCACTATCAGATGACAATCTTCAGTTATTCACTCCATCTTCTATCCCAAAATGGTTGAATACACTGGACACAGCAAGGGCTATGAGCCCTGACAACATCCTGGTTGTAGTGCTGAAGGCGTATATCAAGCTATAAGCTGTTCCAGTACACCTACAAAATGGGCATCTACCCGACAATGTGGAAAATTGCCCAGGAATGTCCTGTCCTGTCCACATAAATGCAATTACTTACTCCCAGTCATCAGCAAAGTGATGGAAAGAGTCATCCGCAGGGCTTTAAAGCGGCACTTACTCACCAATATTCTCAATGCTCAGTTTGGGTTCCGCTAGGACCACTCGGCTCCAAACATTGGCCTGAATTGAATTCCCGAGGCGAGGTGAAAGTGACTGGCCTTGACATTAAGCACAATTTTACTGAGTGTGGCATCAAGGAGCCCGAGTAAAAATGAAGTCAATGGGGATCAATAGGACAACGCTCCAGTGGCTAGAATCATATCTGGCACAAAGGATTGTGTTGTTGGAGGCCAATCATCGCAGTCCTAGAACAGCATTGCAGGAGTTCCTCAGGGCAGTGTCCTAGGCCTAACTATCTTCAGCTGCTCCATCATAAGGTCAGAAGTGGGGATGTTTGCTGACGATTGCAGTGTTCAGCATCATTCCTCAGCTAATGAAATAGTCCATGTCTGCAAGTAGCAAGATCTGGACAACATCTAGGCTTGGGCTGAGAAGTGACATGTAATCTTTGCACCACCTAAGTGCCAGGCAATGGCCATCGCCAATAAGGGAGAGCCAAACCATCACCCCGTGACATTGAATGGCTATGCCATTGCTGTGTCCCCAACCATCAACATCCTGAAGGTCATCATTGACCAAAAACTCAACTGGACAAGCTACACAAATGCCTAAAAATCCATCCCCTCCACCACCAGCATACTGTGGCTGCAGCATTTACTGCCTACAGGATGCACTGTAGCAACTCGCCAAGGCTTCGTCGGCAGCACCTCCCAAACACACAACCTCCACCACCTAGAAGGAAAAAGGCAGCAGGTGCATGGGAACACCACCACCTCCAAGGCACACACATCCTGACTAGGACATATATCGCCCTTCCTTCATCACTGAGTCCAAGTTTTTATCCAACAGCATTGAGGAAGCAGCTTTGCTACATGGACCATCACCTTCCCATGGGCAACTAGGGATAGACAATTAACGCCAGCCTGGCCAGCAACACCCAAATCCCTGGAGTGAATGAAAAAGATCACACAAAGTGTTGAAGCTGTGTGTAAGAAGCTAATATCTATAGAGTCTGACTGAAAATGTTTTTTAAATATCTTGCAGTTGTCCATAAACAAAGGAATTCTATGTTTTAAGCTGTGATATTAAGCTTGTAAACTTGCAGAATGTTTATAGCACAGAAGCACACTGTTTTTAATGACTAAATTACAGATGTAACCATTGGGTAGAGATTGCTTGAAAATCCTGTGGTATTAACTAAGTCCTGGCAGTTGAGAGGGGCGAAGAATTGTATGGAGTGCACACCTATCAGATAATTACCATTTTAGGAGATAAAATATTATTCTGACTTTTTAAGACTGCCTGCAGAAAACTATTTGTACTTGACAGAAGTGGACGTGACTCTTTCAGCTTGTGGTGCAAGGAGTCGGCAGAATCACAGCTTGAATGTCTGGCAAATGTTCCGGATATAGTGAACGTCTTGAGTTATGAAATGCTGAGGGTCTGAAGCTTGCTTGCAGGGTTCAGTATTCCAGACATTCCTTCTAATTTAAAAAATGCAGAGAAGTGCAGTGTGGAAAGAAGTGTTTAATTATCCATTTTCATACAATGCTTGTTCAGTGTAACAGACCAGGAAAAGCAGAGAAGGAACTGTAACTATAGGTATCTGAATACCAGCTGGAGTCTCCAATATCAGATGCATGGGAACACCATCATCGAGTTCCCCTCCAAGGCACATACCATCCTGACTAGGACATCTATCGCCGTTTCTTCATCATTGAGTCCAAGTCCATATCAAACGCATTGTGTAAACAGCTTTGCTACATGGACCATCACATTGTACATTAATGATTTAGACAAGGGGATTAAATGTAGTATCTCCAAATTTGCGGATGACACTAAGTTGGGTGGCAGTGTGAGCTGCGAGGAGGATGCTATGAGGCTGCAGAGTGACTAGGATAGGTTAGGTGAGTGGGCAAATGCATAGCAGCTGAAGTATAATGTGGATAAATGTGAGTTTATCCACGTTGGTGGTAAAAACAGAGAGACTGTATATTATCTGAATGGTGACAGATTAGGAAAAGGGGAGGTGCAACGAGTCCTGGGTGTCATGAAGGTTGGCATGCAGGTACAGCAGGCGGTTAAGAAAGCAAATGGCATGTTGGCCTTCATAGCGAGGGGATTTGAGTACAGGGACAGGGAGGTGTAGGGACAGGGAGGTGTGAGTACAGGGACAGGGAGGTGTTACTACAGTTGTACAGGGCCTTGGTGAGGACACACCTGGATTACTGCGTGCAGTTTTGGTCACCTTACTTAAGGAAGGATATACTAGCTTTGGAGGGGATACAGAGATGATTCACTAGCCTGATTCCGAAGATGAGGGGGTTACCTTATGATGATAGATTGAGTGGACTGGGTCTTTACTCATTGGAGTTCAGAAGGATGAGGGGTGATCTTATAGGAGCATTTAAAATAATGAAAGGGATAGACAAGATAGAGGCAGAGAGGTTGTTTCCACTGGTCGCGAAGACGAGAACTAGGGGGCACAGCCTCAAAATTAACTTACTGGAATTCTTTGAGGATATAACGAGCATGGTGGATAGAGGTGTACCGATGGATGTGGTGTATTTAGATTTCCAAAAGGCATTCGATAAGGTGCCACACAAAAGGTTACTGCAGAAGATAAAGGTGCGCGGAGTCAGAGGAAATGTATTAGCATGGATAGAGAATTGGCTGGCGAACAGAAAGCAGAGAGTCGGGATAAATGGGTCCTTTTTGGGTTGGAAATCAGTGGTTAGTGGTGTGCCACAGGGATCAGTACTGGGACCACAACTGTTTACAATATACATAGATGACCTAGAAGAGGGGACAGAGTGTAGTGCAACAAAATTTGCAGATGACACTATGATTAGTGGGAAAGCGGGTTGTGTAGAGGACTCGGAGGCTGCAAGGAGATTTGGATAGGTTAAGCGAATGGGCTAAGGTTTGGCAGATGGAATACAATGTCGGAAAGTGTGAGGTCATCCACCTTGGGGGAAAAAAAACAGTAAAAGGGAATATTATTTGAATGGGGAGAAATTACAACATGCTGTGGTGCAGAGGGACCTGGGGGTCCTTGTGCATGAATCCCAAAAGGTTAGTTTGCAGGTGCAGCAGGTAATCAGGAAGGCAAATGGAATGTTGTCCTTCATTGCGAAAGGGATGGAGTACAAAAGCAGGGAGGTGTTGCTGCAACTGTATAAGGTATTGGTAAGGCCGCACCTGGAGTACTGCGTGCAGTTTTGGTCACCTTACTTAAGGAAGGATATACTAGCTTTGGAAGGGGTACAGAGACGATTCACTAGGCTGATTCGAGAAATGAGGGGGTTACCTTATGATGATAGATTGAGTAGACTGGGTCTTTACTCCTTGGAGTTCAGAAGGATGAGGGGTGATCTTATAGAAACATTTAAAATCATGAAAGGGATAGACAAGATAGAGGCAGAGAAGTTGTTTCCATTGGTGGGGGAGACTAGAACTAGGGGGCACAGTCTCAAAATACGGAGGAGCCAATTTAAAACCGAGTTGAGAAAGAATTTCTTCTCCCAGAGGGTTGTGAATCTGTGGAATTCTCTGCCCAAATAAGCAGTTGAGGCTGGCTCATTGAATGTTTTCAAGTCAAAGATAGATAGATTTTTAACCAATAAGGGAATTAAGGATTACGGGGAGCGGGCTGGTAAGTGGAGCCGAGTCCACGACCAGATCAGCCATGATCTTATTGAATGGCGGAGCAGGCTCGAGGGGCTAGATGGCCTACTCCTGTTCCTAATTCTTATGTTCTTAAAATACGGGGGAGCCAATTTAAAACCAAGTTGAGAAGGAATTTCTTCTCCCAGAGGGTTGTGAATCTGTGGAATTCTCTGCCCAGGGAAGCAGTTGAGGCTAGCTCATTGAATGTATTCAAATCACAGATAGATAGATTTTTAACCAATAAGGGAATTAAGGGTTATGGGGAGCGGGCGGGTAAGTGGAGCTGAGTCCACAGCCAGATCAGCCATGATCTTGTTGAATGTTGGAGCAGGCTCGAGGGGCTAGATGGCCTACTCCTGTTCCTAATTCCTATGTTCTTATGTTCTTACACCTGGAGTATTGTGTACAGTTTTGGTCTCCGAACTTGAGGAAGGACATTCTTGCTATTGAGGGAGTGCAGCACAGGTTCACCAGACTGATTCCTGGGATGGCAGGACTGACATATCAAGAAAGACTGGATCAACTGGGCTTGTATTCACTGGAGTTCAGAAGAATGAGAGGGGACCTCATAGAAACGTTTAAAATTCTGATGGGTTTAGACATGTTAGATGCAGGAAGAATGTTCCTAATGTTGGGGAAGTCCAGAACCAGGGGTCACAGTCTAAGGATAAGAAGTAAGCCATTTAGGACCGAGATGAGGAGAAACTTCTTCACCCAGAGAGTGGTGAACCTGTGGAATTCTCTACCACAGAAAGTTGTTGAGAGCAATTCACTAAATATATTCAAAAAGGAGTTAGATATCGTCCTTACTACTAGGGGATCAAGGGGTATGGCGAGAAAGCAGGAATGGGGTACTGAAGTTGCATGTTCAGCCATGAACTCATTGAATGGTGGTGCAGGCTCGAAGGGCCAAATGGCCTACTCCTGCACCCAATTTCTATGTTTCTATGTTTCGCATGGGCAACTAGGGATAGACAATTAACGCCAGCCTAGCCAGCAACACCCAAATCCCAAGTGTGCATTAAAAAGATCACACTAAGTGTTAAAGCTGCGTGTAAGAAGCTAATATTCTATAAGTTTGACTGAAAATGTTTTTTTTTGTATCTTGCAGTAGTCCATAGAATCTTAGAATGGTTACAGCACGGAAGGAGGCCATCCGGCCCGTCGAGCCCGTGCTGGCTCTCTGCAAGAGCACCTCAGCCAGTCCCACTCCACGCCCTTTCCCCGCAAATGTTTTTCCTTCAGATACTTATCCAATTCTCTTTTCAAAGCTGCGATCGAGTCTGCCTCCATCACTCTTTTAGGCAGTGCATTCCAGATCCTAACCACTCACTGTAAGACAGTTTTTCCTCATGTCGCCTTTGGTTTTTCTACCAATCACCTTAAATCTGTGCCCTCTGGTTCTCAACCCTTCTGCCAATGGGAACAGTTTCTTTCTATCTACTCTGTCTAGACCCGTCATGATTTTGAACACCTGATCAAATCTCTTCTTAACTGTCTCTGCTCGAAGGAGAACAACCCCAGCTTCTCCAGTCTATCCACATAACTGAAGTCCCTCAACCCTGGAAACATTCTCGCAAATTGGGATTAGACTGGATGACCTTTTGTTGGACTAAGCAGATATAATATAAGTACTGCAGGGAATAGAATACGGCCAGGGTGATTTCCTGGACTAGTTTTGATCGGCTGGATGGGTCGGAGAGGAATTTTCCCAGATTTTTTCTCCCTAAATTGGCCTGGGTTTTTATCTGGTTTTTGCCCCTCCCAGGAGTTCACATGGCTCCGGTTGGGGTGGCGTGTAGAATGTTTCAGTATAACGGATGTCGCAGTTGTGTGAGGCGGACTGGTTGGGCTGGGTGCTCTTTGCCTTTCCGTCATTGTTCATAGGTTTATATGTAACCCTCAGGGCTGCTGACCGAGGGCCGTGCGGCTCTTTGTCGGCCGGCGCGGACACGATGGGCTGAAATGGTACTCTTTCTGCGCTGTAAATTTCTATGTTTCTATGTTAAATCTTTTCTGCACCCTCTCTAAGGCCTTCACATCTTTCCTCTAGTGCAGTGCCCAGAATTGGACACAATACTCCAGATGAGGCCGAACCAGTGTTTTTTAAAGGTTCATCATAATTTCCTTGCTTTTGTGCTCTGTCTCTATTCATGAAGTCCAGTATCCCGTAAGCATTTTTAACTGCTTTCTCAACCTGCCCTGCCATCTTCAACAATTTGTGCACATCTGCCCCAAGGTTTTCGGTTCATGCACCCCTTTTAGGATTATAACCGTTAGTTTATATTTCCTCTTATTCCTGCTCCCAATTCCTTCTACCAAACTGTATCGCGTTGCACTTTTCTGGATTAAATTTTATCTGCCACATGTCTGCCCATTCCACCAGCCTGTCTATGTCCACTTGAAGTCTATCACTATTCTCCTCACTGTTCACTATACTTCCAAGTTTTGTGTCATCTACAAATTTTCAAATTGTGCCCTGTACACCCACATCCAAGTCATTAATATATATCAAGAAAAGCAGTGGTCCCAGTACCGACCCCTGGGGAACACCACTCCTCCAGTCCGAAAAACAACCGTTCACCACTACTCTCTGTTTCCTGTCACTGAGCCAATTCCGTATCCATGCTGCCATTGTCCCTTTTATTCCAGGGGCTTCAACTTTGCTGCAAACCTATTATGTGGCACTTTGTCTCAAACCTTTTGGAAATCCATGTACACCACGTCAACCACATTGCCCTCGTCAACCCTCTCTGTTACCTCATCAAAAAACTCGAACTAGTTGATTAAACACGATTTGCCTTTAACAAATCCATGCTGGCTTTCCTTAATTAATCCACACTTGTCCAAGTGACTGTTAATTTTGGCCCTGATTATTGTTTCTAAAAGTTTCCCCACTCCCGAGGTTAAACTGACCGGCCTGTAGTTGCTGGGTTTATCCTTACACCCTTTTTTTGAATAAGGGTGTAACATTTGCAATTCCCCAGTCATCTACACCACCCCCTTTTCTAAGGAGGATTGGAAGATTATGGCCAGTACCTCTGAAATATCTTCCTTCACTTACCTCAGCGTCCTAGGATGCATCCCATCTGGTTCTGGTGACTTATCTACTTTTAAGTACAGCCAGCCTTTCTAGTACCTCCTCCTTATCAATTCTTAAACCTTCCAGTATCTCCTCTACCTCCTCCTTCACTATGTCTATGGCAGCACCTTCTTCCTTGGTGATGACAGACGCAAAGTCCTCATTTAGTACCTCAGCCGTACCCTTTCCCTTCCTGTGTAGGTCATTTTGGTCCCTAATTAGCCCCACTCCTCCCCTTACTGCCCGTTTACTATTTATATGCCTATAGAAGACTTTTGGGTAACCCTTTGTTAGCTGCCATTCTATTCTCATACCCTCTCTTTGCCCCTATTATTTTCTTTTTCACTTCTCTGACCTTTCTATATTCAGCCTGATTCTTCGAAGTATTCTCGACCTGACATCTGTTATACGTGTTCTTTCTCTGTTTCATCTTACTCTCTATCTCTTTCATCATCCAGGGAGCTCTGACTTTAGTTGGCCTACCTTTCCCCATAGTGGGAATGTACCTTGTCTGTACCTGAACTATTTCCTCTTTAAAGGCAGCCCATTGGTCGATTACAGTTTTGCCGCCAATCTTTGATTCCAATTTACCCGGGCCAGATCCGTTCTCAACCCACTGAAATTTGCCTTTCTCCAATTAAATATTTTTACTATAGATTGCACCTTATGATACTATGATCACTGTTCCCTAAATGTTCCCCCACTGACACTTGCTCCACTTGACTGACCTCATTCCCCAGAACCAGATCCAGCAATGCCTCCTCCCTCGTCGGGCCGGAAACATACTGATCAAGAAAGTTCTCCTGGACACACTTCAGAAATTCTTCCCCCTCTCTGCCCTTTACACTATTACTATTCCAGTCTATATTAGGATAGTTGAAGTCCCCCATTATCACTACTCTATCGTTCTTGCATCTCTCTGTAAATTTGCTCCGTGATATTTTTCCCACTAGTTGATGGCCTATAGAATACATCTAGTAGTGGAATCGCACCTCTATTGTTTCTTAACTCTAACCATATAGATTCTGTCCTTGACCCCACCAGGACATCCTCTCTCTCCAGCACTGTAACATTCTCCTTAACAAATACTGCCACTCTGCCTCCTATCTTTACTTCCCTGTCTTTCCTGAACACCCTAAATTCAGGAATATTTAACACCCAGTCATGCCTTTTTTTGAGCACGGTCTCCATTATTGCCACAACATCATATTCCCAAGTGGCTTTCTCGCCTGAAGCTCACCAACCTTGTTTACTATGCTTCGAGCGTTCACATACATACACTGTAAATCTATCTTAGACCATCCTGTGTGTTCTCTTCGTCTGACCCCACCTAATACCTCACTATTTCTTGCTTTAGTGCTATCCATCTCTCTCAATCCATTGTTCCCCTTTGTTTCTCCTTTCTAATACTATATCCTGGTACCCATCCCCCTGCCAAGTTAGTTTAAACCCTTCCCCCCCCCCCCCCCCCGGCAAGGATATTGGTCCCGGCTCTGTTGAGGTGCGACCCGTCCAGCTTGTACAGGTCCCACTTCCCCCAGAACTGGCCCCAATGCCCCAGGGATCTCAAGCCCTCCCCATCTCTCCAGCCACACATTCATCTGCTCTATCCTCCTATCTCTATAATCACTCGCGCATAGCACTGGGAGTAATCCAAAGATTACTCCTGCTTTTAAATTTCTTTCCTAGCTCGCTAAAATCTGCCTGCAGGACCTCATCCCTCTTTCTACCTATGTCGTTGGTACCAGTAAGGACCACGACCTCTGACTGTTCACCCGCCGCCCCCTTACAATGTTCTGCAGCCGCTCGGTGACATCCTTGACCCTGGCACCAGGGAGGCAACATATCATCCTGGAATTATGTCTGTGGCCACAGAAACGCCTGTCTGCTCCCCTAACTATCGAATCTCCTACCACTATTGCTTTCCCTCTCTTCCTCCGCCAACACCCCCAGCCCCCTCCCTGCACAACTGAGATACCCATGGTGCTATGGACTTGGCTCTGGCTGCATTCCCCAGATGAACCATCGACCTCACCAGTATTCAGAATACTGGTTGGAGAGTAAGATGCACTTGGGGAACTCCTGCACTATCTGCCTGCTCCTCTTTTGTCTGGTGGTAACCCATTCTCACTCTGCCTGCACACCCTTGCGCTGCGGGGTGACCACCTCCTGAAACATGCTATCCACGGAGCTCTCAGCCTCGCGGAGGCACCACATTGACACCAGCTGCTGCTCGATCTCCAAAACCCGGAGCTCGAGCTCCTCCAGCCGACGACCCCTCCTGCACACGTGGTTGCCCAGGACACGGGAAGCGTCCTGGAGTTCCCACATTGAATAAATTTGCCGCCGCTCAGATCCGCGCTGCCTCGGTCTCCCGTTGCTTTTCTCTGATGCTTCCTCTCTGCTGCAGCCGCTCCAAATACTCTAGTTTTAACGACAAAATTACTGATGTTTGGTCCTATAAGCATTGGGCAGAGATTGCTTGAAAATCCTGTGGTTATAACTAGGTCCTGGCAGTTGCGAGGGACAAAGAATTTTATGGAACGTGCGCCTATCAAATAATTACCATTTTAGGAGATGCTGCTAGCTGCAACATCTTTACTGATTTACCATAGCGACTTCTGGGAAAATCACACTGACTCAGTATCCGTAACCAGATTTTATCCAAGTCTTCTGATGATAACATAAGAACATAAGAAATAGGAACAAGAGTAGGCCATATGGTCCCTCGAGCCTGCTCCGCCATTCAATAAGATCATGGCTGACCGATCATGGACTCAGCTCCACTTCCTTGCCTGCTCCCCATAACCCCTTATCTCCTTATCATTTAAGAAACTGTCTATTTCTGTCTTAAATTTATTCAATGTCCCAGCTTCCACAGCTCTCTGAAGCAGTGAATTCCACAGACTTACAACTCTCTTGAGAGAAGAAATTCCTTCTCATCTCTGTTTTAAATGGGTGACCCCTTATTCTAAGATTATGCCCCCTAGTTCTAGTCTCCCCCATCAGTGGAAACATCCTCTCTGCATCCACCTTGTCAAGCCCCCTCATAATCTTATACATTTCGATAAGATCACCTCTCATTCTTCTGAATTCCAATGAGTAGAGGCCCAACCTACTCAACCTTTCCTGATAATTCAACCCCCTCATCCCTGGAATCAATCTAGTGAACCTTCTCTGAACTGCCTCCAAAGCAACCCCATACGGTTTATCCTTTCGGAAAACAAAACTGCACACAGTATTCCAGGTGTGGCCTCACCAATACCTTATATAGCTGTAGGAAGACTTCCCTGCTTTTATACTCCATCCCCTTTGTAATAAAGGCCAAGATACTATTGGCCTTCCTGATCACTTGCTGTACCTGCATACTATCCTTTTGCGTTTCATGCACAAGTACCTCCAGGTCCCGCTGTACTGTGGCACTTTGCAATCTTTCTCCATTTAAATAATAATTTTCTCTTTGATTTTTTCTGCCAAAGTGCATGACCTCACACTTTCCAGCATTATACTCCACCTGCCAAATTTTTGCCCACTCACTTAGCCTGTCCCTTGCAGTCGGATTCAGGTGAATTTATAATGGGAAACAAAGGAATGGCAGATCAATTGAACCAATACACTTCGGTTCTGTCTTCACAAAGCAAGATACAAATAATCTTCCGAATGTACGAGGGAACAGTGGGTCTAGTGAGAATGAGGAACTGAAAGATATCCTTATTAGGTGGGAAATTGTGTTAGCGAAATTGATGGGATTAAAGGCCGATAAATCCCCAGGGCCTGATGGTCTGCATCCCAGAGTACTTAAGGAAGTGGCCCTAGAAATAGTGGATGCATTGGTGATCATTTTCCAACAATCTATCGACTCTAGATCAGTTCCTATGGACTGGAGGATAGCTAATGTAACGCCACTTTTTAAAAAAGGAGGGAGAGAGAAAGCGGGTAATTATAGACCAGTTAGCCTGACATCAGTAGTGGGGAAAATGTTGGAATCAATCACTAAGGATGAAATAGCAGTGCATTTGGAAAGCGGTGACAGGATCGGACCAAGTCAGCATGGATTTATGAAAGGGAAATCATGCTTGACGAATCTTCTGGAATTTTTTGAGGATGTAACTAGCAGAGTGGACAAGGGAGAACCAGTGGATGTGGTGTATTTGGACTTTAAAAAGGCTTTTGACAAGGTCCCGCACAAGAGATTGGTGTACAAAATCAAAGCACATGGTGTTGCGGGTAATGTACTGACATGGATAGAGAACTGGTTGGCAGACAGGAAGCAGAGAGTCGGGATAAACAGGTCCTTTTCAGAATAGCAGGCACTTACTCGTGGGGTGCCGCAGGGCTCAGTGCTGGGACCCAGCTCTTTACAATATACATCAATGATTTAGATGAAGGAATAGAGTGCAATATCTCCAAGTTTGCATATGACACTAAACTGGGTGGCGGTGTGAGCTATGAGGGGGACGCTAAGAGGCTGCAGGGTGACTTGGACAGATTAGGTGAGTGGGCAAATACATGGCAGATGCAGTATAATGTGGATAAATGTGAGGTTATCCATTTTGGGGGCAAAAACACAAAGGCAGAATATTATCTGAAAGGCGGCAGACTAGAAAAAGGGGAGGTGCAACGAGACCTGGGTGTCATGGTTCATCAGTCACAAAGTGGGCACGCAGGTACAGCAGGCGGTAAAGAAGGCAAATGGTATGTTGGCCTTCATAGCTAGGGGATTTGAATATAGGAGCAGGGAGGTTTTACTGCAGTTGTACAGGGCCTTAGTGAGGCCTCACCTGGAATATTGTGTTCAGTTTTGGTTTCCTAGTCTGAGGAAGGATGTTCTTGCTATATTGAGGGAGTGCAGCGAAGATTCACCATACTGATTCCAAGGATGGCTGGGCTGTCATATAAGGAGAGACTGGATCAACTGGGCCTTTATTCACTGGCGTTAAGAAGGATGAGAGGGGATCTCATAGAAATATATATGATTCTGACGGGACTGGACAGGTTAGATGCGGGAAGAATGTTCTCGATGTTGGGGAAGTCCAGAACCAAGGGACATAGTCTTAGGATAAGGGGTAGGCCATTTAGGACTGATGAGGAGAAACTTCAACACTCAGAGTTGTTGACCTGTGGAATTCCCTACCACAGAGAGTTGTTGATGCCAGTTCATTGGATATATTCAAGAGGGAGTTAGATATGGCCCTTACGGTTAAGGTGATCAAGGGGTATGGAGAAAAAGCAGGAAAGGGGTACTGAAAGAAATATCAGCCATGATCTTATTGAATGGCGGTGCAGGCTCGAAGGGCTGAATGGCCTACTCCTGCACCTAGTTTTTATGTTTCTATGTCCTTTTGCAGATTTTTTGTGTCCTCCTCACACATTGCATTTCCTCCCATCTTTGTATCATCACCAAACTTGGTTTCGTTACACTCGGTCCCTTCTTCCAAGTCGTTACTATAGATTGTAAATAGTTGAGGTCCCAGCACTGATCCCTGCGGCACCCCACTAGTTACTGGTTGCCAACCAGAGAATGAACTATTTATCCCGACTCTCTGTTTTCTGTTAGTTAGCCAGTCCTCAATCCATGCTAATATATTACCCCTAACCCCGTGAACTTTTATCTTGTGCCGTAACCTTTTATGTGGCAGCTTGTCAATGCCTTCTGAAAGTCCAAATACACCACATCCACTGGTTCCCCTTTATCCCACCCTGTTCGTTACTTCCTCGAAGAACTCCAGCAAATTTGTCAAACATGACTTCCCTTTCATAAATCCATGCTGACTCTGCCTGACCGAATTTTGCTTTTCCAAATGTCCTGTTACTGCTTCTTTAATAATGGACTCCAACATTTTCCCAACGACAGATGTTAGGCTAACTGGTCTATAGTTTCCTGCTTTTTGTCTGCCTCCATTTTTAAATAGGGGCGTTACATTTGCAGTTTTCTAATCTGCTGGGACCTCCCCAGAAACATAGAAAATAGGTGCAGGAATAGGTCATTCGGCTCTTCGAGCCTGCACCACCGTTCAATAATATCATGGCTGATCATTCACCTCAGTACCCCTTTCCTGCTTTCTCTCCATACCTCTTGATCCCTTTAGCTGTAAGGGCCGTATCTAACTCCCTCTTGAATATATCCAACGAACTGGCATCAACAACTCTCTGTGGCAGGGAATTCCACAGGTTAACAACTTTCTGAGTGAAGAAGTTTCACCTCATCTCAGTCCTAAATGGCTTACCCCTTATCCTTAGACTGTGTCCCCTGGTTCTGGACTTCACCAACATCGGGAACATTCTTCCTGCACCTAACCTGTCCAGTCCCGTCAGAATTTTATATATTTCTATGAGATCCCCTCTCATTCTTCTAAACTCCAGTGAATACAGGCCCAGTCGATGCAGTCTCTCCTCATATGTCAGTCCTGCTATCCCAGGAATCAGTCTGAATCCGAGGAATTCACCATCCCTGCTGCTACTTCTCTTAAGACTCTAGGATGCAAGCCATCAGGTCCAGGGGATTTATCTGCCTTTAGTCCCATTATCTTACTGAGTACCACCTCCTTAGTGATTGTGATTGTGTTAAGTTCCGCCCCCCCCCCCACATAGCTCCTTGGCTATCCACTGTTGGAATATTGTTAGTATCCTCTACTGTAAAGACTGATACAAAATAGTTGTTCAGAGTTTCTGCCATCTCCATGTTCCCCATCACTAATTCCTCCGTCTCGTCTTCTAAGTGACCAACATTTACTTTAGCCACTCTTTACCTTTTTATATACCTATAGAAACTCTTGCTGTTTTTATATTTTGTGCTAGTTTACTTTCACAGTCTATCTTCCCTTTCTTAATCATTTTTTTAGTCGTTCTTTGCTGGGTTTTAAAAGCTTCTCAGTCTTCTGTCCTCCCACTAGTTTTGGCCACTTTGTATGCCCTTTTTAATTGGATGTGCCGATTAGATTTTGAAATATGCAGATAACGTACTTTTCTGACTGTTTAAGAGTGCCTGCAGAAAACTGTTTGTACTTGACAGAAGTGGATGTGATTCTTTCGGTTTGTGGCGGAAGGAGTCGGCAGAATCACAGCTTGAACTTGTCCTAAAATGTCTGGCAAATGTTCCAGTTATGGTGAAAGTCTGCGTTTTAAAATGCTGAAGGTCTGAGGTTTGCTCACAGGGTTCAATATTCCAGGCGTTCCTCCTAATTTAAAAAATGTAGAGAAGAGAGTGTGTGGGAAGAAGTGTTTAATTACCCATGTTCATACAATGCTTGTTCAGTGTAACAGACCAGGAAAAGCAGAGAAGGAAATGTAACTATAGGTATCTGAGTACCAGCTGGAGTCTCTAATACAAGTTTCAGAACAGCATTTGTTATTGGCTGCTGTACAGGAACATTAACAAATGTTTCTGAAATCTATAGGGACTTTTTTCTTTTTTAAATAGAAAATGCTGGAAATGCACAGTTTTTGCGTTGCAGCCTGGGTCTCTGGAATCACGCGTTCAGCAGAATGCTTTCCTGTAGAATGTTACAATGTGCAGCAGGTCTATCTGTAAACTGGCCGTACTGTGGGAGAGCCCAGCATACCACTCATGCACAGGCCGACAGTGACCATTTGGCCAGTGCATGCTCCTTTGTGAGATCAATAAGTCACTTCAGAGATGGTGCAGAAGTTTGAACATGATCATTGTTTCCACTGTAGCGAAGAAGGCGTTTAATTGAGTTTGTTAAAATTATCAAGTATTTTAATCAGCAGAGTTAATGATGAGTCTTTAATTTACAGAGCGAGGAAAGAGGTTAATAGACATGTATTTACGCAGGCAGTTAAAGTATGGCATGATCTGAGTTACATTAGAGACCAATTCATCTTTTAAGGAAAAAGTGTATAAAAAATGGAGCATCATACAGACTATGGAGAAAGAGCAGAGTAGTGCGATCAGCTTTACATTGCTCTAGCAAAGGGTTGGAATAGAATGGGTTCAATGGCCACCTTCTCTCGGATGCTACCAGGGAGACATCCCTCAGTTGATAGCCCTGACCTAATTCTCTCAGTCTTGTTGCAGGAGAAACTTGTGCACAATGCCCGTGTAAGACAGGGGCCCAGAGAGGCATGCGAGATGTTAGAGAGCTGCCTGCCCCTCAGGAGCAGGCTGCTTAGCTGGTTAGTGCATGCAAATCTAGTCAGCATGGCATCCCGACTGAAGCAGCAAACGGTCAGAAGCTTCCACACCATTCTCTGTCTTAATCCTGAGAGAATTTTGCTCACCCATTCTTAGCTTATTCCCGTTTCAGTGTCAGCTGTGGCTCAGTGGGCAGCACGCTAACCTCTGAGTTAGAAGGTTGTGGATTCAAGTCTTTCTTCAGCGACTTGAACACAAAAAAAACTAGGCTGACACTGCAGTGCAGTGCCGAGGGAGCGCCGCACTGTCGGAGGGGCAGTGCCGAGGGAGCGCCGCACTGTCGGAGGGGCAGTGCCGCGGGAGCGCCGCACTGTCGGAGGGGCAGTGCCGAGGGAGCGCCGCACTGTCGGAGGGGCAGTGCCGAGGGAGCGCCGCACTGTCGGAGGGGCAGTGCCGAGGGAGCGCCGCACTGTCGGAGGGGCAGTGCCGCGGGAGCGCCGCACTGTCGGAGGGGCAGTGCCGAGGGAGCGCCGCACTGTCGGAGGGGCAGTGCCGAGGGAGCGCCGCACTGTCGGAGGGGCAGTGCCGAGGGAGCGCCGCACTGTCGGAGGGGCAGTGCCGAGGGAGCGCCGCACTGTCGGAGGGGCAGTGCCGAGGGAGCGCCGCACTGTCGGAGGGGCAGTGCCGAGGGAGCGCCGCACTGTCAGATGAGACATTGAACCAAGGCCCCATCTGCTCTCCAGTGGATTAAAAGATCCCACGGCACTATTTCGAAGAAGAGCAGGGGAGTTATCCCCGGTGTCCTGGCCAATATTTATCCCTCGATCAACATAACAAAAAAACAGATTATCCGGTCATTATCACATTGCTGTTTGTGGGAATTTGCTGTGCGCAAAATGGCTGCTGTGTTTCGTACATTACAACCGTGACTACATCCAAAACTACTTCATTGGCTGAAATGTCTGAGATGTCTGGTGGTCGTATAAGGCACTATATAAATTCAAGTCTTTTCTGCAAAACCATCACAATAACAAGGAAGAGTGGAGCAGGAGGGAAGAAGACGACTTCTCTTGAACTTGTACAGTGAGCATCATCATGTGGCAGATGGGGAATTTGAAAACGAGACTGCACAAGGGTCTCGGGAGCAAGATCTTCCTCCTGCTCGATGTTGTCCCCTGCATCACTCCCATGCACCAGCTTGATACTTTCACCCTGGGGAGGGAAATTAGATTGCGACACTAAGGATGTGGCATTGGGTGATTCACAGAGCATGAGAGCGCTGGAGGATTGGGGAGTTAATTAGGATGTACCTCTCTCTTTCAGTGGAGACAGAGGAGAAGGCTGCTCAAACCTTGCAGTTTTGGGACCCAGATCTCACGGGTACTTGCCTGAAAAGAAGAATGTTCAAGGAACATCAGACCTTGAATATTGTGTACAGTTTTGGTCTCCTAATCTGAGGAAGGACGTTCTTGCTATTGAGGGAGTGCAGCGAAGGTTCACCAGACTGATTCCTGGGATGGCAGGACTGACATATGAAGAAAGACTGGATCAACTAGGCTTATATTCAGTGGAATTTAGAAGAATGAGAGGGGATCTAATAGAAACATATAAAATTCTGATGGGATTGGACAAGTTAGATGCGGGAAGAATGTTCCCGATGTTGGGAAAGTCCAGAACCAGGGGTCACAGTCTAAAGATAAGTAGTAAGCCATTTAGGACCGAGGTGAGGAGAAACTTTTTCACCCAGAGAATTGTGAATCTGTGGAATTCTCTACCACAAAGTTGTTGAGGCCAGTTCGTTAGTTATATTCAAAAGGGAGTTAGATGTGGCCCTCACTGCTAAAGGGATCAAGGGGTATGGAGAGAAAGCAGGAATGGGGTACTGAAGTTGCATGATCAGCCATGATCTTATTTGAATGGTGATGCAGGCTCGAAGAGCCGAATGGCCTACTCCTGCACCTATTTTCTATGTTGCTATGTGCAAGCTCTGAGCTCAAGGGGGTGTGGTAACGACTCCAGAGTTTACAGGCATCATCTGTGGCAATATCAAGAAATCCTTTTCTTTGCTGCAGGGAACAAGGAGCATTTTGATTGGAATCTACCACAGCGCAGCCATTATGGGGCAGAAATCCAGCAGGAACATGTCCCACCCCAGAACCCAGCTGCAAAATTGCAAATATGCTGATTTTAAGACCGAAACTTGTCAAAAATATGGAGTAAATTTGGCGCCTCTATGTTTTGTATACATTGCAGTGAATCTGTCGAATTCCTGCAACTGCTTCAGCTCTAAAAAGGGAGCAATTTATTTCATCATCTCCTACCGGCTGTGTAGAATGCTTCTACACATCTGGCTGAATTTCATGGAGGGGAAAAGTGCACCTTATTAAAAAATGTACAGCCCTGGGTCTATATCCAAAGCCTGCGGATATTCACAGTCTGGAACAAGGTAATAGTTGTGCAGGCCACAGGCCAACTCTGTTCCATGTGCGTCGCTGACTGGATTAGATGCTGGTCGACCTCGACCAGGGCTGTGCCAGCGGCGGTTGAAGGTGTGAACCAACTCGATTCCCTGAACTGCTCCGGCTGATACTACAGAAGTTGCAAAGGTAGCAAGCAGGATTCAAGATCAATCAATGTGATTTTGTGGCCCGTCTGTGAGCGAGGCCTTCAAGTGCATTTGCTGCTCTGGATTGTGGCTTTCGACCATGCATTAGGGACTGCCTCTGGGCCAGGCTCACATTTGATGAAATGGAGACTTAAATGAAGTACTGGAGCCCTGCCAGCAGCTGTGGAACCATGCCACAGTATGAGTCACTGCTTTCAGGGCAGGAAGAATGAAAATGGGCTACCTGTAATAATTTATGGTAATAATAGAGAACATTTGAAAGAAAAATTGGCTCATTTAATCAACCACGTATGCTGCAGGCATTATCAGTCTAGACAAATAAAGAATTATGATCTGATCCTGCTAAGTTTGGGGCACTGAGCATTTCACTGCTGCAGTATATTGTCTCCTTAAACCTTTTCAGCTTTGTGTGAAAATGCCTGCTGCCAAGTACATGAGCTGTGAGATCACAGATGTAAATAATCTATGTACTGAAGGTCTATATCCTGCTAGAGTTTTTTTTACTTGGTCCTAACCAAATTATCAAACAGGATTGTCTGTTCCTGCGACTGGTTGCATTAACCTTCCTCGTCCTCGCTACAACCTGCGACACAGTTGACCACACATCTCCTCCGTTCAGCTCAGTGGGACCACCCTTGCTTGGTTCCACTCTTGCTTAACTCTGGCAATAGCTTCTCTTCCAGACCCTGCCTGTTACCCTGAGAATTCCCTAAGGTTCAATCCTTGCCTCATCTATATACTGTTTCTTGGCAGAAAAAATCCACAGATGGGGATTAGCTTGACAGGTACACCGATGAGACCCAGCTCTACTGCATCTTCACCACCACCCTTTGTCCCTCTGTGGTGTCAGCGTGTCTGACACCAGTTTTGGATGGGCCAATAATCTATGTACTGAAGGTCTACATTGGAATGACAGAAACAGTTGTCTTCAGCCCAGCAGCCTGAGCAGTTGTTTAATTCTTGTCAATGGTTGAGCCTGTACACAGGTTTGTTCATGTATACATCGTTACTCTCTGACCTTTCCCCCCCCAAAAAAAGACTGGATTTATATAGCGCCTTTCACGACAACCGGGCATCTCAAAGCGCTTTACATCCAATGAAGTAGTTTTGGCGTGCAGTCACTGTTGTAATGTGGGAAACGCGGCAGCCAATTTGTGCACAGCAAGCTCCCAGAAACAGCAATGTGATAATTACCAGATAATCTGTTTTGTTATGTTGATTGAGAGAGAAGTATTGGCCAGAACATCAGGAAAACTCCCTTGCTCTTAGAAATAGTGCCATGGGATCTTTTACATCCACCTGTGAGCGCAGACGGGGTCTCGGTTTAACGTCTCATCCGAAAGATGTCACCTCCGACAATGCAGCACTCCCTCAGCACTGCACTAGATTTTTGTGCTCCAGTCTCTGGAGTGGGACTTGCCTCTGAGTCAGGGGGTTGTGGGTTCGAGTGTGCTGCCCACTGAGCCACGGCTGGCACTGTGACACAAAGGGGCAAGAAGATTCTTGACCGATCGCAAGTTCCGGGTTTCTTGCGCACACGCTTCCTGCGCAAAAACCCAGAACACGCACGGCCCTTAGGATGCGGACAACCTCGTACGTGCCCATAGCGGCCGCAAATTACTGCCCCTCGTGACCATACAGGAGAATTAACTGGATCAGTCCTGACCCACGGAGCACACCTTTGTCCTCCTCTATGATGGGGAATGTGGAGCAGAGAGTGACCAGGACAGTTCCACTTCCCTGCATGAAGGAAGAAGCAATTGTTGTCTGAAATGATGAGACTACAATGTAGTAGCCAGTAGGAAAAGGGACATGCAAGAATGTTCTTACAAACCATATTTAGGATGTTCAGTGCTCTGTTTAGGCATTGTGCTTTCAGCAGACTGAACTAGCAACTATTAGTGCTCAATAGAAGCACAGATACAACGTCTGAAATCCGGAATCCTCGAGACCAAATCAGTGCCGGGTTTTGGGTTTTGCCGTATTTCGGCCCGCCGAAATGTCCGGTTTTCTGACAATTCCGGTTTTCAGAAGTCTGGTTTCGGGACATTGCACCTGCATCCCTGTTTCATTTTACCTTTTACAGCGATCTTTTAGTTTGTCAGTTCAAGGAAGACAAGCTTCACAAAATTCAACCTCCCTGAATAAACGGTAAATGTTTAGTTTTCCCCCATCGCATGTATCTGAGCTTTAACTTGAAGTTTATTTTCTCATTTTCAAATTAAACAAATATGCAGGGAACATTTCAGCTTTTTAATCTTTATGCTTATAATTTGGGAATACAATTTTGAACGAAGTTATGTGGCTTTTGCTACAAAGAACATAAGAACTAGGAGCAGGATTAGGCCATTCGGCCCCTCGAGCTTGCTCAGTACTCCAGGTGTGGCCTCACCAATACCCTGTACAGTTGTAGCAGGACTTCCCTACTTTTATACTCTATCCCCATTGCAATAAAGGCCAACATTCCATTGGCCTTCCAGATCACTTGCTGTACCTTTATGCTAACATTTTGTGTTTCATGCATAAGGACCCCAAGGTCCTTCTGTACTGCAGCATTTTGTAGTCTCTCTCCATTTAAATAATATTTTGCTTTTCTATTTTTCCTACCAAAGTGAATAACCTCATATCTTCCCACATTATACTCCTGAGTCCTGTTTAGCGGTGACAGTCATAAGACATGGGGAAGACATAAAAACCATAAATGTGTTACACTCTGGAATATTCATGTATATTCCTTCCATGTTGTTTTGCAGTTATGATGTTCTCTTTGCCGGTGGTCCTGAAGAGCTACTGAACAAGTTCCAGCAGTTCAATCACAAGGTGGTATTTGCTGCTGAAGGGCTTATCTGGCCGGATAACAGGCTTGCAGACAAGTATCCTAATGTTCGCAGTGGAAAGCGATTCCTTCATTCAGGAGGTAAGAATTTCTGTAAAGTGAGAAACGTGTTATGTTATTTCAGACGTTGTCAGGACCGAAGTGGTCAGCCTTCCATTAAACAAAAAGAATACTTCCAGTTGACTGCAAGACTTTAGGGGAAAAAATACTTCCGCATCTTGTAGGATTTCAGCTACAAGTGACTCGATTGCTTCAAATGGAACAATTGGAGTTACGCCCGTTTTTTGGGGGCCCAAGTACGCCAAAAAAAAATGTTCTAAGTTTCCCTGGTGGATTTCTTCATTTTGGCGTGGCCTAACCCGACTTTTAGTTTTGGGGGTGGAGCCTTGATCTGCACCACAAAGATTGCTAATATTTGTTTTGAAGCAAATTTATGAACAAGGTGAACATTAGTTGCTTTTCTGAAGGGGACAGCGGGAAGAAGTGATGTAAATATTCTTCTTTAAATATTTCCTTCCTTTCTCTGCGCCCCCCCCCCCCCCCCCCCCCCCCGCAATGTAAATGTTCAGTTTCCCCTCTTCCCTGTGAGCTTCAACTTGAAATGTATTTTCTCAATTTTAACTTAAATAAATGTGCAGAGGACTATTTTCCCCATGGCGGGATATGTAGTGGGCAGCCGCCCATTTTGTGGTCCTTGACTAAGTTATATTTCACACCCCAATCATCCCTCACCGTGTGCTTTTCTTATGATTTGATCTTTCACACCTCTTTCTACTGAAGGATAATCGTTACTTTCCCCGCCCTGCAACTAGTGGGAGCACCAAAAATATGGCTCCTAGATATTTGACCAATTGAAGCATTTCTTCTTTTTTATCCCTCCTTCCAAGTGGTGTGACGGGGCACTGCTCCGTACGAGTAAAGCTGAGCAGTAGGACAACTTTGGCTGGGCAGGCATGCGGTAACTGTATATTTGGAGATCGATTTTGCAGACCTAATTAAACCACCCCCTTTATGGTTTTACCCAATGGGATTAGGAAATCCCCGAAACGCAGAACATGGACTCTTTCCAGGCTGAATTAAAAAATTGTCATGATAAATTAGGGCATGCAATGCTATGAGGCCAACTGGACCATGTACACTGCATAGAATTACATGGAATTTTTCACACAGATACAGGCCTTTCGGCCCAACTGCTGTGTGCTGGTGTTTATGCGCCAATATTACTATATTGATATAGCAGTTGTTGCTGTCATAGCTGCTATCACGGCACTCGGTCTGTGGGTTAACGTTCCTTTATATTGCTGCAAACATGCTAAAGCGAGAAACATGCTCACCAGTCTCCTTTTTTAAATACCAGGCTAATGTTGCCTTTATCATCAGCAGACTTTTACTCTTTCTTTAGTCCATATTTTAAAACCCTTTGGTATTTTTTGTGAAAGAAAAGTGTATATAATTTTGTTTATAAAGCTTTGTTGTAGTTACATTTGTTGGCAAGCAAAGCTTGGGGAGTTTTCTAAATGACTGAAGTTGAATAAATAGATTGCTATTTCTGATTTCTGCCAGTGGCTTTAATTAATCAGATACTGCATCGTCCAGCTAGTTGGTTCTGGCAGCCTCTTGGCGCAGACGGTGAGTCTCCGTGGTCATGGGTTGCAGTGCCAGCACTGTCTGTCACTTCACCCTACAGACCACGATAGGGAAGGGGGTTGTTAGTTTCAAGTGGTCCTGTGGGATGGAAGGCCTTGCCATATTTTGTAATGCATGTAGAACTAATGAGAAGTTGGCTCAGTCCTTCTTTAAATGCACTCCACTGGTCAAATGTGGATCAGCATTGATTGCACGCCTTCCAAATGGAGAACAATTTTAAGAATAAACGCTCAGCTAAGCATTAAAGATGAAAGGTATAGCCAAATTTGATGGGCTTGGGAACTTTAGATCTCTGGAAGCTTTGTGGTTCTGGATGGCCTTTCCTGCAATTTGAGGGACTCTCAGATTCATGGAATTAGTTATCTAGAATATAAATAGCCAGTTGTCTTTGTGAGTGTACTCAAAATAGCTATTGAACATAAACCCTAAGCGCCAACTTGACCCCGTTGGTAGCCTCAGAGTCCAAAGGTTGTGGGTTCAAGTCCTGCTGCAGTCTCGTGTACATAATGTAGCCAGGCACTTTATTGCAGTACTGGGGGAGTGCTGCATTGTCGGAGATGCCTTCTTTCGGATAAGAAGATAAATATGAATATTGTAAGGGGAGGAAAACCGATACCTGAACTGAATTGTAGGAGGTTCTGAGGAATCGGAAGTTCCTCTGTCTTTATAGCGATTGTAATTTTATGTAAAACTCACTTATGTTTGTAAAGCACTCTGATACTCTTGCTTGAGTGGGGTTTAAAAAGGGGAAGCAGCAAAGCACACTATGTTGCAAAGCTTGATGGTTAATGAACCATCATAAGTAGCCAATAATGCATTGACCCTTAGCACAGACTGATAGAAGCTGAAAACACACACTCCGTACTGAATAATAAGGGCAGTGCAGAGTCAACAGTCTAGAAGGATAGCATACCCTGGGAAGCAAGGTCAATTGACACCTCATGAGGAACTGAGGCAAAGTTGAACACATTCCAGAAGGGTGACACCATGGGAGATAGACAGGTGGGGGAGAACCAGTCTGAGCAGTAGGCCAATCGGTGGTTCTGTAGGAGGGTCGCACAAATCGAAAAATCTGATAACTATGCTTGTAGAACTCTTGTACTTTTGAAGTGTTCATCGGAACATTTCCCGAGCATGTTCAAATAAACAATGGTTAACTGAGGTTTGGTCTGAGTGATTCCATGGTCGCTATACAACACGGGCGTGAATATGGGCAGGTGTCGACTCCTTATATCCGGGAGTCCACCTTGAGGAAGAGACATAGTCTTTTTACCCCAACAAATATAAAATAAGGAGGTGAATGCAACAGATCCCATGGGACTATTTGAAGAACAGAAAGTTCTCCCAATGTCCTGACCAACATCCCAGCCTCAACAAACACCATCAAAAACTGATCTGGTTCTGTCTGTGTAAATTAACGGCTGTATTTGCCTGCAAAGCAGTATGCACTTCAAAAATTAATTCATTGGTTATAAAGTGCTTCAGAACGTATTGAGAATGTGGAGGTGCTATATAAATGCAAATTTTTTTTTTAAACTCCCTGCTATTGAGCAGCTCAATAATTCGACAGAGAAACCTAAAGGTACAGTTATATTAATTGCTCTGTCTTACTTCCTTTTAAAGAAAATTACAAAAATTTAATCATTTCAACTATCTCGGATGCAGTAACAGTGTTCCCTCTAATATTTTTTCCATGTGCGGTCCCTTTAACTGGCTGTGCGGCCCATTCAAATTTTCGTGCAAGCGCGTTTCTTCCATGTAGAAGGCGGTGAGTGGTCTGCGCCGGACCTCCAGACCACCACACGGCTTAGTGGAAACTGTTATATATGTAAACCTGTAAATACCTTGTGTAGCCACCAGCGGGCTCATCCCCTGGAGTCCCAAGGGATCCCACAATCCCTTGGGAGTACCTGTACTTAAGGAGGCCTCACAGGTTGGAGTGGCACTCTGGAGACCTGCAATAAAAGACTAAGGTCACACTTTACTTTGAGCTCATAGTATCTAGTCAGACTCTTTATTCATACATAACACAAACGTTGGCAACAAATAGTGAAAACAGTCTGTATCTACCCTGTTGAGTCCTTTATTCAATGTAAAGACCTCAATTAGATCACCCCTCAACCTTCTAAACTCAGTGGACTACAAGTCGAGTTTTATGCAACCTTTCTTCATAATGTAACCCTTTAAGCCCTGGTATTCTGGTGAATCTGCGCTGTAGCCCCTACCAAAGCCAATATATCCTCCCTGAGATTCAGTGCCCAAAACTGTACAGCAGATGGGATCAGAGCAAGGCTTTGTACAACTGAAGCGTCACTTCCTCACTCTTCTACTCCAAACCTCTTGGGACCAAGGCCAATATTTAATTTGCCTTTTTGTTTACTTTTTCTGCCTGTAGACTGGCGTTTAATTATTTGTGCTCAAGAACCTTTACCCCGCCACAGCTCCTGGGGCCCAAGTTTCGGGCTGCGCCGACCTGGACGCCCGTTTTTCGCGCCACAAAGTGCGCCTAAAAAAAACTTACCTATTCTCCGGCTCCCTGCAGATCCTCTGCAGCTGGGCGCGGCGCAGCACGAGCTGTGGGGGGCGGAGCCAGGTCCCTGCGCTGAAAACAGTGCCAGGACCTCTGCACATGCGCGCTACAGTGGGCACACATGTGCAGTAGCTCCAGGCACCCAAAACTGTGTGGGAGGGGCCCGAAGCACGCAGCCCCTAGGCCTGGCAGAATGGCCTCACTGGAGCTGAGTGGCTAAGGAACCCCTCCCACCCGACCCGACCCCCGCTCCCCCCCCCCCGCAGACTCGACCTCTGCTTCCCGCCCCCCGACCTCCGCGACTCCCCACCCCCCCCCCCCCCCCGGAGACCCGACACCACCTATCTGTAAATCCAGCCCGAAGTCTTGGGCCTGGCCGTTCAGCCTCCTTCTCTTCCTTCCCCCTCCCTCCCTCATTTCTCCTTCCCTCCCCTCCCCTTCCCTCCCTCCTCTCTCCTTCCCTCCCTCCCGCCTCTCTCCTTCCCTCCCTCCCGCCTCTCTCCTTCCCTCCCTCCCGCCTCTCTCCTTCCCTCCCTCCCTCCTCTCTCCTCTCTCCTTCCCTCCCTCCCTCCTCTCTCCTTCCCTCCCTCCCTCCTCTCTCCTTCCCTCCCTCCCTCCTCTCTCCTTCCCTCCCTCCCTCCCTCCCTCCTCTCTCCTTCCCTCCCTCCCTCCTCTCTCCTTCCCTCCCTCCCTCCTCTCTCCTTCCCTCCCTCCCTCCTCTCTCCTTCCCTCCCTCCCTCCTCTCTCCTTCCCTCCCTCCCTCCCTCCTCTCTCCTTCCCTCCCTCCCTCCCTCCTCTCTCCCTTCCCTCCCTCTTCCTCCTCTCTCCCTTCTCCCCCTCTCCACCCCCCACTCCCCCCTTCTCCCCCTCCCACCCCCCTTCTCCCCATCCCCTCGCTGTCAGAAACACAGACACTGACAGACAGAGAGTGAGAGACACACACAGACAGACAGACAGAGAGATAGAGACACTGACAGAGACAGACTGGGGGGCTGTCCCAGCACGCTGTTGGAGGGCTCCCGGTGCTGCAGTCAGTAAGTAGAAAATGTTTGTTTTATTGATTTTTTTTTTTAATTTATTTTTTATTAAGTTTTTTTGATTGATTTATTGGTTGATTTATTGATGTATTTATCATTTATTATTGATGGCTCTTTATTTGTAAAACTGAAGTGTTTAATGTTTGTAAACTTCCCTTTAAACCCCCCCCCCCCCAACCATTCCCTACGCCTGATTTGTAACCTACGCCTGATTTTCTAAAGTGTAGACAAGATTTTTTCGAACGTACAAAAATCTTCACTTACTCCAAACTAATTTAGAATGGAATAAGTTTTCACTGCCTAAACTTTGAAAACAGGCGTAAGTGGACGGTCACACCCCATTTTGGAAAAAAAAAATTCTGTTCCAAAGTGAAACTGTTCTAACTGACTAGAACTGGAGCAAACTAAATGCCGAGAATTCAAATTTCTAAGATACTCCGTTCTACACCAGTTGCTCCAAAAAAACAGGAGCAACTTGGGCCGAAACTTGGCCCCATGGTCTCTCAACAGTAAAAAAAAAACTAAATCAGAGTTGTCTTTCTCTGCTCCACAGTGGATGGCCAGACACGTTCCCACATTGGGAAAAACGATGGCAGATGGAGTTCAGTCTCTTTAATTATTCATTCGCTGGCATCGTTGGCAAGGCTGGCATCTATTGCCCACCCCTATTCTCACTGAGTAGGTAACGGTGGGCCGCCGCCTTGAACTGCTGCAGTCTGAATTTTGTAGAATTTTTGATACAGCTGAGTGGCTTTCTCGGCGATTAAGAGTGAACCACTCTGACGTGGGATTGCAGTCACATGTAGGCTAGTTGGCAGATCTCCTTCCCTGAAGAACTATCAATAAATCACTTGGGTTTTTACAGCGATCCGACAGCTTCATGGTGACTTTAACTGATACCAGTTTTACATTTACTTTTTAACAAAAAATGAAACTGAATTTGGTGCCATGGTGGGATTTGCACTCCAATTCTGTGGATTGTTAGTCTAATAACATGACAACTATGCCACCATATATTTAGGCTGTCTGTGTTCCTTTATAATTTCCTGCTCCCATTTACACAATTTGACTATGCCTTGTAAATTATGTTGCTCATTATTCCAAGGAAAATGGGATCTGTCTGATAATTTCTAGTCTCCTACAATGTTTGTCATATAGATGTTTGCATCTCTATTCCAAGCTGTCATTAGAATGGTAACCATAGTTACTGTACACTTTGTACTGCAGAATGCAGTGTGCACTTGAAATGATTCCACACCAGAGTGAGAACTCTGTGGCTACTGGGGAAGAGCAGAATCTTAAGCGGGTAACACAGCGTAAATGTGGTTTTGTATCTGTACAGTGGTATCTGAAGGCTATCCAGCAAAAGAGGAGGCAGGCCTGAGAAACAGACTTTTAATTCTAAATAAAGCCAAAGAAAACCCAAGGAGATTGTAAGCAGTGTTTGCTCCATCGGAGGATGCTGAGCACCTCGAGTCTCGTCAACGAGAGCATGCAGAAAGCAAGCGCGGGCAGCGGAAGGAGCGTGCGGAAAACCAGACTCCCCACCCACCCTTTCCTTCAACCACCATCTGTCCCACCTGTGACAGAGACTGTAATTCCCATATTGGACTGTTCAGTCACCTGAGAACTCACTTTTAGAGTGGAAGCAAGTCTTCCCCGATTTCGAGGGACTGCCTATGATGGTGACTGGAGTTACTGTTACCACATAGGGTCCTGCGAATCCTCCACCTTCCTTTGGAATGATTTTTCAGTACAGAACTGCGTGTCTACTGTATCTCAGATTTTTGGCACGATTCCCAAGAGGTCTGCCTTTAATGTGAGCTCTCACTCCCCACCCCCCACAAAACTTCCAAAGAAAAGTGGTTGCAGACATTCCAGATTAAATGGTGACGTCAGCAATTTAAAGTATATATGTATTATTTAAATCTCATGGCCCAAGGGATCTCCAGACACAGTGTGATACAATCTCATTATATTTAACAACAACCAGTTGTCCGATTGTTTTGCTTATCAGTGCAGTGCTTTTTACTTCAGTTAGTGCAAAGTGACAAAATGCTGACATTTATTAATCTAACATTCTTCGCATCTTGATCAAAATGTGTCCATCATAAATACAAACAACTAGGTATTTGAAAAGCAGAAAGCCAGTAGCCTTAACTTCCCACTTGGACAGGGAAATTTACAATTTGCCACTGTAAATGTGGCAGACAGCTGACGGCACGCTATGTCTGCAGCAATAAAGCTAATCATTACAGTGTGCCAGGTTAGATGTCGATATTCCATGACCAAACCTCTACAGTCACTGTTGATCCGTACAATGAGTGTGTGTGTTGTGGTAACATATCCTATTAGCTATATGACGTTTGAAACACTCCTGCCCCCAGATTGCAATCTAACCGATTGTGCTAAAGAATGTACATGTAGTTAATATGCTGAATTCCTGAAATAGAGAGCTTTCTGACGCAAAGGCGAGCGTGCTACTATTTGAGAAAAGCTGACGGCCAAAATCCATTGTACTGTCCCAAATATTATCCTGAATGAGATCAGCAAATGTAGCACGTGTTAAGGTTTGAAGCTTGGCATCTTGTGATCTGCATAGCTGAGTAACTACACTACAGATTGTGTTGTGTATCTGTAAAGCATGCATTTCCATGTTCCGCCACCAGGGAGTGCATCCCCTGAAGTCCCAAGGGATCCCAGTATATAAGCCAGCCCCTAAGGTCTGTTCCTCACTCTGGAGTGTCTTATTAAAGACTGAGGTCACTGTTACTTTACCCTCCCTGTGTCCAGTCTCATCTGTGTTAGGAACACAACAGATTGCATTTACCCACTAAACTATTAGGGAGCTACAAACTACTAACAACAACAAAGTGTCTATTGACTGTGTCAACCAGTGAGTTGCATTGCGTTAGCCAATGAGTTGGAGACGGGGAGGGACTTAAAGCAGGACTCACAGCAAGCAGTGTAATTTACAGCAAACAACTTCTATTTACTCAGCAAACAGAGTCTGTTTAAACAGCTCGTTGCAGCAAACAGTCTACAGAATCTATTTAAGAATAGACTCTCCGAAATACAGCAAACAGAATTCACGGCCAAAACTGTGGATGACTTTGTACTACAATCCTTGTACGTTTTCTTTCAGGTATTATTGCATATGCTTCTTCTATTAAAGTCTCCCAATAAAAGTAGGCTAATTTCTCCAGCGAAACGCAGTCAGTGGAGGATAGTTGCATCCAAATGATGTGCGTAAAATCGATCCCAGTCACTAGCAGCAGTGATTAACGGGGGAATTACCCAATCATCTCCATTTTGGCTGGGAATAGTGATGTCATTATATGCAGCCACAAAATTAAGGGAACACATGGGTTTAAATGTGCAGCCTCTGCATACAATTTTTATTGTGAGTCATTTATTAGAATAAAATGGTATTCTCATTTTTCACCAAGTGGATTCTCTCTTATTCAAACCAAGCTGTAGACTCAATTATTTTTACTGTTGAAGAAATGTTTTGATTATATGACTTATATTTTTGTGGAAGACTTTGTCCTACAATCCTTGTACTTTATTTCAGGTATTATTGGATATGCTTCATCCATAAATCGCATTGTCGCGAAATGGCAATTGCAAGATAACGATGATGATCAACTATTCTATACCAAAGTTTATGTGGATCCTTTAAAGCGAGTGAGTAAATTATAAGGAGAAGATGATGAGATCTTAAGGTTACCGAAGATGTAATTGCTTAGTGTTAATAGTTTTATAATGGTAAGGTGCTTTTACACACAATAAAAAGCACTTTTAATAACCTGTCAGGATTATTATGGTACTTGACGTTCTTTTGGGATTAATTTCCTTCTCTATATCCTTCTAGCTTTCTCTCAACATAACTTTGGATCACAAAAGCAAAATTTTCCAAAACTTGAATGGTGCTGTAGGTAAGCTCGATTTTCTGCTTAGTCTCAATGCTGCATGTTTATGAGCTGCTAGTATTGATCAACCAGTTTCTCTGCCAGTTTATATTTATTAATAAACCTCAGTAGCACATTTTATGTCCTGCTTTATCAGAAGTTAATAAACTGAACTGTAGCTTGTTTGCTTTTTTTTAAAAAAAAAAGGCAGTGTTTGACCGTGCATACATTTTTTTTTATTTGACTCTACGGATTTTTTTAACTCATAGGTGGCTTCTTTATTCGGTTATTTTTTAATTTAAGAGAAACTTCTGAGCAAATTTGTCCCAGAATTGTTTCCGGGCTCAACTACTCCAGACTGAGCTATCTTTAATGGCACCTCATAGTAAAAGAATTATAACCTTACTCTTACCTTGCAGTTAGTTGGATAGTGTGTACAGGGAGAGAAAGGCATGCTGCATCACCTCCGAGGCTTGGTTGTTGGGTGATCTTGGCATTTATTTTACCTTGTCATTTATTGAGTTCAATGTTAAATTGAACAGACCTGTAAATTGGTTTCTGGCCCGACCGTAGTTACATGTGGCATATGAGGGAGGGACGGTCGTGGAACAGAAGAATAGCTGCTTAAAAAGCTTTAAAAAATAGAAAACTCTAAACCTATTGTCTATCCGAACTTCGCTAAATCATTCTTGTTAACTGAATAATTTAAATATGAACACTTTGAAATGTGTATTTTTTAGAAACTTGCGCCACAAGTTATATAAAATGGAAATGGTCCAATAGAAACATTTGACAACAATTATTTACATATATAATAGCGCCTTTAACACAGTTTTTTGATATCATTATTCATTTATAATGGATGCCTCTCTAATTGAAGTATGATTCAGCCTTATTAAAATGTAGTACTTTTTATGTCAGTATAAATCGGGTGATTTGATTTTGTGCAGTTCTTCCCACTACACGTGGAGTAGTACTGCCTAAAAAGACACTATTACGACCTAAGTAAAATCATGAGGAAAAATGTAAGCACTACATATAACCAGTAAGATAAAACAGGTAATTGTGCAATTTAATACAAAACGGACAGAGCCTCACTAACTTGAAAAGAGGTTAATTCAAAAAAAGTCAAGGTTCTTTTGCTTACACATATCAGAATGCTCTCACTGTCTACAGGACATAGGATTCTAAAGAGTCATGGGTTGCTGGATAATAAATATGCAATCATTCTGAGAATATTGGCATCAACAGGGTTTTTAAAGTTCTAGTATTATCGAGCATTTTAAGTCCATTGGTAAACCAGTTGGGTTTTTGTGACAATACTTGAAGATATGTTGTGTAGTGGTTATGTTACTGAACTAGTAATCTAAAAGCCTGAGTGAGTTATTATGATCTGGAATTCACTGCTTGAAAGGCGGTCATCATCATCATAGGTGGTCCCTCAAACGAGGATGACTTGCTTCCACACGAGTTCACAAATGTTTCAATGACGGACCCGATGTTCTAGTCCTGAACTCCAATTGAAGGAGTGGAAGATGCCTGTGCGTGGATGTTTTTTAACGTGTGGTGACCGTTGCACATCAGCCAACACACGGGCCTGACAGAACTAGGCCTTTATCCAGTGGCAAGGGTTAACCAGGATGACTGGAGGCCTGCTCTGCTGCACGGACCTAGTGCGCACATGTATCACAGTGTGGGCTGGCCCGTGCTGCCCCTGGGCCCTCGGCTCTTCTGGGCCCCGTACCTTCATTTGTTGCACCTCCGTCACGACCTCGCACCATTCCTACGTCACGAGCATTCACCGAACCTCCGCCACGATCTCTCGTCGCTCCTTCGTCACAAACTAGTGCAGCAATACTGAAGCACTTTAAGAGAATGTGGACATCAAAATTAGGAAAGCTTAAATTTTTTTTAATTTACTATATTTTGGGGCGATTCATGATTCGAATATGGAAAACAGAACTCCACTGCAAGTATTTAAAATAACTCTGGAGACATACCTGAAATCTATAGACCAGTCAAGTTTAATACAAGCAGGAAAAACATTGAAAGTATTTTGCGAGATGTAGAGGGGCATGGTTTGAGAGGTCACGTGGAAATGTACACATGAACGTGGATTTAAAAACACAACATTTTTGGAACAGGAAAAGGATATATATGGCCTGTAGGTTGAGCTCAAATCCATCTTCTCGCCTTGTCCCTCTTCTTATTCAGAAATGTGTTTAACTGTCTGTTGGACTCACTTATATATCCTTTTATTGGTTTTGTATATTTGCCTTATTAGTTGTGCATGATCTCTGCTTTTTGAATCCATGTAAAGCAACACCATGCATACCAACAGCATTCATTACAATCATTCTGTACTCCACGCATAATAGAAGCTTAAGCTTCTAACTTTAGTGCCGAGAAAAATAAAATGTAGAATTTGCTCCTATGGATGTTTGAATAGTCACGGAATGTATAGCGTGTGATGGTTCGGTGTGACTGGTAAAGTTAAAAACATGGGAGGTTTATTTGTCTTGTGTCTGCAGCTTTTTTCAACTGGCACTGGTTAGTTTACGATATTGATTTGAATTAATTTGGAGTTATTGAGGCTAATTAACCTATTAAAACCAGATTTTTATTATGGCCTGGTGAAATTCTGTGTTGGGTTAAATTGTGTGATAAACCTCCTAGTTCCGGACACGAGGCAATCACATATATTAGTATTTTAAAAATAAAATTTTGGACCAATTTCAAGAATGTGTGACCAGGGGAGAAAAAGGGAGGGACTGCTTTTATGCGACAGGGCGGTGGAAGCAGATTCAATCGCAACTTTCAAAAGAGAATTGGATCTCTACTTAAAATGGAAAAATTTAAAGGGCGGTGGGATAAAGGAACAGGTGAGTGGGACTAATTGGTAGCTCTTTCAGAGAGCTAACACAGGCACGATGGGCAAACGGCCTCCTTCTGCGCTGTATAATTCTATAATAATCCAGAGTGAACAGCATCGAGGGCTGAATGATCTATTCCTGGTTCCTATGTTCCAGCAGCTTTTTAATGGTCATTTAACCATCATACTACAGTAACCTTTGAGGTTCTGTATTTGGAAAATGTACGTGAGTTGCAGTAAAAGTTGGAGTTATTTTCATGCAACTTTTTAAAATCTTCTTTCTTTACAGATGAAGTAGAGTTGCAGTTCGAACCGGCAAGGGTCAGAACCAGGAATATAATATTCGACACGTTACCTGTACTAATCCACGGCAATAGACAGACCAAAGTATGAGAGTTACATTGTTAAATATCCAGATTGGAGTGATTGATCAGTATACATAATTTCTTTCCGTACTTTCTTTTCACGAGCTACTCGTCAGGCAAGCAGGAAAGATGGCCAACCTGTTGCCAAAGTTCTGCCAGTGGCATTCAGACCCCTAGGAGGTGTGGGAGAATAATGAGATGAACTCATCATCTACTTGTGTGTTAGTTTAGTCCCTTTTCCCCGTCACGGGGAGCAAATGGGTATTGTGTGCCTGACATTGGAGAATAGCAGATGCGAACCTGCATCTCACCACTTCATTATAGCAGTCTGCCTTATCTGTTTGGTTTATAAGAACATATAAACATAAGAAATAGGAGCAGGAGTAGGCCATATGGCCCCTCGAGCCTGCTCCGCCCTTCAAAAAGATCATGGCTGATCTGATCTTGGGCTCAGCTCCACTTTCCCGCCTGTTCCCCATAACCTTTGACTCCCCTATCATTCTGGCAGAATAATTTGTGCTGTTTGACTGACTGGAGGTGGAGTGCTGTAATCCAGGGATTGCTGCAGAGCTTGTGGTGTCTGTGCTGATTGTTGTCATTTGCAGTGTTATTTCCATTCTTTTTTTAAATTCAACTCCTGCGTGCATATTCAGCTGGGCCCTGAATTTTCACAGGGTTCTCCCAATCTCCGGTTGTAAGCTCAGCAGAGCCTCCAGAGAAATAACATAACTGGTCATTTTTAGCCATTTATGCTATTTATCCGGAGGTTAGAACCTTAATTTCCCCCCCCCCACCCCTTGCCCCTAGAAATTCCAGACAGTGGTCTCTTTACTGGTTATAAAAGCCCTAACACTATGTGAATAATACCAATATCCATATAACCGAGAGTTTGTTTATTTAGAATTAAGATTTTAGTTTTTTAGTTTTCCCTTTTTCTGTCTTGAAGATGTGATGACATTTAGTTCCACACGTGGTAGCAGCCTCTAGTACTCCTCACCAGTGACCATTCTCCAGGCAATAAGTGTTGACGGGCTATTCAACAGTGGAGAAGAGAGCTATTGTAACAGCCGAGCTGATCGGCTCCTTACCAGAGATCCTCAAATGAGCAGAAGTCGCTGGGTAACCGGCAGCAATTGGAGATCCGGCTTATTCTCCTCTTCTTCACCGAGACCAAATTCAGAGCTATTGCCAAAAACCGTAGTGCAGCCAGTACTGAAGATAAGCAGTGCCACATATATACACACACAGTTTGGCTTTGTCCTAGGGGGAAAATTAATAGTCTAAATAGAGATTAATAGGTTTTGCTTGGATATAAATACTAAATAAAAAGTCAGTGTTTGTGCATAAAACAGATTTAAAAGGTAACAAAGTTCTCATTTAGTAAACAGTCAGGCATTTAACAAATGACCTGAAGTTTAATTTTACATATTGAATGCCTTTAGTTCTGTTTCAGTATATTGATGTTTGTATTTGAATTTATTTGTGTGCCTCACTTAGCACCTGCTGAACTATATGGGTAACTATATTCCTGATGCCTGGACCTCTGAGACTGGCTGTACAATTTGTGCCGAAGATTTGTTGGATTTGTCAGCGCTGGATGTGAGTAATGTTTCGCATTGGTTCCACACTTTCCTTAGTCTGGTGTTTCAGGAACAACGTATAGCAATATGCAATTTTAAAATGTTAAATTTGGGAAATAATTTGGCACAATAACTTCAAGAAGATGCTACCTGTGTGAGGAATTGTTTTAATATAAAAATTCATAGGTCAGACAACGATAATGGAATAACTGGGCAAAATTAATCCAAATTACGCCCAGTGTGAACTGAAGAATTTCATATTTATTTTACAGCAAAACAAATTCCAACAGAGCATTTACTATTAAGCAGCATAAATCAAAATACTTAGTTTTTTGAGTGCTGCAGTGTTTCCTTCCCCTACGAGAATAAGCACAGTGTGTGGAATATTTTTTTGCACAATTATTTTGCCAGATTATTTGAATGCACTGGAAAAAATGAAACATGTCAATCTTGTATTTGCATTGGATGTGACATTTAACTGCAACTCCAAAGGGTTATGCACAAGGGGATTGGACAAGGCAGATGGCATAATTACAGGTTTACCGTCACAATGAACTGTATACACTGGGTGTAAGATGGACCATTTTCTCACAACTAGGAACAGGAGGAGGCCATTCAGCCCCTCGTGCTTGTTCCGTTATTCAATTAGATCAAGGCTGATCTGTATCTTAACTCCATCTACCCACATCTACCCACCTTAGTTCCTTAAGCTGCCCGTCAAAAATCTACCAATCTCAGTTTAGGCGCTGGGTGATGTAGACGAGTCTCTCTGTTAACTCTTATACATTTGCACTGTTGGTAGAGAAACAAAAATGAGAGCAAGATAAATTGAGTCAGTAATGTGAGAACTGGTCCAGCAGATCTGTCTCCTGACCCTCGGGTTCTGTGCGTATAGTATGTGTGTCTTGTAAACATGACGTACAGCTCTATATGATGATTGGGTATGGTTGCGTAGTGGTTCTGTTACTGGACTAATAATCCGAAGAATATGAGTTCAAATTCCACCATGGCAGTTTGAGAATTTGAATTCGGTTTCTAAAAAAAATTCTAGCAATAAAAAGCTGGTACCAGAAAATAAAGACTTGCATTTATAAAGTAACCATGAAGCTGTTCGATTGTTATTAAAAAAACCCAACTGATTCATTAATATCCTTTATGGAAGGAGACTGCTGCCCTGACCCGGTCTGGCCTATATGTGACTCCAGGTTGGCTCCTAACTGCCCCCTGAAGGGGCCGAGCAAGCCACTCAAACCTGGACAACTAGGGGCGGGAAATAATCATCAGTAAATGAGGCACATTACTGTTACTGTAGCTTGCATGTAGCAGATGTACAGAAAGGTTTGTGAAACCGACAAATCAGAGAAACTTTACATTTAAAGTAGACTGCTATTTTGGAGTGAGTACAACGTATAAATATATCATTTTGCAAACTCAAGGCAATTGCTTTTAAATCTGTGTGTTGAGTACTCAGCCAAATCTATCTGTTAGAAGTTTGAAGTTAGTTGTTCTCGAGGGATTGGTGTAAATATCGGTAAGTACCTACTGAAGATGATGGAAGTGGAAAAAACAGGTGGTGGGGTTGTAACGTAGATGAGGCCATTTATAAAACATGGCTAAGAACATGATGTCTGTTGTCAGTCCAGCAAAGAAGTACAACAGTTAATGGCAGCTCCATATGTTGGAGACTGTTCAAATGATATGTTTTTAGTTTGCAATAAAAACTCCATTTATCTAAAGTGTGTGGATGTTCGTTTGTTTAAGTATACTGCTATGAACTTGAAATTGTTAAAATTCATCCGGGTGCATACCTGAACCTAACGAGCTTCTATAAAATGGATTTGATTCTTTTCTTGGATCGTTTTTAAATTGAATTGTTTTGGTGGTGGGTAGGGGAATGGGAACAGCACAATTTAAGTGTTCTTTATATTTTTAATGTTAAGAAGTAACATATAACCTGTTATGAATGACTCCACAAGGCAATGTGTTGTACTTGAACTGTAGTGACTTTGGTCCTTTATTCCAAACTCCAGAGTGAGGCACAAGCATGGTGGGCAGCCTTTTATACAGGACCCTGCCATCAGAGCATGAAATCCCCTGTCTCCACCAGTTGCACCCTCTAGTGGTGCCAGCATGTATGTACACAGTGTAAACCTTATTGATAGTACATCAGGTAAACAAGTCTCCATTTTATACAATCTCACAGTGACTACACATAGAGTACATCCATAGTCAGCATATACAACATCACTCTCCTTTGTGCCAATTACCTATGCACTATGTGCTCTGGCTTAGCTCTCCCCAGACTTAAGTGCCAGTAGCCCTTGCACCTTGGCTTAGCTCTCTCCCTGTTAACCCCAAGTCCTTTTGCCACAACGTTGGGTCGTGGTTATCAGATTGGATGGTTCGATGATGCGGTAGAGGTTCCAGTGGGTTCTGGGTGTGATCCATGTGTGTGTCCATGGCTACATACATCCATTCCTCCCCCCCCCCCCCCCAGCGAGATCATGCAGCTGACCCGTTACATTAACATACAGGATCAGATACAGTGCAAGTACAAAGAAAGGAAGAAAAAACATTTTTTTTCAGTTTGTATCATGGCACGTAGGTTCCGTGACTTACATTCGTTACATTTTATGGTCATGCACCAGGATTGGGTAGATTGCATTCATGGTTTAGTCATGGTCGTTACTGAGGTAGCAGTACAGGTATGTGCGAGGACGCTAGTTCCAGAGCAACCGGATGGGGTTCTAGTCGTCTGCTGGCGGCGCAGTGACCCCTGCTAGCGGGGTGGGCTTGGTTCACCGAGCCAGGATTCAGGGCCTTTGCCATTGCCTAGTGGTGGGCAGAGCCACAGATATGTGCGACTGCAGAGTTTTCTGCCTGCTCTCTCTCGGTGTTGGGAACCTGGCTGTTCCAGGTCCCGTTTGGGGAACTCGTTGGTCCTGATCTTTCGCTCCCGGATATGGCCGAGGTAGCGACTGGGCCTGGGAGCTGCGCTATCTCCACCCGGGTAGTGGGCAACAGCGGCTGACTGTGCGTATTGGTGCCGTTTTCGTTTCCCAATCCATGGCGAATGGTGCCATCGGGTGCCTGCAGTGTGGGATAGACCTGGGGCAGGGTATCAGGATCAGCGCCTTTACTCTCCCGAATTCACTCGCTTGCTGCTCTGGGGACATTCTATTCTCGACATCTCGCAACAGCATTTGGTTCTTTGCATTAGGACTGGTAACGACATCTCGCAACAACATTCTGTTCTTTACAGTGCCGACATCTCTCAACACCATTCTGTTCACAATCTTAATCAGTTCGTTACATTGATTGCCATGCATACAATGTCTCTAAGTTCAGTTGGTTGCAGGTCTCCTTTAAGAGAACCCCGCTGGCTTTACCCCAATCAGATCCTTTGTTGGGTCCCACGTGTTGGTCCCTCAGCGTTGCACCTCGTGATGTTGCCGCGGCCACCTTTCTTTTCAGCCACGCTGCTCCTCACTGCAGCAGGAACGCCATCTTGCCTCGGTCCCCGTGGTCGACTGCCTTGATCCTTCTCTCCCGCGATTCTGTCACAAACACTGGAAGGGTACTTGTGATTTCGATCTTCCTCAACAGGAGTCCTGCCACTGAAGCTGGAAAGGTATTTTTAGATGGTTCCAGTCGGATCATTGTCACGCTGCGCTGGTCTGTTCTCTGGTGCCTGGCCCAAGCGAAGGTGAGGTTTTGCTCTGCCTCTGAGTATGAGGGACATCGATTGCTGGAGTGAAGAGGTCTTCCCATTTCCACTGGATCTTCCCCATCCACCTTCTTCCGAGTAGCGTTGGACCATCACCTGCAACAATCCACAGAGGTAACTTATGCACCATGCCATTATGGATTACACTTACATCCGCACTACTAAAGACTGGGATCAGCTCCTTGGTGTAGGTGCGCAACTTTTCCTGTACTGGAACCAGCTCTGATCGTTTTTTGTTCCACAGCTTCTCGAAGGCATCCTGGCTCATCACCGACTGGCTCGCTCCCGTGTCCATTTCAATGAAGACTAGAACGCCGTTTATCTCGACTTCCATCTTCAGTGGAGGACAATCGGTGGTGCAGGTATACACTCCATACACTTCTTCTTGGGGCTGAGCTGCCTCTCTGGCCAAATCATCATACTCCCTGCTGGATTCAAGGTCATCTACTGACTCCTCTGCTAGACGGTGAGTCATATTTCTTTTACATATATGCTGGAGGTGGCTCTTCGTGTTACAGGCTTTACATATGTGCTCAGCAAACCGACACTGGTGAGCCCTATGGTTTCCTCCGCAACGCCAGCATGGTGCTACTCGACTAGCATCCCTTGGCGGACTCTGAATTCTGGAACTCTGAGGTCTGTGCTCTCTGCCCTGGGCAGAGCCACGTTCTACAGTCTTGCCTGTGAAAGGCACCATTCTGTGTACAGTACTTGCCGCGTTTGAGTCCACAGGATAAACAATTTGCTTGGTGCTGCAGGTCGAGGTCATGAACACCTGACTGATACTGATGAGCTTCTGCAGGTTGATAGTGGTGTCGGCAGATAGTAGCTTGTGAAGGAGGCCCTTGTGGCCAATTCCTATAACGAAGATGTCTCGCAATGCTTCGTTGAGGTGCGTGCCAAAATCAGACTGTGCTGCAAGTCTCCTGAAGTCGGCAGCATATTTTGTAATCTCCTGGCCCTCAGGTTTGCGGTGTGTGTAGAATCTGTGCCTGGCCGTGAGGATGCTCTCCTTTGGTTTAAGTTGGTCGCGAATTAGTTCAGTCAGCTCATTGTATACCTTATCCTTGGCCTTCGTGGGTGCCAGCAAGTCCCTGACGAGGTGGTAGACCTCGGGCTCACAACTGGTCAGTTGTATAGCCTTGTGCTTCTCCGCCAATGTGTCCGTCTCCCCTGCCAGGTCGTTTGCCGCGAAATATTGCTCGAGCCTTTCTGTGAAGGCATCCCAATCATCACCCTCTGCAAAGTCTTTTAGTGTGCCAAAGGTAGCCATAATCGCATGAAAGTCCGTATACTCGTCGCCAGTTGTTATGTCTGTAATGTATTTATGAATGACTCCACGAGGCAATGTGTTGTACTTGAACTGTAGTGACCTTGGTCTTTTATTCCAAACTCCAGAGTGAGGCACAAGCATGGTGGGCAGCCTTTTATACAGGGCCGTACCATCAGGGCATGAAACCTCCGGTCTCCACCAGTTGCACCCTCTAGTGGTGCCAGCATGTATGTACACAGTGTAAACCTTATTGATAGTACATCAGGTAAACAAGTCTCCATCTTATACAATCTCACAGTGTCTACACATAGAGTACATCCATAGTCAGCATATACAACATAACCAAAAACTCGGCCATCCAAAGAGTTGTCCCATGAGCGGAGAATGTTGGTGATCTTTACGCCACTATAAAAGGCTGCACGGCACTGGAGTTTGGAATAAAGGACCAAGGTCACTACAGTTCAAGTACAACACATTGCCTTGTGGAGTCGTTCATAAGTACACTATAGACATAACAACTGGCGACGAGAATTGTTCGTGCTGTGTGGCATCCTTTGAGGAAACTCAAAGACAATTGGAGTGGAGAGTAAGTGAACACCATTATTTTAACTGTTCTCTACATCCTGTACCATTTTCTTGACCGAGAAGGTGGATCAATAACCTGCACCCACACCCTCTACTTTTACTGCTCTTGAGCCAGCTGCCACTCGGAGGTGCTTGACTGCTTTTGGGCGCTGAAAGAACGTGCTGAACTTTTGGTAATTTAAATTATTTGGACGAGGAGTTATTGACTAGACCATAATTTAAACGATGAATACCTGAGGGTTAGCCTAATCCATTTGAATAAAGATTTTTAAATAACATTTTCTATGCTAGTATAAACATCACTTGAATGAGATGAGAATGAGGCTGAATTTGTACTATGGTCTGTACTTTCTAATCCCATCCGCTTAGCTTATGGCCCTCGAATAGCCACAATTCCACTGCAGCTGACGACGTGCTTAACTACTTCCTCATGTCCACCTTTGTTGCCCTTGACTCCAGCAAAACCTTTGCCCTCTTCCTCAAGTCCACGGGTGCAGATTTGAGCATATCTAGCGTGTAACTGAGTTAACCATCTCACCTGATCTGGCTGGACTGCATCAAGCACGAACAGGCTACACCAGCCTTTGCCAAAAGCGCTCACTACTCCCGGATCATGCTGTCTCCAGCTCCTCTCCCCTACACCCTCCACCTTCATCTCCAACAACCAGGACATCTGCAGTCAACCCGTACTGTCAACGCGAGTGAAGGTCATCGCTGAGCCCTCACTTTCTATCTCCACCTCTTTGCAGGGTAGCGTAGAATCAACATCAACTTGCATTTATATAGCACCTTAAATGTAGTAAAACGTCCAAAGGCCTTCACATGAGCATTATCAAGCAAAATTTGACACTGAGCCACATAAGGAGATATTAGGACAGGTGACCAAAAGCTTGGGCAAAGAGGTACGACATCAGTTAATGTGCTGTCCACACATGTAATAAAGAGGTGACTGATGCATTAATTTAGTCTTTTTTAAAAACCCATTAGCAACAGCCACATAACACGGCTGTCCAATGTCACAGTACAACTGTGTTTCGGAAAGAAGGGGAGTGATTGGCAGGTATCTGAGCAGCGTGTTCCGACTCCTCCTCTCCCACTGTCGCCTGCTTCTGCTCACCTGTGCAACGGAGACCCATCTGGTTCCAGCTACGCAGCGGCTCAAGTTTCGGCTCAAGTTGCTCCTATTTTTTTGGAGCAACTAGTTTAGTATGGAGTATCTTAGAAATCGCAACTCTTGGCATTTAGTTTGCTCCAGTTCTAGTTAGTTAGAATAGTTTTGTTTTAGTAGTTTTTTTTCCAAAAGGGGGCGTTACCAGCCACTTATGCCTGTTTTGCAAGTTTAGGCAGCGAAAATTTACTCCAAACTAACTTAGAATGAAGTGTCAATTTTTGTACGCTCAGAAAAACCTTGCCTACACTTTATAAATTTGGCGCAGGTAGCCAGAGATTTGGGGGGGGGGGGGGGGCTGGGGGAAGGGGGAAGGGGGCTGGGGGAAGGGAAGGGAAGTTAGGGGATTTTACAAAGCATTAAACACTTCACTTTTACCAATAAAGAGCCATTATCAATAATAAATGATAAATAAATCAACAAATAAATCAATCAATCAAAAAAAAAAAATTTTTATTTAAAAAAAAAATAATAAATCAATCAATAAATAAAAAAATAAAAGTTTCTACTCACCTACTGCAACACTGGGAGCCCTCCAACAGCCTGCTGAAGAGGAAGGCTGGATGGTATCTGATACGGCCAATTTATTAAATTGAAAACCTGCAGTCAACTAGATTTTCAATGATTCATTTGCAGCTCTATTTGTCCTTCTCTTTTTGCTCCTTCTCCTTTTTCTCTCGTTCAGATTTTGCTTCTTCTGCCTCGTGTCACTTAATCAACACCTCCACTTCCTTCTGCTTCAGCACCTTTATGTGTTTTCCCGTTGTCTCTGGTTAGCGTTGCAATTTCTACCTTTTCGGCCGATAGTTTGCTGACGTCCATAGTCTTATTCAACACTTTAACTGCCAATGCAAGTGCCGACTGCAAAGTCACATCTCCTTCTTTGAAATCTTGTTTCAGCATAGATACTGCAGTGGCGCTGTTATTCCTGATGCAGGTGGCCTTCTACCCTCCATAGTTTCCACTGGGGTCATTCTGATACAACTGATAGCCATAGTGCTTATCCCATCACATGTAGAGCAATGAAACACCAAAAGGACGCTTCCCTCCGAACTGTGTGTAAGCTTGCTTGATATCACAGAGCGTTGTGACCAACTGGTGCAGGGCTGTAGCTCCGCCCCCAGCAGATCCTGGTGCGCCGCGTCGAGCTGGAAACAGGCCTATAGATATCAGAGAATCGCGAGGTAAGTATTTGGCGCTTTTTCAGTTCCACAAATTAGGCGGCCTCGTCGATGTGCACCGTTCTAGCAGGGGTCCGAAACTTGAGCCCAAGATAACTAACTGTGCCTCAAGGAAGTGTTGGCTGCTCTGGTGCTGGCAACATTTAGTGAGAGACACGCAGGATGCCACGAGATGCTGTCTGGTTCTTCACAAATGACCGTGCTGTTAGGCTGCTCTTTCAGGCCTACACTGATAGAATAGGGACAAATGTTAGCATGGTGGTTTAGAACATAACTTTAAATAGACAGGTTTATGTGGTTATGTGTATTTCGAAGGTAATACCTGTGAATGAGAATGGGTGAAAAGGCATAAAAAGAGTAGGATGGTAGTCTTCCTCAGTCTAGGGAAGGCCCCAACTTCACCTTTCTCGACTTCCTTTGTAATGTCCTTACGCAATGGCACAAAACCCACACGAGGCACATTCTATGGACAAGGTCACTCGATGACCTGAACCTTTATTCACAGGACCAAGAAGTGATGATCCTGAGTGGGACCTCCCTTTATATACCTGGATGACCAGGTAAGGAGTGTCTCCCACAAGTTCACCCCCTGTGGTCAAGGTCTGCATTGCTTAAGTATATACAGTATGCAGTGGTGTTACATAGAGGTTACATACATGACATCACCTCCCCCCAAAAGTCTTATTGGGATCATAGGTTAAGTCTTTCAGGTGGTCTACGCTTCCTCGTGGAGCGCCGCAATTGGGGCTCTGGTTGTTGAGCCTTGGTGTGAGTGTCTGTCACCTGTAGTGATTCCGGCCTGTCCAGGCTGACCGCCGGGACTGTGCATGCAGCTGAATGTTCTTGTTGCTCGTTCACTGGCGGTGGTGTGAGCACCATCTCATGATCTGCCTCGGGTTCCTCAGTGTCCATGCTGAACCATTTTTTTTTTTTTACTTGGTCCAGATGCTTACGGCATATCTGTCCATTGTTAAGTTTAACTACGATGACCCTGTTCCCCTCTTTGTCTATTACAGTACCCTCAAGCCATTTGGGCCCCACGGCGTGATTGAGGACAAATACGGGGTCATTTATTTCTATACATCTCCCCCTTGAGTTTCGGTCATGGTACTCGTTTTGCGACTGGCGCTTGCCCTCAACTATGTCGGTCAGGACTGGGTGAATGAGGGACAACCGAATTTTGAGTGTTCATTTCATAAGTAGCTCAGTGGGCGGGACCCCCGTGAGCGAGTGCGGTCGGGACCTATAGGCCAGTAGGAGGCGTGATAGGCGGCATTGAAGGGAGGGTCCTTGAATCCTGAGCATGCCTTGTTTAATGATTTGGACCACACGTTCCACCTGGCCATTAAAAGCCGGCTTGGACGGTGCTGTCCTGACATGGTTGATGCCATTGCCCGACTTGAACTCCCGGAATTCGTAGCTCGTGAAACATGGGCCATTATCGCTAACAAGAATATCTGGCAAGCCGTGGGTTGCAAAGACCGCATGTAGACTCTCCACATTGGTGGATGTCATGCACAAATTCAAAATGATGCACTTGATCCATTTCGAGTACGCATCCACCACAATGAGAAACATTTTTCCCATGAATGGGCCCGCGTAGTCTACATGAATACGTGACCATGGCCTGGTGGGCCAGGGCCACGGACTGAGCGGGGGCCTCCCTCGGGGCATGACCCAGCTGGGCACACGTCGTGCACCTGTGAACACAGTATTCCAGGTCTGAATCAATTCCCGGCCACCAAACATGTGACCGGGCAATGGCCTTCACCAGCACGATGCCTGGATGCTCGCTGTGGAGTTCCCTGATGAATGCCTCCCTACCCCTCTGGGGCATGACGACCTGGCTGCCCCATAGTAGGCAGTCAGCTTGGATGGAGAGCTCATCCATCCGCCTGTGAAACGGTCTGACCTCCTCAGGGCATGCTCCATGTGCGGGCGCCCAATCCCTAGTCAGGACACATTTCTTAATCAGAGATAGGAGGGAATCTCTGTTTGTCCAGATTTTGATCTGGCAGGCTGTGATGGGGGAGCATGCGCTGTCAAAAGCATCAACGGCCATGACCATCTCAGCGCTTTGTTCCGCTACCCCCTCGGTGGTGGCCAGCGGAAGCCTGCTGAGCGTGTCAGCGCAATTTTCGGTGCCAGGCCAGTGCCGGATGGAGTAGTCATAAGCAGCCAGCGTGAGAGCCCATCGCTGTATGCAAGCTGACGCGTTGGCATTGACAGCCTTGCTGTCTGACAACAGGGATGTTAACGGCTTGTGGTCCATTTCTAATTCGAACCTCCTGCCAAAAAGGTACTGATGCATTTTTTTTTAAACACCATAGACACATGCGAGAGCCTCCATCTCAACCATCCCATATCCCCGTTCTGCTTGAGAGCGCGACCTGGAAGCATAAGCCACAGGTTGTAGTTGACCCTCAGCATTATTCTGCTGCAACACACACCCAACCTCATAGGACGATGCATCACATGTCAGAATCAATTTCTTACAGAGGTTGTATAGGGTCAATAACTTATTTGAACAAAGTAGGTTCCGCGCCCGATTGAAAGCCCGTTCTTGACAGACCCCCAAAACCAATCACAACCCTTACGCAGGAGCACGTTAAGCAGCTCCAACAACGTGCTTAAGTTCGGCAGAAAGTTCCCGAAATAGTTCAAGAGTCCCAGAAATGAACGCAACTCCAATGTGTTGCCGGGCCTGGGCGCTCGTCGAATCGCCTCTGTTTTGGATTCGGTGGGCCGAATCCCTCTGCAGCAACCCTCCTGCCCAGGAACTCAACCTCAGGAGCCAAAAACACACATATAGACTTGAGTCGCAGGCCTACACGGTCCAGTCGGCGTATCACCTCCTCCAGGTTGTGGAGGTGTTCCTCAGTGTTACGACCCACGATGAGGATGTCGTCCTGAAATACGATTGTTCCAGGAATGGATTTGAGCAGTCTTCCCATGTTTCTTTGAAAAATCGCGGCCGCTAATCAAATGCCAAACGGGCACCTGTTATAAACGAACAGTTCCTTGTGCGTAGTGATGGTGGTCAGTTGTTTAGCTTCGTCGGCCAGTTCTTGGGTCATGTAGGCTGAAGTGAGATCCAACTTGGTAAACAGCTTGCCGCCTGCCAGCATGGCGAAAAGATCCTCTGCTCTCGGGAGCGGGTATTGGTCTTGTAGGGACACCCGATTGATGGTGGCCTTGTAGTCGCCACAGATCCTGACAGAACCATCTGCTTTTAGGACGGGAATGATGAAGCTCGCCCAGTCACTGAATTCATTGGGCGAGATGATGCCCTCTCTCAGCAAACGGTCCAATTCGCTCTCAATTTTCTCCCGCATCACATACGGCACCGCTCTGGCTTTGTGTTGCACTGGGTCTGGCATCCGGGGTGATGTGTATCACTACTTTGGTACCTTTGAACGTCCCGACGCCAGGTTGGAATAGTGACTCAAATTGTTGTAGGACTTGTGAGCACGAACTTCGCTCCACAGATGACATTGCGTGCACATCTCCCCATTTCCAGTTCATCTCAGCTAACCAGCTCCTCCCCAACATTGCGGGACCATTGCCCGGGACAATTCAGAGCGGCAGTCGGTTCACTGATCCATTGTGTGTGACCGCCAACATAGCACTGCCTAGTACTGGAATGATTTCTTTGGTATACGTCCGTAGTTGTGTCTCAATGTGTTCTAGTTTTGGTCTACTGGCTTTGAGTGGTCATAGCTTTTTGAATTGTTGAACACTCATGAGTGACTGGCTGGCCCCCGTGTCCAGCTCCATGCGTACAGGGATGCCGTTTAATAAAACCTTCATCATTGGTGGCGTTTTTGTATATGAGCTGTGAATGTTTGCCACATGAACCCACTGAACTTCAGTGTCCATTGATTTGCCCCAAGAGTCATCCCTGCCTCACAGACCCCTCTTCTGGTCCATCCGCCTCATAAATTAGCCTGGTTACAGGCTTCCTGCACGTTCGAGCTAAATGGCCTCTGAGGTTGCAATTTCTGCAGACAAATTGTTGAAACCTGCAAGTCCTGTGTTTTCCCCCACACCTCCAGCATGAGCTGAGATTCCCATTGTTGTGAACAAAGGAGCTATGACCCAGCATTCCTCGCTGATTGTCTCTTTGACTGCCCTTGCGTACCCTGTTAGTGGGTGTCAATGGCCCCATCCCGGACCGCATTGTCCACTGTGATGGCGTAAATGTCCGTTCAGCCTGCCATTGTCTCTGTTGAAAACCTACTCTGGGGTCTATTGCTGCCTGGGGTGTGTCGAACTGCCCTTGCCTGCCTGCGGTGCTCTGAGTCGCGTTTATGATATTGACTCCCTGATCCCCCGCTGTGTTGGAGGCAGAATTGCGTGCGTATATTATTTTGGTTTCCTCCTCCCCTGCAATGAAAGTCTGAGCCATCAACGCCGCCACTTCCAAAGTCAAGTCCTTGGTCTCAATTAACTTTCAGAAAATCCCCGCATGACCGATGCCCTCAGTAAAGAAGTCCCTTAACATCTCCCCCCTGCAGGCGTCTGCGAACTTAGAGGCTGGCCAAACGCCGGAGGTCCGCAACGAAGTCCGGTATGCTCTGTCCTTCACGACGTCGGTGGGTATAGAATCTGTGTCAGGCCATGTGTATGCTGCTTGCCGGTTTGAGGTGCTCACTGATTATTTTGCTGAGCTCTTCAAAGGTTTTGTCCGCCGGCTTTTCGGGTGCTAGTAGGTCCTTCATGAGCGTGTAAGTCTTAAGTCCGCAGCTGGTCAGCAGATGGGCTCTTCGCTTGTCGGCCGCTGCATCTCCCAGCCATTCTTTTGTGACAAAGCTTTGCTGAAGCCTCTCAATGAAATCATCCCAGTCCTCACCAACACAGTACCGTTCCTCTGTGCTACTGGTGGCCATTCTCGTGGGTCGTTGATTCCCGTTTCTCGTCGCCAATGTAATGTCCTTACTCACTGGCACAAAACCCACACGAGGCACATTCTATGGACAGAGTCACTCGATGACCTGAACCTTTATTCACAGGACCAAGAAGTGATGACCCTGCGTGGGACCTCCCTTTATAAACCTGGATGACCAGGTAAGGAGTGTCTCCCACAAGTTCATCCCTGTGGTCATGGTGTGCATTGTTTAAGTATATACAGTATTGCAGTGGTGTTACATAGAGGTTACATACATGACATCCTTGATACTCACATAGGCAAAAGTGTCCACGGTAGACGAGAGAGTCAAGAGCTTGTGAATTCTTGGCCATATTTCAGTTTGGGTCTGTTCCTTGTATTGTGTACAGACTTGTTCAGCCAGCAGAAACGTGGCCTTGAGATGCTGTAATTTGAAGACTCTCGCACACAGTTCAGTTCTATCGTGTGTGTCAGAAAGAGCTTACCTTTATATAGCGCCTTTCACCACCTCAGGACGTCCCAAAGTCAATGAAACACTTTTGAAGTGTAGTCATTGTTGCAATGTAGGAAAACCTGACAACTGATGTGCACACAGCGAACTCCCTCAAAAAACAGAGAAATAACGAGATCATCTGTTTTGGCGGTGAGGGCATCGTGAGTACTTCCTGCTCTTCGAATAGTGCCCTGGGATCTTTTACATCCACTTGAGGAGCCAGACAGGACATTTAGTTTAACGTCTTATCTGAAAGAGGCATCTCTGATAGTGTAGCACTGGAGTGTCAGCCTATATTAAGTGGTTGTCTCTAGACTGGGGTTTAAACCCACAATCTTCTGACTCTGAGGCAAAAGGGCTACCACTGAGCCAGGACTGACACCTAAGCAGTAACTAGCCGTCCAACACGTAGCTAGGTTGTATTATACATATTTGTTGTGTGGAGTGCTTTTCACGTGAGCCAAAGGTTTCATCTGTACATTTCCACCAGAATGTGTGTGGTGCTGGAGTATGGGTATGCAAGGGGAGGAAGGATAGAGCTGTAAGTTTGCCTGAAGCCGTGGCAAGAACTAACAGTAAATATGTTGCAGATTTCCAGGCATATTTAACTGGTATGTAAAACTGTTACATAGCCATTCCTTGGCAGTAGTCTTAAGGTCTGAAATCTTCAACACCCCCCTACATTGCAGCAGTGACCTCACGTCAAAAGACAACCATTGACTTATAAAGTGTATTGGCACATCCTGAGGATGTGGAAGCCATTATGTTAAAGAAAGTTCTTTCTCTGTTTCCAGGACTTTGCGGATTCTGAGCACAACTTTGGCTCTGGCCAATGCAAGGCATGCTGCTCTGCTCTCCTCCGACAAGGATGACCTGGAATGCCAAGCAGCTCATCCACCTCACTATCCAGCAAATGGGGCGTGGGTCCTATGCCACTCCCATCACTTGACGACAGACTTCTTTTCCTGCCCCCACAAATTTTTGCCTCCCAGAATTGTGCCTTCAAGTGATCACTTTCTCTTTAATTAGCAGTTGCAGCCCTTTAGGTCTGGGCATTTATTCCAGTCTGTCTCTCCTTTGGCAAGCCTGCAGTGTAAAGCCGAAACCAAGCCAGGAGCTCACAGCTTGCATATAATTAGGGCTGATTTCAAGGGGGTGGCCGATGTTATTGCAGGATACTGATCCTGCAGCACAAGTACCCAGACCAGAAAGTCCACCCAATGGTCTGTAACCAGGTTCAAAGCGTGCGGGCAGCTGAATAAATATCTGCATCATCATATGTTTTCCTTTGAAGTCTGTCAGCAGCTTTGCTGAGTGTGACCATAATCAAGAGCTCCTTAAGGACACTGCGATTATTGTTTAGGTGCTAATATTTCCACTGGGATCGAGGCGGTAGACCCAAGGCCACATGTGTAGAGAATTGGACGTTGGAGTATGAATGAGGACAGTGCTGTGAATCTGGATGAAGGATTGCAGCTGAAAGATTGGAATGTGTTTCATTCTTGACCTGTTGAACTGCTGAGATGGATGAGTGGAACAATATGTCTCCTTTTCAGCACTGGGGCGTCAGGGTTTCTCATTCTTACAAACTGAGTCGCGGTGACCTCTCCCAGCATGACATTTCATGCCAGCTGTTAATCGGCTGAAAGGGATTGTAAATGGCATCAGGAATATTATGTCAAAATCTGTACAGAGTAGTTTGATTGAACAGTTTTAAGTGGGAAAGGTTCAATTCCTTGGAGAGAATGTGGGTGTCTGTGGGTTTTCACCTTCTGTTATTTGTAAGATAAATTGCGCAGAACAGTGAGGATAGTCAAAAGTTCAGATACTGTAGTATAAAACAATCAATTTTTTTTAGCCCACGTAAAGTCTGTATATTTTTTTTCTTATTGTGGCAGGAGATGTACCAGCATCAGGAAAACTGCACCATTTAATCCTTTGAGGACGGCAATGGTTCTTGTCCATCCACATTAAATTCCATTGTTAAATTCAATAGATCACACTCACTGCTCTGATACAATGCAGCTGAACTCCCAGCCTTATAAATCATAGAACTATGTAAGGATGTGTGGAAGCCAAGCTTCATCCTGCTTCAAATTCTAAACACTTTGTATGAGAGTTTTAATTTTGTCCGTGCTTAAATATAGTGTAATGGGGTAATATTTGAACTAAGCAATGTTAAGATAGTAGCTGTCGTGCCTCGCTGGCCACAAATTGAAGGCTAGTATCAGTCGGGGGATGAGTAGGCTTGGACAAGTGTGAACATCTGGATATCTATCGTCTGTCTTATGCTCACAGTGCCCCACTGATCCTTTGAACTTGACTGATGACGTTTTTTCTGAGGCCTCTTGGTTAGGGATATTACAGCAGGCATCTTGCCATATCATTAGTTCAGCTTTGGATGAGAGCATCACTACACCCTATACAAAAGTCTTGTTAATTAAGTTGCTAAAACCAGTGTAGTGGATTTTCGTATCTCGTCGCACATTAGGGGTGGGGTGACTAAGGGCTAAATCCAATGGGTCACAGACTGATGTGGGCCAGTGGAGTGGAGTGGAAGGCTGAAATTATTTAAGCAGCAGGAAAAGCACACCAACTAACAAGGAGTTAAACATAAGGAAGCCTTTAAGGCTTAAAAGACCCAAAAAGAATGAAGAAAACGTCATTGCCCAGCCTACTTCCAGCTTTACTGCAGTTTAAGTAATGCTGCAAATTGACCCTCCTGACTACCCATGGATTGTTGGCGGGTTGCAGAAGTAGTGCTGATTGAGTAGAATGGGCCTATAGTCTCTGGAGGTTAGAAGAATGAGGTGTGATCTCATTGAAACATACAAGATGATGCTGAGAGGCTGTTTCCCCGGGCTGGAGAGTCTCGAACTATGGGGCATGGGCTCAGGAAAGGGGTTGGCCATTTAGGACTGAGATGTGGAGACATTTCTTCACTCAGGGCTGTGAATCTTTGGAATTCTCTGCCCCAGAAGGCTTGGATGCTCAGTAGTTGAGTATATTCAAGGCTGAGATCAATAGATTTTTAGACTCTAAAGGAGTCGAGGGATTTGTGGATCGCGCGGGAAAGTGGAGTTGAGGTCGAAGATCAGCCAATGATCGTATTAAATGGCGGAGCAGGCTCGAAGGGCCGTATGGCCTACTCCTGCTTCTATTTCTTATGTTCTTTTTGACACCAAAATTGCCTCTGGTCTGAAATGCGATATTTGACCCCTATTTAAATATATTAAAGAGATCACTGCCTGTCTCTGGCGGGGAGCGCTGGCTGCCTAAATATATGTCTGTCCGAAAATCAGCACAGACAGCCTCCAGCAGTGGGGTCGTGGAACATTGGGGAGTGTATTCATGTGCTCCCTAGGTCTGGGAGACCTGGCAAGGGGAGCTGCAGTGTGTAGAAGTATTAAGGTAGTCCTGCGATATGTGAGCAGTGTGAAGGGACTCCTGGGATCTTTGAATAGTGAAACGTACATCACAGGATCTTAATCTTGTTGTGGTGTGGTCCTGGGCTTTGGAAGTACTGAGGAGGAATCTGGTGGTTGAGGTTGTGGAATATAGGTATATTGGGAATCTTTGGTTTCGGTAGCATTTGAGGTGGTGACGAGGGTCTGGTATCATTCGGCGGCTAGGATCTGATGGTGTTTAGGGGAGGGATCAAGGATCTGGTAGATTTGAAAGGGAGGGTTGGTGGGAACGTGTCTTTGTGGACATTGAGCATCCTCTGACCTGTCTCTACCCCATTCTAGGACACCACTGCTAGTCATGTCGCTTCTTCAATTTCTACTTTAAAGCTCGCAATGCATTTTCACAGCATTACTGTATACAGTTGGCAAATTTTTATGTAGGTTTGTTTTAGTGATGGATGGCAAGGCCACATTTATTGTCTGTCCCTAGTAGATGCTCTGAGAAGGTTACAGATGCTATATAAATGCAAGTTGTTATTTTACATGTTTATTGTACTTAATCAGTAATATTTTACTTATATTTGTGGTTTATGAAACTGCACATATATGCAAATCATTTGACCCAGGCATGAATGTAGACCAGACTGGATAACGATCAACCACCAACAAATTATTTCAACCTCACAAGGCCGTTCCTCCTTTATGAACTACCATCACACTAATTCCCTTCAGATTGTGTGTGACATTATGTAAATATTTCTGTTTTTCACAACTGTCCTGCATTACTGGTCTAGAATAACTTCAAGAAATCATTGCTTTGTAGTAGCACCACTTGAGACCTTGAGGGAGTGGGATTTGTTGAACATAACCATGTGATATTTCTGGTCCGCAGGGTAATGGTTAAAATAAAACTTCCGAGGCAGTTGCAGCTGCAAAGGAAAATGTTATCTCTATTTTGTCAATGTTTTGTAGAAATATTAATAGAAGGTTTGAGTTGAGCAATTCACTCCGTTTTGCAGGGTACAAAATAGAATGATGTCTGTTTGATTAAAAATGCACTTGGGGTGAAAATACCTTGAGTGATGTCATGTGAAATAATTTGATTGGTGTTTGCCCGAGCGTCTTGAGTTTAACATGCTTGGCAAAAGAGGTTCGATGTGACTAATCTGACTCAATGTATTTGTCATTTAGGAGTATCCGAGTGTGACTGTCGGCATATTCATTGAAACGCCAACGCCTTTCCTTCCAGAGTTTTTGGAACGACTACTGACCATCGATTATCCAAGAGAGAAGCTTACTTTTTTTATTCACAATAAAGTGAGTTGTCCATTAATGGATGTGCAATTCCCTTGTGCCCTTACCTCCCGATTGGAATTTGTAATAAACTTCAATGCAGTTCTGTTTAAGCCAGCAGTTTTACATCTGTAGCTCTTTAAACATAAGCGTGAAAGTTAGCTTTCCACCGATAAGAATAGATTTTTTTTGTCCATACTTTGGTGGACAGTGGTTTTGACTTAAACACTGGCCTGGATTTCGCGGAAAGTGTAACTGTGAGGCTATTGGCGCCTCCCGTTATTATGGTGTAAATCAAACAGGAACTTTTGGCATCCACATATGCGCTATAAAACGTGGAAATCAGGAGGTTAACATGAACATAAGAACATAAGAATTAGGAACAGGAGTAGGTCATCTAACCCCTCGAGCCTGCTCCGCCATTCAACAAGATCATGGCTGATCTGGCCGTGGACTCAGCTCCAAATACCCGCCCGCTCCCCGTAACCCTTAATTCCCTTATTGGTTAAAAATCTATCTATCTATCTGATTTGAATACATTCAATGAGCTAGCCTCAACTGCTTCCTTGGGCAGAGAATTCCACAGATTCACAACCCTCTGGGAGAAGAAATTCCTTCTCAACTCGGTTTTAAATTGGCTCCCCCGTATTTTGAGGCTGTGCCCCCTAGTTCTTGTCTCCCCGACCAGTGGAAACAACCTCTCTGCCTCTACCTTGTCTATTCCTTTCATTATTTTAAATGTTTCTATAAGATCACCCCTCATCCTTCTAAACTCCAACGAGTAAAGACCCAGTCCACTCAATCTATCATCATAAGGTAACCCCCTCATCTCCGGAATCAGCCTAGTGAATCATCTCTGTACCCCCCTCCAAAGCTTCCTTAAGTAAGGTGACCAAAACTGCACGCAGTACTCCAGGTGCGGCCTCACCAATACCCTGTACAGTTGCAGCAAGACCTCCCTGCTTTTGTACTCCATCCCTCTCGCAATGAAGGCCACCATTCCATTCGCCTTCCCGATTACCTGCATTTGGGATTCATGCACAAGGACCCCCAGGTCCCTCTGCACCGCAGCATGTTGTAATTTCTCCCCATTCAAATAATATTCCCTTTTACTGTTTTTTTTTTCCCAAGGTGGATGACCTCACACTTTCCAACATTGTATTCCATCTGCCAAAGTTTAGCCCATTCGCTTAACCTATCTAAATCTCTTTTCAGCGCCTCTCTGTCCTCTACACAACCCGCTTTCCCACTAATCTTTGTGTCATCTGCAAATTTTGTTACACTACACTCCGTCCCCTCTTCCAGGTCATTTATGTATGTTGTAAACAGTTGTGGTCCCAGCACCGATCCCTGTGGCACACCACTAACCACCGATTTCCAACCCGAATCAGATTGCTGTCTGATTTGCCCTGCTCCTCCACAAACTGCGCTATGTCGGTACTTTGCTGAATGATTTAGCATTAAAATACATGAGGGGTGTGAAGCTGTGGTACTTGCCCACTAAACAGGCCAGAGAAAGTTAGGGCTTGTCCATTCAAGTATAAGTGAATTTTTAATGGCGGGGTAAGTCCCAATTACTGCCAAATAACTTCTCTGGCACTGAGCAATGAAGTATGGAGTCTCATTCTTTCAGATTTTAATTATTGTTGGAATTTTAAAAACATTTTAAATATATTTTTTTAACTTTTTCTTTGTCTCTTTCAACTCTCTTAATTCCATCTTTCTTTCCCTCAATTTGTTTTGCTTTCTGGACACAATATTACATATTCAAACTTAGGCTTCTTGGTTTCAACTCTGCGTGGCTCAGTCAGGATTCTTCAACTTGTTGCTTGCCCGGTTCTCCTGTCGAGGGTGCTGCAGAAATACCTCTCTAATTGGCAAAAGTTGATGGGAAGGACCTGTTTCCCTTGGTGGAGGGGTCAACAACCAGGGGACATAGATTTAAAGTAATTGGGCTGAAGTTTAGAGGGATTTGAGGGGAAATGTCTTCATCCAGAGGGTGGTGGGGGTCTGGAACTCACTGCCTGAAAGGGTGGTAGAGGCAGAAACCCTCACCACATTTAAAAAACACTTGGATGTGCACTTGAAGTGCCGTAACTATAGGGTTACGGACCAAGAGTTGGAAAGTGGGATTAGGCCGGATAGCTCTTGGTCAGCCGGTGCGGACACGATGTAAATTTCTATGATTCTATGAATTACTATAAGTTGTCGCGCAAGTGTCCACTAAAGGTCTGTGGGCAGCTATAAGCCGTGCGTTCGCCGCTGACTGCAAAATCCGGGTCATTAATTCTGTTTCCTAAACTCTGTTCTGTTCTAGGAAGTTTATCATGAAAAACATATGCACAAGTTCTGGGAGAAACACAAAAATGAACTTAAAGTGAAGTTTGTGGGTCCTGAGGAAATCCTGAGTGAAGGAGATGCCAGGAATATGGGAATGTGAGTTTCTACATTCAAGTACTGTAATTTTATTTTCTACTGGAACACACATCGTGGATGGGGTGGGGGTTAAGTTACAGCGATTCCAAACATTCACCGACCATTTCCATCCTGCTTCAATATAGTCAGGCTCTGAACTTTCCAATTTGTCTGTGAAAAGTTATCAACTCATTCACTTAAATATGCCTCACTGATATTTAACCAAATTTTGTTTTGACTTCAAGTAACATTGGGATCAGTTCCAAAATTGTACAGTGTAACAATTTAATAATTAACATTTTTTAAGCATCTCTTATAAGCACAACCATATTTTTTTGCTACAAAAATCGTGGCACAGTTTTGAAGGCTGGCTCCTTTCATTACTCCCATTATTTCCTCAATTGAGCAAATTGGCGTTTTTTAAATGATTTACACAAGAGCTTTCAGGAGGATTTCAGTGAATCACCTCTATTTGTTTGCATTGGCAATTAGGAATCTTTTTTTAAAAAAAGTAATAATGGATAAATACATTTAAAACAAATATGAAGGAGTGATGTATTACTCTGAAAAAGTGTTACTGAAATTTCGAGAGTCTTGCTTTTTGAAATGTATACAGTAAACTCATTCTTACTATTCGTTTCTCTCACTGATTTTAATTTTAAATTTTTTTTGTATTAGGACACCTCAAAGATCATAACTTTTTTTTCCTGTTATAAATTCTGCTTAAATTATATCACGATTAGGTTTATGGAAAATATCTCAAGTAAACTAAAAGTGATGTCATGGGAGGAAATGATGGCAACCTTTGCACTGAAATTAGTAGGCTCAATTGTATCTGCTTTTTAGAGGGAAGCAAGTGACCTGACAATCAAGGTTGTTTCAGTGAACAAGGGTATAGTCTCCTGACCAGTGATTAGTGGGACAGTCAGAGAAGCAGTTTGGAGCACGAGGCTGGAGCTGTGGGCCAATCAAAACAAGCCCCACCCGCAGCAGCAGAATCAACATCGTGCAGGTCGGGGCTCGCCGGGGACAGGCGAGGAGTGGAGGTGGAGAGCGGACAGAGGGACCCGGCGAGGGGCGGAGGTTGGGACCGCCGGGGAGCGGAGGTCGGGACGGGCGAGGAGCCGGGGACGGGCGGAGGGTGGGGGGGGCGAACGGCGGAGGTCGGGGAACGGCCGGGGGGGAGGGGCAGGGAACGGCGGAGGTCGGGGACTGGCGGGGGTCGGGGACCGGCAAACGGCGGGGGGAGGGACAGGCGAGGGGCAGCGGTGAGCGGATGTCGGGACTGGCGAGGTCCAGAGATCGAAAGCGGAGAGGAGAGGACGGACGAGGCACGGAGGAGCAGAGAGGTTGTAGCCCAGAGGTGGAGCAGCGTGGACAGACCAAGGAAGGCGCAACACGGGCCAATAGCGAGGCTGAGAGGCCATGAGGCTCACATTGCGGACTGTGAATTCCACGTAGGGAGAGGTCCTGTGTGAAGGAGGAAGGAAGGAGGACAGTAGGAGTATGTTTGAGTGTGTGTGTATGTATTGGCACATGCGGCGGAGCCTGGTCTCCAGTTGTATTGGATCCTCTTGCCCCTGGACCAGGACCTTGCTCCGTCAAGCCCATGGAGTGGCTGGAGTACAATGGCCACCCCACGTTAAAAGAATTCATGCACAGGCATCTTCCACCGTTTAAAATGAGTTCATCAGTCACCTGAGTACTCATTTAGTGTGGAAGCAAGTCATCCTCGACCCCGAGGGACTGCCTTTGATGATGATGATTAGATGGAGCGAAGAGGAAGTAACATATCGGGAGGAATTACTTCCTGTCTGTAATGAAGTTATTTCAGCTCACTATTCCAACGTAACCGAGCTGCTTTTCGCAATAATGGAAGGAATTTTAACTCCAAAAAGCGGTCGGGTCGGGTGGGAAGTTAAAGTGTTAAAAATCTGAATCCCGACCTGCAACCCGCCCCTTTCCAGTGTTAACGGGGGAAGGAGGGCAACCAATCCGCTCCCAGCAGGCGAGTCTCCAGACTCTGCCCCCCCCCACATCACATTCCGGTCCCCCTATAATCCAGTCCCACTCTACTCAATCCCTCCCTCCTCTGTCTGCCTGCCTGCAGCCAGCCCCTCCGCCTGGGGCTGCGAAACACGGGTTTCAAATGCAAATTAGATTCGGCAGGGCCTGCAGGAAACCTGTTCTGCTGGATTTCCTGACTCCTGCCAGCGCCCTGCCCCCTCCCCCACACACCCCCCGAGCTCCCCGCCCCCTCCGAGCACCCCACTCCACCCCCTCTCCGCTCCTCCGAGCGCACCGCCCCCTCCCCCACCCGCCCCCTCCGAGCGCCCCACCCCCAACCCGCCAAAGGGTTAAAATTCCAGCCATTGAATCTTAAAACTAACCATTCAGTTTTTTTGTCACATCTCCCTTTGTACACTGAGATTCCAAACCATTATTTTGTCAGAGTAAGGCACACACAACTTCATGGTGAATATTGGTGGAGAAATTTTGGTATGTTTCTTCAACCAATTTTTAAATTTCTAGTTTTAGATCGTGTTCACAAATCATTGGATAAAGAGGAAAGTGCACAAGTCTGAGCGATTGCCATTCGAATATTATCTCTTTAAATGCCTGGGATTTAATATCACGTATGATGTTGAGGTTGTATTTTCCCAGTTTTTCTGTTAAAGGGAAGCTACGTTTTGGGGAACCGATTGGTTGTTTTTTGGAACAACAGTGATGTTATACCAGGCATAATATGTCATCTCCCACACACTCCTGTGGGGCTTATTAGTCCGATATATGGGAGACAGATGTAACCCAACTAGTACAGCTGGCTTCAAACTTTGCTTCAGTCTGATTGCTCAATTCTTCTCTTTCTCTCCCTTTCCTTATTTTCTCTTGCTTTCATTCCTTTCTCTTTCCTTTTTTCTCACTTGCCTGTCTTCTTTTCTCTCTCTGGTCCATTCTCTTTCACTTTCCTTTCTCCTCCCTCTCTCCCCTTTAGCCTCTCTCCTTCCTTCCCCTCTCTCTCTCCTTCCTTTTCTTCATTTCTGTCTCATTTTCCTTCTCTCTCTCCTTTCCTTCCTTCCTTCCTTCCTTCCTTCTTTCCTTCCTTTCTTCCTTCCTTTCTCTCTCTCTCTCTCTCTCTCTCTCTCTCTCTCTCTCTCTCTCTCTCTCTCTCTCTCTCTCTCTCTCTCTCTCTCTCCTTCCTTTCCTCCCCCTCTCTCTCCTTTTCTCCTTTCCCCCCCTCTCTCTCCTTTTCTCCTTCCCCTCTTTCTCCTTTTCTCCTTCCACTCTCTCTCCTTTCTCCTTTCCTTCTCTCTCCTTTCTCCTTTCCTTCTCTCTCTTTTCTCCTTTCCTTCTCTCTCCTTTCTCCTTTCCTTCTCTCTCCTTTCTCCTTTCCTTCTCTCTCCTTCCTTCCTCTCTCTCTCTCTCTCTCTCTCTCTCTCTCTCTCTCTCTCTCTCTCTCTCTCTCTCTCTCTCTCCTTCCTTTCTGCCCCCTGGCCTCTCCCTCTCCCTTCCTTCCTTCCTTCCTCTCTCTCTCTCTCTCTCTCTTCCTCTCCCTCTCCTTTTTCTCCTTTTATTTGCAGCTTCACATGTTTTGGCCCTCAAAGAGCCATCTGTGTTGGTTAAGGGCTATTATCAATGTCACAAATGGCATCCTATGTGACTGTGACAAAGGTGAACTATTCCTTCTCTACCTGCCTGAAGTCCTTGACACAGTTGACCACACCTCCTCCAGCACCTCTCCACCATCGTCCATCTGGGTGGGGCTGCACTCAACTGGTTCCATTCCTATCTATTTAATCATAGCCCGAGAATCTCCTGCAATGGCTTCTCATCCCACTCCCGCATCGTTACTCCTGGTTACCTCCTCGCCCCCTCCTATTTATCATTTACACGCTGTCCCTCGCAACATCATCTGAAAGCAAATGGCATGTTGGCCTTCATAGCGAGGGTATTTGAGTACAGGGGCAGTGAGGTGTTGCTACAGTTGTACAGGGCCTTGGTGAGGCCACACCTGGAGTATTGTGTACAGTTTTGGTCTCCTAACTTGAGGAAGGACATTCTTGCTATTGAGGGAGTGCAGCGAAGATTCACCAGACTGATTCCCGGGATGGTGAGACTGACCTATCAAGAAAGACTAGATCAACTGGGCTTGTATTCACTGGAGTTCAGAAGAATGAGAGGGGACCTCATAGAAACGTTTAAAATTCTGACGGGTTTAGACAGGTTAGATGCAGGAAGAATGTTCCCAATGTTGGGGAAGTCCAGAACCAGGGGTCACAGTCTAAGGATAAGGGGTAAGCCATTTAGGACCGAGATGAGGAGAAACTTCTTCACCCAGAGAGTGGTGAACCTGTGGAATTCTCTACCACAGAAAGTAGTTGAGGCCAATTCACTAAATATATTCAAAAGGGAGTTAGATGAAGTCCTTACTACTAGGGGGATCAAGGGGTATGGCGAGAAAGCAGGAATGGGGTACTGAAGTTTCATGTTCAGCCATGAACTCATTGAATGGCGGTGCAGGCTAGAAGGGCTGAATGGCCTGCTCCTGCACCTATTTTCTATGTTTCTATGTAAAACAGAGAAACAGGTTCCACATGTACGCTGCTGACACCCAGTCCTACCTCTCTCGATCCTACCACTCTCTCTAAATTGTCACATTGCTTGTCCGACATCCAGTATTAGATGAGCAGAAATTTACTCCAGCTAAATATTGGGAAGACAGAAGCCATTGTCTTCAGTCCCCACCACAAGCTCCACTCCCTCACCACCGACTCCATCCCTCTCTGGCAACTGTCTGAGGCTGAACTAGACTGTTCACAACCTTGGTGTTGTGTTTGACCCCGAGATGAGCTTCCGGCCACATAGTGCGCACTATCACTGACCGCCTATTTCCATCTCTGTAACATCACCTGACTCCGTCCCTGCCTCAGCTCATCCGCTGTTGAAACCCTCATCCATGCTTTTGTTACCACTCCAGAACATAGTCGACGTATTTACTGAGGCGTATGAAAGCATGGGTCTTACGCTAACCATCCGTAGACAAAGGTCCTCCACCAGCCTGTCCTCGCCGCACAGCACTGCCCCCAGGCATCAAGATCCACGACGCGGCCCTGGACAACGTGAACCATTTCCCATATCGCGGGAGCCTCCTATCAATAAGAGCAGACATCGACGACAAGATCCAACACCACATCCAGTGCAGCCTGAGGAAAAGAGTGTTTGAAGACCAGGCCCTCAAAATTGCCACCAAGCTCATGGTCTACAGGGCTGTAGTAATACCTGCCCTCCTGTATGGCTCAGAGACATGGACCGTGTACAGTAGACACCTCAAGTTGCTGGAGAAATATCACCAACGATGTGTCTGCAAGATCCTATAAATCCCCTGGGAGGACAAGCGCACTAACATCAGCATCCTCATTCAGGCTAACATTCCCAGCGTTGAAGCACTGACCACACTCGATCAGCTCCGCTGGGCAGGCCACATAGTCCGCATGCCTGACACGAGACTCCCAAAGCAAGTGTTCTACTTGGAGCTCCTTCATGGCAAACGAGCCAGAGGTGGGCAGCGGAAACGCTTCAAGGATACCCTCAAAGCCTTCCTGATAAAGTGCAACATCCCCACTGACACCTGGGAGTCCCTGGCCAAAGACCACCCTAAATAGAGGAAGTGCATCCGAGAGGACGCTGAGCTCCTCAAGTCTCAACGCCGAGAGCATGCAGAAATTAAGCGCAGACAGCGGAAAGAGCGTGCGGCAAACCAGTCCCTCCCACCCACCCCTTCCCTCAACAACTATCTGTCCCACCTGTGACATGGACTGTGGCTCTCATATCGAACTGTTCAGCCACCAAAGAACTCACTTCAGGAGTGGAAGCAAGTCTTCCTCGATTCCGAGGAACTGCCTATGATGATGATGATGACTATTCCAATGCTTTTTTTGGCCAGCCTCTCATGTTATGCCCTCCATAAACTAGGTTATCCAAAATTCTACTACCCATGTCCTAACTCGCACCAAGTCCCAGTCACCCATTAACCTTGTGCTTGCTGACCGGTTAAGCAACGCCTCGATTTTAAAATTATCATCCTTGTTTTCAAATCCCTCCATTGCCTCGCACCTCCCTATCTCTGTAATCTCCTCCAGCCCTACAACCCTCTGAGATCTCTGCGCTCCGCCAACTCTGGCCTCTTGAGCATCCCTAATTTTAATCACTCCACCATTGGTGGTCGTGCCTTCTGTTGCCTGGGCCCTAAGCTCTGGAACTCCCTGCCTAAACTTCTCCACCTCTCTACCCCTCTCTCATTCTGTTTAAGGCACTCCTTAAAATCTACCTCTTTGACCAAAGCCCTAAGACCTCCTTACATGGCTTGAGGTTAACTTTTGTTTGATAACACTCCTGTGAAGTGCACTGGGACATTTTACCAAGTTAAAGGTGCTATATAAATACAAGTTGTTGTTGTAGGCGGCAGTCTGTCATCTGGCTCTCTCGAGCTGCTCCTAGGATTCCCGACTGTTTTTTAGGCTCCGTTTGAATGCATCCTAATAATGCTAGAAATCCCCTTGGGCTGATCCTCAATACATGTCCAGATCATCCTCTCTTGAGGCTTGACCAGTTGACCTTAATTCCTGACAGACTAGCATGAGCCACGGCATCAGTATCTGGAATTTTGTTTTGGCATCTGACGATCCACTAGTTTAAAGTTTCCACGGTCTTTGCGGCATCTATAAACTGGCCAAATCTCACAACAGAAGAAAAGAGAGATGATCAGACCACTGGCTTATACACTTTACATGATCTTGATTTAATAGGCCATTTAGGACTGAGATGAGGAGAAACTTCCTCACTCAGAGGGTGGTGAATCTTTGGAAGTCTCTGTCCCAGAGGGCTTTGGAGGCTCAGTCTTTGAGTATATTCAAGACAGAGATCGATAGATTTTTGGATATTAAGGGTATCAGCCGGCCTGACTGAGGCTGACCAGCAGCCAGGCGGGAAAATCTGATGCAAGGCAGCAGCCAGGAAATATGACAAGTTATTAAAAATATTAGCCCTTTTTAAAAAAAAATGTACCAAAGCATTGGACAAGCAAATTCCCTTCTAAGATTTTTCTGGAAGTTAGTTTGTAATTTTTTTTTCTATTTTTAAACCTCCCAAAATAAACATAATGACTTCAGCAAATACTGAACAGCAAAAAATGAAACTTTGTGATTATTTCCGTTACTAAAGACAGTGATTTAACGTAGATCAGCGTTGTGGTTACAAGCAAAGTATAATTTTACTGTCTCTTACTGACCTCTGCCTTTCTCCATGTAGGGATTACTGCCGCCAGGATCCCAGATGTGATTATTACTTCAGCCTTGATGCAGATGTTGTACTGACAAACCCAAATACACTGAAGCTTTTAATTGAGCAGAACAGGTAATGATTTTACAAAGGGATGTGTCGTTATGTGCTGATTAAAGTTGATTCACTACAGTATTTTTATATGTTGACTATTTACCGATCAGTTGAATGAAAACAGAACAAAGTAGTTATAATCCTAATTTTAAAGGACCTCAAAGGTAGTAATCTCCGGATTACTCTCAGTGCCACAACTAGTGAGTACAGAAATAGGAGGATAGAGCATATGAATGCGTGGCTGGAGAGATGGTGCAGGAGGGAGGGCTTTAGATTCCTGAGGCATTGGGACCGCTTCTGGGGGAGGTGGGACTTGTACTAGCCGGACGGTTGCACCTCAACAGAGCCGGGACCAATATTCTCGTGACGGGGGGGGGGGGGGAGGGGGACGGGTTTGCTAGTGCTGTGGGGGAGGGTTTAAACTTGCTCAGCAGGGGGATAGGAATCTGAGAATAGATTCAGTAGAGAGGGGAGTAAAGCTGGAATTAGAAAGCAAAAATGTAGAAAGTGAGTTTGTAGGACAGAGGAAACTAGCAGGAAAGAACGGTTTTAAAAAAATTTAAAAGCTCTTTGTCTAAATGCATGTAGATGAGTTGACGGCACAAATAGATACAAATGGGTATGATCTTTATAGCCATTACAGAGAAGTGGTTGCAAGGTGACCAGGATTAGGAACTAAATATTCAGGGGTATTTAACAATTCGGAAGGACAGACCAAAAGGGAAAGGAGGTGGGGTCGCACTGTTAATAAAGGATGGGATCAGTGCGTTACTGAGAAACGATATTGGCTCAGAGGATCAGGATGTTGAATCAGTTTGGGTGGAGATAAGGAATAATAAGGGGAAGAAGTCATTGGTGGGAGTAGTCTATAGGCCCCCTAACAGTAGCTACACTGTTGGACGGAATGCAAATCAAGAAATAATGGAGGCTTGTGATAAAGGAATGGCAATAATCATGGGCAATTTTAACCTTCATATTGATTGGACAAAGCAAATTGGCCAGTGTAGTCATGAGGAAGAGTTCATAGAATGTATCCAGGATAGTTTCCTTGACCAGTACGTTGCAGAACCAACCAGGGAGCAGGCTATCTTTGATCTATGTAATGAGGCAGGATTAATGAATTATCTCGTAGTAAAGCATCCTCTAGGAATGAGTGACCATAATATGGTTGAATTCTAAATTCAGTTGGAGGGTGAGAAAGTTGGATCTCAAATCAGTGTCCGAAGCTTAAATAAAGGAGACTACAAAGGTATGAAGGCAGAGTTGGCTAAAATGGACTGGGGAAATAGATTAAAGTGTGGGACGGTTAATGAGCAGTGGCAGACATTTAAGGAGCTATTTCATAACTCTCAACAAAAATATATATCAATGAGAAAGAAAGACTGTAAGAGAAGGGATAACCATCCATGGCTAACTAAGGAAATAAGGGAAGGTATCAAATTGAAAACCAGGGCATACAAAGTGGCCAAGACTCGTGGGAGGTCAGAGGATTGGGAAATGTTTAAAAGCCAGCAAAGAACGACTAAAAAAAAATGATAAAGAGGGAAGATAGATTATGAAACTAAACTAGTACGAAATATAAAAACAAATAGTAAGAGTTTCTACAGGTACATAAAAAGGAAGAGAGTGGCTAAAGTAAATGTTGGTCACCTAGATGATGAGACTGGGGAATTAATAATGGAGAACAGGGAAATGGCAGAGACGTTGAACAATTATCTTGCATCGGTCTTCACAGTAGAAGACACTAAAAACATCCCAATAGTGGATAATCAAGGGGCTATAGGGAGGGAGGAATTTAATAAAATCACTATCACTAATGAAGTAGTACTTGGTAAAATAATGGGACTAATGGCGGACAAGTCCCCTGGACCTGATGGCTTACATCCGAGGGTCTTAAAAGAAGTGGCTGCAGAGATAGTGGATGCACTGGTTGTAATCTACCAAAATTCCCTGGATTCTGGGGAGGTCCCAGCGGATTGGAAAACCGCAAATGTAATGCCCTTATTTTAAAAAAGGAGGCAGTCAGAAAGCAGGAAACTATAGACCAGTCAGCCTAACATCTATCGTTGGGAAAATGCTGGAGTCTATTATTAAGGAAGTAGTAGCGGGACATTTGGAAAAACAGAATTCAATCAAGCAGAGTCAGCATGGTTTTATGAAAGGGAAATCGTGTTTGACAAATTTTCTGGAGTTCTTTGAGGATGTAACGAGCAGGGTGGATGGGGGGAACCAATGGAGGTGGTGTAGTTGGATTTCCAGAAGGCATTTGATAAGATGCCACATAAGATGCACAAGATAAAAGTTCACGGGATTGGGGGTAATATATTAGCATGGATAGAGGATTGGCTAACTAACAGAAAACAGAGTGTCGTGATAAATGGGTCATTTTCCAGTTGGCAAACAGTAACTAGTTGTGTGCTGCAGGGATCGGTGCTGGGTCTTCAACTATTTACAATCTATATTAATGACTTGGATGAAGGGACCGAGTGTAATGTAGCCAAGTTTGCTGATGATACAAAGATGGGTGGGAAAGCAAATTCTGAGGAGGACACAAAAAATCTGCAAAGGGATATAGACAGGCTAAGTGAGTGGGCAAAAATTTGGCAAATAGAGTATAATGTGGGAAAATGTGAGGTTATCCAATTTGGCAGAAATAATAGAAAAGCAAATTATAATTTAAATGGAGAAAAATTGCAAAGTGCTGCAATACAGAGGGGGTCCTTGTGCATGAAACACAAAAAGTTAGTATGAAGGTACAGCAAGTAATCAGGAAGGCAAATGGAATGTTGGCCTTTATTGCAAAGGGAATAGAGTAGAAAAGCAGAGTAGTCCTGCTACAACTGTACAGGGTATTGGTGAGGCCACACCTGGAGTACTGTGTACAGTTTTGGTCTCCGTATTTAAGGAAGGATATACTTGCATTGGAGGCTGTTCAGAGAAGGTTCACTTGGTTGATTCTGGAGATGAGGGGGTTTATGAAGATAGATTTAGTAGGTTGGACCTATACACATTGGAGTTCAGAAGAATGATAGGTGATCTTATTGAAACATATAAGATAATTGGTTCCGGGATAGGGTGAGTCGAAGCGTCACCAACCTGTCCTCACCGCACAGCACTGTCCCCCAGACATCAAGATCCACGGTGCAGCCCTGGCCAACTTCCTTTATCTCGGGGGCCTCCTATCAACAAGAACCGACATCGATGATGAGATCCAACACCGCCGCCAGTGCAGCCTACGGCCGCCTGAGGAAAAGAGTGTTTGAAGACCAGTCCCTCAAAACTGTCACCAAGCTCGTGGTCTACAGAACTGTAGTAATACCCGCCCTCCTGTATGGCTCAGAGACCTGGACCATGTACAGTAGACACCTCAAGTCGTTGGAGAAATACCACCAGCGATGTCTCCGCAAGATCCTACTAATTCCCTGAGAGGACAGACGTACAAACATTAGCGTCCTCGTCCAGTCCAACATCCCCAGCATTGAAGCACTGACCACACTTGATCAGCTCCGCTGGGCAGGCCACATAGTTCGCATGCCAGACACGAGACTCCCAAAGCAAGCGCTCTACTCGGAACTCGTCCACAGCAAACGAGCCAAAGGCAGGCAGAGGAAATGCCTTTCCGTCATTATTTTGTTGAGAATCCGAAGGGGAGAATTTGCTGAGAATTAGGATTTTTTTATTGAGATTTCAGAAAACCAGCTAGAAACAGAAATTTACAGCGCAGAAGGAGGCCATTCCGGCCCATCGTTTCCGTTCCGGCCAACAAAGCCGATAAACCGATGAACAATGACGGAAAGGCAAAGAGCACCCAGCCCAACCAGTCTGCCTCACACAACTGCGACACCCCTTATACTGAAACATTCCACACTCTACCCCAACCGGAGCCATGTGATCTCCTGGGAGAGGCAAAAACCAGATTAAAAACCCAGGCCAATTTAGGGAGAAAAAATTTGGGAAAATTCCTCTCTGACCCATCCGGGCGATCGAAACTAGTCCAGGAGATCACTCTGGCCGTATTCTTATTCTCTGCAGTACTTACCATTATATTTGCACCGTCCAACAAATGGTCATCCAGTCTAATCCCAATTACCAGCTCTAGATCCGTAACCCTGCAGATTGCTGCACTTTAAGTGCCCATCCAACCACCTCTTAAAAGTGGTGAGGGTTTCTGCATCCACCACTCTTCCAGGCAGCGAGTTCAAGATCCCCACAACTCTCTGCGTAAAGAAGCCCCCGCCCCCCCGCTCAAATCCTCTCTAAACCTTCCACCAACCACCTTAAAACTATGCCCCCTCATAATAGACCCATCCACCAATGGAAATAGACCCTTCCTATCCACTATGTCCAGGCCCCTCAATATTTTGTACACCTCAATGAGGTCTCCTCTCAACCTCCTTTGTTCCAATGAGAACAAACCCAGCCTAGCCAATTTGTCCTCATAACTAAGATTCTCCATTCCAGGCAGCATCCTAGTAAATCTCCACTGCATCCTCTCGAGTGCAATCACGTCCTTCCTATAATACGGCGACCAGAACCGCACGCAGTACTCCAGCTGTGGCCTAACCAAAGTATTATACAATTTAAGTATAACCTCCCTGCTCTTATATTCTATGCCTCGGCCAATAAAGGCAAGCATTCCATATGCCGCCTTAACCACCTTATCCACTTGGCCTGCTACTTTCAGGGATCTGTGGACAAGCACTCCAAGGTCCCTTTGTTCATCTACACTATTAAGTGGCCTATCGCTTAATGTGTCTACCCTTTCCTTATTAGCCCTCCCAAAGTGCATCACCTCATACTTCTCTGAATTAAATTTCATTTGCCACTGCTCTGCCCACCTGACCAGTAGATTGATATCCTCCTGCAGCCCCAGACTTTGCTCTTCATTATCAGCCACACAGCCAATTTTAGTGTCGTCTGCAAATATTAATGATTTAGACGAGGGGATAAAATGTAGTATCTCCAAGTTTGCGGATGACACTAAGTTGGGTGGCAGTGTGAGCTGCGAGGAGGATGCTATGAGGCTGCAGAGTGACTTGGATAGGTTAGGTGAGTGGGCAAATGCATGGCAGATGAAGTATAATGTGGATAAATGTGAGGTTATCCACTTTGGTGGTAAAAACAGAGAGACAGACTATTATCTGAATGGTGACAGATTAGAAAAAGGGGAGATGCAATGAGACCTGGGTGTCATGGTACATCAGTCACTGAAGGTTGGCATGCAGGTACAGCAGGCGGTTAAGAAAGCAAATGGCATGTTGGCCTTCATAGCGAGGGGATTTGAGTACAGGGGCAGGGATGTGTTACTACAGTTGTACAGGGCCTTGGTGAGGCCACACCTGGAGTATTGTGTACAGTTTTGATCTCCTAACTTGAGGAAGGACATTCTTGCTATTGAGGGAGTGCAGCGAAGGTTCACCAGACTGATTCCTGGTAAGGCGGGACTGACATATCAATAAAGACTGGATCAACTGGGCTTGTATTCACTGGAGTTCAGAAGAATGAGAGGGGATCTCATAGAAACGTTTAAAATTCTGACGGGTTTAGACAGGTTAGATGCAGGAAGAATGTTCCCCGTGTTGGAGAAGTCCAGAACCAGGGGTCACAGTCTAAGGATAAGGGGTAAGCCATTTAGGACCGAATGAGGAGAAACTTCTTCACCCAGAGAGTGGTGAACCTGTGTAATTCTCTACCACAGAAAGTTGTTGAGGCCAATTCACTAAATGTATTCAAAAAAGAGTTAGATGTAGTCCTTACTACTAGGGGGATCAAGCGGTATGGCGAGAAAACAGGAATGGGGTACTGAGGTTGCATGTTCAGCCATGAACTCATTGAATGGCGGTGCAGGCTCGAAGGGCCGAACGGCCTACTCCTGCACCTATTTTCTATGGCCCCAAGTTTCCACATGATTTGCTCCTGATTTTTAGGAGCAACTGGTGTAGAACGGAGTATCTTAGAAATCGGAATTCTCGTCATTTAGTTTGCTCCAGTTCTAGTCAGTTGGAACAGTTTCACTTTGGAACAGAATTTATTTTCCAAAAGATGGCGTGTCCAGCCACTTACGTCTGATTTCAGAGTTTCGTCAGTGAAAACTTACTCCAAACTAACTTAGAATGGAGTAAGTGAAGATTTTTGTACGCTTGAAAAAACCTTGTCTACACTTTAGAAAATCAGGCGTAGGTTACAAATCAGGCGTAGGGAATGGTGGGGGGTGTTTAAAGGGAAGTTTACAAACATTAAACACTTCAGTTTTACAAATAAAGAGCCATCATCAATAATAAATGATAAATACATCAATAAATCAATCAAAAAAAATTAATAAGAAATATATATATATTTTTTTTAATCAATAAATAAAACATTTTCTACTTACCGACTGCAGCACCGGGAGCCCTCCAACAGCGTGCTGGGATGCCCCCCTCATTGTGTCTCTGTCAGTGTCTCTATCTCTCTGTCTGTCTGTGTGTGTCTCATTCTCTGTCTGTCAGTGTCTGTGTTTCTGACAGCGGGGGGAGGAGGGAGAGAGGGGGAGAGGGGGGAGCAGAGGGATGGGGCGAAGGGGGGAGGGATGGGGAGAAGGGTGGAGGGATGGGCGAGAAGCGGGGGGGAGAAGAGATTGCGGGGGGGTGGAGAAGAGATTGCGGGGCGGGGGGGGAGAAGAGATTGCGGGGGGGGGAGAAGAGATTGCGGGGGGGGGAGAAGAGATTGCGGGGGGGGGAGAAGAGATTGGTGGGGTGGGGAGGAAGGAGAAGGGGGAGGGAGGCTGAATAGTCTCGGGCCGGGCCCGGCCCGTCCCCAGCACCAGATTTACAGGTAGGTGGCGTTGGGTCGGGTCGGGGGGGTGGTGGGAGGTCGGTTCGGTTTGGGTCGGTGGGAGGGAGGTCAGGTCGGATCCAATCCGGAGGCGGGGGGTGGGGGTGGAGCGGGTGTCTGGTCCGGTCCGGTTTGGGGGCGGGGGGGCTGGCGGGTGCTGGGTCCGGTCCGGAGGCGGGAAGTGGGAGTCGGGTCGGGAGGAAGCAGGAGCTGGCCGTGGGAGGAGCCTTATTCACGCAGCCCCAGTGAGGCCATTCGGCCAGGGCTAGGTAGGGGCTGCGTGCTTCGGGCCCTCCCACACAGTTTCGGGCACCTGGAGCTACTGCACTTGCGCGCCCACTGTAGCGCGCATGTGCAGAGGTCCCGGCACTGTTTTCAGCGCAGGGACCTGGCTCCGCCCCCTACAGCTCCTGCTGCGCTGCGCCGAGGGCCAGAGGATCTGCAGGGAGGTGGAGAATCTGGAGGGTTTTTTTAGGTGCACTTTGTGGCGCGAAAAACGGGCGTCCAGGTCGGGACTGCGCCGTTCTAGGCGCGGCTCGAAACTTGGGCCCAATGTTTCTATGTTTCTTAATCATACTCCCTATATTCAAATCTAAATCGTTGATATATACCACAAAAAGCAAGGGACCCAGTACTGAGTCCTGCGGAATCCCACTGGAAACATCCTTCCAGTCACAAAAACATCCATCAATCATTACCTTTTGCTTCCTACCTCCAAGCCAATTTTAGATCCAACTTGCCACTTTGCCCTGTATCCCATGGGCTTTAACCTTCATGACCAGTCTACATGGTGGGACCTTATCAAAAGCCTTGCTAAAGTCCATATATACTACATCGTACGCAGTACCCGCATCGACCCTCTTGGTTTCCTCCTCAAAAAATTCAATCCGGTTAGTCAACCAAGATCTTCCCATAATAAATCCATGCTGACTGTCCCTAATTAATCGTTGCCCTTCCAAATACAGATTTATCCTGTCTTTCAGGATTTTTTCCAATAGTTTTCCCACCATTGAGGTTAGGCTGACAGGCCTATAATTCCTCGGCCGATCCCTTTTTCCCTTCTTAAACAAGGGTATTACATTAGCAGTCCTCCAATCTTCCGGCAACATGCCCAGATCCAGAGGACTGAAAAATGATGGTCAAGTCTTCTGCTATTTCCTCTTTTACTGCGCTACACTATTAAGTGGCCTATCGCTTAATGTGTCTCCCCTTTCCTTATTAGCCCTCCCAAAGTGCATCACCTCACACTTCTCTGAATTAAATTCCATTTGCCACTGCCTTGCATGGGATGTTAAGATAGCTTTTTTAAAAAACAACAATAAACCACGAAAGAAAGTTTCACAGTTGAGGCTTTCAAAAGATTATTAGCAAAATTGAAAACGCATGGAATTGGAGGTAACTTTGTGACATGGTTTGGTAATTGGTTGGGAATTGAAGACCAAGGGTAGGGATAATGGGCCCAGATTTGCCCAGGAGTTACTCCATTTTTTTTGGAGCGACTTGATTTTACTGGAGTATTTTAAAAATCCCCATTCTGCACATTTAATTTGCGTCGGTGTAAATGAGTTGGTTAGGATTTTTTTGTTTGTTTTTTTTTCAAAAGGGGGCGTTACAGCCGTTTGGCCATTTAAGCCAATTTGGACAGCTAATAGTTGCTCCAAACTAACTTAGGCCAGTGTATGTGGCCACTTGTGGCTGCACAGAAAACCCTTGCGGAGAGTTAAGAAATCAGCGCAGGTAGCCAGAGATGGGGCGGAAGGGAAGCACAGAGGACCTTGCAAAGCACTAAACATCTTCACAACAACTAATACAGATCTTGTACTGCAACTTCTGCATAATTTATTCCACTATATAAAGCTTCATAAAATATGCACTTTTTAATATCATTTATATCAGAAAATAAAGGGTTTCATAAAACCATTTAAGAATGAAATATTTTGCAGCAGGGCTATGAACGATGGTCACTTGTGCAAGGTACCTGGGGGTGCCCATGCAGTTATTCCCCAATAAGGCACCCATGGGGGTTGATGGAATATTCCCAACAGGGTGTCTACGGGCATCCATGCAGTTGTTCACTAAGAATTGGTGGGATTTAAAAAAAATTTACCGAAGTCATGATTACTATCAAAACAAAAGCCACGAGCAGATATTTGCTGGTACTGAGAGACCAAACCTAAGGAAAGTTTTCTCTGGTCATTCTCACCTCTTAACAGCCAGTTGCATTGTGCCATTGACAGAAACTTTTTCTAAATCATTTAAAGAAACTCTCCTCTTTTCTCCTGCCCCTCTTTCCCCCCTGATCAAAAGTCTCCCTGCACCAACCTGTTTCTTGTAGCCCTCAGCGCAGCAAGGCAGCGGCCAGCCTGTGCGGTAGGCCACTCGGCCCGGGATAGGGGCGGCGAGCATCGGGTCGTCCCTTGGGCCAGGGATAGGGGCAGTGAACATCGGGTCATCCCTTCGGCCAGGGATAGGGGCAGTGAGTATTGGGTCGTCCCTTCAGCCAGGGATAGGGTCAGCGAGTATCGGGTAATCCCTTCAGCCAGGGATAGGGGCAGTGAGAATCGGGTTGTCCCTTCGGCCAGGGATAGGGGCGGTGAACATCGGGTCATCCCTTCGGCCAGGGATAGGGGCAGTAAGTATTGGGTCGTCCCTTCAGCCAGGGATAGGGTCAGCGAGTATCGGGTCATCCCTTCGGCCAGGGATAGGGGCAGTGAGTATCGGGTCGTCCCTTCAGCCAGGGATAGGGGCAGCAAACGTCGGGTTGTCCCTTTTGCCAGGGATAGGGGCAGTGAGTATCGGGTCGTCCCTTCAGCCAGGGATAGGGGCAGCAAACGTCGGGTTGTCCCTTTGGCCAGGGATAGGGGCAGTGAGTATCGGGTAGTCCCTTCAGCCAGGGATAGGGGCAGTGAGAATCGGGTTGTCCCTTCGGCCAGGGATAGGGGCAGTGAGAATCGGGTTGTCCCTTCAGCCAGGGATAGGGGCAGCAAACGTCGGGTTGTCCCTTTGGCCAGGGATAGGGGTGACGAACATCGGGTCCCACTCATAGCCTGCTGGACGCACTGGGAGGGCGAGGAGCATGCGCGCAGACTCCACTACGCATGCGGACAGCTGCCGGCACTGTTTTCAGCGCAGGGCTGTAGCTCCCCCCCTCCCCATTCCACTGTCCAGGACCCAAGACATGCAGCAGAGCAGCTATAATTGTGAGTACGTTCTTTGGCGCCGTTTTGAGCGCACAAAGTCGGCGCATCTCAGGTTATTACGCTGGAAAAATGAGTTTTTGGAAATTTGGGCCCAAAAAAGGGAGTGTTCTCTGATTGGCCGGTTGTGACAAGTAGTGTTCCCCAGTGACCTGTACTGGGGCCATAGTTCTCACCATATATATTAATGACTTGTATATAAATTCTCTCTTCCTTCATCTAAGTTTGCAGGAAGTTACAAAAGGACATAGACCCTTTGGGAAATAGCAGCGAACCTGGGGACTGGAAGAAATTTAGAACTCAGCACAGGAGAACATAATATAAGAATTAGGAACACGAGTAGGCCATCTAGCCCCTTAAGCCTGCTCCGTCATTCAAAAAGATAATGGCTGATCTGGCCATGGACTCAGCTCCACTTACCCGCCCACTGCTCCAAAGGGTTTGATTAGGGCAGGGAAAATAGAGTACGAGAAGAAGCTTGCAGGGAACATTAAGACGGACTGCAAAAGCTTCTATAGATATGTAAAGAGAAAAAGGTTAGTAAAGACAAACGTAGGTCCCCTGCAGTCAGAATCAGGGGAAGTCATAACTGGAACAAAGAAATGGCAGACCAATTGAACAAGTACTTTGGTTCGGTATTCACGAAGGAGGACACAAACAACTTTCCGGATATAAAAGGGGTCAGAGGGTCTAGTAAGAAGGAGGAACTGAGGGAAATCCTTATTAGTCGGGAAATTGTGTTGGGGAAATTAATGGGATTGAAGGCCGATAAATCCCCAGGGCCTGATGGACTACATCCCAGAGTACTAAAGGAAGTGGCCTTGGAAATAGCGGATGCATTGACAGTCATTTTCCAACATTCTATTGACTCTGGATCAGTTCCTATAGAGTGGAGGGTAGCCAATGTAACCCCACTTTTTAAAAAAGGAGTGAGAGAGAAAACAGGGAATTATAGACCGGTCAGCCTGACATGGGTAGTGGGTAAAATGATGGAATGAATTATTAAGGATGTCATAGCAGCGCATTTGGAAAGAGGTGACATGATGGGTCCAAGTCAGCATGGATTTGTGAAAGGGAAATCATGCTTGACAAATCTTCTGGAATTTTTTGAGGATGTTTCCAGTAGAGTGGACAAGGGAGAATCAGTTGATGTGGTGTATTTGGACTTTCAGAAGGCTTTCGACAAGGTCCCACACAAGAAATTAATGTGCCAAGTTAAATCGCGTGGGATTGGGGGTAGTGTGCTGACGTGGATTGAGAACTGGTTGGCAGTCAGGAAGCAAAGAGTAGGAGTAAATGAGTAAATGGGTACTTTTCAGAATGGCAGGCAGTGACTAGTGGGGTACCACAAGGTTCTGTGCTGGGGCCCCAGCTGTTTACATTGTACATTAATGATTTAGATGAGGGGATTAAATGTAGTATCTCCAAGTTTGCAGATGACACTAAGTTGGGTGAGGTTATCCACTTTGGTTGTAAAAACAGAGAGACAGACTATTATCTGAATGGTGACAGATTAGGAAAAGGGGAGGTGCAACGAGACCTGGGTGTCATGGTACATCAGTCACTGAAGATTGGCATGCAGGTACAGCAGGCGGTTAAGAAAGCAAATGGCATGTTGGCCTTCATAGCGATGGGATTTGAGTATAGGGGCAGGGAGGTGTTACTACAGTTGTACAGGGCCTTGGTGAGGCCACACTTTGGAGTATTGTGTACAGTTTTGGTCTCTTAACTTGAGGAAGGACATTCTTGCTATTGAGAGAGTGCAGCGAAGGTTCACCAGACTGATTCCCAGGATGGCGGGACTGACATATCAAGAAAGACTGGATCAACTGGGCTTGTATTCACTGGAGTTCAGAAGAATGATAGGGGATCTCATAGAAACGTTTAAAATTCTGACGGGTTTAGACAGGTTAGATGCAGGAAGATTGTTCCCAATGTTGGGGAAGCCCAGAACCAGGGGTCACAGTCTAAGGCTAAGGGGTAAGCCATTTAGAAACTTCTTCACCCAGAGAGTGTTGAACCTGTGGAATTCTCTACCACAGAAAGTTATTGAGGCCAATTCACTAAATGTGTTCAAAAAGAAGTTAGATGTAGTCCTTACTACTAGAGGGATCAAGGAGTATGGCGAGAAAGCAGAAATGGGGTACTGAAGTTCAATGTTCAGCCATGATCTTATTGAATGGCAGTGCAGGCTTGAAGGGCCGAATGTCCTACTCCTGCATCTATTTTCGATGTTTCGATGTTTCTAACACTTGACAACCTGTATCACACCAGAGGGCCTACCTGTTGGAGTCTGAAGGGATCCCAGCATCCCTTGGGAGCACTGTATATAAGCAGGCCTCCCATGCTGTAACAGCACTCGAGTTTAAATAAAGGAGCTAAGGTCACACTTGCACACTGTCTACAGTACTCAGTTGCATTACTTTATGAGCATAACAGGAGCAACTTGATTTTTCTGGGGCATTTTAAAATCTCCATTTTGCACATTCAATTTGCGCCCGTGTAAGTGAGTTAGTTAGGATTTGTTTAGTTTAGTTTTGTTCAAAAGTGGGCGTTACCAGCCACCTACGCCAGTTTTGGCCATTTAAGCCACTTTGGACAGCTAATAGTTGCTCCAAACTAAGGCAGCGTATGTGGCCGCACAGAAAATCCTTGCAGAGAGTTTAAGAAATCAGCGCATGTAGGTACTTAATGACTTGACTAAAGAATGTGAATAGGATCAAACAGCTATACAGGACATCATATGACAAACTTCGCAAAGTTAATTTACTATACAACAGAAGCATTCAGGGCAGTTAAACTACAAAAATAAAAGAAGTAAAGAGACAAAACATATTTACATAATTTTTTTCAAAATATCCAAATAAGAAATAGAAATACCTCCTGCTCATGGAAAGATTTTTCATCAACAGAGTTAAGGAAAGTCTTGAGTAAGCTCATTAAAATTACAGGCTACATAGTTATCACACCCTCTCCTCCCCACCCCCCCCAGATCAAAACTCTCCTCCTTCCCGCCCCTCTCTTGCCCCCCCCCCGGATCAAAAGTCTCCCCGCACCAACCTGTTTCTTGTAGCCTCAGTGTGGGAAGGCAGCGGCCGGCCACTTGGCCAGGGATAGGGGCCGGGCGCATCGGGTCCCACGCTGCAGCCATCATCATCATGGGAGGAGCCTACTGCGCATGCGCGAATGCTCTACTGTGCATGCAGACAGCTCCCGGCACTCTTTTAGGTGCAGGGCCCTAGCTCCGCCCCCCAATGGGCTCGCCATGCCGCGCCAAGCCCCGGGAGAGTCAACAGAGAGGCCAGAATCCGGGGACATATTTTGGCACCATTTTGATGCTAGGAAGTAGGCGCATCTCACATGAGTGCGCCGAAAAAACGTGTGAGCCAAATTTGGGCCCTGTATGTGAGAAAGACAAATCGGAATACTTGATTAACGGTGAGAGACTAGGAGACGTGGAGGAACAAAAGGATTTGGGTGTCCATATACACGTCACTAAAGGCTAGTGCACAGGTACAAAAGATAATCAAAAAGGTTAATGGAATGTTGTCCCTTATCTCAAAGGTTGGAATACAAAACTGAGGAAATGATGCTTGAGTTGTATGCAGCCTTAGTCAGACCCCATCTGCAGTACTGCATCCAGTTTTGGGCACAGAACCTCAGGAAGCATAAATTAGCTCTGTGCACTATATCCCTTCCAATCACCAGAATTATACCAGGCCTTAGTCAGTTAAATTATAAGGCAATCTTGGCTTGTACTGCCTTGGGTTCACCAGGTTGAAGGGTGATCTTATTGAACTGTTTAAAAGTATAGAGATTCAGTAGTTTTGATGAAAACAAACTGTTATGTCTGTAATGTACTTATAAATGACTCCACGAGGCAATGTGTTGTACTCAAACTGTAGTGAACTTGGTCCTTTATTCGTAACTACAGAGTGAGGCACAGCATGGTGGGCAGCCTTTTATACGGGACCTGCACACCTATGCAGGTGAACCTCAGGTCTCCCACCACAGTGCCCTCTGGTGGACAGCCTCTGCCACAGGGGCAGGAAACCCCGGTCTCCACCAGTTGCACCCTCTAGCGGCAAGCATAGTATATATACAGTGTAAACCTTATTGATAATACTTCAGGTAACAAGTCTCCATCTTATGCAACTATACAGAGACTACACAGAGAGTATATCTATAGATACAAATAACCTTCCGGAAGCACTAGAGGACCGAGGGTCTAGTGAGAAGGTGGAACTGAAGGATATCCTTATTAGGCAGGAAATTGTGTTAGGAAAATTGATGGGATTGAAGGCCGATAAATTCCTGGGTCCTGATAGTCTGCATCCCAGAGTACTTAAGGAAGTGGCCCTAGAAATAGTGGATGCATTGGTGATCATTTTCCAACAGTCTATCGACTCGGGATCAGTTCCTATGGACTGGAGGGTAGCTAATGTAACACCACTTTTTAAAAAGAGAGGGAGAGAGAAAACGAGTAATTATAGACCGGTTAGCCTGACATTAGTAGTGGGGAAAATGTTGGAATTAATTGTTAAGGATGAAATAGCAGCATATTTGGAAAGCAGTGACAGGATCGGTCCAAGTCAGCATGGATTTATGAAAGGGAAATCATGCTTGACAAATCTTCTGGAATTTTTTGAGGATGTAACTAGCAGAGTGGACAAGGGAGAACCAGTGGATATGGTGTATTTGGACTTCCAAAAGGCTTTTGACCAGGTCCCACACAAGAGATTGGTGTGCAAAATCAAAGCACATGGTATTGGGGATAATGTACTGACGTGGATAGAGAACTGGTTGGCAGACAGGAAGCAGAGAGTCGGGATAAACGGGTCCTTTTCAGAATGGCAGACAGTGACAAGTGGAGTGCTGCAGGGCTCAGTGCTGGGACCCCAGCTCTTTACAATATATATCAATGATTTGGATGAAGGAATTGAGTGTAATATCTCCAAGTTTGCAGATGACACTAAACTAGGTGGCGGTGTGAGCTGTGAGGAGGACTCTAAGAGGCTGCAGGGTGACTTGGACAGGTTAGATGAGTGGGCAAATGCATGGCAGATGCAGTATAATGTGGATAAATGTGAGGTTATCCACTTTGGGGGCAAAAACACGAAGGCAGAATATTATCTGAATGACGGCAGATTACGAAAAGGACAGGTGCAACGAGACCTGGGTGTCATGGTTCATCAGTCATTGAAAGTTGGCATGCAGGTACAGCAGGTAGGGAAGAAGGCAAATGGTATGTTGGCCTTCATAGCTAGGGGATTTGAGTATAAGAGCAGGGAGGTCTTACTGCAGTTGTACAGGGCCTTAGTGAGGCCTCACCTGGAATATTGTGTTCAGTTTTGCTCTCCTAATCTGAGGAAGGACGTTCTTGCTATTGAGGGAATGCAGCGAAGGTTCACCAGACTGATTCCTGGGATGGCTGGACTGACATATGAGGAGAGACTGGCTCAACTGGGCCTTTCTACACTGGAGTTTAAAAGGATGAGAGGGGATCTCATAGAAACATACAAAATTCTGACGGAACTGGACAAGTTAGATGTGGGAAGAATGTTCCCGATGTTGGGAAGTCCAGAACCAGGGGACACAGTCTTAGGATTAGGGGTAGGCCATTTAGGACTGAGATGAGGAGAAACTTCTTCACTCAGAGAGTTGTTAACCTGTGGAACTCCCTGCTGCAGAGTTGTTGTTGCCAGTTCATTGGATATATTCAAGAGGGAGTTAGAAATGGCCCTTGCAGCTAGGGGGATCAAGGGGTATGGAGCAAAAGCAGGAAAGAGGTACTGAGGGAATGATCAGCCATGATCCTATTGAATGGTGGTGCAGGCTCGAGGGTCGAATGGACTACTCCTGCACCTATTTTCTCTGTTTCTATGTCTGCATATATAACACAAACTAATTCCTGCAGTGGGGGCATTGAGAAGATGGGGCACATACTTAAGATTAGACTAGGCCATTGCCAAGTGAAATCAGAAAGTACTTTTTCACAGAGTTGTGGAAATCTAGAATATTGCTTCAGGGGTATGTGGATACTGGGTCAATTGAAGCCTTTAAGACTGAAATCGATACATTTTTGTTCGTAACAGTGTGAAGGGACAGGGATAATGGCGGATAAATATGTTTGAGGTACACATCTAATTGAATGGCAGAACAGACTGGAGGGGCTGAATGGCTTACTCCTGTTCCTATGTTCCATTCTAGTTTAAATGGTTGTCCTATTTTCAGAAAGTTCTTTCTAAATCAACTTCTGTTTCTTGTAGTCAATCCCAGTTCATGGTGGTTCATTTTCCATATAGGTTACAGATATTTGCCATGTAGTATATAGATATTTAATTGTGAAAATTATTTTGCAAGTGTTAAACTCCACCCCAAGTGAAAACAGAGGATGCTGGAAATCTCAGTGGGTCAGGCAGCATCTGTGGAGAGAAAAACCGAGTTAACGTTTCAGGTCGATGACCCTTCGTCAGAACCCTACCCCACCTTTGTATTAATTTCTTGAATGACACATTACCCCCTTTAATTTGTGCAAATTCTTCCCAGCTGTTTTTTGTTCATTTCTCTGATCGCAGTGGGACTATTTTCAGTACAATCCACTTTCCATCTGCCTAACATCGTCTTACATGAGATCTCATCACTTGAATCCCTGCTGCACCCAATGGAGACGCACCATTTTGGTTTTCACTTGCTGCTGGAGCCGCTCTGTTGAATTAACTGAAAGTCAATGCTTCAATGATCAGGGTGATCCCAGGATGCCTAAACTGAGCAAAGCTTATTAGCAGTTTGGCTCTGCTTATTCCACTGGTGCAGTATTTTCCTGGCAGCGCCACATCAATCTAAACTTCTCTAGATCTGAATCAGGCCACAACGCTAGGTATGAGCGAAGATTGAATTGGGAATGTCATTAAATTGAAGTAGGATATGTTTTTTAATTAAATGAATGACTATATTGCACATTAAATTAAATAAACATTTAAAAAGCTTAAGGAGATTAAATTGGGCTTTTTAAATGTTGATTTAATTTAAGCCAGCTGAGGTACAATAAACTTGTGTCGTAAAAGCACTCATGAAATTAAAAGCAGAATATTGGATATTAAACCTGGACTCTCCACATTTTCCTTGTACACAGGCTGTTTTGAATTAGTCACTCACATTAAAGCTTCAATAAATTGAGGATTACTGTGTACAGCTCAAACGATTGCTGTCCTCAGTCAGTGGGTTTAATCCAATACTTGTGTCCACTATCATGCCATTGGGCACTGATCAAAGATCACGCACAGATTCTCACCGCCTTTCTTTTTTTCAAGAGTTAGAGCCAAAATTGTGAATGAATAATCAGTACATTAATGTAACAATACACCAATAACAATTTACATTTATATTATCATCATAGGCAGTCTCTTGGAATCAAGGAAGACTTGCTTCCACTCTTAGAATTAGTCCTTAGGTGGCTGAACAGTCCAATACGAGAGCCACAGTCCCTGCCACAGGTGGGACAGACAGTCATTGAGGGTAAGGGAGGGTGGGACAGGTTTGCCGCACGCTCTTTCCGCTGCCTGCGCTTGTCGTCTTCTAAGTTCCCAGGCAACTATGGCGGTGCGGCGTTCCGGCCTGTCACTGTTGGAGTTGTCCATGAGGGTCCTGATGTTTCAGGTCCCGAACTTCATGTTAACGGAGTGGAAGATGCCTGTGCGCAAGTACTTTTAACGTGGCTACCACAATTTATATAGCACCTTTAGTGTAGCAGAATGTCCCTAGACGCTTCACACAGTCTGAGAGAAACAGTGGTTACCGAGCTAAAGAAGGAGAGATTAGGAGGAATGAGCGAAAGCTTGGTCAGAGGGCTGGGTTTTAAGGAGGGTCTAAAACTTGGAGGTGAAGAGATTTATAAAGGAAGATGAGGAATTTGCATTTATCTAGTGCCTTGCATGACCTCGGTGCATTGCAACCAATGCACAGCAAGGTTCCACAAACAGCAGAGTTAACTAACCCCAAAAATTGTTTGTGATGTGGGTTGAGGGATAAATCCTGGCAAAGACACCGAGACAACTGTCTCGCTGCTCTTCGACTAGTGCCCTGGGATCTTTTACATCTATCTGAGAGTACCTGAACAGACGGGGCCTCGGTTTAATGTCTCATCCAAAAAACGCACTCCCGCAGTCCTGCACTTACATTGCCTGCCAAGATGATGTGCTCAGGTCTCTGGCGTGGGGCTCAGACTCATGATCTTTGGACACCGCTGAACATGCTCCCACTCATACAAGGCTGTAGATATTTGAAATTCTAAACTACAGGAATTCAAAAGTAGCCACCTGCCGAATGTAATACATAGAAACATAGAAAATAAGTGCAGGAGTAGGCCATTTGGCCCTTCGAGCCTGCACCGCCATTCAATAAGATCATGGCTGATCATTCACCTCAGTACCCCTTTCCTGCTTTCTCTCCATACCTCTTGATCCCTTTAGCCATTAGGGCCATATCTAATTCCCTCTTGAATATATCCAATGAACTGGTATCAACAACTCTCTGCAGTAGAGAATTCCACAGGTTAACAACTCTGAGTGAAGAAGTTTCTCCTCATCTCAGTCCTAAATGGCTTACCCCTTATCCTTAGACTGTATCCCCTGGTTCTGGACTTCCCCAACATCGGGAACATTTTTCCTGCATCTAACCTGTCCAGTCCCATCAGAATTTTATATGTTTCTATGAGATCCCCTCTCACCCTTCTAAATTCCAGTGAAAATAAAGGCCCAGTTGATCCAGTCTCTCCTCATAGTCTGGTGAACCTTCACTGCACTCCCTCAATAGCAAGAACGTCCTTCCTCAGATTAGGAGACTAAAACTGAACACAATATTCCAGGTGAGGCCTCATCAAGGCCTTGTACAACTGCAGTAAGGCCTCCTTGCTCCTATACTCAAATCCCCTAGCTATGAAGGCCAGCATACAATTGCCTTCTCAACCGCCTGCTGTACCTGCATGCCAACTTTCAATGACTGATGTACCATGACACCCAGGTCTCGTTGCACCTCCCCTTTTCCTAATCTGCCGCCATTCAAATAATATTCTGCCTTCGTGTTTTTGCCCCCAAAGTGAATAGCCTCACATTTATCCACATTATACTGCATCCGCCATGCATTTGCCCACTCGCCTAATCTGTCCCAGTCACCCTGCAGCCTCTTGGCGTCCTCCTCACAGCTCACACTGCCACCCAGCTTAGTGTCATCTGCAAACTTGGAGATATTGCACTCAATTCCTTCATCTAAATCATTGATGTATATTGTAAATAGCTGGGGTCCCAGCACTGAGGCCTGCGGCACCCAACTAGTCACTGCCTGCCATTCTAAAAAGGACTCGTTTATCCCGACTCTCTGCTTCCTGTCAGCCAACCAATTCTCTATCCACGTCAGTACATTGCCCCCAATGCCATGTGCTTTAATTTTGCACACCAATTGGTATAGTTTTGCTTCATTTCTCCCCCCCCAGCTGTGACATTCAGACCATTGTTTGAACAGAATTTCTGTCGATTTGTTTTGATGCAAGAAAGTTAAAGAAGCACGTAACGCTTTTCTGGTTACAAAGCAGCATATGAATAAATTGGCGAGCAGGAAAATGAGTTATTAAAATGGTCAAGTGTCAACTTTTTTCACTGAATTAATTGCAAAGTATTTATTTTTTGGTTAATCATTGTTTGTCTCTGATCCCAACAGGAGGATAATTGCACCATTGGTTACCCAGTATAAGCGGCTGTGGTCCAACTTCTGGGGTGCACTGAGTCCCGATGGGTTCTATGCACGCTCTGAGGATTATGTCGATATTGTTGAAGGAAGCAGAGTGTGAGTTTTATTCACTTTCATTCTGTATAAATATTATCTATAGCTCACTGTCGGTTGATGATATAAGAGAGTGGTAGAAATAAATAAAACGCAGTTGGGAGAGAGACTTCAGAAAATTACTCCAAAGCACCATCTAATGGCCAGAGCCCAAAACTACACCGTGACGGTTGACGCAGCAAAATTGAATGGAAATGTTGATATAACAATTTAGAATGATAAATGTTGACAGAAAAGTGAGAATTGTCCTGCTTTTCAAATGGATGCAGAAAGATTATCTTTAAAATGTTGAAGGGTTAATATAAATGAGATGTGACATTTAAGTGAAATGTGGTGGCCTTGTATTTGTTGTAGGATCTTTTGACCAATTTGCTCACCTTTTGTGCTGACTATGGCTTCCACAATTGCTGGCAGCGCACCAGTACCCGCCCCCGGTGGCCATTCTTCATTGTGAGCCTGGACGGCGAGTGCCAGCATGCTCTTCTACCATATAGGGCATCTTCAAGCCCAGTCCCGTTCACATCCCTCATCCTCATGCACTTTTCAGCAGGGTTCACCGAATAGTCCTGCAAAGCAGGAACCTTGACTGTTTTATCCGCTTACTAGCCAGAGGTATACAGGCTTTACAAATGTTTTAGCTGCGAAAGTGCTCGTGGTTACGTTGGAGGAGACAGCACAACAAAACATTGAGAGTGGGGAGCCTCAGTACTACTACCGCTCAATTCAAATGACACCTTTGGGATAATCTGTGTTTTTTTTTTCCGAATATAGCACAATTTAAAATCTATTTCTACTTCGATATTGCTACTATTCCTCCCTACAAAGTAGTGTAAGTTAATAATTTTATCCCTGTATTTAAAGAAAAAAATTGTATGACTTAATAATGGCACATAACTAAATAGAAAATAACAAGTCTGTGCTTCCAACACAACAAGAGGCTCATGGTGCTACTACTACAAGGCATTCTGGAGAAGGGGCTATAATCTTGGGAGAGCCCCACTCTTATTACAAGATACTTTACTTCACAGTGACTGCACTGCCACTGAAATATATATTTTACAGTTCATAACGATTGATGGATTGCTGTTAAAGGAACATTTGGACCAAATAGCTTTCTGTGTTTAGGACCATTTTTAAACACTGTTATATATTATTTTGATATGTGCCTGCAGCATGTTTGATGGAACATTTGTTTAGAAATGGTTGTGAAATATTCACATTCTTTGTGATGTACCTTGCAGAGGTGTATGGAATGTCCCTTACTTAGCCCACGTGTACCTTATCAAGGGAGAGGTCTTGAGAACAGATCTAAAAGAGAAGAACTATTTTAACCTGGACACGATGGACTCTGATATGTCACTTTGCAGAAATATCAGGGAACAGGTAAGGTGTTGGATGTATTTTATTTTTACAAAAATGGATTCTTACCATATCCATTTTGGCAAGTTATTTGTGCAAGAATTGATCTCAAATAAAGCCCATATACAAGCAAGACAATATCCTAAAGAATTTGTAAATGAAACCTTTCTTATAATATCAATTATAAGACCATACTGAATTTACTTTATTGAATAAGTAATTTAACTGCACTGACAATTTGCTATAACAATTGTAGCAATGCAAATAATGCACAGAACCCTTCAATGAAATGGACCCTTAAATGATTTAGGATTTTGTGTGAACCTCGAAGTGCATGTTTCCGTGCGAGGTTACTATTCTTTAATGTCCTGTATCAAAAATGCATGTACCCCACCTAAATATAATATGGAAAAAAGCATATTATTTCAATGCTTAGTTGAATATTCTGAAGTAGTATTGGGAAAAATCTATTGAATAATTGAATTTATTTTTAAAATCTTGTATTTTACTTCTTATTTTTGTTGTAACATTGTTTCTGCATTTCTCAAAAGGTTAAAACAATACTCTTTTCTTGTAAAACTTGCCAACTTTTCTGTTTATTTGAGTCAGCCAATAGGAACTCTTCATCATTGTGAACAGGGAATAGCTTGAAAGTAAATTATTTTTAGGGAAGCAGAATATTTCAGAAATTTAAAGTTTGTTGTTCAATGAGTTTATATTGGCATGCAGATTAATCATTTCAGCCAGTTTCTTGTACTGTCCTTTCTGGACCCCATTATGAAGATGTGGAAGAGGGTGTACCACTCCATTCCAATAAAGACATGTTCAAAGTCCTGAGGTTCCTGTAAAAAACTTACCAAAGTTTCCCATGGGGACAACTCTCTCTTGTTTTGTTTCTCAAACACATATTTTCAACGGTTGAAAAACAGCAATACTGTGACCGTGTTTTTAATTTTTACTGTATCTGTGTTACGATTGTTTAAATCAGAACTAAAATGTGCAGATTTCAACATTTTCCATCATGAGCAAATAGGTGGGAGAAAAGCCTACTGACCTCAAATCAAGAGAGTTGGCAAGTACTGTACTACCATTGATGTGGCACTGACTCTACGTGTACATACTGCACCCTATCGGGCACCATGCTCTTGTTTCTATTTAAGATATATCTATTGTCTCTCCATGACCTGTTTGCCAATTTAACTTTTTCCTTTTCGGTTTTGACCCAAAACTGGAAGCGATTGATTGTGTTCTGTCTGTTTGCGCCGTGTTCCTGAGCCAATTGGATCATGTGGCTGATGTTGCACTGCACCTCCTTTTATTAACCCCTCTCTGCCTGTATTCACCACCATTAACTATATTCATGCATCACTAACTTGCCGAGCTTATGTTGCGGTATCAATTGAAGGGGCTGGGCTGTGTACTTTTTTTGTCAAACTAGCAGGTTGTTTCCTGCCATAGTTTTCTGTAGCTTTGCTATGCAACTGCCTGTTGGTGTTAGCCAGGCAAGCTTGGTCAGCGACACGTGTTTCAAACTGACCCTGTCAACCTCTGGTGTCTACTCTTGTCTGTCTCATCACAAGATGTGTTCCAGGTGTTTTGTAAACAAGATAATGAATCTTACCCAGTGCTTCTCCTTTATTTTAGAAAATAGAAAAGGAAAAAGACTCCCCTACCCCGGAAAGTTGCCAAATGTTCAAGCCCCCAAAGGTTCATGTTTGCTTCCTTCATATTTTTTTTAAAAAACCAAACGAATTTGATTTTTCCAACTAGAAGGCTAGTTGTACTAAGTATTTGCTGTACTTGTGTAAATGTATCGTGACTGTTGCCCGTTGCCCAATAGCCTAATTGCCCCGTTATTACTTGGATACTCTGGCAAACAAAGACGGAGATGTCGCTTGAATCGATGGCTGTTTTACAAAATTGACCCAAACAAATATACAAGTTAATAAGAGTCATACTTTTTTTTAAAGAGGGCAAATGTTGATGTCTTTTTGGTTTTGTCTGTCTTACTTTTCTGTGTTTTGTTAAGTTAGTGATTAGAATAGCCATGTTCCCTGTGTTTACGTGTGTAGTAAATAGGACACACAGTGCCTTGCAATCTGATCAAATTGCAAGTGAGGAAGACCTTGATACACAGTAGGGTATGTTGGTACAATGCTTTATTCCATGTGATGAAATCCTTGAGGATGCATAGTAGGGGATATTGAGAGAGTGCCTAATCTATAGGTGAGAAATAATTTTTTTTTAAATTCATGTTCGGAATATAGGTGTCACTGGCAAGGCCAGCATTTATTACCAATCCCTAGTTGGCCTTGAGATGGTAGTCACCTTCTTGAAGCAGTGCAGTCCATATGGCGAAGGTACTCCCACAGTGCTGTTGGGGAAGGAATTCCAGGATTTTGACCCAGTGACGATGAAAGAACGGCAATATATGTCCAAGTCAGGATGATGTGTGACTTGGCTGCTGTCGTTATCTTTCTAGGTGGTAAAGGTCACAGGATTGGGAGATACTATCAAAGAAGGCCTGGCGAGTTGCTGCAGTGCATCCTGTAGATGGTACACACTGCAGCCATGGTGTGCCGGTGGTGGAGAGAGTGGATGTTGAGGATAGTGAATGGGCTGCCACTCAAGCGGACTGCTTTGTCCAGAATGGTGTCAAGCTTCTTGAGTATTGTTGCTATGAGGATGAATTAGAAGAAATTCTGGAATAAGTTAACTTATCCCATCAATGTGGAAGACTGTGAGCATGTGCTATCGGGAATGCTGGGATAAAGCGCTTAAGACCTTCTGGATCATTATTGAATTCTTGGATACTGTGGTTTTTCTACGTGAGGAAGACTTTGAAACACACAAGGAACCCCAGGATACCATGTCTGACTATAATTGAGGGTAATCTTACAAATGTGCAATAACAACTCTGGGGTACTGTGCTTATCATGTAAGTGAGGAAGATTTAAAGAATACATGGAGATACTCGGATATTGTATCTTATTCCATAAACAAGGAAGACTTTGAATACATCAAAACTGAAGACCTGGAGGATACAGAACCCAGAACAGCAGGAATACTACATGTTAACTTGGTTTTTGTTGTAAAGGATCTTGCGCATACAGTAGGAAAGCTTTAGATACACATTGTGATTCTGTGTCTGCCACAAGTTAGGAAGACCAAGGTTACACACTGAACCACCTCCTATCCCAAATCTATGATAGATGTGCTGTGGGAAACGCTGCATTACTTTATTGTACAAGAATGTAACACCTAACGTAAGGATAGTGATGTTCCAGCTGTATTATGAACATAGATATTACATAGAAGAATTTATAAACGTGTATAAACTCAATTGCCTATTGATTCTTGAAGTGGAGTTTCGTTTATACTGCACACCAAAATTCTAAATACAATCTGTTTTAAATTTCATTTTTATTACATGTAAATTTGGCCTCCACATATTACATGCAGCCCAATTACATGGTACACAGTTGAAATACAGTGCGATACACTACACTTGACAAGCAAATAAGCTACTGTTTCTCAAGTGCTGAACTTACAGACTGACCATAGAAGTCTTGTTAACTGAAGTAAAGTTCATTTTCCACAGTTTTCTATTGTAGATGGTGTTTTGTCTATGGTATATTATTAGGAAGCTAGTATTGCATTTATTGACGTTATTTAGACTGTTCTAATTCATAAAGCCTAGCAACTCTCAATTATTTTAAATAAAGGGACTAGGTACATGGAGAACTCTACAGTACTGCTGCTGCCTTTATAGCTATTCAGCGTTCAGGTAAATATCCAAATGCTGACGGTAGGGGAAAGGAATGTTCTAGTTGGAGGTTGACAGGACACTACTCTCTTTCTCAAGCCAGGAAAGGAATCATGTTACACAGTCCAAAGACTTTGAGAACCTGTGTGTAGTTTAGTTCTCGTTGAATAGTGGCGGGAGAAAAGATTTGAACCTCCGCTGTGTTTTAGATTTTGCATCATAATAGTGTGGAATTATAAAGGTATTCTCAGCAGTGTTTGCTAGCAGATATATACAAATGTCAGTGATTCAACCAAATTCCCCCAAACCCCCCATCTTCCCTGCTGCTGCTATTTTCATGCCCTTTTAATCATTAGTTTTGAACCTCCATCCCATAACACAGAATCAAAAACTGGTTCAGTTATATTCTACCCATTCAGTGCACAGCTTTGATAAATTTGTTCCATTATCAAACGATATATTCCACAAATGAAATCAGTGACGGGGGTGGGGGGGGGGTTCGTTGCTGGTGTGACACTGGATCTGGAACTCCCTGTGCAAATAATTGCATTTCAAAATAAAATAAACTTGTACCATAGTGTGCAGCAGAGATGAGTGCAAGCTGTGCTTCAAATGGGCAGGGTATTGAACTGTTGTTAATGTCCTATTAACAGCATGCTTCCCCTTTCATAGATTGTTTTTTCTAATCAGGAATGCAAGCATTTTCTAGAACCTTGCAGACCGCCAGAAAATGCACACTAGATGCATTTTGGAAATAAATTGTTCTCATTCTTTATGATTAGACATAACAGATGGGTTTACTGTATTCCCAGCCTGTGAATTTCCCCGCCCCCCGGTTTGCTTTAATGGACACAAAACCAGTGCGCTGGTAATTATGCACATCAGCAGAAAACCCAGGCCAGCAATGTTCAACAGGATTGTGGTAAATGTGTCAGGCCACTTGTGAAAGGATGACTTTGAGTGTACTAAGGGAAGACTTGTGTAATTGCGCCCATGAAATCTGCTCTTTTATGAAATTGAGGTTAGTATTACCCTCTCGATTCCTTCATTTCCAAAATCACAACGGGATTGAGACCCCCCTTATTTCCATCCCGCCAGACTCTCACCCACCCGTGGTCACCTTGCGCGCAGCAGCGTAAGACTCTGAGAAACAAACGGCAACTCTCAACGATGTTGCACAGTGGATAGAAGGTGCGACTACATCAAACCTGCAACCTCCTGCTAAGCAGGTGGTGGAGGTTGTACCATTGTACCCAGATACAATCAAGCTCTCTTGGACGTGTGTATATACAGCGGATATGCACACTGATATTTCAATGTATCCAGGATATCCTGCATGCTCAAAGTGTTTTAATAATTAATCCATATTACTTGCTTCCCTTATGCAATACTTAGCTGGGTTGAAAGTGTTTTAAGTGATATAGGTGTTAGTATTGTGTTTGCTTCAGTTTACACTGTGAGCTTGTGACAGATTATATGGCAAAAAGGGTAAGTTCAAAAGGTCACAAGTTGTCCTTTCTTTAAAATACACGAATTATACCTCCCTTCATTTTATTTCCAGAAAGTTTATCTTTGTGCTACTCTTTTTTTTAATTGTTTAAGACAAGTCAAAATAACATTGTCTATTTCCAGGTATTATCACTAGATTCAAATGTGTATTTAATGCTTTAAAACAAAACCTTCAGGATCGAGTTCCCTCGAAGATGACTGCAGTGATGTGTTCAGAGTGTATTTTGCATGAAATTGCGCTGTGTGCACAAAGGAATATTTCCTACGTGTGAAATGATATTTGGAGAACTAGCACTAGCTATACATTCTCAGTGAGCACGATGTGAAGTTGGGCGGGGGGGCCGGGGGGGGTGCGTGGATAGGGTTGGAAGAGGTTGGACATCCATACAATCTTTTCGTTTACAAGTCGGATCAAGCCTCAAAATTAATGAAATAAGGAAGCTCTTTACAAAGGGCGCTTTAAGGTACGTGCGACAGACTGAACATGCTGGCATCTAACCTGGTCTGCACCGTCCCCTCCAGAACTGGTTCGTAACATAACCTTGGGGCGATGGGACTGGGGGAAATGCAATCTCTGGCAAGAATTCCGCTGATCAAAATTGCAAAAATATTAAGTGCTGTGGACAATACAATAAGTTTGTATTTTTGTGTAATTCTACATTGTCTGCTGATTAGACTTTTATACAAGGGCATCGTGTTACCACCAACTTTTAATTGTTGGGACACAAACACCTCTTTCAAGAAATACAGTGATCTTTTCCAGTTGATTTTTTAATAGTGCTGTTTTTTTTTTGTAGTAATAACTTTTAAGTAGTAATTTTTAACATTTTAATATTTAGGGCATATTCATGTACATTAGCAACCAGCATGAATTTGGACGACTTCTTCCAACACAGAATTATAATAGCTCACACTTACACGGTGATCTGTGGCAGATCTTTGACAACCCATTGGTGAGTGTTTGCAATTTATTAATAAAGTCTACAATCTTGGATTTACATTTTTAAAGCCTGTTTTTAATCATATTTTTATCCCAACTAATTACAATTATCTATACTTGTCTCTTCAGGTAACCAATTGTGTTCTGTTATAAAGTTTTCATTATGAATTCAATAATTTGAGAAAAATGACTTGATCACAGTGCAGTAGTTATAATGGGCCTGAAATTCCTGCCTCCCCGGGTCGGTACGGAGTGTGTGTAGGCATTGCAAAAGCCGGTTTTCGGCGCACAATGCGCTTGTGCCGAAAACCGGCTTTTCCGTTCTGTCAAGTTCTGGGTCGACAATTATCCTCCACCTCTCGGGAGTGAGGACTTCACATGGGTGAGATTGGGCTATTTGTCCGTCTCTTGCCCAGTGAATGTCCTTAAAACCCTTGCGCCTGGTAAAAGCAGGCGCATAGCCTACTGTTACCAGCGTAAGAGTTTTAAACATATAAAAAACATTTAAAAATAAAATTTAAAAACACATTTTTATGTTTAAAAACCCTGCCCACTAAGGTAAGTTTATTTTAAACCCTAATTACAAAACTTTTTTTAAAAAATCAGAAAAATATATATTTTTTCTAACACATTTATTAACTTTAATTTATTAACTTAAATATGTGGGGTGTTTTTTTTAAATTTTTTATTTGTATTTAGGTGTTTGGGGCGAGGGGGGGGGTTCTCATTCATAATAATGAGAATTCCTACTTACAGAGTTCCCATTATTATGAATGAGAATACTTGACCTTGATTGGGTGTCCAGGCCCACGTAACTCCAGCTCTACGTATGTTCAGACGTGCATGCAGAGGAGGCTTAAAACCGCAATCGCTGGTGGGCGCCTGAGCAAAGAGTAAGTGCGCATCTTTGCTCTTTTCAGACGCCCGCCCGCAGAAAGCCCAGAACCGGGATTTCAGGGCCAATATAGAACTTATAACATGATTGTACTATGATTGTCAGTACTTATGAATATGTAACAAGGCAGTAACTAAGCTTAATAAATAATCAGATGGCATTGAGAGCAACACTCGAATGATTTAAACCTCGATGCATTAATGCCATGCAACACCCTATTTGTTTCGACCTGTAACTCCAACACACTATTGTTTGGCATAAATAGTAGCTAAGATAGATATTTTGATATTTAGTCACTTGTAAATCTTGCTGCAAGTCCACAGTCTGCCAGTAGAGTCCAGTGAAGGTCCACTGAAGACTTCAGGATTGTTACAAGGAGATTGATTGCTTTGGTGTCTTGTACCATGCTATGGTATGGTTGCTATGGTAGGCAGGATCGATGATACAGATGTTTTGCCACTTGTTACTCCAGGCTGTTTATCCACTGTATAATATGTGTCCGACCAAGCAACAGTTGGGTGCATTTATTTTATGGTTTGGCGTACTGGCATATTGAGATCTAGAGTGCACATTCCTCTTGTAGTGAGAAAAATCATACTGGAAAACCTTGCACATTGCAAGGATATATCAGATGAAGTACTGGCAGGAATTGTATTTCACTCATGGCGCTCTGTCCTTTTCTCCACATGTTTATCAGTTATGGAGCTGATTAAAGGACTTTTGTTATACTGTAATCTGGTGATATTTATGATGGGATGTGAGGCTTGTTTCATGGTTCATTGGTTTCATGGTTAAATAAATGCTGCAATCTTCCGAGTGGCTATGATAGGAAAAGAATAAGAAGTTGACAAAATAACTTCAGCCTTCAGAGCTGGGAAGTTATAAAATAAGCTGTAACTGTAAGCCCATGGGGCTTTCATGACCATCGGATGTCTCAAAATGCTTTACAGCCAATGAAGTACTTTTGGAGTGTAGTCACTGTTGTCATGTGGGAAACGCGGCAGCCAGTTTTGCTCCCACAAACAGCAATATGCTAATGACCAGATCATCAGTTTTTGTTAAGTTTTTATTGAGGGATAAATATTGGCCAGGACACTGGGGATAACTCCTCTGCTTTTCTTCGAAATAGTGCCATGGGATATTTTACATCCACCTGAGAGAGCAGACGGGGCCTCGGTTTAATGTCTCATCTGAAAGACAGCACCTCCGACAGTGCAGCACTCCCTCAGCACTGCACTGGAGTGTCAGCCTAGATTTATGTGCTCAAGTTCCTGGAGTGGGACTTGAACCCACAGCCTTCTGACTCAGGCGATTGTGTTACCCACTGAGCCACGGCCGACACTGTTCACAATTATATTTTGATGAATAGTCTGGTAATTTTCATTGTTAAAAACAGAAAGTAGTTTTAACACTTGTTTTACACAAGCGACGCAGATTTAAGGTAATTGGCAAACGAGCCAGAGGTGAGATGAGAATTTTTTTACGCAGTGAGTTGTTATGATCTGGAATACGCTGCCTGAAGGGGCAGTGGAAGCAGGTTCAGGAGTAACTTTCAAAAGGGAATCGATAAATACTTGAGGGGAAGAAAATTGCATGGCTATGGGGAAAGAGCGGGGGGTGGGACTAATTGGACAGCTCGTTCAAAGAGCCGACACAGGAACGATGGGCCGAATGGCCTCCTGTGTTGTAATTCTACCATTACAAGGTTACCAACAGACTGTTAAAAGGCATTTCTGACAGGGGATATTGGAAAATGGGGCCCCTTTTCCCTGAATTTTCAATGTATAGTTCAATATTTGATGCAGTCTCTACATACCGTATACCTGTACTGCTATTGATTAAAGCCTACATTAGATTATCATTTTTTTACGCTTACAGCAGAAATGGTTGGTATGAATTGCAAAAATCTAAGAATAACAGATGTTTGAGCTCTGGAGCAAGGTTTTTACATTTTTTTTAAGTTGAAAAAGCAAATCACAGTTGTGACAGCTGCATTTCAGGGGGACAAAGCTGTAACCATTTTTGGGGTGTAGAGGGGATTAAACCCCATGTAATAGCAGCTGAAATCATATTTTGTTACTATGTATTTTTAAATTATTACATGTCAGTATTCCCGTGCAGTACTGTTTTTCAGCATCTAATAAGCTGCCGCAACTATGAAGAAGTTCCATTTTCACAAAATTAGTTTTGTTTCATAGGCATTTGTCTTAAACAAAGATGAAAGCATGAACTTCCACTCCATTTTAGGAACAATTTTCTTTCTTTCTTTCTCCCTGTAGTTTGCACACTGGTTATAATTTGCAACAGTCACTGTTTAATACAAACCGCTTCGGCTAGATGTGCTGCATTTAATCAGTATCTGTGGAGTGGAGCACAGAGAATCAACATATTTTCGTAATGAGAGGGTGGGCGAACCAGATGTGAAGCTGTAACATTACGATTGTGGGCTCAACGACCAATTAATTTGCTGTCCTGTGGGGTCTGGCTGAGGCAGGGAAGAAAAGGAAAAATTGTGAAGTTAAAAAGTAATTCATATTAAAAGAACTGAGTATAATGTTACACCACATTATAATTTATTTGCATGTATCTTTTAGCACAGTATTTAATATCCTTTTGGGAAAAGCATTTATACAGCTGCATATTAAAACTGAAGCAAAAATCGCATGGTGAGACTGTGGGGCGATTTTAACCCTATCCACCCATCAGAAACTGGGCGGGTGAGCAATTAAAATGCCCCGAGTTACTGATGCCAGGATCACACCATTGGCAAGATTTTAACCTGCTTTCCTGAGCAGGCAGCAGGGACACCCACCCAAAGCTGGTGGGGTCCATCTTTATGCATGTCGCATCCCGATGACATCATCGAGACCTGACTGTAATTTGAGTGGGGACGGTGCAGCTCCCCGCCAGACCGGCCCGGGATGGAAGGGGTTCAGCCCCAGGAGAGGCCAACAAGGATTAGTGTTTTTATGAGGTCAAGAGGAGTACGAGTGCTCCTTCAGGCCCCACAAGGAAAGCTTAGGCCATTTGTATGGCAAACCCAACCCCCCTCACCCCCTGCACCTTCCACCACTCTACAAGATGCCCCCAGAATCTGATCCCACCATCTACCTTGTGCTGGTGGGCAGCCACGAGCCACAGGTGGGCAACTGCTGCTTGGCCAGTCTAGGAGATGGACCAATGGCATGTTAATGAGGCCCGGGACTTAAAATAGCCTCAGGCCAGATTTCTGCAGCAGTGGGTATCCCCAACTCGCCTCACCAACTGCAGTTAAAATCCAGGCCCTTGTGGAACCCACCACATTGTAATGGGGGTACCAATTCAAAGTTCATACTATCGCTGCAACCACCTGGAAAGGGAAGGTTGAGGGAATGGGTTTTCCCTCTTTGTTCCCCACTCATTCCTACAATTTTTTTTTGCAATAGCTTCTTTCCTCTCAACTCCAAATTGTGGAATTGGCTCTGATGTCTACATCCTCTCTCCCTCCCAGCTCTTTGTGCATGGTTACATCTCTGGATTATGCCATTATTATAGAGGGTTCACTATCCGTTAGTTTGCTCACAGCTGGGGTTTTGCTGAGCAATGGAGTGGTGAGCTGAACTAGGGTGTTGCATTCTGGAGCGGCATCTGTTACAGACCGGGCACTATCCTCCAGCGAGAGGAAATTGGAGGGAGAGTCTCCTGCCTGCATCATCAACTGAGATGTTGCATGGCAGATCAGACCGAGGGAAGGAGGTGGCGGAAATGAGAGGGAGAGTAAAACTTTAAAGCAGACTGGTACATTCATGCAGATAAACCCTGATTCTGTCCATAATGTTGCCTGCTGTGTAACTCTGCCGTCTCAGAGGCATGAGCTGCCTTCATCATCTGCTTTAACCCAGATGATCACTATTTATATTTTGCAGGATTGGAAGGAAAAATACATTCATCCAAACTATTCCAAAATATTCACAGGGCAGGTGGTTGAAGAGGTATGTAATGGTTTCCTCAGAGTAATCAAAGCAGTGTCCATTCAAACACTTGCTGTTCCTTACAGATTCCCAGATGGTAATCATTGAAAGCTGTTGGAACTTTTCCATTCACTTAGGCAGCAGCCAGTTTGTCTGTCTATATTAAGTCACATAGCTCTCTCCACAGTGCACAGTATATTCCAGACACACAACCACCCAGCATCTCTCCGGCAGTACATTATAAAAGTTTTCTAATACGACCGTCTAACCCTTGAAAATTATATCCCGCTTATCTAAACATTCAGGTCAGAATATGCGTTACTATTATCGAGGGTCTCGCTAGGGCATTTCAGGGGGCAGTTAAGAGCCAACCACATTGCTGTGGGTCTGGAGTCACATAGCGGCTAGACCGGCTAAGGACGTCAGATTTCCTTTTCTAAAGCACATCAGTGAACCAGATGGGTTTTTACAACAATCCAGTAGTTTCATGGTAGCCTTTTATTCCAGATTTATTTAATGAACTGAATTTAAATCCCCCAGCTACTGTGGTAGGATTTGAAAGCTTGTCTCTGGATTGTTAGTCCAAGCCCCTGGATTACTAGTTCAGTAACATCACCACTATGCTACTGTTCCTGTATTGTTTCTTGGTCACGTCTCATTTCGAGCATCTCGCATTCATTGTGATGCTGTAACTAAAATCCTACGACTGGGATTTTCCACATCAGCACTCCTTACCACGCAACTGGTTTGCGTATCAAGAAATTGCCCACGCACAGTCCAGTGCCGTGGACTTTGGGCGGTGTAGTTTTATGATCCGTGCTTCCGATGTGTGCCAGGAACAATCTATTGTTTTTCCACAGTAACCCTGCTGTATATCTGAGATTTCCTTGTGTTAACAAACAGGTGAACATTCTGGTAAAGGAAAATGGGCATGTGGCAAGGGGAAATAAAGCCTGTATGTATTAGATAGAGAAACTTGTACATCATAGTGTCTGTCACACAATACCATACATCTTCAAGCCACAAATCACTGTCCTTTTTATTATCCTACCACATACATCACACCATCTCTACTGTGCTTAGGATCCCTGCTGCATTTCAGTAAGAAAACAAGAGCTATTTTAGAATAATCTCCAGATAGTACAGTAATATATAATTGACGCATGCCCGGCATTAAGCTTTTGCAATAATTCGGTCTCGCAGGTCTGATTGTAAACTGCTGTTACTTCACTGGATTATTCTGTCATTTTGTTCCGTGAAGAGTAATTTGCTCCTGCATCCAATGGGCAACGCAGCCAATATTTCTACTTCACCGACTTAATGCGAACTTTGTTTCTTTCTTAAAATTTGGCAGCCGTGTCCAGATGTCTTCTGGTTCCCCATATTCTCAGAGACAACATGTGATGAACTCGTGGAGGAAGTCGAGCACTTTGGCGAATGGTCTGGTGGAAAGAATGAGGTGAAACCTTGGCTTGGCTTGCAATAGTTCCATTCGGCTGCCCCTCTCTCTCCCATCTTATTTATATATTTTAAAAAGCGAGTATCAGAGTGGATAGATTTTGCTTCTGTGTTATTTTTTGTAAAAAAGGGAATGCTTATTTTTTATGTAATCTTTCTGTTCCTCCCCTCCCTCCACACCCTTTACAGTACAGTCACTAATTCATGGAGCTCTGGATATAGTTTTCAAGTTTGAGCTTTAGGTAACAAGTATTACACACTTCCGCGGTCAGTTCTCGCACAACTGGTTGCAACAACAACTTGTATTTATATAGCGCCTTTAACATAGTAAAACGACCCAAGTTGCTTCACAGGAGTGTTTAAGACAAAGCAAATAAATTTGACACCGAGCCACATAAGAAGAAATTACGGCAGATGACCAAAAGCTTGGTCAAAGAGGTAGGTTTTAAGGAGCATCTTAAAGGAGGAAAGAGAGGTGGAGAGGTTTAGGGAGGGAGTTCCAGAGCTTGGGGCCCAGGCAGCTGAAAGCATGGCCACCAATGGTTGAGCGATTATAATCAGGGATTACAACAGAGTCAGAGCCCCAGTCTCAGTACAGTGCAGCTGTGTAACATTTTGATTTCCCTTCGAATGAGATGCCCTAATTATTGCTCTAATGATGTGAGCCAGTGCACACCAGGAACAGTGCTGCAACCGTCCAAATCTATTTCACATGGCGCCCAAAACGATGGTGGACATTTTCATCTCTTCAAGGATGAAGACTCAAACCGAGCTATCAGAGGTGAAGGGTCAGAGATGAATCCATAATTGCACCAGCCAGTCCTGCTGCCTCGGTGCAGATCTTGAGGCTTTGCTGCAGAAACCCAATGTAGTTTTTTCTGTTCGTGATGATGGGAAAGCTCTCTGTATTGTCTTGTTTCTGTTCTGTGAACTGAAACGACTGCAGCCTTTTGGATTTTTTTTCACTTACATTTGTTGAGGTGAAAGGGCATGTCACCAAGTTTTACATCAAGCTGTGCCAATCACAAATCCAGGTGCTTTTACAATGTGGTCCCATCACCCCTGTGCTCGCTGAACTGCACTGGCTCCCGGTCCACAAATGTCTCGATTTTAAAATCATCATCCTTGTGTTCGTATCCCTCCATGGTCTCACCCCTCCCTATCTCTCTGTAACCTCCTCCAGCCCCACAATTCTCTTCCCCCCCCCCCCTGCCCCCCCCACAAGATCTCTGCACTCCTCCAATTCCAGCCTCTTGCGCACTCCCAACTTTAATCATTCCACCATTGGTGGTCGTGCCTTCAGCTGCCTCGGCCTAAGCTCTCCAATTCCCTCCCTAAACCTCTCTGCTCTACCTTTTTCTCCTCCTTTAAGCCACTCGTTAAAATCTACCTCTTTGACCAAGCTTTTGGTCATCTGCCCTTCAATCTCCTTATGTGGCTCGGTATCAAATGGTCTTTGATGATGCTCCTGTGATGCACCTTGGGACATTTACCACGTTAAAGGTACCATATAAATACAAGTCGATGGTCAAAAGACAAAGCACGGTTTTAGAAATAACATTAATATGGTCACAGACACTGAGGATTTATTTTTTGGTCTGACTTTAGTCGCTGATCTTCCTGCAGGGATTCGGAGACGGTGGCATGTTTGTTTCTATGTCTGTGTTTTTCTTTTAACTTTTCTGAAGCTGAAAGATCTCAACCCACTGGCTCCATTGTGTTTTAGGATAAGCGCCTGGTTGGTGGATATGAAAATGTTCCTACTGACGACATTCACATGAGCCAGGTTGGACTGGACCACGTGTGGCTGCACTTTATTCGGGAGTACATTGCACCAGTGGCACTAAAGCTATTCTCTGGTTACCACACCAAGGTATGGCTCGACCTTCACATGTTTAATGTTGACCAAGAAAGTGTAAAATTGCTGTGTGCCAACTCCTAGATGTTGCTCATCAGTTGAAATAAAACCGAATGGAAGTGTGACAACCACAGTCTTGCTGCAGTGGAATGAACTGACCGCATCGTCCATTAGACCGAAACATTCTCTTATATTTGTACTTTATTCAGATGTTCGAGGAAGTGATTTCTTATCAGTAATATTTACACCAACTTATTACCATTCAGTCAGCGCTATCCCAGGTGTTACTTCACACTTGGCGGGTATGGTATGATAGTCTACCTGTTATGTCACACTTGGCTGGTAAGGTATTGTCATCCAGGTGTTAAGTCCAGGGGTATTCAACATTTAGGAAGGATAGACACAAAGGAAAAGGAGGCGGGGTGGCATTGCTGGTTAAAGAGGAAATTAATGCAATAGTAAGGAAGGACATTAGCTTGGATGATGTGGAATCGGTATGGGTGGAGCTGCGGAATACCAAGGGGCAGAAAATGCTAGTGGGAGTTGTGTACAGACCACCAAACAGTAGTAGTAAGGTTAGGGACAGCATCAAACAAGAAATAACGGATGCGTGCAATAAAGGTACAGCAGTTATCATGGGTGACTTTAATCTACATATTGATTGGGCTAACCAAACTGGTAGCAATGCGGTGGAGGAGGATTTCATGGAGTGTATTCGGGATGGTTTTCTAGACCAATATGTCGAGGAACCAACCAGGGAGCTGGCCATCCTAGACTGGGTGATGTGTAATGAGAAAGGACTAATTAGCAATCTTGTGCGAGACCCTTGGGGAAGAGTGACCATATCATGGTAGAATTCTTTATTAGGATGGAGAGTGACACAGTTAATTCAGAAACTAGGGTCCTGAACTTAAGGAAGGGTAACTTCAATGGTTTGAGGCATGAATTGGCTAGAGTAGACTGACAAATGATACTTAAAGGGTTGACGGTGGATAGGCAATGGCAAACATTTAAAGATTACATGGATGAACTTCAGCAATTGTACATCCCTGTCTGGAGTAAAAACAAAACAGGGAAGGTAGCTCAACTGTGGCTAACCAGGGAAATTAAGGATAGTGTTAAATCCAAGGAAGAGACATATAAATTGGCATGAAAAAGCAGCAAACCTGAGGACTGGGAGAAATTTAGAATTCAGTAGAGAAAGACAAAGGGTTTAATTAAGAGGGGGAAAATAGAATACGAGAAGAAGCTTGCAGGGAACATAAAAACTGACTGCAAAAGCTTCTATAGATTTGTGAAGAGAAAAAGATTAGTGAAGACAAACTTAGGTCCCTTGCAGTCGAATTCAGGTGAATTTATAATGGGGAACAAAGAAATGGCAGACCAATTGAACAAATACTTTGGTTCTGCCTTCATGAAGGAAGACACAAATAACCTTCCGAAAGTACTAGGGAACCGAGGGTCGAGTGAGAAGGTGGCAGTGTGAGCTGCGAGGAGGATGCTGTGAGGCTGCAGAGCGACTTGGATAGGTTAGGTGAGTGGGCAAATGCATGGCAGATGAAGTATAATGTGGATAAATGTGAGGTTATCCACTTTGGTGGTAAAAACAGAGAGACAGACTATTATCTGAATGGTGACAGATTAGGAAAAGGGGAGGTGCAAAGAGACCTGGGTGTCATGGTACATCAGTCATTGAAGGTTGGCATGCAGGTGCAGCAGGTGGTTAAGAAAGCAAATGGCATGTTGGCCTTCATAGCAAGGGGATTTGAGTACAGGGGCAGGGAGGTGTTGCTACAGTTGTACAGGGCATTGGTGAGGCCACACCTGGAGTATTGTGTACAGTTTTGGTCTCCTAACCTGAGGAAGGACATGCTTGCTATTGAGGGAGTGCAGCGAAGGTTCACCAGACTGATTCCCGGGATGGCGGGACTGACCTATCAAGAAAGACTGGATCAACTGGGCTTGTATTCACTGGAGTTCAGAAGAATGAGAGGGGACCTCATAGAAACATTTAAAATTCTGACAGGGTTAGACAGGTTAGATGCAGGAAGAATGTTCCCAATGTTGGGGAAGTCCAGAACCAGAGGTCACAGTCTTAAGGATAAGGGGTAAGCCATTTAGGACCGAGATGCGGAGGAACTTCTTCACCCAGAGAGTGGTGAACCTGTGGAATTCTCTACCACAGAAAGTTGTTGAGGCCAATTCACTAAATATATTCAAAAAGGAGTGAGATGAGGTCCTTACTGCTAGGGGGATCAAGGGGTATGGCGAGAAAGCAGGAATGGGGTACTGAAGTTGAATGTTCAGCCATGAACTCATTGAATGGCGGTGCAGGCTAGAAGGGCCGAATGGCCTACTCCTGCACCTATTTTCTATGTTTCTGTCTTTCTATGTTAACTGAAGGATATCCTTTTTAGGCGGGAAATTATGTTAGGGAAATTGATGGGATTGAAAGCCGATAAATCCCCGGGGCCTGATATTCTGCATCCCAGAGTACTTAAGGAAGTGGCCCTAGAAATAGTGGATGCATTGGTGATCATTTTCCAACAGTTTATCGACTCGGGATCAGTTCCTCTGGACTGGAGAGTAGCTAATGTAACACCACTTTTTAAAACGGGAGGGAGAGAGAAAGCGGGTAATTATAGACCAGTTAGCCTGACATCAGTGGTGGGGAAAATGTTGGAATCAATTATTAAGAATGAAATAGCAGTGCATTTGGAAAGCAGTGACAGGATCGGTCCAAGTCAGCATGAATTTATGAAGGGGAAATCATGCTTGACAAACCTTCTGGAATTTTTTGAGGATGTAACTAGTAGAGTGGACAAGGGAGACCAGTGGATGTGTTGTATTTGGACTTTCAGAAGGCTCATAGAAACATGCAAGATTCTGACGGGATGGGACAGGTTCGATGCAGGAAGAATGTTCCCAATGTTGGGGAAGTCCAGAACCAGAGGTCACAGTCTTAAGGATAAGGGGTAAGCCATTTAGGACTGAGATGCGGAGGAACTTCTTCACCCAGAGAGTGGTGAACCTGTGGAATTCTCTACCACAGAAAGTTGTTGAGGCCAATTCACTAAATATATTCAAAAAGGAGTGAGATGAGGTCCTTACTACTAGGGGGATCAAGGGGTATGGCGAGAAAGCAGGAATGGGGTACTGAAGTTGAATGTTCAGCCATGAACTCATTGAATGGCGGTGCAGGCTAGAAGGGCCGAATGGCCTACTCCTGCACCTATTTTCTATGTTTCTATGTTAACTGAAGGATATCCTTATTAGGCGGGAAATTATGTTAGGGAAATTGATGGGATTGAAAGCCGATAAATCCCCGGGGCCTGATATTCTGCATCCCAGAGTACTTAAGGAAGTGGCCCTAGAAATAGTGGATGCATTGGTGATCATTTTCCAACAGTTTATCGACTCGGGATCAGTTCCTCTGGACTGGAGAGTAGCTAATGTAACACCACTTTTTAAAACGGGAGGGAGAGAGAAAGCGGGTAATTATAGACCAGTTAGCCTGACATCAGTGGTGGGGAAAATGTTGGAATCAATTATTAAGAATGAAATAGCAGTGCATTTGGAAAGCAGTGACAGGATCGGTCCAAGTCAGCATGAATTTATGAAGGGGAAATCATGCTTGACAAACCTTCTGGAATTTTTTGAGGATGTAACTAGTAGAGTGGACAAGGGAGAACCAGTGGATGTGTTGTATTTGGACTTTCAGAAGGCTCATAGAAACATGCAAGATTCTGACGGGATGGGACAGGTTCGATGCGGGTAGATTGTTCCAATGTTGGGGAAGTCCAGAACCAGGGGACACAGTCTTAAGGATAAGGGGTAGGCCATTTAGGACTGAGATGAGGAGAAACTTCTTCACTCAGAGTTGTTAACTTGTGGAATTCCCTTCCGCAGAGTTGTTGATGCTAGTTCATTGGATATATTCAAGGGGGGTTCGATATGGCCCTTGCGGCTAAAGGGGTCAAGGGGTATGGAGAGAAAGCAGGAAAGGGGTACTGAGAGAATGATCAGCCATGATCTTATCGAATGGTGGTGCAGGCTCGAAGGGCCGAATGCCCCACTCCTGCACCTATTTTCTATGTTTCTGAGTCACATCTGGCGTGTATTACTGCTCATTCACAAATTCCAACATAGATTAACTCACTGGAATGTGGAATCCAGAATAACTGATCAAATCCACATAAATGTAATTGTTTATAGTGATCAATGGCATTTGATTGTTTACCAGGTGATCCCATTGCTGAAGACTCTCTTACAGCTTTGTTAATCTGCAGAAGTTGGTATATCAGTGGATCCTGACCATCGTGTAATGACTGCACCGCTGAGCAATGCTGTCACCAGTTGATAATGGTCAGCTGCTCAGCTTGTCCCCCCCAGATTCTCTTTCCTGTTGGGCTTCCCATTGGGCTGCTAAGAATGATTGTACTTCTGATTTTGGTGCTTTTAATTTGCCCATTTTAAACCCCGTCACACTTGTGTGGAGCACTGCATAGATTCACTGGCCATTAGCCAGGTGAACAGGGTGTCGAAGAGGAGAGGTCGAGGAGTTGATTCATCTGATGCTGACTCTGCATGTGAACACTGAGCAAGCCTACTGCAGGGATCGCCTGTACTGATCACTCCGTTATTGTAATCCTTTGGGCTACTGATCACAGCGAAATCCAGTGCAAATGTTTTACGTCACAGGAATGGACCCAGTTCGATTTGGTAATGCTCCAAATTCTGAATTGCCGTTGTGTAGTGTACTACAGAAGGATCATAAATTACCCTCTTGATCCAACCATAAACTAGTCCAGCACACAAGAAGGTTCCTGATGGAGGACAGTAAGTATGACGGTTGTATCTAGCGCTGTAGCCATTGTTCTTTTGGAAGGGGTAACGTACGATGGGAGCTGCAGGCACACAAAGCGAGAACAAGCACGGGGAAATATTAAGCATGGGGACATATTCCCCAAGGGCAGTGCTGAGTACCACAATGTCGATCTGTGCCTTGCTCACGTCACTTTTTCTGGAATGCTGCAACAAGTTACATCATGGAGTGCTGGGCAAAAGTCAGCATTTGTGATTTCCCCATTCGGTGAGCTCTTCATTTCAATCATAACAATGGGCAGTTGCTGAGTCGATGACAGGCAATTCTCAAGCTGCAGGAGGAATCTGAAACACAGAAGCCAGAAATGGCTTGAATAACATTTTTCACGAGTTGCAATGTTTGGAAGTACAGGTATTTTACTAATGTGACTTGCCTACAACTAATTCTTTATCACTGGAACTTACTAAAATATTTCCACATGTCTGTTACTATGGCTCCCAATGAAATTAATTGCTGACTAAAGGATTGTCAGTCGAATTGTAATATTGACTCTGCCCACTTCCTGTGTTTTAGGCAGGAGGGGGGGAAGCACGTAACACAATCAATTTCAAAATGTCCATGCCATTGCCCTTCACAGATTCATAGGAGACAAGCTAGTAGCAACCTCGAAATGACGTACAAAGCTGGACTTTCCCAGTTGATATTTTAATGTCCGTGCTAATCCATTTTTTAATTACAAATAATGTTTAAATAGTGCTCATCAGAAAATCTAGTCCACATTGTTGATGTTTAACTCACAACTTGCGGGTTTTGATAGCTTTTCAAATGTATTTTCATATTTTTAACAAGCTAGAGGGTTAAAAAATCTATTCTGTTTGGACACAACTAAAGGATGTTGGAAAGCCAGTTGAGTACAGCAACATCACAAAAATGGTTAAGCAGCTTCATAGCTTTCAATGTTGTTGGTTTATTTTCTATCCAGGGTGTTGCCATGCTGAACTTCATTGTAAAGTATACACCAGAGAGACAGGCTTTTCTGAAGCCTCATCATGATTCCTCGACATTCACTATCAACATCGCCTTAAATAATAAAGGAATAGATTTTCAGGTGGGTTAGATATGCCACTTTTATTATTTTGTTTTGTCAGTAAGGTCAGCCGGTGTCTTCTCACTTGAACCTTACTTTTAAATACATTTTGGTTTCTACTTTAATTTGGACTATTGTCTAGTTAGGAAAAATCAGAGTTGGAATTGGATTAAACTTTTAAATGCACTCTTTAATACAGTGTTCCTATTTGAAAGAAATCTGGGAATGATGTTAGATTTACCAGCCTAGACTTTCCTCTTCCTCTCTCACCACCCCCATCCCCCAATTATTTATTTTTTCCCCAGCAGTTCTGGGGCAGATAGTTGAGGAAAAGTCCTGTGGAATGTGCTCCCAAATCCCTGCCACTGTGCGCCCTGCTCCTAATTTCCCAGGGACCATTCTCTTCAGGATAGAATCCACTCGCTGTCGTGTGAATGATGGACACGGGTTGCCTGTATGTCCCAATCCTCCTGCATTCGATGGGAGGGAGAAGTGGGAGAACAAAGTTACTGTCCCCCAGCCAAGACCCGTCCGTGCTCAGAGTTGAGACCCACCACGTCGAGACCTGGGCATCATGGTACATCAGTCATTGAAGGTAGGCATGCCAGGTACAGCAGGAGGTGAAGAAAGCAAATGACATGCTGGCCTTCATAGCGAGGGGATTTGAGTATAGGAGCAGGGAGGTCTTGCTGCAGGGCCTTGGTGAGGCCACACCTTGAATATTCTGTTCAGTTTTGGTCTCCTAATCTGAGGAAGGATATTCTTGCTATTGAGGGAGTGCAGCGAAGGTTCACCAGACTGATTCTTGGGATGGCAGGACTGACATATGAAGAAAGACTGGATCGGCTAGGCTTATACTCACTGGAATTTAGAAGAATGAGAGGGGATCTCATAGAAACATATAAAATTCTGATGGGACTGGACAGGCTAAATGCAGGAAGAATGTTCCCGATGTTGAGGAAGTCCAGAACCAGGGGACACAGTCTAAGGATATAGGACTGAGATGAGGAGAAACTTTTTCACCCAGAGAGTGGTGAACCTGTGGAATTCTCTGCCACAGAAAGTTGTTGAGGCCAGTTCGTTGGACATATTCAAAAGGAAGTTAGATGTGGCCCTTACGGCTAAAGGGATCAAGGGGTATGAAGAGAAAGCAGGAATTGGGGTACAGAGGGAATGATCAGCCATGATCATATTGAATGCTGGTGCAGGCACGAAGGGCCGAATGGCCTGCTCCTGCACCTATTTTTTATGTTTCTATGAAACCGCCGTCTACAAGGTGAGACTTCCCAATAGAGGCTGGGAATCCTTCCTTTTGTATGCTAATGACCCCAAAGCCTGGCTGGGGACAAGGACACATCTCCATGAAAGGCAAACTTCACACCCTTTCCCCACCCCCACCACCTTAAGAGGTATCCCAATCAATGGGGAGGTGTGAGGCAGAAAGCTTAGACCACCACGCTGAGTTATTGTGGAGCAGCAAACAATGCTAAATGTTGCTGAATCAGTAGAGCACAAGTCCTCCTCCAGTGTTCTGGTCAGGTTGCAATTTGAATCGTGCTTTCGGTTTTCGTCACGATAAAAAAATGTTAAACTCTAGAAATGGTGCAGAGAAGAGTCTGATCTGGGGGATAGATATAAACTGATGAAAGGCAAGTTGAAGACTAATGTTTAAACTACTACTCATGCAAAGAGTCATTGATACCTTGAACGGCCTTTAAGGTAGAATAGTCAAGTCGAAAGCTCTGGATCCATTTCAGAAGACAAGAGATGATGTGGAGGGGGACCTGTGGTTATCCATGGAAAGATAAGCTAGATGGGCCAAACCTCTCTACATTGGTGATTATCTTTGTAGATGTGGATTAACTAGTATTTTTGCAATCTCTGTGCTTCTTAGATGCTGTAATTACTAAAGTTATGTAAGAAGCTGTGTGATGGTGTGCTAATACTTACAGGTCACTTTGGAGCCTCTAAGTCATGACTCAAAATGTATTTGTTGCGTTACACGTGTATAGCCAATTGCAGATGCGTTGGTCTCTCTATCTGCTATACGCTGTAGTGTAAAACCACTCAAGGTTCCAGGAACTCCCAAGCATTTGTTTACTTCGTCTCCATTTTAAAGATGGAACCTACCATGCTTACAGAATCCAGCCTTGATTTTCCAATCATATTTTAAGGCTGGCATTAACCTGTTTAAAAAGACTTCTGGGTCCTAATGGGAAATGTAAAAGAAGAAAAGTACATGTGAATGTCATTCTCCTGAAGTATAATTCTAAACCCAATGGTTAAGTGAACAGTGAAGGTGCCTATAAACGGATTCTGTTGTAACAACACCTTATACTTATGGCTTTTCACCAGGTGGGGGTGATGGACACTGAGCAGAGGTTGAGGGAAGTGACTAATGTGTGCTTGAAGATGAAGATCTCGAGGGTGGAAAGAAATTTTAGCAAACCCTGATAGCTAGAACTGGTGTCAAATTCCCGATTGTGGGATGTCGGGATTAGCATTTACCACTTGGGTTGGTTAATCTAACAGTGACATTTACTGCATCTTTTGGAGTGGTTCATGGGCTGGACTTTCCAGTCCACTGGATAGAGAAGGAACAGCCTAGAATGAGTGTGGAGGTAAGAAGGGAGGGGGAAGAAGATGGCAGCCAATACTTTGCAATTCAGACATTCTCCGGCTAATCGTCAACTAAATTCAAATGTTTTTAAAGAGTTCACATAACACCATAGGTAGCAGAAATATATAAATCTTGGCTGTAAGTCAAAACGTGATCGTGTTTATTATGTCAATACATTATCATGGCTGTAATAACCCAAATGTCTTCATGTAGTCATATTTCATTGTAAGGTAATTTGTTCCTGCATGGTTACAAAGATTATACATATATATATATATATGTCGTTTGGTTCTATTTCTCCCCCACACCCTCCATGTTCCCCACAGCTCACATTAAAATCAACGAGCTGAACCCACTAATGAAATATCCTTCGTTATTGTAAAATCTGGTTACAATCAATTGGGCTTGCCTCATTTCACATCATCATTTGAGATTGATTTTCGCTCCATTATAACAATGCTCACTCCTATCGTAAATCTCCCACTTGCAGACGGCACCTGGCACTAGTTGAATTTCCATGTATAATTGTGCTTTCTTTGATATTGCTTAATATAATTAATATAAGTTTCAGTTCTGCCTTAGATATTCTGTCCGGTACAATGGCACTGGTCACAATCATCTGAGCCTCTTACATTCAGGTGTGTCTATACAGCCCAATATCTAATTATACAGCGTAACTGTGGTGCAATAATAGGACCCCCCGTGTGATGTGAACTGGATATTGTGTCTTTCAGACGTGTGCTTTTCTCCAATCTTTTCAAAGGTGAATTTAATAACTGAGTGAGGCGAGAGGGTCCGAGATACAAATTGTTAGCTGCGTTATTTCACATAGAGTGATTGAACATAAGGAGAAAATTCCACTCATCAGTCTCTCTTCTCTCCTCAGAAAAATAGGGAGAGAAAAAAAAGACCACATTACCTGACGTAATTGTTATTGGCATGCCTTTCTTACTGGTTAACTTCTAACTACAAAACCTGTACTTTTAGCTCCTAGCTCCTGGGCCTAAGACTGTTTTTGGCAGTCCTTTGTTCAAAACTCAATTGCCCTAAACATGAGTATTTTCTTTACTGCTGATCCCCCCCAGGAAATGAGAGGGATGATGTCGCTTGAAGTCTTCACCTGTGTGCATTTCAATCAATGCACTGTCCCCTCTTCCAGGAGTATGTTCTTCATAGACCAATAGCCTAATGTGCCCCGTCATCCTGATTAATGGGCCTTCTCCAGATGGAGTGGGAATTGGGTCATTTTAACCTAATCCGCCCGGTGGCAAACTGATTGGATTGAGCATCCATTTTTCTTTCCTTTTGGAAAGGGAATGTTAGGTTAGAATTACCCCCATTCTGCCTGGTTTTCTCTTGACCACATAAAATGGCGCTGAAGTAGCAGAGGAAAAGATCGCATGTAACAAATATTGTGCAATGACAGAGATTTGCAATAAATAAATAAATTGTTAATTACTGCACCATTTTACAGACGACTGCATTTGGAAGCAAATGGCGGAAGAGCCTCTTTGTTCATGTATACAACTCTGGTAGATTGCCAGAGACAGCAGTGAGAATTTCCTGAAGAACCTCTTTGCTTAAATAGAGGACAAAGCTGTTCCTCATAAAAAGGTTATTCCCGCATTAAACATTTATTTCTAAGACCGCTGGATATAAAGCTACATGTCATGCATGTAACAAATGGTCACATTTCGTTACAAATGTTAAACAGTCTTCGAGAAAGACAAAAACATAGTGCCTGGTTCTTCTGACCATCTGTCTGTACGACACTTTACATAGACTCCAGTAATGGTCTGATTTCAATATCTGGCAGTAGAGTGAATTTCAGCTGTTTAAAAATATGGAAAAATAAATCCTGTTCTCATTCTAGGGTGGAGGCTGCAAATTCCATCGCTATAACTGTGCCATCAAGTCCCCGAGGAAAGGATGGAGCTTCATACATCCAGGAAGACTAACTCATCTCCACGAAGGGCTCCCAACTACAAATGGAACAAGATACATTGCAGTGTCTTTTGTTGACCCATAGATCTCGAATGTTCATGCCCCTAATGAACACACACAATGCCCATGCCCCTAATGAACACACACAATGCCCATGCCCCTAATGAACACACACAATGCCCATGTCCCTAATGAACTCTCACAATGCCCATGCCCCTAATGAACTCACACAATGCCCAAGCCCCTAATGAACACACACAATGTCCATGCCCCTAATGAACACACACAATGTCCATGCCCCTAATGAACACACACAATGTCCATGCCACTAATGAACACACACAATGAACGTGCCCCTAATGAACACACACAATGTCCATGCCCCTAATGAACACACACAATGTCCATGCCACTAATGAACACACACAATGTCCGTGCCCCTAATGAACACACACAATGTCCATGCTCCTAATGAACACACACAATGTCCATGTCCCTAATGAACTCTCTCAATGCCCAAGCCGCTAATGAACTCTCACAATATGACTAGAGGCTTCTCTTTGAAACTCCCGACCTTTGGTTCAAGACATAAATTTTAAAACAGGTTTTTAAAACGAATGCTTGAATTTCCAGGTGATGATCCAGATTTTAGTTTTTCTTTTTAAATCTCAAATTTCCATTAAACTTGAATAATTATTTGTGTTTAAGGCAAGTGAGAAGAGGTACTTGGCAGAAATGTTTCGTCATGTTGGTTATGAACTGCCTCTTCCTGTTCAATCATCATCGGTTGAAAGGCTCCTCCAAGTGCTCAATGGGCCAGTGTTGTATTAGATTCTTATGTTAAGATAACACAAGGGACAGAGCTGCTGAAAAGTGCACCGTCTGTTAACAGACTGGATTTTATACTTTGCATGCTAGTTTATTTACACTTAGAGAGGACTAGTTTGATAAGAAAACGATGCTCACTCTGTTGATGTGGAGAACAGACCGACTAAGTGCAATTCAGCAGCAATTGGTAAGCCTCGCATCACCGTGGTCAGAGGGACATGCCGACTTAAATTAAATATCGCACTGCATAGGACATCGTAAGTGGAGAAGACAGCTCACAATGAATGTGCAGGCACAGAAGAAACAAGTACCTTACAGTTAAACTGATTCCCCCACCCCTCATTTTAGTTCCTCTAAGTGACCTTCTCATGTGACAACCTGCCTTGTTTTTTTGAAGGAAAGAATTTGCACAGCGAGCTCAGTATCACCAAACTAGAAAGCTGCGTTTAAAGGCTGGTTACAGTGCTACCTATATTGTACAAAAGATTTTTATTCATTCTTGGTCTTTTACCTGTACATACACAAAACAAATTGTACTGTTTGAAGAAATAAATATCTGCAAATGTCATTTTCTGTCATAGTGTTAGACCAGTGATAAGTAATCAGAACAAATCTGCTCCGTGGAGTTCCAACATGCACAGTAGCAGCCACAGTACAGTGTACTGTGTGCAACCTGCCCGTGGAGGGCAAAGTTAACTTATTCTGCCAAGTGTTTTTAAGTTTAAATAAAAACAATGTTTTAAAAATGAAATCTTGCTGCGTTGGTTGATGAATTGAAACTATTCAAGCAGCTAGTGGTTCTGTATCAGTAATTGCCAAATATAATGAAAGCTGCATAAAGTATACAAAACTAGTGACTAGTTAAGAACAGGTTGAAGATTTAGCATGTTATCAGTTATTCGTGTCGGCCGTGGCTCAGTGGGCAGCACTCTCGCCTCTGAGTCAGTAGGTTGTGGGTTCAAGTCCAACTCCAGAAACTTGAGTAAAAAAAAATCTAGGTTGACACTCCAGTGCAGTGTTGAGGGAGTGCTGCACTGTCGGAGGTGCTGTCTTTCGGATGAGCTGTTAAACTGAGGCCCCGTCTGCACGCTCAGTTGGATGTAAAAGATCCCATGGCACTATTTTGAAGAAGAGCAGTGTCCTGGCCAATATTTATCCCTCAATCAACATCACTAAAATGGATTACCTGGTCATTATCACATTGCTGTGTGTGTGAGCTCGCTGTGCGTTAATTGGCTGCCACGTTTCCCACATTACAACAGTGACTACACTCCAAAAGTACTTCATTGGCTGTTAAGCACTTTGAGACATCATCTGGTCGTAAAAGGCGCTATACAAATCCAAGTCTTGTATGTTTAATTCAGGAGTCTATAGTGTCTTTGAAGCTTCACATTAGGATCCCAACCGGTCTGATTGATTTAATTTAATAGAGGCTACATTGGAGACTTGGCGGATTTGCAAACTGTTCTTTAACTTTTGGGATTGGGGTTTCAATCTAGCCGCGATTGAAGCGATTATTGTTTGCCATAATCAGCCTGTTACAAAAACCTCGAGAGAAGTCCACTTGAGCAAGCACAACTCAGTAAATGTTGAGCATCAGTCTAAATCACAAAACAAGCCCTAATTTCCATGTAATTGCTGACTATAAGTTCACGTGGACAGCTGGGGTAAAAATGGAAATGTCATACTTGCAGAGAATCGAAGCACGCTTTGAAGACTGGGATATAGGCAGCTGTTGAAGTCAAGGGAAAGGTGTTTAACAGGCGGCCAATCTGATAGCATCCATTTTTCGCCCCCACCGAATTCCACCCATTTTCTTTTTCACGGAGAGATGCCATTCCGCCTTTTGATGAGCATATAACTGCCTTCCCCCCCCCCCCCCCCCCCCCGCCCCACAATTTAAAAAAAATCAGATCGAGACAATAAATATTCGTAGATCTCCCATCTTAAACTACAAGCCAGAAAAATACGGAGGGCCAGTACGCGTATGGATCAATTTGTGCATTGGCACCAGAATCTATCTGTATACATGCTGCTTGCACACTGAAAGAAGAATTTCATTTGAAGATTAAACTTTGTTAACATTTGTTGATGGGACTCCGTCCAAACTGGAATTGATCTTTATAAATACAGGGCATTGTCCCAACTTATATAAGACCTGTGTGTCCACATGATTTGATCGTGTCTACATGCATCAGGCCAGGTATTTCTGAAAGAAGCCCTTCAGACCAGTGAAAGAATCTTTGTTCACAGTCTGCTGTGTGCATTCAGTAAGATTGGCAACACAACTGGCACAGACAGTTTACTCTTCGAATACTGTGGCCGGCTTTCAGATTCATGGCAAAGTAATTTCAATTTAAACTTCAGATTCTGTGAAAATCACCTGAAAGGTAGGAGTTTGATAAAATGGAGTAAAAGATTAAAGGTCACATCTTGTTAGCGTGGCAGTTTGGTTTTCTCTCTACGTGCAAGTGCATCACCAAGATGTTATTCTGATGTTTGCACATAACGGGACTAGAAATTCCTGGGTTCTGCCAATGTATGCCACTGTTATCTGGAAGCACTGGGAAAACTTGGGATGTGAGCTAATACTGTTCGTGCTGTGCTCCATTTTTATCGTTTGTAAAATTTTGATTGGGAATGGGTGCTTCTTGCATCTCCCCGCAATGTCCCCATCATTGATCACTACTGGAAGTATTTCACCAGGTTACAGGGCAAGCCCTAATCATTGTACACATCATCATCATAATCATAGGTAGTCCCTCGGGATCGAGGAAGACTTGCTTCCACTCTTAGCATGAGTTCTTAGGTGGCTGAACAGTCCAATACGAGAGCCACAGTCCCTGTCACAGGTGGGACCGATAATCGTTGAGGGAAAGGGTGGGCAGGGAGCCTGGTTTGCCGCACGCTCCTTCTGCCTTGATTTCTGCATGCTCTTGGCGACAATACTCGAGGAGCTCAGCGCCCTCCCGAATGCACTGCCTCCACTTAGGGAGGTCTATGGCCAGGGACTCCCAGGTGTCAGTGGGGATGTTGCACTTTATCAGGGAGGCTTTGAGGGTGTCCTTGTAATGTTTCCTCTGCCCGCCTTTGGCTCGTTTGCCGTGGACGAGTTCCGAGTAGAGCGCTTGTTTTGGGAGTCTCATATCTGGCATGCGAACTATGTAGCCTGCCCAGCGGTGCTGATCAAGTGTGGTCAGTGCTTCAATGCTGGCGATGTTGGCCTGGACGAGGACTGGCTGTAATAATACTTGCCCTCCTGTATGGTTCAGAGACGTGGACCTTGTACAGTAGACACCTCAAGTTGCTGGAGAAATACCACCAGTGATGTCTCCGCAAGATCCTGCAAATCCCCTGGGAGGACAGACGCACCAACATTAGTGTCCTCGTCCAGGCCAACATTGTACACAGGTTAGCTGATGGTTGATTCATTTTTTAAATATATCTTTTTTTATTTGAAGGTTCATGTGTACTCACAATGCGTCTTATTACATGTTTCAAACATTCGAACATAACATGAATCCTTGAAGCTTACTTATATGATGAGTCCCTACCTCAGCTTCCGGTTAGCCCAGTATCTCTGCTGGATTCAGACTGACTGCTGACAGAGAGATAGCCTCAGATATACCATTCAGACTCCCTTGAAGATATACTAAAACAAAGGACATTAAGAACTGTACCTCTCGATGATACAGCTGGCCAACCGTTTAGAGGTTGTAACTGTTATATATGCAGACTATAGATATACTCTCTGTAGTCACTGTATAGTTGCATAAGGTGGAGACTTGTTTACCTGATGTACTATCAATAAGGTTTACACTGTGTATATACATGCTGGCACCACTAGAGGGTGCAACTGGTGGAGACTGGGGTTTCCTGCCCTGGTGGCAGGGGCTGTATAAAAGAGGAGCCACCATGCTTGTGCCTCACTCTGGAGTTTGGAATAAAGGACCAAGGTCACTACAGGTTGTGTAGAGGACAGAGAGGCTGCAAAGAGATTTAGATAGGTTAACCGAATGGGCTAAGGTTGGGCAGATGGAATACAATGTCGGAAAGTGTGAGGTCATCCACCTTGGGGGAAAAAAAAGCAAAAAAAGGGAATATTATTTGAATGGGGAGAAATTACAACATGCTGCGGTGCAGAGGGACCTGGGGGTCCTTGTGCATGAATCCCAAAAAGTTAGTTTGCAGGTAATCAGGAAGGCGAATGGAATGTTGGCCTTCATTGCGAGAGGGATGGAGTACAAAAGCAGGGAGGTCCTGCTGCAACTGTATAGGGTATTGGTGAGGCTGCACCTGGAGTACTGCGTGCAGTTTTGGTCGCCTTACTTAAGGAAGGATATACTAGTTTTGGAGGGGGTACAGAGCCGATTCACTCAGTTGATTCCGGAGATGAGGGGGTTACCTTATGATAGATTGAGTAGACTGGGTCTTTACTCGTTAGAGTTCAGAAGGATGAGGGGTGATCTTATGGAAACATTTTAAATAATGAAAGGGATAGACAAGATAGAGGCAGAGGTTGTTTCCACTGGTCGGGGAGACTAGAACTAGGGGGCACAGCCTCAAAATACGGGGGAGCCAATTTAAAACCGAGTTGAGAAGGAATTTCTTCTCCCAGAGGGTTGTGAATCTGTGGAATTCTCTGCCCAGGGAAGCAGTTGAGGCTAGCTCATTGAATGTATTCAAGTCACAGATAGATAGATTTTTAACCAATAAGGGAATTAAGGGTTACGGGGAGCGGGCGGGTAAGTGGAGCTGAGTCCACGGCCAGATCAGCCATGATCTTGTTGAATGGCGGAGCAGGCTCGAGGGGCTAGATGGCCTACTCCTGTTCCTAATTCTTATGTTCTTATGAGTACAACACGTTACCTCGTGGAGTCATCCATAAATACATTACAGATATATCAGTAACTTACATAGAATGCTTGCACCAGCGACTAAGAAATTAACATTTTGTCCAGCCAGTTATCAGTGACCCTAATGACTGCACTCAGTGGACATTGCCATAATATACTCTGTTTTGTTCACAAGATAATTATAGATGAGGAAGGCCATTTGACCCACCTTAAAATTCATCCATTACATATATCTTAATGTCCTCCCATTGTAGCATTGAATGCCTGAATTTACAGTCGGAGGCTTCTCGTGGGCGATGCCTCCGAACCGCAAGAAAAACATGAACCTAACTGATGGTTCCAGAGGTTCATAGACTCGCGGTCCTGGACTTCTCCGTGCCTGCATGCGTAAAGGCCCACGTATCCCAGAGGTGCATGCAGTTTGCAAGCACCCCTGCGATCACATGGGCCAGACCAACCAATCAAAAAGGGGGATCCCCATTGTGCTTATGGGGATTCCATTTGCGTACAGAATCCCCATACGCTAAGCATGAATAGGAATTCCTTAAAAATACACACCAATTAAATTAATGTAAATCATTAATTAAAATACACTTAAATATTTAAAATAAAATTTAATTTAAAAAAAAAGTCAACATTTTAAAGGAGCTACAAATAACCTATTACTAATTTTATAGTTTTTTTTATGTTTAAATAATTTTTAAAAATAATTTTAATATTTATTGTCACCCTTACACTGGTAAAAAGAAGGCCCTACACCCGCTTTTACCAGGCGTAAGAGTTTCACGGGCATTTGCTGGGCATTAGTTGTGCAAATAGCCTGACTTTCAGTCTGTGAATGTCCATTTCCCGGGATGCGATGGATTATAGAGCTGAAACTTGACACATCGCACACTCCGGTTTTTCGCGTAGCGCACGCAGGAACCCAGTGTTTCCTGGGCACTCACGATCATGTACGCACCGTCAACACAGTCATAGGCCCCGGAAAATCTAGGCCAATGTTTGTTATTATTGAATTTTTCATTTTAAGGACCTCAATTCGATCACCGTCGAACTTTCCAAACTCAGTGACATAAAAACCATCTTTGTGCAACCGGCCCTCATAATTTAAACCTTTAAAGCTTGGTATCATTCTGGTGCATCTGTGCTGTACCCGCTCCATGGATAGTACAGCTTTCCTGAGGGCCAATGCCCAAAACTAAATGTAGTACTTCAAATGGGGCCTGAGCAAGTGGCCGAAATTCAGGGTCTCCGAAAGACCCGTTACTGCCCGTTTGCGGCGGAATCCCATGGCCGCCACTTTGTGGTTAACTGACTGCCCCGACCCAAATTTAGGTTGTGGATTTTTCGGCCTTTCCCCACTTCTGCCCCACTGCTGCCGACCGCCGCAAGCACGTCGTCGAAGCACGCACCGCCGCTTTCCCTCACCTCCCTTTTATTCCGACCCAAATTCAGCAAAAAGAAATCGATGCCCTGCCGCACGGTGCCCCCGACAGCTTTTCCTGTTGGTGCACCTTGTCTCCTTTCTCTGGGCCATGGCATTGTGGCAGAAATGAAAGGGGAGGGCCAAATGCTGCAGACGCCATATAATTTTTTCGCCAACCAACTCCCATGTCGGCCGGACTATTGTGCCTCCCAGGTTCGGCCGGGTTGCCAACAGGCAGCCTGGCACCCCTTCTTTGGTGCCAGGGCGCTGGCTTCGCCAAAACCCGGTTAAAAAATGCCCGATTCTCTCCCCTTTAACGGAGGGGAGCGAGTGTGGTGACGCACACGTGCTGTGATGTCACTGTCATGCATTCAACTATCATTGTAACCCATGTATAAGCTGACCTAAGCTGTACACCTTGAGAACATTGACCACAAGGGGGTGAACTTGTGGGAGACACTGCTAACCTGGACTTTCAGGTATAAAAGGGGAAGCTCCACCCACCTTCATCACTTGAGGTCTTGGTAATAAAGGTAACTGGTCACAGAGTGACCTCTCAAGTATGGGCCTCGTGTGCATTTATACTGTCTAGTAAGGACATATCATTGGCGACGAGAAACTGGAATTTAAACCACGCGAGCATGGCCACTAGCAGCACAGAAGAGAGGTACTGTGTTGGTGATGATTGGGACAACTTTATTGAAAGACTACAGCAAAGTTTTGTCACTAAGGAATGGTTGGGACAGGATTCGGCCGACAAACGCAGGGCTCATCTCCAGACGGTTTGTGGATCCAGAACGTACTCCCTGATGAAGGATCTTCCAGCGCCAGAGATGCTGACGGACAAGACGTTCGAAGAGCTCAGTAAGTTGATCGGGGAACACCTTAAGTCGGCGAGCAGCATGTACATGGCGAGACACCGATTGTACACACACCGGCGGCGAGAAAGGCAAAGCGTTCCTGACTTTGTGGCAGATCTCCGGCAACTGGCGAGCCTATATAAGTTCCCAGATGCATGCAGAGAGGAGATGCTGTGAGCCTATTTTATTGAGGGCATCGGGCATGCTGGGGTTTTAAGGAAACTGATTGAGACCAAAGACTTGACCTTGGAAGCAGCGGCTCTGATAGCCCAGACACTTATCTCAGGGGAGGAAGAGACCAGAATGATGTATGACAAAAATCTTGGCTCAAATGCGGCAAACAACCAGGGAGTCAACATTGTTAACGCAGCACACAGTTCTCTAGGCAGACAAGGGCAATCAGACATGCCCCAGCATGTAGTCGAACCCAAAGGGGGAATTCAACAGAGACAATGGCTAGCTGAACGGCGATTCATGCCATCGCAATGGACAATGCAGCCAGTAATGGGGCCATCAAAACCTGTTAATGGTACGCTTAAGTACAGTTACAGAGACAGTCAGAGACGATCGACTGGTAATGGACCTTTTGTTTCCAACAACGGGCCCCCAGCCCATGCTGGAGGTGTGGAGGCAAACACCCAGCCAGAGCCTGCAGGTATCAGCAATATACCTGCAAAACTGCAACGTCAGCGGTCACTTGGCGCGTATGTGCAGGAAGCCTGCAGCCAGGTTGATGTACGAGGAGGACGGACCCGATGTAAGCCCTACGAGGCCAAATCAATGCTGGGGGAAATCGCTGGAAGCTGAAGTTCAGCGAGTTCATGTGGAGCACATATACAGTTCATATACCTGGACGTCACCGATAATGATGAAAGTGCTCCTCAATGGCATTCCAGTATTAATGGAGCTGGACATGGGGGCCAGCCAGTCCCTAATGAGTATCAAACATTACGAAAGGTTGTGGGTGTCCAAGGCCAATAGGCCAAAATTATTACCGATTGACGCACGGCTACGGGCATATACAAAGGAGATCATTCAGGTGCTAGGCAGTGCCACAGTAGTTGTAACCCACAAAGATTCGGAGAACAGATTGCCACTCTGGATTGTCCCGGGGGATGGTCCCGCACTACTGGGGAGGAGTTGGCTTGCTGTCTTGAACTGGAAATGGGGCGATGTCAATCTAATTTCTTCTGTGGAGCGAGTATCATGCTCACAGGTCCTGGACAAATTTGACTCATTATTTCAACCCTGCATTGGCACTTTCATGGGGGCCAAGCTAGTGATTCACATAAACCCGGATGCCAGGCCAGTACACCACAAGGCCAGAGCAGTGCTGTACGTGATGCGGGAAAAGATAGAATGCGAATTGGACCGCCTGCTGAGGGAAGGCATCATCTCGCCAGTCGAATTCAGTGACTGGGCGAGCCCGATCGTGCCGGTGCTCAAGGCGGATGGGTCGGTCAGGATATTTGGCGATTACAAAGCCACCATCAATCGGGTGTCACTCCAAGACCAATACCCGCTACCGAGAGCGGAGGACCTCTTTGCGACACTATCCGGTGGCAAACTTTTATCAAAATTGGACCTGATCTCAGCTTACATGACCCAGGAGCTGGCAAGTGAGTCGAAGAAGCTGACCACCATCACGACACACAAGGGGTTGTTTGAGTATAACAGATGTCCGTTCAGGATTCGTTCGGCTGCCGCGATATTTCAGCGAAACCTGGAAAGCCTCCTCCAGTCGATTCCAAGGACAGTGGTTTTTCATGACGACATCCTCATCACGGGTCGCGATACTGAAGAACACCTCCACAACCTGGAGGAGGTGCTACGCAGACTGGATCGGGTAGGGCTGCGACTGAAAAAGGCGAAGTGCATCTTCTTAGCTCCAGAGGTAGAATTCCTGGGGAGAAGGGTAGCAGCAGACGGGATCAGACCCACTGCGTCCAAAACGGAAGCGATCCAGAGAGCACCCAGACCCCGTAACATGATGGAGCTGCGTTCGTTCCTGGGGCTCCTGAATTTTTTTGGTAACTTTCTTTCCAAATTGAGCATGCTGTTAGAGCCGCTACACATGCTCCTACGTAAAGGTCGTGATTGGGTCTGGGGGGACAGCCAGGAAAGGGCTTTTGATATAGCACGCAACTTGTTATGCTCCAACAAACTGTTAACGTTATATGACCCGTGTAAGAAACTTGTTCTAACGTGCGATGCGTCGTCCTATGGGGCCGGTGTGTGTTGCAGCATGTGAATGCCAAAGATCAGTTACAGCCGGTAGCTTATGCCTCCAGAAGTCTGTCCCAAGCAGAAAGGGGCTACAGGATGGTAGAAAAGGAAGTGCTAGCATGTCTATATGCAGTAAAAAAAAAATACACCAGTCCCTGTTTGGCAAGAAATTTGAGCTGGAGACAGATCACAAACCCCTAACGTCCCCTTTGGCCGACAACAAGGCCATAAATGCAAATGCATCGGCCCGCATACAGAGGTGGGCACTTACGTTAGCCGCCTATGACTACACAATTCGGTACAGATCGGGCACTGAAAACTGCGCCAATGCACTCAGCAGGCTCCCACTAGCCACCACTGAGGGGGCAACTGAGCATGATGCTGAGATGGTCATGGCTGTTGAAGCTTTCGAAAGCGAAGGCTCACTTGTGACAGCCCGTCAGATTAAAGTTTGGACAAATAAAGACCCGCTACCGTCTTTAGTTAAGAAAAGTGTCCTGAATGAGGACTGGGTAGCCACGTACGGGGCATGCCCTGAGGAATTTAAACCTTTTCATAGGCACAAGGGTGAACTCTCAATTCAGGCCGATTGCCTACTGTGGGGAAATCTAGTAGTCATGCCCAAGATGGACAGAGAGGTGTTTATCAGAGAACTTCACAATGAGCATCCAGAGATTGTCATGATGAAGGCAATTGCCAGGTCACACGTTTGGTGGCCAGGGATAGATGCAGAACTTTGTGTTCGCAGGTGCAACACGTGTGCTCAGCTGGGCAATGGACCCAGGGAAGCCCCCCTTAGCCCCTGGTCCTGGCCCGCCAAGCCATGGTCACGCATTCATGTGGACTATGCAGGTCCTTTCATGGGAAAAATATTTTTGGTTGTAGTAGACGCCTACTCCAAATGGATTGAGTGTGCCATTTTAAATTCAAGCACATCCTCTGCCACGGTAGAAAGTCTACAGGCAATGTTCGCCGCCCATGGTCTACCGGATATCTTGGTCAGCGACAATGGCCCGTGCTTCACAAGCACTGAATTCCAGGACTTCATGGCAGGCAATGGAATCAACCATGTTAGAATGGCACCGTTCAAGCCGGCCTCAAATGGCCAGGCGAAACGAGCAGTGTAAATAATCAAATAGGAGATGCTCAGAATCCAAGGGGGTTCCCTACAAAGCCGCTTATCACGCCTCCTGTTGGCCAATAGATCCCGACCACACTCGCTCACAGGGGTTCCACCCGCAGAGCTGCTAATGAAAAGGATGCTCAAAACCAGGTTATCCCTTATACATCCTACTATGAAAGAAATTGTTGAGAGCAGGCGTCAGTCACAATGTGACTACCATGACAGGAATGCGAGGGCGCGATGCATTGATGTCAATAACCCTGTTTTTTGTCCTTAATTACGCTGCAGGGCCCAAATGGCTTGCAGGCACTGTGATTGCCAAAGAGGGGAATAGGGTTTTGGTAGTTAAACATACCAATGGACAAATCTGCCGCAAGCACGTGGATCAAACTAAAAGGAGGTTCAGCAACCCCATATAAGAAGCAGAGGAAGAACACGACGTAGATTTTACTCCACCACAGGTGACCGAACACCGGAACCAAGTGGAGGAGAGCCCAATCACTGTGGGCAGGCCTGAGGCACCGTAAACAGTAGACACTCAGGCCAGCACCCAACAACCGGAGCCCCAACTCAGGCGCTCTGCAAGGCAGCGTAAACCACCAGAGAGACTCAACCTGTGATCCCAATAAGACTTTGGGGGGGGAGGTGATGTCATGTATTCAACTATCATTGTAACCTATGGATAAGCTGACCTAAGTTGTACACCTTGAGAACACTGACCACAAGGGGGTGAACTTGTGGGAGACACTTCTAACCTGGACTTTCAGGTATAGAAGGGGAAGCTCCACCCACCTTCATCACTTGAGGTCTTGGTAATAAAGGTTACTGGTCACAGAGTGACCTTCTCTCAAGTATGGGCCTCGTGTGCATTTATACTGTATAGTAAGGACATATCAGTCACCACCGCGGCGGAGTTCCAATCCCACCCCAACTTTCACCTCTCAGCCTCATTTATTGCCACACCTCCACCCACTTTGTGACCGACTTCTGGTTCAAAGTAAAAAAAACCTTGAGTCCTGAAAATGGATCGGACGGCCGCCTGCACGCTCCCGGCTAAAAACAGATAAGAAATCATCGGTGCGCCAGCTTTCTGGTGTGTCTGAATTTCAGTCCCATGGCTCCGGATCATTTCTCCAGCAAAATGCAGAATGGACGATAGTTACGTACAAATTATATGCGTATAATCGATCCTATTCACTTAATGTCATGTATGTACATGCTGTTTCTAGCCACCAGATGGTGTCATTGTTGGAGGCCACTGAGCAGCACGCACATGGTGCTCCTCTGGTATAAAAGGGCTGCCATTTTGTGAGTCAAGCACTTTGGGCCATAATAAAGCAGAACAAGGTTGTACCTTGTTCAGTTAAACAGTATCTTTATTGCATATGCAACACTTATCAGCAATGCGATCTCCAGGCATGATTGATGGGGGAATTACCCAATCATCTCCATTCTGGCTGGGATCAGTGGCCTTACTATATGCAGCCACACTCTCTGAAGATTACAGAAGCAGACAGCAACAACTGACCTTAACGCTGTGTGTGCCATTACCAGCAAGAAAGAATCCAATAAGCATGCCACTGAGAAAAATGCTTCATTGACGTGACATTTGAACCTTTCTCAGACTGATGAGATTAAAGCTTCTACTTGTTGTTGGCAACTGCCCTACATAAAATGAGTTTGGGCAACCTTAATGTATTTCTTATTGGATGGAGACTGCAAAAAAACTTACCGTGATTGATCCATTTCCAACACAAAGATGAAAAATCCTTCATGGACAGTCTATGTGCTCAGTTTTACTTTTTAATTCATTTATTACCACGAGTGAAGAAACTTTGATATAAATGTGGCATGGTCAGCCTCAACAATGGAAAAAGTGGAGCCAAAAAGAATGCTTGTACAGGAACTGGGTCGTACAAGTGCAGTCGTCGGGTTTTGTTGAGGTTGGTGCAAAGTAGAATGAGCTTTTCCTGAATGTGCTATATACCTGACCGTGTTTTATTTTACCATTGTTTCATTGTCTGCAGTAACGTCACTCACTTTGAGTACAGAAAAAAAAACAAATTTTAAATGCATAACTGGATATTGAATATATGCAGGAAATGAACCACTAGCCAAGTAAGAGACTTAACTGTCTGATACGGCCTTGCTCAGCAGTCTGTGTGGCCCCCGGCCTGCGAGCACCATCGGAGCAGGCTGGGGAGCAGGGGGAGCAGCGGGGTGGCCTATCCCAGCAGTCTGTGCGGCCCCCTGCCTGCGAGCACCATCGGAGCAGGCCGGGGAGTGGAAGGAGCAGCGTGGCAGCCTATCCCAGCAGTCTGTGTGGCCCCCGGCCTGAGAGCACCATCGGAGCAGGCTGGGGAGCGGGGGGAGCAGCGGGGTGGCCTATTCCAGCAGTCTGTGCGACCCCTGGCCTGCGAGCACCATCGGAGCAGGCTGGGGAGCGGAAGGAGCAGCGTGGCAGCCTATCCCAGCAGTCTGTGCTGCCCCCGGCCTGCGAGCACCATCGGAGCAGGCTGGGGAGCAGGGGGAGCAGCGGGGTGGCCTATCCCAGCAGTCTGTGCGGCCCCCGGCCTGCGAGCACCATCGGAGCAGGCTGGGGAGCGGAAGGAGCAGCGTGGCAGCACACCACTCCGGGGAGCAGCACATGCTGGAGCAGGAGAGCAACGGCAAAGAAGAGTGATGTGTGCGGTCCAGGTCAGTGATTGGAGCGTAGGCAGGTACAGCAGGAACAGCGAGATCGGGGCAAAGGAGCGGCGAGAGATTGTAGAGGGACATGATCGGAGCCCAGAAGAGTCGAGGGCCCAGGGGCAGCACGGGCCAGCCCACACTGCGAAATGTGTGCGCACTAGGTCCGTGCAGCAGAGCAGGTCTCCAGTCGTCCTGGTTAATCCTTGCCACTGGACCAAGACCTAGCTTTGTCAAGCCTGTGTGGTGGCTGGTGTGCAACGGCCACCACACGTTAAAAAAATCCACGCACAGGCATCTTCCACCCATCAGGATGTCGTTCTGGAATATTAGGTCCATCATTGAAACACCTGTGAACCTTTTGAGGTGGAAGTAAGTCGTCCTCGACTCGAGGGACTGCCTATGGGAACCTCAGTGTGTGTTACACTAAGCAGCATTGTTTCAGGGTTTATTTTTCATCATCCAACAATTCCTGACAGCGATCCTCTGTTAAAGCCAACGCAGCATAAATGTATATTTTAAAATATAATCAAATAATTAAACCATGTGTAAATAGAGGATCCTGCACTGAGAATCTGTGATTGAGGTTCTTTGCACATGTAAAAGGCTCATATTTCTTGAGTGTCACAGATAGGTGAGATACAACAGCTTTTGTAAGAAGTGACTGCAATCGTTCATTAAAAGTACATTTTTTTGAAATAGTAATAAATTTACTTCAAAATGACTTGCATATATATTTAAAAACTAATGATCAGTGTTATGGATTTAATTTACTTTCACTCGTATTTTCTAAAGGGCTATTTTACAGCACAAAGACGAAGGATTCTTCATAGCAGTCTGTGAGTTAGTTTTTATTTATTCATTCATTTATTTTCACGAGTGAGGAAACTACACTATGTAAGTGAGTTATAGTCAATCTCAGGACTGGAAATTAAATAGCTGTCACACAGCCCTGTATTAAAAGAATTCTGGTTATATATTCTGCAGAATAATGGCTGGCTGGGAGTGTTTGAAGAGTGTAATTCAATTGAGCAGTGACTGTTCTGTTGTTGTGACCTGCGTGAGAACACCTCCGCAGGTCGGGGCTATAAAGAGAGCTGGAGCAGGCCACTACACTTCCAGCGCAAGCTGCTCCAAGTGTACGACGGCTTTGAGCTGGCTGACGTCATCAGGACCCAGGTTGCCGTTTGGAGCGTGGGCAGGAGCATCGACAGGGCCCAGGTACAGCAGAGGTGCCGGAAGGACGAGGCGGAGGTGCGGCGAGTGATCGAGGCGGAGGAGCGCTGAGGGATTGTGGTTGATATTCGATGGGTGATCATGGTGGAGGTTCAGCGAATGTTTGGTGCGGAGATGCAGCGGGAGATCATGGCGAAGGTGCAGCGAGTGTTTTGTGGTGGAGGAGCGGCGAGAGGTCGTGACGGAGAAGCGGAAGATGAGGGTACGGGGCCCAGAAGAGGCGAGGGCCCAGGGGCAGCACGGGCCAGCCCACACTGCAATATGTGTGCGCACTAGGTCCGTGCAGCAGAGCAGGTCTCCAGTCGTCCTGGTTAACCCTTGCCACTGGATAAAGGCCTAGCTCTGTCAAGCCCGTGTGGTGGCTGGTGTGCAACGGTCACCACACGTTAAAAAAATCCACGCACAGGCATCTTCCACCCTTTCAACTGGAGTTTAGGACTGGAACATCGGGTCCTTCATTGAAACATCTGTGAACTCGTGGAAGCAAGTCACTCTCGTTCGAGGGACCACCTATGATGGTGATGATGATGAGTCATCAGAAGCTAGACATTGTGCTATATGCTAAACAGGCAGACTCTTATTTTCAGCCTGAGTTCCTATATTACTCGGAGAAGACTTCTCTGCCTACAGGCAGTAAATTTGCTTTATCATTTTCTAGAATTTGGTAGAGGGAGAATTAGAGAGAACCTCTTTTTTACTGGCATTTTATTTATCCTGAGGGATAAGAACATAAGAAATAGGAACAGGAGTAGGCCATACAGCTCCTCGAGCCTGCTCCGCCATTCAATAAGATCATGGCTGATCCGATCATGGACTCAGCTCCACTTCCCTGCCCATTCCCCATAACCCCTTATCCCCTTATTGTTAAGAATCTGTCTATTTCTGTCTTAAATTTATTCAATGTCCCAGCTTCCACAGCTCTCTGAGGCAGCGAATTCCACAGATTTACAACCCTCGGAGAGAGGAAATTTCTCCTCATCTCAGTTTTAAATGGGCGGCCCCTTATTCTAAGATCATGCCCTCTAGCTCTAGTCTCCCTCATCAGTGGAAACATCCTCTCTCCGTCCACCTTGTCAAGCCCCCTCATAATCTTATACGTTTCAATAAGATCACCTCTCATTCTTCTGAATTCCAATGAGTAGAGACCCAACCTACTCAACCTTTCCTCAACCCCCTCATCTCCTGAATCAACCGAGCGAACCTTCTCTGAACTGCCTCCGCAGCAAGTATATCCTTTCGTAAATATGGAAATCAAAACTGCACGCAGTACTCCAGGTGTGGCTTCACCAATACCCTGTATAACTGAAGCAAGACCTCCCTGCTTTTATACTCCATCCGCTTCACAATAAAGGCCAAGATTCCATTTGCCTTCCTGATCACTATCTGTACCTGCATACTAACCTTTTGTGTTTCATGCACAAGTACCCCCAGGTCCCGCTATACTGCGGCACTTTGCCCTGTGTCCGGTAAATGAGGCTTTCCACATCTGCCAGCACTTGAAATTGGGCTTATGGTGTGGATTGGGCCTGTGCAGGTGCTACTGGTGATTGTGCTGCTGGTTTCTCAGTTGCTGCCCTTGGAAACCCTGATCCCAGAGAAAAAGTAAAGTCATGGAGAGCTATTTAATAAAGTTATGGGTTGTCACCTATGTCATGGTCATAGCGAACGCACCTACAGCCACATCTTGTACGTTGTGTGCTTAGCACCATGCTCTGATTGTATGTACATTTTTATACAAAAACTAAATCGAGTTAACACAGTCAGGGTTCTATAAATGGGTTTCACCAATGCTATAGACGCTATGGGGTAGAAATTCAGGCCTGCCGGAAAGCTGCTACACCTGCCACTTTTAAAGTTTTTTTTACGCAGCGCTGGATGAGTCGCCTCTTTCGCAAAATTGAGCTCTTTGTCATTTTTTTCAAGCGGACCGGAAGTCGGTCATAATGGGGACGGAAGTGGGCGGTGAGCAGATCAACCGCGAGAGGGGCGGAAGTGAGGGCGGGATGGAGTCTCCGCGCTGTCAATCATCAGCGGAGTGGTGATGATGTCACGCCGCGTATGTGTCACCACGTCCCTCCCCTTCACTTAAAGGGGAGAGCCTTTACTATTTTAAAACTTCGGTCCACTGGTCTACCAGGGAGGGTTTCGGCCGGGCTAGCGGCCAGGCACCCAAGAGGGGGGGAGGGGTGCCAGGCTGTCTGTTGGCGGCCCGGCCGACCCCAGGGGCATAATTGTCGGCCGACAGAAAAATACATGGTGGCCGCGGCAATGAGCCCTCCCCTTTAATAACCACCGTGCTGCCATGTCCCACACACTGAAAGTAAGGTGCACCGACAGAAAAAGCTGTCGGAGACACCGCGCGGCGGAGCCACGATTTCTCCAGCTGAATTTGGGTGGCGGTGTGGGAGATCGGTGGTGCGCGCTTTGATGACACACTTAGGACGGTCGGCAGCAGCGGGGCGGGAGTGCAGATCGCCGGAAACCCCCTGAGGTGAATTTTGCTGGCGGCGGCCATTCGACTCCGTCACACGGCCGCCACTTTCCGGCGGTAAGAGGCATTTTCGGAAGGCTGAATTTTGGCCCATATATCTCCCTTCCAAGAATTAACCGTTGTTTTGCTACACTTTCCTCTGCGGAATGGTTTCGGGTTGTGAGATCTTTCTCCAGTGATTCCACCAGCAAGTTGTACTATGTCCTGGTATTTCCTTGCTGCAGGATATTGGAGAAGGGTTGTCAGGACTGATTGCAACTTGTTCAATTGTTCAAAGTAATTATTGAAAATAACTTTTGTTTGATAGCTTGACTGAGGAGCAATAAATTGTCACTTGAAACATGAGGAATTTGCATTCTAACAACAAGCAGTCACTGAAAATAGCGTTGACACATACAGACAAGTCACTCCCACTGATATATAGGGATGTCAATGTGAAAAATCTGTTTATTTCCAAGTCGCATGAGGTCATTTAGGTCTGTTTTTCAGGGTGTGTTTCTACTGCAACTTTTAATATGGTGGAATTTTGCATTAGGATGGAGAATGAAACAGTTAATTCAGAGACCATGGTCCAAAACTTAAAGAAGGGTAACTTTGAAGGTATGAGGCGTGAATTGGCTAGGATTGCTTGGCGAATGATACTTAAGAGGTTGACTGTGGATGGGCAATGGCAGACATTTAGAGACCGCATGGATGAACTACAACAATTTTACATTCCTGTATGGCATAAAAATAAAAAAGGGAAGGTGGCTCAACCGTGGCTATCAAGGAAAATCAGGGATAGTATTAAAGCTAAGGAAGTGGCATACAAATTGGCCAGAAATAGCAGCGAACCCGGAGACTGGGAGAAATTAGGGCAGGGAAAATGGAGTACGAGATGAAGCTTGCAGGGAACATTAAGACGGATTGCAAAAGTTTCGATAGATATGTAAAGAGAAAAAGGTTAGTAAAGACAAACGTAGGTCCCCTGCAGTCAGAATCAGGGGAAGTCATAACGGGGAACAAAGAAATGGCGGACCAATTGAACAAGTACTTTGGTTCGGTATTCACTAAGGAGGACACTAACAACCTTCCGGATATAAGAGGGGTCAGAGGGTCTAGTAAGGAGGAGGAACTGAGGAAAATCCTTATTAGTCGGGAAATTGTGTTGGGGAAATTGATGGGATTGAAGGCCGATAAATCCCCAGGTCCTGATGGACTGCATCCCAGAGTACTTAAGGAGGTGGCCTTGGAAATAGCGGATGCATTGACAGTCATTTTCCAGCATTCCATTGACTCTGGATCAGTTCCTATCGAGTGGCGGGTAGCCAATGTAACCCCACTTTTTAAAAAAGGAGGGAGAGAGAAAACAGGGAATTATAGACCGGTCAGCCTGACATCGGTAGTGGGGAAGATGATGGAATCAATTATTAAGGATGTCATAGCAGCGCATTTGGAAAGAGATGACATGATAGGTCCAAGTCAGCATGGATTTGTGAAAGGGAAATCATGCTTGACAAATCTTCTGGAATTTTTTGAGGATGTTTCCAGTAGAGTGGACAAGGCAGAACCAGTTGATGTGATATATTTGGACTTTCAGAAGGCTTTCGACAAGGTCCCACACAAGAGATTAATGTACAAAGTTAAAGCACATGGGATTGGGGGTAGTGTGCTGACATGGATTGAGAATTGGTTGTCAGACAGGAAGCAAAGAGTAGGAGTAAATGGGTACTTTTCAGAATGGCAGGCGGTGACTAGTGGGGTACCGCAAGGTTCTGTGCTGGGGCCCCAGCTGTTTACAGTGTACATTAATGATTTAGACGAGGGGATTAAATGTAATATCTCCAAATTTGCGGATGACACTAAGTTAGGTGGTAGTGTGAGCTGCGAGGAGGATGCTATGAGGCTGCAGAACGACTTGGATAGGTTAGGTGAGTGGGCAAATGCATGGCAGATGAAGTATAATGTAGATAAATGTGAGGTTATCCACTTTGGTGGTAAAAACAGAGAGACAGAATATTATCTGAATGGTTTCAGATTAGGAAAAGGGGAGGTGCAACGAGACCTGGGTGTCATGGTACATCAGTCATTGAAGGTTGGCATGCAGGTACAGCAGGCGGTTAAGAAAGCAAATGGCATGTTGGCCTTCATAGCGAGGGGATTTGAGTACAGGGGCAGGGAGGTGTTGCTACAGTTGTACAGGGCATTGGTGAGGCCACACCTGGAGTATTGTGTACAGTTTTGGTCTCCTAACCTGAGGAAGGACATTCTTGCTTTTGAGGGAGTGCAGCGAAGGTTCACCAGACTGATTCCCGAGATGGCGGGACTGACCTATCAAGAAAGACTGGATCAACTGTGCTTGTATTCACTGGAGTTCAGAAGAATGAGAGGGGACCTCATATAAATGTTTAAAATTCTGATGGGTTTAGATAGTTTAGATGCAGGAAGAATGTTCCCAATGTTGGGGATGTCCAGAACCAGGGGTCACAGTCTAAGGATAAAGGGTAAGCCATTTAGGACCGAGATGAGGAGAAACTTCTTCACCCAGAGAGTGGTGAACCTGTGGAATTCTCTACCACAGAAAGTTGTTGAGGCCAATTCACTAAATATATTCAAAAAGGAGTTCGATGTAATCCTTACTACTGGGGGGATCAAGGGGTATGGCGAGAAAGCAGGAATGGGGTACTGAAGTTGCATGTTCAGCCATGAACTCATTGAATGGCGGTGCAGGCTAGAAGGGCCGAATGGCCTACTCCTGCACCTATTTTCTATGTTTCTATGTTTCTATGTTTAAGTATTGCTATGACGTATTTTTCACTTCGAGGATGTTTCCCCTCGTGGGGGAATCTAGAACTAGGGGGTATAAGGGATCGCTCATTTAAGACGGAAATGAGGAGGAATTTCTTCTCTCAGAGGATCATGCGCCCTAGAAATTGTTTACCCCAGGGAGCTGTGGAGCTGGGTCATCGAATGTATTTAAGGTGGAGATAGAAAGTTTCTTGAACTTTTAGGGAGTAAAGGGTTATGTTGAGCGGTCAGGTAAGTGGAGCTGAGGCCAAGATCGGATCAGCCATGATCTTATTGAATGGCGGAGCAGGCTCGAGGTGCCAAATGGCCTAACCCTGCTCCTATTTCTTATGTTCTTATTTATGTTCACTTTGAAGCATCATTACTGGTTATGGTATAACTCCAGAATCACACTCTGACTCCAGAAGGAAACAACATGAAAGCTGGTGAAGGAAGCCCTCTCACACTGCTTGGCAATGCCGCAGTCCTGTGTCAAACTGGGCTTTAATGTGGCGAGTGACAGCAGCACCATTGTGTACTACCTGTGCTGTGTATACTTCTAGGTTTAGGTCTGTCACTTATACAGTTCCTCTCTCACTGGTATATAGTAACATTTCTATTGTGATAACAGAGTCTTTGGAACTGAATTGGAAGTCTGCATCCCATCTGGTTAAGCAGTATCTGATAATCACTGCTCCAAATTAGTGCCACAATCAAATAACATCAAGCATTTACGAGCAAGGAAATTAATTCCAACAATCCCAAATGGAATTTGTACCATGCCACTTGCCCCATTCCCCCGGAATTTCTCATTGCACTACAGGCACCCTAACATATAAGATCATCAGAATATCAATCCAAGGGGGACCGCTCTAGAATCTGGGGAATTTTGGAAGAGCACAATCAATGCAGCCACTATCTCTGCAGCCACCTCTTTTAAAACCCTAGGAAATATGTCATTGGGCCCTGGGAATTTGACTCAGCAAAGTGCTCGTTATCCACGTTATGTGCGGGGCGAGTCTATCACCGGCTCCCTGCCCTGTACAAGTGTCCCGCGGGGCTTACTGGATAGCACAAATGTGCTAAGTTAATTTTTGCACCTTTACTGCGGACCTGGCTGAAACAGCTCCCTCGGCATAGAATTGAGATCAAACCTGGTACCTTCCGTGCTCCATATGGCTCAGTGACTCACTGAGATGTTGGATAAGTCCTAGGTTTATATGTCAATATCACCTATACTGTGAAAGTGCCATTAAGTGAAGCACTTCGATGATGTATGTATCTTTTGGGGCTGCGGGGGGAGAACGGAACAAGATGGTTAATTATGCCTAACTGTAGGCATGGGCGTTCTATACAACAATAGCACATTTCAGCCCATTTAAAGCTCAATCTTAATCACAGTAGTTTGTCCACAGCTGCCATCAGGTGGACAGACTGGGTATAACAGAGTTAACATGATTCATGCTTAATATGTTAATCATTTGAGGACTATCAAAAATAGCGAGTTGCGGCGAATATTTGTGGCAGAGGAGCAGCGAGAGATCGTGGCAAAGGTGCGGCAAATGAGGGTACGGGGCCCAGAAGAGCCGAGGGCCCAGGGGCAGCACAGACCAGCCCACACTGTGATATGTGTGCGCACTAGGTCCGTGCAGCAGAGCAGGTCTCCAGTCGTCCTGCTTAACCCTTGCTACTGGATAAAGGCCTAGCTCTGTCAAGCCCGTGTGGTGGCTGGTGTGCAACGGTCACCACACGTTAAAAAAATCCACACACAGGCATCTTCCACTCTTTCAACTGGAGTTCAGGACTGGAACATCGGGTCCTTCATTGAAACCTCTGTGAACTCATGTGGAAGCAAGTCATCCTCATTCGAGGGACCGCCGATGATGATGGTCAAAAATTAATCCACAATTAATCTCGCCATTAACAATTAAACATCCCTCCCTCCCTCCATCATCAGCGTATCGTGGTTACAGTATATACTACTATAGGATGCACTGCAGAAACTCACCAAGGCTTCTTCACCTCCCAAATCCGTGACCTCCACCACCTCGAAGACAAGGGCAGCTGATACACCATCATCCGCCAAGTTCCCCTCCAATTCACACACATCCTGACTTGGAAATATATTGCCGTTCCTTCATCAGCGCTGGGTCAAATTCCCACCTAACAGAATTGGGGGAATACCTTCGTCACGCAGACTGCAGAGGTTCATGTCGAAGGCGGCTTACCACCACCGTCGCACGGTCAACTGTGGATGGGCAATAATTGTGGCGTTGCCAGTGGCAACACTCTGACCCCAGGCCATGATTGGGGACCCATGGAGCAGCAGCCTCATGGGGCCTACGGCTGATGGAGAGACAGCCTGCAACAGGCCTCCCACTCTGTGATGAACACTACTGACAGACACTGCTGAACTCACACTCTATTGTCACCCTGGCAACGGCGCATATGCATAGACCACACATCTGCACACGTGCAGAAAGAGGACAATGTTTGCACATCCTTGGATATAACTGCCGCATGTGCACAGGATCTTATGGTGAGGAATGCGAGGTTAAACAGATATTCTTACAGGGCTTGACAGGGTAGATCCAAGGAAGATGTTTCCCGTGGTTGTGGAGTCCAGAACCAGGGGCCACAGTCTCAGAATCAGGGGTCGGCCATTTAGGACTGAGATGAGGAGAAATTTCTTCACTGTGGGCTGTGGAGGCTCAGTCGTTGAGTATATTCAAGACAGAGATCGATAGACTTTGGGACATTAAGGGAATCAAGGGATATGGGGATAGTGCAGGAAAGTGGAGTTGAGGTAGAAGATCAGCCATAATCTTATTGAATGGCGGAGCAGGCTCGAGGGCCGAATGGCCTACTCCTGTTCCTAATTCTTAGGTTCTTACGTTAAAATTTGTTGAGCACTCGCTCAAAAGTCATGCTCAAAAATGTCACGATGTAACATTTAGAATTAATATTTGTAGAAGATTGAATAATAATAATGGATGGTCATTTATAAGATCTCATCAAAAATAGGTTGAAGAATGAAACAAGATTTTGCATTCCACATATGTAGCTTCGATTACTTTACATACACCTTGAATATTTCAATTCCACAACTTTTGTTCATTATCCTGAAGTGCGTGACTCCTGCTGGGGAAGTTTCTGAGCCATCGCTTCTCTCCACAGTTGGCTGTCTTCATTTCTTTAGCCTAGATACTATGGCCTCACTTGCGAGGCCTCCGATCTCACACTCTGCTGGTCTTTGATCTCCCCCCCCACTCCGGCCTCCGATCTCCCACCCCCAGCCTCCGGATTCCAATGCTCCTCCTCCCCCCCACCCCCCGCCCTTCCAGTGGCCTCACTCCCTCCCGCATATCCGCTCCATGGTTGGGGCCTTGTGCCAGAGGCCTACGCACCCGACAGCCGGCCAGCCTCTCAATCTGGCTGGCTGCGCTGGGAAACAGAGAAAAACAATGTTAATCAGGTCCTGCCGTTAAATTCGGCAACCCCTCCCACCTTCCGCACCTGGCCCCCGCGCCCCCCCCCCCGCGCCCCACCCCACCGGCACCCCCCCCCGCACCTTGCCCCCTACCCCTGTTCCCTCACCGATGACTAAAGATGCAGCATGTCCTTTCCTTTCTGCCTACCCAAAAATGAAATTTATTTGTGTGCTGGAACTTGATTGATGTTTGTTGATGTTGCTACTGGCAATGCCGGCTTGCTATACAGACTGAGAAATAATTCTTCAATCACAATTCTTGAGTCCTGTATTACTTACCGAAGTTACTTTCCTTTTCTCCCTGAACCATTAGCCTGCCTATCGTTGGTGTCCAGTATTTACTGTATTTATGTTTCAGATTTTCTACACTTGCATTTTATTTTTCTTCTTGACTAATACTGGCCTGACCTGTGCAATGGGGGACGGACCGGATCGGATCGGGTGCCCGTTTTACACCCTGCCCGACATTACATAGGATATATGGCACAGAATCAGGCCATTCGGCCCAACCAGTCAATGCCGTCGTTTATGCTCCACTCGAGCCTCCTCCCGTCTTTCCTCATCTAACTCTATCAGCATAACCCTCTATTCCCTTCTCCCCCATATGCTTGTCTAGCCTCCACTTAAATACATCGATACTATTCACTTCAACCACTCCCTGTGGTAGAGAGTTCCACATTCTCACCACTCTCTGGGTAAAGAAGTTTCTTCTGAATTCCCTATTGGATTTCTTGGTGACTATCTTATATTGATGGCCTCTAGTTATGCTCTTCCCCACAAGTGGAAATGCTGTCTCTCTGTCTACGCTACCAAAACATTTCATAATTTTAAAGTCATCTATTAGTTCAAGAGAAAAGTCACCCAGCCTGTACATCCTTTCCTGATGTGTATAAGCTTGCATTTCTGGTATCATCCTTGTAAATATCAGCCTTGATCGTATTGAATGGCGGAGCAGGCTCAAGGGGCCATATGGCCTACTCCAGCTCCTATCTCTTATGTTCTTAAATCTATTTTGCACCCTCTCCAGTGCCTCTATATCCTTTTTATAATATGGCGACCAGAACTGAACGCAGTACTCCAAGTGTGGCCTAACCAAGGTTTGATACAAGATTAGCATAACTTCTCTACTTTTCAATTCTATCCCACTAGAAATAAATCCTAGTGCTTGGTTTGATTTTTTTAGCCTTATTAATTTGCATCACTACTTTTAGTGATTTCTGTATTTAAGAACATAACATAAGAATTATGAGCAGGAGTAGGCCATTCAGCCCCTCGAGCCTGCTCCGCCATTCAATAAGATCTTGGCTGATCTTCTACCTCAACTCCACTTTCCCGCACTATCCCCAAATCCCGTGATTCCTTTAATATCGAAAGTACCATTTGCTTTATTAATCACTTGCTGTACCTGCATGTTATCTTTCAGTGATTGGTGTACAAGGACACCCAGGTCCCTCTGAACACCAACATTTCCCAATCTCTCACCGTTTAAAAAATACTCTGCTTTTCTATTTTTCCTCCCAAAGTGGATAACTTCACATTTAAGAACATAAGAAATAAGAGCAGGAGTAGGCCATTTGGCCCCTCGAGCCTGCTCCGCCATTCAATAAGATCATGGTTGATCTGATCATGGGCTCAGCTCCACTTCCCTGTCTGCTCCCCATAACCCTCTACTCCCTTATTGTTCAAAAATCTGTCTGTCCCCGCCTTAAATATATTCAATGTCCCAGCTTCCACAGCTCTTTGGGGCAGAGAATTCCACAGATTTACAACCCTCTGAGAGAAGAAATTCCTCCTCATCTCAGTTTTAAATGGGCGGCCTCTTATTCTGAGACTATGTCCCCTAGTTTTAGTTTCACCTATGAGTGGAAATATCCTCTCTGCATCCACCTTGTCGAGCCCCCTCATTATCTTATATGTTTCAATAAGATCACCTCTCATTCTTCTGAACTGCAATGAGTATAGGCCCAATCTACTCAACCTATCTTCATAAGTCAACCCCGTCATCTCCGGAATCAACCTAGTGAACCTTCTCCACATTATATTCCATTTGCCATGTTCTTGCCCACTCACTTAGCCTGTCTATATCCCCTTGAAGCCTCTTTGCATCCTCCTCACAACTTACATTTCCACCTAGCTTTGTATCATCAGCAAACTTGGATATATTACATTTGGTCCCCTCATCCAAATCATTGATATAGATTGTACTCCCTTTGTACTCCCAGATCCTCTACCCCATTTAGATTCTTAATTTCCAAGTAATATGTGACTTCCTTATTTTTTTCACCAAAATCTAATACCTTGCACTTATCTGTGTTGAGATTTATTTGCCAATTATATGCCCATTCTGAAAGTTTATTAATGTCCTGTAATTTATTGCATCCCCCTCAGTATTGACTATCCGACCAATTTGGTGTCATCTGCAAATTTAGAAATTGTGTTTTTGATTCCAATGTCTAAATAGTTAATATAAATTGTGAGCAACAGTGGTCCCAGCACTGATCCTTGTGGGACCCCACCTTCCACCTTCTACCCCTGTGAATAGCTACCCTTTACCCCTACTCTCTGCTTTCTCCCTTGCAGCCAGCTAGCGATCCATTCTGCGATTAGTCGCCTGACTCCGCATGCTCTGACCTTGTTCATTAATTACTTTCCATTGGCTGCGTGGGCGGGGTGTAGAGCGGGTGGCCAATCGCAAACCATCAGCTTCCCGGGCGGGTCCCCCATCTGCTTTTTAGGCCCCTTTTAAGGTGGCGACTTTCCTGTGCAGAAATGTCACAACCAATACACACAGCAGTGCACACAACCAAGTGGTTACAGATGGCACAACTGAGATAGTCATAAACTGGACACAGCTGCTTTTTCACAGATGGCACACCAGCTGATTGGCACAATTCAGACAGGGGTGGCAGGCGCCAAGGCTATTATACATGCCAAAGTAAGCATGATTGGAACAGAAGGCACATTAGGCTTTACTGATGAAGGTAGCCTGATTGGCACTGACAACCATGAAGTAGATTTTGTACACTGAGGAAAGCTGACAGACTTGGAGTCACAACATTATTATAGAGAATTGATCTCTTGTTTTGGCCAGTACAGATTAACTTTCTTACTCTGGCATCTACTGGAGGTCTAATGATGGAGGAAGAGAAGATAGACCCCTGGAACAGAAGAGACCATTGTTTCCTGCCCATTCTATTTAAATCCTCATCCAGAGCCCACGTCTGGGCCATTTCATCCCTTTCCTGACTCAAAACACTTCTAGGACAAATTTTAAAAGAATGGCGAGTTAGTACATCAATTTCTTTTAGCATGATCTCTTTAACATGTACCCATACGCATCATGTAAATTAATTCACTATTTTAACTTTCACACAGGGATGAGGGACTTCAGTTCCGTGGATAGACTGGAGAAGCTGGGGTTGTTCTCCTTAGACCAGAGAAGGTTGAGAGGAGATTTGATCGAGGTGTTCAAAATCATGAGGGTCTGGACAGAGTAGATAGAGAAAAACTGTTCCCATTGGCGGAAGGGTCGAGAACCAGAGGACACAGATTTAAGGTGATTGGCAGAAGAACCAAAGGCGACATGAGGAAAAACTTTTTATGCAGCGAGTGGTTAGGATCTGGAATGCACTGCCTGAGAGGGTGGTGGAGGCAGACTCAATCGCGGCTTTCAAAAGGGAATTGGATAAGTACCTGAAGGGAAAGAAATTTGCAGGGCTACGGGGAAAGGGCGGTGGAGTGGGACTGGCTGAAGTGCTCTTGCAGAGAGCCGGCATGGGCTCGATGGGCCGAATGGCCTCCTTCTGTGCTGTAACTGTTCTATGATTTTAAATCTAAGTAATCTTTATTTCCAGTCATTTACTTGTTCATCAAGGAGTTCTAAAAATTCAATGAGAGAAGACTGAGCTGACTAGAGTGGAACTCACCAGGTCAGTGTAATTGCAGGATTGGAAGATGTTTTTGGTTTTAGGGGCTCTGATTCAAAGGACCACTACTTCATTAAAACAAATTGTTGGTTTATTTATTTTTTGGTCAACCAGATATCGGAGATATTCAGAAAGCCAGCACCATATTTAGCCAAGAGATCGACCCATGTAGAATTTCTGATGAAAGATCACTGACCAGAAACATAAGAACATAAGAAACAACAACAGGAGTAGGCCATTCGGCCACTCGAACCTGCTCTGCCATTCAATAAGATCATGGCTGATCTGATCATGGACTCAGCTCCACTTCCCCGCCCGCTCCCCATAACCCTTTATTCCCTTATCGCTCAAAAATCTGTCCATCTCCGCCTTAAATATATTCAGTGACCCAGCCTCCACAGCTCTCTGGGGCAGAGAATTCCACAGATTTACAACCCTCTGAGAGAAGAAATTCCTCCTCATCTCAGTTTTAAATGGGTGGCCCCTTATTCTCAGACTATGTCCCCAATTCTAGTCTCCTCATGAGTGGAAATATCCTCTCTGCATCCGCCTTGTCGAGCCCCTCATTTTCTTATGTTTCAATAATATCACCTCTCATTCTTCTGAACTCCAATGTGTATAGACCCAACCTACTCAACCTGTCGGGCAGTCCGAGGAGCGTCGAGAGAGGCGGGAGTTGGCGAGAGGCAGCGGCCTATAAAGGCTCAGCAGTCGGGCAGTCCGGGGAGCGTCGAGAGAGGCGGGAGTCGGCGAGAGGCAGCGGCCTATAAAGGCTCAGCAGTCGGGCAGTCCGAGGAGCGTCGAGAGAGGCGGGAGTTGGCGAGAGGCAGCGGCCTATAAAGGCTCAGCAGTCGGGCAGTCCGAGGAGCGTCGAGAGAGGCGGGAGTCGGCGAGAGGCGGGGCTTCTACAGCTCCAGCGGGGAGAGAAAGCAAAAAAGAAGTAGAAAGAAATCAAAAGGTGACGTCACAGCCAAGGGGGTAAGTGATTGGCTGGTGATTGGTGAGTAGCTTTTCTTTTTCTTTCTTTTTTATATCAGTCAGTAACTTTTAACATTGTTGTTGCCAATTTAAGTGTATCTAAGGGTTAAGTCATGGCAGGGAAGCTCGGTCACGTGATATGCTCCTCCTGTACCATGTGGGAACTCAGGGACACTTCCGGTGTCCCTGACGACTACATCTGCGGGAAGTGTATCCGCCTCCAGCTCCTGACGGACCGCGTTGCGGAATTGGAGCTGAGGGTGGATTCACTCTGGAGCATCCACGATGCTGAGAATGACGTGAGTAGTACGTGTAGCGAGTTGGTCTTACTGTAGGTGAAGGGCCCACAGCCAGCTAGGGAATGGAAGACCAACAGGAAGAGTAGTGCAAGGAAGGTAGTGCAGGGGTCCCCTGTGGTCATCCCCCTGCAAAACAGATACACTGCTTTGAGTACTGTTGAGGGGGATGACTCATCAGGGGAGGGCAGCAGCAGCCAAGTTCATGGCACCGTGGCTGGCTCTGTTGCACAGGAGGGCAGGAAAAAGAGTGTGAGAGCGATAGTGATAGGGGATTCAATTGTAAGGGGAATAGATAGGCGTTTCTGCGGCTGCAACCGAGACTCCAGGATGGTATGTTACCTCCCTGGTGCAAGGGTCAAGGATGTCTCGGAGTGGGTGCAGGACATTCTAAAAAGGGAGGGAGAACAGCCAGTTGTCGTGGTGCACATTGGTACCAACGACATAGGTAAAAAAAGGGATGAGGTCCTACGAAACAAATTTAAGGAGCTAGGAGCTAAATTTAAAAAGTAGGACCTCAAAAGTAGTAATCTCGGGATTGCTACCAGTGCCACGTGCTAGTCAGAGTAGGAATCGCAGGATAGCGCAGATGAACACGTGGCTTGAGCAGTGGTGCAGCAGGGAGGGATTCAAATTCCTGGGGCATTGGAACCGGTTCTGGGGGAGGTGGGACCACTACAAACCGGACGGTCTGCACCTGGGCAGGACCGGAACCAATGTCCTAGGGGGAGTGTTTGCTAGTGCTGTTGGGGAGGAGTTAAACTAATATGGCAGGGGGATGGGAACCAATGCAGGGAGACAGAGGGAAACAAAAGGGAGACAAAAGCAGAAGTCAGAAAGGAGATGAGTAAAAGTGGAGGGCAGAGAAACCCAAGGCAAAGAACAAAAAGGGCCACTGTACAGCAAAATTCTAAAAGGACAAAGGGTGTTAAAAAAACAAGCCTGAAGACTTTGTGTCTTAATGCAAGGAGTATCCGTAATAAGGTGGATGAATTAACTGTGCAAATAGATGTTAACAAATATGATGTGATTGGGATTACGGAGACGTGGCTCCAGGATGATCAGGGCTGGGAACTCAACATCCAGGGGTATTCAACATTCAGGAAGGATAGAATAAAAGGAAAAGGAGGTGGGGTAGCATTGCCGGTTAAAGAGGAGATTAATGCAATAGTTAGGAAGGACATTAGCTGGATGATGTGGAATCTATATGGGTAGAGATGCAGAACACCAAAGGGCAAAAAACGTTAGTGGGAGTTGTGTACAGACCTCCAAACAGTAGTAGTGATGTTGGGGAGGGCATCAAACAGGAAATTAGGGGTGCATGCAATAAAGGTGCAGCAGTTATAATGGGTGACTTTAATATGCACATAGATTGGGCTAACCAAACTGGAAGCAATACGGTGGAGGAGGATTTCCTGGAGTGCATAAGGGATGGTTTTCTAGACCAATATGTCGAGGAACCAACTCGGAGGTGCAGGAGTAGGAAGGTCTACTCCTGCACCTATTTTCCATGTTTCTATCTTCATAAATCAACCCCCTCATCTCTGGAATCAACCTAGTGAAACTTCTCTGAACAGCCTCCAATGCAAGTATATCCTTCCTTAAATACGGAGACCAAAACTGTACACAGTACTCCAGGTGTGGCCTCACCAATACCCTGTACAGTTGCAGCAGGACTTCTCTACTTTTATACTCTAACCCCCTTGCAATAAAGACCAACATTCCATTCGCCTTCCTGATTACTTGCTGAACCTGCATACTAACTTTTTGTGTTTCATGCACAAAGACCCCCAAGTCCCTCTGTACTGCAGCACTTTGCAATTTTTCTCCATTTAAATTATAATTTGCTTTTCTATTTTTTTCTGCCAAAGAGGATAATCTCACATTTTCCCACATTATACTCTATCTGCCAAATTTTTCCCACTCACTTAGCCTGTCTATATCCGTTTGCAGATTTTTTGTGTCCTCCCACAATTTGCTTTCCCACCCATCTTTGTATCATCAGCAAACTTGGTAACATTACATTCAGTTCCTTCATCCAAGTCATTAATATAGATAGTAAATAGTTGAGGCACCAGCACGGATTCCTGCGTCACCCCACTAGTCACTGTTTGCCAACCGGAAAATGACCCATTTATCGCGACTCTCGGTTCTCTGTTAGTTAGCCAATCCTCTATCCATGCTAATATATTGTCCCAAACCCTGTGAACATTTGTCTTTTGCAGTAACCTTTTATGTGGCACCTTATCGAATGGCTTCTGGAAATCCAAATACACCACATCCATTGGTTCCCCCTTATCCACCCTGCTTGTTACATCTTCAAAGAACTCCAGCAAATTTGTCAAACATGATTTCCCTTTCATAAAACCATGCTGACTCTGCTTGACTGAATTATGTTTTTCCAAATGTCCTGCTACTGCTTCCTTAATAATGGCTTCCAGCATTTTCCCAACCACAGATGTTAGGCTAACTGGTCTATAGTTTCCTGCTTTTTGTCTGCCTCCTTTTTAAATAGGGGCATTAACTCTGTTTGTCTCTCCACAGATGCTGCCTGACCTGTTGAGTATTTCCAGCATTTTCTGTTTCCATTTTAGACTTTCTGTCTGCCTGCTTTGCTACGTGTACTCCCTCTCTGTCGGGACATTTCTCACTTATCAAAGTGCAGAGAACTCAGGGGTGTATTGCAAGATCCAAGGCAAAGTGACCCTCAAGTGTGTGTCGGGGTAATGCTGGAGATTAGCCAGCTAAAGTCAGCCAGCTTCCTAGTGCCGAGCTCGGGCCATCTTCCTGCTCCTTGTTCAGCCACGACCATCCAACCTGTTGCTGCATTGTCTTGCAGGGTTACCTGGAGCTAAGCAGAAATATTCCCAAACCCAATGACAAATCTAAATCGCTGGATTACATTAATGAGCCAGAGTTGCTGGTCAATCATCAAAGTGGCCTGGGCTGCTGTGGCTCTGCCTGGTTCAAGTATGGGAGCAGTGTGTTTAACACCGAGTTTGGTTTCAAACTTCCATCTCCAGGCCTGTGACCTGGGCAAGAGCTGGACACCGAACGGACCAGGCTAACTGCCCTCAGAGGATGATCACAAGTCATAATTTCAAACCATCATTAATAAACTTTATCGTTCTGTCCATAAACACATAGCAAAACTATGCTAATTGTGTCAAATGAATCATCTCGTCATTTTCATGGAACATCACCATTGCTCTGCTATCTTCCCAAAAGGAAAGGTTTTAACAAATGTCTTGAAAACAGAGCCCATTTAGGCATGGCCTATAAATCCTTCACACACACACATATTCACCCCCCCCCCTATACACACACACACACACCCCTCCCCCACCCCCCTACACACACACACACACACATCCTTACACCACCCCCACCCCACACACACACACACACACACACACCCCTCCCCCCCCCCACACACACACATACTCATACACACATACATACTCACAACCCCCCCCACACACGTACTCATACCCCCGCACACACACACACCCCTCCCCCACCCCCCCCCACACACACACATACTCACACACCCCACCCGCACGCACACACCCCCCCCCCCCACACCCCCACACACACGCACACGCACCCCCCCCTCCCCCACCCCCCCCCCCCCGCACACACACACACACACCCCTCCCCCCCCCCCACACACCCCACCCCTCCCACACACACACATACTCACACACCCCCCCGCACACACACACACACACACACCCCTCCCCCACCCCCCTCACACACGCACACACATACTCACACACCTCCCCACACACACACACACACACACCTTGCTTTGTGCTTCATGCATCCAAAATGGAAGCGACATATTGTAAGAAAGTCAAATCTGTGATTACTTTACAAAATTAAATACCGGTAATCAAATTTAGCTGAAGTATTGAGATTTTATGCATCCCCAAAGAAGAGCTATGTTCTTAATTGTAACTTTTCTTGTTAAGCGAGGGCATAGTCTACCCTTATCCATATAACTCATGCCTTTTGTCTGAGTATCCCTATCCAGACTCACCTCTCCCATGTCAAAGACACAGCGATGTGAGCCTGTCGGGTCTGTCAGTGTCCGACGGGCAGCCTTTGAAATCGGACCGGAGTGGCGATGGCTGGAGAAATGAACAAGTGTGAAACGGGATAAGGTGCGTGTGGTGGGATAAACTCTCTGTTTAACCCACACACTTTGAACACAGGAGCATTGCACGTGTGACATCCCACTTGAAATAGCAATTCAAAAAAAATGACGTGACATTGAGCAGAGAATCTAACGTTGAATTGCAATATTAGTGAATCCACTGCCAATGATCACTGACACAGATACAGCGGCAGTAATGATGAGCACCAATTTTGATAATAGAAACATAGAAAACATAGAAACATAGAAAATAGGTGCAGGAGTAGGCCATTCGGCCCTTCTAGCCTGCACCGCCATTCAATGAGTTCATGGCTGAACATTCAACTTCAGTACCCCATTCCTGCTTTCTCGCCATACCCCTTGATCCCCCTAGCAGTAAGGACCTCATCTAACTCCTTTTTGAATATATTTAGTGAATTGGCCTCAACAACTTTCTGTGGTAGAGAATTCCACAGGTTCACCACTCTCTGGGTGAAGAAGTTCCTCCGCATCTCGGTCCTAAATGGCTTACCCCTTATCCTTAGATTACATTTTTCGTGTATTCATACCTGAGTCTGTTTGTTTCTACCTCGTACTTGACATAATTTGAGAAGCAAGTTAGATTTCATACACTGCCACAATGTATTTAAACTTGGCACCTTCCCTTCAAAGAAAAAAGAAAATGCAATTGCTGGAATTTTAAAAATTCATTCACAGGATGTGGGCGTCGCTGGCAAGGCCTGCATTTATTGTCCATCCCTAATTGCCCTTGAGAAGGTGGTTACTGAACTTAAAACAGAAAGCTAGCAGGTCTATCAGTAGTGGAGGAGTTTGTACCCCAGGGTTAACCCTCTCTCTTGTCACATGTTAATTATGATCAGCGCATTCTGAACTTTCCCATCTTTCTGCCCCTGAGCTGGAAGTGTGCCCTCCCAGATGGTCGTTCTCCTACCTGCCCCCTCACTCTCTTGCTGTCGAGACCAAGCACACAGCAGCAGAATGTCCTGTCCTGTGCCCAGGGCTAATGGAACATCAGGCAGGGAGCAGCACGCACACCCCTACGTCACAACAGTGACTACACTCCAACAGCACTGGTACAAAAGCAAAATACTGCCGATGCTGGAAATCTGAAATAATAACAGGAAAAGCTGGAAATACTCGGCGGGTCAGGCAGCATCTGTGGAGAGAGAAACTGAGTTACCGTTTCAGGTCAATGACCCTTCATCAGAACTGGAAAAAGTTGGAGATGTTAGAGGTTTTTAAGCAAGTGTGGGGGCAGGGAAAGGAGGGAGGAAAGAACAAAAGAGAAGGTCTGTGATAAGTGGAAGGCAGAAGAGTTTAAAAGACAAATGGGATGGTGCGAGGCAAAAGCAGAAGATAATGGGACAAGTTAAGAAACAAAAGATGAGTCTAGATAGGGTGTCAATGGGAATGGCAGATTCATAAACAGCTGCCGTGGGAAAAAATAGGGCCAGAGGTTCTGGTCTGAAATTGTTGAACTCGATGTTGAGTCCAGAAGGCTGTAATGTTCCTAATCGAAAGATGAGGTGCTGTTCCTCGAGCTTCATTTGAACAGTGTAGGAGGCCAAGGACGGAGAGGTCAGAGTGGGAGTGGAAGAATTAAAGTGACACGTGACCAAAAGCTCAGGGTCACACTTACGGACTGAACGGAGATGCTCCACAAAGCGGTCACCCAATCTACAGCTTGGTCTCCCCAATGTAGAGGAGACCGCATCATGAGCAGCGAAATACAGTATACTAAACTGCAAGAAGTACAAGTAAATCACTGTTTCACCTGGCAGGAGTTTATTTCAGATTTCCAGCATCCGCAGTATTTTGCTTTTGTATGAGGCTCTATATAAATGCAAGTTCTTTCTTTTTACTGGAGCCTGTGTAATTTTCCGTCCATTAATGTGAATGGTCTGAGCGTCAGGTCCTGAGGGCGGGATATTGAGCTCGTGGGGAGGCGATCCACCATGGAAGTTGTCCATGGCCGTGCCGGAGAGCCAGCGTCAGCTACAGGCGGGTGGCTGCAAAGCAGAACACCTCTTACAGTATTCTAAAGGTCCGGGCAGGTCCTCTTACAGTATTCTAAAGGTCCGGGCAGGTCCTCTTACAGTTCTCTAAAGGTCCGGGCAGGTCCTCTTACAGTATTCTAAAGGTCCGGGCAAGTCCTCTTACAGTTCTTCAAAGGTCTAAGGTCAAAGGTCCAAGCTGCCTCTGTCTCAGCACACTCTTATCTCATTTCCTCCTCGTATAAGCACAGAAGGAATAGGAGCAGGAGTCAGCCATTTGGCCGCTCGAGCCTGCTCCGCCATTCAATAAGATCATGGCTGATCTTCGACCTCAACTCCACATTCACGCCCGATCCACATATCTTTCTTCATTATCAGATTAAGCACAGGCCATATTACTCTTGTCCTGCGACTTCAGAAAGATCTCTGGAAGGTTGCAATCATCTCAGGAACGTTTAAAAATTTAGGAATGCCACTCCGAAGTTGGGATCGTGGAACAGGATTGAAAGTGACCTGGAAAATCCGGAGAGTTGAGGAGAGGTAAGGATGTGGCAGAATGTTGGGGAACTCCCACCTCCATAAAAACACAACCAACAGCACAATGAACCTTACTGGGATAACGTGAACGTAGCTACATTTCCCATCGCTGGAGTAATTGGCACATTGAAGTGTGTATATCTTAGAGAAAGTGGATTAAACTGCCAACATCTGATCAATTCTGTGCTTGAACTTGTAGTTATGTGGACGAGTTGGAGTAGCCTATGCCCTCAGGGTTCCTGACGCCAGGTAATGATTTTCTACAATGAGAGCTGAATTGCTGAAGAATTGTAAATCTGCTGTCTAATTCATCTGTTTTATTAGACTTCATTGCTGGTTACGAGAATAGATGTTAGATAGTAACACCATGAGGATAGAACTAATATAATACAGGACATTCTAAAACAACACAATTAACTTAAAGGGAATAGAGTATTGGTCTAATAAATTCATTTTGTTTGATCAATATTGTTTTACAACCCTTCGCCCACACATTAAAGATATACAGTCACCATGGACTAAGACACATACAGGTGATCATCTAAAGGATCACCTAATGCCGTTACATGACCAATCGCAGTTAGAGCTGCTCGTGGAGCCTTGCCCCAATCGGCACTCTCTGTCTTCACAAACTAAGAAAGACTTGGATTTATATAGCGCCTTTCACGACCGCCGGATGTCTCAAAGTGCTTTACAGCCAATGACGTACTTTTGGAGCATAGTCACTGTTGTAATGTAGGAAGCTCAGGTGTTAATTTGCGCACAGCAATCTCCCACAAACAGCAACATGATAATGACCAGATAATCCGTTTTTTGATTGAGGGATAAATATTGGCCCCAGGACACTGGGGAGAACTCCCCTGCTCTTCTTCAAAATAGTGCCATGGGATCTTTTACGTCCACCTGAGAGGGCTTCGGTTTAACATCTCATCCAAAAGACGGCACCTCCGACAGTGCAGCACTCCCTCAGTACTGCACTGGAGTATCAGCCTAGATTTATGTGCTCAAGTCCCTGAAGTTGGCCTTGAACCCACAACCTTCTGACTCAGAGACAAACTCAAACTACTGCCTATCTCCAACCTCCCTTTCCCCTGCAAAATCCTCGGTCGTGTTGTTGCAACCCAAATCCATGCCCATCTTTCTCGCTGCCCCATGTTTGAATCTCTCCAATCCGGTTTCCATTCGGCCCAACCTGTCCGGGTCGGTGTTTGGTGCCCTAGTGAACAAATACCTATAATCACATTTACCCACCCTGTTCCCATATCCCTGCGACCCCTTTTCCTGAATCTATGACTTCTTTCGCTCCTTGATCTCCCGCCAACCTTTAACACACCGCACTGTTCTCCTCCAACACCTCTCTTCCATTGTCCAGCTCAGTGGGACTGCCCCCACTTAGCTCAATGGTTATTTATTTGATCATAGCCAGAGAATCTGGTTTCTATTCCCATACCCACATCATTACCGCTGGAGTCTGCTAATGATTTATCCTTGCTCCCATCCTCCTCCTTATCTAAATGCTGAAGACAAAGGGATAGCTTCCACCTGGACACTGACAACACCTAGCTCTCTCTGTGCACTATCTGTCTCAACTCTTCCACGGCCTCTGTGCTGCCAGACTGTTTATCCAATGTCCAGTCTTGGATGAGCCACAATATCCTCCAGTTAAACATTGGGAAGACTGAAGCCATTGTCTTTGGCTCTTGCCACAACCTCTTTATCCTTGCCATGGATTCCATTCCCCTCCTCAGCCATTGTCTCAGGCTGAACCAGACTGTTCATAAGCTTGGTTTCCTATTTGACCCCAAGTTGAGATTCCAACCCCATGTGCTCTCCATCACAAAGACTTCCACTTTTGTAACATCACCCACCCATGACATTACTTTAGCCCATCTACTGCTGAAGCTTCATCCATGCCTTTGTCACCTCCAGACTCGTCTATTCCAAAACTCTCCTGACCAGCCTTCCATTATCTACATAAGAACGTAAGAAATAGAAACAGGAGTAGGCCATACGGCCCCTCGAGCCTGCTCCACCATTCAATATGATCATGGCTGATCTGATCATGGACTCAGCTCCACTTCCCTGCCCGCTCCCCATATCCCATTATCCCCTTATCGATTAAGAAACCGTCAATTTCTGTCTTAAATTTATTCAATGTCCCAGCCACAGCTCTCTGAGGCAGTGAATTCCACAGATTTACAACACTCTGAGAGAAGAAATTTCTCCTCATCTCTGTTTTAAATAGGCGGCCCCTTATTCTAAGATCATGCCCTCTAGTTCGAGTCTCCCCTATCAGTGGAAACATCCTCTCTGCATCCACCTTGTCAAGCCCCCTCATAATCTTATACGTTTTGATAAGATCACCTCTCATTCTTCTGAATTCCAATGAGTAGAGGCCCAACCTACTCAACCTTTCCTCATAAGTCAACCTCCTAATTTCCGGAATCAACCTAGTGAACCTTCTCTGAATTGCCTCCAAAGCAAGTATATCCTTTCGTAAATATGAAAACCAAAACTGCACGCAGTATTCCAGGTGTGGCCTCACCAATACCTTGTATAGCTGTAGCAAGACTTCCCTGCTTTTATACTCCATCCTCTCCATAGATTTCAGCTGATCCAAAGCTCTGCATCCCAGATCCTATCCCACACCAAGTCCTGCTCACCCATCACCCCATCCTTGCTGGCCCACAGTCCAGCAACATCTTAAAATTCTCATCCTTCTATTTAAATTGTTTCATGGCCTCGCCTCTTCCTAACTCTGTAACCTCCTCTACATTCTTCCAACTCTAATCTCTTATGGAGCCCCTTTCCCTTCATCTCCATTACTGGTGGCCAGGCCTGCAGCCACCTAGGCCTCATGTTTTGAAATTCCTCTCCCATCCTTCGGTCCTCCTTTAATACATCTCTGACCAACCTTCTGGTCACCTGTCCTTGTGTCTCCTTCTTTAGTTCGGTGTTTTTAAAATGTTTTGTCTGATTACATCACTTCAAACACCTTGGGATGTTTCTCTGCATTAAAGGCGCTATATAAATTCAAGTTCTTGGTGCCGTTGTAATCGTTTTAATGCAGTACTAAGATTAAAAAGCTAAAAAAAACACGTTGGTCAGTCAACATGACAGCATTGTAACACAACTTGCAAAACTTTCTCAACATCTCTTTCTCCTCAAATGTGGAACAAGAACACTGCTGTGACTTCGTGCAGACTTCACAGGAGGGTAGATTAAATAAAAATACATGCTGCAAATACACAACAGGTCACCCAGCAACCATATGAATTGCCTAATTTTTAGAACGCCTAATTGGGCAGTCAGATCATTTATGTGAGAAATTGTAGAACTTTGATTTATCCCGCGACAATCATTTTGCTGCCACTTGTTTTTTATTCATTCACGGGATGTGAGCATTTATTGCCCATTTACTGCCCATTTATTGCCCATTTATTGCCCATTCCTAATCGCCCTCAAAAAGGTGATGGTGATCTGCCATTTTAGGAGGCATTATTGTCACATACCGGCCAGACCGGGTAAGGGCGGCAGATTTCCTTCCCTAAAGGACATTAGTGAACCAGGTGGGTTTTTAACGACAACCTGATAGTTTCATGGTCACCATTACCGTTACCCGCTTTAAAAAAAAAATTCTAGATTTATTTAATTAATTAACTGAGTTTAACTTCCCCAAGTGCCGTTGTGGGATTTGAACTCAACATGATTACTAGTCCAGCATCATAACCACTATGTTGCCATTTGATTGGATTATTGGAGGGGGGCCCATATTAGCACTTTCATCTCCTGCTGTGGTCAATGGCAGTGTGGTTCTGTCTGGACTGGCCTACCATCCTCCACTGTAAAATCCAGCTGATGTAAAACTCTGCTGCCTGTATCCCTCACCATGTCCCGCTCATCTATCTGCCTGTCTGATAGGGTGGCGGAAACAGCTTCAATAGTGGCTTTCAAAAGGGAATTGCATAAATACTTGAAGGAGAAGAAAATTGCATGGATATGGGGAAAGAGGTGGGAAGTGGGACTGACTGGGATGCGCTTTGAAAGAGCCAACAGACTCGATGGGATGGTTGGCCTCCTCCTGCGTTGCACTATTCTATGGGTGGGGGGATATTAGGTAGCACCCCATTTGGGGGCAGTAATGGAGGGGCGAACGACCCTAATTTCTCCCCCTATGATTCTATCATCCCTGTGCCTGCTGACCTACATTGGCTCCTGGGCTCCCAACACCTCAGATTTATAATTCTCATCCTCATCTTTGAGACTCTTCATGGTCTTGCCGCTCCCTGTTTCTGTAACCTCCTCCAGTCCTACTACCTGCCCCATCAAACTCTGATCTATCATACATCCACCTCTTTCTTCATTGGCCTTAAAGCCCTTTGGGATGTTCTGAGATGCAAGTCTTTCTTTACCTTTTCTTTGCTCCAATATTGGCAACTCTGCCTTCAATCCAGGTTCTGTGTTCTGGAATTACTTTTCTAAAGCCCTCTGCCTCGGCACCTGTTGCAATGCACCTTAAACTCCCTCTTTGACCAAGCTTTTGGTCACCCTTCCTAATTACTCTTTCTTTGACTCGACATACATTTTTTTGATTACGTGGCTGTGAAACACCTTGGGACAATACTCTTCATTAAAGACGCTATATAAATACAAGTTGGGGCATTGGATGGGGAGCATGTGTCTCTGAACCGGGGCAGGCAGCTTGATGTGGGAAAGTGACTGTTGCGGTAATTTTTGGGGAAGTGATGGTAATTTCAAATGTCACTTTATTTTGCCTTATTTTCCAATTTAAAAAATAGGTTAATTTTTAAAATGAACCCGAAGAGATCATTTTTGCTGAAAGGATCCAAATCCTTTCAAAGGAATGTGGCATTCAATACTCCTAGAATTGCACTATCAATTTTACGCCTTCAACATTCGTATCTCCTCCCTGAAGGCTTCTGTCGGTTTATGTCTCTCCCCGGAATATGAGTGAAGGAACATTGAGTATACCAACAGTGTAAGATACAAGGCACATGTTTAAAATGCTGAGGGGGGTTGATAGGGAGAAAGTGTATCTACTAGCAGGAGGCTCAGTCACCAGGGGACACAGATTTAAGATGATTGGCAAAAGAAGCAGGGGGGAGGTGGGGAGAATGTTTTTATGCAGCGAGTTGTTGTGATCGGGAACACGCTGCCTGAAAGGGCGGTGGGAGCAGATTCAATAGTAACTTTCAAAAGGGAGTTGGATAAATATGAAAGAGAAAGAATTACCGGGTGATTGCAGGGGGGAGTGGGACTAATTGGATCGGTTTTTCAAAGAGCCAGCACGGCACGATGGGCCGAATGGTCCCTCCCTGTGCTGCATGATTCCATGTCGCTACCTGTTTTTGCTCGTCTCCGTCTTATAATCAGGGCTGTTTTTGAATTGTCTTTTGTAGGGCCTGTATCAACTCGTTTAAAGCTGTCCGTTTTTGTTAGTTTTGTAGGTAGGCACGTATGGGAAGGAGCAAAGAAATCAGAGACAGAACTAAAGAGTAGCAGAGGGTGGAGCACGATGACTGGTTCGCATCCGTGAGGGGCGTGTGGCATAAGAGACCGTAAGGAGGAGAAAAATCACTTCACAAAGGAACTAATTATAGTTTCACAACAAGAAGAAGGCTTCTGCTTGCTAGTACATAACAATGCAGATCAGTTCGGTTTAGTGGTATTAAGTACAGTAGGAGACGAGAATGCAGATTTGGATTGTTCATGCTAATCAACCCCCCGTATCCTACGCTTTGGCCACATGGTGGCAGCAGTGTGCTATTACTCACCACTGTCATATTTCCCTGCAGCAGCGTGATTGCAAACTTTTAAGTTCAAGGTTTATTCTCGTGGTCAGCTTGCCAGTAAAACAATGGTTCTGATTGGATGAGCAGTGTTGCAAAGCCCGGACTAACTACCCTTTTTCCCCCGATATGCAGAGTAAACTGGTTTACATCTGAGCTCCTGTAAAATTGAACATAAAGGCAGCTTAATACAATGTCTTCATTTTATCGACATTTTACCACAAGGTCACCAAGCAGCATTGTTTAGATGATTGTAGAAAGCCCTAATCTTTTAGTTATTTGCTGCCCTTTTCTTTGGTCTGCCCAGTTTCCATACCAATTGCACCCCGGACATGCACTCAGGCCTCTGCCATTATTACTGCTCACAGGACATCATTCTCTCTCTGATTTTCCTCTTAAGACCTGAAACATTAACTCTCTTTCTCGCTCCACAGATGCTGCCTGGCCTGTTGAATACGTCCAGCATTTTCTGCTTTTATTTCAGATTTCCAGCCTCCGTACTATTTTGCTTTTGTTATACAATCACTCACGTGACCAACAGAGAGAGCCTAGTCTTGGAGTACAGGTTGAACCTCTCTCGTCCGGGACGCTCTGGTCCGGAAACATTCATGGTTCAACATTAGTTTGCGGAACTGCCGCCTAGCGTGGATGGTGCCTGGTTTTCCACGCTTCCCCAAAGTTTGTTTACGTGCGGCTGGCAGTCCTGGCTCTGTGTTCTGTGCTATTATTTAGCTCTAATTTGGTTCAAGAAGATAGCCGAGGAGAGTAGTGAGCAGCACTCTACAGGTATGGTAAGCCTAGGCTAGGCATATGCTTATGTAGGGTGTATTGGTACAGTCACATTACTGACCTCCCATGGTTCGGAAAATTCTCTGTTTCGGCACCGGTCAGGTCCCGAGGGTGCCGGACCACAGAGGTCCAACCTGTACTGCTATTATTCATTTGGTGAACTTTTGGAAACAAGGGGAAGATGTAGGGGTTGTGGAGAGAACACAACAGTAGGTTTGCTCCAGCAATTCGCTAACACCGACACAATGGGCTGAATGGCCTCTAAGGTTCTAGGGACAAAAGTAACCAACAAGTTCGAACATGGGTGCTGAATTAAGCAAGAACTGTCTCGCATTTTTACAGCCCCGTTCATGACCCCAGGATGTCCCAAAGCACTTTACAGCCAATGAAGTACATTTGAAATGCAGTCACTGTTGTAATGTAGGAAACACGGCAGCAAATTTGTGCACAACAAGCTCCCACAAAAAGCAATGACCACGTAATCTCTTTTTGATGGTGTTAATTGAGGAATAAATATTGTCCAGGGTACCGGGAGAACTCCCCTGCTCTTCTCTGAATACAAAAGATATAGGAGCTGAGAGTAAAGGTAAGACCACGGTCAGGGAACAAATACAGTCAGAAATCAGAAGTATAATAGGACTGTTAAAATAAAATAAAAGGTACAACTATTAAAGACAAACTAAACTGCCTGTACAGCAAGGTACACAGGATCCAAAATAAAACTGGACAACTGGAGGCAATAATCCACAGCAAGGAACCAGATGTAGGAATAACTGAAACATGGCTACATAAAAAACAGGACTGGCAACTACATGTTGCAGGTTATACCATGATCAGAAAGGATAGGGAAAGGAAGAAGGGGTTGGGTAGCTGTACGATTTAGAGATAACATAATGTCAGTAGAAAATAGGGACTTAACCACCCAAGGCTAGAAACAGAATCCATATGGATTGAAATAAAAGATAAGAAGGGATCAATCACGCTAATAGGCCAGTGGAAAGAAGGTGGAGGAGGAAATAGGTGAGGAAATATGTGGAATGAGTAAAGGCCACAGAATAATAATCATGGGAGATTTTAATTATCCCCAAATAAACTGGAAAGAAGAGGTAGTGAATGGGGCACGAGGAAATGGAGTTTTACAATGTGTGCAGGACTCCTTTAAAAGCCCAACAAGAGATGGTGCATTGCTGGATCGAGTAATGGGAAATGAACCAGGACAGATGAGATAAGTAAGCATAGGGGAACATCTAGGCAAGAGCGATCACAACATATAAGGTTTACAATAAAGATTGAGAAGGACATAAGTAAGACAAAGACCAAAGTAATAAATTGGTTAAAAAGAAGCTGAGGTTAAGGGGATGAGAATGGAACTAGGGAAAATAAAAAATAAATTGGGAAAATGCACTGATAGACAATGAAATAGAACAGTAGCGGGAAACATTTCCGATAGAGTTCAGGAGAAACATATCCCACTAAAATTCCAGAACAATCTAGCCAGTAACAGCACACCCTGGATCAATAAAGAAGGGCAAAATTGAAACAAAAAAAAGGCATACACTAAGTACATAGACAACAAAAGAGAATACGAAAAGGTTAGTAACTAAGTCAAAAAAACAATTAGGAAAGAAAAGAGAAACTACAAAATTAAATTGTGAAGTAATCGACAAAGATAATGGCCTAGAAATCGTGGCCGGCTGCTTTCCACGGGCGATCGACTGAAAAAGTTCAAAAAGATGCGCACCTACCTGAACCTGTTGCGCCCACGCGATATCCCGGTCCTGAGACCTTCACTGACTGCGCGTCGCAGCGCGTGCTCGTTGGCACGTCCGTAAGCTGGAGCTGCAGTCACAGGGCTATGGGCAGCCAATCCAAGTACAGTATATACTCATTCATAATAATGGGGACTCCATAAGTTGGAGAAACAGCTCCCAAACACACAAACCAAAAATAAAAAATGGAAAAATTACACCACGTATTTAACGTTAATTTAAATTAAAGTTATTTATGTCTTATAAAAAAATGTATTTTTCTGATTTTTTAAAAATGTTTTTTTAATTATGGTTTAAAATAAACTTACCTTAGTGGGCAGGGGTTTTTAACAATAAAATGTGTTTTTAAAACTTTATTTTCCAATATTTTTGTGTGTTTTAAAACTCTTACGCCTGGAACAGTCAGCTATGCGCCTGCTTTTATCAGGCACAAGAGTTTTCAGGACATCCGCTGGACAATATATGGGTAAATCCCGCAATCATGCCCATGGTAACGTCCTGGCTGCTGAGATATAGAGGATCTGTCAGACTGGAACTTGACAGATGGGAAAAGCCGGTTTGCAACGCATGTGCATTGTGCGCTGAAAACCGGCTTTTGCGATACCTTCCCGGGTCCGTACACACCCCGCACACACCCCGTACGGACCCCGTACACACCCTGCACACAACCCGTACCCACCCCGCACGCACCCTGTACACATCCCGTACGGACCCCATACACACCCCGCATACACCTCGTACGGACCCCATACACACCAAGGCCCTGTACAACTGCAGTAAGACCTCCCTGCTCCTATACTCAAATCCCCTAGCTATGAAGGCCAACATGCCATTTGCCTTCTTCACCGCCTGCTGTACCTGCATGCCAATTTTCAATAACTGATGTACCATGATACCCAGGTCTCGTTGCACCTCCCCTTTTCCTAATCTGCCGCCATTCAGATAATATTCTGCCTTCATGTTTTTGCCACCACAGTGGATAACCTCACATTTATCCACATTATACTGCATCTGCCATGCATTTGCCCACTCACCTAACCCTGTCCAAGTCACCCTGCAGCCTCTTAACATCCTCCTCACAGCTCACACCGCCACCCAGCTTAGTGTTGTCTGCAAACTTGGAGATATTACACTCAATTCCTTCATTTAAATCATTGATGTATATTGTAAATAGCTGGGGTCCTAGCACTGAGCCCTGCGGCACCCCAGTAGTCACTGCCTGCCATTCTGAGAAGGACCCGTTTATCCTTACTCTCTATTTCATGTCTGCCAACCAGTTCTCTATCCACGTCAATACATTACCCCCAATACTATGTGCTTTAATTTTACACACCAATCTCTTGTGTGGGACCTTGTCAACCTCTCCATCTCCCATAGCATGTGGGGCTGATATCAGCCTTCTGGAATGTGTTATTCTACAGTGTTAACCTTGCCTTGGTTTCTCATAGTTATACATTCTTTAAAAGATGAGCCCGCAAGCAAAGCTACTCCCTTTGGCCTGATTCTATGCTGTTCCCTCAAATCTTCAATATCTAAAGTTTCCATTTTATGTTACATGGCCATTTTGTATCATTTATAAGCGAGTTTTACATACAATCTGTCAATAGGCGATGGATTGCATCCTGTAAGGGGTTAAGAAATACAGATAGATGGTCACCAAAGTGGGTACTGAAGGTAGTGAATTGATCTGACACATAAACTGGTTCAGATTAAAAGGGCTTATCGGTATTAGGAGGTTGTGAGGAGTTGGAGGTTCCTCCACCTCAAGGTAACATAGAAACATAGAAATTGACAGTACCTTCAGTACCCACTTTGGTGACCATCTATCTGTATTTCTTAACCCCTTACAGGATGCAATCCATCGCCTATTGACAGATTGTATGTAAAACTCGCTTATAAATGATAGAAAATGGCCATATAACATAAAATGGAAACTTTAGATATTGAAGATTTGAGGGAACGGAATAGAATCAGGCCAAAGGGAGCAGCTTTGCTTGCATGCTTATCTTTTAAAGAATGTAGAACTAGCTATGAGAAACCAAGGCAAGGTTAACACTGTAGAACAACACATTCCAAAAGGCTGAGATCGGCCCCACATGCTGTGGGAGATGGAGAGGTTGAGAAACCACTCAGCAGCCAGTCTGATAAGGGTCAACGAATCAATGTAGCTCTGCTGATAAGCTGTAGGCCAACTGGTGGTCATAGAAGGTGTTGCACGAGGGTCGCACACCTCGAAAACTGTATAACTGTGTGTGGAATCCTTGTTCATTGAAGGTTCATTTAGAACGCTTCCCCTGCATATGCTTGGATAAAGATCGGAATATTGAACCAAGGTTTCGTCTGAGTGATTCCGTGGTCGCTATACGGCTGGGATATGGGCGGGGGTCGAATCCTTATTTCAGGGAATCCACCTTGAAGAAGAGAAGTCTTTTTACTCAGACATCCGCACATATTAAAAGAAGTTTGGGAAGAGATAGCTCTCCTACATATATGTAAAAATTCATTCAAAAAGGGCATAGTGCGACTGTACTGGCAGACAGATAATGTGATTCCTCTGTTAGAAAAGGGAGATAGAACAAGTCCCCAGAACTATAGAAGAATTAGCTGAACGTTGATGGTAAGAAGGTAATGGAATCTTTACTCAATGTAATAGAAAAACAGCTAGGGGGTGAAATTGCCCTGTGCCTGGATTGTGGGCGGTAACCTCTGGGGCCAGGACCGTCCTTACCGCCATTGAAAGGAAGCGGAGCGCAATCTCCCGTGCTTCACTTCCTTTGGGGGCGGTAACCGGGGCGATACTGGGGTGGGGAGTCAAGCACTACATGGACGCTCCACGTAGCACTGACATACTTCAACGCCCCTCCTCTTCGCTTAAAGGGGAGGGCCGCTGCGTACTCTGCACGGCCTCTAACAGCCTCCACTGGGCCCGGTACTGGGGCGGTGTGCGACCCAAGATGGAGTGCCGGGCTGCACGATGGCGGCCCCAACCATGCCAGGACTGCAATCATTGAGCCGACCCGAGAGTCGGCCGACAAAAACAATGGTGGCCTGGGAAGCTGGCCCCCCTCCCCTTTAATCACTGCCCCGAGAGGAGATGTCCGCCATCTTCGTGACCTGCGAAGCTGGCGTTGAGATCCGCTCGCGCCAGCCTCATGGCCCGCGGGGCAATTTCTCCCGTGGGGCGTTAAGGGATCGGCGCAGCGCGGTGAGGGGTCGCTGTGCACGCCGATGAAGTCATTGCCGGTTGCGTGGATAGCCGGGGCACTAACTGTGGAGTGTGGCACTACCATGACAGATCCTCCACAAACTCCCGCGCAATTTCCCGGGAGCTGGTAGTATCCCTCCCCCTCCCCTGGGCAAAAACTGTCTTGTGCCCCGTTAGCGCCCCCCAGAGGCCCTAACCGGGCTATAAAAAGACACAATTTTGCCCCACTAGTAGGTGAAAATATAATAAAGAGTGGTCAGCATGGATTCTAAAAAGGAAGGTCATCTTTCCCCAACCTTATTGAATTATTTGAAGAAGAAACAAAAAGGGTAAATAAGGGTATTCCGATTTCCAAAAGGCCTTCAATAAGGTGCCGCATCGTAGACTCATGACTAAGGTGGAGTCAGGGGTCAAGTAGCAGAATGGACCGTGAGCTGGCTACAAAATAGAAAACAGAGGGTAGGGGTTAAAGGTAGTTACTCAGATTGGCAAAAGGTAGGACATGGTGTCCACAAGGATCAGTTGGGACCACAGTTGTTCACCATTTACAGAATGATTTGGACTCTGGAATCAGAAGTACAATTTCAAAATTTGTGGATGACACCAAATTAGAGGAGGTAGTTAATACAGAGGAGGACTGTGACAAAATACAGAAAGAGAATAAACTAGCAGAACGGGCGTATAATCAGCAAATTAACTTCAATATAGATAAGTGTGAGGTAGCACACTTTGGTAGACGTAAAGAATATGTTTCCACTAGTGAGTGAGACCAGAACTAGGGGCCATAAATTTAAGATAGTCATGAATAAATCCAATCGGGAATTCAGGAGCATGTTTTTACCCAGAGTGTTTGGAATGTGGAATTCACCTATCAGAAGGAGTAGTTGAGGCGAATAGCAGAGATGCGTTTAATGGGGAAGTTAGATAAACACAAGAGGGAGCAAGGAATAGAAGGATATGTTGATGGGATGGGAGGAGGCTCGTGTGGAGCATAAACATCGGCACGGACCCATTGGGTAAATGGCCTGTTTCTATGCTGTAAATATTACGTAATACTATGGAATGGTGCCATGGGATCTTTACGTCCACCAGAAAGGGAAGACGGGATCTCGGTTTAATGCCTCACCTGAAGTGTCAGCCCAGATTATGTGCTGAAGTCTTTGAAGTGACTCTTGACCCATTATCTCCTCACTCGGAGAAAGGGTCCTACTACTGAGCTAAGGCTGACACCGACAGACACACAGAAAGAGTGAGCCGTAAAATGATTGGCATTATGCAATGTAACGTTATGCAGCGCTCATGAGAAAGCAGCTTGGTTGAATTGACGTATTGAATAGTGTGAAGGATTGCCACCACAATCAATATCTCAGTGTTCTATAATGATAATCGAGCACTCTACACCACCATCACCACAACAATCAAAAGGATGCTTCCCAGCTAGAAATACAGGTCAGACAAGACAGGTCAGACAAGACAGGTCAGACAATACAGGTCAGACAAGGCAGGTCAGACAAGGCAGGTCAGACAATACAGGTCAGACAATACAGGTCAGACATTAAAGGTGAGACAATACAGGTCAGACAATAAAGGTCAGACATTAAAGGTGAGACAATACAGGTCAGACAATACAAGACAGGCAAGGCAGGTCAGACAATACAGGTCAGACAATACAAGTCAGACAATACAAGTCAGACAATACAGGTCAGACAATGCAGGTCAGACAATGCAGGTCAGACAATACAGGTCAGACATTAAAGGTCAGACAATACAGGTCAGACAATACAGGTCAGACATTAAAGGTCAGACAATACAGGTCAGACAATACAGGTCAGACAATACATGTCAGACAATAAAGGTCAGACAAGGCAGGTCAGACAAGGCACGTCAGACAAGGCAGGTCAGACAATAAAGGTCAGACAAAAAAGGTCAGACAAGGCAGGTCAGACAAGGCAGGTCAGACACGTCAGACAAGGTAGGTCAGACACATCAGACAAGGTAGGTCAGACAATAAAGGTCAGACAAAACAGGTCAGACAAGGCAGGTCAGACACGTCAGACAAGGTAGGTCAGACACGTCAGACAAGGTAGGTCAGACAATAAAGGTCAGACAAGGCAGGTCAGACACGTCAGACAAGGTAGGTCAGACAATAAAGGTCAGACAAAAAAGGTCAGACAATAAAGGTCAGACATTAAAGGTCAGACAATAAAGGTCAGACAAGGTAGGTCAGACAATACAGGTCAGACAATACAGGTCAGACAAGACAGGTCAGACAATACAGGTCAGACAAAAAAGGTCAGACAATAAAGGTCAGACAAAAAAGGTCAGACAATAAAGGTCAGACAAAAAAGGTCAGACAAAAAAGGTCAGACAATGCAGGTCAGACAAGGCAGGTCAGACAAGACAGGTCAGACAAGGCAGGTCAGACAAGGCAGGTCAGACAAGGCAGGACAGACAAAAAAGGTCAGACAAGACAGGTCAGACAATAAAGGTCAGACAAGACAGGTCAGACAAGACAGGTCAGACAAGGCAGGTCAGACAAGGCAGGTCAGACAATAAAGGTCAGACAAGACAGGTCAGACAAGACAGGTCAGACAAGGCAGGTCAGACAAAAAAGGTCAGACAAGTCAGTTCAGACAAGGCAGGTCAGATAATAAAGGTCAGACAATAAAGGTCAGACAATAAAGGTCAGACAAAAAAGGTCAGACAATAAAGGTCAGACAATAAAGGTCAGACAATAAAGGTCAGACAAAAAAGGTCAGACAATAAAGGTCAGACAATAAAGGTCAGACAATACAAGTCAGACAATACAAGTCAGACAAGACAGGTCAGACAAGACAGGTCAGACAAGACAGGTCAGACAAGGCAGGTCAGACAATACAAGTCAGACAAGACAGGTCAGACAAGGCAGGTCAGACAATACAAGTCAGACAAGACAGGTCAGACAAGACAGGTCAGACAATACAGGTCAGACAAGGCAAGTCAGACAATACAAGTCAGACAAGGCAGGTCAGACAAGACAGGTCAGACAAGACAGGTCAGACAAGGCAGGTCAGACAAGGCAGGTCAGACAAGGCAAGTCAGACAATAAAGGTCAGACAATACAAGTCAGACAAGGCAAGTCAGACAAGACAGGTCAGACAAGACAGGTCAGACAAGACAGGTCAGACAAGGCAAGTCAGACAATAAAGGTCAGACAATACAAGTCAGACAAGACAAGTCAGACAAGACAGGTTAGACAAAGCAGGCCAGACAATATAGAACAGTACATCAACATGAGGGGAAAATAAACAAAGTGAGTATTGACACCAGTGTGTCAGCCAATGAGTTGGAGGCAGGGAGGGATTTACAGCAGAACTCATAGCATACTATATATTTTACAGCAAAGTCTATGTATTCAGCAGAGTCTGTTTAAACAGCACATTACAGAAAACAGTCTACAGAGTCAACTTAAGGAGAGTTTTTATGAATTTATGAACAGCAATCCGAGCTCATGACTAAAACTGCAGTACCGTCTCCCAATAAAGGCCGGGTGATCTCCCCAGCAAGGTGCAGTGCCCATAATGCAAATTGATTATTTCCCCAGCAGTGAGTGGTGGGTAATACAAATTAGCTGCGTAAAATCTGTTATGTCTGTAATGTACTTATGAGTGACCCCATGAGGCAATGTGTTGTAATCAAACTGTAGTGACCTTGGTCCTTTATTCGTAACTCCAGAGTGAGGTACAAGCATGGTGGCTTCCCTTTTATACAGCCCCTGCCACCAGGGCAGGAAATCCCGGTCTCCACCAGTTGCACTCTCTAGTGGTGCCAGCATAGTATATATACACAGTGTAAATGTTATTGATAGTACATCAGATAAACAAGTCTGCATCATATGCAACTATACAGTAACTACACAGAGAATATATCTGTAGTCTGCATATATAACAAAATTAATCCCTGTCAATCGCAGCAGTGATTGACAGGGGAATTACCCAATCATCTCTGTTCAGGCCAGATGTGTGTGGCCTCCCTATCCTCCTTTGAGGGCTGCAGAATCTTCTGCCTGCTCTCTAACGGTGTTGGGAACCTGGCTGTTCCAGGTCCTGTTTGGGGAACTCGCTGGTTCTAACCTTTCACTCCCGGACATGGCCGAGGTAGCGACTGGGTCTGGGGGCTGCGCCGTCTCCACCCGGGTGGTGGGTAACGGTGGCCGACTGCGCGTATTGGTACCGTTTTCATTTCCAGTTCTGTGGCGAATAGTGCCATCGGGAGCCTGCAGCGTGGGATAGACCTGGGGCAGGGTATCAGGATCAGTGCCTTCACCCTCCTGAGGTCACTGGCCTATAATTTGTGGGGACACCTGGGGCAGGGCATCAAGATCAGGGCCTTTACCCTCCCGAATTCGCTCGCTTGCTACTTTTGGGGACACACGATTCCTGACATCTCGCAACAACATTTTGTTCACAATCTTAATCAGTTCGTTACATTGATTGCCATGCACACAATGTCTCTTAAGTTCAGTTGATTGCAGGTCTCCTTTAAGAGAACCCTGCTGGCTTTACTCCAATCAAATCCTCTGTTAGACACCATGGGCCCAAGTTTCCACACTCGCCTAGAACGGCGCAGTCCCAACCTGGACGCCCTTTTATCGCGCCACAAAGTGCGCCTAAAAAAATCCTCCGTATTCTCCACCTCCCTGCAAGTCCTCTGGCCCTCGGCGCGGCGCAGCACAAGCTGTAGGGGGCGGAGCCAGGTCCCTGCGCTGAAAACAGTGCCGGGACCTCTGCACATGCGCGCTACAGTGGGCGCGCAAGTGCAGTAGCTCCAGGCGCCCGAAACTGTGTGGGAGGGGCCCGAAGCACGCAGCCCCTAGCCCTGGCCGAATGGCCTCACTGGGGCTGCGTGAATAAGGCTCCTCCTACGGCCAGCTCCTGCTTCGCCCCCCCCCCCCCGACTCGATTCCCGCTTCCCGCCCCCCCCCTGCCTCCGGACCAGACCCGACACCCGCTCCCCCCCCACCCCCCCTGCCTCCGGACCAGACCCGACACCCGCTCCCGCCCCCCCCCCGGCCTCCGGACCAGACCCGACACCCGCTCTCCCCCCCCCCTGCCTCCGGACCAGACCCGACACCCGCTCCCGCCCCCCCCCCGGCCTCCGGACCAGACCCGACACCCGCTCCCCCCCCACCCCCCCTGCCTCCGGACCAGACCCGACACCCGCTCCCGCCCCCCCCCCGGCCTCCGGACCAGACCCGACACCCGCTCCCGCCCCCCCCCGGCCTCCGGACCAGACCCGACACCCGCTCCCGCCCCCCCCCGGCCTCCGGACCAGACCCGACACCCGCTCCCGCCCCCCCCCGGCCTCCGGACCAGACCCGACACCCGCTCCCGCCCCCCCCCGGCCTCCGGACCAGACCCGACACCCGCTCTCCCCCCCCCCGGCCTCCGGACCAGACCCGACACCCGCTCCCGCCCCCCCCCGGCCTCCGGACCAGACCCGACACCCGCTCTCCCCCCCCCCTGCCTCCGGACCAGACCCGACACCCGCTCCCGCCCCCCCCCCGGCCTCCGGACCAGACCCGACACCCGCTCCCGCCCCCCCCCCGGCCTCCGGACCAGACCCGACACCCGCTCTCCCCCCCCCCTGCCTCCGGACCAGACCCGACACCTGCTCCCGCCCCCCCCCGGCCTCCGGACCAGACCCGACACCCGCTCTCCCCCCCCCCCTGCCTCCGGACCAGACCCGACACCTGCTCCCGCCCCCCCCCGGCCTCCGGACCAGACCCGACACCTGCTCCCCGCCCCCCCCCGGCCTCCGGACCAGACCCGACACCCGCTCCCGCCCCCCCCCCAGCCTCCGGACCAGACCCGACACCCGCTCTCCCCCCCCCCGGCCTCCGGACCAGACCCGACACCCGCTCCCGCCCCCCCCCGGCCTCCGGACCAGACCCGACACCCGCTCTCCCCCCCCCCTGCCTCCGGACCAGACCCGACACCTGCTCCCCGCCCCCCCCCGGCCTCCGGACCAGACCCGACACCCGCTCTCCGCCCCCCCCTGCCTCCGGACCAGACCCGACACCCGCTCCCCGCCCCCCCCTGCCTCCGGACCAGACCCGACACCTGCTCCCCGCCCCCCCCGGCCTCCGGACCAGACCCGACACCTGCTCCCCGCCCCCCCCCGGCCTCCGGACCAGACCCGACACCCGCTCCCCGCCCCCCCCTGCCTCCGGACCAGACCCGACACCTGCTCCCCGCCCCCCCCGGCCTCCGGACCAGACCCGACACCCGCTCCCGCCCCCCCCTCGGCTTCCGGACCAGACCCGACACCCGCTCCCCGCCCCCCCCCGGCCTCCGGACCAGACCCGACACCCGCTCCCCGCCCCCCCCTGCCTCCGGACCAGACCCGACACCCGCTCCCCCCCCCCTGACTGGATCCGACCTGACCCGCGCTCCTGTTCCCGCTCCCCGCCTCCCCGACTGGACCCGACCCGACCCGCGCTCCTGTTCCCGCTCCCCGCCTCCCCGACTGGACCCGACCCGACCCGCGCTACTGTTCCCGCTTCCCACCCCCCCCCCCCGACTGGACCCGACCCGACCCGAGCTCCTGTTCCCGCTCCGCCTCCCCCTCTGGGACTGGATCCGACCTGACTCGCGCTCCTGTTCCCGCTCCGCACCCCCCCGCTCACTGGATACGACCTGACCCGCGCTCCTGTTCCCGCTCCGCCTCCCCCCCCTGACTGGACCCGACCCGAGCTCCTGTTCCCGCTCCGCCTCCCCCCCCCGGACTGGATCCGACCTGACCCGCGCTCCTGTTCCCGCTCCGCACCCCCCCCCTGACTGGACCCGACCCGACCCACGCTCCTGTTCCCGCTCCGCCCCCACCCCGACTGGACCCGACCCGACCCGCGCTCCTGTTCCCCCCCCGACTGGACCCGACCCGACCCGCGCTCCTGTTCCCCCCCCGACTGGACCCGACCCGACCCGCGCTCCTTTCCCGCTCCCCGCTCCCCCGACTGGACCCGACCTGACCCGCGCTCCCGCCCCCCGACCCGACCCCTCCCCCCCACTGGACCCGACCCGACTCCTGCTCCCGGACTGGATCCGACCTGACCTCCCTCCCTCCCTCTCCCTCTCTCTCTCTCTCTCCCCCCCTCTCTCCCATCTCTCCCTCCCTCCCTCTCCAAACCTCCCCGACCCGACCCAACCCAACGCCACCTACCTGTAAATCTGGTGCTGGGGACGGGCCCTGCCCAAAGTCTCGGGCCGGCCCGTTCAGCCTTCGGTCCCGAAAGGCCTGCCTGAAGCACTTTCACACAGGTAGGAAGATGGTTTATTTAATCTTTTCTTTGCTTATAAATGTTTATTCAGGTTGGATTTATTTGTATAATATTTGTATAAGTATAAATAAGGATTTATTATAGAATTTAATGACTTCCCTTTCCCCCCCACCTCGTTCTGGACGCCTAATTTGTAACCTGCGCCTGATTTTTTAATGTGTAGAACAGTTTTTTTCAGTTCTACAAAAATCTTCACTTGCTCCATTCTACTTTAGTTTGGAGTACGTTTTCACTGTGGAAACTTTCAAATCAGGCGTCAGTGGCCGGACACGCCCACTTTTGAAGAAAAAATTCTGTTCCAAAGTAGAACTGTTCTATCTGACTAGAACTGCAGAAAAAAAAATGTGGAGAATTGCGATTTCTAAGATAGTCCGTTCTCCACCAGTTGCTCCTAAAAATCATGCACAAATCATGTGGAAACTTGGGCCCCATATGTTGGTCCCTCAGAATTGCACCGCGTGGCATTGCCGCGGCCATCTGCTTTTTCAGCCACGCTGCACCTCGCTGCAGCAGGGACACCATCTTGCCTCTGTCCTCGAGGTCGACTGCCTTGATCCTTCTCTCCTGCGATTCTGCCATAAAAGCTGGAAGAGTGCCTGTGAATTCGATCTTCCTTGCCAGGAGTCCTACCACTGGAGCCTGGAAGGTACTTTTAGGTCGTTCCAGTCGGATTATTGCAAGCCATCATGACGGGTGGTCTGTGCCTCAGGTACTGCGCTGGTCTGTTCTCTGGTGCCTGGCCCAAGCGAAGGTGAGGTTTTGCTCTGCCTCTGAGCACGGGGACATCGATTGCTGGAGTGAAGAGGTCTTCCCATTTCCACTGGATCTTCTCCATCCACCTTCTTCCGAGTAATGTTGGACCATCATCTGTAACAATCCACAGAGGTAACTTGTGCACCACGCCATTATGGATTACACTTACATTCACACTATCAAGTACTGGGATCAGCCCCTTGATGTAGATGCGCAACTTTTCTTGCACTGGAACCAGCTCTGATCATTTTTCGTTCCATAGCCTCTCAAAGGCATCCTGGCTCATCATTGACTGTCTCGCTCCCGTGTCCACTTCCATGAAGACTGGTACGCCGTTTATCTCAACTTCCATCTTCACCGGAGGACAATCGGTGGTGCAGGTATGCACTCCATACACTTCTTCTTGGGGCTGAGCTGCCTCTCTGGCCAAATCATCATACTCCCCGCTGGATTCAAAGTCATCTACCGACTCCTCTGCTAGACGGTGAGTCGTATTTCTTTTACACATACGCTGTAGGTGGCCCTTCGTGTTACAGGCTTTACATACGTACTCAACAAACCGACACTGGTGAGCTCTATGGTTTCCTCCACAATGCCAGCATGGTGCTAGTTGATTAGCACCCCTCGGCAGACTCTGAGTCTGGAACCCTGAGGTCTGTGCTCTGTGCCCTGGGCAGAGCCACATTCTACTGTCTTGCCTGTGAAAGGCACCATTCTGTGTACAGTACTTGCCAGATTTGAGTCCACAGAATGAATAATTTGCTTGGTGCTGCAGTTCGAGGTCATGAACGCCTGACTGATGCTGATGGCCTTCTACAGGTTGACTGTGGTGTCAGCAGATAATAGCTTGTGAAGGAGGCCCTCGTGGCCAATTCCTATAACGAAGATGTCTCGCAATGCTTTGTTGAGGTGCGTGCCAAAATCACATGGTGCCGCAAGCCTCCTGAGGTCAGCAGCATATTTTCCAATCTCCTGGCCCTCGGGTCTGCGGTGAGTGCAGAATCTGTGCCTGGCCGTGAGGATGCTCTCATTTGGTTTTAGCTGGTCGCGAATTAGTTCAATCAGCTCATCATATGTCTTATCCTTGGCCTTCGTGGGTGCCAGCAAATCCCTGACGAGGCGGTAGACCTTGAGCCCACAACTGGTCAGCAGTATGGCCTTGCACTTCTCCACCAATGTGTCCGTCACCCCTGCCAGGTCATTTGCAACAAAATTTTGCTCGAGCCTTTCCGTGAAGGCATCCCAATCATCACCCTCTGCGAAGTCTTTTAGTGTGCCAAAGGTAGCCATAATCATGTGAAAGTCCGCATACTCGTCACCAGTTGTTATGTCTGTAATACACTTATGAATGACTCCATGAGGCAATGTGTTGTGCTCAAACTGTAGTGACCTTGGTCCTTTATTCCAAACTCCAGTGAGGTACAAGCATGGTGGCTTCTCTTTTATACAGCCCCTGCCACCAGGGCAGGAAACCCCGGTCTCCACCAGTTGCACCCTCTAGTGGTGCCAGCATATACACAGTACATATACACAGTGTAAATCTTATTGATAGTACATCAGGTAAACAAGTCTCCATTTTATGCAACTATACAGTAACTACACAGAGAATATATCTATAGTCTGCATATATAACAAAATTAATCCCTGTCACTTGCAGTAGTGATTGACAGGGAATTACCCAATCATCTCTATTCAGGCCAGGACTTGTGATATATGCAGCCAAAAGTAAAAGTAGCTTCTGATCAGAATTCGTGAAACGTGTGAGCAGAACGCAGATATAAACCCCGGTCTCCACCAGTTGCACCCTCTAGTGGTGCCAGCATGTATATACACAGTGTAAACCTTATTGATAGTACATCAGGTAAACAAGTCTCCATCTTATGCAAAGTCCCTCGAAGCGAGGATGACTTGCTTCCACGCCAAAAAGGGATGAATTCACAGGTGTTTCAATGAAGGACCTAATATTCCAGATCCCGAACTACATCGTGAAGGGTGGAAGATGCCTGTGCATGGACTTTTTTAACGTGGGTTGGCCGTTGCACACCAGCCACCACACAGGCTTGACAGAGCGAGGTCTTGGTCCAGTGGCAAGGATTAACCAAGACGACTGAAGACCAGCTCTGCTGCACAGACCGAGTGCGCACACATATCGCAGTGTGGGCTGGCCCGTGCTACCCCTGGGCCCTCGCCTCTTCTGGGCCCCAGATTCACATCTCTCCTGGGCCCCGGTCACTTCCCTCTAAGGACTCTTGTTGCTCCTTCGCCCCTCCTGCTGTGCCTGCCGCACTGCAATCAGCGACCTGGCTTCGTAGCCGTTGCCCTCCTGAAGCAGCACACGCTGCTCTTTGCAGTGGTATGCCGCTGCTCGTTGCTCCCTCCAATGGCCCAGGCCTGCTGATGGTCTTACAGGCTGGGACCGCTCCGATTTCCAGGCTGGACTGCCACGCGCTGCTCCCTCCATTGGCCACGGCCTGCTGATGGTCTTGCAGGCCGGAACCGTGCTGCTATACAGTGACTACACAGAGGGTATATCTATAGTCTGCATACATAACATCACTCTCCCCCAAGTCCTTTCTGCCTATTACCTTTGCACTATGTACTCTGGCTTAGCTCTCCCCAGACTTAAGTGCCAATAGCCCTTGCACCTTGGCTGTGCTTTGGCTTGGCTCTCTCCCCAAGTCCTTTTGCCACAACTGGGTAGTGATTAGAATTTGGATGGTTCAATGACGCAGTGGAGGTTCCAGTGGGTTCTGGGTGTGATCCATGTGTGTGTCCATGGCTACATACATCCATTCCCACACCCCCCTCCCCCCCCCCCCGCCCACAGCGAGATGATGCAGCTGGTCCGTTACATTAATATACAGGATCAAACACAGTGCAAGTACAAAGAAAGAAAGAAAGGAAGAAAAAAAACAGTTTGCATCATGACCCCTTGGTTCAGTGACTTACATTTGTTACGTTTTACGGTCGTGCGCCAGGATTGGGTAGATTGCATTCATGGTTCAGTCATGGTCAGTACTGAGGTAGCAGTACAGGTATGCGAGGATGCTGGTTCCAGAGCAATCAGACAGGGTCCTAGTTGTCTGATGGCGGCACTGCGTCCCCAGCTAGCGGGGTAGACTTGGTTCGCTCACCTTGCCAGGACTCAGGTCCTTTACCATTGCCTAGTGGTGGGCAGAATCACAGATGTGTGTGGCCTCCCTGTCTTCCTTTGAGGGCTGCAGAATCTTCTGCCTGCTCTCTCACGGTATTGGGAACCTGGCTGTTCCAGGTCCTGTTTGGGGAACTCGCTGGTTCTAACCTTTGACTCCCGGACATAGCCGAGGTAGCGACTGGGTCTGGGGGCTGCGCCGTTTCCACCCGGGTGGTGGGTAACGGCAGCCGATTGCGCGTATTGGCACCATTTTCATTTCCAGGTCTGTGGCGAATACTGCCATCGGGTGCCTGCAGTGTGGGGTAGACCTGGGGCAGGGTATCAGGATCAGTGCCTTCACCCTCCTGAGGTCACTGGCCTATAACTTTTGGGAACACCTGGGGCAGGGCATCAAGATCAGGGCCTTTACCCTCCCGAATTCGCTCGCTTGCTACTTTTGGGGACACTCTATTCCCGACATCTCGCAACAACATTTTGTTCACAATCTTAATCAGTTCGTTACATTGATTACCATGCACACAATGTCTCTAAGTTCAGTTGATTGCAGGTCCCCTTTAAGAGAACCCTGCTGGCTTTACTCCAATCAAATCCTTTGTTAGACACCATATGTTGGTCTCTCAGAATTGCACCTAGTGGTATGGCCGCGGCCATCTGCTTTTTCAGCCACGCTGCACTTCGCTGCAGCAGGGACACCATCTTGCCTCTGTCCTCGAGGTCGACTGCCTTGATCCTTCTCTCCCGCGATTCTGCCATAAAAGCTGGAAGAGTGCCTGTGAATTCGATCTTCCTTGCCAGGAGTCCTACCACTGGAGCCTGGAAGGTACTTTTAGGTCGTTCCAGTGAGATTATTGCAACGCCGTCATGACGGGTGGTCTATGCCTCAGGTGCTGCACTGGTCTATTCTCTGGTGCCTGGCCCAAGCGAAGGTGAGGTTTTGCTCTGCCTCTGAGCACGGGGGACATCAATTGCTGGAGTGAAGAGGTCTTCCCATTTCCACTGGATCTTCCCCATCCACCTTCTTCCGAGTAGCGTTGGACCATCATCTGTAACAATCCACAGAGATAACTTGTGCTCCACGCCATTATGGATTACACTTACATTCGCACTATCAAGTACTGGGATCAGCCCCTTGGTGTAGATGCGCAATTTTTCTTGCACTGGAACCAGCTCTGATCATTTTTCGTTCCATAGCCTCTCAAAGGCATCCTGGCTCATCATTGACTGTCTCGCTCCCGTGTCCACTTCCATGAAGACTGGTACGCCGTTTATCTCGACTTCCATCTTCACTGTAGGACAATCGGTGGTGCAGGTATGCACTCCATACACTTCTTCTTGGGGCTGAGCTGCCTCTCTGGCCAAATCATCATACTCCCCGCTGGATTCAAAGTCATCTACCGACTCCTCTGCTAGACGATGAGTCGTATTTCTTTTCTACATACGCTGTAGGTGGCCCTTCATGTTACAGGCTTTACATACGTACTCAACAAACCGACACTGGTGAGCTCTATGGTTTCCTCCACAATGCCAGCATGGTGCTAGTTGATTAGCACCCCTCGGCGGACTCTGAGTCTGGAACCCTGAGGTCTGTGCTCTGTGCCCTGGGCAGAGCCACATTCTACTGTCTTGCCTGTGAAAGGCACCATTCTGTGTACAGTACTTGCCAGATTTGAGTCCACATGATGAATAATTTGCTTGGTGCTGCAGTTCGAGGTCATGAACGCCTGACTGATGCTGATGGCCTTCTACAGGTTGACTGTGGTGTCAGCAGATAATAGCTTGTGAAGGAGGCCCTCGTGGCCAATTCCTATAACGAAGATGTCTCGCAATGCTTTGTTGAGGTGCGTGCCAAAATCACATGGTGCCGCAAGCCTCCTGAGGTCAGCAGCATATTTTCCAATCTCCTGGCCCTCGGGTCTGCGGTGAGTGCAGAATCTGTGCCTGGCCATGAGAATGCTCTCATTTGATTTTAGCTGGTCGCGAATTAGTTCAATCAGCTCATCATATGTCTTATCCTTGGCCTTCGTGGGTGCCAGCAAATCCCTGACGAGGCGGTCGACCTCGAGCCCACAACTGGTCAGCAGTATGGCCTTGCACTTCTCCACCAATGTGTCCGTCACCCCTGCCAGGTCATTTGCCACGAAATTTTGCTCGAGCCTTTCCGTGAAGGCATCCCAATCATCACCCTCTGCGAAGTCTTTTAGTGTGCCAAAGGTAGCCATAATCATGTGAAAGTCCGCATACTCGTCACCAGTTGTTATGTCTGTAATGTACTTATGAATGACTCCATGAGGCAATGTGTTGTGCTCAAACTGTAGTGACCTTGGTCCTTTATTCCAAACTCCAGAGTGAGGTACAAGCATGGTGGCTTCCCTTTTATACAGCCCCTGCCACCAGGGCAGGAAACCCCGGTCTCCACCAGTTGCACCCTCTAGTGGTGCCAGCATAGTATATATACACAGTGTAAATCTTATTGATAGTACATCAGGTAAGCAAGTCTCCATCTTATGCAACTACACAGTGACTACACAGAGAGTATATCTATAGTCTGCATATATAAAAAAGTTAATCCCTGTCACTCGCAGCAGTGATTGACAGGGGAATTACCCAATCATCTCTGTTCAGGCTAGGACTTGTGGTATATGCAGCCAAAAGTAAAAGTAGCTTCTGATCAGAATTCGTGAGACGCGTGAGCAGAACGCAGATATAAAGTTGGGGTGGGGGTGGGGGCTAAAGTCTCCTCACTCTGTTAAAAGCCCCACAAAAGAAATGAATGGGAAACTGATAAAGGAAGCTACACATTAGCTGAAGCTGAATGCTGCTAAAGGATTCTTTGCATTCAGGTTAGAGAGCAGGGGGTGAACGGCTGTGAAAGGCAATGCAGCCACCTGTCAGCAGGGAGTAGAACGAGTGCGCCTGCACATTAAAGTGCGAGCACAAAGGGCTGAGTATTAACTCGGAGGCAGCGAGGGAGGGAACGGGTGGGAGCTGCCTTGAAGCACGGGTTTCCTGCCAAATTTTATGGCAGAACCTGAGCAGCATTTTTTGTCTCTGTTTCCCAGCTGCAGGCAGCCAGATCAAGAGGCTGGTTGTCTGTCGGGCTTGTGGGCCTCATGCACCAGGCCCCGGCCATGGAGCGGAGAGGCGGGAGCGAGGGATTGGAAAGGGGGTTGGGAGGGGGGGTGGGGGGGAGGGGGAAGATCGGAGGCCAGGATCCGGGAGGTGATGGGGGAGATCGGAGGTATCGTGGAGGGAGATCAGAAGAGTCAGAGGGAGATCAGAAGAGATAGGGTGAGGTCAGAGGCCCCGTGGGGAGATCCGCAGAGTTGGAGGAGATCAGCAGGACTGGGGGGAGGTCAGGGGCCCCCTGGGGTGATAGAAGAGCCAGGGGGAGATCAGAAGAGTCAGGGTGCTCTGTCACTGTGGGTGGGGGTGGGGGGGGGGGGTGAAGCAAGTTAACTGGACCTAGCAGGTAAATGGAAAGACATGTACCTCCCGGTCCCAACTGTCCACGCCTCCCTTTAGCCACCAGGTTTCCCAAGGCTCAGAAAACACAGCCGGCCAGGCTTAAATTTAAAATGGTGGTTAAATATGAGGTGTGCATCCTCATTATAATATTTAAATTGCTAACCCATCTCCTGTGAGCGGGATAGTCACACCCCCCCATGCCCCATCCCGCCTCCGTTAAACCCGGAAGTGGGCGACTTGGAGGCGGGTTGAGGCCGGGATTCAGATTACGAACATTTTAACCTCACACGACCCAAACCCGCCTGTTTTTGGGGGTTAAGATTCCCTCCAAAGTAAAACATTACTGGAGCTGTCTGTACAACATGACATTCAAAGCATTCTGTGTGGTTGGAATAAGATAGATAGAAGCTTGGGTTGCGGAGGTAGATGAACATGTCTTTCAAAAGCAAATTCAAAAGCTTCCATGTAATACTGAACATTTCAAGTGTCTGCTTCCTGGAAATAACTTGTTATCACACCATCGACACAAGAAAGATGAGCCGGCCAGGGAATGGTTCCATTCAGTGCTTTGGGTCCACAGGAACAGATAACCTTATCAGATAATGATGTCACACTGTTTGTTGAGTCCAGAAGAAAACTAAATGTCAACAAGGAAGGGTTACTGCTGATTAAACGGGCAGTTCCAGCGTGTTCAAGGTTATCCTGTGCCGTGATGAAAGGAATCGCAGAAAGGGGAAAGGAAATAGCATTGAATACAATAAATGCCCAGGTTTCTGTGTCATTACAGCTGGTGGCGGGCATGATAACATGTTGACAAAGGCATTCCGTAATCTTTATGCAGCAACAACAACTTGTACCTCCAGAGCATCTCTGATGTAGACAATAGTCCCGAGGAGCATCACAGAGGAGCAAGGAAAGGCGGGACTGCTGAGCCACAGGAGATATTAGGAGGGGCTTTGGTCAAAGAGCTGGGTCTTAAGGAGGGTCTCAAAGGAGGAGAGGGAGGTGGAGGGAATTCCAAAGCATGTGGCCTAGTGGGCTGAAGGCACGGCCGCCAATGGTGGAGCGGCGGGAGGGGGTATGTACAGGAGGTCAGATTGAGGAGAACTGAGTTCAGTGGGTGGGCAAACTGTCAGTTCTGCAGCAGGTTACAGAGATAACGCAAGTCCTTGCAGGGATTTATAGCAGTTGGTGGAAGGATTAGAGAGGAGTTGAGGAGAACTTTTTTCACCCAGAGGGTGGAGGGGGTCTGGAACTCACTGCCTGAACTGATGGTAAAGGCAGGAACCTTCATCGCATTTAAGAAGTGTCTAGATATGCATTTGAAGAGCCATAACCTACAGGGCTACGGACCAACAGCAAGAAAGTGGGATTAGGCTGGATAGCTCTTATTTGGCCGGCACAGACACAATGGGCTGAATGGCCTCCTCCTGTCCCCTATATTTCTATGATCCTATGATTCTAATTACAGTAAAAAGAGGAAATGGGCATTTTCTCAACAGGCCACAAGTTGCAGATATTAAATAATTTGCCTTTACCACGTTCTCCGTGTTTAAAGATGCAAGATAAGAACATAAGAATTAGGAACAGGAGTAGGCCATCTAGCCCCTCGAGCCTGCTCCGCCATTCAACAAGATCATGGCTGATCTGGCCGTGGACTCAGCTCCACTTACCCGCCCGCTCCCCGTAACCCTTAATTCCCTTATTGGTTAAAGATACAACATTCTGGAAAAAAACTCTTTACTAACTTTATCTCACAGATTTTAAGTTGTAAACAACAGAAAGGCTCAAATAGAGGAACAATGCAAGAGTAAATAGCACAGAACATACATATATCCTCACCACAGCTGCAATTACTTTACCAGCCAGGAAAGGCTGGAGAATAAAATTCTGAAAATATGTTGAAATGAAAGCATTATGTCCCCAGGGCTACTTGTTAATCGTCTCTACGGTTTTACACGGGAGGTAAAATAACAGAATGAAAACAACATGAAAAAAAACACATTTATGTCTGAATGTCATACTGCAACTTTCCTGAAAGAGCATTTGGTGGATGTTGGAGTCAATGAAGGAAGAAGCATGTTATGGGCTGCGCAAGTGAATTGCACATGGGCTAGTTTTAACACATGATCAGACGGAGTCCTATGGGCTCCTGATCTGAGGGTATTCATGAATGAAACTATTAATTGGAACAGCAGCCTCCGTCACGTGGGAATGGGAGCCAGGTAACCATCTGGAATGCAGACCTTAAAATATCTCAAACCTCAACCTAAACAGATGGTCTGTTAAATTAAGAGCAGAAGTGACAAGATTAATTAGTTAGAGGTAAATTAAACCTGTCGCAAAAAATAGGAGGCTTTGAGAAAAATAAACTGATATACATACAAGGAAAATGAAGGGATGCATATGGTTTAACAATAGATGTTACAACAGTTGGAAGAAAGAAAATGAGTTCCTTACATAAACTCAAATTAGACCGACCAGTGAGAAAATCCAAATGGTCAAAGGCGATAAATCTTACTTGCATTCTGGGCCCAAGCTGTGCTAATTGGCCTGAAGCCAACGGGGATCAGACAGAAAACCCTCCAGTTGATGGAGTCATACTTCACAAAAAGAGTTCCTCAGGGCAACTCTTCAGCTGCTTCATCAAAGGCTGTTCCTTCACCACAAGGTCAGAAATGGGGCTGTTTGCTGATGATTGCACAGTGTCCCTGAGATGAGAAGGTTAACTTATGAAGAAAAGTTGAGCAGGTTGGGCCTATACACATTAGAGTTTAGAAGAATGAGAGGTGATCTTATTGAAACATATACGATACTGAGGGGGCTTGACGGGGTAGATGCAGAGAGGATGTTTCCCCTCGTGGGGGAATCTAGAACTAGGGGTCATAGTTTCAGAATAAGGGGTCGCCCATTTAGAACTGAAATGAGGAGGAATTTCTTTTCTCAGAGGGTCTTAAATCTGTGGAATTCTCTGCCCCAGAGAGCTGTGGAGGCTGGGTCATTGAATATATTTAAGGTGGAGTTAGACAGATTTTTGAGCGATAAGAGTATAAAGGGTTATGGGGAGCGGGCAGGGAAGTGGAGCTGAGTCCATGATCAGATCAGCCATGGTCTTATTGAATGGTGGAGCAGGCTCAAGGGGCCAAATGGCCTACTCCTCTCCTCTTTCTTATGTTCTTATGTTCTTATGTCTAGTTCCATTCGCAATTCCTCAGATAATGAAGCAGTCTGCATCTAAATGCAGCAAGACCTGGACAACATCCAGGCTTGGTCTGATGTGTGGTGTGAATGTTACTTGTCACTTAAGTGCCAGGCAATGACCATCTCAAACAAGCGAGCGCCTACCCACCACCCCATGACATTCAACTGCATTACCATCACCAAGGAACGCATCATCAACATCCTGGGGGCCCGCCATTCACCACAAACTCAACAGGACCACCTACATAAAAGCTGTGGCTGCTAGAGCAGGTCAGAAGCTGGGTATCCTATGATGAGTGGCTCACCTCCAAATTCCTCAAAGCCTCTCCAAAACCTACAGCCAGAAGTTGGGTATGTGATGGAGGAAACCTGTACTTGCCTGGGTGGATAGAAACATAGAAACATAGAAAATAGGTGCAGGACTAGGCCATTCAGCCCTTCGAGCCTGCACCACCATTCAATAAGATCATGGCTGATCATTCACCTCAGTACCCCTTTCCTGCTTTCTCTCCATAACCCTTGAACCCTTTAGCCGTAAGGGCCATATCTAACTCCCTCTTGAATATATCCAACGAACTGGCATCAACAACTCTCTGCAGTCGGAAATTCCACAGGTTAACATCTCGCTGAGTGAAGAAGTTTCTCCTCATCTCGGTCCTAAATAGCTTACCCCTTATCCTTAAACTGTGTCCCCTGGTTCTGGACTTCCCCAACATCGGGAACATTCTTCCTGCATTTAACCTGTCCAGTCCCGCCAGAATTTTATATGTTTCTATGAGATCCCCTCTCATCCTTCTAAACTCCAGTGAATACAGGCCCAGTCAATCCAGTCTCTCTTCATATGTCAGTCCTGCCATCCCGGGAATCAGTCTGTCCCGGGATGAAGTTGCAACAACACTCAAGAAGATAAACATCACCCAGGACAATGTAGTCCATTTGATCAGAATCTCATTTACTAGCCTAAACATTCATCCTCTCACAACAACAGCGTACCGTGGCTGCAGTGTGTACTATCCAGAGGATGCACTGTAGCATTCCACCAAGGCTTCTTTGGCAGCACCTCCCAAACCCACCACCACCACTTAGAAAGACAAGGGCAGCAGGTGCATGGGAACACCACCACCTCCAAGTTTCACTCCAAGTCACACACCATCCTGAATTGGAAATATATTGCCGTTCCTTTAGCGTCGCTGGGTCAAATCCTGGAACTCCCTCCCTAACAGCACTGTGGGAGTACCTTCACCACACGGACTGCAGCGGTTTAAGATGGCGGCTCACCACCACCTTCTCCGGGGCAATTAGGGATGGGCAATAAATGGGTAACACACAGTTGGACAAGCAAAACACATTCAAATAGGGGCAGAATAAACTGACAAGAGGAACAGGAATGAAAACACTGATGGGCAGCTGAACATCTGTAATAAAGAGTTAGGAGAACACTTCACTATAATGTTTTATATCTGCAGCGCATTGAAATGTTCATTAAAGTTATGTTTCTAGAGGATGGGATGAAAATCTAGAGCCGTGTTCAACACTATGACTCCCACTACTCCTGGGAACTGCAGCTCTGCAACAACCTTTGTACAAAACATCATAAACCTGATGGATGGTGCATGTGCGTGGCTGTGGGCTGAGCGCTGGAGCTATCTGAGTTCTGGGATGTCCCTGATCAAATGCCAACCAACACGTGCTTTGCTGTCCTGGTTTGCACCTTGCGAATGGCCACTTAGTGAGTGTCACAATTTACTCCCAATTCTTCCCCTCAGGTTCACAGCTAAAAAAAAACCTTCCATAGCAGACTGCATCTCACCTGAAATAAAACTTCCAAATGTATGCGCGCTGCGCTTGCCACACTTACCGTCTCGGCACGGTAATAGCGCTGGAGAACCATGTGGGTTACCCACCGCGTGCTGCAATTCACTCCGAAAGGTGGAAAAGACCACACTGTTAGGCCTCAGCATTATGGTAAAACTAAAATTCAGATTTATTTACAAGATCTGTAATTACACAGAAGAAAAAAACTACTTCGGCACTGGTTCGATTTACACAATACTTTGAAGCTAATAAAAAAGTCCGCACTTTTATTGTCCCTTTCAGAATCTTTTTCTGGAGTCTTTGGTGAGCACAACACGAAGTGCTTTAGCTCAATAAACTCCCTCCCACCTAACGCCCCTCCACCCCCTCCCCCCCACTCCACCCTTCCCCCTCCCCCCCACTCCACCCTCCCCTTACCCCTCACTCCGCCCCTTGCCTCTCCCCCTCCCCCCACTCCACTTCCTCCGTCGTCTCTCCCCACATCGCCCCAATCCCCCCGCCCCCCACTCCACCCTCCCCTCACCCCCACTCCGCCCCACGCCCCTCCCCCCACTCCCCCTTCCCATCTCGCCCCTCTGCCTCTCCCTCATCCCCCCACACCCCCCTCCCCCGCCCCCTGTCCCCTCTTCCCGCCCCCCATTCCACTCACTCCCCCTCCCCCGCTCCCCCACTCCTCTTCCCCCTCGCTACTCCATTCCCTCCCCCCTCCCTCTGCACCCCACTCCACCCTCCACCCTCCCCCCCCACTCCACCCTCCCCTCACCACCCACTCCGCCCCTCCCCCCACACCCCCTCCCCCTTGCCCCTCTGCCTCTCCCCCCATCACCCCACTCCCCCCGCCCCCCCCTCCCCCCGGCCCTCGCCCCTCCCCCCTCCCCCCACTTCCCCTCCCCCGATCCCCCAATACCCCTCCCCCCTCGTCACTCCAACCCCTCCCCCTCCCTCTGCCCCCCACTCCACCCCCTCACCCCACCCCCTCCCCGCCTCCAGTTCCCCCTCCCCCGTGCCCCCACTCCACCCCCTCCCACCGCCCTCCCACTCCACTCCTTCCCCCTCAACCCTCCCCCTGCCCCCCCCACACCCCCCACTCCCCCCTCGCCCCGCCCCCCCCCACTCCCCCCTCGCCCCTCCCCTCCCCCACTCCACCTCCTCCCCCCTTACAACCCCCCACTCCACTCCCCCACCCCACTCCCCTCTCGCCCCCCCCCCACCCCACCGACCGCTCCGGCATAGACACAGGGAGCCAAGCAATCCAGACAACTGACCCTCCAGGAAAACCAGCAACATAGTCAAAGCAGGCATTAACTTACCAAATAAATTATTCCCCACTAGACATACAATAACATTATTAATCAATGTTACCATTTAGGTCAAAGAAATGTGAATAGCAGGCCTTCTTTGAAACTTGTTTGAAGAACTCCTAGGTTATTTCTCAACAGGGCAATACTCAGAATGTTAATCGTCTCTGCTGTTCAAGTGTACAGGGTTGAACGGCAATTAATGGTGACAAATTCTGTCTTCTCCCACAGTTGCAAACTTGCATACAATGGCTTAAATGTTTACGCGGGCTGGGAAAAGTAGGTTTCCAGTGCACTGGCATCAAGGGGCTCAGAATTTGGGGCAGCCCTTAGATCCACCAAGATCCTGCCCCTTTTTAGTGATGTTGGATACACCGGTACTTTTGTTGGTGGGTGCATAATATGCCCGGATACAAAAGGGTGGGCAGATTATGGTACAGTGTAACTGAGGGCAAAACATCACAAGAGATATTTTCCTCATTTGCACCTTTAGCAAAGCTGGATGGCAGCAATCCCCGTGAGACGCTGGTCTTCAGTATCGCTGGGCCTGTGAGCTCCTGGTCTCCGATATCGCTGGATCTGTGAGTTCCTGGTCTCCGATATCGCGGGGTCTGTGAGTTCCTGGTCTCCGATATCGCTGGGTCTGTGAGTTCCCGTCTCCGATATCGCTGGGCCTGTGAGCTCCTGGTCTCCGATATCGCTGGGTCTGTGAGTTCCCCGTCTCCGATATCGCTGGGCCTGTGAGCTCCTGGTCTCCGATATCGCTGGGTCTGTGAGTTCCTGGTCTCCGATATCGCTGGGTCTGTGAGCTCCTGGTCTCCGATATCGCTGGGTCTGTGAGCTCCTGGTCTCCGATATCGCTGGGTCTGTGAGTTCCTGGTTTCTGATATTGCTGAGCCTGTGAGCTCCCGGTCTCTGATATCGCTGAGCCTGTGAGCTCCCGGTCTCAGATATCGCTGGGCCTGTGAGCTTCTGGTCTTCAGTATCACTGGGCCTGTGAGCTCCTGGTCTTCAATATCGCTGGGTCTGTGAGTTCCTGGTCTTCAGTATCACTGGGCCTATGAGCTCCTGGTCTTCAGTATCACTGGGCCTGTGAGCTCCTGGTCTTCAGTATCACTGGGCCTGTGAGCTCCTGATCTTCAATATCGCTGGGTCTGTGAGTTCCTGGTCTTCAGTATCACTTGCCTATGAGCTCCTGGTCTTCAGTATCACTGGGCCTGTGAGTTCCTGGTCTCCGATATCGCTGGGCCTGTGAGCTCCTGGTCTCAGATATCGCTGGGCCTGTGAGCTCCCTGTCTCCGATATCTCTGGGCCTGTGAGTTCCTGGTCTCCGATATCGCTGGGCCTGTGAGTTCCTGGTCTCCGATATCACTGGGCCTGTGAGCTCCTGGTCTCCGATATCACTGGGCCTGTGAGCGCCCCGTCTCCGATATCGCTGGGTCTGTGAGTTCCTGGTCTCCGATATCGCTGGGCCTGTGAGCACCTGGTCTCCGATACCGCTGGGCCTGTGAGCTCCCCGTCTCCGATATCTCTGGGCCTGTGAGCTCCTGGTCTTCAGTATCACTGGGCCTGTGAGCTCCTGGTCTCCGATATCGCTCGGCCTGTGAGCTCCTGGTCTCCGATATCGCTGGGTTTGTGAGTTCCTGGTCTCCGATATCGCTGGGCCTGTGAGCTCCTGGTCTCCGATATCGCTGGGTCTGTGAGTTACCGGTCTCCGATATCGCTGGGTCTGTGAGTTCCTGGTCTCCGATATCGCTGGGTCTGTGTATTCCTGGTCTCCGATATCGCTGGGTCTGTGAGTTCCTGGTCTCCGATATCGCTGGGTCTGTGTATTCCTGGTCTTCAGTATCACTTGCCTATGAGCTCCTGGTCTTCAGTATCACTGGGCCTGTGTGCTACTGGTCTCAGATATCGCTGGACCTGTGAGCTCCCCGTCTCCGATATCTCTGGGCCTGTGAGTTCCTGGTCTCCGATATCGCTGGGCCTGTGAGTTCCTGGTCTCCGATATCGCTGCGCCTATGAGCTCCTGGTCTCAGATATCGCTGGGCCTGTGAGCTCCCTGTCTCCGATATCTCTGGGCCTGTGAGTTCCTGGTCTCCGATATCGCTGGGCCTGTGAGTTCCTGGTCTCCGATATCACTGGGCCTGTGAGCTCCTGGTCTCCGATATCACTGGGCCTGTGAGCGCCCCGTCTCCGATATCGCTGGGTCTGTGAGTTCCTGGTCTCCGATATCGCTGGGCCTGTGAGCTCCTGGTCTCCGATACCGCTGGGCCTGTGAGCTCCCCGTCTCCGATATCTCTGGGCCTGTGAGCTCCTGGTTTCCGATATCGCTCGGCCTGTGAGCTCCTGGTCTCCGATATCGCTGGGTTTGTGAGTTCCTGGTCTACGATATCGCTGGGCCTGTGAGCTCCTGGTCTCCGATATCGCTGGGTCTGTGAGTTCCCGGTCTCCGATATCGCTGGGTCTGTGAGTTCCTGGTCTCCGATATCGCTGGGTCTGTGTATTCCTGGTCTCCGATATCGCTGGGTCTGTGAGTTCCTGGTCTCCGATATCGCTGGGTCTGTGTATTCCTGGTCTCCGATATCGCTGGGCCTGTGAGTTCCTCGTCTCCGATATCGCTGGGTCTGTGAGTTCCTGGTCTCCGATATCGCTGGGTCTGTGAGCTCCTGGTCTCCGATATCGCTGGGCCTGTGAGTTCCCCGTCTCCGATATCGCTGGGCCTGTGAGTTCCTGGTCTCCGATATCGCTGTGCCTGTGAGCTCCTGGTCTCCGATATCGCTGGGCCTGTGAGCTCCTGGTCTCCGATATCACTGGGCCTGTGAGCTCCTGGTCTCCGATATCGCTGAGCCTATGAGCGCCTGGTCTTCAGTATCGCTGGGTCTGTGAGTTCCAGGTCTCCGATATCACTGGGTTGTGAGTTCCCCATCTCCAATATCGCTGGGCCTGTGAGCTCCTGGTCTTCAGTATTGCTAGGTCTGTGAGTTCCTGGTCTCTGATATCGCTGGGCCTGTGAGCTCCTGGTCTCCGATATCACTGGGCCTGTGAGCTCCCCATCTCCGATATCGCTGGGTCTGTGAGTTCCTGGTCTCCGATATCGCTGGGTCTGTGAGCTCCTGGTTTCCGATATCGCTGGGTCTGTGAGTTCCCCGTCTCCGATATCGCTGGGTCTGTGAGTTCCTGGTCTCCAATATCACTGGGTCTGTGAGCTCCTGGTTTCCGATATCGCTGGGTCTGTGAGTTCCCCGTCTCCGATATCGCTGGGCCTGTGAGCTCCTGGTCTCCGATATCGCTGGGCCTGTGAGCTCCTGGTCTCCGATATCGCTGCGTCTGTGTATTCCTGGTCTCCGATATCGCTGGGTCTGTGAGTTCCTCGTCTCCGATATCGCTGGGTCTGTGAGTTCCTGGTCTCCGATATCGTTGGGTCTGTGAGCTCCTGGTCTCCGATACCGCTGGGCCTGTGAGCTCCCCGTCTCCGATATCTCTGGGCCTGTGAGCTCCTGGTCTTCAGTATCACTGGGCCTGTGAGCTCCTGGTCTCCGATATCGCTCGGCCTGTGAGCTCCTGGTCTCCGATATCGCTGGGTTTGTGAGTTCCTGGTCTCCGATATCGCTGGGCCTGTGAGCTCCTGGTCTCCGATATCGCTGGGTCTGTGAGTTCCCGGTCTCCGATATCGCTGGGTCTGTGAGTTCCTGGTCTCTGATATCGCTGGGTCTGTGTATTCCTGATCTCCGATATCGCTGGGCCTGTGAGTTCCTCGTCTCCGATATCGCTCGGTCTGTGAGCTCCTGGTCTCCGATATCACTGGGTTGTGAGTTCCCCGTCTCCAATATCGCTGGGCCTGTGAGCTCCTGGTCTTCAGTATTGCTAGGTCTGTGAGTTCCTGGTCTCTGATATCGCTGGGCCTGTGAGCTCCTGGTCTCCGATATCACTGGGCCTGTGAGCTCCCCGTCTCCGATATCGCTGGGTCTGTGAGTTCCTGGTCTCCGATATCACTGGGTCTGTGAGCTCCTGGTTTCCGATATCGCTGGGTCTGTGAGTTCCCGGTCTCCGATATCGCTGGGTCTGTGAGTTCCTGGTCTCCAATATCACTGGGTCTGTGAGCTCCTGGTTTCCGATATCGCTGGGTCTGTGAGTTCCCCGTCTCCGATATCGCTGGGCCTGTGAGCTCCTGGTCTCCGATATCGCTGGGCCTGTGAGCTCCTGGTCTCCGATATCGCTGCGTCTGTGTATTCCTGGTCTCCGATATCGCTGGGTCTGTGAGTTCCTCGTCTCCGATATCGCTGGGTCTGTGAGTTCCTGGTCTCCGATATCGCTGGGTCTGTGAGCTCCTGGTCTCTGATATCGCTGGGTCTGTGAGTTCCTGGTCTCCGATATCGCTGGGTCTGTGAGCTCCTGGTTTCCGATATCGCTGGGTCTGTGAGTTCCTGGTCTCCGATATCGCTGGGCCTGTGAGTTCCTGGTCTCTGATATCGCTGGGTCTGTGAGTTCCTGGTCTCCGATATCGCTGGGTCTGTGAGTTCCTGGTCTCCGATATCGCTGGGTCTGTGAGTTCCTGGTCTCCGATATCGCTGGGCCTGTGAGCTCCTAGTCTCCGATATCGCTGGGCCTGTGAGTTCCTGGTCTCCGATATCGCTGGGTCTGTGAGTTCCTGGTCTCCGATATCGCTGGGTCTGTGAGTTCCTAGTCTCCGATATCGCTGGGCCTGTGAGCTCCTGGTCTCTGATATCGCTGGCTCTGTGAGTTCCTGGTCTCCGATATCGCTGGGTCTGTGTGTTCCTAGTCTCCGATATAGCTGGGCCTGTGAGTTCCTGGTCTCTGATATCGCTGGGTCTGTGAGCTCCTGGTCTCTGATATCGATGGGTCTGTGAGTTCCTGGTTTCCAATATCACTGGGTCTGTGAGCTCCTGGTTTCCGATATCGCTGGGCCTATGAGCTCCTGGTCTCCGATATCGCTGCGTCTGTGTATTCCTGGTCTCTGATATCGCTGGGTCTGTGAGTTCCTGGTCTCCGATATCGCTGGGTCTGTGAGCTCCTGGTCTCCGATATCGCTGCGTCTGTGTATTCCTGGTCTCTGATATCGCTGGGTCTGTGAGTTCCTGGTCTCCAATATCACTGCGTCTGTGTATTCCTGGTCTCCGATATCGCTGCGTCTGTGTATTCCTGGTCTCCGATATCGCTGGGCCTGTGAGTTCCTGGTCTCCGGTATTGCTGGGTCTGTGAGTTCCTGGTCTCCGATATCGCTGCGTCTGTGAGTTCCTCGTCTCTGATATCGCTGGGCCTGTGAGTTCCTGGTCTCCGGTATTGCTGGGTCTGTGAGTTCCTGGTCTCCGATATCGCTGCGTCTGTGTATTCCTGGTCTCCGATATCGCTGGGCCTGTGAGTTCCTGGTCTCCGGTATTGCTGCGTCTGTGTATTCCTGGTCTCCGATATCGCTGCGTCTGTGTATTCCTGGTCTCCGATATCGCTGGGTCTGTGAGTTCCTGGTCTCCGGTATCATTGGGTCTGTGAGCTCCTGGTCTCCGATATCGCTGGGCCTGTGAGCTCCTGGTCTTCAGTATCACTGGTTCTGTGAGCTCCTGGTCTTCAGTATCGCTCGGGCTGTGAAGGGGAGGAATTTTAAAATTCAAAGGTTAGATTTGACTCTGCAGAGCAGTAAACTGCATTGACAAAACTGGCTGAATGAAACTGTGCTTTATAACAGTTTCTGCCCACCATTATGGGCAAAGTGCTACAGTGAAATTCCTCCTCCTGTGCACCCCCACCCAGGCCATTGGGTCAGAAGGGTATCTGTGTTACACCGGATACATCATAGAGGCTCAGTCCAAACATTAATGACCATATCCCCAGGATATTGACAGTAGCGATGTGGAAGTTCCACTCTGCCCCAGACCCACTCTCCCACCCCAGATTTCACCAGGAAGGGCTATTGTGATTTCAATCAAATGAGGTAGTTAGTAGCCAAACAACCTTGAGCAGGTTAGTTTCTGGATGGACAGTCCAACAAAACAGTTCCATTAACACCAACAGCCTCCAGCACTTCACTCAATTGGCCATGACAGTGAGAGATGACAAGTTCGTCCATCATAGGGAGCATTACACATCCAAACATATTCTCATCCAACATTCACACATACCGTACACTAAAACCAAACATATCCAACAGCAGCAACAGCAACACCAAATTGTATTTATATTGCGCCTTTAACATAGTAAAACATTACCTGGTGCGTCACAGGAGCGTTATCAAATAAAATTTGACATTGAGCCACATAAGGGAATATTAGGGTAGACAAGAGGTACGTTTTAAGGAGCGTATTAAAGGAGGAGAGCACGGTAGAGGGGCGGAGAGTTTTAGGGAGGGAGTTCCAGAGCTTAGGGCCAGGCAGCTAAAGACCCGGCCACCGATGATGGAACAACAACTATCGAGGATGCTCAAGAGGCCAGAATTGGAGCGTGGAGATCTCGGGGGGGTTGTGGGGCTGGAGGTGATTAGAGAGATAGGGAGGGGCGAGGCCATGTAGAGATTTGAAAATAGGATAAGAATTTTAAAATCGAAGCACCGGGACACATAAGAACATAAGAAATAGGAGCAGGAGTAGGTCATTTGGCCCCTCGAGCCTGCTCCACCATTCAATAAGACCATGGCTGATCTGATGTAGATGCAGACAATGTAGGTCAGCGAGCACAGGGGTGATGGGTGCAAGTTAAGATACGGCCAGCAGTGTTTTGGATGACCTTAAGTTTATGGAGGGTGGAAGATGGGAGGCCAGCCAGGAGTGCGTTGGAATAGTCAAGTATAGAGGTAACAAAGGCTTGGAGGAGGGTTTCAGCAGCGGATGAGCTGAGGCAAGGGATGGAGACGGGCGATGTTCTGGAGGTGGAAGTAGGCAGTCTTAGTGATAGCGCGGATATGTGGCACTTCCAGATGCTCGTCGCGGGGTCAAATATAACAGCAAGGTTGTGAATAGTCTGGTCCATCCTCAGTTGGTTGTCAGGGAGAGGGATGGAACTGGTGAATAGGGAACAGAGTTTGGGGTGGCGACCGAAGACAATGGGGCAGAAATTGCCCTCCACCCGAAACGGGGCGCACCTCCCGATTTCGAAGGGATCCGTCCACCCCAATCCATGGGGCGGACAATCCGGAGAAAATCAGTTCTTGGTGCTTTTTTGGAGCGGGGTAGAAGTGGTCACATCATCGGGGTGGATGTAATGGCGGATCAGTGTGGCTGACGCTGATGATATCATCGCACTGGCGCGTCACAATGTCCCTCCCCATCAGTTAAAGGGGAGGGCCACTGCAAACTCTGCAGCCATTTTAGTGGCAAACACTGCGCCACCAGGAAGGGTTTCGGTCAGGCCAGCAGCCTGGCACCCAAGAGGAGGTGCCAGGCTGCCTGTTGGCGGCCTGGCCGAAACCACGGGCAGAATTGTCGGCCCAACCTGACAGTCGGCCGACAATAAAAAATAAGATGGAATCGCCGGCAGTGCCACCTCCCCTTTAAGGGTGGCAGCTCTGTCCAGCCGCATTAAGGGCACCGTTAGAAAAAGCTGTCAGTGGCACCGACCGGCGGCGCTGCTCCCGAGGGACAATTTCGGAAGGGGTCGCCGCCGGTCAGCAAGGGGTCGGTGCCTGCATGCTGTGGCGGGAAAACAGGTGGAGCGGTCCCCATCACCGCTCCAAAACTGAAGGAAGGCAATATTCAAAATGGCGGCCCCTCCGCGGCGACCGGCGGCCAGTCCGTGCCGATCTGTGGCCGCTGCTTTCAGCCAGCCATGGGCCTTATGGAAAGGGGCAATTTTGGCCCCAATGGCTTCAGTCTTCCCAATATTCCCAAATTGGAGAAAATTACTTCTCATCCAGTACTGGATGTCGGACATGCAGTCTGATAATTTAGAGACCCTGGAGGAGTCGAGAGAAGTGGTGGTGAGGTAGAGCTGGGTGTCATCAGCGTACATGTGGAAACTGACGCCGTGTTTTCTGATGATGTCGTCAAGGGACAGCTTGTGGATGGGAAATAAGAGGGGGCAAAGGACAGATCCTTGGGGGACACTAGAGGTAACGATGCGGGAGTGGGAAAAGAAGACATTGCAGGTGATTCTCTGGCTACGATTAGATAGATAGGAATGGAACCAGGCGAGTGCAGTCCCACCCAGCTGGACAATGGTGGAGAGGTGTTGGAGGAGGATAGAGTGGTCAACCGTGTCAAAGGCTTCAGACAGGTCCAGGATATCCTCATCCGACATTCAGACATATAAACAGAACGAATCATTGGCTTATTGTTCTGCTCCCCAGCCCAGCATTGTTACTGTCATCGAAACGCAGCCATAACTGGCCATTATTTTTGTGCTTGATTCCATTTCCTCCTGCTTAGTTTACTATTGCATTGTGCCAACTCTGCTTTTATAAATATTAATATGTGAAATCAAAGAGGCGGTCATTGAAATTAGGAACACATTCACAAAGTATACAAGAACAATGTATTATGTGTGGAAGATCGTGAAACAGCGTAGTAACTTTGTAATAGCTTGCACTGGTAGGTTTTATCTATTTTACAGTGCAATTACATTTTAAGAACTGGCCTTGATACACTTAACGTCATAAAATTCTAAAAGCCATCTGGAACTCAACTTCAATGTCAATACTGCTGTCTTAATTAAATAAACTGCAGTGATAACTGCATGAAAGGAAACTGTTACTATAACCGAGCTTCTTATCGTAACAGAAAGAGCGACAGGTGCAGCGTCGAGAATCCGGAATTCCGCAATCCGGAACGTTCCGGAATCCGGACTCCGGGGCAATAGGTGGCAGGGTTGTCCGGAATCCGTAGAATGTTCCGGAATCCGGACTCGGTGACCCTGGCGACCTCGGGGCCCCGCCCGCCGCTGCCCTTATCTCGAGGCCTCCTCGCAGCCCGCCCGACCACCTCCTCCTCAGCGATCCGGCCCGCCCAACAACAAAATCCTTGACGGGGCCCGATGATGACCTCCTCCGCGGGGCCAGACAGCCCGAACAGCTCCTCGGCGGGAATCTCCCAACCTCCTTCCGCCTCGCCACCCCCCACCCCCCGGCCCCCTTTCAGACGTTCCGAAATCCGGAAATCCGGAAATACTCGAACCTGGGCGCGGCTGTTTCCGGATTCGTGATGTCAGAAAGCAAATCGAAAGTCCGGAAAAGCCCAGAATCCGGAACGGCCTCGGTCCTGAGGGTTCAGGATTTTAGGCGCTGCACCTGTATTATATTCGACACACTGCCTTTGTGACACTGCGCTCTGTGCAGAATATTTGTAATTCTTTGCTATTTAAAACTTGGAAACAAACTGCCCCACAGAGGAAAAAAGTTTTGAACAATCCACCATCTTTTGTTGCTTTTGCAACATCTTAAATTTACAACCTTGTATTCTGGTGTGCAGCACAGTGATGCAAGTTTCTGCGACACAAGTACAAGTGAGGAAGGTTAGAAATCTATCAATTGCTCTTTGATAATAGAAAATGACTTTGGGTGATAGTGTAACGTGGGCAATGTCGGATCAACCGCTTGTTATACATCTCTCCCGATTTTCATTCCTATGGCCTTCAATGCAAATGAAAATGGGGCAAGATGTACAACAGGCGACTGATCTGATATCACCCATTGTACACTATCGCTCAGTCAAAATTAACCTCACTGTCTGCTCGCTGTTGGAGCATATGAATTCTTTTAAAGGGGCAGGTTCAGTGTTGGCACGGTGTCCAATAATTGTTTTGAGGAAGATATTTTGGGTGATACTAATTTAATGATAATACATGCAGGATTGTGGAAGCGGGTTGGCTGTTGCTCTCGTGCTTGAATAGCCCAGTCTCGGGACTGGTACATTAAGAAGAGACACTTGGGCTGGTGAGTTGGGCGGGGGAGTTGGGGGAGTCGGGGGAGGGCGTTGCGGGAGCTAGTGAGTCAGTAGACGAACGGGAAGGAGAGCGAAAATGCAAAACCGAAAAAAAGATTCCACTGTGTAATTTAGACTGATAGAATTTGATACTAAAGGTTAATAAATGAGAAAAGTCAGGTATTGCTGCATCGAAACAATGGGATTAACAGAGGTACTTCTTAAACCTGAACCAGCACTGGCAGATTGAGGCTGAGCTGATATTAAATATGCCCCATCATTGCCACCAACTGGGTTCAATCTGGGTGGCACTCTGTGGGGGAAGGAGGGTAGATTTCACTTTGTTGCATTTGAAAAAGAAAGATTGATTTGGATTTATATAGCACCTTTCAGGACCACCGGACGTCTCAAGTTTGAAATTTGAACGTAAATAATTGATTGGGAGGAATGCATGGAGGAAAATCAGAATTTAAACCCATAAAGAACTCAAGAACATAAGAAATAGGAGCAGGAGTAGACCATTCAGCCCCTTGAGCCTGCTCTGCCATTCATTGAGATCATGGCTGATCTTCGACCTCAACTCCACTTTCCCGTTCGATCCCCATATCCCTTGATATCATTAGTGCCCAAAAGTCTAGCAACCTGAGCCTTGAATAGATATGGAAAGGATCCTATCTGATTTTCTGACCACTTAAATGAATGGATGGAATGTCAGGCTCTGTTATAGAGTGCGCCCCTCCCTGCCTGATTTAGCACACCATGTTCTGCCCAGGTGGTAAGTTATGTTGTGTATCTGTAAAGCATGCACTCCCATGTTCCACCACCAGGGAGTGCATCCCCTGAAGTCCCAAGGGATCCCAGCATCCCTTGGGAGCACTGTATATAAGGCCTGTTCCTCATTCTGGAGTGTCTTAATAAAGACTGAGGTCACTGTTACTTTAATCTCCCTGTGTGCAGTCTCATCTGTGTTAGGAATACAATAACTGGCGACGAGTATACGAATCCAACGCAAAGATGCAGCAAACTGTGGGCATCCTGGAGAAATTCTCAGACGGTGAGGACTGGGATGCCTATGTCGAACGGCTAGACCAGTACTTTGTAGCCAACGAGCTGGATGGAGAAGGAAGAGCTGCAAAAAGGAGAGCGGTCCTCCTCATGGTCTGCGGGGTACCGACCTACAACCTCATGAAGAATCTTCTCGCTCTGGTGAAACCCACAGATAAGTCGTATGAGGAGCTGTGTACACTGGATCGGGAGCACCTTAACCCGAGGGAGAGCGTGCTGATGGCGAAGTATAGGTTCTACACGTGCCAGCGATCTGAAGGTCAGGAAGTGACGAGCTATGTCGCCAAGCTAAGGCGACTTGCAGGACAATGTGAGTTTGATGGCTACCTGGAGCAGATGCTCAGAAACTTTTTTGTACTGGGCATTGGCCACGACACCATCCTATGAAAACTTTTGACTGTAGAGACACTGACCCTCAGTAAGGCCATTGCGATAGCACAGGCGTTTATGTCCACCACTGATAACGCCAAACAAATCTCTCAGCACAAGTGCTAGCAATATTCATAAATTAACTGGAACTGTGTTTGCAAGCAGAAATGTACAGGGCAGAACCCACGAGTCTGCAACTGCCAGCAGGCCTCAGGTGAACCAGATGACTCAGAGTCCCCAACAAAGGATGAATGCAAGGCAATTCACACCTTGTTGGCGTTGTGGAGGCTTCCATTCAGCCTATTCAGGCCGCTTCAAAGGGTATGTTTGCAAGAGCTGTGGAACAATGGGGCACCTCCAACGAGCTTGCCTCTGTAAAACCTGCTAACCACCACATGGCAGAGGAAGATCGGTCCATGGTGGATCAAAGCAATTTTGAGTCTCAGAGAGAGGCGGCAGATGCTGAAGTACACGGGGTGCACACATTTCCGAAGAAATGTCCACCTGTAATGCTCAACGTAAAATTGAATGGCTTACTCATAGCCATGGAACTGGACACTGGCGCTAGCCAATCCATCATGAGTAAAAAGATGTTTGAGAGACTGTGGTGCAACAAAGCACTCAGACCAGCCCAGAGCCCCATCCACACGAAACTGAGAACGTACACCAAAGAGCTCATCATTGTTCTGGGCAGCGCCATGGTCAAGGTCACCTACGAGGGCACGGTGCACAAACTGCCACTCTGGATTGTCCTGGGCGATGGCCCCATACTGCTTGGAAGGAGCGGCTGGGCAAAATCCGCTGGAACTGGGATGACATCCGCGCGCTATCACATGTCGATGAGGCCTCATGTACCCAGGTTCTTAACAAATTTCCTTCCCTTTTTGAGCCAGGCATTGGAAACTTTTCCGGGGTGAAGGTGCGATCCACTTGGTCCCAGAGGCACGACCCATTCGCCACAAGGTGCGAGCGATACCTCACATGATGAGGGAGGGAGTGGAAATCGAGCTGGACAGGCTGCAACACGAGGGCATCATCTCCCCAGTGGAATTCAGCGAGTGGGCCAACCCGATTGTTCCAGTACTCAAAAGTGATGGCACGGTCAGGATTTGCGGCGATTATAAATTAACTATTAATCGTTTCTCACTACAGGACCAATACCCGCTACCTAAGGCAGATGACCTATTTGCGACGCTGGCAGGAGGCAAGACATTCACCAAGCATGACCTGACTTTAGCCTACATGACGCAGGAACTGGAAGAGTCTTCGAAGGGACTCACCTGCATCAACACATACAAGGGACTGTTCATCTACAACAGATGCCCGATTGGAATTCGGTCGGCTGCAGTGATCTTCCAGAGAAACATGGAGAGCCTACTCAAGTTGGTACCACGCACGGTGGTTTTTCAGGACGACATATTGGTCACGGGTCGGGACACCGTTAAGCACCTATAAAACCTGGAGGAGGTCCTCCAGCGACCGGATCGCGTAGGGCTGCGGCTGAAGAGGTCGAAATGCGTCTTCATGGCAACAGAAGTGGAGTTTTTGGGGAGAAAAATCACGGCGGACGGCATTCGGCCCACAGATGCCAAGACAGAGGCTATCAGGAACGCGCCCAGGCCACAGAATGTCACAGAGCTGCAGTCGTTCCTGGGACTCCTCAACTATTTTGATAACTTCCTACTGGGGTTAAGCACCCTCTTAGAGCCCCTACACATAAAGGTGAGAACTGGGTATGGGGAAAAAAACAAGTAATTGCTTTTGAGAAAGCCAGAAACATTTTATGCTCCAACAAGCTGCTTGTATTGTATAACCAGTGTAAAAGACTTGTGCTAGCATGTGATGCGTCGTCGTACGGAGTCGGGTGTGTATTACAACAAGCTAACGTTGCGGGGAAGTTGCAATCTGTCGCCTATGCCTCCAGGAGCTTGTCTAAGGCCGAGAGGGCCTGCAGCATGATTGAGAAAGAGGCATTAGCGTGCGTGTTTGGGGTAAAGAAAATGCATCAGTACCTGTTTAGCCTCAAATTTGGGCTGGAAACTGATCACAAGCCCCTCATATCCCTGTTCGCTGAAAACAAGGGAATAAATACTAATGCCTCAGCCCGCATAGAAAGGTGGGCACTCACGCTATCAGCGTATAGCTATACCATCCGCCACAGGTCAGGCACCGAGAACTGTGCGGATGCTCTCAGTTGGCTACCATTGCCCACCACGGGGGTGGAAATGGCGCAACCTGCAAACTTGTTGATGGTGGCGCAGCCCGCAGACTTGTTGATGGTCATGAAAGCGTTTGAAAATGGTAAATCACCTGTCACGGCCTGCCAGATTAGGACTTGGACCAGCCAAGATCCTCTGCTGTCCCTAGTAAAAAACTGTGTGCTACATGGGAGCTGGGCCAGCATCCCCGTTGAAATGCAAGAGCTAATCAAGCCATTCCAGCGGCGAAAGGACGAGCTGTCCATTCAGGCAGACTGCCTGTTGTGGGATAACCGCGTAGTGCTACCCAAAAAGGGCAGGGAGACGTTTATCTCGGATCTCTACAGCACACACCCGGGTATAGTAATGATGAAATCGATAGCCAGATCCCATGTGTGGTGGCCCAGTATCGACTCTGACTTAGAATCCTGTGTACGGCAATGCAGTGTGTGTGCTCAGTTGAGCAATGCGCCCAGAGAGGCACCACTAAGTTTGTGTCCTAGCCCTCCAGCCCATGGTCAAAGATCCATGTCGACTATGCGGGCCCGTTTCTGGGTAAAATGTTTTTGGTGGTGGTGGATGCTTTTTCAAAATGGATTGAATGTGAAATAATATCGGGCAGCACCGCCACCGCCACCGTTGAAAGCCTGAGGGCCATGTTTGTCACCCACGGCCCGCCTGACATATTGGCCAGTGACAACGGGCCATGTTTCACCAGTGCCGAATTTAAAGAATTCATGACGCGCAATGGGATCAAACATGTCACCTTGGCCCCTTTTAAACCAGCCTCCAATGGGCAGGCAGAGCGGGCAGTACAAACAATTAAACAGAGCTTTAAACGAGTCACAGAAGGTGTAATGTCTGTAAGCTTGTAATGCTTCTGGTTGCACTTCAGTCCCGCACTCCTGATCTTTGGGCACCCTGTGCGGAGGGGAGCGGGTAGGTCCGAGGGCCTCCTCGTAGGACTGCTCCTGGGCACGGCCAAGAGTGCCATCAGCCGGTCCAGGCAGCGGGCGGTCGAGGGGGTCATTCAGCCTGACTGCCTGCCTCTCTTCCGCGCGTACATCCGTGCCAGGGTGGTATTGGAGATGGAGCATGCGGTGTTCACCGGTACGCTCGCGGCCTTCCGCGAGAGGTGGGCGCCGGAGGGACTGGAGTGCATCGTTACCCCCGGCAACCAAATTTTAATTTGATTTTATATGTTTTAAAGTTTAATTTGTTTTAATTGCCGGATTTTTAGTGTCCCCCTCCCCTTTTATAGGGGGCACTTGTAAAATATATGGTTTTAATGCCCCCCCAAATTTTTTTTAAAAAACACAAAAAATAAAAAAAAGAAACAAAAAACATTTTAAAAAAAGGGGCAGTTAAGTGTCTAGAATGTCCCCCAGATCGGGGGGCACTTGATCTAACGTTTATTTTGTTCCCCCCCCCCAAAAGAGCTGTAATGCTTGTAGCTCCACACTGTGGATGTGGACGTATTGTGTACTGCAACTGTATAGTTAATCATTAAACGACAGGCAGCTTTCCAGAGAGTTCCGAGAGAGCAGCCTGCATGTTAGGAAGCTGTGTGTGCTGTGCTCTGTGAAGATATCACAGTTGGCGGCGAGATGGGATATTTTTCGGATGTTTAAAGCTTAATTTTTGTTGGTGAAGGATTCAGCCAGCCGACAGAAGACTTTGGAAGTTTCTGTCTTTGAAAAAAAAGCAACAAAATCCGAGGTAAAAAAACAGCACACAGTGTGAACAGCTAGAGATTAAAAATGGCAGGTGTAATCGGATATTTGGGTGAATATAGCCATGACCAGGAAAGTTTTAAAGCATATGTGGATTGGCTAGAAATGTTTTTCACTGCAAATAACATAATCAAAGTTCCAGACAATTCAGTCCAGAACCAGACTGTGTTGGAACGTAAGAAAGCGATCTTCTTATCAGTGGCAGGTTCGGCATTATACGAAACCCTTGTAAATCTGCTTCTGCCTGATGAGCCAAAGGACACAACACTTAAAGAGATTTTAATGAAGCCGGAGCAGCACTATAATCCCAAACCGTTAGAAATTTCTGAAAGCTATCGTTTCCGGATTCGGAATCAAAAGGCGGATGAAAGTATCGCTGATTACGTCTTAGCATTAAAAAAGCTATCGATGCACTGCAATTTTGGAAACTTACAAAACCAAGCATTACAGGATCATTTTGTTTGTGGGTGAAAAATGATGCGATCAGAAGGAAGTTATTAACGACAGATGACTTAACTTTTGAGATTGCTTGTCAGACAGCGAGCTCTATGAGTATGGCCGAACAATATTCACGAGAATTAAATAATAATTAAGGTCGTCAGTCAACCGAGGTAAATCACCTGCAGGTTCAAAGTATAAGACGGCCATAGCTGAAAGTATCAGAAACTGGAAATTCTACCAGAGCGTCAAAGTCGTGCTATAGGTGCCTGAACAACATATTGCTCAAAGTTGTCCATAAGTGAAGGCAGAGTGTTTCTTCTGCAAAAAGACTGGGTATCTTGCGAAGGCATGCTGACTGAAGGGTAAACCAGTTTTAAAGCTATGAGTCCAGCGTTCAAAGCTATGAGTAGTAACCCAAAGGGACTACATAGCATGGAAGAACAACAACAGGACGAGGAGATGTTCGAATTACACGTCATCAGGAGCACGAGGTTAACCAACAGCGATTCGGAAAGCATCAAAATCCACATAGATGTTGTGGGATTCAAGATACCAATGGAAATTGACATGGGTGCCTCCGTGAGTGTAGTACCAGAGTCACTGTACCGCGACAAATTGCGTGATTTCCAACTGGAGAAATCCAAGATAGAGCTGCAAAGCTACTCGGGTGAGAAAATTCCTGTAGTAGGCCGTATCACCGTACCGGTGAAATATAAAGATCAATTTCAGAACTTGCCTCTAATAGTAGTGAAAGGAGACAAGTCTGCCTTACTAGGAAGAAATTGGTTGAGCTCACTGAAGCTGGATTGGAGTAAGATTTTCTGTGTGGAAGCGAGATTTACATCAACGGATGAGGTTATCAAGCAGTATCCGAAGGTGTTCTGCGAAACGGGCAGTCCGATCCAAGGCTTCAAGGCGAGTGTCAGGGTACAGAAGGACGCTAGATCAGTTTACTACAAGCCACGTTCCGTACCACATGCACTCAAGGAAAAAGTTGAGCAAGGACTCAAAAGACTAGAGACTGAGAACATTATTTGTAAGATAGATCGATGTAATTGGGCTACATCCATTGTTGTTGTACCCAAGTCCGATGGTAAGGTAAGATTGTGTGGTGATTATAAAGTAACCGTAAACCAGGTTCTAGAGGGTAATGTCCCAAATACATTGCCGAATATAAAAGATTTGTTCATAACTCTGACAGGTGGTCAGATCTTCTCAAAACTGGATCTTACAAATGCCTACTTACAGCTTGAACTAGATGAGGAGTCCAAGTCATGTTTGACAATAAATACTCATCTAGGCCTATATCAGTTTAATAGGCTACTATTTGGAGTGTCTTCCGCCCCTGCCATATTCCAAGGGGTGATGAACTAGATTTTGCAAGGAATTGAAGGGGTAGTATGTTATTTGGATGACATACTAATTTCAGCACCAAATGGGCAAATTCATAATAAAATATTGAATAAAGTCCTCAAACGGCTAGAGAAGCACAGAGTACGAGTATCTGCTCGTAAGTGTGAGTTATTTGAAAACTTAGTGGAGTACTTAGGATACAGAGTAGACAAAGATGGTTTACATCCAACCATGGAAAAAATTGGATGCAATTCGAAATGCACCCACTCCCAGGAATGTCACTGAACTTTGTTCATTCTTGGGTCTTTTGAACTATTAAGGGAAGCTCCTACCAAATTTGGCTACAGTATTACATCCACTGAATGAACTTTTGAAAAAACAGGTCCAGTGGAAGTGGTCAAAAGAATGCGAAACAGCCTTCAAGGAGTGTAAAAACAAATTGGTAGAGAGCACCATGTTAGTTCACTACGACATATCTAAGGAGATTAAGCTAGCATGTGATGCCTCTCCTTATGGAGTTGGGGTAGTAATCTCTCATGTATCAAGTAGTGGGGAGGAGAGACCAATTGCTTTTGCTTCACGCACTCTCAGTGTCAGTGAGAGTAATTATGCGCAAATGAAAGGAAAGCTTTGGCATTAATTTTTGGAGTCAAGAAGTTTCACAAATACTTGTATGGTTGTAAGTTTACCATCGTTATGGACCATAAACCCCTAACAGCATTCCTCCATCCAAAGTCCCCAATTCCAACATTAGCTGCAGCCCGAATGCAGAGATGGGCTTTGATTTTGTCAGCATATACACATGATATTGAATAGACGATCAGCTGATCACAGTAATGCTGATGCAATGTCTAGGTTGGCTTCCCCATCACAGGTTACACCCGCTAGGGAAGAAGTGTTTTATTTTTCATACATTGATGAACTGGCAGTCACAGCTGAAGAGATTGGTAGAGCAACTAAACGTGACCCAGTGATGTCAAAGGTGTATGAGTATATTGCAAATGGATGGCCAAACCAGGTAACAGACAAAGATACACATCCATTCTTCATTCGTAGGAATGAATTATCAGTCGATAAAGATTGTATCATGTGGGGTGCAAGAGTGGTTATACCAAATAAATTCAGGTCCAAATTATTAGGAGACCTCCATGACCAGCACCTGGGAATGTGCTTGACCAAGAGTTTTGCACGCAGTTATTTATGGTGGCCAGGTCTTGATAAAGATATAGGGTACATCATGAGTCAGTGCACGACATGTCAATCTGTAAGCAAGCAACCACCAGCAGTACCATTACAGCCATGGAAATGGCCTCCCAGGGTGTGGCAAAGGCTACATATTGACTTTGCTGAGTTAGATGGACAACAATTGTTCATTGTGATTGATAGCCATTCGAAGTGGGTTGAGGTGTTCCCAATGTGGAAAATAACAACAAGTAAAACATTGGACATTTTTCGAAAATTATTTTCTGCATTTGGCCTCCCTGAAGAAATTGTTTCGGATAATGGACCACAATTTTGTTCAGAAGAATTTGCACAATTCCCGAGCAAAAATGGTGTGAAACACACCAAGGTTCCACCATACCACCCTGCTTCGAATGATGCAGCAGAGTATACAAATTGTCAAACGTGCCCTCATACAACAAATGTTAGATCCAAATCCAAGAAAACGACAGTTGTCATTGGATCACAAATTGGCTAATATTTTGATTACATATCGAAATACTCCTCATATAACTACTGGTAGAACTCCAGCAGAGTTGTTTCTCAAACAACAGCCATGAACCAGATTCTCATTGTTAAAGCCAAATTTGGCACAATCTGTAGAAGAGACAAAATTAAGAAAAAAGAGAATCACGATAAAGGGAGAGTAAAAGAGAGAAGAGTGAAATTAATCCAGAAGGTAAGAATGAAGAACCATCACCATAAATGTTTAAAGTGGTTACCCGGAAATGTGGTGAAGATATGTGGTCCTCGCACATATTTGGTAAAGACGTTTAATAATGAATAGGTTAGGTTTGTCCATAATGATCATATTTTACCTACAGACATGGAAGGAGTTGAAGGTGGGAATGATTCAATTATTTCTGACTTTTCTGATAGTTTTGATATATCAGTAGCAAATCCTAAATCCAATGCAAACAAATCCAGGTGAGAATCAGAATGAAAGTCTGAGTCCGAGTCAGAAAAACAAAGTGCCTGAAGTTAGAGTGAGTTCAAATGAGAATCAAGGAAATTCCGTGGAGGAAAATGTTCCTGAGGAAGAGCCTCAAATGAGTGTGAAATCGACACCAGGTTTGGAAGGTTCTGTTCGAGAGCGAAGGTATCCTCTTCAAAACAGAAAAAAAGTGGTAAAGTTAAATTTGTAAATATGTAAAAAATGAAAGTTATTTATGATGTTTGTTATGATGGTTTTTTCATTAAGGAGGGAGAAGTGTAATGCCTGTAAGCTTGTAATGCTTGTAGCTTCACACTGTGGATATGGACGTATTGTGTACTGCAACTGTATAGTTAATCATTAAACCAACAGGCAGCTTTCCAGAGAGTTCCGAGAGAGCATCCTGCCATCTTAGGAAGCTGTGTGTGCTGTGCTCTGTGAAGATATCACGGAAGGCTCACTCCAAACCCGCCTGTCCCGAGTACTGCTCAGCTACCGCACGAGACCCCATTCATTCACAGGGGTGTCCCCGGCTGAGCTACTCATGAAAAGGACACTTAAAACGAGATTCTCGCTGGTTCACCCCAACCTGCATGATCAGGTAGAGAGCAGACGGCAGCAATAAAATGTAAACGATAGTCGCGCCGCTGTGTCACGGGAAATTGATATTAATGACCCTATGTATGTGCTAAACTATGGACATGGTCCCAAGTGGATCGTGGGCACGGTGATCGCTAAAGAAGGGAGTAGGGTGTTTCAAGTCAAACTAGACAATGGACAAATTTGCAGAAAGCACCTGGACCAAACGAGGCTGCGGTTCACAGACTGCCCTGAACAACCCACAGCAGACACCACCTCTTTCGAGCCCACAACACACACCCAAAGGATCAACGACACCACCCCGGACCAGGAAATTGAACCCATCACGCCCAACAGCCCAGCAAGGCCAGGCTCACCCAGCAGCCCTGCAGGGCCAACAACACGCCAGCTCAGCGAGGGCACAGCCAACACACCAGAACAGACATTTGTACCGAGGCGGTCCACCTGGGAAAGAAAGGATCCCGACCGCCTCACCTTGTAAATAGTTTTCACTTTGACTTTGGTGGAGGGGTGATGTTGTGTATCTGTAAAGCATGCACTCCCATGTTCCGCCACCAGGGAGCACATCCCCTGAAGTCCCAAGGGATCCCAGCATCCCTTGGGGGCACTGTATATAAGCTGGCCCCTAAGGCCTGTTCCTCACTCTGGAGTGTCTTAATAAAGACTGAGGTCACTGTTACTTTAACCTCCCTGTGTGCAGTCTTATCTGTGTTAGGAACACAACAAGTCACCCCCAAACGCAGTAGAGAAAAATCTAACACTGGTGTTTCTGAGATTCAGAGCACGTAGCAGCCACTTATCCCTGCACATGTAAGATTGGTGCCGGAGAGAGCCATCGCACTCGTGTGTGCAGTCTGGGGATACGCAGCAGAGAGAGCCAGAGCAGTCAGTGTGTGCAGTCTGGGGATACGCACCAGCATCGACTTACCAGTGGAGTCTGCAGGACAGCACTGTGTGAATTCCAGCTGCTCTAGCCAGCACTATGTAATCACGTAACTTGACCCTGAAGGGGTAAAGTGACATTGGTTCCGTGTGCAACAGCGAACCCTAGTGTTATGCACGTGTCAGCCGTGGCTCAGTGGGTAGCACTCTCGCCTCTGTTTCAGAAGATTGTGGGTTCAAGTCCCCCGCCAGGGTCTTCAGCACTTAAATCTAGGCTGACACTTCAGTGCAGTGCGAGGGGATTGCTGCACTGTCGGAGGTGCCGTCTTTCAGATGCAACATTAAACTGAGCCCCTATCTGACATCTCAGGTGGATGTCAACGATCCCATGGCACTATTTCGAAGAAGAGTAGGGGAGTTATTCCTGGTGTCCTGGCCAATATTTATCCCTCAATTAACATCACGAAAACAGATTATCCAGTCGTTATCACATTGCTGTTTGTGGGAGTTTGCTGTGTGCAAATTGTCTGCTGCAATTCCTATATTACCACAGTGACTACACTCCAAAAGTACTTAATTGGCTGTAAAGCGCTTTGGGACGTCCGAAGGTCCTGAACATTTCCTTTCTTCCTTCCTTCCTTTTCTGCTTTATTCTTTATCTTTTCTTTCTTGCCCCCGAGGATTGAGGCGAATTCTGAACATAAGCGATAGTTTCACCACTGCATGAAGCATGGCTGGCCACTCACAAATCATTCATAACACTTGGTTTGAAGACCACGATCAATACCCGGCTAGATGTGAAGTGGTGCATGTACTGCGCTACTTGTAGCTCTAACTTAATAAATTATTGAAGCACAGCTCCATCAAAGTGTGTCAGACAGTATTAATGCTTTTCAAACACCCATACATGAGAATTCCCCATAACACCCTGCCTTACCAAAGAGCTGAAAAGTACAATCACCAAGCAAGATAAAGCAGGACTTAGTTAGTGCCAGGATTGTGAATGAAGGGGAGCTCCAATATCTGAAAGACAAGGCAATGCCAGTGCAGCTGCCCTTACACTGGACTAAGTGCTACATTAATGCTGGCAGATCTCAACACACGAGCCTCCTACAGCCAAGGGCAATCACCAATGTAGACTAGCCAGATGCTGCAGGCATGTGGATGGAAAGTTCTGCTTTCGATGTTCTGTGGTATAAAAGCAGGCAATAATGGCTCTCGACAGAACTGAGCCCAAAACGGGAGAGCACGCTAGTGGTGATTCCTGCAATCGGGCAATTCGTGCGGGGCGCGGTGCCCACAGGAAGCGCATCTCAGGCAAGTGAAGGCTGCAGCATGATTTCTCTCCATTAACATTAAAATGAATGTGGAGAAAATTATGGGCTAGGATTCGATGCGTCCCGAGATGCACTCCCTGTGAGCACCCGGTCACGGAATCACACTTACCTCTGAGACCTGGCTTTGAACACAGACCAAATTGATGTCCTGTCTGCCAGCATATAAAGCTTCGACACAAAACCCATTGCTCATGGGCATGAGGACAGAACAGACTTGTGCATAATACGGCAAAAATTGTCAGTGTCACACAAGGAGGCCACAGGGTGCCTGGTGTTAGCAATGCAAATGTCACACTGGGTGCAATAACCGAGTGTTCATTGGAGGCAGATTGTTGGGATGAATGAGACAGACTGTTAACAGACGTTGAACAGCAACTTGTATTTATATAGCACCTTTAACGTAGTAAAACGTCCCGGGCGGTACACAGGAGTATAATGACAAAAAATTTGACACATAAGGAGAAATTAGGGTGACCAAAGGTGGTCAAAGGGGTAGATTTTAAGGAGCGTCTTAAACAACAACAACTTATATTTATAAAAAGAGGCAAAGGTGATGTTACGGAGGTGGAAGTAGGCAGTCTTAGTCATGCCGCGGATATGTGGCCGATAGCTCATTTCAGGCTCATCTCATTTGTGATTTGAAGTGTTCCATTTCCCAGCATTAATGCCTCTCACCTCACATTCCACTCTGTGACTTCCATCTGTGAATCCTTGTAATCGAGGTTAGGACGTTACTGCTGTGGAATGGAACACGATCCATTCTGGGCACCCAGTGTCAACACCAAGCACTTGGGCCAAGGGCTCCTGCCCACCCACAGGAACTGGTGGTGAACACACCCCACCATATGGTACTTGCCGATGTGACATGGATGTGTGTCTCAGAGTCTCTAGCAGTGCTGAATTCTGCTGTCCGCTTTTGAAGGAGGAAGCAGGGAATAGGGATGTTTTCATTGGAAGGCTGGTTCAAAAGAGCATAAGAAATAGGAGCAGGAGTAGGCCATTTGGCCCCTCGAGCCTGCTCCGCCATTTAATCCGATCATGGCTGATCTGATCTTGGCCTCACCTCCACTTCCCTGCACTGCTCCCCATAATGCTTGATTCCCTTATCGTTCAAAAATCTGTCTACCTCCACCTTAAATACATTCAAAGACCCAGCCTCGTGGTAATCGCTCAGCAACGAGTTTGGCCCCGAAAACGCGCCCAGGTGACCTTTCACCCCTGTGTGTTTACAGACGGTAAATACCATAACCTGTGTGTTTAGTGACAGCGGTGGAGATATTGGACCTCGTTCCACCCGTTTTAAGGGTATAAACCGGACGCAATTTAGGGGAGAAGAGTGCATTTTCTATTGTGTGTTACAAGTTGTTCCCCGTACAGAGGCCCCAACCTTTAAGTGAGTTTAAAACAAAAATGTTCCCCAATGTCAGCTTATCTAAAAATGTACATTTCATCTGACACCCAAAGGTCAGCCCGAGCTTCCTGATGGATTTAACACAACACATTTATTTTACTTTCCAGTTCAAGTGCAATTTAAATGATCTGCTTTGTAAACAGTGCCGAAGGCCTATTCTATCCAAATTGTACACAATAGCAAATGATTTACAGTAAATTCAATTCTACTGGAAGGGTTATATTGATTTTAAATCGCCCTACAACCTTTTAAACATTTCTAATGAAATCGGTGGTTATCTCCACATTTCCTCTCGTTACGCCTTTCATTTCTTTCACATCCTTTTATTTTCTGTTTTGTTTGTTGATGCATTCAGCGGCCCAACCCTTTCAATGGGTTTGGAAAAATAATACCCTGCTCCAAAAAATCTCAGCATGTCTGAAAGTATGCATTTCATCCGGCACAGAGAGGTCAGCGCGAGCTGCCTGATAGATTTAACTTAAAGCGTTTATTTAACTTTCCAGCCCGAGTAAGAGTGTGAAATATCTGTATTGTAAACAGTGAGGAGTGTGTCCTCCTGGCTCCACATTCAATTCATTGTTTGCCCCCCACCCGACCCCTCCACCCTCCACCCCTCCTCTCCAGATTGCCCCCCCCCGAATCCTGCTTACCACCTCCTGCCTCCCAGGACCAGAGATAGGGAGGGGGCGAGGCCATTAACCCCAGTCACGCCACCTCCCTATCTCTGTAACCTCCTCCACCCCTACATCCCTCCCTATCTTCGTAACCTCCTCCAGCCCTACACCCCTCCCTATCTCCGTAACCTTCTCCAGCCCTACAACCCTTCCAATCTCTGTAACCTCCTCGAGCCCTACACCCCTCCCTATCTCTGTAACCTCCTCCAGCCCTACACCCCTCCCTATCTCCGTAACCTCCTCCAGCCCTACAACCCCTCCAATCTCTGTAACCTCCTCCAGCCCTACACCCCTCCCTATCTCTGTAACCTCCTCCAGCCCTACAACCCCTCCAATCTCTGTAACCTCCTCTAGCCCTACACCCCTCCCTATCTCTGTAACCTCCTCCAGCCCTACACCCCTCCCTATCTCCGTAACCTCTTCCAGCCCTACAACCCCCCCCCCCGCCCCATCTCTGTAACCTCCTCCAGCCCCTACACCCCTCCCTATCTCTGTAACCTCCTCCAGCCCCTATACCCCTTCCTATCTCTGTAGCCTCCTCCAGCCCTACAACCCACCTTATCTCTGTAACCTCCTCCAGCCCCTACACCCCTCCCTATCTCTGTAACCTCCTCCAGCCCCTACACCCCTCCCTATCTCTGTAACCTCCTCCAGCCCCTATACCCCTTCCTATCTCTGTAGCCTCCTCCAGCCCTACAACCCACCTTATCTCTGTAACCTCCTCCAGCCCCTACACCCCTCCCTATCTCTGTAACCTCCTCCAGCCCCTACACCCCTCCCTATCTCTGTAACCTCCTCCAGCCCTACAACTCTCCGAGATCTCTGCACTCCTCTGATTCTGGCATCCCTGAATTTCATCGCTCCACCATTGGAGGCCGTGCCTTCAGCTGCCGAGGCCCCAAGCTCTGGAACTCCCTCCCTATCCCTCCCCGTCTCTCTGCTTCTCCCTCCTCCTTTTAAGATGCTCCTGAAAACCTCCCTCTTTGAGCAAACCTTTGATCAGCTGTCCTAATATCTCCTTATGTGGTTTGCATTTATATAGCGCCTTGGGACCTTTTACTACATTGAAGGCGTTATATATATGCCAGTTGTTGTTGCAGCAGGACACGAGTAATCAATCAAGGCCAGGAGACTCATTTGCTGACGTCCTGCCTCAGGGGCCATGTACAACGTGTGCTGCAACAACAACGATTCAGGTGAGCAAATACTAGTAGCTAGAGTGTTAATACAAAAAGTCCTTATATTTAGAGAGAGTAGGATTGAAATTGGTGTGCTTTACATCCATTTTTTAGACCGATATCAGCACAAAGCGTACCAATCGGACAGCTTGGGCCCAATCCGTGCAAGTGTTGATCCCACTGCTAAATTTGTGGAGCCCATCTTTTCGGCATTCTGGACAGAGGCTAGATCGCTTCGGGCCTGCTCCACCGCCCGCCTCCCCCCCCACCCCCGGATTCTTCAGTGGCTCCACACTGAAAACATGACCAGACCAACTTTTACCCCTGTATGTTTACAGACAGTAAATACCAGTAGCCTGTGTGTTTGGGGACAGAAGGATAGATATTTTAAGGGTATAATCCGGGCTCAATGATGGCCAATTTAGGAGAGGTATAGGCCAGACCCGACCACCGCCAGGTATACAGGTGCCGCTATATTGCCATCAGCGGCTGCCCAGCCACTGGGTGCCCACGTGAAATAGGCTTTAGGCCCTTACATATGTAAATGAGGGGACTAATACATGTTTCAGGACCCCTGCACTAAATTGGTGAGCAATGAGCTGAACAGGTTGAGATTGGGAGGATAGGGTCTGGGATTAGGGAGGGTAGGGGCTGGGATTGGGAGGGTAGGGGCTGGGATCGGGAGGGTAGAGGCCAGGATCGGGAGGGTAGGGGTCTGCTGTTCCCAGCTCCACATTCAGGTCAGTATATTTTAAACGCTTACCTTATTGGTTGCTGCCTGCAGTGATCCCTTTACGGACCGCCTGTTAGGTCGCATTTAGCTGTTTTTCTGTTAATGCAGCAGGTGTTCAGGGCATTTTGTAGAGACGGTCTCAGACAGGAGGGGTTAGTTAGGCTCATCATTTGAATATGCAAAGGGCCCAATGCCGGTTTCAGGCGTGGGCACTGGATGACAATTATTTTGCCGACAGCAATATGGTGGCCGCTTCCTGCCCACCACATTGGAGGCGTGAGAGGCTGTTTTGTCGGGCGATAAACTGCGCAATCCAATTTCTAGGTCTGTACTAGCAGCCCGTGTGTTCACTAGTGGCCTGTGCGCTTAGCAACATGAATAAATAATACACAAAGCTGCCCTGATCGTGATGTAGTAATTGGAGCCGCTTTGTTACTGAATGTTGAGGCAAATGGGTTGAACATCTGGTGAGGTGAAGTCTGCCGAGACAGTTCACCAGGAACCTTCGTTTTGCATTAGGGCCGGGGAAGTCATGAATGACAAATGTAAAGGTAGCTGCGTAAACTGAGTGCCAATTCTAAAGGGAGTTCCTACATTCTGCCGTGGTAGCTGTTCGCTTGTCTTTTCAGAATCTATTCACCTGACGTCGTAATCCCATTTCTCCTCTTTGACATGTGTTAGGTCACAGCGAAGAAAGGCGAAAAATTATTGGGAAGCAGTGAGTGTAAACTCGTATTAACAGTGCGTCAAGGCTAACTTTGATGCCATTATGTGTTTATCCATGAACGTCTTTTAATCTAATATTCATCCAACTGACCCCGGCCTTTTCCGAACTGGGACACTGTTTTTTAATGGCTGAGTTACACATTTCATGCCTCACAGCAAAGCAAATCGGAGAGGCCCAAGATACAGGCTGCAATCAGTTAATGGTGAAAGGATGAGAGATTGTCAGTGGATGAGTGATTAGAGGACAGAAATTCAAGTATCTAGTTACCCTTCAGAACGCATTTATGTTCCAGTTGTCTTGACTAAAAATAAAAGGCATAAGGCTGATACTGAGGCTTGGAGCCACATAAATTGCTCTAAAGATGAATTAAAATGCAAGGCATGCCGCCTGGAAGCAGTAACAAATATCAGTGTCGTCCCATTCATCCTCTGGGTGATACAGGCTCGACTGCACCTAGCTTTCCCCAACTCCACCACACTCAATTAGTTTTAACTGCGGAACTTATTTGGCATGAAATTGTGTACACTCACAGGGATCATTGGGAATAAATAATATAAGATAACTGCTGCTCAATAAATGGAACTATTCTCAATGCTTCTTTAATTTGGCTATGTAAAGTTGGCCTACTTAATAACTGTTGCAATCCTTTCACATTCTGAAATCAGTGTATTTTCTCCCCCTGTATATAATGTGTGTACTGCAAGCTGCAAATTTGTGCGTGAAGCCAATTCTCAGCTGCTAGAAGTGAGAGAAACACCAAAGCAAATAGTCTGAGAGAAAGTGATGCGTTTGTTAACCCCCAAAGAGTGCTGCCCTGTCAGTGTGCCTCCTCCCCTCCCCCTCCCCCCCTCCAGATGTTCCGTGGTTTAGTCTCTGATCACATCTGTGTGATGTGCCTGACACAACATCTTCTGTATGTAAATTAGATACAGCTAGGTCACGGCTGGCTGTGAAATGTAATTTATAAAGTGAGATTGACTGCATCGGCTACAAACGGCAAATTACAAAGTCATCCACACAAGTGGAATATAAATCATATTTTATAGCTGGCTGTGACACTTTCTTTTCATACTCTATATTTAAGATTATCATAAAACATGTTGTTGCTTGTTTAGAAGATTATTTTTGTATTGAGTCAGTTTAGCTCGACTAGCAGAGCTCTCTCCTTTGGCACAGGTTGTGATCTCAAGGCCTGCACCAGGATTGGAATACATTATCCAGGCTGACAGTATTATACAGTGCTGCACTCTCAGAGATCGCGTCCTTCCGATAAGACATGAAATTGCCTGTTTCAGTGAATCTCAAAAGCTGCAGCAGGAAGAGTGTAGGGCAGGTATTCTGAAAGGAGGAGGTCAAATGAACTGTGTGGCCCTACCTTGTCTGAACCAATCTCTTGAGCTGATTTTAGCTGAGATGTAGAGGTGCTATAGATAGCCTCAGCATTACTGAGCTAGAGAGGAGGAAAAACAATCGACCCAGATTCCTGCTCCTAGTTGCTATCCAGTGACCTTAGTTGGAAACTGTGTGTGTGTGTGTGTGTGTGGCGAGCTGAGCTGTGCTGCTCTCCAAGATTAACTAGCCTGCAGCAATGGCCGTCTGGGATCACACATGGCGAATGAGCATTGGGTGAGGTACTGCGGGACTGGCAGAGCTTTACCCCAGTATGAATCAGGAGGCCATGTCCTTGTTACAGTTGAATTTGGTTGCTGCGATTATTTTAAACTGCTTACGAGCCGGGCGCTAGGCAATTCGACTTGCGCTTCACTCTGTGTATAATTTTTTGAGGTTCTGCAAAGATTGTTCTTACTCCAGTGACTTAGTCTCCCTGAGGCGATGGATGGACAGCTGCCCATCACTACTGTACTTGCCATAAAGAGCAGGTGATAGAGAGCAGGGTAGACCCTGCCTGTTGCTGAATGCCCCTGATCCTGACCCTGACTGGGGTCTCCCCACAGCACACACAGTGACCGGAGACCTCAGCGATGTGGGGAATTGAAGCCATGCTCCACATCCTTTTTGTGCCTGCATGGAAACATAGAAACATAGAAAATAGGTGCAGGAGTAAGCCCTTTGAGCCTGCACCACCATTCAATATGATCATGCAACTTCAGTATCCCATTCCTGCTTTCTCTCCATGCCCCTCAGGATGTCCATCATTGTGGTGCTGAAGACGTTGGAAGGTGAACCAGCCATTGCAAGATACACAGGAGCAACCCAGAGCCACAAACAGCCTTCCTGTAGTATAGCTCCTGTCATTGCTATCGAAGGTCAGGAACTCCCCAATCGGGAAATCGTTGGTTCAAACCCCCAACCTACCACTTTATGCTAGTTTGTTACATGGAATGACAATGAATTTACAGTAGAGGCACAGGCCATTTAGTCAAAGTGGGGTTTCTCTGGTTCTCCCAGCGATGTTATGATGGATGAGCGGGAGAACAGATGGGAAATGCCGCCCGCCAGAATATCGCCCACTCGGCACCCCATCCAATTTCCTTCTGGCTTTTATTCTGGCAGCAGAAGAGTCTTCTCACTTTGCAGTGAATCATATTGAGGTTAGGTCCCTATGGTATCACAGTCACCTACCCATCCATGTAAAACGGGCATCCACAGCCGCTGGGGTGTGCTGTGTGTGGGGTGCAATTCCAGAGCCTAGGGTAAGATTTGTAGCCGCATTATGATGTTACTTCCAAAACCTTTTTTCTTGCTTTTTTGTTGTTGTTAAGTTTCATTTCCCATTGAGTTGACAACGCTTTGGAGCTGGGATTGTGAGCCCATGCATCGGCAGCACAGGTACAGGCACAGGGACAGGGTAGAGGACATGGAAACCGCGATTTGTGTTCGCTCTGGGCTTTCCGTTGGGGCTGCTCCGAGGGTACAAAAGACTGCCCTGTTCCATGGCACACGCCTTGTTATAGCATTCATTGGGATCTGCTGTGTCAGCCGTGGCTCAGTGGCTAGCACTCTCACCTCTGAGTCAGATAGTTGTGGGTTCAAGACCCACTCCAGAGACTCGAGTGCATAATCTAGGCTGACACAGTTAGCTATTAAACAAAATTAGGGCTCATGGGATTGGGGGTAATATACTAACATGGATTGAGGTTTGGTTAATGGACAGAAAACAGAGAGTAGGGATAAACGGGTCATTTTCGGGTTGGCAGGCTGTAACCAGTGGGCTGCTGCAGGGATCAGTGCTGGGGCCCCAGCTATTCACAATCTATATCAATGATTTGGATGAGGGGACCAAATGTAATACAGTAAACTCTCGTTTATCCGGATTGCTCGGGAATTCGGCAATACCGGGTAAACGAATTTTACATTAGGGCGAGTTTACATTTTAAAGCTGATATTTGAAGGTGATAGAACCACCCACGGAGATTTAGTTTGTGTATTCTGAACGTGAACGTAATAAAATACATGAAAATTGATTCATAACGTCTCGAAATTAAAAATTATTTTATTCTGTTAAAACATTTAAAAGTGAGCTTGATTTATAAAATAGCGGTCTCATCGGTATTGTATATTTGATCTGCGCTCAATTTCATTTCCTGCACCATTTCAGCAAATGTTCCTGAATATTTTTGTGCGGCCTCATATTCTGCTGATTTTTTCTCGCCCATCACATCCAGCTGGTGAATGCCGTGGCGATGCTTAAAACATGTGAGCCAGCCCTCTGAGAAAATGCACTCTTCAGTTAAATTCATTCTCATCTTGAAGTCCTTGGCCTTTGCTGTAATCAGTGGCCCTGAAATTGCCACACCTTCAGAGTGTTTCAAAGAAAACCGTTCATAAAGCACTGGGTCTAGTTTATGAAGCTTCGATGTTCACAAATTCTTGCGGGACATTGCCTTCACGGGAGATTCAGAAGCAGCGGTGAAACTTTCTAAATCTTTCTTTTGCTTCTTGATAGCCTAAATTGTGGATGATCCAACTTCATATTCATCCATCAAAGTACACACACTTCTGCCAGCTTCAGACAGTTTATAATTTCTAAGTTCTGCTGAATGCTCAATACTTTTCGTTTCCTTTTAGTGCCACAAGACATTTTAAATTGTACACCTGACGGCTTGAACTGCTTTCAATGCGTGTGACAGTTGAAAAGTCCATGCCTGCATCAATTTATGTGTAACTGATATTTGAAGTGAGCGAGATATTCACGTGTGTGACAGTTATTTTAAATTCCGTTACAGCGGGTTTTCCGTTAGATCTGTATCCGGATAAACAAGAGTTGCCTGTATATTCAAGTTTGCTGATGATACAAAGCTAGGTGGGAATGGAAGGTGTGAGGAGGATGCAAAGAGGCTTCAAGGAGATATAGACAGGCTAAGTGAGTGGGCAAGAACATGGCAAATGGAATATAATGTGAAGTTATCCACTTTGGCAGAAAAAATAGAAAAACAAGGTATTTTTTAAATGGTGAGTGATTGGGAAATGTTGGTGTTCAGAGGGACCTGGGTGTCCTTGTATACCAATCACTGAAAGTTAACATGCAGGTACAGCAAGCAATTAAGAAAGCAAATGTTATGTTGGCCTTTAATACAAGAGGATTTGAGTATAAAAGTCAAGGGGTTAGAAATGGCCCTCCGCCGGAAATGGGGAAATGTTCTAGCCGCAATGGATGCGACGGCCTATCCGGCAAAATTCAGCTCCTCTGCGGTTTTTTCGCAGCGGGATGGAAGTGGAGCAGACCCAGTGGCCGTCACTAGCGGGGCGGAAGTGGATCATCATTGGGGCGGAAGTGGGGGCGGGATGGTGTGCCTGCAGCTGTCAGTCATCAGCAGCACGCGGATGATGTCATCGCGCTGGTGCGTCACCACGTCTCTACCCTTCAGTTAAAGGGGAGGGCCGCTGCGAACTCTGCATATTTTAGTTCGGTCCACTGGGCCACCAGGGAGGGTTTCAGCCGAGTCAGCGGCCTGGCACACAAGAGCAGGTGCTGGGCTACCTGTTGGCGGCCTGGCCGAACTCAGCGGCATAATTGTCAGGATGACCTGGCCATGCATGCCGCGGCGGGAACACGGGTGGAGCATTCCCGGATATCGCTTCGCTCATGAGGAAGGGCAATTTCTAAAATGTCGGCCCCTCCACGGAAAGTCCGCGGCCATTCCACATTGCCCCATAGCTGCCACTTTCCGGCGGTCAGAGGCCTTATTGAAAGGGACAATTTCAGCCCCAAGATGTATTACTGCAATTATATAGGGCCCTGGTGAGACCACACCTGTGTGCAGTTTTGGTCTCCTTACCTAAGGAAGGATACACTTGTCACTGAGGGAGTGCAACGAAGGTTCACCAGGCTGATTCCTGGGATGGGGGAATTGTCCTATGAGGAGAGATTGAGTAGACTAGGCCTATATTCTCTAGAGTTTAGAAGAATGAGAGGTGATCTCATTGAAACATACACGATTCTTACAGGGCTTGACAGGGTAGATGCAGGGAGGATGTTTCCCCGGGCTGAGGAGTCTAGAACCAAGATCACAGTCTCAGAATAAGGGGTCGGCCATTTAGGACTGAGATAAGGAGAAATTTCTTCACTCAGAGGGTGGTGAATCTTTGGAATTCTCTACCCCAGAGGGCTGTGGAGGCTCAGTCTTTGAGTATATCCAAGGCAGAAAGCGGTAGATTTTTAAAAATTAAGGGAATCAAGGAATATGGGGATAGTGAAGGAAAGTGGAGTTGAGGTAGAAGATCAGCCATGATCTTATTGAATGGCAGAGCAGGCTCAAGGGGCCGAATGGCCTACTCCTGCTCATAATTCTTATATTCTTATGACACTCCAGGGCAGTACTGAGGGAGCACTTTCCTGTCAGAGGTGCCGGCTTTTGGATGAGATGTTAAACCGAGGCCCCGTCAGCTCTCTCAGGTGGACACTTAAGGTCCCATGCCACTATTTAAAGGAAGAGCAGGGGAGTTCTCCCCCATGTCGTGACCAATATTTATCCCTCAAACAATATTGCTAAAAAACAGGTTACCTGATCATTTATCTCATTGCTATTTGTGGGTCTGTGCTGTGTCCAAATGAGCTATCATGTTTCCTATAACAGAGATTACACTTCAAGATATACTTAATTAACTGTAAAGCAATTTGGGAGGTCCTGAGGTTGTGATAGGCGCTATATAAATGTATGTTCTTCCTTTCCTCTTTCCATCCTCAGGATGTGTTCTTGTTGCCCCAGGAATTCTGACGCATTTCATTCTAGGCCAACGGTGAGTGCCTTTAAAAGTTGGAACAAGGCAAAATTCTGCAGAACCACAGAAACCAGGGACACAATTGACCCCAGTTATCGGCGATGTTTTTTGGGCGTAAATTAAAATATTCAAGTTTCCCCAAAGTTTCTGCGCCCGCGTAACTCAGTTACGATTTTTTTATGTTAGTTTTTTTTTGCATCATAGCGGGCATCACCTGATGTCTGCGTCAGTTTTTCACATTTATGCAAGTTTGGCCAACTTACATTTTTCCTAGGACAGCGTCTGTGACCACTCCCAAAAAACATTCTGGACCCTTAAGAAAAACCAGCGCACATTACAAAATTGCCGCAGAAAGACGCCATTGTTTTTACGCAAAATTTTGGAGGGAGTCAAGAAGACGAAGAATATGCCTCATGAAGCTTAATTTTTTCAAAGTCAAAAGAGAGAAAATGGAAATCTAATTCAATTCTTTAATTTTTGATTCTTTTTAAAGTACATAGAAACATAGAAATATAGAAAATAGGTACAGGAGTAGGCCATTCGGCCCTTCGAGCCTGCACCGCCATTCAATGCAACTTCAGTACCCCATTCCTGCTTTCTCGCCATACCCCTTGATCCCCCTAGTAGTAAGGACTATATCTAACTCCTTTTTGAATATATTTAGTGAATTGGCCTCAACAACTTTCTGTGGTAGAGAATTCCACAGGTTCACCACTCTCTGGGTGAAGAAGTTTCTCCTCATCTCGGTCCTAAATGGCTTACCCCTTATCCTTAGACTGTGACCCCTGGTTCTGGACTTCCCCAACATTGGGAACATTCTTCCTGCATCTAACCTGTCTAAACCCGTCAGAATTTTAAACGTTTCTATGAGATACCCTCTCATTCTTCTGAACTCCAGTGAATACAAGCCCAGTTGATCCAGTCTTTCTTGATATGTCAGTCCCACCATCCCGGGAATCAGTCTGGTGAATCTTTGAGGAAGAATGTCCTTCCTCAAGTTAGGAGACCAAAACTATACACAATACTCCAGGTGTGGCCTCACCAAGGCCCTGTACAACTGTAGTAACACCTCCCTGCCCCTGTACTCAAATCCCCTCGCTATGAAGGCCAACATGCCATTTGCTTTCTTAACCGCCTGCTGTACCTGCATACCATGCCACCACCGGGCTCGAGGGTCGGAGCGTTGGCCGGCTGAATCGCTTCCTCGCCCGGACACAGGGTCTTGGGGCTCAGCTTCAAAAGAAGCCGGGGGGCGGGGGGGGGGGGGGGGTGGAGGGAGGGAGAGGTTCGGTCGGGGGTGGGGTGGTACTTTGAAAAAAAAAAAAAATTAAAGAATTGCATTCGACTTCATTGCCCCAAATGTCCTCATTGAACGCCTAGCTTTCTGTTCTAAGCAAGCCTATTGCGCATGCGCGACCTGGGTGTGGTCCATACTGGGGTGTCAACCTTGGGGGGAGAGAGAGAGGAAAGAAGGTTTGAGTGCTTTGACCTGCTGTTTTGAGCTTCTTGCAAAGCTACAATTTAATTATGGGGGCAATACTGACAATGCCAGACCTTGTGCAAGCCTTCTGCATGATGGTGCTGCGGAGGAGAGGATTGATTCAACGTCACCGCATGAGGAACAGAGCAAGTAGCGTGTTGGACAGGAGGCCTTACCTATATCGGGTATATCGAGACAGGCATTCGTACCTGCACCTGAGTGATGCAGACTGTGTAAGAAGGCTGCGTTTCCGCAAAGAGGTTGTAACCGAGATCTATGAGTTAGTACTGAGGTAGTCGTGAGGTAGACCTGCAACCTAGAAGTGTCAGGAGGACTGCTTTGTCAGTTGAAGTGAAGCTTTCAGCTACACTTTCATCACAACTGGGGATATGTGCACCATTTCTCAACATGCAACACATATCTGCATTCGGCAGGTGACTGCTGCACTGTATGCGTGGAGGAATAACTACATAAAGTTCCCCATGACCACCCAGGGAATGCATGAAAGAGCTGTGGGCTTCTCCAGGATTGCTGGCTTCCCAAAGGTACAGGGCTGCATTGATTGTACCCACATCGCCTTGCGAGCACCTTTGGAGGATTCCGAGATGTACAGGAACAGAAAAGGCTTCCACTCCATGAATGTGCAACTCATCTGTGATGACATGCATCGCATCATGTCAGTTGATGCAAGATACCCTGGGAGCACCCATGATGCGTTCATCTTACATGAGAGCGCTATATCTGCCATGTTTCAGCAGCAGCAGCCAGAAGGGCAGAGCTGGCTACTGGGAGACAAAGGGTACGGCCTCGCCATCTGGCTCATGACGCCCCTACGCGTAACCCGGACGGAAACTGACCGGGAATACAACATGTCACACATTGCAGCGCGCAGCATCATTGAGAGGGCCATTGGCATCTTGAAGTAGTGTTTCCGATGCCTGGACCATTCCGGAGGCTACTTGCAATATTCCCCTGAGATTGTCGGTCAGTTCACTGTTGTGTGCTGCATGCTGCATAACTTAGCCATCATGAGGCAGCAGCAGCTGGTAGTAGAAGACCTACCTGAGGTGAGAGTGGCTGATGATGAGGAGGAAGATGCAGATGACAAGGAGGAGGAGGAGGAGGAGGAAGCCATGCAACTACCTGAACCCAGAGCATGACGGCAGAGGAGGGCAGGCTGTTGTGCCCCTTTAACGCTTGCTCAAGCCTTGTTCCAGCAGCTCATCCGTGAACGGTTTGCTGCCTGAAGGCTCAGCGACAACTATTCCACACGGACCATGTTTACTGTTTGGACCAGTTCCGAAATGTTGTGTTGTGTTAATGGAACAAATAATGTAAATGATTCAGTTATAATTTAAAATATATTTTATTCAAAATTTTAACACTTGTTTGTACTTAACTTTAATAAAAATATTCTTGTATCAAACTTTAAAGTTTTCAGTTAAGATCACTTACAAACTTTTAAACTTGTAAATTTACATCACTTACAAAAAACTTTTAATTTGAGAACAGTTACAACAGTAACAACTGTCATATATTCTACTGTCATTGTAACCCATGTATAAGCTGACCTAAGTTGTACACTTTGAGAACACTGACCACAGGGGGCGAACTTGTGGGAGACACTCCTAACCTGGACTTTCAGGTATAAAAGAGGAAGCTCCACCCACCGTCTGCCTCTTGAGGTCTTGGTAAAAAAGGTAACTGGTCTTCTCTCAAGTATGGGCCTTGTGTGCATTTATACTGTATAGTAAGGACATATTATTGGCGACGAGAAACTGGGATTTAAACCACGCGAGCATGGCCACTAGCAGCACAGCAGCACAGTACTGTGTTGGTGAGGATTGGGACGACTTCATTGAGAGACTACAGCAAAGTTTTGTCACGAAGAAATGGTTGGGACAGAATGCGGCCGACAAACGCAGGGCTCATCTCCTGACGGTTTGTGGATCCAGAACGTATTCCCTGATGAAGGACCTTCTACCGCCAGAGAAGCCAGCGGACAAGACGTTCGAAGAGCTCGGTAAGTTGATCGGGGAACACCTTAAACCGGCGAGCAGCATGCACATGGCGAGATACCGGTTTTACACGCACCGACGGCGAGAAGGGCAAAGCGTTCCAGACTTCGTGGCAGATCTCTGGCGACTGGCGAGCCTATGTAAGTTCCCAGATGCATGCAGAGCGGAGATGCTGCGAGACATTTTTATTGAGGGCATCGGGCACGCTGCAGTTTTCAGGAAACTGATTGAGACCAAAGACTTGACCTTGGAAGCGGCGGCACTGATAGCCCAGACAATTATCTCAGGGGAGGAAGAGACCAGAATGATGTATGGCAAAAAACCTTGGCTCAAATGTGGCAAACGACCAGGGAGTCAACATTGTTAACGCGGCACATAGTTCTTTAAGCAGACAAGGACAATCGGACATGCCCCAGCATGTAGTCAAACCCAAAGGGGGAATTCAACAGAGACAATGGCTAGCTGAACGGCGATTCATGCCATTGCAATGGACAATGCGGCCAGTAATGGGGCCATCACCACCTGTTAATGATGCATTTAAGGACAGTTACAGAGACAGTCAGAGACGATCGACTGGTAATGGACCTTTTGTTTCCAACAATGGGGCCTCTAGCTCATGCTGGAGGTGTGAAGGCAAAAACCCAGCCAGAGCTTGCAGCTATCAGCAATATTCCTGCAGAAGCTGCAACATCAAAGGTCACTTGGCACGTATGTGCTGGAAGCCTGCAGCCAGGTTGATGTACGAGGAGGACGGGCCTGATGTAAGCCCTACGAGGCCAAATCAATACTGGGGGAAATCGCTGGAAGCTGAAGTTCAGCGAGTTCATGTGGAGCACACATACAGTTCATATACCAGGAGGCCACCGATAATGATGAAAGTGCTCCTCAATGGCATCCCAGTATTAATGGAGCTGGACACGGGGGCCAGCCAGTCCCTGATGAGTAATCAAACAGTTCGAAAGTTTGTGGGTGTCCAAGGCCAGGAGGCCAAAATTATTGCCGATTGACGCACAGCTACGGACATATACAAAGGAGATCATTCCGGTGCTAGGCAGCGCTATGGTAGTCGTGACCCACAAAGATTCGGAGAACAGGTTGCCACTCTGGATTGTCCCAGGGGACGGTCCCGCACTACTGGGGAGGAGTTGGCTTGCTGTCATGAACTGGAAATGGGGTGATGTCAATGCAATTTCTTCTGTGGAGTGAGTATCATGCTCACAGGTCCTGGACAAATTTGACTCATTATTTCAAACCTGCATCGGCACTTTCATGGGGAGCAAGGTAGTGATTCACATAAACTCGGACGCCAGGCCAGTACACCACAAGACCAGAGCGGTGCCGTACGTGATGCGGGAAAAGATAGAATGCGAATTGGACCGTCTGCTGAGGGAGGGCATCATCTCGCCAGTCGAATTCAGTGACTGGGCGAGCCCGATCGTGCCGGTGTTCAAGGCGGATGGGTCGGTCAGGATATGTGGCGATTACAAGGCCATCATCAATCGGGTGTCACTCCAAGACCAGTACACGCTATCGAGAGTGGAGGATCTCTTTGCGACGCTATCTGGTGGCAAACTTTTTTCAAAATTGGACCTGACCTTAGCTTACATAACCCAGGAGCTGGCGAGTGAGTCGAAGAAGCTGACCAACATCACGACACGCAAGGGATTGTTTGAGTACAACAGATGTCCGTTTGGGATTCGTTCGGCCGCCACGATTTTTCAGCGAAATATGGAAAGCCTCCTTAAGTCGATTCCAAGGACGGTGGTTTTTCAAGACGACATCCTCATCACGGGTCGTGATACTGAAGCACACCTCCACAACCTGGAGGAGGTGCTACACAGACTGGACCAGGTACGGCTGCGACTGAAAAAGGCGAAGTGCGTCTTCTTCGCTCCAGAGGTAGAATTCCTGGGGAGGAGGGTAGCAGCAGACGGGATCAGACCTACTGCGTCCAAAACGGAACTGATCCAGAGAGCACCCACGTAACATGACGGAGCTGCGTTCATTCCTGGGGCTCCTGAACTATATTGGTAACTTTCTTCCCAAATTGAGCACGCTGTTAGAGCCGCTACACGTGCTCCTACGTAAAGGTCACGATTGGGTCTGGGGGGGACAGCCAGGAAAGGGCTTTTGATAGAGCACGCAATTTGTTATGCTCCAACAAACTGTTAACGTTATATGCCCCGTGTAAGAAACTAGTTTTAACGTGCGATGCGTCGTCCTATGGGGTCGGGTGTGTGTTGCAGCATGTAAATGCCAATGGTCAGTTACAGCCGGTAGCCTCCGGAAGTCTGTCCCGGGCAGAAAGAGGCTACGGGATGGTAGAAAAGGAAGCGCTAGCATGTCTATATGCAGTAAAAAAAATGCACCAGCACCTGTTTGGCAGGAAATTTGAGCTGGAGACAGATCACAAACACCTAACGTCCCTTTTGGCCGACAACAAGGCCATAAATGCGAATGCATTGGTCCACATACAGAGGTGGGCACTTACATTAGCTGCCTATGACTACACAATTTGGCACAGACCGGGCACTGAAAACTGTGCCGATGCACTCAGCAGTATAATGTGGATAAATGTGAGGTTATCCACTTGGGGGGCAAAAACAGGAAGGCAGAATATTAGCTGAATGGCGGCAGATTAGGAAAAGGGGAGGTGCAACGAGACCTGTGTGTCATGGTTCATCAGTCATTGAAAGTTGGCATGCAGGTACAGCAGGCGGTGAAGAAGGCCAATGGTATGCTGGCCTTCATAGCAAGGGGATTTGAGTATAGGAGCAGGGAAGTCTTGCTGCAGTTGTACAGGGCCTTGGTGAGGCCCCACCTGGAATATTATGTTCAGGTTTGTTCTCCTAATCTGAGGAAGGACATTCTTGCTATTGAAGGAGTACAGCGAAGGTTCACCAGACTGATTCCAGGGATGGCTGGACTGACATATGAGGAGAGACTGGATCAACTGGGCCTTTATACACTGGAGTTTAGAAGGATGAGAGGGGATCTCATAGAAACATATAAGATTCTGATTGGACTGGACAGGCTAGATGCGGGAAGAATGTTCCCGATGTTGGAGAAGTCCAGAACCAGGGGACACAGTCTTAGGATAAGGGGCAGGTCATTTAGGACTGAGATGAGGAGAAACTTCTTCACTCAGAGAGTTGTTAACCTGTGGAATTATCTGCCGCAGAGAGTTGTTGATGCCAGTTGATTGGATATATTCAAGAGGGAGTTAGATATGCCCCTTACGGCTAAAGGGATCAAGGGATATGGAGAGAAAGCAGGAAAGAAGTACTGAGGGAATGATCAGCCATGATCTTATTGAATGGTGGTGCAGGCTCGAAAGGCCGAATGGTCTACTCCTGCACCTATTTTCTATGTTTCTATGTTTCTACTAGCCACCACTGAGGGGGCAGCTGAGCACGATGCTGAAATGGTCATGGCTGTTGAAGCTTTCTAAAGCAAAGGCTCACTTGTGACAGCCCATCAGATTAAAGTCTGGACAAATAAAGACCCGCTACTGTCTTTAGGTAAGAAATGTGTCCTGAATGGGGACTGGGCAGCTATGTACGGGAATGCCCTGAGGGGTTTAAACCGTTTCATAGGCGCAAAGATGAACTCTCAATTCAGCCGATTGCCTACTGTGGGGAAACCGAGTAGTCATGCCCCAGAAGGGCAGAGAGGTGTTTATCAGAGAACTTCACAATGAGCACCCGGGCATTGTCATGATGAAGGCAATTGCCAGGTCACTCGTTTGGTGGCCAGGGACAGATGCAGACCTGGAACTTTGTGTTCGCAGGTGCAACACGTGTGCTCAGCTGGGCAATGCACCCAGGGAAGCCCCCCTTAGCCCCTGGTCCTGGCCCGTCAAGCCATGGGCATGCATCCATGTGGATTACGCAGGTCCTTTCATGGGAAAAATGTTTTTGGTTGTAGTAGACGCCTACTCCAAATGGATTGAGTGTGCCATTTTAAATTCAAGCACATCCTCTGCCACGGTAGAAAGTCTACGGGCAATGTTCGCCACCCATGGTCTACCGGACGTCTTGGTCACATGCACTGAATTCCAGGACTTCATGTCAGGCAATGGAATCAACCATGTCAGAACGGCACCGTTCAAGCCGGCCTCAAACGGCCAGGCGGAATGAGCAGTGCAGATAATCAAACAGGGGATGCTCAGAATTCAAGGGGTTCCCTACAACGCCGCTTATCACGCCTCCTGTTGGCCAATCGATCCCGACCACACTTGCTCACAAGGGTTCCACCCGCAGAGCTACTAATGAAAAGGACGCTCAAAACCAGGTTATCCCTTCTACACCCTACTATGAAAGAAATTGTTGAGAGCAGGCGTCAGTTACAATGTGACTATCATGACAGGAATGCGAGGGCGCGATGTATTGATGTCAATGACCCTGTTTTTGTCCTTAATTACGCTGCAGGGCCCAAATGGCTTGCAGGCACTGTGATTGCCAAAGAGGGGAATAGGGTTTTGGTAGTTAAACTTACCAATGGACAAATCTGCCGCAAGCACGTGGATCAAACTAAAAGGAGGTTCAGCAACCCCATATAAGAAGCAGAGGAAGAACACGACGTAGATTTTACTCCACCACAGGTGACCGAACACCGGAACCAAGTGGAGGAGAGCCCAGTCACTGTGGGCAGTCCGGACAGGCCTGAGACACCGCAAACAGCAGACACTCAGGCCTGCTCCCAACAACCGGAGCCCCAACTCAGGCGCTCTCCAAGGGAGCGTAAACCACCAGAGAGACTTAACCTGTGATCCCAATAAGACTTTGGGGGGGGAAGTGATGTCATGTATTCAACTGTCACTGTAACCCATGTATAAGCTGACCTAAGTTGCACACCTTGAGAACACTGACCACAAGCGGGTGCGCTTGTGGGAGACACTCCTAACCTGGACTTTCCGGTATAAAAGTGGAAGCTCCACCCACCGTCTCTCTCTTGAGGTCTTGGTAATAAAGGTAACTGGTCACAGAGTGATCTTCTCTCAAGTATGAGCCTCGTGTGCATTTATACTGTATAGTAAGGACATATTAACAACAATAATATTAACAACAGCAGCAGCAAAGAAAGGCTGCACCCATCTCTCCTGCACCTTATTCTAAGACCGCCCATTGCGCTAGGTTTTTTTAACTCCACCCCTGCCCGCAGGCGGTGGCGCAGCATTTCTGGAGTTGGTACCAAGCTTATTCTTTTGAGCATCTCGGGTAATGCACATTTCTTGATGGTGAGGGGAGGGTGGGGGGAGAGGAGTGATCAGGCGGTAATGTGGAAGGCCCGGCTTGGGCCTCTTCAGAGGCTGGTCTGGGGATTGGAGTGGGAGTGGCAGTTGATTCTGTCAATGGGCGTGGGGTCTGCGCGGGTTCCCTTATTGCAGCAGCTAACTCTGACATTCCCTCTCTCTTGTTCACTGACAGTATATCAGCCGCCTACAACATTTCCTCCCTCATGTTCCCATTTCTCGTGAGAGTGTTGTTACTTCTCCCGACAGTCCCAATACCTCATCACCCACCCCACTGATGGCGTCCAGGAGTGATCGTGTAAGGTCAATGCTCCCTGCACTCATTGCCATCGTCTGAACCACATCTGTTAGATCCTGCACCTCAGGAGAGCGCTGTCGAGCTCTCCTCCCCCTCCTCACCCTGGGTGTGCCTCGCTGCATCCCACTGGGACCCGCAGCCTGGGACAGTGGGAAACCAGGAAATGTCCCAACACTCGCAGGAAAGGGCCTGGTACCTCAATGGGCGGCACCTGCACCTCCTCCAGAGTGAATACAACAGTGGGGGCTTCATCCTCCCCCTGCCCCTCCCCCTCACCCCCATGCTCTTGGTCTGGAAGGTGGGATTGGAAGATGTTCTCCTCTTCAGGCTCGTCTGCGTCTGAATCTTCTTCTGCATCGGCTTCAGCCTCGTCAGGGTTGGCCTCAAGTTCTGCAAAATATAACAGAACAGACAAATGGTTAGCAGCAGCGGAGGGTGCAAGGTGAGTGACATGAGTAGGCTCACACAGCGCAGGCTGCAGGCTGATTTGAAGGACCATGATGAATGATAGCACATTGTATCAACCGAAGCGTAGCTGACGGAGACATCCTTAGGAACCAAAGCATGGCTAGCCCGCACAGTACTTAACATTTAGCAAAGCCAGAATGTGGAATCTCCACTCAAACCTCCTGTCTTTCCTCATCTAAATCTATCAGCATAACCCTCTATTCCCTTCTCCCTCACATGCTTGTCTAGCCCTTCCCTTAAATGCATCGATACTATTTGCCTCAACCATTCCCTGTGGCAGCGAGTTCCACATTCTCACCACTCTCTGGGTAAAGAATTTTCTTCTGAATTCCCTGTTGGATTTCTTGGTGACTATCTTATATTGATGGCCTCTAGTTATGCTTTTCCCCACAAGGGGAAACATTGGGGCAGAAATTGCGGCGCGCTGGGTTTGGGGCGGTCAAATCAACATCGATGGTTTTTTTGTGTGACACAGGAAGCGCTGGGCTCGGTGCAGGATTGGCCTCTTTAAAGAAATAAAATGTTGCTTGCGGTAACCATGCAATGTTTCTCTTAAAGGGGCGGGCTGCTGCGATCTGAGCAGCAATTTCAGTGCCGCCCACTGGGCCACCAGGAAGGGTCTTGGCCAGGCCAGCAGCCTGGCACCCAAGAGGGGGTACCGGGCTGCTTGTTGGTGGCTCGGCCAAACCAGCAACCGCCATTGTCGGGCCGACTGAAAAGTTGGCTGACACAAAAAAGTTGGCAGCAGCCGTGGCGCCGCCTCCCCTTTAAGGGTGGCAGGGGGCACCACAGCCACCGAGAAGCTGTCAGTGGCATCGCTCCGCGCTGACCTCGCGTCTGTCGGGCAATTTCCCCCATGGGGCACAAAGAGATTGGTGCTCACGTGAAGATTTAATCGTTGTGCATGTGCCATGCCGCTGCGCTAATCACAGGGCATGGTGCTAAGCCCATTGCACACGCTGAGCCCTGGGGGCATTTCTGGGGAAGCGCTCAAGTCACTGCACCCGGGCGAAAACTCGTCAGCGCCCTGTTATCGCCAGCCAGCCGCGCTGAGTAGCCCTGTGCAAAGGGGCAATTTCAGCCCCATTCTCTCTGTACCCACTCCACCAAAACCTTTCGTCATTTTAAAGACCTCTATTAGGTCACCCCTCAACCTTCTTTTTTCTTGAGCAAAGAGACCCAGCCTTTCCTGATGTTCTACCCTCACATTTCTGGTATCATCCTTGTAAATCTTCTCTGCACCCTCTATATCCTTTTTATAATATGGCGACCAGAATTGTACACAGTGTTCCAAGTGTGGTCTAACCAAGGTTCGATACAGGTTTAGCATAACTTCCCTACTTTTCAATTCTATCTCTCTAGAAATAAACTCGAGTGCATTGGTTTGTTTTTTCATGCCCTTGCTAACTGGTGTCGCTACTTTTAGTGATTTGTGTATTTGTACTCCGAGATCCCTTTGTTCCTCTATCCCACCCAGACTCGCACCCTCCAAGTAATAAGTGACCTCCCTATTCTTCCGACCAAAATATAATACCTCATAGTTATCTGTGTTGAACTTCATTTGCCAATAATTTGCCTATTCTGCAAGTTTATTAATGTCCCCCTGTAATTTGTTGCTATCCTCCTCAGTATTGACTATCCCCCAATTTGGTGGCATCCGCAAATGTAGAAATTGTGATTTTGATTCCAAAGTCTAAATCATTAATATAAATTATGAACAGCAGTGGTCCCAGCACTGATCCTTGTGGTACACCACTACCCACCTTCTGCTACTGTGAATAGCTACTCTTTACCCCTGCTCTTTGCTTTCTGTCTGAGGCCAGCTAGTTATCCATTCTGCTGCTTGTCCCCTGACTCCGCATTCTCTGACCTTGTTCATCAGTTTATTATGGGGTACCTTATCGAAGGCCTTTTGAAAGTCTAGATAAATTACATCTAGTACATTACCCTTGTCTACTCTCTCTGTTACCTCTTCAAAACATTCAGTGAGATTGGTCAAGCAAGACTTTCCCTTTTGCAATCCATGCTGACTATACATTATTATATTTTTGGTTTCTAGATGTTCTTCTATTCTCTCCTTTAGTAGGGATTCCATTATTTTTCCTACCACTGATGTTAAGCTGACATGGCTATAATTCCCTGGACATGTTCTATCCCCCTTCTTAAATATCGATATTACGTTAGGTATCGGACAGTCCTCTGGCACTACAGCTTTTTCGAACAAATTATTAAATATGTGCACCAATGTCTCTGCTATCTCTTCCCTAGATTCTTTGAAAATGCGTAGATACAATCCATCCAGACCAGGAGTTTTTGATTTTCATTAGTTTATTTAATATATCCCCTCTTTATTTTAAATGCACCTTTCTCATTACTAATCTCATCATCCAATGTCATGTCCACCTGTTTTATCTCCCTGGTAAATACGGAAGCAAAATAATTGCTTAATATTTGTGCCATCTCTCTATCATTACCTGTGGTATTATTCTGTCTTTTCCTTAATGGCTCTATTCCCATCCCAACCTTCCTTTTTATTTATGTGCCTGTAAGATATTTTACTATTTTGTTCTATGTTCCTTGATAATTTAATTTCATAGTTCCTGTTTACATTCCTAATTGTTTTCCTCATTCCTCTACTAATCTTTTTGTATTCTCCCTTATCATGCACTCCCCTGCTGTCCATGTACTTAATGCCTGCCTTTTTCCTTCTTGATAATTGTTTCCTTATGGCTTTATTCATCCATGGAGTCTCATCAATGTTTAGTTTCATCTTTCCTTTTAGCGGAATATATTGTTCCTGCATTCTGTTGAACACCGTTTTAAATGTTTCCCATTGCTGTTCTACATCGTTGTTTGCCAATATTGTTGCCCGTTTTATTTTCCCAAGTTCTATTCTCAGCCCCTCAGAATCAGCTTTTCTCCAATCTATTATCCTGATTTTCATTATACTTATGTCCTTCTCTTCATATCATCTTAAAGTTATAGTCACTATTGCCTAGATGTTTCCCTCTGGAGGTGTGACTGTATTCTGGATAAAACTGTCCTGAAATTCCTCCCCTCTCTTATGTGTTGGAGTGTCGCTAACTCACACTCAGCTCAACGACTCTGAGCCAGAGAGATTCAAGGGAGAGACATCTCCTGCAGACGTGTTCATTCGGGACAGTCTCGCTGTCCACAAACTCCCACATACTGCAATCCAGACACATAACCTGTCCAGTCTCACTGTCCACAATCTTCCACATATTGCAGTCCACACACACAACCTGCTCTGCCATATCTTAGTATAGCCTTATTTTATTTATTTAATTAGTTCATGTCTTTATTCAATGATTATTCATAGTTATATTAATTAGTTTAACTAGTTAATCTACAAATTTAATATAGTAGTTCATAGTTTCCCGCACCTAGGTTAAACCACAGTCCTAGGTTAGTGAGAAAAGAGAGAAATTTGGCTCAGAGACAGGAAGCAAAGGGTAATGATTGATGGATGTTTTTGTGACTGGAAGGCTGTTTCCAGTGGGGTTCCGCAGGGCTCAGTACTGGGTCCCTTGCTTTTTGTTAACTGTAAGAAGCAGGATGAAGAAGTTTTCAGCTGATACAAAGATTGGCCGTGTGGTTGACAGTGAGGAGGAAAGCAGGAAGATATCGATGGACGGGTCAGTTGGGCAGAACAGTAGCAAATGGAATTCAATCCGGAGAATTGTAAGGTAATGCATTTGGGGAGGGGCAGCAAGGCAAGGGAATCCACATTAAATGGGAGGATACTGAGAGGTGTGGAGGAACAGAGGGACCTGGGAGTGTATGTCCACAGATCCTTAAAGGTAGCAGGACAGGTTGATAAGGTGGCTAAAAAGCCATACGGAATGCTTTCCTTTATTAGCCCAGGCATAGAATATAAAGCAGGGAAGTTATGCTGGAACTATATAAAACACTGGTTAGGCCACAGCTAGAGTACTGCGTACAGTTCTGGTCACCACATTACAGGAAGGAAGTGATTGCACTTGACAGGGTACAGAGGAGATTGACAAGGATGTTGCCTGGACTGGAGAATTTTAGCTATGAGGAAAGATTGGATAGGCTGGGGTTGTTTTCTTTGGAACAGAGGAGGCTGGGGGGTGATTTAATTGAGGTGTATAAAGTTAAGAGGGGCCTAGATAGAGTGGATAGGAAGGGCCTGTTCCTTTGGCAGATAGACCGTGGGCTACGTCTCAAAACAATGCTTTTCCGTAGACCCCTCCGTGGAAGTACTTCATATTCACACCAATATTAGTTTAGGGATCATTTATCATAAAAATCAATGTTCCCATCTTCAAAAAGTGAGCATTTTGCAGACATTTTCATTCGAAAATAGGCAGAAATCCCGTCAAAGACCAGAATGATGACATTATTATAACTTACTTAAATGACCAATCACAACTGCTGTATTGTTAATACCCGCAAAATCAGCCAATCTCAGATCGAGGGCCCAGGGGCAGCATGGGCCAGCCCACACTAGGATATGTGTGCGCAATAGGTCCGTGCAGCAGAGCTGGTCTCCAGTCATCTTGGTAACCCTTGCCACTCGATCAAGACCTAGCTCTGTCAAGCCCGTGTGGTGACTAGTGTGCAACGGCCACCCCACATTAAATAAATCCACACACAGGATGTAGTTCGGGACCTGGAATATTAGGTCCTTCATTGAAACCCCTGTGAACTCATCCGCTTTCGCCGTGGAAGCAAGTCATCCTCGTTTCGAGGGACTGCCTATAATGATGACTAGATCGATTAGAGTCAGTGACTGCATGCACGTGGTTGCGGGAGCCAAGGGCCACATAATTTCGTTATCGGACTCTAGCTGGATAAAATATGTCACGAGTGTTCATCAGTGGAAATTTACTAGAACTAGAGAAGCTAAAATTGCAGAGAATGCCATCGAAAGTTTAGATCTGGAGCTGGTTATTGCACCAGAAAGACTTGCAACAATCCCACATTCGATTGGATATCATCGGCAGGGCTAGGTGCCTTTCACTGATAAATCCAAGATCGACAGAGTCACAAAGAAACAAGAAAGGGAAAATCAGAACTATGAACGTGAGTGCACGTGATTTTACAGTATTTCCTCTGAAACTGTGTCAGCCTACAAATGTTTATATCCAACTTTCGTTCCTTAGTTCAAAGGTTAAGCCGTTTGACACATTCCATTTTGTGGGCCTACTTCAGCCCCATATACTTATTTGTGTGTAGACTGACTGGGGCCGAAATTGCCGCTTCAGATAAGGCCTCTGGCCGCCTGACGGCAGCGGCCACGGGACAACATGGAATGACCGCCGACTTGTGGCGGACTGGCCGACATTCGCGGCATTTCCCGCGGTGTGGATATCCACCGTCCTCCTGCAGATGCGTCGTTAACGATGTCATGCAAGCGTGCACCGCAGCGGACCCGCCCCGGAGGTAAATTCACCTCAAATAATCTTCCGGCCACCTGTAGGTGCCAACGACAGGTTTTTGGGTCAGGACACACTGCTTGCTCAAGACCGCCAGCGGCCTTTAAAGGCGTGTTGCGTGTAGCAGCATTCTTGTCGGTGATATTTTTTTGGACTTTTTCAAACATTGCGAGTTGACTTGTTGACAGCGGGATTGAGTTATAGTGGACCAGGCTCTTCACCTCTACAACAGAGAGCCGTGATTGTGGAGGCTGTGCTTGCGGAGGAGATCTAAGTGGGGTCAGTGCTGGCAGTGCAACGCCTCCTGCACATTGTGCGCGGGAAGGAGGCATGCAGGAGAAGGTGTCTCCGGCTACAATGGCTGCAGAGGCAGCGGGCAAGGGATGCAGCTCACATGGCTGAGGAACATACAGACGGCCATGGAGAAGGCGACAGAGCTGAACCCAGAGAGGTGGCCCAGGAAGGACCTCAGGAAGGGCCTGCCGTCAGGAGGAGGGTCAGGTATGCTGACTCCCTGCACAACATAGTGGGCCAGAAGGGCAGGGGGCAGCATGCACAGGAGGCAGATGTTTGCCAGCAGCAGGCTGCAGAGGGTGAGGACCAACAAGAGCAGAAAGGAGAAGGCAATGAGGCAGCTGTCAGAAGAAGATGCCTACATAGACATGGTGGCAGAAGGCCTTATTGACAAAGGGTTTACAGACAGCAGTTCTCATACATAGACCTGACGGATGACCTGTGTCTCTGGAGACTGCGATTCCGCCATGACATCGTGGCGGAGCTGTGCAATCTCCTCAGCCTCAAACAAGGTTGAGGACAGCTCTGATCGTCACATCAAAGGTGACCATTGCACTCAAATTCTACGCAACTGGATCTTTTCAAGCTGCAACTGCAGATCTCTCGAACATCTCCCAGTTCGCCGCACATAGCTCCATCCGTCAGGTGACAGATGCTCTGTATAAGAGGAGGAGGGAGTACATTTTCTTCTCTATGAGCAGGGGAAAGCAGTTGGAGAGGCAGACTGGATTCGGAAGATTGTGGGCTTCCCCGGGGTTCAAAGCACCATAGACTGCACCCACATCGCATTGCGGGCGCCACAGAACAATCCCGTGATCTTCAGAAACCGCAAGGGATCCCACTCCCTCAATGTCCAGCTGGTGTGTGAGCACCACCGCAAAATCATGGCATTGGTGCCCGGTATCCTGGCAGCAGCCACGATGCTTTCATCCTGGCCAGACCGGTGTGTCAGGTGTGTTTGCTGGGCCTAACCAAGATTGGGGCTGGCTCCTTGGGCACAAGGGCTACCCACTCTGCACTTGGCTGCTGACCCCCCTTCGCTACCCCAGGACTGCTGCGCAGCAATTGTACAGTGACTCGCATTCAGCCACCAGGTGCATCATTGAGCAGACCATCGGAATCCTTAAACAGGGGCTCCATTGCCTGGATCGCTCAGGAGGATTGCTGCAGTACTCGCCTGAGTGGGTGTCCCTATTCGTGGTCGTGTGCTGCATGCTTCACAACCTGGAAATGATGAGGGCACAACCATTGGAGGACGAGGCAGCGGTACCTCCTGAGGAGGAGGATCAGGAGGAGGAGGCACAGGAGCATGATGCACAGCAGCAGGAGGAGGACCAGGATGTGGGTCACCGGCCACGCAGGAGATGGCATCGCCATCCAGACCCTTCAAGGAAAGTCCTAGTCCATCTCATTGCTGCTCATTTCCGCTGAGTTCATGCGCACTTTAACCTTCATCTGTCCATCGCCAACCTAATGAGCCCTTTCACACACCATTGGCCGCAGCAAAATGAGAGGCCTGCACAAATTTTGAAACATAAAGTAAAGGTTTATTACACAAGAAAGAATGGTGCAAAAGACATTCACATTAAGCAAGTGATCAGGAAGGCAAATGGAATGTTGGCCTTTATTGCAAGGGGGATAGTGTATAAACGTAGGGAAGTCCTGCTACAACTGTACAGGGTGAGGCCACACCTGGCGTACTGCGTACAGTTTTGATCTCCATATTTAAGGAAGGATATACTTGCATTGGAGGCAGTTCACAGAAGGTTCACTCGGTTAATTCCAGAGATGAGGGGTTGACTTATGAAGATAGGTTGGGCCTATACTCATTGGAGTTCAGAAGAATGAGAGGTGATCTTATTGAAACATATAAGATAATGAGGGGGCTCAACAAGGTGGATGTCGAGAGGATATTTCCACTCATAGGGGAAACTAAAACTAGGGGACAAAGTCTCAGAATAAGGGGTCGCCCATTTAAAACTGAGATGAGGAATTTCTTCTCTCAGAGGGTTGTAAATCTGTGGAATTCTCTGCCCAAGAGAACTGTGGAGGCTGGAACATTGAATATATTTAAGGCGGAGATCGACAGATTTTTGAGCGATAAGGGGATAAGGGGTTATGGGGAGCAGTCGGGGAAGTGGAGCTGAGTCCATGATCAGATCAGCCATGATCTTATTGAATGGCGGAGCAGGCTCGAGGAGCCAAATGGCCTACTCCTGCTCCTATTTCTTATATTCTTATGTTATGCTGCAGCCTGCTGGGCCCCGGTGCATCACCCAGTGCCGACCCCTAACAGTCCCTACCGTGTACTCCCAGTATCTGAGCTGGTGCGTGCGAGTGTAGGAAGCAGTGACGTGATTCATGTCAGCAGTGTCCCCATCTTCCTCGCTCTCATCGGACATGTCAGCAATAGGCGGAATGGGCTCTGGAGTCTCGTCCTGGCTTTGGCTCCCAGTGGCCTCAAGGGTCTCTCCATGGCTTTCCCTCACACTCAGGGTCTCATCTGCAATCATAAATGGCACAAGGGCTTCCGTGAGGGTGAGGTAGGGCATTGCACCATGCAGCCTGCAACTTGCACACAATCATAAGCAAACGCGTGGTAGGCGCTTGGACTTTCAGGGAGTGATGGCATTAAAGGAAGGCCTACACTTACCGATGCAGCCCCCAGCGGGATCCATATTACTGCCGGCCACAAGGAAGGCAACATATGGGCCCTGTAGCCACTGCATCGTTTCTTCAAGAGGAGTGAGTTGCTGGATATCCGGCTCGCCCCACCAGTCCTCTGTTGCTCTCAGCGGTTGTGAGGTACATTCGCCTGCAAAGAAAAGAAGGCTTGCTGAGGAGCAGTGTCATGCGGCCTCGGCAATGAGAGCAAGTGTGGGTGGGTCCATTACATGCAGCTGTAACTGTGACATGAATGGGAGCCTCCATTGCAGGAACACACACGTATATATACAGGCCTCAGCAAACAAATGCTGCTTCAGTGACTACACAGTGAAGATTGGAAATTACAGAAGATGAAGGAGAGGCTCAGAGATGGAAGGTGAGGAGTTGGGGAACATGTACTCACTTTCATCAGTCAGATGTCGTTCAGCCTTTCGCGGCATTGGATGGCGGTATGGTCATGAATGGAGGTCCCCAAGACCTCCACAGTGATCTCTCTCCACGCACTCGCAAACAGGATGCGAGTCGATCTGCCTGTGTCACGGTAAAGAACGCGCCTCCTTCCCTCCACAGCTTCGATCAGGGTCTGAGTTCCACATCAGAAAATCTGCTGGCCCCCCTTGCGCCTCCTGGATTCGCCATACCCTCGCAAGCAACTGATTCCCTGCTCGGGGCCTAGCGACAAACCAAACCGAAACATAGAAACATAGAAAATAGGTGCAGGAGCAGGACATTCGGCCCTTCGAGCCTGCACCACCATTCAATAAGATCATGGCTGATCATTCAACCTCAGTACCCCTTTCCTGCTTTCTCTCCATACTCCTCGATCCCTTTAGCCTTAAGGGCCACATCTAACTCCCTCTTGAATATATCCAATGAACTGGCATCAATAACTCTCTGCGGCAGGGAATTCCAAAGGTTAACAACTCTCTGAGTGAAGAAGTTTCTCCTCATCTCAGTCCTAAATGGCCTACCCCTTATCCTAAGACTGTGTCCTCTGGTTCTGGACTTCCCCAACATCGGCAACAATCTACCCGCATCTAACCTGTCCCGTCCCATCAGAATCTTGTATGTTTCGATGAGATTCCCTCTCATCCTTCTAAATTCCAATGTATAAAGGCCCAGCTGATCCAGTCTCTCCTCATATGTCAGTCCAGCCAACCCGGGAATCAGTCTGGTGAAGCTTTGCTGCACTCCCTCAATAGCAAGAACGTCCTTCCTCAGATTAGGAGACCAAAACTGAACACAATATTCCAGGTGAGGCCTCACCAAGGTCCTGTACAACTGCAGTAAGACCTCCCTGTTCCTATACTGAAATCCCCTAGCTATGAAAGCCAACATACCATTTGCCTTCTTCATCGCCTGCTGTACCTGCATGCCAACTTTCAATGACTGATGTACCATTACACCCAGGTCTCGTTGCACCTCCCCTTTTCCTAATCTGCCGCCATTCAGATAATATTCTGCCTTCATGTTTTTGCCACCAAAGTGGATAACCTCACATTTATCCACATTATACTGCATCTGCCATGCATTTGCCCACTCACCTAACCTGTCCAAATCACCCTGCAGCCTCCTAGCGACCCACTCACAGCTCACACCGCCACCCAGTTTAGTGTCATCTGCAAACTTGGAGATATTACACTCAATTCCTTCATCCAAATCATTGATGTATATTGTAAAGAGCTGGGGTCCCAGCACTGAGCCCTGTGGCACCCCACTAGTCATTGCCTCCCATTCCGAAAAGGACTTGTTTATCACGACTCTCTGCTTTCTGTCTGCTAACCAGTTCTCTATCCATGTCAGTATATTAAGAAGACCAGGGAGCAGCATATCGGCACCAGCTGAATTTCGCGGCCCTATCAGTCACTCCGTCCCCACGCCGCGGCAAACAGCCCATCCCCCACACCGCGGAACACAGCCCATCCCCCACACCGCGGAAAACAGCCCATCCCCCACTCTGCGGCAAACAGCCCACCCCCACTCCGCCCCCACACCACGGTAAACAGCTCATCCCCCTCTCCGCGGCAAACAGCCCACCCCCCACTCTGCTCCCACACCGCTGGAACAGCCCATCCCCCACTCCGCCCCACACCGCTGGAACAGCCCACCCCCACTCCGCCCCCACACCACGGTAAACAGCTCATCCCCCACTCCGCGGCAAACAGCCCATCCCCCACTCCGCCCCTACACCGCTGGAACAGCCCATCCCCCACTCCGCCCCTACACCGCTGGAACAGCCCATCCCCCACTCCGCCCCTAAACCGCTGGAACAGCCCATCCCCCACTCCGCCCCACACCGCTGGAACAGCCCATCCCCCACTCCGCCCCTACACCGCTGGAACAGCCCATCCCCCACTCCGCCCCTACACTGCTGGAACAGCCCATCCCCCACTCCGCCCCTACACCGCTGGAACAGCCCATCCCCCACTCCGCCCCTACACTGCTGGAACAGCCCATCCCCCACTCCGCCCCTACACTGCTGGAACAGCCCATCCCCCACTCCGCCCCCACACTGCTGGAACAGCCCATCCCCCACTCCGCCCCCACACTGCTGGAACAGCCCATCCCCCACTCCGCTGGAACAGCCCATCCCCCACTCCGCCCCTACACCGCTGGAACAGCCCATCCCCCACTCCGCCCCTACACTGCTGGAACAGCCCATCCCCCACTCCGCCCCCACACCACTGGAACAGCCCATCCCCCACTCCGCCCCCACACCGCTGGAACAGCCCACCCCCCACTCCGCCCCTACACCGCTGGAACAGCCCATCCCCCACTCCGCCCGCACACTGCTGGAACAGCCCATCCCCCACTCCGCCCCCACACCACTGGAACAGCCCATCCCCCACTCCGCCCCTACACCGCTGGAACAGCCCATCCCCCACTCCGCCCCTACACCGCTGGAACAGCCCATCCCCCACTCCGCCCCTACACCGCTGGAACAGCCCATCCCCCACTCCGCCCCTACACCGCTGGAACAGCCCATCCCCCACTCCGCCCCTACACCGCTGGAACAGCCCATCCCCCACTCCGCCCCTACACCGCTGGAACAGCCCATCCCCCACACCGCCCCCACACCACTGGAACAGCCCATCCCCCACTCTGCCCCTACACTGCTGGAACAGCCCATCCCCCACTCCGCCCCTACACCGCTGGAACAGCCCATCCCCCACTCCGCCCCTACACCGCTGGAACAGCCCATCCCCCACTCCGCCCCTACACTGCTGGAACAGCCCATCCCCCACTCCGCTCCCACACCACTGGAACAGCCCATCCCCCACTCCGCCCCTACACCGCTGGAACAGCCCATCCCCCACTCCGCTCCCACACCACTGGAACAGCCCATCCCCCACTCCGCTCCCACACCACTGGAACAGCCCATCCCCCACTCCGCTCCCACACCACTGGAACAGCCCATCCCCCACTCCGCTCCCACACCGCTGGAACAGCCCATCCCCCACTCCGCCCCTACACCGCTGGAACAGCCCACCCCCACTCCGCCCCTACACCGCTGGAACAGCCCATCCCCCACTCCGCCCCCACACCGCTGGAACAGCCCATCCCCCACTCCGCCCCCACACCGCTGGAACAGCCCATCCCCCACTCCGCCCCTACACCGCTGGAACAGCCCATCCCCCACTCCGCCCCTACACCGCTGGAACAGCCCATCCCCCACTCCGCTCCCACACCACTGGAACAGCCCATCCCCCACTCCGCCCCTACACCGCTGGAACAGCCCATCCCCCACTCCGCTCCCACACCACTGGAACAGCCCATCCCCCACTCCGCTCCCACACCACTGGAACAGCCCATCCCCCACTCCGCTCCCACACCACTGGAACAGCCCATCCCCCACTCCGCTCCCACACCGCTGGAACAGCCCATCCCCCACTCCGCCCCTACACCGCTGGAACAGCCCACCCCCACTCCGCCCCTACACCGCTGGAACAGCCCATCCCCCACTCCGCCCCCACACCGCTGGAACAGCCCATCCCCCACTCCGCCCCCACACCGCTGGAACAGCCCATCCCCCACTCCGCCCCCACACCGCTGGAACAGCCCATCCCCCACTCCGCCCGCACACCGCTGGAACAGCCCATCCCCCACTCCGCCCGCACATCGCTGGAACAGCCCATCCCCCACTCCGTCCCTACACTGCTGGAACAGCCCATCCCCCACTCCGCCCGCACACCGCTGGAACAGCCCATCCCCAACTCCGCCCCCACACCGCTGGAACAGCCCATCCCCCACTCCGCCCCCACACCACTGGAACAGCCCATCCCCCACTCCGCTGGAACAGCCCATCCCCACTCTGCCCCTACACTGCTGCAAACGGCCCATTCCCACCACCAATACCACACTGCTCCTTCTTTCCAGCAAAAATTCTGAATTTCCCTCTAATGGCCGCCGTATCCATTGTGGCAGGAATGAACGACAAAGAGCACCGTTTCAGGCGGTGGGAAATTTCTGCCCCACTGACTCTAAACTTCTCACTCTTGTCATAACTCGCAGAAACGCAGCAAAAAACTGTTTTTTCTGACGAAGGGTCATTGTCAATGCGGCTGATTAGAATATCCATTTTATCATTCTTTCGCAGCCATTGCAGAACCAGTACACAAAGAGGAGGAGAGGAGTGAAGCCACCACCAGGCTCTACTGCTTCTCTCAAAGACAACAGAGCCCAAGGTTATACCTGCAAGGGCTTCCCATCTTCTTCCTGCAGTGCCTTCTCTGCAAGCAGGAGAAGAACATTGTGGAGAGACAGCTGAAAGAGACGGAGAGAGAGGCTGGTACAATGTGAGACTAAAACTGCAGGTAAGCTGCTCCTTGCAGCAGAAACAATCCTGCTGCATATCTGCGGACAAGATCTTGTTGCCCTTGAAGCAAGGTATCATCTTTGCTGCTACCAGAGCTGCACCAGATTTGTGACCAGAAAGGAGCAGGAAGACCCTCCAGAAGGCAACCTCTACCAGACAGGATATCGGCATTTCTGTGATACAGTGATAGCGGGCAGGATTGTAAAGAACCAAGAAGTTCTTAGAATGACAAAGCTGAACAGTTTGCTTAAGAAATGCATTTTTGAGAAAGAGGGTTTTGATGCTTCCTCTTATACAATGTATAATCTTAAACATAAAATGCAGAAATCTTATCCTTTCCTGAAATTTGGCAGATCATCACACAGTAATGAGTAACCCTGAGGGATTATGGAGCATCCTCCTCAAATTCGGCTGCCTTCAAAAGTTTGTCACCTTTCTCCGCCTGCTCCACGACAACATACAAGCCGTGATCCTGACCAACGGATCCACCACAGACCCAATCCACGTTCAGACCGGGGTCAAGCAGGGCTGTGTCATCGCACCAACGCTCTTCTTGATCTTCCTTGCTGCAATGCTTCATCTCTCCCTCAGTAAGCTCCCCGCTGAGTGGCGCTAAATTACAGAACAAGTGGGTGAGTTTTAAGGGTTATTCTCTTTAAACCATTTGGAGGCTGGAGTAAATTGTTAGTGGCAATTACCAGTAGCTTCTAAGTAAGTAGCAGTTTAATTTAAAGGGGAAAAGTTAAATAGTTGGGTGTCTTTCAGGTTTAGGCAGAGAAAAACAAGGTAACTCTCCAGTAGGAGGCAATTAGCAGCTAGTTAAAACCAGTTCTGTAAACAACTGACCAGTAGTGAGTCATCTGACCTAGATACAGTTTAAAAAGAGGCAGCTCATGCAGGGCACGGAGTGCAGCAGCAAAGAGTGGCATTCGTGAGTTTGGTAAGTGGGTGAGTTTTAAGGGTTATTCTCTTTAAACCATTTGGAGGCTGGAGTAAATTGTTAGTGGCAATTGCCAGTAGCTTCTAAGTAAGTAGCAGTTTAATTTAAAGGGGAAAAGTTAAATAGTTGGTAATCTTTCAGGTTTATGCAGATAAAAACAAGGTAACTCTCCAGTAGGAGGCAATTAGCAGCTAGTTAAAACCAGTTCTGTAAACAACTGACCAGTAGTGAGTCATCTGACCTAGATACAGTTTTAAAAGAGGCAGCTCATGCAGAGCACGGAGTGCAGCAGCAAAGAGTGGCATTCGTGAGTTTGGTAAGTGGGTGCTGTTTTGTCTTGTTTTTCCTACCAGTGCTGACACTAGAGCAGCTGATAAGAAGTGCGAGAGTAGGAGACAGAGGCCCAGAGACCAGCCCAACCAGCTGCAGACAAAGATAGAGGGGTGCAAAATCGAGAGGTGATGTCACAGCCAAGCTGCTAAGTGGTTGTCTGTTCGACTGGTAAGTATAACTCTCTTTTAGACTGACTTTTAGATTGAGTTAATTGGCAACGAACTACTAAGTAGATGTTTGGTGTTGAAGTAAATTTTAATAATTATATTAATTTAAGGGTTAAGTCATGGCAGGAGAGCTCGGACCCGTGTCATGCTCTTCCTGTGCTATGTGTGTGCAGGAATTGTGTCCAGCTGCAGCTCCTGACAGATCGCATGACAGCACTGGAGCTGCGGATGGACTCACTCTGGAGCATGCACGATGCTGAGAATGTTGTGGATAGCACATTTAGTGAGTTGGTCACACCGCAGATAAGGGTTAGGACAGATAGTGAATGGGTGACCAAGAGAGAAGGCAAGAGCAGGAAGGTAGTGCAGGAGTCCCCTGTGGTCATCTCCCTCCAAAACAGATAGAACATTTTGGATACTGTTGGGGGAGATGACTTACCAGGGGAAGGCACCAGCAGCCAGGTTCATGGCACCATGGGTGGCTCTGCTGCACAGAAGGGCGGGAAAAAGAGTGGGAGAGCTATAGTGATAGGGGACTCTATTGTAAGGGGAATAGATAGGAGTTTCTGCGGCCACAACCGAGACTCCAGGATGGTATGTTGCCTCCCTGGTGCAAAGGTCAAGGATGTCTCGGAGCAGCTGCAGAGCCTTCTGGAGAGGGAGGGTGAACAGCCAGTTGTCGTGGTACATGTAGGTACCAATGATATAGGTAAGAAGCGGGAAGAGGTCCTACAAAATGAATTTAGGGAGCTAGGAGTTAAATTAAAAAGTAGGACCTCAAAGGCAGTAATCTCTGGATTGCTAACAGTGCCACATGCTCATCAGAGTAGAGGGAGCAGGATAGTTAGAAAAAATATGTGGCTTGAGCATCGGTGCAAGAGAGAGGGATTCAAATTCCTGGGACATTGGAACCAGTTCTGGGGGAAGTGGGACCTGTACAAAAGGGATGGTCTGCACTTGGGCAGGACTGGAACTGATGTCTTAGGGGTAACGTTTGCTAATGCAGTTCGGGAGTGTTTAAACTAATATGTCAGGGGGATGGGAACCTATGCAGCGAGATAGGGTGAAGTAATACGGAGTCAGAAACAGAGGTAGAAAGGTAAAAAGCAATAGTGGAAGGCCGAGTAAACAAAGGCAAGAAAAAAAAGAGCCACACTACATCATAATTCTAAAAGGACAAAGGGTGTTAAAAAAACAAGCCTGAAGGCTTTGTGTCTTAATGCAAGGAGTATCTGTAATAAGGTGGATGACTTAACTGTGCAAATAGATGCTAACAGAAATGATGTGATTGGGATTACAGAGATGTGGCTCCAGGATGATCAGGGCTGGGAACTCAACATCCAAGGGTATTCAACAGTCAGGAAGGATAGAATAAAAGGAAAAGGAGGTGGGGTAGCATTGCTGGTTAAAGAGGAAATTAATGCAATAGTTAGGAAGGACATTAGCTTGGATGATGTGGAATCTATATGGGTAGAGCTGCAGAACACCAAAGGGCAAAAAACGTTAGTGGGAGTTGTGTACAGACCTCCAAACAGTAGTATTGATGTGGGGGAGGGCATCAAACAGGAAATTAGGGGTGCATGCAATAAAGGTGCAGCAGTTATAATGGGTGACTTTAATATGCATATAGATTGGGCTAACCAAACTGGAAGCAATACGGTGGAGGAGGATTTCCTGGAGTGCATAAGGGATGGTTTTCTAGACCAATATGTCGAGGAACCAGCTAGGGGGGGAGGCCATCTTAGACTGGGTGTTGTGTAATGAGAGAGGATTAATTAGCAATCTCGTTATGCGAGGCCCCTTGGGGAAGAGTGACCATAATATGGTGGAATTCTACATTAGGATGGAGAATGAAACAGTTAATTCAGAGACCATGGTCCAGAACTTAAAGAAGGGTAACTTTGAAGGTATGAGGCGTGAATTGACTAGGATAGATTGGCGAACGATACTTAAGGGATTGACAGTGGATGGGCAATGGCAGACATTTAGAGATCGCATGGATGAACTACAACAATTGTACTTCCCTGTCTGGCATAAAAATAAAAAAGTGAAGGTGGCTCAACCGTGGCTATCAAGCGAGATCAGGGATAGTATTAAAGCCAAGGAAGTGGCATACAAATTGGCCAGAAATAGCAGCGAACCCGGGGACTGGGAGAAATTTAGAACTCAGCAGAGGAGGGCAAAGGGTTTGATTAGGGCAGGGAAAATAGAGTATGAGAGGAATCTTGCAGGGAACATTAAGACTGACTGTAAAAGCTTCTATAGATATGTAAAGAGAAAAAGGTTAATAAAGACAAATGTAGGTCCCCTGCAATCAGAATTAGGGGAAGTCATAACGGGGAACAAAGAAATGGCAGACCAATTGAACAAGTACTTTGGTTCGGTATTCACTAAGGAGGACACAAACAACCTTCCAGATATAAACGGGGTCAGAGGATCAAGGAAGAAGGAGGAACTGAGGGAAATCCTTATTAGTCAGGAAATTGTGTTGGGGAAATTGATGGGATTGAAGGCCAATAAATCTCCAGGGCCTGATGGACTGCATCCCAGAGTACTTAAGGAGGTGGCCTTGGAAATAGTGGATGCATTGACAGTCATTTTCCAACATTCCATAGACTCTGGATCAGTTCCTATCGAGTGGAGAGTAGCCAATGTAACCCCATTTTTTAAAAAAGGAGGGAGAGAGAAAACAGGGAATTAGCCTGACCTCAGTAGTGGGTAAAATGATGGAATCAATTATTAAGGATGTCATAGCAGCGCATTTGGAAAGAGGTGACATGATAGGTCCAAGTTAGCATGGATTTGTGAAAGGGAAATCATGCTTGACAAATCTTCTGGAATTTTTTGAGGATGTTTCCAGTAGATTAGACAAGGGAGAACCAGTTGATATGGTGTATTTGGACTTTCAGAAGGCTTTCGACAAGGTCCCACACAAGAGATTATTGTGCAAAGTTAAAGCACATGGGATTGGGGTAGTGTGCTGACGTGGATTGAGAACTGGTTGTCAGACACGAAGCAAAGAGTAGGAGTCATTGGGTATTTTTCAGAATGGCAGGCAGTGACTAGTGGGGTACTGCAAAGTTCTGTGCTGGGGCCCCAACTGTTTACATTGTACATTAATGATTTAGATGAGGGGATTAAATGTAATATCTCCAAATATGCGGATGACACTAAGTTGGGTGGCAGTGTGAGCTGCAAGGAGGATGCTATGAGGCTGCAGAGTGACTTGGATAGGTTAGGTGAGTGGGCAAATGCATGGCAGATGAAGTATAATGTGGATAAATGTGAGGTTATCCACTTTGGTGGTAAAAACGGAGAGACAGACTATTATCTGAATGGTGACAGATTAGGAAAAGGGGAGGTGCAACGAAACCTGGGTGTCATGGTACATCAGTCATTGAAGGTTGGCATGCAGGTACAGCAGGCGGTTAAGAAAGCAAATGGCATGTTGGCCTTCATAGCGAGGGGATTTGGGTACAGGGGCAGGTCGGTGTTACTACAGTTGTACAGGGCCTTGGTGAGGCCACACCTGGAGTATTGTGTACAGTTTTGGTGACCTAACATGAGAAAGGACAATCTTGCTATTGAGGGAGTGCAGCGAAGGTTCACCAAGCTGATTCCCGGGATGGCGGGACTGACATATCAAGAAAGACTGGATCAACTGGGCTTGTATTCACTGGAGTTCAGAAGAATGAGATGGGATCTCATAGAAATGTTTAAAATTCTGACGGGTTTAGACAGGTTAGATGCAGGAAGAATGTTCCCAATGTTGGAGAAGTCCAGAACCAGGGGTCATAGTCTAAGGATAAGGGGTAAGCCATTTAATACCGAGATGAGGAGAAACTTCTTCACTCAGAGAGTGGTGAACCTGTGGAATTCTCTACCACAGAAAGTACTTGAGGCCAATTCACTAAATATATTCAAAAAAGAGTTAGATGTAGTCCTTACTACTAGGGGGATCAAGGGGTATGGCGAGAAAGCAGGAATGGGGTACTGAAGTTACATGTTCAGCCATGAACTCATTGAATGGCGGTGCAGGCTAGAAGGGCTGAATGGCCTACTCCTGTACCTATTTTCTATGTTTCTATGTTTCTAAATGGGAATCTGTTCAACCTCCGTCGCCTCCAGGCCAGATCGAAGGTCGTCCCATCCTCTGTCACACTTGGAGGCCGAATTCCAACCCATCATCAACATCTTCAACATAGCGTGCAAGGGCATGGGCCTTACACTAAATATCTGTAAGACAAAGGTCCTCCACCAACCTGCCCCCGCTACACAGCAATGCCCCCCGGTTATCAAAATCCACGATGAGGCCTTGGACAACGTGGACCATTTTCCATACCTCGGGAGCCTACTGTCAGCAAGGGCAGACATCGACGACGAGGTCCAACACCGCCTTCAGTGTGCCAGTGCAGCCTTCGGTCACCTGAGGAAGAGAGTGTTTGAAGACCAGGACCTCAAATCCGGCACCAAGCTCATGCTCTACAGAGGCCTCCTATATGGCTCAGAGACATGGACAATGTACAGCAGGCACCTCAAAGCACTGGCGAAGTACCACCAAAGTTGCCTCCGCAAAATCCTGCAAATCCATTGGGAGGATAGGCGCACCAACGTCAGTGTTCTTACTCAGGCCAACATCCTCAGCATCGAAGCACTGACCATGCTCGATCAGCTCCACTGGGTGGGTCACGTCGTCCTCATGCCCGATACAAGACTCCCGAAACAAGCGCCCTACGCAGAACTCAGGCAAGCAAGCCCCAGGTGGACAGAGGAAACACTTCATGGACACCCTCAAAGCCTCCTTGAAAAAGTGCAACATCCCCATCGCCACCTGGGAATCCCTGGCCCAAGACTGCACAAAGTGGCGAAAAAGCATCCGGGAAGGCGCTGAGCACCTCGAGTCTCTTCGCCGAGAGCATGCAGAAGCCAAACGTAAAGAGCAGAAGGAGCGCACGGCAACCCAAGCACACCACCCACCCGTTCCTTAAACCACCGTCTGCCCCACGTGTGACAGAGACTGTAGGTCCCGCATTGATCTCATCAGTCACCTGAGAACTCATTTTTAGTGTGGAAGCAAGTCATCCTCGACTCCGAGGGTCTGCCTAAGAAGAATGAGCGTGATCTTGTTTTTGTGGGAGATCTTGCAACAGAAGAATGTATTGACGAGCCAGTCAGAGATTTGCTGTCAGAAACAAGCACAAGTGAGACCGACACAGACATGGATACCCGCCTGGATGCTGGAGCCAAAGTTCCCGGCACAGGATTGGATTTAAGACCTGATTGCAGACCCTTGTTTCACAGTCGTTTTGTGAAAAACTAGAGGCATACACTTGTGAACTCTACGGGCAGAGTGGATGCAGAGATGTGAACCAGGCCAGATATCAAATGTTCAAGACCAGAAGTTACGCAGAGAAGTGTTTTCCACCAAATAAAGCTTCACTGTACAAGCCTATACAGTGTGCCAATTATCCGTTTGCAATTCAAAAGCGATTCCTTGAGAACAAGCCGGAAATCCCATCGACTGAAAGATTCGGTGACAACATCGACAGCAAACATTGCTTGGACATATTTTCTGTTATTGCAGAGAGTAAACAGCACTGATGTGGGGCTGGTCCAAACATGCCCCACAGGAATACACATCAGGTGTATCAATGGCAGGAATGGTGATGGACAGTCCCTTTGTTTTGCAATCAGTGCGACATTAAGTAAAGTGTCTGAGGTTTCAGGCCATCGAAAGATAAAGGAAAGCTATTGAACCACAGACTCGTCAGAGCCACACATCGAGGTACAGCCCAGTTGACAAAGGAACAAGCCTTAGGCTTGATTTTGCTTTTGAGTTGCACAGCCTCAAGGGAAGGACAACAGGACTTTTAGCGCAATGAGAAGCATTTTTGCAAGTATAAGAGACGGCAGTTTGCAGCCATCTCTCTCTCTCCCCTCTTCTACGTCTGCTTGCTTCGTTCAATGCACAAGGACTGAACACTCTGTCTGGGACGGAGAGAAGAATCACCAGAGAGCCTTGCTACTGCTGGGAAGCTGACCTTGAGCCTGGATTGAATACCACAGATTGGTACGGACCCACAAGATACGCCTCATCGGGAGAAGCAGCGAGCCAGAGGGGTAATTGGTGAGCATTTATCCCAGCCCACACATCTTTAAGACCACCGCATAGTGTGAAAGGCTGTTGTGTGTCCCAACCAAGTCTTAGGGGTTTTAATGGGGAGGTTTATGCAAGGATCATCATCATCATCATCATAGGCAGTCCCTTGGAATCGAGGAAGATTTGCTTCCACTCTTACCATGAGTTCTTAGGTGGCTGAACAGTCCAATACGAGAACCACAGTCTCTGTCACAGGTGGGACAGACAGTCATTGAGGGAAAGGGTGGGCAGGGAGCCTGGTTTGCCGCATGCTCCTTCCGCTGCCTGTGCTTGATTTCTGCATGCTCTCGGCGACGATACTCGAGGAGCTCAGCGCCCTCCCGAATGCACTTCCTCCACTTAGGGCGGTCTATGGCCAGGGACTCCCAGGTGTCAGTGGGGATGTCGTACTTTATCAGGGAGACTTTGAGGGTGTCTTTGTAACGTTTCCTCTGCCCGCCTTTGGCTTGTTTGCCATGGACAAGTTCTGAGTAGAGCGCTTGCTTTGGGAGTCTTGTGTCTGGCATGCGAACAATGTGGCCTGCCCAGCGGAGCTGATCAAATGTGGTCAGTGCTTCAATGCTGGGGATGTTGGCCTGGACGAGGACGCTAATGTTTGTGAATCTGTCCTCCCAGGGGATTTGCAGGATCTTTCGGATACATCGCTGGTGGTATTTCTCCAGCGACTTGAGGTGTCTACTGTACATGGTCCACATCTCTGAGCCATATAGGAAGGCGGGTATTACTATGGCCCTGTCGACCATGAGCTTGGTGACCGTTTTGAGGGACTGGTTTTCAAACGCTCTTTTCCTCAGGCGGCCGAAGACTGTGCTGCCGCACTGGAGGCGGTGTTGAATCTCATCGTCAATGCCTGCTCTTGTTGATAAGAGGTTCCTGAGATAGGGGAAGTGGTCCACGTTGTCCAGGGCCACGCCGTGGATCTTGATGACTGGGGGGCAGTGCTGTATGGCGAGGACAGGCTGGTGGAGGACCTTTGTCTTACTAATGTTTAGCATAAGGCCCATGCTTTCATACGCCTCAGTAAATATGTCGACTATGTCCTGGAGTTCAGCCTCTGTGTGTGCACAGACACAGGCATCCTCTGCGTACTGTAGCTCGATGACAGAGGTTGGAGTGGTCTTGGACCTGGCCTGGAGACAGCGAATGTTGAACAGCTTCCCACTAGTTCTGTAGTTTAGCTCCACTCCAGTAGGGAGCTAATCAATTGTGAGGTGGAGCATGTGAGTGAGGAAGATTGAGAAGAGGGTTGGGGCGATGACGCAGCCCTGCTTGACCCCGGTCCGGACGTGAATTGGGTCTGTGATGGATCCGTTGGTAAGGATCACGGCCTGCATGTCGTCGTGGAGCAGGCGGAGGATGGCGACGTACTCTTGGGGGCATCCGTAACAGAGGAGGATGCTCCATAGACCCTCGCGGTTGACAGTGTCAAAGGCCTTTGTAAGGTGGAAGAAGGCCATGTATAAGGGCTAGCGCTGTTCCCTGCATTTTTCCTGCAGCTGTCGCGCTGCAAAAATCATGTCCATAAGCGTACACACATTCTGATGGACAGATTTCAGTGGTGCAATTGTGAATCCGAGCAGGGGTGTTGTAGTCGTGGGTACTTCGTGTTAGGGGCCTGTTTAGACGGGCCAGACTGTGTGTTGTGACTGTGTTTGTTTGTATTACACTACCAGGGTGCAGGTTTGTGCTTTAACTTGAATAAAAGCATTGTTACAGTGGAGACCGAAAAGTTGTGTCTATGACTGTATATTACTGTTCACGACTATAATTCCAGTGTCTAGAACTATTGTAAGAGGGGTGATTCAAAAGCACCAGGGGCAAAACCACTTGCACTACAAAGGGCCATGGGTGGAAACTTGACGATGGTGTACGTGTCACAGACTGGATGACACTTCCTCCAGCACCAGCCAGTGTAATGGAGCTTGTATATTGATCATGCAAAAAGACCCAGGGCCAAAACTGCCCCTTTCACAAAGCGGCAGCCATGTGGCAGCGTGGAATGGCCGCCAACATTCCGTAGAGGGGCCGCCATTTTTTAAATTGCCCTTGCTAATGTTTGGAGCGGTGTCCAAGATCGCTCCGCTCGTTTTCCCGTCACAGCGTGCACACGCCGACCCCTTACCGATGTGGTGGGCACCCCCTCTCCGAAATTGCCTCTCGGGAGCAGACCCACCACTGGCCGGTGCCCCGACAGCTTTTTCTGTCGGTGCGCGGTGTGTAAAATGACAGTGTGGCCACCATTAGAGGGGAGGGCGCACTGCCGCGGCCGCCATTTTATTTTTTTATTCGGCCGACTGCTGGGTCGGCCCGACAATTATGCCCCCTCTTGGGTTCCAGGCCGCTGGCCCAGCCGAAACCCTCCCGGGTGGTTCAGTGGACCAAACTTACAAAGATGTAAAGCTCGCAGCGGCCCTCCCCTTTAACTGAAAGGGAGAGACGTGGTGACGCGCCAGCGCGATGAGGTCACCAGCCTGGCGCTTCTGCCCAGCTAGTGATGGTCACTCTGCTCTCGCCCCCGCTCTCGCCCACCCCGCCCCCGCTCACGCTCCAGCTCTCGCCCACCCCGCCCCCGCTCACGCTCCTGCTCTCGCCCACCCCGCCCCCGCTCTCGCCCCGCCCGCCCCCGCTCTCGCCCCCGCTCTCACCCACCCCGCCCCCGCTCACGCTCCAGCTCTCGCCCACCCCGCCCCCGCTCACGCTCCAGCTCTCGCCCACCCCGCCCCCGTTCACGCTCCTGCTCTCGCCCACCCCGCCCCCGCTCTCGCCCCCGCTCTCGCCCCCGCTCTCGCCCCGCCCGCCCCCACTCCCACCCCCGCTCTCGCCCCCCCACCCATGCTCTTGCTCTCACCCACCTCGCCCCCACTCCCGCCCCCGCTCTCGCCCCCCCCGCCCCCACTCCTGCCCCCGCTCTCGCCCCCGCTCTCACCCACCCCGCCCCCACTTCCGCCCCCGCTCTCGCCCCCCCCGCCCTCGCTCTCACCCACCCCGCCCCCACTCCCACCCCCGCTCTCGCCCCCGCTCTCACCCACCTCGCCCCCGCTCTCGCCCCCCCCGCCCCCGGTCTCGCCCACCCCGCCCCCGCTCCCGCTCCTGCTCTCGCCCCGCCCGCCCCCACTCCCACCCTCGCTCTCGCCCCCCCCACCCCCGCTCTCGCTCTCACCCACCTCGCCCCCACTCCCGCCCCCGCTCTCGCCCCCCCCACCCCCGCTCTCGACCCCCCGACCCCGCTCTTGACCCCGCTCTCGTCCCCGCTCTCACCCACCCCGCCCCCACTTACGCCCCCGCTCTTGCCCCCCCGCCCCGCTCTCGCCCCCCCCGCCCCCGCTCTCGCCCTCGCTCTCGCCCCCCCCGTCCCCGCTCTCGCCCCCGCTCTCACCCACCCCGCCCCCACTCCCACCCCCGCTCTCGCCCCCGCTCTCACCCACCCCGCCCCCGCTCTCGCCCCCCCTGCCCCCGCTCCCGCTCCCGCTCTCGCCCCCCCGCTCCCGCTCTCGCCCTCGCTCTCGCCCCCCCCGCCCCCGCTCTCGCCCTCGCTCTCGCCACACTCGCCCCCGCTCTCGCCCTCGCTCTCACCCACCTCGCCCCCACTCCCGCCCCCGCTCTCCCTCCCCCCGCCCACTCCTGCCCCCGCTCTCGCCCCCGCTCTCACCCACCCCGCCCCCACTTCCGCCCCTGCTCTCGCCCCCCCCTGCCCTCGCTCTCACCCACCTCGCCCCCACTCCCGCCCCGCTCTCGCCCCCCCTGCCCCCGCTCTCGCCCTCCAGGCCCCCGCTCTCGCCCTCGCTCTCGCCCCACCCGCTCCCGCTCTCGCCCTCGCTCTCACCCACCTCGCCCCCACTCCCACCCCCGCTTTGCCCCCCCCGCCCCCACTCCTGCCCCCGCTCTCGCCACCGCTCTCACCCACCCCGCCCCCACTCCCGCCCCCGCTCTCGCCCCCCCCGCCCTTGCTCTCACCCACCCCGCCCCCACTCCCACCCCCGCTCTCGCCCCCGCTCTCACCCACCCCGCCTCCGCTCTCGCCCCCCCTGCCCCCGCTCTCGCCCTCCAGGCCCCCGCTCTCGCCCTCGCTCTCGCCCCACCCGCTCCCGCTCTCGCCCTCGCTCTCACCCACCTCGCCCCCGCTCTCGCCCCCGCTCTCACCCACCCCGCCCCCACTTCCGCCCCCGCTCTCGCCCCCCCCTGCCCTCGCTCTCACCCACCTCGCCCCCACTCCCGCCCCCGCTCTCGCCCCCCCGCCCCCACTCCCACCCCCGCTCTCGCCCCTGCTCTCACCCACCTCGCCCCCACTCCCGCCCCCGCTCTCGCCCCCCCGCCCCCACTCCCACCCCCGCTCTCGCCCCCGCTCTCACCCACCCCGCCCCCGCTCTCGCCCCCCCTGCCCCCGCTCCCGCTCCCGCTCTCGCCCCCCAGGCCCCCGCTCTCGCCCTCGCTCTCACCCACCTCGCCCCCACTCCCGCCCCCGCTCTCCCCCCCCCGCCCCCACTCCTGCCCCCGCTCTCGCCCCTGCTCTCACCCACCCCGCCCCCACTTCCGCCCCCGCTCTCGCCCCCCCCTGCCCTCGCTCTCACCCACCTCGCCCCCACTCCCGCCCCGCTCTCGCCCCCCCTGCCCCCGCTCTCGCCCTCCAGGCCCCCGCTCTCGCCCTCGCTCTCGCCCCACCCGCTCCCGCTCTCGCCCTCGCTCTCACCCACCTCGCCCCCACTCCCGCCCCCGCTCTTGCCCCCCCGCCCCCACTCCTGCCCCCGCTCTCGCCCCCGCTCTCACCCATCCCGCCCCCACTCCCGCCCCCGCTCTCGCCCCCCCCTGCCCTCGCTCTCACCCACCTCGCCCCCACTCCCGCCCCCGCTCTCGCCCCCCCGCCCCCACTCCCACCCCCGCTCTCGCCCCCCCTGCCCTCGCTCTCACCCACCTCGCCCCCACTCCCGCCCCCGCTCTCGCCCCCCCCACCCCCGCTCTCGCCCCCCCGCCCCCACTCCTGCCCCCGCTCTCGCCCCTGCTCTCACCCACCCCGCCCCCACTTCCGCCCCCGCTCTCGCCCCCCCCGCCCCCGGTCTCGCCCACCCCGCCCCCGCTCACGCTCCTGCTCTCGCCCACCCCGCACCCGCTCATGCTCCTGCTCCCACCCCCACTCTCACCCCGTCACCCCCGCTCCCGCTCCCGCTCCTGCTCTCGCCCCACCCGCCCCCACTCCCACTCCTGCTCTCGCCCTCGCTTTCGACCCCCCGACCCCGCTCTTGACCCCACTCTCGCCCCCACTCTCGCCCCCCCCGCCCCCACTCCCGCCCGCGCTCTCGCCCCCCCGCCCCCGTTCTCGCCCTCGCTCTCGCCCCCCCGCCCCCATTCCTGCCCCCGCTCTCGCCCCCCCCGCCCCCACTCCCGCCCGCGCTCTCGCCCCCCCTGCCCCCGCTCTCGCCCTCGCTCTCGCCCCCCCCGCCCCCACTCCCGCCCTCGCTCTCACCCACCCCGCCCCCACTCCCACCCCCGCTCTCGCCCCCGCTCTCGCCCACCCCGCCCCCGCTCTCGTCCCCCCTGCCCCCGCTCCCGCTCTCGCCCCCCAGGCCCCCGCTCTCGCCCTCGCTCTCGCCCCACCCGCCCCCGCTCCCACTCCTGCTCTCGCCCCCACTCTCGCCCACCCCGCCCCCGCTCACGCTTCTGCTCTCGCCCCCGCTCTCGCCCCCCCGCGCCCACTCCTGCCCCTGCTCTCACCCCCGCTCCCACTCCTGCTCTTGCCCCCGCTCTCGCCCCCCCATCCCCACTCCCGCCCCCCCGCCCCCGCTCTCACCCACCCCGCCCCCACTCCCGTCCCCGCTCTCGCCTCCCCGCCCCCGCTCTCGCCCTCACCCTCGCTCTTGCCCCACACGCCCCCGCTCCCACTCCTGCTCTCGCACCCCCGCCCCCGCTCTCGCCCTCGCTCTTGCCCCACCCACCCCCGCTCCCACTCCTGCTCTCGCCCCCCCCCACCCCCACTCCCGCCCCCCCGCCCCTGCTCTCGCCCCCCCCGCCCCCGCTCTCACCCACCCCGCCCCCACATGGAGACTACGGAAATAAAAATCTCGGCAAGAAAGCAGGCTTCGGCCCACGGTCTAAGAGGGGTCAATAACCAGGGGGCATAGATTTAAAGTAGTTGGTAGAAGCACTAGAGGTGGGATGAGGGGAAAATATTTACCCAGAGGGTGGTGGGGGTCTGGAGTTCACTGTCGTAATGTAGGAAACACATCGGTTTACTGTCGGAGACCACGTACAAGGCATTTCATCTGAGATAGACTCCCCCCCCCGAGATATTATTGATTATTGGTCTCACCTTGGCACAAAATATCAGCAGAATCTGCCCAAAAACGCCAGCACATTTCTGCTGCTCTGGGGGGATGACTGAATGTTAACAGTAATGGAACGATGCAGAGTGCAGACAGGAAGTAGTGCACAAGAAAATGTCACCCATTTAATTGGCCACTCAAGTATAAATAGTGTTTCAGATCCATTGACTCTCTGGCTAATGTAACAAATGGACACAAATGTAAGGCTTTTGCAATATTTTTTCTGTATCCCACCCAGAACCTTTAAATTACGTCTCAGTCAATGCTGTTTTTATTATGTTAGTAGGGTTTGGTTCCAATGACTTTTTTAATGTTCAGTCCAAAAAAATGATTCACATATTTTGGTGATTTAGTCAGAGAGGTACTTAAAAAAAACCACACCGGGATCATAAATATGTGTTGAAATGTTATTCTGTGTGAAGATCGGACCAAAATAGCTTGTGAGCGATCGAATGTTTAGCTCCACAACCTCATGGTAATCTGAAATTGAAACGTTGCGTAAGTTACCACTGGCCATGGAAAGAAATGGGGCCTTTTCTGCTTCAGCACGTACTATAGCCTGTAAAACAGCGAATTGTGACAGATACACATCGGTGTTTGTGAAAAGGAAATGTATATGCCGCTCTGATGGTACTGTGATAAATGTCAGATCAGGCTGCAGTGAAGAGTATGAGAATATCTGTAGATCTGACATGATTTATGATAACATACGTTGGTTACATTTAGAAGAATATTTGTAATGGACATTCTAACTATCACAAACTCTGACACGCAATCATTTCTTTATGGATCCCTGACCAATATACAATTTGTATAAGAGCATCTTCCCTTGATATATCCTTGTTGGAATACATTTTTTGGTCTGACTCCCATGAAGAGTCTTACAGAGCCGGTCTTCTGTAATTTAATTTATACAAAGGGCAAAATGTAATTCTTCCTTGGTAGGAATACATAAAGTAGAAAAAAAATCTACTACACAATGCACCCATTCAGGCAGAGTAATTGCAGCTGTCAGTGCGATTATGAATTTCTGGCTCACAAATTAAATGCTTAGAAAATGCTTAGGACAATTTAATACTGCACAGCATCAAACACAGTAGGTTGAAATTTCAAACAGATTCCATAAAAAGGAAAAATGGTAGCCTGGGTTTTATATATGGAGATAAATGCACAGAAATGATGATGTATCTGCACAACGGCAGTGGCTAGATCACAACTGGAATACTTTGTGCAGCTTTGATCATCCTATTAAAGAAAGGACATTAAATCCATGAAAATGGTAAAACAAAGATTCAGTAGGATGATACTAGAGATTAGAGGATATAGTTATGACTGTATTCATTGAAGCTGACCACTTGGCCTTGTAAGTAGAAGGCAAGTGTCTTTATAGATAACACTTGGTCCATGTGATCGCCGAGATTGGTTTCAATCACCTGAGGAGTTCAGAGAGGAACTTTCCATGGTATTGTTTTCCTTATTGGTCCTGGGTATTTTCTCATTTATGCCTCTTCCAGGAGATTATGTGTCTGTGCGGGGCTGGTGTCGGGGGGGGGGGGGGGGGCGGGAGGTGATTGGGAGGAAGCGTTTAGTCATGATGCTCCAGTCATCATAGTGTTGAGCAGGTTGATACACCAGCTTGTCAATCTTAAATGTTGGGAACTGGAAGAAAACAAGTGTCCAGTCACTTAGTGACTTTCTCCCATCTCAACATAATCTGGAAATTACAGGTGAGACTGGGGAATGTGTGGAGCATTTACAAATCTGGTTTCACTGATCTGCATATCAGGTCGAAGCAGCCCAGGGGCAGAGGCTGCGGGTTTGGGAAGTGCTGCCGAAGAAGCCTTGGCGAGTTGCTGCAGTGCATCTTGTAGATGGTGCACACTGCAGCCACGGTGCACTGGGGTTGGAGGGAGTGAATGTTGAAGGTGGTGGATGGGGTGCCGATCAAGCGGGCTGCTTTGTCCTGGATCGTGTCGAGCTTTTTGAGCTTTTTGAGTGTAACGGAGTCATCTCAATGGTTTGGATGGACCGCCAGCTTCTGTGAGAGCACTTCAGTGGCATCCAGCCCAATCTGCCCTTGTAAGGTGATGTGGGTCACCTGGGGCGAGAGAAACCAATGGTCAAAATACCAATGGGAACCAGCATTCTTTCAAAATAACAGCAACAATTTCCTCTGGAATCAATTACATTTCTAAAGGTTTGGGGCTTTCAAAAGGCCGAACACACAACAGCTCTCAGGCACCTTTACAAGGGTGGAATGATCCTGGGCTAGCCTGTGACCTTCCCCAATGCACCCATTCAGGGAGAGTAATTGCAGTTGTCAGTGCAATTATGAATTTCTGGCTCACAAAAAAAAACAGTAAAAGGGAATATTATTTGAATGGAGAGAAATTACAACATGCTGCGGTGCAGAGGGACCTGGGGGTCCTTGTGCATGAAACTCTTTTAGAGTGAATCCCAAAAAGTTAATTTGCAGGTGCAGCAGGTAATCAGGAAGGCGAATGGAATGTTGGCCTTCATTGCGAGAGGGATGGAGTACAAAAGCAGGGAGGTCCTGCTGCAACTGTATAGGGTATTAGTGAGGCCGCACCAGGAGTACTGCGTGCAGTTTTGGTCACCTTACTTAAGGAAGGATATACTAGCTTTGGAGGGGGTACAGAGACGATTCACTAGGCTGATTCCGGAGATGAGAGGGTTACCTTATGATGATAGAGTGAGCAGACTGAGTCTTTACTCGTTGGAGTTCAGAAGGGTGAGGGGTGATCTTATAGAAACATTTAAAATAATGAAAGGGATAGACAAGATCGAGGCAGAGAGGTTGTTTCCACTGGTCTGGGAGACTAGAACTAGGGGGCATAGCCTCAAAATATGGGGGAGCCAATTTAAAACCGAGTTGAGAAGGAATTTCTTCTCCCAGAGGGTTGTGAATCTGTGGAATTCTCTGCCCAAGGAAGCAGTTGAGGCTAGCTCATTGAATGTATTCAAATCACAGATGGATAGATTTTTAACCAATAAGGGAATTAAGGGTTACGGGGAGCGGGCGGGTAAGTGGAGCTGAGTCCACGGCCAGATCAGCCATGATCTTGTTGAATGGCGGAGCAGGCTCGAGGGGTTAGATGGCCTACTCCTGTTCCTAATTCTTATGTTTCTTATGTTTCTTATGTTAACACGGGGAAAGGAGAGGGTGGGCAGGTGGAGGAATCTTTCTCCCGCTTCCCCAGTAAATGGTGATCTCATAGAAACAGGACAGAATCCCAGTAGATCTTTGGTCCTGGCAGCAATATTGAGCCTTACGATTTATGGAATTGTTCACTGCTTTCGACATTTGTTGACTCGTGCCTGGAGGGGTAGCAACTCGATTCCACAGAAATGCTAACATCTCCTTCAGTTGAGCTGCCCACAGATAGAAAGAAAGAAAAACACTTGCATTTATATAGCACCTTTCACGGCCTCAGGATGTCCAAAAGCGCTTTACAGCCAGTGAAGCCATTTTTGAAGTGTAGTCACGATTGTATTGCAGGAATGATGAATGTGAAATGGATGCTTAAAGACTCAATCAACACCTGGCCAGCTGACTGGAAATGAATGAACCTGCTCAGCGGATCAGATATCCTCTTTATAGAAGCCCCAACCTAACAGATAGAATCAACTATTCCAGATCAGCAGGCTATTGCTTTGACTTGTTAAACTTTGATATGCAGCTTCCTTAGGAAACAAATATCATAAAGGCAGGATCTAAACAGCCTTTCACCCACAGAAAGCAGATTAACACAGATAACACAGATAGCCTAAATAAGCTCACAGAATATTCTGATATAAAGGGATAATAAGCAATTGAGAATTGAGTGTCTCACCTCCTGACTCCCCAAAGACTTTCCACGATCTACACGGCACAAGTCAGGAGTGTGATGGAATACTCTCCACTTGCCTGGATAAGTGCAGCTCCAACAGCACTCGAGAAGCTCGACATCATCCAGGACAAAGCAGCCGCTTGATCGGCACCTCATCCACCACCTTCAACATTCACTCCCTCCACCACTGGTGCACCGTGGCTGCAGTGTGCACCATCTACAAGATGCACTGCAGCAAATCGCCAAGGCTTCTTCGGCAGCATCTCCCAAACCCACGACCACTACCGCCTAGAAGGACAAAGGCAGCAGGCGCAGGGGAACAACATCACCTCCATGTTCCCCTCCGAGTCACACACTATCCTGACTTGGAAATATATCGGCCGTTCCTTCATCGTCGCTGGGTCACAATCCTGGAACTCCCTCGCTAACAGCAATGTGGGAGCACCTTCACCACACGGACTGCAGCGGTTCAAGAAGGCGGCTCACCACCACCTTCTCAAGGGACATTAGGGATAGCGGCGTCCAGATCCCAGGTACAAATAAAAAAAAGATCTACCCTGAGTTTCAATTTTCACTGTGAACGTTTTTTAGTTCACAGTTTAATGCATTTGCAGGGGTATGGCGGTCTAGTGGTTATGGTAGTGGACTAGCAACACAGAAAACACACGTTTACCATAGCAAGTTGTGATACTGAATGCAATAATACAATTTGTGGGTTAGTACCAGAAAAGTGACCATGAAAGGTACTAGATTGTTGTAAAAACCCAACTGGGAAGTGAAGCTTTCCCTCCCATACACAATATGACCTACATGTAACTCCATGCCCACCCTATGTGGTTGATTCTGTGGTGTATGAAATGATACAATGAACTCCGTACTGTGAGCCAGTAACCAGGTGTAACCTGCTCAGTCTTTAATGGCTTCCAGAAGTGAAGATACAAAGGTGAAGTTCAGGTTATATACCGGGCCCAGCATGAGTGCACCTATGACCTTAGGACCTCTGACAATAGCGCCCCCTGGTAGTGGGTAGACCTTATGTACATACTTTACAGATTCAGAATGCCAAAGGTGTCTGTATTCCAACAACAAAGTAACACGGTAGTTAACTGGTTTAAAACCAATGGGTTTAGGACCTCTGCATCTGGCTCAGTGTTTCCCAGAATCCGTGAACCGTTACGGGCACAGAGCCGCTGACATGGTCCACGCATTCGAGCTGCAGAACACGGCTCAGTATTTTATTTCTCTTGCGTTGGTTCAGAAAGAGAAAGAAGGTGGCCCTAGTGGAATACCCATTACAGACCGTACCCACTGCATCAAGTCTTCGGTAAATTCAAATTTCCTTCATTGCAACGTAAGGTCACGGTGGCTCCAGCTATTACCTTCAAGCCTCTGCCACTGACTCCATCAACTTCCCTTGGGTGCCTTCTATCTTTTGTATCCTGCTTTGACCCTAAGCTGAGTTTTCAATCACATTTCATTGCCGAGACTGCATTGTTTCACCCGCAGAACATTGCCAGCGTGCACACCATCTGAGGAGGGACCCAGGAATTCTCCTGGATTGAGGAGGGTGAGCATGGATAGGGCATGGATAGTCCTGCCACTTGTCCTATCCGCTCTGGGAATGGGTCATTCATCTGCTCTCAGGTGGCAAATGATGCACAAACTGGAGAATCTAAGCAGACTGGGGTTACTAGAGTACAAAATGGGATGCCGAGAGTGGATTTTATTTCAAGAAACGAATTATGTGAAGGCGCTTACATTTAAGGAAAAAAAGAAAGAAAGTCTTGCATTTATATAGCACCTTTCACATCCCAAAGAGCGTTAAAGCCAATGAAATACTTTGGAAGTCTAGTATTGTAGGAATGATATATTTACTTACATTTTCATAGTGTCTTATCACATTGAAATATCTTAAAGCACTTCGCACAAAGCCTGAAATATTAACCTGTTTTTTTTTTCTTTTTAGAGAGGCTGACACACTGGCTAATTTATTTACAACATTTTCTGTCTTTAATAAAGAATTTATTTTGTAATTCAACAGAATCAAACATGCGCTTTGAAAAATCTATATGCCTTTCAGCTTATTTAGATCTTGAAATAATCAATAATTCCTTTCAGCTCATTTGGACCCAATATACAAATATGTGAAAGCTCCCAGCGCCGTTAGCTTGTCACTGTCCAAGCAAAACCTTAACTGCCTTTTCAGCATCAGATTGCACCCTGGTAACGGCCAGGCACTGCTTCGTCCTCAGGTGGCTTCTCTTGCCAAATAATATGATTTATTGCCTCCTTAAAGAGCAATACTGTGAAATCTGTCATTAGAAAGCGAGGACTATTGGGGCGTAAAATGCTAGAAATGCTCCTGCTATTCCGACCGAGGTTCAGTCAGAGATCCAATTGGCTGCCTGTAAATAAGTGGATTTTGCTTTTAGATAACATGCCTGTGTCACTGTGAGTATAAGTGAGTGTATGACAAAAGAAATAATAATAATTTGTATTCATATAACAGTCTTATCCTGTTACCAGACAATAAATTAGTCTGCTTCATTCTTCTTCTCTTTAAGACTCAAAGGGGTAGAAACTGCATGGGTGGGGGTGGGGGGGCAGTTAGAAACTGCACAAGGGGGGGCAGTTAAAATCTGCCCGGGGGGAGACTTACACACACTCTTCCCCACAGTCTTCGGTTTTACCCTGCACATACATAGTTCACATGCCAGATACGAGACTCCCTAAGCAAATGCTTTATGCGGAGCTCCTTCATGGTAAATGAGCCAAAGGAGGACAGCGGAAACGTTATAAGGACACCCTCAAAGCCTCCCTGGTAAAGTGCGACATCACCACTGACACCTGGGAGACCCTGGCCGCAGACTGCCTGAGGTGGAGAAAGTTCATCCGGGAGGGCGTTGAGCTCTTCGAGTCTCAATGCAAAGAGCGTGAAGAGGTCAAGCGCAGACAGCGGAAGGAGCGCGCGGCAAACCAGCCCCACCCACCCCTTCCCTCGACGAATGTCTGTCCCACCTGTGACAGGGTCTGTGGCTCTCGTATCGGACTGTTTAGCCACCAGAGAACTCACTTTGGGAGTGGAAGCAAGTCCTCCTCGATTCCAAGAGACTGTCTATGATGATGATTTAATCTGCTCTTCAGTCAAACAGTGACACAGGCATGTTATATCTCAAAGCAAAATCCTCTTATTTACAGACAGCCAACTGGATCACTGACTGTAGCTAATTAGGAATAGCAAGAACATTTCTGGCATTTTAATGCCTAATTATCCTTGCCTCCGAATGACATATCTCACAGCATTGCTGGTCTGAGCAGACAGGAGAAGGACCCCCGCCAGAAACCGGCAGGGTGGTTCTTTCTATATGCAGACCCATCTCCGATGATATAATCAGGGCCCAGCAGCTATTTTAATCTCGAGCTGGAATGTGGGAATGTGGCAGAAATTCCAATCGAGGTCTTCCCGTGGGCAAACTACTGAAAAAAGAGAAAAAAATGCGCACTTACCTGAAGGTACTGGGCCCGCTTGAACTTCTGATCGTGAGGCCTTCACTCCCTTCGCATCGCAGCACATGCACGTTGGAACGTGCGCAGGGCTGGAACTGGAGTCACATGGCTCTGGGCAGCCAATCAAGGCACAATATCTTCTCATTCATAATAATGGGATTCCGTAAATGGGATTACTATGAATGAGAAACCCCCAAACACACAAAACACTAATAAAAAATAGAAAAATACACCACATATTTAAGATTCATTTAAATTAAAGTTCATAAAAAAATATATTTTCCTGACTTTTTAAAAAGTTTTTTAATTATGCCTTAAAATAAACTTACTATAGTGGGGAGGGTTGTTAACAATAAAATATGTTTTCATATGTGTTTATCTAATTTAATTTTAATGTTTATGTATGTTTTTAAACATTTGCGCCTGTAACAGTAGGCTATATGCCTGATTTTTCAGGCGCAAGATTTTTGAGTACATTTGCTGGGCAAGATATTCGTAGATATCAGAAATTTTGCCCTGCAAGTGTCCTCGCTCCCGATGTGCGCAAGATCTATCGAGCCAGAAACTTGACAGATCGGAAAAGCTGCTTCTCAGCACATGCGCATTGTGTGCTGAAACCCGGTTTTCCGATGCCTTCCCGGGTCCGTAGAAACTTCATACGGACCCAGAACATCGGATTTCAGGGCCAATGTTTTTTTCTTGCCAGGTCAACATAAGAACATAAGAAATAGGAGCAGGAATAGGCCACCTGGCCCCTCGAGCTTGCTCCGCCATTCAATAAGATCATGGCTGATCTGATCATGGACTCAGCTCCACTTCCCTGCCCACTCCCCATAACCCCTTATTCCCTTAGCGCTCAAAAATCTGTCTATCTTCGCCTTAAATATATTCAATGACCCAGCCTCCACAGCTCTCTGGGGCATAGAATTCCATAGATTTACAACCCTCTGAGAGAAGAAATTCCTCCTCATCTCAGTTTTAAGTGGGTGGTCCCTTATTGTGAGGCTATGTCCCCTAGTTTTAGTTTTCCCTATAAGTGGAAATATTCTCTCTGTATCCACCTTGTCAAGCCCCCTCATTATCTTATATGTTTCGATAAGATCGCCTCTTATTCTTCTGAACTCCAATGTGTATAGGCCCAACCTACTCAACCTTTCCTCATAAGTCAATTCCCTCATCTCCGCAATCAACCTAGTGAACCTTCTCTGACCAGCCTCCAATACACGTATATCCTTCCTTAAATATGGAGACCAAAACTGTACGAAGTACTCTAGGTGCGGCCTCACCAATACCCTGTAGAGTTGTAGCAGGACGTCTCTGCTTTTAGACTCTATCCCCCTTGCAAAAAAGACCAACATTCCATTGGCCTTCCTGATTACTTGCTGTACCTGCATACTAACTTTTTGTGTTTCATGACAAGGACCCCTGGGTCCCTCTGTACTGCAGCAATTTGCAATTTTTCTCCATTTAAATTATAATTTGCTTTTCTATTTTTTCTTCCAAAGTGGATAACCTCATATTTTCCCACATTATACTCCATCTGCCAAATTTTTGCCCACTCACTTAGCCTGTCTGTATCCCTTTGCAGATTTTTTATGTCCTCCTCACAATTTGCTTTCCCACCCATCTTTGTACCATCAGCAAACTTGGCTACATTACACTCGGTCCCTTCATCCAAGTCATTAATATAGATTGTAAATACCTATAGTTGAGGCCCCAGCATCGATCCTTGTGGCACCCCACTAGATACTATTTGCCAACTGGAAAATGACCCGTTTATTCCAACTCTGTTTTCTGTTAGTTAGCTAATCCTCTAACCATGCTAATATATTACCACCAACCCCGTGAACTTTTATCTTGTGCAGTAACCTCTTATGTGGCACCTTATCGAATGCCTTCTGGAAATCCAAATACACCACATCCACTGGTTCCCCCTTATCCACCCTGTTCGTTACATCTGGCTGGGGGATGGGAACCAATGCAGGGAGACAGAGGGAAACAAAAAGGAGGCAAAAGCAAAAGACAGAAAGGAGATGAGGAAAAGTGGAGGGCAGAGAAACCCAAGGCAAAGAACAAAAAGGGCCACTGTACAGCAAAATTCAAAAAGGACAAAGGGTGTTAAAAAAACAAGCCTGAAGGCTTTGTGTCTTAATGCAAGGAGTATCCGCAATAAGGTGGATGAATTAACTGTGCAAATAGATGTTAACAAATATGATGTGATTGGGGTTACGGAGACATGGCTCCAGGATGATTAGGGCTGGGAACTCAACATCCAGGGGTATTCAACATTCAGGAAAGATAGAATAAAAGGAAAAGGAGGTGGGGTAGCATTGCTGGTTAAGGAGCAAATTAAGGCAATAGTTCGGAAGGACATTAGCTTGGATGATGTGGAATCTATATGGGTAGAGCTGCAGAATACCAAAGGGCAAAAAACGTTAGTGGGAGTAGTGTACAGACCTCCAAACAGTAGTAGTGATGTTGGGGAGGGCATCAAACATGAAATTAGGGGTGCGTGCAATAAAGGTGCAGCAGTTATAATGGGTGACTTTAATATGCACATAGATTGGGTTAACCAAACTGGAAGCAATACGGTAGAGGAGGATTTCCTGGAGTGCATAAGGGATGGTTTTTTAGACCAATATGTCGAGGAACCAACTAGGGGGGAGGCCATCTTAGACTGAGTGTTGTGTAATGAGAGAGGATTAATTAGCAATCTCGTTGTGCGAGGCCCCTTGGGGAAGAGTGACCATAATATGGTGGAATTCTGCATTAGGATGGAGAATGATACAGTTAATTCAGAGACCATGGTCCAGAACTTAAAGAAGGGTAACTTTGAAGGTATGAGGCGTGAATTGGCTAGGATAGATTGGCGAATGATACTGAAGGGGTTGACTGTGGCAGTGGCAGGGCAATGGCAGACATTTAGAGACCGCATGGATGAACTACAACAATTGTACATTCCTGTCTGTCGTAAAAATAAAAAAGGGAAGGTGGCTCAACCGTGGCTATCAAGGGAAATCAGGGATAGCATTAAAGCCAAGGAAGTGGCATACAAATTGGCCAGAAATAGCAGCGAACCCGGGGACTGGGAGAAATTTAGAACTCAGCAGAGGAGGACAAAGGGTTTGATTAGGGCAGGGAAAATGGAGTACGAGAAGAAGCTTGCAGGGAACATTAAGACGGATTGCAAAAGTTTCTATAGATATGTAAAGAGAAAAAGGTTAGTAAAGACAAACGTAGGTCCCCTGCAGTCAGAATCAGGGGAAGTCATAACGGGGAACAAAGAAATGGCGGACCAATTGAACAAGTACTTTGGTTCGGTATTCACTGAGGAGGATACAAACAACCTTCCGGATATAAAAGGGGTCGGAGGGCCTAGTAAGGAGGAGGAACTGAGGGAAATCCTTATTAGTCGGGAAATTATGTTGGGGAAATTGATGGGATTGAAGGCCGATAAATCCCCAGGGCCTGATGGACTGCATCCCAGAGTACTTAAGGAGGTGGCCTTGGAAATAGTGGATGCATTGACAGTCATTTTCCAACATTCCATTGACTCTGGATCAGTTCCTATGGAGTGGAGGGTAGCCAATGTAACCCCACTTTTTAAAAAAGGAGGGAGAGAGAAAACAGGGAATTATAGACCGGTCAGCCTGACATCGGTAGTGGGTAAAATGATGGAATCAATTATTAAGGATGTCATAGCAGTGCATTTGGAAAGAGGTAATATGATAGGTCTAAGTCAGCATGGATTTGTGAAAGGAAAATCATGCTTGACAAATCTTCTGGAATTTTTTGAGGATGTTTCCAGTAGAGTGGACAAGGGAGAACCAGTTGATGTGGTATATTTGGACTTTCAGAAGGCTTTCGACAAGGTCCCACACAAGAGATTAATGTGCAAAGTTAAAGCACAAGGGATTGGGGGTAGTGTGCTGACATGGATTGAGAACTGGTTGTCAGACAGGAAGCAAAGAGTAGGAGTAAATGGGGACTTTTCAGAATGGCAGGCAGTGACTAGTGGGGTACCGCAAGGTTCTGTGCTGGGGCCCCAGCTGTTTACACTGTACATTAATGATTTAGACGAGGGGATTAAATGTAGTATCTCCAAATTTGCGGATGACACTAAGTTGGATGACAGTGTGAGCTGCAAGGAGGATTCTATGAGGCTGCAGAGCGACTTGGATAGGTTAGGTGAGTGGGCAAATGCATGGCAGATGAAGTATAATGTGGATAAATGTGAGGTTATCCACTTTGGTGGTAAAAACAGAGAGACAGACTATTATCTGAATGGTGACAGATTAGGAAAAGGGGAGGTGCAAAAAGACCTGGGTGTCATGGTACATCAGTCATTGAAGGTTATTATGCAGGTACAGCAGGCGGTTAAGAAAGCAAATGGCATGTTGGCCTTCGTAGCGAGGGGATTTGAGTACAGGGGCAGGGTGGTGTTGCTACAATTGTACAGGGCCTTGGTGAGGCCACACCTGGAGTATTGTGTACAGTTTTGGTCTCCTAACCTGAGGAAGGACATTCTTGCTATTGAGGGAGTGCAGCGAAGGTTCACCAGACTGATTCCTGGGATGGCGGGACTGACCTATCAATAAAGACTGGATCAACTGGGCTTGTATTCACTGGAGTTCAGAAGAATGAGAGGGGACCTCATAGAAACGTTTAAAATTCTGACGGGGTTAGACAGGTTAGATGCAGGAAGAATGTTCCCAATGTTGGGGAAGTCCAGAACCAGGGGACACAGTCTAAGGATAAGGGGGAAGCCATTTAGGACCGAGATGAGGAGGAATTTCTTCACCCAGAGAGTGCTGAACCTGTGGAATTCTCTACCACAGAAAGTTGTTGAGGCCAATTCACTAAATATATTCAAAAAGGAGTTAGATGAAGTCCTTACTACTAGGGGAATCAAGGGGTATGGTGAGAAAGCAGGAATGGGGTACTGAAGTTGCATGTTCAGCCATGAACTCATTGAATGGCGGTGCAGGCTAGAAGGGCCAAATGGCCTACTCCTGCACCTATTTTCTATGTTTCTATCCTCAAAGAACTCCAGGAAATTTATCGAACATGATTTCCCTTTCATAAAACCATGCTGACTGCTTGATTAAAGTATGCTTTTCCAAATGTCCTGCTACTGCTTCCTTAATAATAGACTCCAGCATTTTCTCAACGATAGATGTTAGGCTAACTGGTCTATAGTTTCCTGCTTTATGTCTGCCTCCTTTTTTAAATAGGGGCGTTACATTTGCAGTTTTCCAATCTGCTGGGACCTCCCCAGAATCCAGGGAATTTTGGTAAATTACAACCAATGCATCCACTATCTCTGCAGACCCTAGGATGCAAGCCAGCAGGTCCAGGGGACTTATCTGTCTTCAGTCCCATTATTTTACCGAGTACTACTTCATTAGTGATAGTGATTGTATTAAATTCCTCCCTTTTTATAGCTCCTTGATTATCCCCTATTGGGATGTTTTTAGTGTCTTCTACTGTGATAGACCGACACAAAATATTTGTTCAACGGTTACTTTAGCCACTCTTTTCCTTTTTATGTACCTGTAGAAACTCTTACTATCTGTTTTTATATTTCATGCTAGTTTACTTTCATAATCTATCTTTCCTCTCTTTATTATTGTTTTAGTCGTTCTTTGCTGGCTTTTAAAAGTTTCCCAATCCTCTGGCCTCCCACTAGTGTTGGCCACATTGTATGCCCTTGTTTTCAATTTGATACCATCCCTTATTTCCTTAGTTAGCCACGGATGGTTATCTCTTCTCTTACAGTCTTTCCTTCTCATTGAGATATATTTTTGTTGAGTTATAAAATATCTCCTTAAATGTCTGCCACTGCTCATCAACCGTCCCACACTTTAATCTATTTTCCCAGTCCACTTTAGCCAATTCTGTTTCATACCTTTGTAGTCTCCTTTATTTAAGCTTAGGTCACTGGTTAGAGATCCAACTTTCTCATCCTCCAACTGAATTTGAAATTCAACCATGTCATGGTCAAACTTGAAATTCAGCCATGTTATGGTCACTCATTCTGAGAAGATCCTTTACTAGCAGATCATTTATTAATCCTATCTGATTACACAGTACCATCATCATCATAGACAGTCCCTTGAAATTGAGGAAGACTTGCTTCCACTCTAAAAGTGAGTTCTCGGGTGGCTGTACAGTCCAATGCAGGAATTACAGTCTCTGTAACAGGTGGGACAGATAGTCGTTGAGGGAAGGGGGTGGGACAGGTTTGCCGCACGCTCTTTCTGCTGTCCGCGCTTGGTTTCTGCATGCTCTCAGCGATGAGACTCAAGGTGCTCAGCGCCCTCCCGGATGCTCTTCCTCCACTTAGGGCGGTCTTTGGCCAGGGACTCCTAGGTGTCGGTGGGGATGTTACACTTTATCAGGGAGGCTTTGAGAGTGTCCTTGTAATGTTTCCTCTGCCCACCTGGGGCTCGCTTGCCGTGGAGGAGTTCCGAATAGAGCAGTTGCTTAGGTAGTCTCGTGTCAGGCATGCAGATGATGTGGCCCGCCTAACGGAGCTGGACGAGTGTGGTCAGTGCTTTGCTGCTGGGGATGTTGGCCTGAGCGAAAACACTGACGTTGGTGCATCTATCTTCCCAGTGGATTTGCAGGATATTGCGGGGGCAGCACTGGTGATACTTCTCCAGTGCTTTGAGGTGCCTGCTGTATATGGTCCACGTCTCTGAGCTATACAGGAGGGCGGGTATCACTACAGCCCTGTAGACCATAAGCTGGTACCAGATTTGAGGGCCTAATCTTCAAATAATCTCTTCCTCAGGTGACCGAAGGCTGCGCTGGCACACTGGAGGCGGTGTTGGACCTCGTCGTCGATGTCTGCCCTTGTTGATATTAGGCCCCCGAGGTATGGAACATGGTCGACGTTGTCCAAGGCCACGCCGTGGATTTTAATGACTGGGAGGCAGTGCTGTGTGGCCAGGTCAGGTTACGAATGTTTAGTGTAAGGCCCATGCTATCGTAGGCCTCGGTGACGATGTTGACGATGGTTTAGAGTTCGGCCTCTGAGTGTGCGCAGACGCAAGTGTCATCTGTGTACTGTAGTTCGATGACAGAGGATGGGATGACCTTGGATCTAGCCTGGAGGCGACGTAGGTTGAACAGGTTCCCATTGGTTCTATCATTTAGTTCCACTCCAGCAGGGAGCTTGTTGATAGTGAGATGGAGCATCGCAGCAAGGACGATCGAGAAGAACATTGATGCGATGATACAGCCCTGTTTGACCCCGTTCCGGACATGGATTGGGTCCGTGGTGGATCCGTTGGTCAGAAACATAGAAACATAGAAACATAGAAAATAGGTGCAGGAGTAGGCCATTCAGCCCTTCTAGCCTGCACCGCCATTCAATGAGTTCATGGCTGAACATGCAACTTCAGTACCCCATTCCTGCTTTCTCACCATACCCCTTGATTCCCCTAGTAGTAAGGACTTCATCTAACTCCTTTTTGAATATATTTAGTGAATTGGCCTCAACAACTTTCTGTGGTAGAGAATTCCACAGATTCACCACTCTCTGGGTGAAGAAATTCCTCCTCATCTCGGTCCAGCTGCAGGGAGAAGGCAAAAAAACAAAGGTGACGTCACAGCCTAGGGGGTAAGTGATTGGCTGGTGATTGGTGAGTAGTTTTTCTTTTTCTTCTTATATTGGTCAGTAACTTTTAACATTGTTATTACCAGTTTAAGTGTATCTAAGGGTTAAGACATGGCAGGAGAGCTCGGTCGGGTGTTATGCTCCTCCTGTACCATGTGGGAACTCAGGGACACTTCCGGTGTCCCTGACGACTACGTGTGCGGGAGGTGTATCCGCCTCCAGCTCCTGACGGTCCGCGTTACGGAATTGGAGCTGAATGTGGATTTACTCTGGAGCATCCACGATGCTGAGAATGACGTGAGTATCACGTGTAGTGAGTTGGTCTTACCGCAGGGAAAGGGTCCACAGCCAGATAGGGAATGGAAGACCAGCAGGAAGAGTAGAGCAAGGAAGGTAGTGCAGGGGTCCCCTGCGGTCATCCCCCTGCAAAACAGATACACCGCTTTGGGTACTGTTGAGGGGAATGACTCATCAGGGGAGGGCAGCAGCAGCCAAGTTCATGGCACCGTGGCTGGCTCTGCTGCACAGGAGGGCAAGAAAAAGAGTGGGAGAGCGATAGTGATAGGGGATTCAATTGTGAGGGGAATAGATAGGCGTTTCTGCGGCCGCAACCGAGACTCCAGGATGGTATGTTGCCTCCCTGGTGCAAGGGTCAAGGATGTCTCGGAGCGGGTGCAGGACATTCTGAAATGGGAGGGAGAACAGCCAGTTGTCGTGGTGCACATTGGTACCAACGACATAGGCAAAAAAAGGGATGAGGTCCTACGAAACGAATTTAAGGAGCTAGGAGCTAAATTAAAAAGTAGGACCTCAAAAGTAGTAATCTCGGGATTGCTACCAGTGCCACGTGATAGTCAGAGTAGGAATCGCAGGATAGCGCAGATGAATACGTGGCTTGAGCAGTGGTGCAGCAGGGAGGGATTCAAATTCCTGGGGCATTGGGACCGGTTCTGGGGGAGGTGGGACCAGTACAAACCGGACGGTCTGCACCTGGGCAGGACTGGAACCAATGTCCTAGGGGGAGTGTTTGCTAGTGCTGTTGGGGAGGATTTAAACTAATATGGCAGGGGGATGGGAACCAATGCAGGGAGACAGAGGGAAACAAAAAGGAGCCAAAAGCAAAAGACAGAAAGGAGATGAGGAAAAGTGGAGGGCAGAGAAACCCAAGGCAAAGAACAAAAAGGGCCACTGTACAGCAAAATTCTAAAAGGACAAAGGGTGTTAATAAAACAAGCCTGAAGGCTTTGTGTCTTAATGCAAGGAGTATCCGCAATAAGGTGGATGAATTAATTGTGCAAATAGATGTTAACAAATATGATGTGATTGGGATTACGGAGACGTGGCTCCAGGATGATCAGGGCTGGGAACTCAACATTCAGGGGTATTCAACATTCAGGAAGGATAGAATAAAAGGAAAAGGAGGTGGGGTAGCATTGCTGGTTAAAGAGGAGATTAATGCAATAGTTAGGAAAGACATTAGCTTGGATGATGTGGAATCTATATGGGTAGAGCTGCAGAACACCAAAGGGCAAAAAACGTTAGTGGGAGTTGTGTACAGACCTCCAAACAGTAATAGGGATGTTGGGGAGGGCATCAAACAGGAAATTAGGGGTGCATGCAATAAAGGTGCAGCAGTTATAATGGGTGACTTTAATATGCACATAGATTGGGCTAGCCAAACTGGAAGCAATACGGTGGAGGAGGATTTCCTGGAGTGCATAAGGGATGGTTTTCTAGACCAATATGTTGAGGAACCAACTAGGGGGGAGGCCATCTTAGACTGGGTGTTGTGTAATGAGAGAGGATTAATTAGCAATCTCATTGTGCGAGGCCCCTTGGGGAAGAGTGACCATAATATGGTGGAATTCTGCATTAGGATGGAGAATGAAACAGTAATTTCAGAGACCATGGTCCAGAACTTAAAGAAGGGTAACTTTGAAGGTATGAGGCGTGAATTGGCTAGGATAGATTGGCGAATGATACTTAGGGGGTTGACTGTGGATGGGCAATGGCAGACATTTAGAGACCGCATGGATGAAGTACAACAATTGTACATTCCTGTCTGGCGTAAAAATAAAAAGGGGAAGGTGGCTCAACCGTGGCTATCTAGGGAAATCAGGGATAGTATTAAAGCCAAGGAAGTGGCATACAAATTTGCCAGAAATAGCAGCGAACCTGGGGACTGGGAGAAATTTAGAACTCAGCAGAGGAGGACAAAGGGTTTGATTAGGACAGGGAAAATGGAGTACGAGAAGAAGCTTGCAGGGAACATTAAGGCGGATTGCAAAAGTTTCTATAGGTATGTAAAGAGAAAAAGGTTGGTGAAGACAAACGTAGGTCCCCTGCAGTCAGAATCAGGGGAAGTCATAACGGGGAACAAAGAAATGGCGGATCAATTGAACAAGTACTTTGGTTCGGTATTCACTAAGGAGGATACAAACAACCTTCCGGATATAAAAGGGGTCAGAGGGTCTAGTAAGGAAGAGGAACTGAGGGAAATCTTTATTAGTCGGGAAATTGTGTTGGGGAAATTGATGGGATTGAAGGCCGATAAATCCCCAGGGCCTGATGGACTGCATCCTAGAGTACTTAAGGAGGTGGCCTTGGAAATAGCGGATGCATTGACAGTCATTTTCCAACATTCCATTGACTCTGGATCAGTTCCTATGGAGTGGAGGGTAGCCAATGTAACCCCACTTTTTAAAAAAGGAGGGAGAGAGAAAACAGGGAATTATAGACCGGTCAGCCTGACCTCAGTAGTGGGTAAAGTGATGGAATCAATTATTAAGGATGTCATAGCAGGGCATCTGGAAAATGGTGACATGATAGGTCCAAGTCAGCATGGATTTGTGAAAGGGAAATCATGCTTGACAAATCTTCTGGAATTTTTTGAGGATGTTTCCAGTAAAGTGGACAAGGAAGAACCAGTTGATGTGGTATATTTGGACTTTCAGAAGGCTTTCGACAAGGTCCCACACAAGAGATTAATGTGCAAAGTTAAAGCACATGGGATTGGGGGTAGTGTGCTGACGTGGATTGAGAACTGGTTGTCAGACAGGAAGCAAAGAGTAGGAGTAAACGGGTACTTTTCAGAATGGCAGGCAGTGACTAGTGGAGTGCCGCAAGGTTCTGTGCTGGGGCCCCAGCTGTTTACATTGTACATTAATGATTTAGACGAGGGGATTAAATGCAGTATCTCCAAATTTGCGGATGATACTAAGTTGGGTGGCAATGTGAGCTGCGAGGAGGATGCTATTAGGCTGCAGAGTGACTTGGATAGGTTAGGTGAGTGGGCAAATGCATGGCAGATGAAGTATAATGTGGATAAATGTGAGGTTATCCACTTTGGTGGTAAAAACAGAGAGACAGACTATTATCTGAATGGTGACAGATTAGGAAAAGGGAAGGTGCAACGAGACCTGGGTGTCATGGTACATCAGTCATTGAAGGTTGGCATGCAGGTACAGCAGGCGGTTAAGAAAGCAAATGGCATGTTGGCCTTCATAGCGAGGGGATTTGAATACAGGGGCAGGGAGGTGTTGCTACAGTTGTACAGGGCCTTGGTGAGGCCACACCTGGAGTATTGTGTACAGTTTTGGTCTCCTAACTTGAGGAAGGACATTCTTGCTATTGAGGGAGTGCAGCGAAGGTTCACCAGACTGATTCCCGGGATGGCGGGACTGACCTATCAAGAAAGATTGGATCAATTGGGATTGTATTCACTGGAGTTCAGAAGAATGAGAGGGGACCTCATAGAAACGTTTAAAATTCTGACGGGTTTAGACAGGTTAGATGCAGAAAGAATGTTCCCAATGTTGGGGAAGTCCAGAACCAGGGGTCACAGTCTGAGGATAAGGGGTAAGCCATTTAGGACCGAGATGAGGAGAAACTTCTTCACCCAGAGAGTGGTGAACCTGTGGAATTCTCTACCACAGAAAGTAGTTGAGGCCAATTCACTAAATATATCCAAAAGGGAGTTAGATGAAGTCCTTACTACTCGGGGGATCAAGGGTTATGGCGAGAAAGCAGGAAGGGGGTACTGAAGTTTCATGTTCAGCCATGAACTCATTGAATGGCGGTGCAGGCTAGAAGGGCTGAATGGCCTGCTCCTGCACCTATTTTCTATGTTTTCTATGTTAAATGGCTTCCTCCTTATCCTTAGACTGTGACCCCTGGTTCTGGACTTCCCCAACATTGGGAACATTCTTCCTGCATCTAACCTGTCTAACCCCGTCAGAATTTTAAACGTTTCTATGAGGTCCCCTCTCATTCTTCTGAACTCCAGTGAATACAAGCCCAGTTGATCCAGTCTTTCTTGATAAGTCAGTCCCGCCATCCCGGGAATCAGTCTGGTGAACCTTCGCTGCACTCTCTCAATAGCAAGAATGTCCTTCCTCAGGTTAGGAGACCAAAACTGTACACAATACTCCAGGTGTGGCCTCACCAAGGCCCTGCACAATTGTAGCAACACCTCCCTGCCCCTGTACTCAAATCCCCTCGCTATGAAGGCCAACATGCCATTTGCTTTCTTAACCGCCTGCTGTACCTGCATAATAACCTTCAATGACTGATGTACCATGACACCCAGGTCTCTTTGCACCTCCCCTTTTTCTAATCTGTCACCATTCAGATAATAGTCTGTCTCTCTGTTTTTACCACCAAAGTGGATAACCTCACATTTATCCACATTATACTTCATCTGCCATGCATTTGCCCACTCACCTAACCTATCCGAGTCGCTCTGCAGCCTCATAGAATCCTCCTTGCAGCTCACACTGCCACCCAACTTAGTGTCATCCGCAAATTTGGAGATACTACATTTAATCCCCTCGTCTAAATCATTAATGTACAGTGTAAACAGCTGGGGCCCCAGCACAGAACTTTGCGGTACCCCACTAGTCACTGCCTGCCATTCTGAAAAGTTCCCATTTACTCCTACTCTTTGCTTCCTGTCTGACAACCAGTTCTCAATCCATGTCAGCACACTACCCCCAATCCCATGTGCTTTAACTTTGCACATTAATCTCTTGTGTGGGACCTTGTCGAAAGCCTTCTGAAAGTCCAAATATACCACATCAACTGGTTCTCCCTTGTCCACTCTACTGGAAACATCCTCAAAAAATTCCAGAAAATTTGTCAAGCATGATTTCCCTTTCACAAATCCATGCTGACTTGGACCTATCATGTCACCTCTTTCCAAATGCACTGCTATGACATCCTTAATAATTGATTTCATCATTTTACCCACTACCGATGTCAGGCTGACCGGTCTATAATTCCCTGTTTTCTCTCTCCCTCCTTTTTTAAAAAGTGGGGTTACATTGGATACCCTCCACTCCATAGGAACTGATCCAGAGTCAATGGAATGTTGGAAAATGACTGCCAATGCATCCGCTATTTCCAAGGCCACCTCCTTAAGTACTCTGGGATGCAGTCCATCAGGCCCTGGGGATTTATCGGCCTTCAATCCCATCAATTTCCCCAACACAATTTCCCAACTAATAAGGATTTCCCACAGTTCCTCCTCCTTACTAGACCCTCCGACCCCTTTTATATCTGGAAGGTTGTTTGTGTCCTCCTTAGTGAATACCGAACCAAAGTACTTGTTCAATTGGTCCGCCATTTCTTTGTTCCCCGTTATGACTTCCCCTGATTCTGACTGCAGGGGACCTACGTTTGTCTTTACTAACCTTTTTCTCTTTACATATCTATAGAAACTTTTGCAATCCGTCTTAATGTTCCCTGCAAGCTTCTTCTCGTACTCCATTTTCCCTGCCCTAATCAAACCCTTTGTCCTCCTCTGCTGAGTTCTAAATTTCTCCCAGTCCCCGGGTTCGCTGCTATTTCTGGCCAATTTATATGCCACTTCCTTGGCTTTAATGCTATCCCTGATTTCCCTTGATAGCCACGGTTGAGCCACCTTCCCTTTTTTATTTTTACGACAGACAGGAATGTACAATTGTTGTAGTTCATCCATGCGGTCTCTAAATGTCTGCCATTGCCCATCCACAGTCAACCCCTTCAGTATCATTCGCCAATCTATCCTAGCCAATTCACGCCTCATACCTTCAAAGTTACCCTTCTTTAAGTTCTGGACCATGGTCTCTGAATTAACTGTTTCATTCTCCATCCTAATGCAGAATTCCACCATATTATGGTCACTCTTCCCCAAGGGGCCTCGCACAACGAGATTGCTAATTGATCCTCTCTCATTACACAACACCCAGTCTAAGATGGCCTCCCCCCTAGTTGGTTCCTCGACATATTGGTCTAAAAAACCATCCCTTATGCACTCCAGGAAATCCTCCTCTACCGTATTGCTTCCAGTTTGGTTAACCCAATCTATGTGCATATTAAAGTCACCCATTATAACTGCTGCACCTTTATTGCACGCACCCCTAATTTCATGTTTGATGCCCTCCCCAACATCACTACTACTGTTTGGAGGTCTGTACACAACTCCCACTAACGTTTTTTGCCCTTTGGTATTCTGCAGCTCTACCCATATAGATTCCACATCATCCAAGCTAATGTCCTTCCGAACTATTGCCTTAATTTGCTCCTTAACCAGCAATGCTACACCACCTCCTTTTCCTTTTATTCTATCTTTCCTGAATGTTGAATACCCCTGGATGTTGAGTTCCCAGCCCTGATTATCCTGGAGCCACGTCTCCGTAATCCCAATCACATCATATTTGTTAACATCTATTTGCACAGTTAATTCATCCACCTTATTGCGGATACTCCTTGCATTAAGACACAAAGCCTTCAGGCTTGTTTTTTTAACACCCTTTGTCCTTTTAGAATTTTGCTGTACAGTGGCCCTTTTTGTTCTTTGCCTTGGATCATGGCTTGCATGCACCGTGGAGCAGGTAGAGGATGGTGACAAAAATTTGACGACAGCCGAAACGGAGGAGGACGCTCCATAGTCCTTCATGGTTGACAGAGTCAAAGGCCTTTGTAAGGTCAAAGAAGGCCATGTACAAGGGTTAGTGCTGATACCTGCATTTCTCTTGTAGTGGTTCCGCAGTTAAGATCATATCCGTTATGGCTCTTAGTGGACAGAATCTGCACTGTGACTCCGGGAGGAGCTCCTCAGCCACAGGGAGAAGATGATTGAGGAGGATTCTTGCGATGACTTTCCCAGTGGCCAACAGCAGGGAGATTCCTCTGTAGTTGCCGCAGTCGGACTTGCCCCTTTTTTGAAGATGGTCACGATTAGGCCATCTCTGAGATCTCCCGGCATGCTCTCCTCCTTCCAGATAAGAGAGATGAGGTCTTGCAGTCGTGCCAATAGCACTTCTCCGTCATACTTTAGTGCCTCAGCGGGGATTCCATCTGCTCCTGATGCCTTGTTGTTCTTAAGCTGACAGATGGCCTTTTCTACCTCATGCAAGGCTGGGGTTTTGCTGAGATGGTGGCGGGTATCATGCTGTGGGATGGAGTCGAGGAAACCAGATCTAAGATAGCCTGCTCCCTGGTTGGTTCCACAATATACTGTTCAAGGAAACTATCCCGGATACACTCTATGAACTCTTCCTCAAGACTACCCCAGCTAATTTGCTTTGTCCAATCAATATGAAGGTTAAAATCGCCCATGATTATTGTCGTCCCTTTTTTACTAGCCTCCATTATTTCTGGATTTATACTCTGTCCAACAGTGTAGCTACTGTTAGGGAGCCTATAGACTACGCCCACCAGTGACTTTTTCCTCTTATTATTCCTTATCAACCTAGTGGGAAGAGGAGCCGGGGCCAGAAGAGACCCAAAGAGGCAAGTCTTTAATATGTTCCTTTTTTTTACTGTCCTCGGAGCCCCACAAGGAGAGTTTAGACCTGCCCACCCCAGGTTCCCGACCCCCCGATCACCAGCCACCCCCCACCCGTGCCCCCTGCAGACACCACAATCAGTGATACCAGGTAGGAAAGAAGAGGAGGCCGTCTAAGGTAAGTCAAAGTCTTTCCGAAGTAGGGTCAGGAGAAGCAGAAGTGCTCCTCTGTGTCCCTCTGGGCCTGTGCTGCCCTTGACCCCCGCCTTTCCATCCATGAGATAACCCTGATCCCCCCACCCCACTGTGACTTAGTGCCAGTGGGCGGACTCTGAGCCCTGAGATCTGCCCAAAGTCAACCAGTTGCTTTTTTCCCTTAATTTAGAGAAGGCAGTTGCCCTGCAGGCAACTTCGGCCCAGGAGTTACAAAAGCCTGGGCCTCAAACTGGTGACGTCGGGTGAGTTTGATCCTCAGCCTACAACCCCTGCCCACCCGAAATCCTCCTCCAGTTAATCCCCGCCCCACCCACCTCCACCTGCCAAATTGCTTAAAAAAATAAATGGCAACTTGACACTTTTAATTAAAATATGAGTTATTTTCACATACGTACTGTGCAAAAAATCAGGCACCATTGTTAGCCTCCAGGCCAAGAAAGGCAGCACAAAGCTGGCGGCTATTTCTGTGATAATAATAATATCTGCTACCTGACGTCATATACCTTTTTCTTTATTGCCCACCTTCAGCATAATACAGCTTTGTGAATTATATATGAGTTGTCAACTAGCCATGAAGACGCAGCAGTAAAATTATTATTAGTGCTGTCTTGTTGAAGACAGTTAATCTTCTCATAGCAGCAGTGACAGTTTGAGTTGCTGTTTTGTGTCTCTTGTAAACTGTTTGCAGTTGTGATGCTAAATTGGCTAATTCATTTCTTGGGAAACAAAATATTTTCAAATGATACTTTGTACTTGTCGAGATAGTTTGGTTTCCTGTAGAAACAGTGTCATTTTACACCCGCTGCCTCAGCTACAGTCTTTGTTCCCTTTAACCAGACGATGAGAGCTTTGTCATATAGTTCAGATCGCAGTTCGGGTTGGGAGGGGTTATTGTAATCAGATTACCTCACTACACACAACTCAATTCATTGATCATCTTACATCGCATCCTGCTTTAAGCGTTTGCCCTCCCTGCTTACATTGAATTACATAGGGTTGATTCTTAACTCCCCAAACACCGCTGGGCTGGGGTCGGGTGAGATTTTAAAACTTTAAAAATCACAAACCCGCTGTTAAGTATCGAATAACTCCACGAGGCTAAGTACGGTGAGCTAGTTCAGGCATGAATTTACTCCAGTTTATTTATTCTCAAAGTGAGCATTCAACATGGCTGCCAACATTATATACACGGCTTGCACGTGTCTGCCAGTGACCATTAGGACTCCGACAGTTGCGCCCTCCGGTGGCAGGTAAAATCCAGTTAACATACACAACACCCGCCTCCAACCCGTCCACTTTCAGGTTTAACGGAGGCAGGACAAGGGGCGAGAAACCCACCTGCTCCCCGGGTGGGTTTCCCAATTAAACTCCCCTTACCAGCGGAGCGGTAGCATAGCGGTTATGTTACTGGCCTAGAAATCCAGAGGCCTGAAGTATTCATCTGGAGTCGTGAGTTCAAATCCCACTGCAGCTGGGGCATTTAAATTCAGTTCATTGAAATCTGGAATTAAAAAGCTAGTATCAGTAATGGTGACCATGCTTGTTGTAAAAACCCATCTGGTTCACTAATGTCATTTAGAGAAGAAAATCGACTGAACTTATATGTGCTTTATGTGACTCCAGACCCACAACAATGTGGTTGACTCTGAACTGGCCCAGCGAGACACTCGGTTGTATCAAACCGCTGCGACAAAGTCAGCGCTGTGCAAGTAATGTCACCACACGGACTGCAGCGGTTCAAGAAGACAGCTCACCACCACCTTCTCCGGAGCAATTAAGGGTTGGGCAATAAATGCCGGCCTTGCCAGCGATGCCCACATCCCGTGAATGAATTGAAAAAATGTATGTGGGGAAACCTGAATTTCTGGAAGGAAACTCTGGCCCTTTGATGACATATCCAGCATCCCGCAGGACCCAGCTACAATTGGGGAGCAGCAACCAGAAGACAGTCTCTTGATGAGGGAAATGGGCACCAAATCACCTGTTTTCCTCTCAACCACTTTATAGATCATTATATTTCCTCTCTCGTAGGTACGTGTTTATTTCCCTCTCATTTCCCTTTCTTCTTTTCCTTTTTAAATATTGTTCATATTTAATTTTTTTCCCCAGTACTCTGAGGCAGGGCATGTGCTGAAATGTTAGTTTATCTATTCTCGCTACAGATACTGACAGCCTGCTGAGGGCGACAGCACTTTCTGCCACTGTCGCAATATTCCAACATTTGCAGCTCTTAGCTTATTATTTATCTCATCAATATGGGTTTGAGCCAAACATGCCAGCCAGTGTAACCTCAGTGGTGGGGAAGCATTATAGAAACCATAATCTGGGACAAAATTAGCAGTCACTCGGACAAATGTGGATTAATTAAGGAATGCCAGCACAGATTTGTTAAAGGCAAATCGTGTTTAACTAACTTGATCGAGGTTTTTGATGAGGTAACAGAGGGTTGATGAGGGTAATGTGGTTGATGTGGTGTACATGGATTCCCAAATGCCACATAATCAGCTTGCCAGCAAAGTTGAAGCCCATGGAATAAAAGGAACAGTGACGGTTTCTGCTCCACGGGGGTGTCTGTCCTCCCTAGGACACCGGCGTTCAGTGTGACAGGTCAAACTCCCCACCTGCTACTGTCCCATGTCCTTGGCTGAGTAGTGGTGTAAGTAGTTTTTCAGACTGGAGGAAGGTATACAGTGGTGTTCCCCAGGGGTCGATACTGGGACCACTGCTTTTCTAGGCATATATTAATGACTTGGATGTGGGTGTACAGGGCACCATTTCAAAATTTGGAAATATAGTGAACAGTGAGGAGGATAGTGATGGACTTCAAGCTGAAACGGACAGGCTGGTGGAATGGGCGGGCACGTGGCAGATGAAATTTAACCCAGAAAAGTGCAAAGTGATACACTGCACTTTAGGAAGGATGTGAAGGCATTAGAGAGGGTACGGAAAAGATTTACGAGAATGGTTCCAGGGATGAGGGACTTCAGTTACGTGGATAGACTGGAGAAGTTGGGGTCGTTCTCCTTAGAGCAGAGAAGGTTGAGAGGAGATTTGATCGAGGTGTTCAAAATCGTGACGGGTCTATACAGAGTAGATAGAGAGAAACTGTTCCCATTGGCGGAAGTGTTGAGAACCAGAGGACACAGATTTAAGGTGATTGGCAAAAGAACCAAAGGCGATATGAGGAAAATCATTTTTACGCAGCGAGTGGTTAGGATCTGGAATGCACTGCCTGAGAGAGTGGTGGAGGCAGACTCAATCACGGCTTTCAAAAGGGAGTTGGATAAGTACCTGAAGGGAAAACATTTGCAGGGCTACAGGGAAAGGGCGGGGGAGTGGGACTGGCTATGGGGCTCTTGCACAGAGCCGGCATGGGCTCCACGGGCCGAATGGCCTCCTTCCATGCTGTATCCGTTCTATGAGTCTCATAGGTAAAAGAACAGTGTGCTGACCCACTGCATATTTTATGTTCACTTAACACAAACTGCAAGGACTGCTCCACAGAAAGGCGTCCCTCAGATTAAAACCATTTTCTGTTCAAGGTAACATTAGCCCCGACAAAGCTCAATGCTTGGTAGTCATATAAAAAAGCACATTATGGTTATATGATTTCTGTGATTTAGTAACTAGTGGCATAAGGAGAAACATATATTATATTGAAGCCTATAGTGTAGAGTCCCGCACCAAGAACGTTTTATATAGGTCCTGCATTGTTTTCTAATTTCTTTTTGGTGAGAGCCTAGAAATAAACATAGACCAGCGAGAACAGGGATCTGATCCTTTTTACTCATTCCAGATGGTTTTTTTGCAAAAGAACCTTAAATGCGATTTGCAAATAAAAGCACTGCATTTATTAAATATTTATGAAATTAGGGATACACACTGTCACATACATCATGTTTAAGAATGTCATGTTAACGATTCGAGAATAGGTAGGACGATTATTCAGTTCAGATGAGTCTTCAGTTTTGATGAATGTCATAGCCTGTCTTTTCTCTTTACATATCCCGACTGATCCGCTGTGTGCTTCCAGCATATTCTGTTTGGAGTTCAGATTTTCAGCATTTGCAATTTTTCCTATGTTATTTTTATGATGATTATTGTTCTGTGACTGAAGGAGCTGTAAGCAATACGTGTTACATCAATGATTGTTGAGTTATCAGATTTACAATAAAGAGGAACTGCTGTGTGTCGGTACCAAAAGTGGCATTGGTATGCTGTAATAAAGAAATGATACTGCCTCTAGGCTACCTGCAGGAAACTCTTTGGAGGCGAAAGTGGGTTACGGAGGTGGGACTGCGCACGCCAAAGACGTCACTGGCGGAGGTGCGGCGCCACCAGTGAGGTGCGGCATTACTGCGTCGGTGCCTCCGCTAACTCCTGTGCAATTCTACGGGAGCCGGTAGTGCCCCTCCCCTCCCCCACTCCCCCAGGCGGAAACAGTTTTGTGCCTCATTGGCACCCCCTGGAGGTGCTAAAGGGAGGTGCAGAACAGGGTAATTTCAGTCCCTTTGTTTTTTGATATCGCCATTATAAATGTAAGCACTAGTTTGGACCTGGATGGGGCAGCTTCCTTTTAATTGGCTGGGAACTGCGCAGGGCAGGCTTAACATGCCCACTCGGTAGGTGAAATCGAGCTTAGACAGTGTTTCCACTTGTGGGGAAGAGCAAAACTAGAGGCCATCAAGATAAGATAGTCACCGAGAAATCCAATGGGAAATTCAGAAGAAACTTCATTATCTATAGAGTGGGGAGAATGTGGAACTCGTTACCACAGGGAGTGGTTGAGGTAAATATTATAGCTGCATTTAAGGCGAAGCTGGATAAACATATGAATGAGAAGGGAATACTGATGCTGATCGAGTTAGATGAGGAAGGAGGAGGCTCGAGAGGAGCAGAAACGCCGGCATGGGACGGAATGATCTTTTTCTGTGCTGTGTATTCTACATAATGTCTACTGAGTGGCGATTATTGGCAGGGAATTAGAAGCCGAGCCCATTTGCAACACTACATGACGGGGGGAAAACAAATGGGGGGATATTATTTAAAAACTACATTGAAATCTGTTGTCAATAAAAATTTAAATACGAAATATATATTAGTTGCATGCCAGTCACAACCCTAGTATTTCAATACAAATGAAAAATACTGTGCATGCTGAAAATTGGAAATATAACCAGAAAATGCTGGAAATAATCAGCAGGTCAGGCAACATCTGTGGAGAGAGAAACAGAGTTAACGGTTCAGGTCGATGTCAGAACGAGTATTTCAATGTTCTGTCAACTCTTTTACATAGAATGCCATAGAATGTACAGCACAGAGACAAGCCATTTATCCTGACGGGTCTATCCGGAGTTTATACTCCACATGAGTCTTCTCCCACTCGAATTGTCCCTTCCCACCCTGCCTCCATATCCCTCTATTCCCGTCTCCCTCATGTATGCACCAAATGTCAACGGTATCTGCACCAACCATTTCATGTGGCAGCGAATTCAACATTCTCATAACTTTATATAAAGGAATCCTTTGTAAAGCATTTCTTTGATTTGTTAACTCCGACCCTCTGTTTTCTGTTGTGTGGCCATCTTTCAATCCGTTCCGCGACCTGCTCCCGACTCCACTCGCCCTGACCTTTATCATGAATCTTTTATATGGCACTTTATCAAAGGCCTTCTGAAAGTCCATTCATACCACATCCACTTTTCCGTCATTTCTTCAAAGAATTCAATAAGGTTGGATAAACATGACCTCCTTTTAGAAATCCACGCTGATTATTTTAATTATATGCTTTGTCTCTCGAATGTTTTGTTATCTGATCTTTTAGCAAAGACTCTAGAATCTTTCCTACCACTGACGTTACACTAAAGGGTCTATAGTTCCCTAGATTAGTTCTAGCTCCCTTTTTAACACCAGGGGGGAGAAATTGGCCTGGTTTGCACCTCCTGTTTGCGCCTGTGGAGGGCAGTAACGGGGCACTAAGGGATTAGCGACTGGGCGCAGCGAAATCACCGACGCCCGTGGTTTTGCACTGGCGCTATAACTTACCGCCTCGATGCCTTGCACCCCAAGATCGTGACGTCATCCACTGTATGTGCCCCCTTACTGCCCCGGATGCAATATTCTCTCCCGCCTCCTGCAGCATCGCTGGGTGTCAACAACGGAGGAGGCGTTGTCACCTCGGCTGGTCGCTTGGGGAACGCTAATTAAAGGCAGCGGTGATCAGGTAGGACAAAATGTATTTATCTCCCCATTCTGGTGCCTCCTGATTTATTTAGCCCCCGCGATTGCTCAGCCCTGCACACTCTCAGCGTGCTTGGGGCTGCTATGCACATAGCGCAGGTGCCATGGCACAACACAGACAACATGGAAACTCATTCACCCCAGCAGTGGCCCTTCCCGTTAAGCGAGGGAAGGAGCCAGTACAGACGGCAGCGCTGCACTGAACATTGCTCAGCGTTCTGCCAACACCGTCCCTCTCACTCCCTTTCACACTCGAAAGGAAGGGGTAGCGCTTGATTAAATGTTCCACTTCCCTCTTGGAGCGCTAAAACAGAAGATCCCGTCAGCTCCAAATCTTTTTCATCTGCCGATACTTTTGCGTCCCAAGCAGGGTGCAACACAATTTCTAGCCCTAGGAATCACATTTGCTGTTTACCAGCCCTCTGGCACTATTGCTCTTTCTATTGAATTGTTATCTGTGGATATTAGTCTCTCTGCTAGCTCCTTCCTTGTTTCTTTGAGTATCCGTGGATGCAATCCACCTGGACCCTGGGGCTTATCCTCTTTAAATTTGGTTAGTATCTTATTGCTTCTTTCTTAACTGTTGTAATATTCCTCTTGACTCCTTTTACTATTATCAACCTCTTCATTGAAAACTGAGGCGAAGTATCTATGCAGTAACCCTACCACTTCACTATAATCTCCTGTAAGTTTATTTTGCTTATCCCTCCGTGGCCCTATGCTTATCTTAATTCTTCACAGTCATTCGACTGATACCACAATTAGACATGAATGCAGTTATTATGGAACAATTATTGAAGCCTTATAAAGTAACACTGTGAATAGAAGTTATTTAACTGTACAGAAACATGAAAGAAGGAAGTTAAATGTGACATGACACTTACAATGTACTTAATAAAGGAAACAGGAAAGCTGAACTCTCCAAGTAAATTGAAACAGGCAGCACATAAAATCTCTTTTTGGCAGAGCCAGAGAGCAGCGTAATTACTTTTTGCAGTTATATTTTTCATTATAAATGACAAAATATTCATAAAGCCAGATGGTTATAATTAATACAGCTTTTCTAAGAATTGACAGAGCTAATTAATATTTTACACAGTGCATATTATGGCCGATTAAATTCCATTTCTATGTATATAATTTCATTATTGCTATAAGGCTTTATTCAGAGTGATTTAAGTAACCTTAGGAAATGAGTCAATAATTGCCAAATCTACAAAAATAGACTCCCAGCAGCTGAGGGGCATGTTGGCCTGATAAGTGTAATGCATTTTCAGTTTCAAATTAATAACATGTCTATTTATTTATTTTTGTGGAGCAAATATTATCCAGCAACCAATGACTATGGGGCCGAAATTGGTGAAGGCCAAGTGCCACCCAACGGCCGCCATTGGCTGCCGAGATACCTAACGGTACTCTGGGCGGGTTTTCGGCAAAAAGGTCCTTAAAAGGGCGACTGGCGGCAAATGAGCGACGCACGTCGCCAATCTGGGCGGCAGCCAGCAGGAGCTCTCATTCTCGGTGGCAGAGGCGCTTGCCGCCCAAGTGCCGCTGAGGATGGAGTCGGGCCCACGGGGGGTCAAAGAGCTGACAATAAAAAGCATTAAAAAAAACATCGGAAGACCTTCAGGGGACCCCATCCAGGTAAGTCACTGTAAAGAAAAAATGTTAAAATTGGTCACTAACCTTTTTTTCAGCTCTTCACACTCATGTCGGGGATAGACCAGCCTCCAGCCAGCGGTCCTTCCCCATTCTTGTGCCGATTCCCGCCCGCACCAATCTGGCATCTCGGCGGGCGGGAGTTCTACTTACGCCACTCGGCCGTCCGCTGACGTCTGCGGGCGGTTCCCGGTGATTCTCCTCTCCCGCCCGCTCCACACCAAATTGAAACTGTCACTGGGCGCAACTCGAGGAGGAATGTCAGCGGCAGTGGCCGGCAGTGGGCGGCAGTGGGCAGTGGGTGGCAGTGGGCGGCAGTGGACAGTGGGTGGCAGTGGGTAGTAGTGGGTGGTAGTGGGCAGGGAGTGGGTGGCAGTGGGGGCAGTAGGCGGCAGTCGGCAGTGGGTGGCAGTGGGCGGCAGTGGGCGGGGCAGTGGGGGGCAGTGGGCTGTGGGGGCAGTGGGCGGTGAGTGAGTGCAGTGGGTGGTGAGTGGGCAGTGGGCAGCTATGGGGGCAGTGGGCGGCAGTGGGGGCAGTGGGCGATGAGTGGGCAGCAGTGGGCGGCAGTGGGCGGCAGTGGGCGACAGTGGGTGGTGAGTGGGTGGCAGTGGGCAATGAGTGGGCAGTGGACAGCAGTGGGCAGTGGGGGCAGTGGACAGTGGGGGCAGTGGGCAGCAGTAGGCAGTGGGGGCAGTGGGTGGCAGTGGGCGGTGAGTGGGGAGCAGTGGGCGGGTCACTGGGCGGCAGTGGGTGGGGAAGTGGGTGGGGCAGTGGGCGGCAGTGGGCAGTGGGGGTCAGTCGTTGGCAGTGGGGGGCAGTGGGCGGTGAGTGGAGGGCAGTGGGCAGTGAGTGGGGGCAGTGGGCAGTGGGTGGCAGTGGGTGGTGTGTGGGTGGCAGTGGGGGGCAGTGGGCGGGGCAGTGGACGGGGCAGTGAGCGGCAGTGGGTGGTAAGGCCATCAATTTCGGTCCCCATGTCTAAATGTCTGTTAATGCTTTCTTCACAATACATAGTAATAATGAGCTGTGCTTTTATTCGTACTGATTTGGGATTGAAACAGTGCTTTTTTTCACATGAATTTATTGATGAGCATGCCTGGTGGGAAATATCGAAACTATACCAAGCAAGAGTTCCAAAATTAAAATATTGACAGCTTCAAAATGCCTGAACGAAACCAATTATGAAACTCAAAACTTGAAGATAAAGATGGAATAAAAATGAAAACATGATTGCCAAAAGCTGAAAAAGCCAATGGTTCGTTGGGTTTGCACAGGATACCATTTACAGGCATTTAATGAACTCAGCTCCTGGTCAGTGCTGAATTATCTGCTCAGAGCGAGCTAGGCAACCTGTTGATGAAATAGATACAAAGAGGAAAAAATTCGGTAGTGCCACATTTGGGACGCTAAGATTTATCTGTTTGAATATTTAGCGCCTGGTAGGATGGGCTGCAAAATTGTGGGAAATTGGGCACTTTCGCCTCAGAAATGAAAGGTGGCAGTATCTGAGGCGTTAACAGTCTCAGTGGGCGCTATTACCAGAGCTGCACCCAATGTCAGCTGACTTTCATTCAGCAATAATAAGCATTCTGCTCATTCCAGTTCTTAAAGGGGATGTCGTTTCAGGAAGCACCTGGTCACTTTCATCATTGCTGGAGTTGACTGAGAGCTGCAAGGAGGTCTGCGATGGTTGCTTAAATACCTCTTAGAAGGGACACTTTGTTCACTGATCTGGCATTGGAGACATTGGTGGGGGCAGTGGAGAGAAGGAGGGATGCACTATTCCCTCCATCTGGGAGAAGGCCAACGCCACGGGTTTTTAGGGTGCTGTGGGCAGAGGTGGCTGCGGAGGTGTCGGGCAGCACCGTGATCGACAGAAGCCCAACACAGTGCTGCAAGAAATTCAACGACATCAGTCGGGTGGTCAAGGTGAGTACATGTTTGAACAACTCTTACACACCAGCCTCTGAGCCACTTTGCAAACCAGCACTTAACCCAGCATGCAACCACCAGCCATCTGTACCGACTCACAGTCACAGCCTCATTTCGCACCTTGCCTACATTCACAGCTATTTAATCATGGTAGGTATATCTTCCACATACATAAACGGGCTCGTACTCACACAGGTTCCAATTCTTTTGCAGGCCAAGATGGCCCACAACAGGATGGAGCAGCAGCGGACTGGAGGCAGGGGGGGGAAGCTGAACTGTGCCAGCTGACTGACCTGGAGAAGCGAGTGCTGCGGCTCATTAGCCCGCAGGTGGTGGGCGCCGTGGCTGGCAGAGGCATCGAACCTGCTGCAGGCAACAATGGTACCTTTATCCCCCTCTTCTCATCCCACTTCCCTGTTAAACCAGAAGGCCTTTATCACTTTCCAGCTTCTCATACTGTCCACCTTCCTTGCTCCATTCCTGCCCCCCTGCCCTCACCTTAACACAATTCTTGGGCCATTTATACTTTCAGATAACCATGCAACAGATGAGCAGCTTGTACCTGAGTCCACCCCAACTGAGTCACGAAGGAGAAGAAGAGGGGAACGAGGATGAGGAGGGCGAGGAGGAGGAGCACCCAAGCACTGCATCACTGCTTCTCTCACCCGCAGGCACCAGCTCGGATATTGGCACTACGCGGCCCTTAGAGGTTAGGTTAGTGGAGGGGTCTGCACTGGGTGATGCACTGGAGCCTAGTGGGCTGCAGCAAGGCCAATGGGAAAGGGAACCATGGGAGTCATCTCCCCAGAGGGCGAGTTCGTATGTGAGTTCTGCTCCACAGGACTCAGATGTAGACCACAATGGCGAGGTGTTCACACAAAGGGTGATGGCCAGGCACTCCGACATGATGGGTGCAATGGCAAGTGTGCCCGAGAGCCTTTTGGCAATGGTACGGAGCATGGAGGAGTCCGCCTCCAGCATTGCACAGAGCTCTGCGCGCACCATGGAGCCCATCATTGTCAGTGTGCAGACGATGGTGGACTCCCAGAGAGACCATGAGGATCCAGACCTCATGATACTTCCATTGAGGCACACGTGCAAGCAATGCAATGACTTGATGTCGTAATGGAGTCAATGGTTGCTCTCATGGAAGTTCAGAATGTTCTCACGCAGTCTCAGCTGGATGATGCCACGCAAACTCTGACAGCTGCCATCGCCACTGGGTCCACCACAGTGGACCGGGGATCTCACGGTGTCGCAGCAGGCCATAAACTGTGCTCCAGCGGATTGGTGGGGATGCTGAACTGCATTCCTGATCCCACCACTGCCACTCCGCCATTGCCCTTGTCACTGCCTGTAACCCAGCCAGTCCAGACTGCCGCCGCCCAGCCTGAGGTGATGCAGTCTACACCCTGGCCTTCCAGGCCCAGAGCTGGTCAAGGATGTCCTGCAAGGCCATCAGGAGTCTCTGGCCCTGACACACAGCAGCCTTCCACCAGCCCTGCTGCAGCCACAGGGGACACACTGTGGAGGGGTATTAGAATAGGTCAACGAAAGAGGCGATATAAGCAAGTGCACTTGGGTAATGAATAAATACACATTTATACATTTTATTGTTGTTTTATAAATGGTGATCAGAATGTTTAATGTTTGCTGTTGTCTCTGATTTCAGTGTTGGGGACTTGGTATGGAAGGGCAGATGGATGTGGTGATGGGGACGTCCACAGGAACCGGGAAGCGGGATGGAAATCAGTGGAACGAGCTGTGATCTCCCTTGCAGGATCGTGATGGACTCGCTGCCTCCTCCATCGCAGCTGATGCTGCTTCTGCTCCTGTTCATCCTCAACCTCCTGCTGTTGCTCCTTGTCCTGGTCCTCCTCCTCCTCCTGAGGTGGTACGACTACGCCTGGTGGCAATGGCTGTGCCCTCATGATGGCCAGGTTGTGCTGCATGCAGCAGACGACAACGAATAGGGACACCCACTGAGGCGAGTACTGGAGGACTCCTCCTGAGCGGTCAAGGCAGCAGAACCGTTGCTTCAGCACTCCGATGGTCTGGTCAGTGATGTTCCTGGTGGCGGCACAGCTCTCATTGTATGAGTGCTTGGCAGGAGTGGTGGGATTGCGGAGGGGAGCCAGGTGGAGAGCGGATAGCCCTTGTCTCCGAGCAGCCAGCCGCGAGCTTGATGTGGCTGGAAGAGAGCTGGCACACCAGTCTGGCGCAGGATGAAGGCATCGTGGCTGCTGCCAGGATAGCGGGCATTGACGGTGAGGATTCTGTGTGTGTGGTCACACACCAGCTGTACATACGTTTCGATAAGACCACCTCTCATTCTTCTAAATTCCAATGAGTAGAGGCCCAACCTACTCAACCTTGCCTCATAAGTCAACCCCCTCATCCCCGGAATCAACCTAGTGAACCTTCTCTGAAATGCCTCCAAAGCAAGTATATCCCTTCTTAAATATGGAAACCAAAACAATACGCGGTGTTGCAGGTGTGGCCTCACCAATACCCTGTATAACTGTAGCAAGACTTCCCTGATTTTATACTCCATCCCCTTTGCAATAAAGGCCAAGATTCCATTGACCTTCCTGATCACTTGCTGTACCTGCATACTATCCTTTTGTGTTTCATGCACAAGTACCCCCAGGTCCCGCTGTACTGCAGCTCTTTGCAATTTTTCTCCATTTAAATAATAACTTGCTCTTCGATTTTTTTTAATCTACCAAATTGCATGACCTCACACTTTCCAACATTATACTCCATCTGCCAAATTTTTGCCCACTCACTTAGCCTGTCTCTGTCCTTTTGCAGGTTTTTAGTGTCCTGCTGCTTTTCCTCCCATCTTTGTATCGTCAGCAAACTTGGCTAGTTACACTCAGTCCCTTCTTCCAAGTCATTAATATAGATTGTAAAGTTGAGCGTCGTGTAGTGGGCCATGTGTGTAAGTGTATCTGGGATCATGTGGGCCGGTGCTCCAATCAGGAAACAGAAGCAACATGGTATTTGGAGAAATTAAATTGATCTTTTATCAGAACTACAATTCGTTGCAGTAGATTAATGGCAGATCAGGGTAAAATTCAGTTAAATTAACATCTGCTACATTCCCATTTCTTTTAAAGGAACACAAATTGGAGGCAAAATAACAACATCCTCTATAAGTTATTGGATGATTCTGTGTCTAGACCTGTCAATTAATATTTTGGATAATATTTTACATTTTCTCCAGGTTCTGTCCCAAATGGGACACACAGGTTTGACTACATTTCTGGATGCTGTCTTTCAAAATGCCAGCTGTGGCTCAGTGGGTAGCACACCTCTGAGTCAGAAGATTGTGGGTTCAAGTCCCACGCAGATGCTCCAGTGCTGAGGGAGATGCTGTCTTTTGCATGAGACGATAAACTGAGTTCTGTTCTATCAGATGGTTTTAAAAAATCCCATGGCAGTATTTTGAAGAAGAGCAGGAGAGTTATTCCTGGTGTCCTGGCCAATATTTGTCCCTCAATCAACATAACAAAAACAGATTATCTAGTCATCACATTGCTGTTTGTGGGAGCTTGCTGTGTGCAAATTGGCTGCCGTGTTTCCCACATTACAACAGTGACTACACTCCAAAGGTACTTCATTGGCTGAAAAGTGCTTTGGGATGTCCATTTGTCGTGAAAGGCGCTATATAAATGCAAGTCTTTCTTTTCATTCTAATTGAAAAAAACACAATCTATTACAGCAAATGAATCGAATAAGAACTTGCCTATCGACAGGGACTATAAATCCGTATCTATCATAGTATTTCAGATGGTAATAGTATTAAATATTAATTGCTGTTCCACTTGGGGCTATGCTTCAGAACATTAAATGTTGTAATTCACTTGGTCATTCAGGTCAACTGAAATTAAGCGCTTCTTTTTAGTGATCATTACTTTGACCGCAGAAGACGTGGACAACTCCTCTTGTTTACAATGTTGACAGAATTGTACTCCTAAAAATGAAAATCATCATTGTGATGTTATCTGCACGTCAACATACGCCGTTGCAGTTATTTTTTAAAAATTCCAAGACAGTAACGTATAAATAAAAAAGCATGGGATGAAGATTTTTTATTGACAGATGTACGCTTACGCTGAAACAAACAGGCCCTGGCCTGTTTCACCAGGTGTAAAATTTCCATCCGTAATCCACAGTTGGTTGGCAATTATCCCAACTCTACGCCAGCAATTAGGATTTCACTGTGGGAGCGGATGATCTGTCAAGTCGGAACTTGACATGTCGCAAGTTTGGGATTTAGCGCATGAGCAAGCACGTGTGGAATTCCCGAACTTGCTGTCCATTTCAAAGGCGGCATGCCAGCGAACTCTAAGCGCAGGCTGTCATAACGACGGCAAATCTGGGTCCATCTGGTCCACCACGCTTGCCTCATGTTCATGATGACCGGAGCATCATGACGAGACTCTTTCTCCACCCTGCATCCCACCCTCCCTTTCTCCCTCTCCCACAGCCACCCCAGTCCTGCAGCCATGTAATGTTCTGGGAGTGGCAAACAAACAGAGAAAACTCAGGGCCAATAAGAGTGAAAGTACTCTGCAAAACTCCTCTCTGACCCCATCAGTCAATCGAAGCCAATCCAGGAGCTCACACGGCCCAAGTGTTATCAATTATCCACTTACCTTCTGTATGATGCGTTCTCGGCTCCAGTCAAGAACCGGTCCCACTTCCTCGTCAAGGCAGAGAGAGAGTCAGCACCCATCGCACCAGTCGGCAACAAACTCCAGAGGCCCACTACTCTCTGGGAAAGGAAGAACCGTCTAACATCCAGTCGTTTCCCACTCTTTCGTAGTTTAAACTCGTGTCCCCGTGTCCTTTCCCAATCGGTCAAACTGGAATAATCTATGCTCTCAGGGAGATTGCCAGGCAAAACCCTTAGCAGTCCTCTGAAGACCAAGCTGCCAGGATTGTGGGCAAAGAGTTCAGGGCCATTACAGCTACATCACTGTGAGACTGACCAGACAGAGGAAAGCTACCGTAAGCTGAATCTCATGTAAGAACAAAAAATCCATAGTAAATGGGGCTAAGCAATACATAACACGCACAGAAGGCAGCAAAATATATGCTATGCAGGATATTTAGGCCTAGAATTTCATCTCGGGCGGTGGGGCAAAACGGGCCGTTTCAGAACGGCCACCCGTTATACACAGTGCCTGACTGCAAGGGAACTGATTATCAGACACTGTGTATAATGGACGGCCGATCTGATAACGCCCGTTTTGCACTACTACCCGAGACAAATTTCTAGGCCTAAATATCCACAAGCTCCTGGGCAAAATGAGAAACAGCCGACTGAATCCTGAAGGAATTAAAGGAGGAAATTAGCGTTGTTTCAGAGCCGCACAAACACCAGTGGACTGGAGGATCGATCATGTTGCCGCAACATTTAGAAAATCATAATACAGTCAAGCAGAGTCAGCATGGTTTTATGAAAGAGAAATCGTGTTTGACAAATTTGCTGGAGTTCTGTGAGGATGTAACGAGTAGGGTGGATAAGAGAGAACCAGTGCATATGGTGTATTTGGATTTCCAGAAAGCATTCTGTTATGTATTGATGTGTGTATCGTCCTGGTACCTTAAATGTAATGTAAGCACAATGCTACACCACAGAGGGCGCTGTGGTGGGAAACCTGGAAGTACCTGCAACAGGCACTATAAAAGACTGACCACCACACCTGAACAATAAAGGACGAAGGTCACAGCAGTTAGATTTACACCAGACCGTGTGGAGTCAGTGATTTGTGTGCTACATACACCATACATTCAATAAGATGCCACATAAAAGGTTACTGCACAGGATAAGAGCTCACGGGGTTGGGGGTAATATATTAGCATGGATAGAGTATTGGCTAACTAACAGAAAACAGAGAGTCGGGATAAATGGGTCATTTTCCGGTTGGCAAACAGTAACTAGTGGGGTGCCACAGGGATCGGTGCTGGAGCCTCAACTATTTACAATTTATATTAATGACTTGGATGAAGGGACCGAGTGTAATGTAGCCAAGTTTGCTGATGGTACAAAGATGGGTGGGAAAGCAAATTCTGAGGAGGACACAAATGATCTACAAAGGGATATAAACAGGCTAAGTGAGTGGTCAAAAATTTGGCAGATGGAGGATAATGTAGGAACATGTGAGGTTATCCACTTTGGTAGGAAAAATAAAAAAGCAAATTATTATTTAAATGGGGAGAGATTACAAAAAGCTGCAGTACAGAGGAATCTGGGGGTCCTTGTGCATGAAACACTAAAAGTTAGTATGCGGGTACAGCAAGAAATTAGGAAGGCAAATGGAATGTTGGCCTTTATTGCAAGGGGGATAGAGTATAAAAGCAGAGAAGTCCTGGAACAACTGTACAGGACGTTGGCAAGACCACACCTGGAGTACTATGTACAGTTTTGGTCTCCTTATTTAAGGAAGGATATACTTGCGTTGGAGGCATTTCAGAGCAGGTTCATGAGATTGAATCCTGAGATGAAGCGATTGTCATATGAAGAAAGGTTGAGCAGGTTGGGCCTATACTCATTGGAGTTTAGAAGAGGTGATCTTATTGAAACATGTAAGATACTGAGGGGGTTGGACAGGGTCGATGCAGAGAGGATGTTTCCCCTCGTGGGGGAATCTAGAACTAGGGGGCATAGTTTCAGAATAAGGGGTTGCCCATTTAAAACGGAAATGAGGAGGAACTTTTTCTCTCAGAGGGTCGTGACTCTGTGGAATTCTCTGCCCCAGAGAGCTGTGGAGGCTGGGTCATTGAATATATTTAAGGTGGAGATAGACAGATTTATGAACGATAAGGGAGTTAAGGATTATGGGGAGCGGGCAAGAAAGTGGAGTTGAGTCCATGATCAGATCAGCCATGATCTTATTAAATGGTGGAACAGGCTCGAGGGGCCATATGGCCTACTCCTGTTCCTATTTCTTATGTTCTTATGTTCTTACGTAATATTCAAAACAGGAGTTAAACACAAATCACAAATGAATGATGTTCTCGAGTAGCCTTTTGGTTTGTGATTTATAGGTAAAAATGTAACTGTTTTCCCTAAAATGATTTCATATTCGGCCCCAAACAACGAACGTTGACACAAAAATGTTTCAATTGCACGTTAGGGGGTCATTTTAATGTAACCTGCCGGGTGAGAAACCGATGAGATCAGATTGACTGTCCGTTTTACACGAGCCCAAATACACGTTCCATTGACTTCAATGGGACAAGGTTTCCCACTGAGCCATTTAGGTTAAAATGACCCTTCCCACTCCCTCGTGTTCAGTGCTCTGACTGACCTCACAGATACTTGGTTACAAAGAAGGATTGGCTGAGCGGATGCAATCTTCCTACATGAGACAAGTCTCACCAATGTGCTTTAGTTGCTCTGTAGCTAATGAATTTCACCAAACCTGAGGCACTATCTCAACTTCCCATGGAACAAGAATGCATGGAGTGGGCAAAGTGAGTGAGAAGATGGAGAAAGGCAGCGATAATCCAGGGAAAGGGAGGACACATCAGGAAGAGCCGTGGACAATGAAGAAAAGACTGGCAGCACAGCAGAATGAGTGGCAGATATAATATGATTGTCCAAAGTTGGAAGGAGATTGGCAGCCAAGACTTATATGATAGAATATATGTTCAGAATCAGAGTGAAGTCCTCTGGTACCTCCCATAGAGAGGAGAAAAAATAACTGAAGTAAAAAGGTATTATAAAGCACGATTCGTCACACACTCCAGTGGCTCAGTTCAAAAAGGCATTGCTCACGTAATATTGATGGATAGAGCTGAGGAAGGACTTGTGCATCCTCAATTTCCTTCGCTCCACCATTGGCGGCTGTGCCTTCAGCTGCCTGCAGCCTAAGATTTCGAATTTTCTCCCTAAACCTCATCACCTCTCTCTCCTCCTTTAAGGCACTCATTAAGAACTAACTCTTTGAGAAATTTGTTGGAGTTCTTTGTGGCTCACTGTCGAATTTTGTTTGATAACACTCCTGTGAACATAAGAACATAACAAGTAGGAGCAGGAATAGGCCACACGGCCCCTCAAACCTGCTCCGCCATTCAATAAGATCATGGCTGATCTTTGAACACAACTCCACTTTTTTTGCCCTATCCCCATATCCCGTAATTCTTCTGGAGTCCAAAAATCAATTTCAGCCGTGGTTTAATTAAGAGGGGAAAATAGAGTACGAGAAGAAGCTTGCCGGGATCATAAAAACTGACTGCAAAAGTTTCTATACAAAATGTGAAGAGAAAAAGATTAGTGAAGACAAATGTAGATCCCTTGCAGTTGGATTCAGGTGAATTTATAATGGGGAACAAGGAAATGGCAGACCAAGTGAACAAGTACTTTGGTTCTGTCTTCACGAAGGAAGACACAAATAACCTCCCGAATGTACGAGGGGACCGAGGGTCTAGTGAGAAGGAGGAACTGAAGGATATCCTTATTAAGAGGGAAATTATGTTAGGGAAATTGATGGGATTGAAGGCCGATAAATCCCCGGGACCTGATAGTCTGCATCCCAGAGTACTTAAGGAAGTGGCCCTAGAAATAGTGGATGCATTGGTGATCATTTTCCAACAGTCTATCGACTCGGGATCAGTTCCTATGGACTGGAGGGTAGCTAATGTAACACCACTTTTTAAAAAGGGAGGGAGCGAGAAAGCGGGTAATTATAGACCGGTTAGCTTGACATCAGTAGTGGGGAAAATGTTGGAATCAATTATTAAGGATGAAATAGCAGCGCATTTGGAAAGCAGTGACAGGATCAGTCCAAGTCACCATGGCTTGATGAAGGGGAAATCATGCTTGAGAAATCTTCTGGAATTTTTTGAGGATGTAACTAGTAGAGTGGACAAGCAAGAACCAGTGGATGTGGCGTATTTGGGCTTTCAAAAGGCTTTTGACAAGGTCCCGCACGAGAGATTGGTGTGCAAAATCAAAGTACATGGTATTGGGGGTAACATACTGATGTGGATAGAGAACTGGTTGGCAGACAGGAAGCAGAAAGTCGGGATAAATGGGTCCTTTTCAGAATGGCAGGCAGTGACCAGTGGAGTGCCGCAGGGCTCAGTGCTGGGACCCCAGCTCTTTACAATATACATCAATGATTTGGATGAAGGAATTGAGTGTAATATCTCCAAGTTTGCAGATGACACTAAACTGGGTGGCGGTGTGAGCTGTGAGGGGGATGCTAAGAGGCTGCAGGGTGACTTAGACAGATTAGATGAGTGGGCCAATGAATGGCAGATGCAGTATAATGTGGATAAATGTGAGGTTATCCACTTTGGGGGCAAAAACACGAAGACAGAATATTATCTGAATGGTGGCAGATTACAAAAAGGGGAGGTGCAATGAGACCTGGGTGTCATGGTTCATCAGTCATTGAAAGTTGGCATACAGGTACAGCAGGCGGTAAAGAAGACAATTGGTATGTTGGCCTTCATAGCTAGGGGATTTGAGTGTAGGAGCAGGGAGGTCTTACTGCAGTTGTACAGAGCCTTGGTGAGGCCTCACCTGGAATATTGTGTTCAGTTTTGGTCTCCTAATCTGAGGAAGGACGTTCTTGCTATTGAGGGAGTGCAGCGAAGGTTCACCAGACTGATTCCTGGGATGGCCAGACTGACATATGAGGAGAGACTGGATCAACTGGGCCTTTATACATTGGAGTTTAGAAGGATGAGAGGGGATCTCAAAGAAACATACAAGGTTCTGACAGGATGGGACAGGTTAGATGCAGGTAGATTGTTCCCGATGTTGGGGAAGTCCAAAACCAGGGGACACAGTCTTACGATAAGGGGTAGGCCATTTAGGACTGAGATGAGGAGAAACTTCTTCACACAGAGAGTTGTTAACCTGTGGAATTCCCTGCCGCAGAGAGTTGTTGATGCCAGTTCATTGGATATATTCAAGAGGGAGTTAGATATGGTCCTTACGGCTAAAGGGATCAAGGGGTATGGAGAGAAAGCAGGAAAGTGGTACTGAGGGAATGATCAGCCATGATCTTATCAAATGGTGGTGCAGGCTCGAAGGGCCGAATGGCCTACTCCTGCAGCTATTTTCTATGTTTCTATGTTTCTAATATACTCAATGACACTGCATCCGCAGCTCCCTGGGGCAGAGAATAACAAAGATTCACCACCCTCTGAGTGAATAAATTCCTCCTCATCTCGGTCTGTAAAGGCTGACCCCTTATCCTGAGACTATGCCCTCTAGTTCTGGACTGTCCAGGCCAGGGGAAACAACCTCTCAGCATCTACCCTGTCAATCCCCCGCAGAATCTTATGGGGGGAAATAGCCTCCCTCTTTAAGGTTTGTTATGAGGCAGTATGGCCTTTCCGACCAGGAGCAGGCGGCAGGGCCGACCCGTACGCAATAACCCCCAGGCCAGGGGTGGTGGGAACGGGTTTCCACCGCGCCCCGTGTTTCTGCCTCGTCCGGCGTGCCAACCCCTTTTCTGCCCCATGGGGGAAATTGCCCTGCGGGAACACAGCCCCTGCCATCCGGTGCCCCCGACAGCATCGCGCGGTGGTCGGCTACCAGTGGCTGGGCGGTACGGCCGAACTTAAAGGGCGCACTGCCTCAGCCGTCATTTTGTTTTAATTGTCGGCCGACTCCTGAGTCAGCCTAACAATGGAGGCCGCTGCTTCAGCTGGGCCACCAACAGGCAGCCCTGCACACCCAGTCGGCTCCACGTAAGCCTCAGAGTCACTCCCCTTTAACTGAAGGGGAGGGGTGTTGCGCCGCGTCAACTCGATGCGGCACGTCTGTGTCGCCCTGACGTCATCACCACCGCGCTGAAGGACAGCGCCCCGCTCCCGCCCCAATACCGTACCTCTCCTGCCCCAATACCGCCCCGATATCTCCTCGATGCCGCCCCACTCCCACCCAGCTCCCGCCCTGATACTGCCCCGCTCCCGCCCCGATATCTCCTCGATACCGCCCCGCTCCCGCCCCGATATCTCCTCGATACTGCCCCGCTCCCGCCCCGCTCCCGCCCCGATACCACCCCGCTCCTGCCCCGCTCCTGCCCCGATATCTCCTCGATACCGCCCCGCTCCTGTCCCGATACCGCCCCGCTCCCGCCCCGATACCACCCCGCTCCCACCCCGCTCCTGCCCCGATATCTCCTCGATACCACCCCGCTCCTGTCCCGATACCGCCCCACTCCTGCCCCGATACCGCCCCGATATCTCCTCGATACCGCCCCGCTCCTGTCCCGATACTGCCCCGCTCCCGCCCCGATACCACCCCGCTCCTGCCCCGCTCCTGCCCCGCTCCTGTCCCGATATCTCCTCGATACCGCCCCGCTCCTGTCCCGCTCCTGCCCCGATATCTCCCCGATACCGCCCCGCTCCTGCCCGATACCGCCCTGCTCCTGCCCGATACCGCCCTGCTCCTGCCCCTATACCGCCCCGATACCTCCCCGCTCCTGCCCCGATACCGCCCCGCTCCTGCCCGATACCGCCCCGCTCCTGCCCGATACCGCCCCGCTCCTGTCCCGATACCGCCCCGATACCGCTCCGATACCGTCCCGCTCCTGCCCGATACCGCCCCGATACCGCCCCGCTCCTGCCCCGATACCGCGCCGATACCGCCCTGCTCCTGCCCCGATACCGCCCGCTCCTGTCCCGATACCGCCCTGCTCCTGCCCCGATACCGCCCCGCTCCTGCCCCGATACCGCCCCGATACCGCTCCGATACCGCCCTGCTCCTGCCCCGATACCGCCCCGCTCCTGTCCCGATACCGCCCCGATACTGCCCCGATACCGCCCCGCTCCTGTCCCGATACCGCCCCGATACTGCCCAGATACCGCCCCGCTCCTGCCCCGATACCGCCCCGCTCCTGCCCCGATACCGCCCCGCTCCTGCCCCGATACCGCCCCGCTCCTGCCCCAATACCGCCCCGATACCGCCCCGCTCCTGCCCCGATACCTCCCCGCTCCTGCCCCGATACCGCCCTGCTCCTGCCCCGATACCGCCCCGCTCCTGCCCCGATACCTCCCGCTCCTGCCCCGATACCGCCCGCTCCTGCCCCGATACCTCCCCACTCCTGCCCCGATACCGCCCCGCTCCTGCCCCGCTCCCACGCCGATACCACCCTAAACAGCGCCCCAATGTGCTGTGAGATAGTGTCTGAGTAAAAGAGCCGAATATTCCGGCCCTTCCCTCTGACTCCCGCCGGGCAGTAAATCTTTGGATAAATCGAAGTGCCTTCTCCAATTTCCCACTGAGGGCAATTTCAGCACCTATATGTTTCAACAAGATCACCTCTCAATCTTCTTTTCCAGAGAGTATAGGCCCAATCTAGTCAATGTGATTGCCTTGGGATGTTTTACTATGTTAAAGGTGCGATATAAATGCACTCTGTTGTTGTTATGTTTGGTCGCCGGTCTGTGCTTCGTTGGTTTTAATGGAAGGCAGTCGGGAAAGAAAATAGTCAAGATGACCACTGATCCGGATTGTTATCTCATGATCCCTGCTGAAAGTGGTTGGTCAGTATTGGGTTAAGACAGGATCAAGTTGAGCTGTGATGCTCCTCACAGTTGAACAGCATGCTTACACTCACAGTCTTGGCTGACACATGAAGAAAGGCCATTTGAGGGAGGGACTGGAGGGAGCGCAGTACCAATGGGAACGGGAGAAAATTGGAAGAAAAAGATACGCCGCAGATTGTGGCAGGATGCTGTAAAACAGAGCGGAGTCTTGTAATAAAGGACACAGAGGTGGAAAGAGAAAAAAAAAAGAGAAACGGAGGAGAGATATAAAAATAAAGAAACAAAGATAAGCCAGAAATGAATAATCAGAAAGAAGTAGCAGATGGTTGTGGGCAGAATGGAACAGGACAGAGTAGGAGACAGTGCAGAGCCCAAAGTGAATGAGAGCTGAACTAGGAGAGAAAGGCAATAATTTAAACAGCCACCAAGTTATCTTTATTTATTACCTTTAGCTATTTATTATTCCCTGATGCACTGCAAAGTACTTCAGCTGAAGCAGCTCAACCGTGACCATTTTATTTTTAGCTCGATATTTCTCGAAGGGAATATGGCATTTATTTGAAATATATGTTGATTTTTACCATCCGTGCCCTCCATGAATTACAGCTACAATGTTGTTGGAAGCTGGTTGTGCAGGAGAGGCCCAGGGAATCACAGTCAAACCAACAGATTCCATGACCAGCACGATTTTCCCAATGTGAGCACCAGGCACAGAGCCTCGGCCATCGGGAAGGCCCGTCGGGAACACCGTGTGCGTTCTCCCCTTCATTATCCCTTCCATCATTTCTCGGGGTGACTTCCTGATAGAACCACGTGTTTGGCCCAGAAAGCTCTCACTTCCCGTAGCACCACAGTGAATTTATTTAATATGCAATGTCCATATTCTTCAATAAAAATGAAAATAAAAAGAGGTGATCTTTGTTCTTACAAGGTACATCTACAATATCAGGTAACTCCGCCTATCTGTCTATATAATGAAAGCAGCACAGTCTATCAAGTAGATAGGTCAATTTTTAACATTGGTTTTGTAGAATGTGAGAAGCATTAGTACACTCCCAGATCAGGTTCATTACAGCACCATAAAAAACAAGGTTAAGCTCTTTCTCACAAGCTCCAATATTGCTTTAACCTCAACCTTAATAGACTAGCAGTATGGCATTCCTGTGTGGTAAGCCAATTAATTGCCTTTTAGTGCTGAAATGATGTGGACATATGCCCATTAAGCACCGAGTTGAAGCTGTCCAAGCCCATCATAAAAAGTGACCTTACAGTGGCAGAGAGATTCTTCTGTCCCATAAATCTGGCCTTGACTCTAAGCCATTTCTGTGAGGAGTCATCTGTATGACGATATTTTGTGAGGGAAACTTATCTTAATTACCTCTGCTTATTTGCTGGGTGTAGTGAAATCAGTGCCAACCACCTCTGCCAATCTGTTCCAAGGAGATACAATTCATTCAACCAAATTGGAGAATCCAGTTAAGTGATTAGTAAAGCTAAACCCTGTCAGAGTCTTACAATTGGCCAGAATATAAGGTAAACGACAAAGGTGATCATGTGCCATGTAACACATAGGCGGTAAAATTCAATGTCAGCGGGGGTGCAAAAGGAGCAGTGGCGGATTGGGCTGGTTCTAACCTGCGGCAGTGGGTGATGTAATGTCTGTAAGCTTGTAATGTTTGTAGCTCCACACTGTGGATGTGGACATATTGTGTACTGCAAGTGCAGGGTTAATAATAAACAGGACCAGGCAGGTTTCCGGAGGCTTCCGAGAGAGCTGCCTGCCATGTTAGGAGCTGTGTGTGCTGTGCTCTGTGAAGATATCACATTAGGCGATTGAGCTGGAATTTTTCGGATGATTTAAAGCTTAAATTTTGTTGGTGAAGGATTCAACCAGTCGACAGAGAGGCTTTGGAAGTTTCTGTCTTTGGAAAAAAGCTACAAAATCTGAGTTAAAATACAACACACGGTGTGAACAGCTAGAGATTAAAATGGCAGGTGTATTGGGACATTTGTGGGAATATAGACACGACCGGGAACGTTTTAAAGCGTATGTGAATCGGCTAGAAATATATTTCACTGCAAATAACATAATCAAAGTTCCAGCAATGCAGTCCAGAACCGGGCTGTGTTGGAACATAAGAAAGTGATCTTCTTATCGGAGGCGGGTCTGGCATTGTACAAAACCCTTGTAAATCTGCTTCTGCCTGACGAGCCAAAGGACACAACGCTTAAAGAGATTTTAATGAAGCTGGAGCAGCACTATAACCCCAAACCACTAGAAATTGCTGAAAGGTATCATTTCGGGATTCGGAATCAAAAGACTGAATTAAGTATCAGTGATTACATCGTTGCATTAAAAAAGCTATCGATGCACTGTAATTTTGGAAACTTTCAAAATCGAGCATTACGGGATCGTTTTGTTTGTGGGGTGAAAAGTTATGCGATCAGAAGGAAGTTATTGATGACAGATGACTTGACTTTTGAGATTGCTTGTCAGACAGCGAGGTCGATCGGCATGGCCGAACAATATTCCCAAGAATTAAATAGTGATTACGGTCATCAGTCAACCGAGGTAAATCATCTGCAGGTTAAAAGGCGGTGGGTGCCCAAAGTCTCAGAAACTGGAAATTCTAACAGAGCGTCAAAGTTGTGCTATAGGTGCCTGGGACAACACATTGCTCAAAGTTGTCCATACGTGAAGGCAGAGTGTTTCTTCTGCAGAAAGACTGGGCATCTTGCGAAGGCATGCCGACTGAAGGGTAAACCAGATTTTAAAGCTATGAGTCCAGCATTCCAAGCTGTGAGTAGAAATCCCAAGAGACTACATAGCATGGAAGAACAACAACAGGATGAGGAGATGTTAGAGTTACACGTCATCGGGAGCACGAGGTTAACGGACAGCGATTCGGAAAGCATCAAAATCCACATAGATGTTGCGGGATTCAAGATACCAATGGAAATTGACACGGGTGCATTCGTGAGTGTAATACCAGAGTTGCTGTACCTCGACAAATTGCGTGATTTCCAACTGGAAAAATCCAAGATAGAGCTGCAAGGCTACTCGGGAGAGAAAATTCCTGTGGTAGGTCGTATCACCATTCCGGTGAAATATAAAGATCAATTTCAGAACTTGCCTCTAATAGTAATGAAAGGAGACAAGTCTGCCTTACTAGGAAGAAATTGGTTGAGCTCACTGAAGCTGGATTGGAGTAAGATTTTCTGTGTGGAAGCGAGATTTTCATCAACAGATGAGGTTATCAAGAAGTATTCGAAGGTGTTCTGCGAAACGGGCAGTCTGATCCAAGGCTTCAAGGCGAGTGTTAGGGTACAGAAGGACGCTAGATCGGTTTACTACAAGCCACGTTCCGTACCATATGCACTCAAGGAGAAAGTTGAGCAAGAACTCAAAAGACTAGAGACAGAACATTATTTGTAAGATAGATTGATGAAATTGTGCTACACCCATTGTTGTTGTACCTAAGTCTGATGGTAAGATAAGATTGTGTGGTGATTATAAAGTAACCGTAAACCAGGTTCTAGAGGGAAATGTCCCCAATACATTGCTGAATATAGAAGATTTGTTCACAACACTGACAGGTGGTCAGATCTTCTCAAAACTGAATCTTACAAATGCCTAGTTACAGCTTGAACTAGATGAGGAATCCAAGTCATGTTTGATATGTCCTTACTATACAGTACAAATGCACACGAGGCCCATACTAGAGAGAAGGTCACTCTGTGACCAGTCCTTTATTAGCCAGCACTGAAGTGATGAAGGTGGGTGGAGCTTCCCCTTTTATACCTGAAAGTCCAGGTTAGGAGTGTCTCCCATAAGTTCACCACCTAGTTAGTGGTCAGTGTTCTCACGGTGTACAACTTAGGTCAGTTTATACATGGATTACAATGACAGTTGAATACATGACAATGACAAATACTCATTTCGGCCTATATCAATTTAATAGGCTACCGTTTGGAGTGTCTTCCACCCCTGACATATTCCAAGGGGTGATGAACCAGATTTTGCAAGGTATTGAAGGGGTAGTATGTTATTTGGATGACATACTAATTTCAGCACCAAATAGGCAAATTCATAATAACATATTGAATGAAGTCCTCAAATGGCTAGAGAAGCACAGAGTAGGTGTGAGTTATTTAAAAACTCAGTGGAGTACTTAGGGTACAGAGTAGACACAGATGGTTTACATCCAACCATGGAAAAATTGGATGCAATTAGAAATGCACCCACTCCCAGGAATGTCACTGAACTTCGTTCATTCTTGGGTCTTTTGAACTATTAAGGGAAGTTCCTACCAAATTTGGCTACAGTATTACATCCACTGAATGAACTTTTGAAAAAACAGGTCCATTGGAAGTGGTCAAAAGAATGCGATACAGCATTCAAGGAGTGTAAAAGCAAATTGGTAGAGTGCACCATGTTAGTTCACTATGACATATCGAAGGAGATTAAGCTAGCATGTGATGCCTCTCCATATGGAGTTGGGGCAGTAATCTCTCATGTATTAAGTAGTGGGGAGGAGAGACCAATTACTTTTGCTTCATGCACTCTCAGTGCCAGTGAGAGTAATTATGTGCAAATTGAAAGGGAAGCTTTGGCATTAATTTTTGGGGTCAATAAGTTTCACAAATACATGTATGGCCGTAAGTTTACCATCGTTCCGGACCATAAGCCCCTAACAGCAATCCTCCATCTAAACTCCCCAGTTCCAACATTAGCTGCAGCCCGAATGCAGAGATGGGCTTTGATTTTGTCAGCATATACATATGATATTGAATACAGACGATCAGCTGATCACAGTAATGCTGATGCAATGTTGAGATTGCCTTCCCCATCACAAGTTACACCCGATAGGGAAGAAGTGTTTTATTTTTCATACATTGATGAACTGGCAGTCACAGCTGAAGAGATTGGTAGAGCAACCAAATGTGACCCAGTGATGTCCAAGGTGTATGAGTATATTGCAAATGGATGACCAAACCAGGTAACAGACAAAGATACACATCCATTCTTCATTCGTAGGAATGAATTATCTGTCGATAAAGATTGTATCATGTGGGGTGCAAGAGTGGTTATACCAAATAAATTCAGGTCCAAATTATTAGGAGACCTCCATGACCAGCATGGGAATGTGCTTGACCAAAAGTTTTGCACGTAGTTATTTATGGTGGCCAGGTCTTGATAAAGATCTAGAGTACATCATGAGTCAGTGTACGACATGTCAATCGGTAAGCAAGCAACCACCACCAGTACCATTACAGCCATGGAAATGGCCTCCCAGGGTGTGGCAAAGGCTACATATTGATTTTGCTGAGTTAGAAGGACAACAATTGTTCATTGTGATTGATAGCCATTCGAAGTGGGTTACATAGAAACATAGAAAATAGGTGCAGGAGTAGGCCATTCGGACCTCCTAGCCTGCACCACCATTCAATGAGTTCATGGCTGAACATGCAACTTCAGTACCCCATTCCTGTTTTCTCGCCATACCCCTTGATCCCCCTAGTAGTAAGGACTACATCTAACTCCCTTTTGAATATATTTAGTGAATTGGCCTCAACAACTTTCTGTGGTAGAGAATTCCACAGGTTCACCATTCTCTGGGTGAAGAAGTTTCTCCTCATCTCGGTCCTAAATGGCTTACCCCTTATCCTTAGACTGTGACCCCTGGTTCTGGACTTCCCCAACATTGGGAACATTCTTCCTGCATCTAACCTGTCTAAACCCATCAGAATTTTAAACGTTTCTATAAGGTCCCCTCTCATTCTTCTGAACTCCAGTGAATACAAGCCCAGTTGATCCAGTCTTTCTTGATAAGTCAGTCCCGCCATCCCGGGAATCAGTCTGGTGAACCTTCGCTGCACTCTCTCAATAGCAAGAATGTCCTTCCTCAGGTTAGGAGACCAAAACTGTACACAATACTCCAGGTGTGGCCTCACCAAGGCCCTGTACAACTGTAGCAACACCTCCCTGCCCCTGTACTCAAATCCCCTCGCTATGAAGGCCAACATGCCATTTGCTTTCTTAACGGCCTGCTGTACCTGCATGCCAACCTTCAATGACTGATGTACCATGACACCCAGGTCTCGTTGCACCTCCCCTTTTCCTAATCTGTCACCATTCAGATAATAGTCTGTCTCTCTGTTTTTACCACCAAAGTGGATAACCTCACATTTATCCACATTATACTTCATCTGCCATGCATTTGCCCACTCACCTAACCTATCCAAGTCACTCTGCAGCCTCATAGCATCCTCCTCGCAGCTCACACTGCCACCGAACTTAGTGTCATCCACAAATTTGGAGATACTACATTTAATCCCCTCGTCTAAATCATTAATGTACAGTGTAAACAGCTGGGGCCCCAGCACAGAATCCCACTAGTCACCGCCTGCCATTCTGAAAAGTACCCATTTACTCCTACTCTTTGCTTCCTGTCTGACAACCAGTTATCAATCCATGTCAGCACACTACCCCCAATACCATGTGCTTTAACTTTGCACACTAATGTCTTGTGTCGGAACTTGTCGAAAGCCTTCTGAAAGTCCAAATATACCACATCAACTGGTTCTCCCTTGTCCACTCTACTGGAAACATCCTCAAAAAATTCCAGAAGATTTGTCAAGCATGATTTCCCTTTCACAAATCCATGCTGACTTGGACCTATCATGTCACCTCTTTCCAAAAGCGCTGCTATGACATCCTTAATAATTGAGTCCATCATCTTACCCACTACCGATGTCAGGCTGACCGGTCTATAATTCCCTGTTTTCTCTCTACCTCCTTTTTTAAAAAGTGGAGTTACATTGGCTATCCTCCACTCCATCGGAACTGATCCAGAGTCAATGGAATGTTGGAAAATGACTGTCAATGCATCCGCTATTTCCAAGGCCACCTGCTTAAGTACTCTGGGATGCAGTCCATCAGGCCCTGGGGATTTATTGGCATTCAATCCCATCAATTTCCCCAACACAATTTCCCGACTAATAAGGATTTCCCTCAGTTCCTCCTCCTTACAAGACCCTCTGACCCCTTTTATATCCGGAAGGTTGTTAGTGTCCTCCTTAGTGAATACCGAACCAAAGTACTTGTTCAATTGGTCCACCATTTCTTTGTTCCCCGTTATGACTTCCCCTGGTTCTGACTGCAGGGGACCTACGTTTGTCTTTACTAACCTTTTTCTCTTTACATATCTATAGAAACTTTTGCAATCCGTCTTAATGTTCCCTGCAAGCTTCTTCTCGTACTCCATTTTCCCTGCCCTAATCAAAGTCTTTGTCCTCCTCTGCTGAGTTCTAAATTTCTCCCAGTCTCTGGGTTTGCTGCTATTTCTGGCCAATTTGTATGCCACTTCCTTGGCTTTAATACTATCCCTGATTTCCCTTGATAGCTACGGTTGAGCCACCTTCCTTTTTTTATTTTTACGCCAGACAGGAATGTACAATTGTTGTAGTTCATCCATGCGGTCTCTAAATGTCTGCCATTGCCCATCCAGAGTCAACCCCTTAAGTATCATTCGCCAATCTATCCTAGCCAATTCACGCCTCATACCTTCAAAGTTAGCCTTCTTTAAGTTCTGGACCATGGTCTCTGAATTAACTGTTTCATTCTCCATCCTAATGCAGAATTCCACCATATTATGGTCACTCTTCCCCAAGGGGCCTCGCACAACGAGATTGCTAATTAATCCTCTCTCATTGCACAACACCCGGTCTAAGATGGCCTCCCCCCTAGTTGGTTCCTCGACATATTGGTCTAGAAAACCATCCCTTATGCACTCCAGGAAATCCTCCTCCACTGTATTGCTTCCAGTTTGGTTAGCCCAATCTATGTGCATATTAAAGTCACCCATTATAACTGCTGCACCCTTATTGCATGCAGCCCTAATTTCCTGTTTGATGCCCTCCCCAACATCACTACTACTGTTTGGAGGTGTGTACACAACTCCCACTAACGTTTTTTGCCCTTTGGTGTTCTGCAGCTCTACCCATATAGATTCCACATCATCCAAGCTAATGTCCTTCCTAACTATTGCATTAATCTCCTCCTTAACCAGCAATGCTACCCCACCTCCTTTTCCTTTTATTCTATCCTTCCTGAATGTTGAATACCCCTGGATGTTGAGTTCTCAGCCCTGATCATCCTGGAGCCACGTCTCCGTATTCCCAATCACATCATATTTGTTAACATCTATTTGCACAGTTAATTCATCCACCTTATTACGGATAATCCTTGCATTAAGACACAAAGCCTTCAGGCTTGTTTTTTTAACACCCTTTGTCCTTTTAGAATTTTGCTGTACAGTGGCCCTTTTTGTTCCTTGCCTTGGGTTTCTCTGCCCTCCGCTTTTCCTCATCTCCTGAGGTGTTTCCAATGTGGAAAATAACAACAAGTAAAACATTGGATATTTTGCAAAAATTATTTTCTTCATTTGGCCTCCCTGAAGAAATTGTTTTGGATAATGGACCACAACTGCGTTCAGAAGAAGTTGCACAATTCACGAGCAAAAATGGTATGAAACATACCAAGGTTCCACCATACCATCCTGCTTTGAATGGTGCAACAGAGCGCACTGTACAAATTGTAAAACGTGCCCTCATAAAACAAATGTTAGATCCAAATCCAAGGAAACGACAGTTGTCATTGGATTACAAATTGGCTAATTTTTTGATTACATATCGAAATACTCCTCATACAACTACTGGTAGAACACCAGCAAAGTTGTTTCTCAAACGACAGCCACGAACTAGATTCTTGTTGTTAAAGCCAAATTTGGCACAGTCCGTAGAAGAGACACAATTAAGACAGAAAGAGAATCATGATAAAGGTCGAGTAAAAGAGAGAAATGTGAAATTAAACCAGAAGGTGAGAGTGAAGAACCATCAGCATAAATGGTTAAAGTGGTTACCAGGAAGAGTGGTGAAGATATGTGGTCCTCGCACATATTTGGTAAAGATGTTTGATAATGGACAAGTTTGGTTTGTTCATATTGATCATATTTTACCTACAGACATGGAAGGAATTGAAGGTGGGAATGATTCAATTATTTCTGACTCATCAGATAGTTTTGATATACCAGTGGCAAATCCTAAATCCAATGTACTGGAAACAAATCCAGGAGAGAATCAGAATGAAAGTCTGAGTCCGAGTCAGGAAAACAAAGAGCCTGAAGTTAGAGTGAGTTCAAATGAAAATCAAGCAAATTCCGTGGAGGAAAACGTTCCTCAGGATGAGCCTCAAATGAGTGTGAAATCGACACCATGTTTGGAAGGTTCTGTTCGAGAGCGAAGGTATCCTCTTCGAAACAGAAAACAAGTGGTAAAGTTAAATTTGTAAATATGGAAAAAAAAATAAGTTTATATCCTGTGTTATGTATAAACATGAAGTTATGTATGATGTTTGTTATGATGGCTTCTTCATTCAGGAGGGAGAAGTGTAATGTCTGTAAGCTTGTAATGTTTGTAGCTCCACACTGTGGATGTGGATGTATTGTGTACTGCAAGTGCAGGGTTAATAATAAACAGAACCAGGCAGATTTCCGGAGGCTTCCGAGAGAGCTGCCTGCCATGTTGGAAGCTGTGTGTGCTGTGCTCTGTGAAGATATCACAGGTGAAAGCGGGATGAGTGTTCAAATGGCGGGGGTTGGGGTTGGGGAGGGAGCAGGATTTTGGGGATGAGACGGTGACATTGCAATTGGAGGTGGTGCACGACACGCATGTTCCAAGCGCTTTCGGCAGCTCTACGGGGACATTTCCTGGTTGTTCACCCTCCGAGATTGCGGCAGGTCCCAGTGGGTTGCAGTACAGCACACCCAGGGTGGCATTGGCAGGCCTGTCTGCACAGGTGAGCAGGAGGAGGAGACCTGAACAGCGCTCTCCTGAAATGGAGGCTACGCGAGAGGTGTTAGAGCTCAAGGGAATGAATGGGGAGAGCGTTGAGCTTACCAGATCACTCTTGGAGGCCATGGGTGGGATCAAGAGAGAAATAGCAGCACTAGCAGGAGGATTGGCAGCAAACTCTGTCGACATTAGGGAGGGCATGCCGGAGGGACTGGCAGCAATATCTGCACAGATTAGGGAGGACATGAAATGTATGTATGGCTGGGTTTACCTGCCACCAGGGGGAGCGACCGTTGGAGGTCATTGGGCCATAGACACACAGGTGCAGCCCTTGTATATAAAGAAAGTCTTCATGTTTAATCCTCACTTTGAGAGCTAATAAAGTAGAGTCAGGTCGCACCTGATTGAGTTCACGGTACTGAGCCTATTGAGTTATTGTATACGCAACATTTGGCGATGAGGCACAATATGAATTTCACACACAAAAAAAGAATGAGCACCGTTGGAATCCTGGAGCGATTCGTGGAGGGAGAAGACTGGGAGGATTTTACAGATCACCTCGACCAGTACTTCGTGGCCAACAAGATGGATGAAGACACTGATGCAGTTAGGCGCAGGGCGGTTTTCCTCACGGTTTGTGGACCAAAAATCTATGGCCTCATAAAGAATCTGCTCTCACCTGCATGTCCAACGGAAAAGACCTATGAGGAATTCTGAGCTCTGATTCGTGACCATCTCAAATCTAAAGAAGGCATCATTATCTCGAGATATCACTTTTACAAGCATGTTCGTTCTGAGGGCCAGGACGTGGCGGAATTTGTTACCAACCTGAGACTTCTCGCTGGGCCGTGTAAGTTTGGAACCGCGTTGGAAGATATGCTCTCGACGTCTTTGTAATAGGCATAAACCACGAGGTGATCCTGCGGAAGCTGCTGGCCGCAGAGACGCTGGATCTGAGCAGGGCCATCACGATCGCCCAGGTTTGCCTGACCACGGTCGATAGTACAAAGCAGATATCCTCGCAGAGTCGGAACTCCACGGCAAGTACTGTGCACCAGATTGTGTCGTCGGTTGGCAGAGCTGCACCTGGCAGGGCCTACCCGACTGTGTTTGCGAAACCTGTAGCTGCTTGAAGTCCGCCATTGGGCACAAATCTGATTTCACTCTGTTGGCGTTGTGGGGGCAATCATCAGCCTCATCAGTGCCGTTTCAGACAGTATATTTGTAGAGGTTGTGCGAAAATGGGGCACCTTCAGCGGATGCGTCCGCAGCTCAGCAAGCGTGCTGCAACACTCCACGTGGATGATGATGACCGATCCGGAGTGGATCCGGCAATGCAACCCGAGATACCCGAGGAGGAAGTGTAGAGTGTACATTTGTTCTGACAAAGAGCCAACTGATAATGATTGAAGTAAAATTGAATTCTATAGAATTAGACACAGGTGCGAGTCAGTCAATTATGAGCCAGAGGACTTTCCAAAAGCTGTGGGACACCAAGGCCGTGAAACGCAAGCTGAATCCTGTAAATGCAAAATTGCATACCTGCACCAAAGAGCTCATACCAGAGATTGGCAGTGCAACAGTCAAGGTGTCGTATGATGGGGTGGTTCATGATCTATCGCTAGGATCGTTCCAGACAATGGTCCAACGCTGTTCGGCAGGATGTGGCTCGAAAAAATAAAGTGGAACTGGAACGATATTAAAGCTTTGTCATCGGTGGATGACTCTTCGTGTGCTCAAGTGCTGAGCAAATTTCCCTCGCTGTTTGAACCCAGGCATCGGAAACTTCACGGGAGCCAAGGTGCAGATCCACCTGGACTCAGATGCCAGACCCATCTATCACAAAGCCCGGGTGGTCCCGTACATGATGAGGGAGAAGGTCGAAATCGAACTGGACAGACTCCAACATGAAGGGATAATTTCACTGATCGAATTTAACAAATGGGCTAGTCCCATTGTTCCTGTGCTGAAGAGTGATGGCACAGTCAGGATTTGTGGAGACTATAAGGTTACGATCAATCGAGTTTTGAAACAGGATCAGTACCCGGTACCAAAGGCTGCTGACCTGTTTGCAATGCTAGCCGGGGGAAAGTGGTTCACCAAATTGGTTCTGATGTCAGCCTATATGACACAGGAGCTTGTCGAACCGTCGAAGAAACTTATGTGCATCAATACACATTAAGGGCTGTTCATTTACAACAGGTGTCCTTTCGGAATTTGCTCGGCTGCAGCCATACTTCAGAGAAACATGGAGAGTCCCTAGAAACGTGGTGTTCCAAGACGACATTCTGGTCACAGCTCATGAAACTGACGAACACCTGCACAACCTGGAAGAAGTGGGGCTCAGGTTGAAATGTTCAAAGTGCGTATTTATGGCACTGGAAGTCGAATTCCTGGGAAGGAAGATTGCTGCAGACGGCATCATGCCGACGGACTCGAAAACAGAGGCCGTCAAAAATGCACCCAGACCCCAGAATGTAACGGAGCTGTGTTTGTTCCTTGGTCTTCTCAACTACTTCGGTAATTCCTTACCTAAATTGAACACATTATTAGAGCCATTGCACATGCTGCTCAGAAAAGGCGACAACGGGGTTTGGGGTTTATCTCAAGACAGGGCCTTCGAAAAGGCTAGAAATCTGCTTTGTTCCAACAAATTGCTGGTACATTATGACTGGTGCAAGCGTTTAGTATTGGCCTGTGACGCTTCATCACATGGGGTTGGTTGTGTACTCCAACAATCCAATGAGTCGGGCAAACTACAACCTGTTCCATACGCATTGAGAAGCATGTCTAAAGTGGAAAGAGCCTATGACATGGTAGAGAAAGAAGGTTTAGCCTGCGTATATGGGGTTAAAAAGATGCACCAGTATCTGTTTGGGCTTCGTTTCGCTCATATCTTTGTTTTCAGAGCATAGAGGTATCAATACCAACGCGTCATCCCGTATCCAGAGGTGGGTGCTGACATTATATGCCTATGATTATGTCATTCACCATAGAAACATAGAAACATAGAAAATAGGTGCAGGAGTAGGCCATCCGGCCCTTCGATCCTGCACCACCATTCAATAAGATTATGGCTGATCATTCACCTCAGTACCCCTTTCCTGCTTTCTCTCCATACCCCTTGATCACTTTAGCCGTAAGGGCCATATCTAACTCCCTCTTGAATATATCCAATGAACTGGCATCAACAACTCTCTGCGGCAGGGAATTCCACAGGTTAACAACTCTCTCTGAGTGAAGAAGTTTCTCCTCATCTCAGTCCTAAATGGCTTACTCCTTATCCTTAGACTGTGTCCTGGTTCTGGACTTCCCCAACATCGGGAACATTCTTCCTGCATCTAATCTGTCCAGTCCCGTCAGAATTTTAAATGTTTCGATGAGATCCCCTCTCATCCTTCTAAACTCCAGTGAATACAGGCCCAGTTGATCCAGTCTCTCCTCATATGTCAGTCCTGCCATCCCGGGAATCAGTCTGGTGAACCTTCGCTGCACTCCCTCAATAGCAAGAACGTCCTTCTTCAGATTAGGAAACCAAAACCGAACACAATATTCCAGGTGGGGCCTCGCCAAGGCCCTGTACAACTACAGTAAAACTTCCCTGCGCCTATACCTAAATCCCCTAGCTATGAAGGCCAACATACCATTTGCCTTCTTCACCGCTTGCTGTACCTGCATGCCAACCTTCAATGACTAATGAACCATGACACCCGGATCTCGCTGCACCTCCCCTTTTCCTAATCTGCTGCCATTCAGATAATATTCTGCCTTCGTGTTTTTGCCCCCAAAATGGATAGCCTCACATTTATACACATTGTACTGCATCTGCCATGCATTTGCCCACTCACCTAACCTGTCCAAATCACACTGCAGCCTCTTACTGTCCTCCTCACAGCTCACACTGCCACCCAGTTTAGTGTCATCAGCAAACTTGGAGATATTACACTCAATTCCTTCATCTAAGTCATTAATACAAATTGTAAAGAGCTGGGGTCCCATCACTGAGCCCTGCGACACTCCACTAGTCACTGCCTGCCATTCTGAAAAGGACCCGTTCATCCTGACTCTCTGCTTCCTGTCTGCCAACCAGTTCTCTGTCCACGTCAGTACATTACCCCCAATACCATGTGCTTTGATTTTGCACACCAATCTCTTGTGTGGGACCCTTGTCAAAAGCCTTTTGAAAGTCCAAATACACCACATCCACTGGTTCTCCCCTGTCCACTCTACTAGTTACATCCTCAAAAAATTCCAGAAGATTTGTCAAGCATGATTTCCCCTTCATAAATCCATGCTGAGTTGGAACAATCCTATCACTGCTTTCCAAATTTGCTGCTATTTCATCCTTAATCATTGATTCCAACATTTTCCCCACTACTGATGTCAGGCTAACTGGTCTATAATTATCCATTTTCTCTCTCCCTCCTTTTTTAAAAAGTGGGGTTACATTAGCTGCCCTCCAGTCCATAGGAACTGATCCAGAGTCGATAGACTGTTGGGAAATTATCACCAATGCATCCACTATTTCTAGGGCCACTTCCTTAAGTAATCTGGGATGTAGACTATCAGGCCCCAGCGATTTATCGGCCTTCAATCCCATCAATTTCCCTAACACAATTTCCCGTCTAATAAGGATATCCTTCAGTTCCTTCTTCTCACTAGACCTTCGGACCCCAGTACATCCGGAAGGTTATTTGTGTCTTCCTTTGTGAAGACAGAACCAAAGTACTTGTTCAATTGGTCTGCCATTTCTTTGTTCCCCATTAAAAATTCACCCGAATCCGACTACAAGGGACCTACGTTTGTCTAAACTAATCTTTTTCTCTTCACATATCTATAGAAGCTTTTGCAGTCATTTTTTATGTTTCCGGCAAGCTTCCTCTCGTACTCTATTTTCCCCCTCTTCATTAATCCCTTTGTCCTCCTCTGCTGCATTCTAAATTTCTCCCAGTCCTCCGGCTTGCTACTTTTTCTGCCTAATTTGTATGCCTCTTTCTTGGATTTAACACTGTCCTTAATTTCCCTTGTTAGCCACGGTGGATCTACCTTCCCTGTTTTATTTTTACTCCAGACAGGGATGTACAATTGTTAAAGTTCGTCCATATGCTCTTTAAAGATTTGCCATTGCCTATCCACCGTCAACCCTTTAAGTATCATTTGCCAGTCTAATCTAGCCAATTCGTGCCTTATACCATCAAAGTTACATTTCCTTAAGTTCAGGACCCTAGTTTCTGAATTAACTTTGTCACTCTCCATCTCAATAAAGAATTCTACCATATTATGGTCACTCTTCCCCAAGAGGCCTCGCACAACAAGATTGCTAATTAGTCCCTTCTCATTGCACATCACCCAATCTCGGCTGGCCAGCTCTCTGGTTGGTTCCTCGACATATTGGTCAAGAAAACCATACCTAATACACTCCAGGAAATCCTCCTCCACCGCATTGCTACCAGTTAGGTTAGCCCAATCAATATGTAGATTAAAGTCGCCCATGATTACTGCTGTACCTTTATTGCACACATCCCTATTTCTTGTTTGATGTTGTCCCCAACCTCATTACTACTATTTGGTGTACTGTACACAACTCCCACTAGCGTTTTCTACCCTTTGCTATTCCGTAGCTCCACCCATACCGATTCCACATCATCCAAGCTAATGTCCTTCCTTACAATTGCATTAATTTCCTCTTTAACCAGCAATGCCACCCGGCATCATTTTCCTTTCTGTCTATCCTTCCTAAATGCTGAATACACTTGGATGTTGAGTTCCCAGCCTTGGTCACCCTGGAGCCATGTCTCCGAGATGTCAATCACATCGTATCCGTTAACTATTATCTGTGCAGTTAATTCGTCCACCTTTTTCCGAATTCTCCTTGCATTGAGGCACAGTGCCTTCAGGCTTGTCTTTTTAACACACTTTGACCCTTTAGAATTCTGGTGTAAAGTGGCCCTTTTTGTTTTTTGCCTTGGGTTTCTCTGCCCTCCACTTTTACTATTCTTCTTTCTATCTTTTGCTTCTGCCCCCTTTTTATTCCCCTCTGCCTCCCTACTTAGGTTCCCATCCCCCTGCCATATTAGTTTAACTCTTCCCAAACAGCACTAGCAAACACTCCCCCTAGGACATTGGTTCCAGTCCTGATCAGGTGCAGACCGTCCGGTTTGTACTGGTCCCACCGCCCCCAGAACCGATTCCAATGTCCCAGGAATTTGAATCCCTCCCTTCTGCACCACTCCTCAAGCCACGTATTCATCTGAGCTATCCTGCAATTCCTACTCTGACTAGCACGTGGCACTGGCAGCAATCCTGAGATTACTACTTTTGAGGTCCTACTTTTTAATTTAACTCCTAGCTCCCTAAATTCGTCTCGTAGGACCTCATCCCGTTTTTTTACCTATATCGTTAGTACCTATATGCATCACGACAACTGGCTGTTCACCCTCCCTTTTCAGAATGTCCTGCACCTGCTCCGAGACATCCTTGACCCTTGTACCAGGGAGGCAACATACCATCCTGGAGTCTCGGTTGCGGTCGCAGAAACGCCTATCTATTCCCCTTACAATCGAATCCCCTATCACTATCGCTCTCCCACGCTTTTTTCTGCCCTCCTGTGCAGCAAAGCCGGCCACGGTGTCATGAACCTGGCTGCTGCTGCCTTCCCCTGGTGAGTCATCCCCCTCAACAGTACACAAAGCGGTGTATCTGTTTTGCAGGGGAATGACCGCAGGGAACCCCTGCACTACCTTCCTTGCACTGCTCTTCCTGTTGGTCTTCCATTCCCTATCTGGCTGTGGACCCTTTACCTGCGGTAAGACCAACTTACTAAATGTGCTATTCACATCATTCTCAGCATCGTGCATGCTCCAGAGTCAATCCACCCGTAGCTCCAGTTCCGCAACGTGGTCCGTCACGAGCTGGAGGCGGATACACTTCCCGCACAAATAGTCGTCAAGGACACCGGAAGCGTCCCTGATTCCCCACATAGTACAGGAGGAGCATAACACGTGTCCGAGCTGTCTTGCCATGACTTAACCCTTAAGTTAACTTAATTTGGCAACAGCAATGCTAAGGGTTACTTACTGATATAGTAAAGAAAAAGAAAGGCTGCTTACCAATCACCAGCCAATCACTTACCCCCTTGGCTGTGACGTCACCTTTCGATTTCTTTCTACTTCTTTTTTGCCTTCTCTCCCCGCTGCAGCTGCACCAGCTGGCCTTTATAGGCCACTCCGAACGACGCTGGGACTTTATAGGTCGCTCCGCTGTCCCCGGACTCCTGCTGCTCGCACTCACTCCTGCTGCTCGCACCGAGAATTGTGCCGATGCATTGAACCGTTTACCATTGCCCACGCCGGAGGTGGAAATGCCACAGCCCGCAGACCTACTGGTGGTCATGGATAACTTTGAGAGTGAAGGGTCGCCTGTCACTGCTCAACAAGTTAGGACCTGGACCAGCCAAGATCCAATCTTATCGGTTGTAAAACGTTGTGTCCTTAATGGTGATTGGTTGGCCATTGCCAGGGAAGTGTGTGATGAGACCAAACCTTACAACTGTCGCAAAGAAGAACTGTCCATTCAATCTGATTGTTTGCTATGGAGTAATCGTGTTTGTAAAGTCCTGTCCCCTCAGTACAGATTCACACGAGGCATGTAGTGAAGTCAAGGTCACTCTGGACCTGCACCTTTATTTCACAGCTCTGGAATGCTGCACTTGCCTGAGACCTGTCCTTATATACCTGTCTCTTGCAAGTGCACCCCTGGTGGTAAGGTATGCTGGTGGTTACAGGTCATATCTTATTACAGTCATGTATGGCATGTTAGGATACAATTATATATAATAATGTAAGATACATGACATCACCCTCCCCCAAGGTCTTATTGTCTTTATAGGTTCAGTCTCTCAGGTGGTCAACGCTCTCGCGTGGAGCGTCTGAGTTGTGGTTCAGTTGTTTGCCTTGGTGTCTGTTTTTCTTCGGATGTGGTTGCTGGTATCTCGCCTGGGTTGTCTGTTTCGATTGGTGTGATTGTTGTTGACTCGCCTGGGCTGTCTGTCCTCGGGTTGTTCCCTCTGTCTGTCCACCCGGTGTGGTGCGAGTTCCACATTGTAGTCTGCCTCTGGTTCCGCAGTGTTGTTGGTAAATCTGCTTTTGACTTGTTCTACATGCCTCAGTCAGGTTTTGCCATTGTCCATTTGTACTACCAGTAGCCTGTTTCCTTCCTTGCCCGTTACTGTCCCTGCAAGCCATTTGGGACCCCTGCCATAGTTTAGTACAAACACTTTGTCCCCAATCTCATTCCATCTCCCCCTCGAATTTCTGTCATGGTACTCAGTCAGCTTACGGCGCTTTGCCTCAACAATTTCGTGCATGTCTGGGAGGATTAATGAGAGCCTTTTTTTTTAAAGTCCTTTTCATCAACAGTTGTGAGCGGGGGATCCCAGTCAGTGAGTGCGGACGAGATCTGTATGCCAGCAGCAGTCGCGACAGGCGACCCTGCAGCGTGGGACCTTGGATTTTAAGCATGCCTTGTTTAATGATATGCACTTCTCTCTCCACCTGGCCGTTGGAGGCCGACATGAAAGGTGCCGTCTGGACGTGATTTATGCCGTGGTCAATTATAAAGTCTTGGAATTCTGCGCTGGTGAAGCACGGACCATTGTCACTGACCAATATGTCAGGTATTCCGTGCATTGCAAACATGGTTGCGAGGCTCTCCACAGTGGTGGAGGTTGTGCTCGAGTTCAAAATGGTGCATTCGATCCACTTTGAAAATGCATCTACAACTACGAGGAACATTTTGCCCATGAATGGGCCCGCATAGTCTACGTGCACCCGCGATCACGGTTTGGTAGGCCAGGGGCTCAGTGGAGCCTCCCTGGGGGCATTGCTGAGTACAATTGGTGCACCTTCGGACGCAGAGCTCCAAGTCCGCGTCAATACCAGGCCACCAGACGTGGGATCTGGCTATGGCCTTCATGAGAACGATCCCCGGGTGCTCACGGTGGAGCTCCCGGACAAATGCCTCTCTGCCTCACAGAGGCATGACTACTCGGCTGCCCCACATCAGGCAGTCTGCTTGTAGTGATAGTTCATGCATGCGCCTGTGAAAGGGTTTTAATTTCTCGGGGCAGGCATCGCGAGCCTCTGCCCAGTCACCGGTTAGGACACATCTTTTTACTAAGGATAACGTGAGGTCGCTGGCCGTCCAGGATCTGATTTGGCGAGCTGTCATGGGCGAACCTGTGGACTCAAAGGCATTGATTGCCATGGCTATCTCACAGTCCTGTTCGTCAGACCCTTCCATGGTCGCCAGGGGTAGCCTGCTGAGCGCGTCGGCACAGTTGTCTGTGCCTGGTCTGTGCCTTATGGTATAGTCGTAGGACACCAGCATGAGTGCCCACTATTGAATTCGTGTCGTTTATTGCCTTGCTCTTGGATAGGAGAGATGTGAGGGGCTTGTGGTCAGTTTCTAATGCGAACTTGGCCCCGAAAAGGTATTGGTTCATCTTTTTGACACCGTACACGCACACGAGCGCCTCCTTCTCCACCATTCCGTACCTGCGCTCCGGCCGCGAAAGTGACCTGGAGGCATCAGCTATGGGTTGTAATTTGCCCGCACTATTGACATGTTGCAAAACGCACCCGACCCCATACGCTGACGTATCGCATGTAAGAACTAGCTTTTTACCTGGGTCAAAGAAAGTCAAAACACTGTTGGAACACAGAAGTTTGCGTGCCTTATTGAAGGCGCGTTCCTGGGCGTCTCCCCAAAACCAATCGTACCCCTTCCTGAGTAGCACGTGGAGAGGCTCCAGCAGCGTGCTTAAGTTCTGCATAAAGTTCCCAAAGTAATTGAGTAGCCCGAGAAAGGCGCGCAGTTCTGAGACATTCCGGGGCCTGGGTGCCAGGCGAATTGCTTCTGTTTTGGACTCTGTTGGGCGGATTCCATCAGCGGCAATCCTTCAGACCAAAAATTCAACCTCGGGTGCAAGAAACAGGCACTTGGATTTCTTGACTCGTAGGCCTACCTGATCCAACCGCTTTAGTACTTCCTCCAAATTACGGAGATGGGAGTCGGTGTCCCTGCCCGTGATAAGTATGTCGTCTTGAAATACAACCGTCCCTGGGATAGACTTGAGTAGACTCTCCATGTTGCGCTGGAATATGGCAGCTGCCGACCTGATGCCGAATGGGCATCGATTGTACATGAAAAGGCCTCGATGTGTGTTGATGATGGTGAGTAGCTTGGATTCCTTGGTCAATTCTTGCGTCATATACGCAGATGTGAGGTCTAATTTTGAGAAAAGTTTACCTCCATCCAATATGGCAAATAAGTCCTCCGCTCTGGGCAGCGGGTACTGGTCCTGTAGGGAGACTCTGTTTATGGTAGATTTGTTGTCCCCACAGATTTGTACGGATCCATCAGGCTTCATGACTGGGACGATGGGACTTGCCCAGTCGCTAAATTCCACAGGGATATAATGCCTTCCCGCAGAAGCCTGTCTAGTTCGTGTTCAATCTTTTCCCTCATCACATAGGGTACAACTCTGGCCTTGCGATGGACCGGGGTCTAGCATCCTGTGTGATGTAGATTTTGACTTTGGCCTCTTTGAAAGTGCCCACACCTGGCTGAAAGAGATGTTCAAATCGCTTTATAACTGTTGAGCAGGAGGTCCGTTCCTCTAATGACATGGCATGGACATCATCCCATTTCCAGTTTAGGTTTGCCAGCCAGCTTCTCCCCAGCAGTGCTGGGGGGTCTCCGGGGACAATCCACAGAGGAAGTCGGTTCACTGTCTCTTTGTGTGTGACAGAGAGCATGGCGCTGCTGAGGACTGGTACGATTTCCTTGGTTTTGGTCCTTAGTTTGTTGTCGACCCTTGTGAGTTTTGGTCTGTCTCTTTTATGCGGCCACAGTTGTTCAAATTGTTGAGCGCCCATGAGAGATTGACCCGCTCCCGTATCCAGCTCCATGTTGACAGATATCCCATTGAGTAGGACCCTCATCATTTTAGGAGGTGTCCAGGTGTAGGAGCAGCGGCCATTGATCATGTTGACCCGCTGTACATCGGTGTCCCGGATACTGTCCCCACCATCTTCTGGTCCGCTTTCCGACCCATCCGATTCGTATACCAGCTGAGCTGCCGTTTTTTTGCACATGCGGGCCAAATGCCCTGTATATTCACAATTTCTGCCAACAGCCTGCTGAAATTGACATCTCCTTGACGAGTGCCCACCCCCACACCTCCAGCACAGACCTGTTCCATTGTTCAAAGTGTTCCCAAAGAATGAGCTGCGTCTGGTTGATCTCTCTTGAGCTTCTCTCAGTTTGTAGTTGATTGCTCGCATTGTGGGTTGATGAGGTGTGAACGGCCATTCCTGTGGCCCTTGATGGCTTCTGCCTGCTGTCGAGAGCCTGTTCTCCCAGTTTTGTCTGTGTGTGGGGGTAGCAGCTTGTTTAGTGCTGTGAACTTCTTGTTCCGATATTTCGTTAGTTGTCGTACCTGCATTGTAAATCAACCTCATTTCTTCTTCCCCTACCAAGAATGTCTGTGCAACCAGTGCTGCTGCCTCTAATTTCAGGTTCTTGGACTCTATGAGCTTTCGGAATATGCCTGCGTGGCCTATTCCTTCAATGAAAAAGTCTCTCAGCATTTCTCTCCTCAGTTCATCGGAGAACTCACATAAACTAACCAACCTCCGAAGTTCCGCCATGAAGTCGGGTATGCTCTGGCCCACACAGCGTCTGTAGTTGTAGAACCTGTGTCTGGCCATGTGTAGGCTGCTCGCTGGCTTCAGGTGGTTTCTTACTAGTGTGCTCAATTCTTCAAATGACTTGCTTGCTGGTTTCTCGGGTGCCAACAGATCCTTCATTAAAGCGTATGTTTTCGAGCCACAGCTGGTCAAGAGATGGGCTCTTCTTTTGTCTGCCTTATCGTCGCCTAACCAGTCTTTGGTTACAAAGCTTTGTTGGAGCCTTTCTATAAAGTCCTCCCAATTGTCTCCCGCATTGTACTTTTCATCTGATCCGTTGTTCGCCATTCTGTGGATTCTGTAATCCTGTAACCCGTCGCCACTGTAAAGTCCTGTCCCCTCAGTACAGATTCACACGAGGCATGTAGTGAAGTCAAGGTCACTCTGGACCTGCACCTTTATTTCACAGCTCTGGAATGCTGCACTTGCCTGAGACCTGTCCTTATATACCTGTCTCTTGCAAGTGCACCCCTGGTGGTAAGGTATGCTGGTGGTTACAGGTCATATCTTATTACAGTCATGTATAGCATGTTAGGATACAGTTATATATAATAATGTAAGATACATGACAGTGTTGTTTTGCCCAAGAAAGGCAGAAAGAGATTTGTATGGGACTTACACAGTACCCATCTCGGTATTGTGATGATGAAGGCCATTGCCAGGTCTCATGTTTGGTGGCCTGGCATTGACTTTGATTTGGAGTCATGTGTGCATCAGTGCAACACTTGCATGCAGTTAAGCAATGCAACAGTGGAATCTCCGCTAAGTCTGTGATTGTGGCTATCCAAACTATGGTCGAGGATCCACATCGACTTTGCGGGTCCTTTAATGGGCAAAATGTTTTTGGTGGTGGTGGATACGTATTCCAAATGGATAGAATGTGTAATCATGTCATCCAGTACATCCGCAGCCACCATTGAGAGCCTTCGTGCCATGTTTGCCACTTATGGTCTGCCCGACATCGTTGTGAGCGACAATGGATCGTGCTTCACGAGTTTGGAGCTTCAAGAGTTTATGAGACTCAATGGTGTCAAGCATGTTAGGTCAGCGCCATTCAAACCCGCGTCCAACGGTCAATTGGAGCGGGCCGTCCAAACCATCAAGCAGAGCCTAAAACGCGTAACTCACGGTTCTTTGCAGACTCGCTTGTCACGCATAATGCTTAGTTACAGGACGAGACTCCACACGCTAACCAGGGTCCCCCCTGCTGAACTGTTGATGAAGAGAGGTATCAAGACCAGGCTCTCGTTTGTCCACCCTGATCTTAACGATCACGTCGAAAACAGACGTCAACATCAGCAGTGGTATCATGGTCACACTGCTGTGTCACGCGACATCTCCATTAATGATCCTGTGTATGTGCTAAATTATGGTCAAGACCCCAAATGGGTCACTGGCACTGTTACGGCCAAGCAGGGTAACAGGGTGCTTATTGTCAGGCTCACTAATGGGCAAACATGCAGGAGGCACATTGATCAGACGTAATTGCGGCACACAGACGAACCGGAACAGCTTGAAGAAGACACCATCAATGACCAACTGATTCATATTCAGCCATCAGCAGACCCTGCTGTTGTCAATGAATCTGGACCTTCAATCCCCGACATGGACACTGCCACTCCCATTAGATCGGCTACCCAGCCTCAAGTCATGAATGACTCGGAGAACTCACCCAGATCTGGAATTGAACTGAGACGATCAACTCGGGAGCGGAAAGCCCCGGACCGTCTCAATTTGTAAATAGGACTGATAACAAGATCTTGCGGGGGGGGAATGATGTAATGTATGTATAGAAAACATAGAAACATAGAAAATAGGTGCAGGAGTAGGCCATTCAGCCCTTCGAGCCTGCACCGCCATTCAATGAGTTCATGGCTGAACATGCAACCTCAGTACCCCATTCCTGCTTTCTCGCCATACTCCTTGATCCCCCTAGTAGTAAGGACTATATCTAACTCCTTTTTGAATATATTTAGTGAATTGGCCTCAACAACTTTCTGTGGTAGAGAATTCCACAGGTTCACCACTCTCTGGGTGAAGAAGTTTCTCCTCATCTCGGTATTAAATGGCTTACCCCTTATCCTTAGACTGTGACCCCTGGTTCTGGACTTCCCCAACATTGGGAACATTCTTCCTGCATCTAACCTCTCTAAACCCGTCAGAATTTTAAATGTTTCTATGAGATCCCCTCTCATTCTTCTGAACTCCAGTGAATACAAGCCCAGTTGATCCAGTCTTTCTTGATATGTCAGTCCCGCCATCCCGGGAATCAGTCTGGTGAATCTTCGCTGCACTCCCTCAATAGCAAGAATGTCCTTCCTCAAGTTAGGAGACCAAAACTGTACACAATACTCCAGGTGTGGCCTCACCAAGGCCCTGTACAACTATAGCAATACCTCCCTGCCACTGTACTCAAATCCCCTCGCTAAGAAGGCCAACATGCCATTTGCTTTCTTAACCGCCTGCTGTACCTGCATGCTAACCTTCAATGACTGATGTACCATGACACCCAGGTCTCGTTGCACCTCCTCTTTTCCTAATCTGTCACCATTCAGATAATAGTCTGTCTCTCTGTTTTTACCACCAAAGTGGATAACCTCACATTTATCCACATTATACTTCATCTGCCATGCATTTGCCCACTCACCTAACCTATCCAAGTCACTCTGCAGCCTCATAGCATCCTCCTCGCAGTTCACACTGCCACCCAACTTAGTGTCATCCGCAAATTTGGAGATACTACATTTAATCCCCTCGTCCAAATCATTAATGTACAATGTAAACAGCTGGGGCCCCAGCACAGAACCTTGCGGTACCCCACTAGTCACCGCCTGCCATTCTGAAAAGTACCCATTTATTCCTACTCTTTGCTTCCTGTCTGACAACCAGTTCTCAATCCATGTCAGCACACTACCCCCAATACCATGTGCTTTAACTTTGCACATTAATCTCTTGTGTGGGACCTTCTCGAAAGCCTTCTGAAAGTCCAAATATACCACATCAACTGGTTCTCCCTTGTCCACTCTACTGGAAACATCCTCAAAAAATTCCAGAAGATTTGTCAAGCATGATTTCCCTTTCACAAATCCTTGCTGACTTGGACCTATCATGTCACCTCTTTCCAAATGCGCTGCTATGATATTCTTTAATAATTGATTCCATCATTTTACCCACTACTGAGGTCAGGCTGACCGGTCTATAATTCCCTGTTTTCTCTCTACCTCCTTTTTTACAAAGTGGGGTTACATTGGCTACCCTCCACTCAATAGGAACTGATCCAGAGTCAATGGAATGTTGGAAAATGACTGTCAATGCATCCGCTATTTCCAAGGCCACCTCCTTAAGTATTCTGGAATGCAGTCCATCAGACCCTGGGGATTTATCGGCTTTCAATCCCATCAATTTCCCCAACACAATTTCCCGACTAATAAGGATTTCCCTCAGTTCCTCCTCCTTACAAGACCCTCTGACCCCTTTTATATCCGGAAGGTTGTTTGTGTCCTCCTTAGTGAATACTGAACCAAAGTACTTGTTCAATTGGTCTACCATTTCTTTGTTCCCTGTTATGACTTCCCCTGATTCTGACTGCAGGGGACCTACGTTTGTCTTTACTAACCTTTTTCTCTTTAAATATCTATAGAAACTTTTGCAGTCCGTCTTAATGTTCCCTGCAAGCTTCCTCTCGTACTCTATTTTCCCTGCCCTAATCAAACCCTTTGTCCTCCTCTGCTGAGTTCTAAATTTCTCCCAGTCCCCGGGTTCGCTGCTATTTCTGGCCAATTTGTATGCCACTTCCTTGGCTTTAATACTATCCCTGATTTCCCTTGATAGACACGGTTGAGTCATCTTCCTTTTTTTATTTTTACGCCAGACAGAGATGTACAATTGTTATAGTTCATCCATGCGGTCTCTAAATGTCTGCCATTGCCCATCCACAGTCAACCCCTTAAGTATCATTAGCCAATCTATCCTAGCTAATTCACGCCTCGTACCTTCAAAGTTACCCTTCTTTAAGTTCTGGACCATGGTCTCTGAATTAACTGTTTCATTCTCCTTCCTAATGTAGAATTCCACCATATTATGTTCACTCTGCCCCAAGGGGCCTCGCACAACGAGATTACTAATTAATCCTCTCTCATTACACAGCACCCAGTCTAAGATGGCCTCCCCACTAGTTGGTTCCTTGACATATTGGTCTAGAAAACCATCCCTTATGCACTCCAGGAAATCCTCCTCCACCGTATTGCTTCCAGTTTGGTTAGCCCAATCTATATGCATATTAAAGTCACCCATGATAACTACTGCACCTTTATTGCATGCACCCCTAATTTCCTGTTTGATGCCCTCCCCAACATCACGACTACTGTTGGAGGTCTGTACACAACTCCCACTAACGTTTTTTGCCCTTTGGTGTTCTGCAGCTCTACCCATATATATTCCACATCATCCAAGCTAATGTCCTTCCTAACTTTTGCATTACTCTCCTCTTTAACCAGCAATGCTACCCCACCTCCTTTTCCTTTTATTCTATCCTTCCTGAATGTTGAATACCCCTGGATGTTGAGTTCCCAGCCCTGATCATCCTTGAGCCACGTCTCCGTAATCCCAATCACATCATATCCGTTAAAATCTATTTGCACAGTTAATTCATCGACCTTATTACGGATACTCCTTGCATTAAGACACAAAGCCTTCAGGCTTGTTTTTTTAACACCCTTTGTCCTTTTAGAATTATGATGTAGTGTGGCCCTTTTTGTTTCTTGCCTTTGTTTACTCGGCCTTCCACTATTGCTTTTTACCTTTCTACCATCTGTTTCTGACTCCATATTACTTCACCCTATCTCGCTGCATAGGTTCACATCCCCCTGCCATATTAGTTTAAACACTCCCGAACTGCATTAGCAAATGTTACCCCAGTCCTGCCCAAGTGCAGACCGTCCCTTTTGTACAGGTCCCACTTCCCCCAGAACTGGTTCCAATGTCCCAGGAATTTGAATCCCTCCCTCTTGCACCACTGCTCAAGCCACATATTTATTCTAACTATCCTGCTCCCTCTACTCTGATTAGCATGTGGCACTGGTAGCAATCCAGAGATTACTACCTTTGAGGTCCTACTTTTTAATTTAACTCCTAGCTCCCTAAATTCGTCTCGTAGGACCTCATCCCGCTTCTTACCTATATCGTTGGTACCTACATGTACCACGACAACTGGCTGTTCACCCTCCCTCTCCAGAATGCTCTGCAGCCGCTCCGAGACATCCTTGACCCTTGCACCAGGGAGGTAACATACCACCCTGGAGTCTCGGTTGCGGCCACAGAAACTCCTATCTATTCCCCTTACAATAGAGTCCCCTATCACTATAGCTCTCCCACTCTTTTTCCCACCCTTCTGTTCAGCAGAGCCAGCCACGGTGCCATGAACTTGGCTGCTGCTGCCCTCCCCTGATGAGTCATCCTCCTCAACAGTACCCAAAGCGGTGTATCTGTTTTCAGGGGGATGACCGCAGGGGACCCCTGCACTACCTTCCTTGCACTGCTCTTCCTGCTGGTCTTCCATTCCCTAGCTGGCTGTGGACCCTTCACCTGCGGTGAGACCAACTCGCTACACGTGCTACTCACGTCATTCTCAGCATCGTGGATGCTCCAGAGTAAATCCACCCTGAGCTCCAACTCCGCAACGCGGTATGTCAGGAGCTGGAGGCGGATACACTTCCCGCACACGTAGTCGTCAGGGACACCGGAAGTGTCCCTGAGTTCCCACATGGTACAGGAGGAGCATAACACGTGACCGAGCTCTCCTGTCATGATTTAACCCTTAGATTAACTTAAATTGGCAACAACAATGCTAAAGTTTACTCACTGTTATAGAAGAGAAAAAAGAAAAGCTACTCACCAATCAACAGCCAATCACTTATCCCTTTGACTGTGACGTCCCCTTTCTGTTTCTTTCTACTTTTTTGCCCTCTCCCTGTAGCTGCACCGCCTGGCCTTTTGTAGGCCTCTCGCCGACCCCGGACTCACGCCTCAGCGGCGCACCTCCCGACTGCTGAACTCGCGGCCTTTATAGGCTTCTCGCCGACCCCGGACTCACGTCTCTCCACCTGGGTTTACCTGCCACCAAGGGGAGCGACCGTCGGAGGTCATTGGTCCACAGACACACACGTGCAGCCCATGTATATAAAGAAAGCCTCCATGTTTAATCCTCACTTTGAGAGCTAATAAAGTAGTCAAGTCGCACCTGATTGAGTTCACGGTACTAAACCTATTGAGTTATTGCATACGCAACAGGGCATGTCGGAGATAGCTGCTGCAATGTGGGAGCACACCCAGGCTGCCATTGCCCAGCGGCAATTGACGGCATCAAGTGATGCCACTCCCACTCCAATCCCCAGACCAACCTCAGCAGTCACCATCACCCTCACCCTCACCCTCACCGTCACCATCAACGCCACCGTCACCGTCACCATCACCGTCAGTGCGCAGGTTGATCTTCAGGCTTAGGAGTCCCAAGCCGGAGTCCGCAGCCACAGGTTTCCAAGGGCTTCCATTGCCGTCTCCTGGGTCTGTCTCCCCCTCAATAAGCTCAGCGCCCTACCCCAGACACTATCAAAAACCTTGGGCTCACCGGGTGCAGGGATAAGGGCAAGGGGAAGAGCGGGCGGGGGCACGGCCGTGTTTAAACAAGCGGGGGGTGGGGATAGCTGAAGTTTGTTTGCTACTGTTGTTGTTGTTGTTTTGTTTTTTTATTGTTATTTAAATGATGTTAATTGAAAAGTTTAAAGTTTAATATCAATTTTTAAATTAAAGTTAAGTGAAGTGTACAAATATTTAATAAACTGCAAATAATTTTTTCAACGAAAACAACATTATGAGCCAGAAGACTTTCCAGAAGCTGTGGGACACCAAGGCCGTGAAACCCAAGCTGAGTCCAGTAAATGCAAAATTGCGTATCTGCACCAAAGGGCTCATACTAGTGATTGACAGTGCAACAGTCAAGGTGTTGTACAATGGGGCGGATCATGATCTATCGCTGTGGATTGGTCCAGGCAATGGTCCAACGCTGTTCGGCAGGAGTTGGCTCAAAAAAATAAAGTGGAACTGGAACAATATTAAAGCTTTGTCATCGGTGGATGACTCTTCGTGTGCTCAAGTGCTGAGCAAATTTCCCTCGCTGTTTGAACCGGGCATCATCAACTTCACGGGAGCCAAGGTGCAGATCCACCTGGACTCGGATGCAAGACTCATCCATCACAAAGCCTGGGCAGTGCCGTACATGGTGAGGGAGAAGGTCGAAATCGAACTGGACAGACTTCAACGTGAAGGGGTCATTTTACCAATCGAATTTAATGAATGGGTTTGTCCCATTGTTCCTGTGCTGAAGAGTGATGGCATAGTCAGGATTTGTGGAGGCTACAAGGTTACGATCAGTCGAGTTTCAAACAGGATCAGTATCCGTTACCAAAGGCTGATGACCTGTTTGCAATGCTAGCCGGGGCAAAGTGGTTCACCAAATTGGATCTGACATCGGCCTATATGACACAGGAGCTTGTTGAATCGTTGAAGAAACTTACGTGCATCAATACGCATAAAGGGCTGTTCATTTACAACAGGTGTCCTTTCGGAATTCATTTGGCTGCAGCCATATTTCAGAGAAACATTGAGATTTTACTGAAGTGCGTCCCTAGAACCGTGGTGTTCCAAGACAACATTTTTGTAACAGGTCATGACACTGCCGAACACCTGGGGCTCAGGCTGAAATGTTCAAAGTGTGTATTTATGGCACTGGAAGTCGAATTCCTGGGAAGGAAGATTGCTGCAGACGGCATCAGGCCTACGGACTCGAAAACAGAGGCCATCAAAAATGCACCCAGACCCCAGAATGTGACAGAGCTGTGTTCGTTCCTTGGTCTTCTCAACTACTTTGGTAATTTCTTACCTAAATTGAGCACATCATTAGAGCCACTGCACATGCTGTTCAGAAAAGGCGGCAACTGGGTTTGGGGTTTATCTCAAGACAGGGCCTTCGAGAAGGCTAGAAATCTGCTTTATTTCAACAAATTGCTGTTACATTATGACTGGTGCAAGCGTTTAGTATTGGCCTGTGACACTTCATCACATGGGATTCATTGTGTGCTCCAGCAATCCAATGAGTCGGGCAAACTACAACCCATTGCGTACACGTTGAGAAGCATGTCTAAAGCGGAAAGAGCCTATGGCATGGTAGAGAAAGAAGCTTTAGCTTACGTATATGGGATTAAAAAGATGCACCAGTACCTGTTTGGGCTTTGTTTCGAGCTTGAAACTGATCACAAGTTTTCAGATCATAAAGGTATCAATACCAACGCATCGTCCCGCATCCAGAGGTGGCCGCTGACATTATCTGCCTATGATTATGTAATTCGCCATCGACCTGGCACCGAGAATTGTGCCGATGCATTGTGCTGTTTACCATTGCCCACGCCGGAAGTGGAAACGCCACAGCCCACAGACCTACTGTTGGTTATGGATGACTTTGAGAGTGAAGGGTCGCCTGTCACTGCTCAACAAGTGAGGACCTGGACCAATCTTATTGGTTGTAAAACGTTGTGTCCTTAGTGGTAATTGGTCGGCCATTCCCAGGGAAGGTGTGTGATGAGACCAAATCTTACAACCATAGCAAAGACAAATTGTCCATTCAATCTGATTGTTTGCTATGGGGTAATCGTGTTGTTATGCCCAAAAAGGGCAGGGAGAGATTTGTACGGGATTTACACAGTAAATGTACGTTATTTTTTTCAATTAAAACAATTATTTACATTATTTCTTCAACTGAACCAAAATTATTAACATGATTTTTTCAACGAATTCTGTCGCATTTAATTCAGAGTATTGGATATAGTCAATATGGTGGTGATACACAATGATCAAATGTGTTCAGCCTCCATACAAAGCGGTGAAGTATAAGATGCAGACACAAGGCTGCTGCAATGGCGCAAGTTGTACAAGGCCCCCTCCCCCGTTGTAGTGGTTCTTCGTCCTCCTCCTCCTCGCTCCTCGTCGTAAGCCTCCACCTCCCCCTTGCCGCCGCCCCGTCGCCTGAGCTGATTCTGCAATGTCCTCCAGTGGCAATATCTGTTCCCTCATGATGGCTAATTGTGCAGCACGCAGCACAGTACAGTGAACTCAGTGACCTGCTGAGGGGAGTAATGTGGGTAGCCTCCAGAGTGCTCCAAACATTGGAAACGCTGCTTTAGGATTCCAATTGTCTTCTCCACGATGGCTGTCGTTATAGCGACGCTCGGGTTCTGTCTGAGGGTTCCGGATGGGGTCATGAACCAGGTAGCAAACCCGTAAGCTTTGTCCCCCAGCCTCCAGCTCTGCCCTTCTGGCTACTGCTGAACCATCTGTGACACACTGCTCTCTCGGAGGATCAAAGCATCCTTGAAGCTCCCTGAATAGCTAGCATCTATTGCCATGATGCGCCGTATATGGTCGCAGACGATCATCACGTTGAGCAAGTGGAATCCAGTTGTGCTTAGATATAGCTCTGGGGGCCGCGCTGTACACTGGGCGCCGGGCCTTACACTGGGGGCTGGGCTGTACACTGGGCGCTGGGCTGTACACTGGGGGCCACGCTGTCCACTGGGGGCCATGATGTACACTGGGGGCCGTGCCGTACACTGGGGGCCGTGCCGTACACTGGGGGCCGGGCCGTACACTGGGGGCCGGGCCGTACACTGGGGGCCGGGCTGTACACTGGGGGCCGGGCTGTACACTCGGGGCCGTGCTTACACTGGGGGCTGGGCTGTACACTGGGGCCAGGCTGTACACTGGGGGCCATGCTTACACTCGGGGCCGTGCTTACACTCGGGGCCGTGCTTACACTCGGGGCCGTGCTTACACTGGGGGCCGGGCTGTACACTGGGGGCCACGCTGTCCACTGGGGGCCATGATGTACACTGGGGGCCGTGCCGTACACTGGGGGCCGTGCCGTACACTGGGGGCCGGGCTGTACACTGGGGGCCGGGCTGTACACTGGGGGGCGGGCTGTACACTGGGGGCCGGGCTGTACACTGGGGGCCATGCTTACACTCGGGGCCGTGCTTACACTGGGGGCCGGGCTGTACACTGGGGGCCACGCTGTCCACTGGGGGCCATGATGTACACTGGGGGCCGTGCCGTACACTGGGGGCCGGGCCGTACACTGGGGGCCGGGCCGTACACTGGGGGCCGGGCTGTACACTGGGGGGCGGGCTGTACACTGGGGGCCGGGCTGTACACTGGGGGCCGGGCTGTACACTGGGGCTGGGCTGTACACTGGGGGCCGCGCTGTACACTGGGGGCCGGGCTGTACACTGGGGCCGGGCTGTACACTGGGGGGGCGGGCTGTACACTGGGCGCCGGGCTGTACACTGGGGCCGGGCTGTACATTGGGGGCCGGGCTGTACACTGCGGGGCGGGCTGTACACTGGGGGCCGGGCTGTACACTGGGGCTGGGCTGTACACTGGGGGCCGCGCTGTACACTGGGGGCCGCGCTGTACACTGGGCGCCGGGCTGTACACTGGTGGCCGGGCTGTACACTGGGGGCCGGGCTGTACACTGGGGGTCGTCAAAAAATCTGCAAGAGAGCAGGTAATTTTCTTTTAATTACCTCGGCCACCTTACCTTTAATCATCGTCCCCGAAGTGGCCGGCCGCCCGATGTATGCCTCGTGCCGCTGTCGGTGTTTTTGCCCGGAACTGCTGCAGGGGGCGGATCGCAATTTCGGGTTCGGGGCGATGCGCTCGCCGATGACATCACGATCTCCGGGCGAAGGAGACTGGGGAGCAATGACGTAACGCTGTCGCAAAAATCCCACCAAATTTAGCGGGAGTCGCTGATCTCACCGCGCTTGGTCGCAATCCCATTCGCGCCCCACTATCGCCTCCTGGAGGTGCTAACAGGAAACGCAAAGGAGCCCAATTTTGTCCCCTTAGACTTTAATTACTTGCTGTGGTTTATTCCAGGAAGAGCCACTGTTACCAGCGAGGCCAATTCGTTGTTACTCAATTGTGGTTTGCTAACTCAGCCCCACTTCACTGAAAAGTCCCCGAAATGATTATAGTTTTTCATACTTTGCATCTTTTTGTTGAGGGAGAAGGGAAAGCAGCTTTACAAGGGCCAGATTTTTTATTACTTTGTGACTCAACTGCTCCAGTTTAGGCACTAGAGCAATTCTCCTGTTTCTCTGACACAGGCAGAATGCTGTCCTGAGGGATGGATGAACATGGCAGTTGAACAAAATGAGCTGCTAATGCGGCCTGCATGGAGGGAATGTATTCTGTCTTCACGTGACCCTGATGTGATTACATAGATTACATAAAATCTACAGCACCGGAAGCAGACCAACGGGTCCGTGCCGGTGTTTATGCTCCACACGAGCCTCCTCCCACCCTCTTCAACTAACCCTTGCAGCATATCCTTCGATACCTTTCTCCCTCATTTGCTGATCCAGCTTCCCCTAAAATGCATCTCTGCTATTCGCCTCAACGACTGCCTGTGCAAGCAAGTTCCACATTCACACTGCTCTCTGGGTAAAGAAAGTTCTCCTGCATTTCCTATTGTTTATTAGTGACTATCTTATATTTATAAGAACATAAGAAATAGGAGCAGGAGTAGGCCATTTGACCCCTCGAGCCTGCTCCGCCATTTAATAAGATCATGGTTGACCCAAACATGGACTCAGCTCCACTTCCCTGCCCGCTCCCCATAACTCTTTATCCCCTTATCGTTTAAGAAACTGTCTATCTCTGTCTTAGATTTATTCAATGATCCAACTTCCACAGCTCTCTGAGGCAGTGAATTCCACAGATTTACAACCCTCTGAGAGAAGAAATTTCTCCTCATCTCAGTTTTAAATGGGCGGCCCCTTATTCTAAGGGATAGACTTTCCACCACATCGCCCATATATGGCCCAAAACGGCCTTTCATCGCCCATTTTGACAAAAAGGTGGAAATTCAGGCTGGAGCATCGCTGAGAAATGATCCCCCTGACTTTGGCTGACATCGCCGAAGTGATCACCGAGATGATCGCCCGCACATAGCCCAGCCCAACTTTCGGCGCATCACCGGGCACAGTGTCAAGCTGATCGCTTGCCGAGAACATCGCTGGAGAACAGTTGCTATTGCCTGGCCTTCCTCACAGAGCTCAGCACTACGGACGCCATTTTGAACGTCGGAGGAAGGGAGAAGGCTGCTAAAACAAGGGGCTTTTAACATCCTTTTACTGATAGAGCCACTCACATTCATACTGATATTTAAATGTACAACAGTTGCATTCATGTTTTAACTTAACTTTACTTATGTTATTAAAAGACAATGCACAACAATTGTAAGACTCAACAAAACTTTATTATTAACAATTTCAATTTTAAACCCCTCCCCCACCTAGCCACCATCACGTTCCCCCCCACCCAGCCCCCACCACATCTCCCCCCACTTAACCCCCATCACGTCCGCCCCCCACACAGCCCCCACCATGTTCCCCCCCCCCCACCCAGCCCCCACCAGCAACTCCCACTACATCCCCCCACCCCCACCCAGCCCCGACACTCGCCCCCCCCACCCCTCCAAACAGCAACAGTAACAAGAAAAACATGAACAATAACACCCCCCTCCCTACCTGCGGCCACGTTTCCCTCCAGTTCCTGGACCCACCCTCCGTGTCCTAGCCCCACCCACCCGTTTTGGTCTCCCGGTACCAAGATGACGCAGGCGTGCAGCAGACAACGGCAAGACCTCCTATGGTGGCGGGGGTGATGGTGGCATGATCGGCTGTTAGGAGGGTGTTGGATGGGGAGATGAAGCACGGGCAGGGACATCACCTTCCAAGTCAGAAGGAAGTGCTTCCCCCTGACTCGCTTGTGTGCTGGGGGTTGTGTTTCCATCGATCACGGCACCTTGGGGTGCAGCGCCGAGCTCAGCCAGCAACGCATACCGCAAGGTGGCGACGGTCTGTGCACGCGTCTCCTCCAGCGTCTGCTGCATTGCCTCCGCTTGGGCAGCAGACACCCCGGAAAATTCCCGCACGAACTGCTGGAGATGCTTCTGATTTATCGAGACCGCCTCCTTGCACAGGGAGATCAAGCCCCCTATCCGATCGTCCACTGCAGGTGAGGGCTGAGCTCGCTGACCTGACTTCCGTGGGGTCAGTGTGCGCACTACAACGTGCCTTGGCGTTGCCGGCTGCACGCCGTTTGGTCCCGGTGCCTCTTCAGTTGCAATAGCAACTTCCACGGTGGCCACAGGTTCATCCCCCTCTGTGGCTTCCTCCATTCCTTCCTCCTCCTCCTCCTCTGGCTCGGTCATATCCTCCTCCTCCTTTGCGGCCTCCACTTGCGCCTCTGGTTGACCTTCAAAGCACAATTGAGCCTATTGAGCTTATTAGAACAGAAGGGTACACATTACCGACAAGACTTTACATATTAATGTATCATGTGGATTTAACTGCCCCAGAAAACCTGCCGCGGCTGCATCAGTCGCAGATGGACACAGGGGTTTATGGGGAGTGCACAGAGAAGGGGACAGTTGGCCAGATGACCTTCCCCTGTTCTTATCGCTAATGTTCTTATGGAGCACAAGGGCTGCATTCATGACATGACATGACATGACATTACATCATTGTACATTGCATTTTAATTACTTTAAAACTATTTCACACATTACTCACATGATACATGGGAGGGTCCCGCAACACCACACGTGGTGGCCGAACGACTGGTGGTCCCCACCAGCACTGCTGCACGCTCCTCCAGCTCACTTAAAGTCTGCATGTAAGCAGGGCCCCCGCCAATGCACCTCCGCTACGCCCTGCTGTTAGGTATCTTCTTCTTCTGCAAATGTGAAAAGAGCATGGCATAAGCTAATTGACTAGGTAGTTTCATGGAAAGACAACAGCTCTAAACATTAGAGGCAAATTGTTGTACATGAAGAAAGAGTCTGACTGGATACTGTGAGCTCAAAGTAAAGTGTGACCTTAGTCTTTTATTGCAGATCTCCAGAGTGCCTCTCCAACCTGTGAGGCCTCCTTAAGAACCTGTGCTGCCAAGGGATTATGGGATCCCTTGGGACTCCAGGGGATGAGCCCTTTGGTCGCTGTACAGAGTAAATACAAGTTTACATATATAACAACATTCACCCCCCCCAAAGTCAACAGTGTAGCTATTTACAAGGTGAGTCAATCTGGGGCCCTTCTTGCCTTGGTTGATCGTCTCAGTGCAAATGCTGGTATTGGTGAACCGTCTGTTGGGCCCTCGCTGGGCTGCTATGCAGCTGGCCTTGCTGGGCTGCCTGGTGTGGTGAGTCCTGCAGGGCTGCTGTGGATGATGGGTTCTGCTTCGTGGCCAACCGCGGTGTTGGTGTATGTTGGGGAGTCCAAGAAGGTAGGGTCCAAAGTTGGTTGCTCAGGATAGTCCATGAATCTGACTTTGATTTGGTCCAAGTGTTTCCGGTGAATGAGTCCATTTGAAAGTTTGACCCGAAATAGCCTGCTCCCTTCTTTGGCCACAACAGTGTCGGGAAGCCACTTGGGACCTTGTCCATAATTCAATACAAATACAGCATCATTGATTTCAATTTCGCGTGACACATTTGCGCGATCATGATATGTACTTTGATGTAACCGCCTACTCTCTACCTGTTCATGTAGATCAGGGTGAACTAACGAGAGCCTTGTCCTAAGTGCCCTTTTCATGAGCAGTTCAGCAGGTGGAATCCCAGTGAGTAAGTGGGGTGTCATGCGGCAGCTAAGCAGGACTCGGGATAGGCGAGTCTGCAGGGAGTCTTCAGTTACCCTCTTCAAGCCCTGCTTGATAGTTTGCACTGCTCTCTCTGCCTGACCATTGGATGCTGGTTTGAACAGGGCAGATGTGACATGTTTGATCCCGTTGCGGGTCATGAATTCTTTGAACTCGGCACTGGTAAAACATGGGCCGTTGTCGCTCACAAGGAGTCCGTGCGTGGCAAACATGGCCCGCAGGCTTTCAGTGGTGACAGCGGACGTGCTTGCCGACATGATTTCACATTCAATCCATTTGGAGTACGCATCTACAACCACAAGGAACATTTTACCCAACAACTGACCTGCATTGTCGATATGGACCCTAGCCAATGGTTTGGAGGGCCAAGACCATAAACTTAGTGGCGCCTCCCTGGGTGTATTGCGTAACTGCGAGCATGTGTTACATCTGTGAACGCAGGACTCTAAGTCTGCATTGATACCGGGCCACCACACGTGGAATCTGGCTATCGCTTTCATCATTACGATGCCTGGGTGGGTACTGTGGAGATAATTGATGAAGATGTCTCTGCCCTTCTTGGAAACCACTACCCGATTTCCCCACAGAAGGCAGTCTGCATGTGTAGACATTTCATCTTTGTGCCGCTGGAACGGTTTTATCTCGTCCTGCATTTCCACTGGGACACTGGACCAGCTCTCGTGAAGCACACAGTTTTTTTACTAGGGACAGTAAAGGGTCCTGGCTCATCTAGGTTCTAATCTGTTGGGCTGTGACGGGTGATTACTCACTCTCAAATGCTTCCATAATCATGACTAACTCTGTGGGCTGCGCCATTTCCACCCCTGTGGTGGGCAATGGCAGCCTACTGAGAGCATCGGCACAGTTTTCTGTGCCTGGCCTGTAGTGGATGGCATAGTTGTATGTGGACAACATGTGCGCGGACCGATGCATTAGTATTTATCCCCTTACTCTCGGAAAACAGGGATATTAGTGGCTTATGGTCAGTTTCTAATTCAAATTTTAGCCCAAACAAGTATTGATGCATTTTCTTTACCCCATAGACACATGCTAACGCTTCTTTTTCAATCATGCTGTAGGCTCTCTCAGCCTTAGACAGACTCCTGGATGCATAAGCAACAGGTTGCAATTTCCCAAATTCATTAGCTTGTTGCAATACACACCCAACGCCATACGACAACGCATCACAAGCTAGTACCAAACGCTTACATGGATCATACAACACAAGCAATTTGTTTGAGCATAACAAGTTTCTACCTTTTACAAAGGCATTTTCTTGGCTTTTCTCCCATGCCCATTCGTCTCCTTTATGCAGTAAAGCATGCAGTGGTTCTAACAGTGTGCTGAGACCCGGTAAGAAGTTACCAAAATAGTTCAGGAGTCCTAGAAACGACCGCAGCTCCATCATGTTCTATGGCCTCGGTGCGTTCTCAATTGCCTCCGTCTTCTAATCGGTGGCCTTGATGCCGTCCGCCGCAATTCCTCTCCCCAGAAACTCCACTTCAGGCACCAGGAAAACGCACTTTGAGCATTTTAACCTGAGCCCCACGCAGTTGAATCGACTAAGAATCTCCTTCAGGTTCTGCAGATGCTCGCTTGTGTCGCGACCTGTAACCAAGATGTCGTCCTGGAAGACCACCCTGCACGGGACCGACTTCAGTAAGCTTTCCATGTTTCGCTGGAATATCGCCGCCGCTAAGCGAATTCCAAATGGGCATCTGTTATAAATGAAGAGACCTTTGTGCGTGTTGATGCAAGTGAGGGCCTTCGATGATTCCTCCAGCTCCTGTGTCATGTAGGTCAAGGTCAAGTCCAACTTTGTGAACGTCTTTCCTCCCACCAGCGTAGCAAAGAGGTCGTCGGCCTTTGGTAGTGGGTATTGGTCCTGTAGGGAGAAATGATTGATAGTCACTTTGTAATCGCTACAGATTCTGACAGTGCTATCTCCCTTGAGGACTGGAACGATCGGGCTGGCCCACTCATTGAATTCGATCGGTGAAATGATGTCCTCTCTTTGCAGCCGGTCTAACTCAAGCTCTACCCTTTCTATCATCATGTACAGTACTGCTCTCGCCTTGTGATGAATGGATCACGCACCTGGAATTCGGTGGATCTGCACTTTTGCTTCTTGAAACTTCCCGATGCCTGGTTCGAACAGCGAAGGAAACTTGTTTAAGACCTGGGCACACAAAGTGTCATCAGCGGGCGAGAGTGCTCAGACGTCGTCCCAGTTCCAGCATAGCTTTCCCAGCCAGTTCCTGCCGAGCAGCGTGGGACCATCGCCCGGTACCACCCAGAGTGGTAGCTTGTGCACCGCTCCATCGTAGGAAACCTTTACAGTGACACTGCCGATTACAGGGATCAGTTCCTTTGTGTAAGTTCTTAGTTTTATGCGAATTGGAGTCAAGACTGGCCTTGAGGCCTTGCTGCACCACAATTTTTCGAAAGTCTTTTTGCTCATGATGGACTGGCTCGCGCCCGTGTCCAACTCCATTGACACCGGGAGTCGATTTAGTTCAATCTTCAGCATTATCGGGGGACACTTTGTGGCAAATATGTGCACCCCATATACCTCTGTCTCCTCGGTCTGAGGCTCTGGTTCATCGTGATCTGCCGAGGATCTGTCCTCCTCTGCAACATGGTGGTTTGCAGGATTAGCAGGATTTGCAGCTCACCTACACATACGTTGGAGGTGTCCCATTGTTCCACAGCCCTTGCAAACGTACCCTTTGAAGCGGCATGAATGGAAACGATGATCATCCCCGCAGTGCCAACAAGGTATTAATGGCCTTGCATTCATCACCCTTGATGGTGGACTCAGACATCTGCGGATGTGCAGCTACAGGCATATGGGGCCTGCCCTGTACGTTGCGATTTGAAAACAACATCACTTTGTTCACAGTACTTGTAGCAGCACTCGTGTGCTGAGAAATTTGCTTAGTATTGTCACTTGTGGCAATGAACGTCTGCGCTATCGCTATGGCCTTACTCAAGGTTGGAATCTCTACAGTCAAAAGTTTGCGAAGTATCATTTCATGGCCAATGCCAAGTACGAAAAAGTCTCTGAGCATGTGCTCCAAATGTCCTTCAAATTCGCAATGTCCTGCAAGGCTTCTTAGCTCGGCGACATAACTTGCCACTTCCTGGCCTTCGGACCTTTTGTAGGTGTAGAACCAGTACCTTGCCATCAAAATGCTTTCCTTCGGGTTCAAATGCTCCCTGACTACTGTGCACAAATCATCATACGATCTCTGTGGGTTTCGCTGGAGCAAGCAGATTTTGCACAAGGCCATACGTTGGTGCCCCGCAGACGGTGAGGAGAATTGCCCTTCGTTTGGCAGCGTTCGCTTCTCCTTCGAGCCACGAAGTATTGGTCGAGTTGCTCCACAAAGGTTTCCCAATCATCTCCCTCCAAAAATTTCTCCAGGATGCCCACTGTTCTCTGCATTGTTGGGTTCATTATCTGTATTTCGTCGCCAGTTGTTGTATATGAAGAAAGAGTCTGACTGGATACTGTGAGCTCAAAGTAAAGTGTGACCTTAGTCTTTTATTGCAGATCTCCAGAGTGCCTCTCCAGCCTGTGAGGCCTCCTTAAATACCTGCGCTCCCAAGGGATTATGGGATCCCTTGGGACTCCAGGGGATGAGCCCTCTGGTGGCTGTACAAGGTATATACATGTTTACATATATAACACAAATGAGATCCACAATTGATGCACGGTTATAACAAAGATCAGCGTATTTTGTAGCTACATATGTATATATGCGTATGTATGTGTGTATGTAAGAATTTACAACATTTAATTCAATCCAGGAGATTTACTATTACAGTTTTAATTATAATCTTCATCAATACAATATAAAATCTGTACTTACTCTAGCTGATACCACAAGGCTGTTCCAGCACTTCCGGCACTGATTGGGCACCCTCGCCTCCTGGGACACCGAGGAGACGACGTCTGCAATCTCGGACCACAGCTTCCTGTACGCCTGGTGTGGAGGTTTGCCCTTAGCACCCCGGGTAAGTTCTGCTCATCTGGAGTGGACCTCCTCAACGAGGGCCTAGTCTGAAAATGGCTCTGCCCTTTTCCGACCCCCATCCATGCTCTCGGATGATGATGATGATGACATCTCTACAATTTATCCAAATCTCCAACACTCCAAAGACAAAAAACACTTTATCCAAATCTCCAACGACAAAAAACTCCACAAATCTCCTCCCTCCAACTCCAACAACGCTCTCCTTTATCTCTCCTCTCTCTCCCACCACAATCGACTTTACTGCACATGTGCAGATGACCCCTGAGCTCCCGAAACGCGCAAAATGCTGTCAACCGGGAAAAAAAAAATCGCATGTGCAGAAGCCCGTTGCTGGGGAAGCTTTTGCCTTCCACATCGCTAACCGTTCCTTGGGCGAGCATCACATCGCTGACCTTTTGCATCGCCCATTTGAAACCGCTGGCCTATTGCCGAGTGGAAAATCGCCATCCAAAAAATGGGCGATGAGCCAGCGTTGTTTTGGTCTCCCCGCAAGTGGAAAGATCTTTGCTGCACCTGCTCTGTCAAACCCCTTCATAATTTTAATGGCCTCTATTAGGTCACCTCTCAGCCTTCTCTTTTCTCGAGAAAAGATCCCGCTGAGATTATCAACTGTAGTCGCTCCATGTTATCTCCTGCTGTTACTCAAGCCATTGAAACGTGACTGGTTATTTCCGTGATTATTTCAGTTTGCATGACACCCCTTTCGTCAGATGTGTCTGGGAATTGCCACAAGAACTCAGCTTGTACGAGAACCCTGAAAGCATCAGGGCTTGCAGAGCTTGCAGAGCCACAGCAGTGCTGAACCCTTTCGGGTACTCCTCCTCTCTTCCCCGAATTCCTATCACAAGAAAGAGAAAACTTGCATTTATAAAGCACTTTTCACAACCTCAGGAGGTCCAAAAGCACTTCACATCCAACAAAGTGCTTTCTTTTTTGAGGTGTTACCCCTGTTGTAATTTAGAAACTCAGCAGCCAATTTGCACGGTGTCTGGAGTGGAACCTTCTGACTCAGAGCCAAGCGTTCTATGTATTGTGCCAAGTTGACACTGCTGGCCCAGGAGTCGGATGGTGTTTTGGGCAGGGTGATCTGAAACAATATCCTCTGCCCCTCAACCACCCTTCAAAACAAAACAAAATCTGTGTGAACAGGATAAACAGAAGGCTTTGATATGGATATGTATCATGTAACAAATTAACCTGGCAGTCCTTGTTTCACACTTCATTACCAATTTGTCTGTCTGCTTCTCCCGTGATTTTTAAAAGATAATTGCAGTACTTTACATTGTCGAAATCAGTGCCAAAAAACCTGTGACTATAAAGAATGGATTAAGTTAATTGTCTTCTTTCAGCTTGCCCACACTGACTGATTGATTTACTTCTAGGAGATATCATCGTCATAGGCAGTCCGTCGAAATCAAGGAAGATTAGGAAAAGGGGAGGTGCAACGAAACCTGGGTGTCATGGTTCATCAGTCATTGAAAGTTGTCATGCAGATACAGCAGGCGGTGAAGAAGGCAAGTGGTATGTTGGCCTTCAAAGCTAGGGGATTTGAGTATATGAGCAGGGAGGTCTTACTGCAGTTGTACAGGGCCTTGGTGAGGCCTCACCTGGAATATTGTGTTCAGTTTTGGTCTCCAAATCTGAGAAAGGACGTTCTTGCTATTGAGGGAGTGCAGCGAAGGTTCACCAGACTGATTCCCGGGATGGCAGGACTGACATATGAGGAGAGACTGGATCGACTGGGTCTTTATTCACTGGAGTTTAGAATGATGAGAGGGGATCTCATAGAAACATATAAAATTCTGACGGGACTGGACAGGTTAGATGCGGGAAGAATGTTCCCGATGTTGGGGAAGTCCAGAACCTGGGGTCACAGTCTAAGGATAAGGGGTAAGCCATTTCGGACTGAGATGAGGAGAAACTTCTTCACTCAGAGTTGTGAACCTGTGGAATTCCCTACCGCAGAGAGTTGTTGATGCAAGTTCATTGGATATATTCAAGAAGGAGTTAGATATGGCCCTTAAGGCTAAAGTGATCAAGGGGTATGGAGAGAAAGCAGGAAAGGGGTACCGAGGGAATGATCAGCCATGATCTTATTGAATGGTGGTGCAGGCTCAAAAGGGCCGAATGGCCTACTCCTGCACCTATTTTCTGTATTCTATGTTTCTATGTTTCCATTCCAAAAGTGAGTTCTCATGTGGCTGTACAGTCCAATATGGGAATGACAGTCTCTGTCACAGGTGGGACAGACAGTGGTTGAAGGAAAGGGTGGGTGGGACAGGTTTGCCGCACGCTCCTTCCACTGCCTGCGCTTGATTTCTGCATGCTCTCGGCGACGAGACTCGAGGTGTTCAGCGCCCTCCCAGATGCTCTTCCTCCACTTTGGGCGGTCTTGGGCCAGGGATTCCCAGGTGTCGATGGGGATGTTGCATTTTATCAAGGAGGCTTCGAGGGTGTCCTTGAAGCGTTTCCTCTGCCCACCTGGGGCTCACTTGCCGTGTAGGAGTTCCGAGTAGAGCGCTTGCTTTGGGAGTCTCGTTTCGGGCATGTGGTCCAACACCACCTCCTCTAGGAGATAGGCAGTGTGACGTCCGCCATGCATAATGCTGCATTGCACCAAATTGTTAACATCTAATTTAAATCTCCTTATGGAGCACATTCAATCTGCAAAACTAATTATGTTGAATTAAAAAATAAACTTGTGGTCTGCCCTGTGTCTGTGCACCATCAGACCTCCTGTCAGTCAAGGTTTCATTTTCACTTTGAACTAAAATGAACTCTGAAACCAAGCGATATACTTGAAATAGCCTACAATTTCCTCCAGTACTTTCAAATTAAGTTTTAATATTGTTCAGCAAAACTGTTATAAGCAATAGTCACATTTACAATGCAAAGAGAAGAATCCCACGAGCTGGGAAAAGTAGCAGTGCAGTGATAGGGATGAGGTTAACTACATGACGCATTGCTTGGAATAGTGAAGGATTTAGAGGATAAACGATGGGGATTGTCTCAAACCTCTTCACATACAATAAATAACTTTGAAGTTCGCTGATTATTGTTACATAATCAAATACAGCAACTAGTCTACGTACAGCAAGATCCCTTCAACATCAATGAGATAAATGGCTAATTCATTTGCATTTGGCAGTCGCAGGTCAGGGAGAACTGTTGGCTAACACAAGAGCAGAGGTTCCTGTTCTTCTTGGAATAGAGGAAGAATGCCATGGGACCTATCTGAACCACTAGAACAGACAGACCAAAGTTTGCTTTAACACCTAAACTGAAGGATAACACCTTCAACAACCAACGAAATCAGTGACAATAGGCCACCCAAATGAGCGAAACTGACACTTATATGGAGGATATACCATCCTCCATGTGAAAACAGTGCAACATATAGAATAAGTGTAAGGATACACTGCGGCTCACAGTGGAACATACAGACATAGCACTGAGTTGAATATAGAGCGATTACATCATGAGGGATATATAGAGTATACACTGGCCAACAGAGGAACGTAGAAAATATACACCGGGGAAGAGTGGAACATGTAAAGAGTATATTGGGGTACAGTGGGACATGTAGAGGGTATATTGGGGTATATGTTAATGGCCAGTTCTAACGGCCGAGCCTCATTAACATTCCGCTGTCCCGCTGGCCGTCTGAAACAGGCTTAAGGAGACAGGTGGCCACCGAAGCTCAGGTGACCCAAAGGTCAAGGGTAGGGGAGGGTTCAGCAGGTCAGGGGCAGGGGAGGATTCAGCAGGTCAGGGGGAGGGGAGGGTTCAGCAGGTCAGGGGGAGGGGAGGGTTCAGCAGGTCAGGGGGAGGGGAGGGGTCAGCAGGTCAGGGGAGGGGAGGGTTCAGCAGGTCAGGGGGAAGGGAAGGTTCAGCAGGTCAGGGGGAGGGGAGGGGTCAGCAGGTCAGGGGGAGGGGAGGGTTCAGCAGGTCAGGGGGAAGGGAAGGTTCAGCAGGTCAGGGGGAAGGGAGGGGTCAGCAGGTCAGGGAGAGTGGAGGGTTCAGCAGGTCAGGGGCAAGGGAGGGGTCAGCAGGTCAGGGGCAGGGAGGGTTCAGCAGGTCAGGGGGAGGGGAGAGTTCAGCAGGTCAAGGGGAGGGGAGGGGTCAGCAGGTCAGGGGGAGGGGAGGGTTCAGCAGGTCAGGGGGAGGGGAGGGTTCAGCAGGTCAGGGGGAGGGGAGGGGTCAGTAGGTCAGGGAGAGGGGAGGGTTCAGCAGGTCAGGGGGAGGGGAGGGGTCAGCAGGTCAGGGGGAAGGGAGGGTTCAGCAGGTCAGGGGGAGGGTTCAGCAGGTCAGGGGTCGGGGAGGGTTCAGCAGGTCAGGGGTCGGGGAGGGTTCAGCAGGTCAGGGGCAGGGGAGGGTTCAGTAGGTCAGGGGAAGGGAGGGGTCAGCAGGTCAGGGGGAGGGGAGGGTTCAGAAGGTCAGGGGTCGGGGAGGGGTCAGCAGGTATGGGGCAGGGGAGGGTTCAGCAGGTCAGGGGGAGGGGAGGGTTCAGTAGGTCAGGGGGAGGGTTCAGCAGGTCAGGGGTCGGGGAGGGGTCAGCAGGTTTCTGTGGGTGAGAACAGGGCAATGCCCAAGGCAGCAGAGGCCCACACTTTCTATGTGGGGCCCAGAGGAGCTCTCTTGCCCCACAATGAAATGCTTTTTACGTCCCTGTGGTACGTCTCCGCTGAGTGTTTGCAGGTTTGACAGGTTGGGAGTGACTTCTCCAAATAGTCGGCCTTTAAATTGCCTTGGGGTCCTAACTGAAAGCAAGGACTCTGACTAGCATACTGTTTGAGGTGTCCACCGACTGCAACCATCCAATGTTGGTAATGGAGCAGGAAAAAGATCTGTTTGATTTGAACTCCTGCAGCGGTTGTTTAAATCCCTCATTATCTCTCAGATAACAGGGTTTTAATGTCACCTATTGAGCTTTTAAAAATTCATTCTCAGGATGTGTGTGCAGCTGGCAATGCCAGCATTTATTGTCCATCCCTAATTTCCCTTAACTGAGCATCTCGCTGGGCCATTTCAGAGGGCTATTAAGAGTCAACCACGTTGCTGTGGGTCTGGAGTCACATATAGGCCAGACCGGGTAAGGGCAGCAGATTTCCTTCCCTAAAGGACTTTAGTGAACCAGATAAGTTTTTACGACAATCTGGTAGTTAATGGTTACCATTATTGATACTAACTGTTTATTCCATATTTATTTAATTAACTGAATTTAAATTCCCCAGCTGCCGTGGTGGTATTTGAAGTCATGTCTCGAGATCATTAGTCCAGGCCCTTGGAATACTAGTCCAGTAACATAACCACTATGCACTAGCGTAGCCCAGTAGTAGGAGGGAGAGGTGCAGGAAGAATTGCTCAGATATGAGTACTTCTATCTCCAGCTGCTACCTAAGGCTAAGAGTTAGTGACTAGTGTATATCATGCTGCTTTCATAGGGTGATCCGCATGCTATTCAGCTTTAAAGCCAACTTCATATAACATTTGTCTGCTGTTTCTATAGATATTTGAAGAGAAAAAGATTAGTGAAAACAAACATAGGTCCCCTGCAGTCAGATTCAGGTGAATTTATAATGGGGAACAAAGAAATGACGGACTAGTTAAACAATACTTTGGTTCTGTTTTCACGAAGGAAGACACAAATAACCTTCCAGAAATACTAGGGGACCGAGGGTCTAGTGAGAAGGAGGAACTGAAGGATAGCCTTATAAAGCGGGAAGTTGTGTTAGGGAAATTGATGGGATTGAAGGCCGATAAATCCCCGGGGCCTGATAGTCTGCATCCCAGAGTACTTAAGGAAGTGGCCCGAGAAATAGTGGATGCATTGGTGATCATTTGCCAACAGTCTATCGACTCTGGATCAGTTCCTATGGACTTGAAGGTAACTAATGTAACACCACTTTTTAAGAAAGGAGGGAGAGATAAAACGGGTAATTATAGACCAGTTAACCTGACATCAATAGTGGGGAAAATGTTGGAATCAATTATTAAAGATGAAATAGCAGCGCATTTGGAAAGCAGTGACAGGATTGGTCCAAGTCAGCATGGATTTATGAAAGGGAAATCATGCTTGACAAATCTTCTGGAATTTTTTGACGATGTAACTAGTAGAGTGGATGTGGTGTGTTTGGACTTTCAAAAGGCTTTTGACAAGGTCCCACACAAAAGATTGGTGTGCAAAATCAAAGCACATGGTATTGGGGGTAATGTACTGACATGGATAGAGAACTGGTTGGCAGACAGGAAGCAGAGCGTCGGGATAAACGGGTCCTTTTCAGAATGGCAGGCAGTAACTAGTGGAGTGCCGCAGGGTTCAGTGCTGGGACCCCAGCTATTTACAATATACATTGATGATCTAGATGAAGGAATTGAGTGTAATATCTCCAAGTTTGTAGATGACACTAAACTGGATGGCGGTGTGAGCTGTGAGGAGGATGCTAAAATGCTGCAGGGTGACTTGGACAGATTAGATGAGTGGGCCAATACTTGGCAGATGCAGTATAATGTGGATAAATGTGAGGTTATCCACTTTGGTGGCAAAAACACAAAGGCAGAATATTATCTGAATGGCAGCAGATTAGAAAAGGTGGAGGTGCAACGAGACCTGGGTGTCATGGTACATCAGTCATTGAAAGTTGGCATGCAGGTACAGCAGGCGGTGAAGAAAGCAAATGGTATGTTGGCCTTCATAGCTAGGGGATTTGAGTATAGGAGCAGGGAGGTCTTACTGCAGTTGTACAGGGCCTTGGTGAGGCCTCACCTGGAATATTGTGTTCAATTTTGGTCTCCTAATCTGAGGAAGGACATTCTTGCTATTGAGGGAGTGCAGCGAAGGTTCACCAGACTGATTCCCGGGATGGCCGGACTGCCATATGAGGAGAGACTGGATCAACTGGGCCTTTATATACTGGAGTTTAGAAGAATGAGAGGGGATCTCATAGAAACTTATAAGATTCTGATGGGACTGGACAGGTTAGATGCAGGAACAATGTTCCCAATGATGGGGAAGTCCAGAACCAAGGGACACAGTCTTAGGATAAGGGGTAGGCCATTTAAGACTGAGATGAGGAGAAACTTCTTCACTCAGAGCGTTGTTAACCTGTGTAATTCCCTACCGCAGAGAGTTGTTGATGCCAGTTCATTGGATATATTCAAGAGCGAGTTAGATATGGCCCTTACGGCTAAAGGGATCAAAGGGTATGGAGAGAAAGCAGGAAAGGGGTACTGAGGGAATTATCAGCCATGATCTTATTGAATGGTGGTGCAGGCTCGAAGGGCCGAATGGCCTACTCCTGCACCTATTTTCTATGTTTCTATGTTTAGAAACATAGAAACATAGAAAATAGATGCAGGCGTAGGTCATTCAGCCCTTCGAGCCGACACCACCATTCAATATGATCATGGCTGATCATTCACCTCAGTACCCCTTTCCTGCTTTCTCTCCATACCCTTTGATCCCTTTAGCTGTAAGGGCCATATCTAACTACCTTTTTAATATCAGGGAAGATTCTTGCAATATCATTCTCGCACCTGGACAGGGGAGAAGAAATGAAGGAAAAAAGCCTTATAAGGGACGAGAAATTGGATATATTTAGAAGTTAATGGCTACAAACTACACAAAATGTATATTCTGGAGACATGGGGATAATGGTCATAAAGCCAAGTGCTCAGCCACACCAAGCTATGTGAGCTCATTGGTGCTCGATTTGAGGGGGAGGGGCTATCTCTGGCCCAATTTGCTCATTTTTTCCAATTATAAATTGTTGTCATAATTTGATGTCACTTTTTGTGTATTTTGAAAGACGTTTCTTATGCCGGTGTCTGCTCCACGTTTAAATGTGATAGTTGTTTAATTGAATGTTTGTGAGATGGTGAAGTTGCCATTCTCAAAATCTTGGCTGGTTGACTTGCATCGTGCGTTGATTGGGTTATGATATGTGACACAGAGTGAATCGCTATCACCCGTGATACACGATCGTACAGTCAGCATCTACCCTACTGTGTGTTTCTGAGATGCCCTCTCTGTTATCTGAGGACTGAGTAAACGGGATCATATCTAACAACAACAACTTGCATTTGTATAGCCTTTAACATAGCACAATGTACCAAGTCACTTCACAGGAGTATTATCAACCAACCTTTGACACCGAGCCACGCAAGGTGATATTAAGGCAAAAGAGGTGGATTTTAAAGAGTGTTTAAAGGAGGAGAAAGAGGTAGAGAGGTGGAAAGGTTTAGGGAGGGAGTTCCAGAGCTTAGACAAGAAACATAGAAAATAGGTGCAGGAGTAGGCCATTCGGCCCTTCGAGCATGCACCACCATTCAATAAGATCATGGCTGATAATTCCCTCAGTACCCCTTTCCTGCTTTCTCTCCATACCCCTTGATCCCTTTAGCCGTAAGGGCCATATCTAACTCCCTCTTGAATATATCCAATGAACTGGCATCAACAACTCTCTGTGGAAGGGAATCCCACAGGTTAACAATGCTCTGAGTGAAGAAATTTCTCCTCAACTCAGTCCTAAATGGCTTACCCCTTATCCTAGGCCGCTGAAAGCACGGCCGCCAATGGTAGAGTGATTAAAATTGGGGATGCGCAAGAGGTCTTGGAGAGTTGAAGGGCCAGAGGAGGTTACAGAGATAGGGAGGGGTGAGGCCATGGAGGGATTTGAAAACAAGGATGAATTTTTAGTTCTTCCTGTTGACAAGCTTCTCGTTTTGTGCAAAAATGTTGTTCTCGGTCGTCTGAAAAACGATCAATTTTCTTTCAGACGCTTGTGACATTTTGGTGTCTCACTGGTAACTGAAGACAAAATCCACCAGTGAAGTTTGGTTTGGTTCCATTTCCTTCATTGATTCTATCACTCAGTGGGGTGAGGAGATTTTGAGCTCTGTACAGCAGTGATACTCACTGCTTGGTTTTGCTGCTAATGTGTTTCCCATTGCACAGAGCCAGACACATGACAAAGTGCTGTCATTCTGTGGATGTGAGTGTGTTGCATGAAGCATCCCACACTTGCAGGGAGGAAAAAAGTGCCAGTTCAGAAATAATTTACAGTGGGAGATGATTTTATCTGTGCCCTGTTTGTAGTGAAGTCGGAAAGGCAGCTATAAAATAAATGTGTTTATGATTTTCCTACAAACAACCGCAGGAAATTGTCCCTCACATATAAATGATCGATATACGCCATATGTATGATGAACCTGTAATAGACTTTCAATTTGTAGCAAAGGGTTGAGCAGGCTAGACTTTCACAACAGCTTGACATTATAGTATATTGGTTCAATCGAGGATATCCTCAGAGGATGCAGCAGGATTGTTTTCCAAGGCTTTCAGAACATCTTGCCAATTCCAAGCCACAGTAACCAGAGCTTCTCAAGACTGCAGCGCTCTTGGCAGGGGAGTCATTTGCCCTTTTTACATTCTTGGAGGTAGCATGCATTACAAGTAACACATGGCTGAGCAGCCAAGCAGATTGCACCGGCAGGAAAGCTGCTGAAGTACCCCAGAAACACCCTTTTTAGGCACCAGTGCCATTTATGGGGATAGGGCGGGAAAGAGGTAGAAGATCAGCCATGATCTTATTGAATGGCGGAGCATGCTTGAAGGGCCTAGTGGCCTACCCCTGCTCCTATTTCTTAAAGCAGAATAACTGTCTGAAATGCATGTATATATGATACAGCAAAGACCACCAAAACCATTTCCCTCTCTACTCAGGGGAGAGCAGCAGCAGCCGTGGGTGGCTCTGCTGATCAGGAGGGCAGGAAAAAGAGTGGGAGAGCGATAGTGATAGGGGATTCGATTGTAAGGGGAATAGATAGGCGTTTCTGCGGCCACAACCGAGACTCCAGGATGGTATGTTGCCTCCCTGGTGCAAGGGTCAAGGATGTCTCGCAGCGGCTGCAGGACATTTTGAAGGGAGAGGGTGAACAGCCAGTTGTCGTGGTGCATATAGGTACCAATGATATCGGTAAAAAAACGGGATGAGGTCCTACAAGATGAATTTAGGGAGCTAGGAGCTAAATTAAAAAATAGGACCTCAAAAGGTAGTAATCTCAGGATTGCTACCAGTGCCACATGCTTGTCAGAGTAGGAATCGCAGGATAGCTCAGATGAATACGTGGCTTGAGGAGTGGTGCAGAAGGGAGGGATTCACATTCCTGGGACATTGGAACCGGTTCTGGGGGAGGTGGGACCAGTACAAACTGGACGGTCTGCACCTGGGCAGGACCAGAACCAATGTCCTGGGGGAGTGTTTGCTAGTGCTGTTGAGGAGGGATTAAACTAATATGGCAGGAGCATGGGAACCGATGCAGGGAGACAGAGGGAAGTAGAATGGGGATAGAAGCAAAAGATAGAAAGAAGAAAATTAAAAGTGTAAGGCAGAGAAACCCAAGGCAAAAAGCAAAAAGGGCCACATTACAGCTGAATTCTAAAGGGTCACAATGTGTTAAAAAGACAAACCTGAAGGCTCCGTGCCTCAATGCAAGGAGTATTTGTAATTAGGAGGATGAATTAACTGTGCAGATAGCAGTTAACGGATATGATGCAATTGGCATCACGGAGACATGTCTCCAGGGTGACCAAGGCTGGGAACTCAACATCCAGGCATATTCAACATTCAGGAAGGATAGACAGAAAGGAAAAGGAGGTGGGGTAGCATTGCTGTTGAAAGAGGAAAGAATCGCAATAGTAAGGAACGACATTAGCTTGGATGATGTGGAATCGGTATGGGTGGAGCTACGGAATAGCAAAGGGCAGAAAACGCTAGTGGGAGTTGTGTACAGACAACCAAACAGTAGTAGTGAGGTTGGGGACAGCATCAAACAAGAAATTAGGGATGCGTGCAATAAAGGTACAGCAGTTATCATGGGCGACTTTAATCTACATATTGATTGGGCTAACTAAACTGGTAATAATGCGATGGAGGAGGATTTCCTGGAGTGTATTAGGGATGGTTTTCTCGACCAATATGTCAAGGAACCAACTAGAGGGCTGGCCATTCTAGACTGGATGATGTGTAATGAGAAAGGACTAATTAGCAATCATGTTGTGTGAGGCCTCTTGGGGAAGAGTGACCATAATATGGTAGAATTCTTTATTAAGATGGAGAGTGACACAGTTAATTCAGAGACTCGGGTCCTGAACTGAAGGAAAGGTAACTTCGATGGTATAAGATGTGAATTGGCTAGAATAGACTGGCGAATGATACTTAAAGGGTTGATGGTGGATAGGCAATGGCATACATTTAAAGATCACATGGATGAACTTCAACAATTGTACATCCCTGTCTGGAATAAAAATAAAACGGGGAAGGTAGCTCAACCGTGGCTAACAAGAGAAATTAAGGATAGTGTTAAATCCAAGGAAGAGGCATATAAATTGTCCAGAAAAAGCAGCAAACCTGAGGACTGGGAGAATGTTATAATTCAGCAGAGGAGGACAAAGGGTTTAATTAGGAAGGGGAAAATGGAGTATGAGAGAAAGCTTGCTGGGAACATAAAAAATAACTGCAAAAGCTTCTATAGATATGTGAAGAGAAAAAGATTAGCGAAGACAAACGTCGTTCCCGTGCAGTCAGATTCAGGTGAATTTATAATGGGGAACAAACAAATGGCAGACCAGTTGAACAAATACTTTGATTCTGTCTTCAAGAAGGAAGATACAAATAACTTTCCGGAAATACTAGGGGACCTAGGGTTTAGTGAGAAGGAGGAACTGAAGGAAATCCTTATTGGACGGGAAATTGTGTTAGGGAAATTGATGGGATTGAAGGCCGATAAATCCCCAGGGCCTGATAGGCTGCATCCCAGAGTACTTAAGGAAGTGGCCCGAGAAATAGTGGATGCATTGGTGATCATTTTCCAACAGTCTATTGACTCTAGATCAGTCCCTATGGACTGACGGGTAGCTAATGTAAAACCACTTTTTAAGAAAGGAGGGAGAGAGAAAATGGGTAATTATAGACCGGTTAGCCTGATATCAGTTGTGGGGAAAATGTTGGAATCAATTATTAAAGATGAAATAGCAGCACATTTGGAAAGCAATGACAGGATCGGTCCAAGTCAGCATGGATTTATGAAAGGGAAATCATGCTTGACAAATCTTCTCGAATTTTTTGAGGATGTAACTAGTAGAGTTACATCCTCAAGGGAGAACCAGTGGATGTGGTGTATTTGGACTTTCAAAAGGCTTTTGACAAGGTCCCACACAAGAGATTAGTGTGCAAAATTAAAGCACATGGTATTGGGGGTAATGTACTGACGTGAATAGAGAACTGGTTGACAGACAGGAAGCAGAGAGTCAGGATAAACGGGTCCTTTTCAGAATGGCAGGCAGTGACTAGTGGGGTGCCACAGGGCTCAGTGCTGGGACCCCAGTTCTTTACAATATACATTAACGATTCAGATGAAGGAATTGAGTATAATATCTCCAAGTTTGCAGATGATACTAAGCTGGGTGGCAGTGTGAGCTGTGAGGAGGGTGCTAAGAGGCTACAGGGTGATTTGGACAGGTTAGATGAGTGGGCAAATGCATGGCAGATGCAGTATAATATGGATAAATGTGAGGTTATCCACTTTGGTGGCAAAAACATGAAGGCAGAATATTATCTGAATGGCGGAAGATTAGGAAAAGGGGAGGTGCAACGAGACCTGGGTGTCATGGTACATCAGTCACTGAAAGTTGGCATCCAGGTACAGCAAGTGGTGAAGAAGGAAAATGGTATGTTAGCCTTCCAAACTAGGGGATTTGAATATAGGAGCAGGGAGGTCTTACTGCAGTTGTACAGGGCCTTTGTGAGGCCTCACCTGGAATATTGTATTCAGTTTTGGTCTCCTAATCTGAGGAAGGAGTTCTTGCTATTGAGGGAGTGCAGCGAAGGTTCACCAGACTGATTCCCGGGATGGTCAGACTGACATATGAGGAGACTGGATCGACTGGGCCTTTATTCACTGGAGTTTAGAAGGGTGAGAGGGGATTGTTGTGGAAAAATATTTCCGAGACTGTTTAATATATAAAGAGAGGTTTATTAAATCGGAGACAAAGCTTTGGGAGAAGTGTTAAAGACCCCTGTCTTTGAACCATCTTCTCAAATTGGTATCTGCAGTGAAGTTCTTTTATCTTACAAATTACGTCACTTTATAACACATGCTTTAGCACTACAAAGCTGTTACTATCGAAGGCTAAGCTTTTGATATTAACCATCCTGCATTGTGACAGGGCAGTATAAACAAGTGCAGGTCTTTTGGCACCGGTATAAACAAACATACACAGCACTTAACTCTCCAGTGTTCATTATCTCACTTTCCTACCTCTATAACTCAAGGCCAGCATACCTTGAAGTCTAACTGTTTTTTTATATAAACATAATGCATCAGTATTGTCCCTTACAAAATTCATTAAAGGGGTAAATAAAACAAATGTTTAGTCCCGTATACTAGTCAAGTAGATGTCCAAAAATCCGCTCCAACAATATTCCCCCTTTTGGTCCTGGAGGATGTTCACGAAATCCAGATGACCACAATGATAGTAGCATGATGTCATATATTCATCCTTTGGGGTATGTTACTTCCCTGATGTTCCATATGTCCACCTTGCCTGTAGCTCTAGGCTACCCTTCAAAGATAGTGGTTGGTGTCATCGTCGTCTGTTTCTTCATCCATGGTGGTTTCAGGTATTTCCATCAGTGTGGGCCGTCCATCTATTCTGTTTATCAGAGCCTTCTTGTCGGTTACGGGAAGGGGCATATGGATATTGAGGCTCCCGTGTCCACTAGCATCTCACACTGTCGGCCCCCTACTAGTACAGACACATATATCCTTCCCTCCTTTTTACTTTGTACAGGGGCCGCCGGACATCACAGGGTGGCTTTGTACGCCTGCCACTTCTGGTATTCCTGTTCTGACAGGGTCCTTGCCTTATTAGGATAGCCAATTTTACCATAGCATGTCGCTTCCAGGTGCCCTTTCTTACCACAATACGTACATTGCTTTTCACTGCCTTTCCCTTTGCATTCCCTGGCAAAATGGCCCGGTTTTCCACAATTATGGCAAGTCCCCCTTTAACCCTCCTCCTGTTCCCGTGGCAGAGACCTTTTCCTGCTTTATCTTTTTCTTTTCTAAACTGCTAAAGCTTACTGTTTTAGCCTTTTTCAAAAGTCCCTTTTACACCTTCACAGATAGCTCACCACTCGCCCAGGAGTTTGACCTGATCCCTGAAGGTATTTCTAAATTTAAAACTCTTTTTTTTAAACTGAGCTAGAAGCTTTCGTGTCAAGGTTTTACACAAAGGAAAATGGGAGCGTTTTAAAAGGCATTCTTTATCTCATTCCTGGATTAAATTTATGTCTTTCAACCCAATTGCATGTTTTCTTTCGACAAGTAAGTGAGCGTGTCAAATTCTTTTTTTTTTTACTATCGGGACCATGTATTTTTATCTTTTACTCAACAAACCTATCCTTTGTGCATTTCCAAGCTCCGTAACTTATCATCCGAATATATCCACACCTTCGTTTCTAACTTAAAATGTAATACCATAAGGTTCACAGTTTCTTAAACTTCCCACATACAGGACAACACTACGAAGGGTTAAAAAAAAAACATTTCACTCTGTTTGGAAAGAGTGGGTGGAGCTAAAACAGGCAGGCAACTCCACACCTTCTTAAAACAGGCTTTCATTCATTCCACAGTCAAAATTACTCGAGTACTCTCTTCATTCAAAATAGACACTCACAAAAGTCTCTCTTCATTCAACAAAGCTTATGTCTGGATCCATGTCACTTAAGATAGTCATTATCAGCTTTTTTATGGCATTACGTAATTACGCAAGCTACAATTAATGATAGGAATTAATTAATGACCCGGACATTCCCTTCCTTACCTTCCATGTTTGCCAGTCTCGGATGTTTCCCTTTGTTTCTGTAATACTCACGGCCACGACTACTCTGTGGAGACCCTTTGTCTTCGCAACAAAGCTAGCATGTTTCCTTACCACTGGAGTTTTCGGCTCTAGGTTGGATTGATCAGTTCCCTTCCGCATTGACCTTATTTACTAAAGGGACAACTCAAACTGGTTAGTCAGCCTCTTCCTGCTATCTGTTTACTCGTATCTTATACACTATCCCATCGTGCCCGTACACCTCTCTTTTCAGTCTCTAACACCAGATTCCAGATACTGTCTTAAGTGATCACGTCTGATCAGACAGTATCCTGTCGTGACGCCATTTTGTTGTGGAAAAATATTTCCGAGACTGTATAATATCTAAAGAGAGGTTTATTAAATCGGAGACAAAGCTTTGGGAGAAGTGTTAAAGAATCCTGTCTTTGAACCATCTTCTCAAATTGGTATCTGCAGTGAAGTTCTTTTATCTTACAAATTACGTCACTTTACAACACATGCTTTAGCACTACAAAGCTGTTACTATCGAAGGCCAAGCTTTTGATATTAACCATCCTGCATTGTGACAGGGCAGTATAAACAAGTGCAGGTCTTTTGGCACCGGTATAAACAAACATACCCAGCACTTAACTCTCCAGTGTTCATTATCTCACTTTCCTATCTCTATAACTCAAGGCCAGCATACCTTGAAGTCTAACTGTTTTTTTATATAAACATAATGCATCAGTATTGTCCCTTACAAAATTCATTAAAGGGGTAAATAAAACAAATGTTTGGTCCCGTATACTAGTCCAGTATATGTCCAAAAATCCGCTCCAACAGGGGTCTAATAGAAACATATAAAATTCTGACAGTACTGGATGGGTTAGATGCAGGAAGAACGTTCCCGATGTTGGGGGAGTCCAGAACCAGGGAATATAGTCTAAGGATAAGGGGTAAGCCATTTAGGACTAAGATGAGGAGAAACTTCTTCACCCAGAGAGTTGTGAACCTGTGGAATTCCCTACCGCAGAGAGTTGTTGATGACAGTTCATTGGATGTATTCAAGGGGGAGTTAGATATGGACCTTATGGCTAAAGGGATCAAGGGATATGGAGAGAAAGCAGGAAAGGGGTACTGAGGTGAATGATCAGCCATGATCTTATTGAATGGCGGTGCAGGCTCGAAGGGCCGAATGGCCTATTCCTGCACCTATTTTCTATGTTTCTGTGTCTCATATGGCTACAGCCAGTTCCTGATCTCCCCCACCAACCATGGACAGTACAGGTCAGAGGGGGGTGGGGAGCAGGGCGGGGGGAGGGACAGCGGGCGTGGGGGGGGCGAGGAGGCGGGGAGGGACACGGGGAGGTGGGAGAGGGTCGGAGGGTGAAGTGGATGGGGTGGGGGGGCGGGAGGGGGGTTGGGGGAAGGGGGCGGGGCGGAAGGGGGAAGGGGGAGGGGGGCATTTCCAGTGATAATTAAAGCGATCCTCAGTTGCAGTCAGGCAAAGCGTTGGGAGACATTTTAATGGAAGTCTCTTTTGGGTTTAGCTCCTTAAAGGTTGTCACATTTAACGTATTTTGTGCCATCGGTGCTGCAGTCATGTTGCCTGCTGCTCTAAGGTCGTGTTTCTCTTTATTTCTGATGCTAATACCCCTCCCCTTTAAGGTATTGCTGGAGGTCCTTCACATTCAGCCGCCCGGCCCAATTTATCGACTCCAGATTGGTGAGCAGACTATCGATGAATGCACTTCATCCTGGCAACTTGCCAGACCACATGATAATTAGGACCCGCCTAACATTGATTGGGTCCGAGGCTGACTCCTCTGCGTCGGCCCCGCCCACCATCGCCCAAATAATGCTCAAAACAAATATCGCTGCCCCCCGCCTCCCCAATCCCCGAGAATGTGCCACACTTGTTTATTCCCAGGTGCAATTTTCGGACTGAACTAAAGTTAGCACCCACTGTAATAATGGTAACTAATAAAATAACAACATCTTAACAGATGATTAGTGTGTGAGCTAGCTTTAATGCCCTGTTGTCACTCATCTAGGCTGACCATTACTCGGCTTCATGGCAGCAATTGTCAGGTCTGTCGTTTGCTTATCATTTTGTTTCCAATTTTTAACCCTCAAGAGATTCAATGGTGTCATGTATCTCACATTACTGTATATAACTGTATCTTACCATGCTATTCATTACTGTAATTGGATATGACCTGTAACAATAAGCATACCTTACCACCAGGGGTGCACTTGCAGGAGACACTCCATACCTGTCCCACTGAGGTATATAAAGGGAGGTCTCGGGCAAGTGCAGCACTGGAGAGCTGGAATTAAAGGTGCAGGTCCTGAGTGACCTTGACTTCAGCATGTGTCTCGTGTAAGTCAGTACATTAGAGTCAGGACTTAACAGTGGCGACGAGTTACGGGATCACAGAATCCACAGAATGGCTACCAACAGCTCAGATGAGGAATACAATGCTGGAGACAATTGGGATGACTTTATAGAAAGGCTCCAGCAAAGCTTTGTGACCAAAGACTGGCTGGGCGATGATAAGGCAGACAAGAGAAGAGCCCATCTCTTGACCAACTGTGGCTCGAAAACATACGCTTTAATGAAAGACCTGCTGGCACCCGAGAAACCAGCAAACAAGTCATTTGAGGAGTTGAGCACACTGGTGAGACACCACCTGAAGCCAGCGAGCAGCCTACACATGGCCAGACACAGGTTCTACAACTACAGATGCTGTGTGGGCCAAAGCATACCCGACTTCATGGCGGAACTTCGGAGGCTGGCTAGTTCATGTGAGTTCCCCGATGAACTAAGGAGAGAAGTACTGAGAGACTGTTTTATTGAAGGAATAGGCCACGCAGGCATATTCCGAAAGCTTATAGAGACTAAGAACTTGACTCGAAAGGCAGCAGCACTGTTCGCACAGACGTTCTTGGCAGGCGAAGAAGAAACGAAGCTGATCTATACTTCGGGTACGACAACCAACGAGGCATCGGAAAAAGGGGTTCACATTGTGAAACAAACCGCTACCCCCACACACAGACAAAGGCAGGAGAGCAGGCCTTCAACAGCAGACAGTGGCGCCAGAAGTCATCAAAATCAAGGGCCACATGAACGGCCGATCACACCTCATCAACCCACAATGCGAGCAATCAACAACAGATTGAGAGAAGCTCAAGGGAAATCAGCCAGACGCAGCTCATCCTTCGGAAACAATGGAAACGGTCTGTGTTGGAGATGTGGGGGAAGGCACTCAACCAGGGTGTGTCGATTTCAGCATGCCGTTTGCAGAAACTGCAACTACATAGGGCATCTGGCTCGCATGTGCAGAAAAACAGCAGCTCGGCTGGTATACGAATCGGAAGGGTCGGAAAGCGGACCAGAAGGTGGTTGGAACAGTGCACGGGACGCCGAGGTACAGCGGGTTAACACGATCAATGTCCACTGTTCTTACACCAAGACACCTCCAATTATGATGAGGGTTCTACTCAACAGGATACCCATCAACATGGAACTGGACACGGGGGCCAGTCAATCCCTCATGAGCGCTCAACAATTTGAACAGCTGTGGCCGCACAAAAGCAACAGACCAAAACTCACAAAGATCGACACCAAACTAAGGACCTATACTAAAGAAATCGCCCCAGTCCTTGGCAGCGCCATGCTCTCAGTCACACACAAAGGGATGGTGAACCGACTTTCCCTGTGGATTGTCCCCGGGGATCTCCCAGCCCTGTTGGGGAGAAGCTGGCTTGCAGAACTTAATTGGAAATGGGATGATGTTCACGCCATGTCGTCAGAGGAACGGACCTCCTGCTCAACAGTTCTAAGCCGTTTTGAACATCTCTTTCAGCCAGGTGTGGGTACCTTCAAAGGGGCTAAAGTTAGAATCTACATCACACAGAATGCCAGACCGGTCCATCACAAGGCTAGAGCTGTGCCTTATGTGATGAGGGAAAAGATTGAAAACGAACTGAACCGGCTTCTGCGGGAAGGCATAATTTCTCCCATGGAATTCAGCGACAGGGCAAGCCCCATCGTCCCCGTCATGAAGCCAGATGGATCCGTGCGAATCTGTAGGGATTACAAGTCTACCATAAACAGAGTCTCCCTACAGGACCAATACCCGCTGCCCAGAGCGGAGGACCTATTTGCCACGTTGACTGGAGGAAAACTTTTTTCGAAACTTGACCTCACATCTGCCTATATGACGCAAGAACTGACCGAAGAGTCTAAGCTACTCACCACCATCAACACACATTGAGGCCTTTTTGTGTACAATCGATGCCCATTCGGCATCAGGTCGGCAGCTGCTATATTGCAGCGCAACATGGAGAGTCTGCTCAAGTCCATCCCGGGGACGGTTGTGTTTCAAGATGACATACTCATCACGGGCAGGGACACCGACTCTCATCTCCGCAATCTTGAGGAAGTACTAAGTCGATTGGATCGGGTAGGCCTAAGAGTTAAGAAATCCAAGTGTCTGTTTCTCGCGCCTGAGGTTGAATTTTTGGGCAGAAGGATTGCCGCTGATGGAATCCGCCCAACCGAATCCAAAACCGAAGCGATTCGCCTGGCACCCAGGTCCCGGAATGTCTCAGAACTGCGTGCCTTTCTCGGGCTACTCAATTACTTTGGGAACTTTATGCAGAACTTGAGCACGCTGCTGGAGCCTCTCCACGTGCTGCTCAGAAAGGAGTGCGATTGGTTTTGGGGGGATGCCCAAGAACGTGCCTTCAATAAGGCACGCAACCTTCTATGTTCCAAGAGTGTTTTAGCCTTTTTTGACCCAGGTAAAAAGTTAGTCCTTACGTGTGAAGCGTCAGCGTACGGGGTCGGGTGTGTTTTACAGCACGTCAATGATGCGGGTAAATTACAACCCGTTGCTTATGCCTCCAGGTCACTTTCGCGGGCGGAGCGCGGGTACGGTATGGTTGAGAAGGAGGCGCTCGCGTGCATGTACGGTGTCAAAAAGATGCACCAATACCTTTTCGGGACCAAGTTTGCATTAGAAACCGACCACAAACCCCTCATGTCCCTACTATCCGAGTGCAAGGCAATCAACGCCAATGCCTCGGCGCGCATTCAGTGGTGGACACTCATGCTGGTGGCTTACGACGACACGATAAGGCACAGACAACTGTGCCGATGCGCTTAGCAGGCTACCCCTGGCGACCACAGAAGGGTCCGACGAACAGGACTGTGAGATGGTCATGGCAATCAATGCCTTTGAATCCACAGGTTCGCCCATGACGGCTCGCCAAATCAGAGCCTGGACGACCAGCGACCCCACATTATCTCTAGTTAAAAGATGTGTTTTAACCGGTGACTGGGCAGTGATTCGCGATGCCTGCCCAGAGGAGGTCAAACCCTTCCATAGGCGCATGCATTAACTCTCACTACAGGCAGACTGCCTGATGTGGGGCAGCCGAGTAGTTATCCCCTTACGAGGCAGGGAAGTGTTTGTCCGGGAGCTCCATCGGGAGCACCCGGGGATCGTCCTTATGAAGGCCATAGCCAGATCTCATGTCTGGTGGCCTGGCATTGACGCAGACTTGGAGCTCTGCGTCCGTCGGTGCACCATTTGTGCCCAACTCAGTAATGCCCCCTGGCCCACCAAACCATGGTCGCAGGTGCATGTAGACTATGCAAGCCCATTCATGGACAAAATGTTCCTTGTAGTCGTTGATGCATTTTCAAAATGGATCGAGTGCACCATTTTAAACTCGAGCACCACCTCCACCACTGTGGAGAGCCTTAGAACCATGTTTGCAACGCACGGCATTCCTGACATATTGGTCAGTGATAATTGTCCGTGCTTCACCAGCGCAGAATTTCATGATTTTATAGTTGACCACGGTATTAATCACATTAAGACGGCACCTTTCAAGCCGGCCTCCAATGGCCAGGTGGAGCGAGCTGTGCAGATCATTAAACAAGGCATGCTCAGAATCCAAGGTCCCACGCTGCAGAGCCGCCTGTCATGACTGCTGCTGGCATACAGATCTCGTCCGCATTCGTTGACTGGGGTTCCCCCCGAGCAACTATTGATGAAACGAACCTTAAAGACCAGGCTCTCGTTAATCCTCCCAAACATGCATGAAATTGTTGAGGCTAAGCGTCAAAAGCTAACTGAATACCATGACCAAAATTCGAAGGGGAGGTGGACTGAGATAGGGGACATAGTGTTTGTGCTAAACTATGGCTGGGGTCCCAAATGGCTTGCAGGGACGGTAACAGACAAAGAGGGAAACAGGCTACTGGTTGTACAAATGGACAATGGCCAAACCTGCCGGAGGCATGTAGACCAAGTAAAAAGTAGATTCACTGATAAGGGAATTAAGGGTTATGGGGAGCGGGCGGGTAAGTGGAGCTGAGTCCACGGCCAGATCAGCCATGATCTTGTTGAATGACGGAGCAGCCTCGAGGGGCTAGATGGCCTACTCCTGTTCCTAATTCTTATGTTCTTATGTTCTTATAACACTGAAGAACCAGAGGCAGACTACAATGTGGAACTCACACCACACCTGGTGGACAGACAGGTGGAACAACCTGAGGAAAGGGCAGTCTCAACAGACAGCCCAGGCGAGATACCAGCAATCACACCGAACGAAACACAGGCACCAAGGCAAACAACTGAACCACAACTAAGACACTCCACGCGAGAGCGCAGACCATCTGAGAGACTGAATCTATAAAGGTAATATATTGGGGGAGGGTGATGTCATGTATCTCACATTACTGTATATAACTATACATGACTGTAACTGGATATGACCTGTAACAATAAGCATACCTTACCACCAGGGATGCACTTGCAGGAGACACTCCATACCTGTCCCACTGAGATACATAAAGGGAGCTCTCAGTCAAGTGCAGCACTGGAGAGCTGGAATTAAAGGTGCAGGTCCTGAGTGACCTTGACTTAGGCATGTGTCTCGTATAAGTCAGTACATTAGAGTCAGGACTTAACAAATGGCTTACCACGTGTGCAGGGTGGTTTATGTCAATTGGAGTCAAATCAGTACTAGTTGTAGTCTTAGGATAAGGGGTCGGCCATGTAGGACTAAGATCAGGAGAAATGTCTTCACTCAGAGGGTGGTGAATCTTTGGAATTCTCTGCCCCAGAGGGCTGTGGATGCTCAGTCATTGAGTATATTCAAGACAGAGATCGATAGATTTTTGGATATTAAGGGAAGCAAGGGATATGGAGATCGGGCAGGAAAGTGGAATTGAGGTCGAAGATCAGCCATGACCTTATTGACTGGCAGAGCAGGCTCTCAGGGCTGAATGGCCGACACCTGCTCCTATTTCTTATGTTCTTAATTGACCTGCCCTTGACTTCCCGATTATAATGGTGCTACGAGTAACACAGATTGACTCCCAAATGACTCCACCCAATGCCCACACACATATTTTGCGAAAGAACCACCTCATCCCTCAAAATGCCTGCTATCTTGTTCTCAGCAGAGCAAGATTCCAACTATGTTGACTCCCTTCAAACAGAGGCAAGGTTAAGGGGTGAAGTTGCCCTGTGCCCCGATTGGGGTGGTAACCAGCCGGGGCGAGACTTTTTGTGCCCTGCGCAGAAGTCCCTCTTCCTCCACTGAGTTTGGCTTTCCGCCCCTCAACGGAAGCAGAGCGCAATCTCGCATGCTCCACATTCTTTGGGCGGTAACTGTGGCTGACGCACTTTAACAACTCTTGCCTTCGCTTAAAGGGGAGGGCCACTGAGCACTCTGCAAGGCCTCCCATGGCCTCCACTAGGCCACCAGGGCAGCGTGGGACCGGGCCTGCCCCCCCGCCACCCAAAACAGAGTGCCGGGCTGCACAAGGTCGGCCCGGATCACGCTAGGGCCGCCATGGTAGAGCCGACCTGCGAGTCGGCAATCAAAAAAAGATGGCGGCCCTTCCCTTTACTGAGTGCCCCGAGGGCGGATATGGTCATCGCCGGTTGTGTGGCGGTAACCATGGGGAGCGACGCCCATGGCAACGCCTCCACAAACTTCAAGCCAATTCCCCGGGAGATGGTAGCACCCCCCTCCTCTGGGCAAAAAGTCTCCTCTGCCCCATTAGTGCCCCCCAATGGCGCTAACAGGGGTTTAAAAGGGGCAATTTTGCTTCCTAAATCTTTCCATTAAAAAAAGTCCTTCAGTTTACAATTACATGACCGGTGTGTACCTTAAGGTTTGCTACCAGCAGTGAACTTATTCCAGCTGTTAAAATGCCAAACACCAATTAATGCAATTATCATATATAAATTCATATCTTACTAACTGGAATATAACTGTGGCAGAGATCCTGGGGTAGAAATTTACCTCCGCCCCAAATGGGGCACACCTTCCCTTTTTTTGTACTTTTTCGCTTGGAAGTTTTTTTTGTTCGGGACGGATGTACATAAGAACATAAGAAATAGGAACAGGAGTAGGCCATATGGCTCCTCGAGCCTGCTCCGCCATTCAATACGATCATGGCTGATCCGATCATGGACTCAGCTCCACTTCCCTGCCTGCTCCCTATAACCCCTTATCGGTTAAGAAACTGTCTATTTCTGTCTTAAATTTATTCAATGTCCCAGCTTCCACAGCTCTCTGAGGCAGTGAATTCCACAGATTTACAACCCTCTGAGAGAAGAAATTTCTCCTCATCTCAGTTTTAAATGAGAGGCCCCTTATTCTAAGATCGTGCCCTCTAGTTCTAGTCTCCCCCATCAGTGGAAACATCCTCTCTGCATCCACCTTGTCAAGCCCCCTCATAATCTTATACGTTTCGATAAGATCACCTCTCATTCTTCTGAATTCCACTGAGTAGAGGCCCAATCTACTCAACCTATCTTCATAAGTCAACCCCCTCATCTCCGGAATCAACCTGGTGAACCTTCTCTGAACTGCCTCCAAAGCAAGAATATCCTTTCGTAAATGTGGAAACCAAAATTGCACGCAGTATTCCAGGTGTGGCCTCACCAATATCCTGTACAGCTGCAGCAAGACTTCCCTGCTTTTATACTCCATCCCCTTTGCAATAAAGGCTAAGATTCCATTGGCTTTTCTGATCACTTGCTGTATATGAATGCATTTTGGAGCATGGGCAGGAATATCAGCAGGGCCTAGGTACAGGGGCGTGGGGGAGATGAGCGGTGAGAGTTTGTGGCAAGATGCGATGAACGTTTGTGGCGGAGGAGCGGTGAGAGATTGTGGCAGAGGAGCGGTGAGAGATTGTGGCGGAGGTGCAGCAAATGAGGGTACGGGGCCCAGAAGAGCCGAGGGCCCAAGGGCAGCACGGGCCAGCCCACACTGCGATATGTGTGCACACTAGATCCGTGCAGCAGAACAGATCTCCAGTCATCTTGGTTAATCCTTGCCACTGGATAAAGGCCTAGTTCTGTCAAGCCCGTGTGGTGACTGGTGTGCAAACGTTAAAAAAAATCAACACATAGGCATCTTCCAGCCCCTCAACTGGAGTTCAGGCCTGGAACATCAGGCCCTTCATTGAAACATCTGTGAACTCATGGAAGCAAGTTATCCTCGTTCGAGGGAGCGCTTATGATGGTGATGTACCTGTATACTAACCGTTTGTGTTTCATGCAGAAGTACGCCCAGGTCCCGCTGTACTGTGGCACTTTGCAATTTTTCTCCATTTAAATAATGGCTTGCTCTTTGATTTTTTTTCTGCCAAAGTGCATGACCTCACACTTTCCAACATTATATTCCATCTGTAATCACGGCTGTAATCAGGGGTCACAGTCTAAGACTAAGGGGTAAGCCATTTAGGACTGAGATGAGGAGAAACTTCTTCACTCAGATAGTTGTTAACTTGTGGAATTCTCTACCACAAAAAGTTGTTGATGCCAGTTTGTTGGATATATTCAAGAGGGAGTCAGAAAAGGCCCTTACGGCTAAAGGGATCAAGGGGTATGGAGAGAAAGCAGGAGCGGGGTACTGAAGTGAATGATCAGCCATGATCATATTGAATGGTGGTGCAGGCTCGAAGGGCTGAATGGCCTGCTCCTATTTTCTATGTTTCTATGTTAATCTAAAGTACTGTCATACAAATACGCAAATAGCTAATAAACCTTTGATGATGCTTTTCCCTGTGTGTGCGACAGTGTGTGGAGCCTCGCCGATGCAGGTTAAGCAGATGGTGGCTCCATCCATTTCTGTTCATGTGTCTGGAAAGTGCAGCCAAGGTTTTTCTTTAAGGTGAGAAAATTGCTGGAAGCGTCTCTAGATGTGCTCCGCTGGTCTATAACTACCTCATTTGTCTTTACTGACTGGGTTACGTGTCTTCACAGGCGTGGCCCCGTTTCGATTTCATTTTAAGTGATGCGAGCTGTTCCATTTCATTCACTGATGAAACCTTGTTGAAAGCGAGAGGAAGAGCGGCCACAAACCCCAGCATTCACCGGGAGACACAATATCAAGGTCCTGTCGAGTGTGTCGCAAGTCACGAGGACCCGCGCAGTCTATAAACAGATCTACATCATGCTCAGACAGCTGGAGCACTTTCATTTAATAATAAAAAAGGTTGATGTCAATTTAATCTAACCCTCATTCCTTGTAAGAGCAGAGATTTAAAAATAAAATGAACTCCTCTTCAGCGTGTTTCTGTTCATTTTCTATTAACAGATGGATTTCCTATTTTAATACCGCTGGTCCTGTCTGCTTCCTGGTCAGATAGAGCACGGCCGACAGATGGTAGCTGGGCAACAATCCGTTAGTGCCCGGTTTAGGGCACCATGGCAACGATGTAGCCGCAGCGCGCCCCCGAACCGGAAGGCCCAAGCCTTCGGGCCTCATTACTATTAATTGGGAGAGTTGCCTGCATCTGTCGCGCCTGCCGTTTGAAGAAATTAATTTTAGGCCCGCTCACCTGTCCGGCAGCAGCCCGGGGTCAAGTCCTGATGACATCCATCCAGCGACCGCATAAGCATCCCGATCGGAGTACGCCGGGATCCTGCTCTGCGACAGCGAATATTGCCGATTTGGGCTAAAACAGGCGTGAGTTCCCTCATTTCTAGATGTTAGGATTCGTAGAGGGATGTGATCAGGGTCCAGAAGAGGCGAGGGCCCAGGGGCAGCACGGAACTGCCCACACTGCGATATATGTGCGCACTAGGTCCGTGCAGCAAAGCAGGTCTCCATTGGTCTTGGTTAACCCTTGCCCCTGGACCATGACCTAGCTCTGTCAACCCCGTGTGGTGGCTGGTGTACAACAGCCACGACACATTAAAAAAATCCATGCCCAGGCATCTCCCACCCTTCAGGATGTAGTTCAGGATCTGGAATATTAGGTCCTTCATTGAAACACTTGTGAACTCATCCCTTTTCGGTGTGGAAGCAAGTCATCCTCACTTCAAGGGACTGTCTATGATGATGATGATGATATGTTAGGGGCCTAATGCCTGTTTTAGCCGTCCTCCAGGGATGCTTGAAAAATTACCCGACCAATATTGGGGAAGCCACCTTTTAGGTGTAAATTCTGCCCAGAACGTTCCGAAATTGCCCCTCAGTGCAGGCACGATGGGCCGAATGGCCTCCTTCTGTGCCCTATCAATCTATTATTCTAATGAGGTCCAATTTCCAGCCCGTAGTCTGCCCAGTTGCCTGTTCACAACACCACCGCCCCAGTGAGGCTGCGTGACTAATCCACGGCCCCTACCTCAACTCAATTTATAAAGCAACACTTTAATGTATGTTTGTGCTACTAGGCTGTAATGACGGAACCACAATATCAGCAATTCCACCAACAACAAAGCTAGAATAAGATGCTCAGTTAGTTCTTCTTCTTTCGTATGGTGGTAGCAAAGCAAATCAAATGTCAATATCTAAGTCAGATATCCAGGCCAAAGCTCCTGGTGTAACAGCGTGGATATTCTGTAGGCTGCCTGTGAATTCCCTCGGAGGGCAGTGCTCGATGATGTGCTCCAGGGTCTGATTAGGAGCTCCACAGTTGCATGATGGGGATGCTTTAATCTTCCACCAATGGAGAAGGTGGCAGAATCAACCATGGCCGGTTCTCAGGCGGTTGATGGTTGTCCACTGTTTGCGAGGAAGGTTTGATCATTCAGGTTGTACTGTGGGCTCCTCGATAAGGAATCCATTCCGTATGTCACAGTTCTTCCAAGCATTTCGCCATCGGTCATCGAGGCTGAGGGGAGATCGCCGAAGGGCTTTGGCGATGGTCCAAAATAGCCTTTGAGATTTGATGCTCAGCTTGTATTGTTTGAGGGTGGTGAGGAAGCAAACGCTGACATCCTGAAAGAGGGAACCACGTTTTGCTGGAGCTGGAACTCAGCACTTTCACTACACAAGAGCAGACTGCAGCAGACGAGTGACGGCTTGAGAACCCCGATCTATTTGCTCCATCAATCTGTCCAATATGGGCTCCTGCTTCTCCGAGGTCTGCATGGCAACTGTTTGAGCTTCCATTGTTGTATATGCAGAGTATAGATGTACTCTCGGTATAGTTGCATAGGATGGAGACTTGTTTACCTGGTGTACAATCAATAAGGTTTACACTATATATATATATACATGCTGGCATCGGTAGAGGGTGCAACTGGTGGAGACTGGGGGGTTTCCTGCCCTGGTGGCAGGGCCCAGTATAAAAGGCTGCCCACCATGCTTGTGCCTCACTCTGGAGTTACGAATAAAGGACCAAGGTCACTACAGTTTGAGTACAACACATTGCGTCGTGGAGTCATTCATAAGTACATTACAGACATAACATCTATCATAGGCTGTGAACGTTGAATCTTGTTGCGAGGGCCCGGACGCAGAGTCCATGGAGGTGGTCACACTCGTCAAGGCAGACTGCAGGACGCTGATGTCCTTGGCCACTATCAGCCATGTGCTGAAACACCTTAGCAGCTGATACAACAGCTTCGGCCGTCCCTCATACCACCGGCCCGATTTTCAATTCCACAATGAAAATGTGAACCAGGCTGTTCCATAATGGGCAGGTGATCCACTCCAATGGCTCAAGGCCAAATCTCACACTTTCCATTCCCAATGCACGGGATTTCCTGATTCGTGCTCTCACCGGCTCAGGCTTTGCAGCAGAATGGAAAAGCAGAGAATGTACCTTTTATTCACTGAGACACCAAAGGAGCTCAGGATTACCAGCCTCGTAAATCCGTATTTAGTATGCGAGGTGAATTTCCGCAAAGGCTCTCTTGCTGGTCCCCCGAGCTTTAGAAGCTCAGGATTTCCAGGATTTCTGTGGCTCTCCCGCCGACACTACGGCCGATGACCAGGGAAGTCTGACGGAAATTTATAGGCAATCTCTAGGGGCGAGTGTGGTGGGGGTGTGTGAACCCATCGCTGCTGCCTCTTCAATCAGACTTCAGTGTTTGTTAACAAAAATAAAGTATTGAGCAGCACCAGGAGACAAACGGTTAAAGAACAGGGTCCATGTTCAGTGTGTATTCACTGCGGCGCTGCTCAAACTGCTGGCAATCTGAAAAGACATTTTTCTTCTTTATGTAATTCACTTCCAAATCCTAGTGATAACCACAAATAGGATGCGATAGCTTTATCTGGAGGGTACAGGGTTATTGATTGCAATGCATTGTTGGTGTGTATTGCATTAAAGCAGCAGTTCCACATTCAATTCGCTGCTATTATCGGAGTGGAACGTTTTCAAACTGAGCGTAGTTAGGTAAATGCACATATGGATCAAGTGTAAAATCGAGAGATTCTTCAGAGTATCATCACGACATCTGTCATAAATATGGGAAGCAGAATTTATCTTCCCCAGATTCGCCATACTAAGTAGTGCTGCTATTTGTAGCCATTTGTTATTTCCAAACAGTTACATAGAATTGCAAACAATGTACAACACAAAAACAGGCCGTTCGGTCCGGTTGGTCGATCCCGGTGTGTGTGCCCCACTCGAGCCTCCTCCCGTCTTTCCTCATCTAACCCTATCACCATATCCTTCTATTCCTTTCTCCCTCATGTGTTTATCCAGCTTCCCCTTAAATACATCAATACTATTCGCTTCAACCACTCTCTGTGGCAGCGAGTTCCACATTCTCACCACTCTCTGGGTAAAGAAGTTTCTCCTGAATTCCCCACTGGATTTATTGGTGACTGTCTTCTATTTATGACCCCTAGTTTTGGAATCCCCATAAGTGGAAACATCTTCTTTAAACCTACCCTCTCAAACCCCTTCATACTTTTAAAGACCTCAATTAGGTCACCCCTCAGCTCTTCTCCAGAAAAAAACAGCCCCTGCCTGTTCAGTCTTTGCTCATAGATATACTATAATAATGGTAGCATCAGTGTGCTGAAAATATCCTCCAAGTACAATTTAAATACCTGTGTCAGTGAGTCGCTAAACCCTACAGATTAGGAAAGTTACAGGTTTGCTCCCAGTCTGGGCTGAGTTAGCGAGTCACAGCTAGGGTGGGAGCTAAGACCAATACAACCTCTGAACCCCTGGATTAAGGAGGGACACTTTGCCAGAGTTCCTGTGGTTAATCTCTATCCACCAACAGCCACCAGGACATGGGCATTTTCGGGAATCTGATAGGGACAGGCTGAGGCTTGGCAGTGATAGGCCAACTATATTTTTTGTTTCATTAAATTGTCATCAAGTTGATCATATATTTTGCGTGCAAAGTAATTTTTGGTACATAGATGCTCGTTGCCAGTCGATAGAGTGAAATGTGAAAAGTATGTTTTGATAGGAAGAATAAGGAGCCCACATACTCATTGGAAAATAAGTGTAAATAAGGTAGAGCGAAAGAGGGATCTGGGGAAAAGACACACAGACTGCTCACTGTAAGTAGCAACACAGGTTCATAAGGTTCACACAGCAAGCCAAGCACTGGGGTTCATTTCTATGGGATAGAATTGAAAAGCAGAGAAGTCCTGTTAAACTGTACTGAACCTTGGATAGACCACACTTGGAGTACTGAGAACACTTGTGGTCTTCATATTATAAAAAGGAGATAGAGCCACTGGAGAAGGTGGAATTTTGTTTTACTAGAATTACACCAGAACGGAGAGGTTGCACCGATCAGGAAAGATTGAACAGGTTGGAGCTCTTTTCTCTGAGGGGTTACCTGATGGAGGTCTTTAAGATTATGAAAGGGTTTGATGGGTAGATGTAGAGAAGATGTTTCCACTTGCGGGAGAGACCAGAACTAGGGGCCATAAATATAAGTTACTTACTAATAAATCCAATGGGGAATTCAGGGGAAACTTCTTTACCCAGAGCGTGGTGAGAATGTGGAACTCGCTACCACAGGGAGTAGTTGAGGCGAATAGCAGAGATGCATTCAAGGGGAAGCTGGATAAACACATGTGGGAGAAAGAAATAGAAGGATATGATGATGGGATTAGATGAAGAGGAGAGGGAGGAGGCTCAAGTGGAGCATAAAGACTGGCATGGACCTGTTGGGCTGAATGGCCTGTTTCTGTGCCTTAAACACTTGTAATACTTTGTAACCTTGCCTCACTGAATGGAAAGACTGAAGGACGCTAAGGAATTGCTTCTACTAATTATGTATTATTAGAAAGACATCCTTAGAGCCTTTTAGTTTTTTCTATTTATTGTTCAATTTAATAATTGCAAGGGAAAATTCTTTAAAATTATTCAGAAAACCGTAATGCATCAAGCAACATTTTTCATTAAGTTTTATTGAAAGTGCCTATTTTTGTAGTTAATGAGAAAATGTATTTCTGTTAAAGTGAGTGCTTATTTGCCTGGCTCTCCACGCATATGTGTGCACAGACGCACACATATACCACCAGCCCCTCTCGATACAAAAAGCACTTTGTGTTTTTCCTCCGACTCGGGAGATCATAAACAGTAAGTGTTACTATGGAACTGTTTGACATCATGACCAAAAAAAAAAATGCATTGGGGTGGGAGAGTACATCATTCTACAACAACAAAACAGACTCTGTGCTCCATTCTAAATTTGTGAACGAATGCGTGACGCACAGCGATGGTTATCCAGGGGCTAAAAATTCGGTTGTGTAGCGTCCCCCGTGAGGGGTGCAACAGGGGCACTAGGGGGCGAGTGCCAGCGAGCAGCAACAGTAGCGACGCTCGCCAAATTTAGTTGGCCGGTACTGCCAGCGATAAAGGATATCACCCAGGAGCATTGCACTGGTGTGCAGCGACCCGGAAACAACCCGCAAACGACCCGAAAGCAGACTTCAGTTTGCCCGCCAGCATTAGCACCCCATGTTAACACAACCAGGTGAATCCTGGCAGTCACAGCTGTCCCGGGGCGCTAAGAGAAGGAATGACTCCAGAACGTGAGTTCCAGTGATTTTGTTGCACAGCCGTGTGATGCATGGGGAATGTTTTTTCGACTTTGGGCCTGACTTTTCTTTTATCACATAGGCCTCCCGAGGGGCGCTACGACGCCAGCTCTTTACCGACGGCTCTTCGGTACCGCTCCCGGCCTAGCTTCCAAAGGCTGGTGTGCAACTCTTCCTTTAATGCCGCATTCCACTCTCAGGACACAAAAATTGAATTTTGCTGGGTACGGTGCGAAACAACTTCCGACGCTAAGTTTAGTACCCGGACTATATTACCGCTATAAGAGGCATCCAACCAAAGTTCTAGCCCATAGAATCATAGAATCACAAAACAGTTACAGCACAGAAGGAGGCCATTCGGCCCGTCGAGCCCGTGCCGGCTCTCTGCAAGAGCACTTCAGCCAGTACCACTCCCCCGCCCTTTCCCCGGAGCTCTGTAATTTTTTTTCCTTCAGGTACTTATCCAATTCCCTTTTGAAAGCCACGATTGAGTCTGCCTCCACCACCCTCCCAGGCCGTGCATTCCAGATCCTAACCACTCGCTGTGTAAAAGGGTTTTTCCTCATGTCGCCTTTGGCTCTTCTGCCAATCGCCTTAAATTTGTGTCCTCTGGTCCTCGACCCTTCCAGCAATGGAAACATTTTCTCTCTATCAACTCTGTCCAGACCCCTCATGATTTTGAACACCTCGATCAAATCTTCTCTCAACCTTCACTGCTCCAAGGAGAACAACCCCAGCTTCTCCAGTCTATCCACATAACTGAAGTCCCTCATCCCTGGAACCATTCTCGTAAATCTTTTCTGCACCCTCTCTGCATTTAGAAAGGATAGACAGAAAAGAAAAGGAGGCGGGGTGGCGTTGCTGGTTAAAGAGGAAATTAATGCAATTGTAAGGAAGGACATTAGAATGGATGATGTAGAATCGGTATGGGTAGAGCTACGGAATACCAAAGGGCAGAAAACACTAGTGGGAGTTGTGTACAGGCCACCAAATAGTAGTAGTGAGGTTGGGGACAGCATCAAACAAGAAATAAGGGATGTGTGCAATAGAGGTACAGCAGTAATCAGGGGCGACTTTAATCGATATATTGATTGGGCTAACTTAACTGGTAGCAATGTGGTGGAGGAGGATTTCCTGGAGTGTATTAGGGATGGTTTTCGAGATCAATATGTTGAGGAACCAACCAGAGAGCTGGCCAGCCTAGATTGCGTGATGTGTAATGAGAAGGGACTAATTAGCAATCTTGTTGAGCGAGGCCCCTTGGGGAAGAGTGACCATAATATGGTAGAATTCTTTATTAAGATGGAGAGTGACAAAGTGAATTCGGAAACTAGGGTCCTAAACTTAAGGAAAGGTAACTTTGATGGTATGAGGCGTGAATTGGCTAAATTAGACTGGCAAATGATACTTAAAGGGTTGACGGTGGATAGGCAATGGCAAACCTTTAAAGATCATATGGACGAACTTCAACAATTCTACATCCCTGTCTGGAGTAAAAATAAAATGGGGAAAGTGGCTCAACCGTGGCTAGTGAGGGAAATTAAGGATAGTGTTAAATCCAAGGAAGAGGCATACAAATTAGCCAGAAAAAGCAGCAAACCGGAGGACTGGGAGAAATTTAGAATTCAGCAGAGAAGGACAAAGGGTGTAATGAAGAGGGGGAAAATAGAGTACGAGAGGAAGCTTGCCGGAAACATAAAAACTGACTACAAAAGCTTCTATAGATATGTGAAGAGAAAAAGATTAGTGAAGACAAACATACATCCCTTGCAGTTGGATTCGGGTGAATTTATAATGGGGAACAAAGAAATGGCAGACCAATTGAACAAGTACTTTGGTTCTGTCTTCACAAAGGAAGACACAAATAACCTTCCGGATGTACTAGGGGATCGAGGGTCCAGTGAGAAGGAGGAACTGAAGGATATCCTTATTTGGCGGGAAATTGTGTTAGGGAAATTGACGGGATTGAAGGCTGATAAATCCCCGGGGCCTGATGGTCTGCATCCCAGAGTACTTAAGGAATTGGCCCTAGAAATAATGGATGCATTGGCGATCATTTTCCAGCAGTCTATCGATTCTGGATCAGTTCCTGTGGACTGGAGGGCTGCTAATGTAACACCACTTTTTAAAAAGGAGGGAGAGAGAAAACGGGTAATTATAGACCAGTTAGCCTGATATCAGTAGTGGGGAAAATGTTGGAATCAATCATTAAGGATGAAATAACAACGCATTTGGAAAGCAATGATAGGATTGGTTTAAGTCAGCATGGATTTATGAAAGGGAAATCATGCTTGACAAATCTTCTGGAATTTTTTGAGGATGTAACTAGTAGAGTGGACAAGGGAGAATGAGTGGATGTGGTGTATTTGGACTTTCAAAAGACTTTTGACAAGGTCCCACACAAGAGATTGGTGTGCAAAATCAAAGCACATGGTATTGGGGGTAATGTACTGACATGGATAGAGAACTGGCTGGCAGACAAAAGCAGAGAGTCGGGATAAACGGGTCCTTTTCAGAATGGCAGACAATGACTCGTGGAGTGCCACAGGGCCCGGTGCTGAGACCCCAGCTCTTTACAATATATATTAATGATTTAGATGATGGAATTGAGTGTAATATCTCCAAGTTTGCAGATGACACTAAACTGGGTGGCGGTGTGAGCTGTGAGGGGGATGCTAAGAGGCTGCAGGGTGACTTAGACAGGTTAGGCGAATGGGCAAATACATGGCAGATGCAGTATAATGTGGATAAATGTGAGGTTGTCCACTTTGGGGGCAAAAACACGAAGGCAGAATATTATCTGAATAGCAGCAGATTAGGAAAAGGGGAGGTGCAGCGAGACCTGGGTGTCATGATACATCAGTCCTTGAAAGTTGGCACGCAGGTACAGCAGGCGGTGAAGAAGGCAAATGGTATGTTGGCCTTCATAGCTAGGGGATTTGAGTATAGGAGCAGGGAAGTCTTACTGCAGTTGTACAGGGCCTTGGTGAGGCTCCACCTGGAATATTGTGTTCAGTTTTGGTCTCCTAATCTGAGGAAGGACGTTCTTGCTATTGAGGGAGTGCAGCGAAGGTTCACCAGACTGATTCCAGGTATGGTTGGACTGACATATGAGGAGAGACTGGATCAACTGGGCCTTTATACACTGGAGTTTAGAAGGATGAGAGGGGATCCCATAGAAACATATAAGATTCTGACGGGACCGGACAGGTTAGATGCGGGAAGAATGTTCCCAATGTTGGGGAAATCCAGAACCAGGGGACATAGTCTAAGGATAAAGGGTAAGCCATTTAGGACTGAGATGAGGAGAAACTTCTTCACTCAGAGAGTTGTTAACCTGTGGAATTCCCTGCCGCAGAGAATTGTTGATGCCAGTTCATTGGATATATTCACGAGGGAGTTAGATATGGCCCTTACGGCTAAAGGGATCAAGGGGTATGGAGAGAAAGCAGGAAAAGGGTACTGAAGGAATTATCAGCCATGATCTTATTGAATGGTGGTGCAGGCTCGAAGGGCCGAATAGCCTGCTCCTGCACCTATTTTCTATGTTTCTATGTTTCTCTCTAAGGCCTTCACATCCTTCCTAAACTGCGGTGACCAGAATTGGATACAATTCTCCAGTTGGGACCAAACCAGTGTTTTATAAAGGTCCATCATAATTTCCTTGCTTTTGTACTCTATGCCTCTATTTATGAAGACCAGGATCCTGCAAGTTTTTTTAACCGCTTTCTCAACCTGCTGTGCCACCTTCAATGATTTGTGCACATATACCCTCAGGTCTCACTGTTCATGCACTCCCGTTAGGATAGTACCCTTTAGTTTATATTTCCTCTGCTCATTATTCCTACCAAAATGTATCATTTTGCGCTTTTTTGAGTTAAATTTTATCTGCCACGTGCCCGCCCATTCCACCAGCCTGTCTATGTCTTCCTGAAGTCTATCACTATCCTCCTCACTGTTCACTATACTTCCAAGTTTTGTGTCATCTGCAAATTTTGAAATTGTGCTAAGTCGAAGTCATTATTGGGGCTAAATTTCCGGCCTCGCTGGGTCGGTACGAAGTGTGCACGGACCAGCGAGGCCTGGCAAAGGCCGGTTCTCGGGGTGCGATGCGCATGCGCCAAAATCCGGCTTTTCCGATCTGTCAAAATTTCTCTCAACAGGTCCTCCGCATCCTCGGGAGAAGAACATTCGCGCAGGAGAGATTGGGCTATTTGGCCAGTGAATGTCCTTCAAACTCTTACGCCTGGTGAGAGCAGGCACATAGCTTACTTTTACCAGCATAAGAGTTTTAAAATATATAAAAATTAAAATTTAAAAAACACATTTTTATGTTAAAAACCTGACTATTAAAGTAAGTATTTTTTTCAGCCATTTTAAAACTCAAAAAAAATTCAAAAAATACTTGTTTTCTCTTAAACATTTAATTAACTTTATTTTCAATTAATTTTAAATATCTGAGGTGTTTTTTTAATTTAATAATTATTTTGTGTTTCTTGTCTTAGGGGTTTATTGTTATTGATAATAATGGGAATACTGCAGAGTGATTGGTGGTCTAGGCCCACGTGACTCCAGCATGTCTGTATGTACGGGGAAAGTTACGTATTTAATCCTTTGTAACCTGCATGACACCTGACCACCAGAGGGCCCACCTGTTGGAGTCCCAAGGGATCCCAGCATCCCTTGGGAGCACAGTATATAAGCAGGCCACCCATGAGGTGCCTGCACTCTGGAATCTTATTGCACACAGTACTCAGTTTCCACCTTTATTATGAGTGTACCAATTGGCGACGAGGTAACGAACAACCGCGCGAAAATGCAAAGAACAGTCGACATGTTGTTTCTGCAGGGCCATGGCATCTGTGCTACGTGCATAGAGAGAATGCCGGGTTGAGCAATTGCAGGGGCTAAATAAACCAGGAGACGCCAGAATGGGGAGATAAATACATTTAGCCCTACTTGACCACCACTGCCTTTAATTAGAGCTCCCCAAGAGGCCAGCCGAGATGACAATGCCTCCTGCAGCTGCTGTTGTTGAAGCCTGGCGATGCTGCAGGGGGCAGGAGCGAATATTGCATCCGGGGCAGTAACAGGCGGGCGCACCGGGTGACATCACAATCTTTCTAGGCACAAGAGAGTGAGGTGGTAAGTGATAGCGCCATCGCAAGGCGGCCAAGGAAGTTCGCGGGGCGGGCGTCGGTGATTTCGCCGCACCCGGTAAGCCCTTAACGTCCCATTACCGCCCCCCGTAGGCACTAACGGGAGGTGCAAACCAGGCCAATTTCTCCCCCTGAGACACCTTGGGTTTGGTGGCTCCACTCCTCCTTTTCAGCCAGACGTCTCCACGGCCTACCTCGTCTTCACAAAATTCCTCACTCTGCTTGCGATTCACTCCCTTTGTGATCTCCCAGCTCTGTTAACCACAATGCTGTGGGTCTGGAGTAACATATAGGCCAGACCAGGTAAGGGCGGCAGATTTCCTTCCCTGAAGGACATTCGTGAACTAGAAGGGTTTTTTATAACAATGCAGTAGTTTCATGGTCACCATCCATTACTGATACTAGCTTTTTATTCCAGGTTTAGGTAATTAACTAAATTTAAATTCCCGTGGTGGGATTTGAACTTATGTCTCTGGATCATTGGTACAGGACTCTGGATTACAGGTGCAGTAATATAACTGCTGTGCTACTACACTGTTTTGTGGGGTTGTGCTAAAAAGCATGTTACTAAATGGGAACATGCCTGGGGGAAAGGACAAGGAAGTACACTGAATCTGAGATGCCCCCCTCACCATTTCAGAGACATTCCATTGTCTTTAGATTCAAGAAACTTCTCCTAACACTGTTTGTAAAAGAATAGCAGAACCTTTGTGACTTTCCTGTCATATTATTTTGCTTCCTAAAAGGAAAAACTAAAAAAAATACTGAAAATATTGGACAGAAAGGTTCTGAAACCACCTACTTAAATACCATTACCACTGCTATTGCAAAGTATTTTACAGCACAGAAACAGAGCATTAGGCCCAACAGGTCCGTGCTGGTGTTTGTGCTCCACACGAGTCTCCTCCCATCCCTCTTCATCTCACCCCATCAATGAGGGTGAGAAGTGAGAGAGTCGCAAGGGTTTGCTTTTATTTGTTCTGGGATGTGGGCATCGCTGCCAAGGCTGGCATTTATTGCCCATCTCTAATTGACCTTGACAAGGTGGTGGTGAGCCATCTTCTTGAACCACAGAGGGCAGTTAAGAGTCAACCACATTGCTGTGGTTCTGGAGTCACATATAGGCCAGAACGGGTAAGGGTGGCAGATTTCCTTCCCGAAAGGACATTAGTGAACCAGATGGGTGTTTGCGACAATCCGGTAGTTTCACCGTCACCATTACTGATACTAGCTTTTTATTCCATATTTATTTAATGAACTGAATTTAAATTCCCTAACTGCTGTGGTCATCATCGCGGCAGTAAATACACAATGCCTCAACTTCGGCCCCTGAGTTGTTGTTGCCACCACGTTTTTGCCCGACAATTATGCCTCCGGGTTCGGGCGGGCTCTTGGGTACCAGGCCGTTGGCTCGGCCGAAACCCTCCCTGGTGGTCCAGTGGGCCGAAGCTTACAAAGCGTGGAGGCTCGCCCCTTTACATGAAGGGGGAGCCCTGGTGACGCGGCGGGATTGGAACTCATGTCTTTGGATCATTAGTCCAGGCCCCTGGAATGACTGGCTTGAGTTGTTATTTGAATGAAAGACAAGTGCCCCTCTCCAGTGTCAGCTGCCTTCTGAGACGGGCAGACATTGAAAGGTTGGGGGAGAGAATAAGGGGTACAAATTGCCCCCTGCCCGAAACAGTTCAGGTCAAAATTCCATTGTTCATTTTTTTTTTTCTTTTCATCCGGAAGTCAGTCATAATGAGGGTGGTGACATCACCCGAGGGCTGTGACCACAATGGTGAGATCACCCGAGGCTGTGACCACAATGGTGAGATCACCCGAGGGCTGTGACCACAATGGTGAGATCACCCGAGGGGTATGACCACAATGGTGAGATCACCCGAGGGGCAGAAGATGGGGGCGGTACGTATTCACCGCCGCAATGACGTAATCGCGGCGCCATGTCATCACGGTTCTCCCTTTCACGTAAAGGGGAGAGCCTCCGTGCTTTTTAAACTTCGGTCCACTGGGCAACCAGGGAGGGTTTCAGCCGGGCCAGCGGCCTGGCACCCAAGAGGGGGTGCCAGGCTGCCTGTTGATGGCCCGGCCGAACCCGGGGGCATAATTGTCAGGCCGACCTGGCAGTGGCGGCAGCGGCAGTGTGCCCACCCCTTGAAGGGAAGCCACACGGTCACTGCAGAAGGCCACAGCTTCATTGGACCACCGGGCGGGCCGAAGATTTTCCAAGCGGAATGTCACCGTTGGGGGGTCAGATCGGCAGTACACACGGTGATAATGTGCTTCACACCGATCGGCAGCAGAGGAGCGGTAAGGGGGAGGATCGGGGCACTGCTGGAAAAACTCGGGTAGGCAATTGGGCCGTTTCCTTCTCCGATAAATTCTTGTGCTCTTATGCATGCAATGCCAGCTTTGTGCAATCACTTCCCTGCCTCTTGGAAGAATCGGGTATGGCTACAACATTTGACGACTGTTTTCACGGACACAATTCAGCAAGGCCGCCCTAATATCAGTAACGATTTTAGACATGACCTACAAGCACAATCTGCTTACAATCAAAGAGAGAACCAATTTGATGCTTCACTGATAAGTAAGCGTCTTCAGATTTTTGCACTGCTCTGCATTTTTGCAAAGAAACTTAAAGAAAAATGCATAGGCAATAAGGTACTTTACCCATTCCTTATTACATACTGATGTAATGATGTTTTTAAATGGCTGATGATAACTAAAATCTAATCAAAGTTGAGTGTCTGAACTGCTGATCGTGCTGCAACATGTTCTGTTCATGGTTGAGTGTTCTGACCATTACAGTTGTTAGAAAATTGCACTGAGCAGTGAAAGAGAGAATTAAATATTTGATGTACACTTGTTAGCATTGCTATTAAGTCTTATTTATTTAAATTCCAATATCCAGTCTGTAACTTGTCTATAAGTGCATAATAATTTGTTTCTTCATCTGTGCGTTTAATAATAAGGATGATCTTTACACATATATATCTGGCTCTCTTCAATGAACAATTAAAATTAACTATGGATTAGGTCAAATAAAGGAAGGTTCTGATTGACGAAGAACCGTTGCTAATGTGCAAATGTCGACACTAAAAAATGGATAAACATACGCGACAAAAAATGTAATGGTGATAATGAATGACAAAGTGTAATTGTCTAGAGCTTGGCACAGTGGGGTCCATTTTAATGGCCAGCTTTGCTTTATGCTGAGAGAATCTCTGGAGTGGTAAGATCCACAATAAATGAGCACTTGATTAATTATTGTTTAATGAATGCCCTGCAAAGGCTCACCTTGATAAATTAAAATCTATTTATTGTTGCTGTAAACAGGATTAATTTACACATTAATTATTCCGTATTACTGGAGCCTCCTCCAGCCAGTGTGCATGTCTGAGCTAGCTCAAATTGTATTGATACAAACCAACATGTTTTTGTATACAAATAAAATCAGAGTGGGGATAGATTGGATAATGTGCAGTGCACAGAGTCAGGGTATCATGCTACACTTTACACAAGGCTGGCATGTTCTCCAGTACTGTGAGTATCATCAGATAGTAATAATTTAGTGAATATTAATGTCAACTGTATGCAGAATACATCATCTAGAAATAAGGCTAGCCATAAAAGGGATAAATTCAGCAATATGTTCTATCCTTTTTGGACAAATTACAATGGTGTTACATTTCAGGGTCCCCCTAGAGATTCTCTAATGAGACCTTAAATTCTAGTCCCTCCATTTAGATGAGCTTTTAAACAGTTTAGTTCACAATACGATTAACTGTCAAGGTCAGAATTCCCATTCACGAAGAGGAAATTGAAAACCACCTTTTATCAGATTTTAGATTTCTTGATACCTTTCATCAGCTATTTAAAATAAAGCACATTGCTAAGTAACCAGGAATGGGAAGTTACTGCAGCCGCTTTACATTTGTATCTGCGTCTCTGCGTGAAAACCCAAAGAGTGCAGGAATCTGAAGGTTCGAATATATCAGTGAAAGATTTAATATTGAATTTCTGTTTGATTGTGAGCAGGCTGTAGGGGAAAATGCAGTAGCAAAAGTGGAAAACCTGACCCTTCCCCCATCCTCTGCCAGGACATGGCTGCTGCAGCGTTGCTAGTTTGCAGCTGGATTTCATGCAGTGAGATTCAGAATTCTCAGACATCAGGTGCATATATTGTTCATCGAAATAAGGGATCCCACCCCTGTTAATAAATATGTGGCACAGCCCAAGAAGATTGAGTCTGGCTCCTCAAACAGGTGTTGTGTCAAACCTCAGCGTGATGCCAGCAATAATTTCTCACTGGATCGAGACTGATCACAAACTGAATAGAGAGCTGGGTTTGATTGGAACAAGAGAGATTACATTTCACAGTATGTCTAGTTTTTCTCTCTCAAGTTGACCCTTGGGGATCATTGTGCTGACCTCTCAATTGAGTTCAAAAATAACATTTTTCCTTTGAAATCTGCATATAAGGAGTGAAGGAAATATGAAATGAAAAATACCATTGAAGCTGCTTTTTCCAAAAGACCATGTACAAATTGTACTGTCATGGACCTTCTCCAAACTATTTCACTTCCCGAGAGAAGCAGTAAACATGTGCAATACTTCCAAGAGAACATTTTGTAAAAGTCCCAAGGATCCCATTAAAAAAAATCAAGCAGTGGGCTGCGTGACATCATCCACATTATTCAGCCACAAGCAGATCTACAGATTACATTCCAATGGTCCCAATAGAATGTATCCACCAGGCCTCGTAACTTAGGGTAACTGCTAAATAAATCTTACAGTGCGGCTCATTTTAAGAAGCATTAGTAGGAACTGACATCATTAAAAGGATGAAATAGATTTACGAGGATGATTCTAGGGATGAGGGACTTCAGTTACGTGGATAGACTGGAGAAGTTGGGGTTGTTCTCCATTTTACAAGCATAATGCACCGACAGAAAAAGCTGTCAGTGGCACCGAGCGGTGGGAGCAAGATTTTCAACACGTAATTTCAGCGCGTTTGGGGGGGCACATCGGCGGTGCGCGCTGTGATGAAGCACTTAGGATGATCGGCAGCATCGGTAGTGGGGGGAGTGGGTCATCGCTGGGATACCGCAGGAGGGCAATTATCAAAATGGCGGCCATTCCACTCCGCAGTGTGGCCGCCGATTTCTGACGGTAGCAGGCCTTAAGGGAAGGGGCAATTTTGACCCCAGAGGTTCAGTGGGGTAGAGGTGCAAAGGAATCTAGGGGTACAGATACACAAATCATTAATAGCAACACAAGTTAACACAAAAGCATAAGAAGTAGAAGCAGGAGTAGGCCATATGGCCCCTCGAGCCTGCTTCATCATTCAATAAGATCGTGGCTGATCTTCGATATTAACTCCACTTTCCCACCCGATTCCCATATCCCTTGATTCCCCTAGACTCCAAAAACACCAGTATTTAAAAGTTTCTCACCATTTAAAAAATATTCGGTTTTTCTGTTCTTCCCACCAAATTGAAAAACCTCACATTATAATTCCATCTGACACCTTACTGCCCACTCACTTAACCTGCCAATATCCCTTTGCAGGCTCTTTGTGTCTGCCTCACAGCTTACTTTCCCACCCAGCTTTGTTTCGCCAGCAATCTTGGATACACTGCATCGGTCCCTTCATCTAAGTCATTGATATAGATAGTAAATAGCTGGGGCCCTTTAAGAAAGTCTTAAAAAGTGCAAACAAAATACTGGAGTTCATTTCTAGAGGAACCGAATTCAAAAGCAGGGAGCTAATAACATTTATATAGAACATTGTTTAGACCACATTTGAAGTACTGCGCGCAGTTTGAGGGGTCAAAATTCAAGTGCGCCAGAAAGCTGGTGTACCTATGATTTTAGAGTGGTACTTACCGCTGGAACCCTTGGTACGGTAGGTAGAGCCGTGTTCAAAGTTCCACAGGAAATGACTCGTAATGGGTGGGCCTTAGACTGAAAGCCAGGCTGATTGGCTGAAAATGGGTCAGACAGGAACTCCACCGCTGTCAATCAGCAGTGAGTCGTGGTGACATCACAGCACATGTGCATCACCATGCTCTTTCCCCTCCGCTAAAGGGGAGAGATTCCATCATTTTTTGTCTCTGTCCACTGGGCCACCAGGGAGGGTTTTGGCTGGGCCAGCAGCCTGGCACCCAAGTGGGGGTACTAAGCTGCCCATTGGCGGCCCGGCCAAATCCAGGGGCAGTATTTTGCTGGCTGATCGGCAAGTCGGCCGGCAAAAATGTTTCCATTGCGGCTGCGGCAGTGGGCCCTCCCCTTCAAGGGCCTCGGTGCTGTCGGGCCGCACTCAGTGCGGAGATGGTGCACCAGCAGAAACACCTTCCAGGGGCACCGCGTGGCGGGGGATCGACGAGTTCAGCTGAATATCGAGAGGTAAGTATTTTTATTGATTAAAATTGGTGGTGCAACCACTCGGGTTGGATGGGATCCAGGCCGAAAATCCACGACCTGAATTTAGGTTGGGTCAGCGAATTGACCCCAAAGCGGCGGCCATTCGATTTTTAAGAATGGCCGCCCCAAACGGGCAATAATAGGGTCTCTTTGAAACCCTGAATTGCGGCCCCTTAATCTCCATATTACAAAAAAGGATTTAGACCACTGAAGAAAATGCAAAAAAGATTTACAACGGTGATACTAGAAGTGAGAGGTAGATCTATCAGGAAAGGCTGATGGAAAACAGAAGACTGAGACGTAACCCGATAGAGGTCTTTAAAATGATGAAGGGATTCAATGAGGTAGGCGTAGAAAAGATGTTTCCACCTGTGGGGAGACCAGACCTAGGAGTCATCAATATAAGATAGTCACTAATAAATCAGTTAGGGAATTCAGGAGAAACTTCTTTACTCAGAGATTGGGACGAATGTAGAACGCGCTGCCACAGGAAGTGGTTGAGGCAGACAGAATAGATGCATTCAAGGGGAAGCTGGATAAATGCACGAGGGAGAAAAGAATAGAAGGATATGTTGATAGGGTGAGATGAAGTAAGGTGGGAGGAGGTTTATGTGGAGCATAAACACCGGCATAGACCTGTTGGGCCGAATGGCCTGGTTCTGTACTATAGAATGTTATTTATGTCTAGTTAGTGGAGACAGGAATCCTGGACTAATTTAAGAAAGAATTAGATGGAGTGTTGGAGCAAATGTAGATTAGTTCCTGGATGGATGAGGTAAGGTGGGCTGAATGGCTATATTCTTCCATAGTTATATTGTGCCAAATAAACGTAGGTAGGCCATTTATGCATGGTTCAGATACAGCCGACTTTAATGGGCTGGATTTGAAGCCAAAAATTCAAAACCAGGAACTGTTTATTGATCCCCTGACAAAGTTACACTGCTAGGCAACAGATTTTAATTCAAGCCGCTCTCAATCTGAAATCCAACCCGGGTTTCAGTCGGAACACTGGGGTTTAGTTAAAGATTGTTTAAATCTGGATTCCACGTTGGAGGTGACAGCCTCACCTAAAGCTGAACAAAGCGCTACCTGTTTAAACCACGCTCGGCTTATTTGTCTTTTTCATTAAACGCGAATGCAGAAAAAAATATTTTACAGGTTTTATTTTTGACGAAAACGAGAAGCCTGTCTACGATGGCAATGGCTGCCAATCTGATGGTGTCTTGGTCTATCCCCAAAGCTGTTGGTCACTCTAGAGAAAAATCATCGTCAGCTCTTGTTTGCTTTACATTCAGGAATTTCCTGATTATAAGCCTCAAGTTTCTGAAGATCAGCAAGTTGGCTGCTCCACACACCCCAATGTAGCAGCAGACAGGAGGCTTGGCTCAATCATTTTCACAGGACATCATGATGATAATTACTAGTGTTAGGATTTACAGTCTCATTAAAAATATTTTATTCTAAGCTGCAGTAAGGTCATCAAGGCCAACATTCTCTTATATGTTCTTATACCAATCATCGCAGCTCTCTCATCTTCCAGAACTGACATAGCTCCTTTACCCTGCGTTGCTGAAAGGCTTAAACCACAATCTCCATAATACAAACACAGATATCCGTTATTTGTGATGAGCTTGAGGCACTTTGCTGTTAGAGTGTTTAGTTTGGATCATGGGAGAGGGGGATCAAGCACCGGCTCTCCACATTTACATTGTTTAACAGGTTCTCTACTTTATCCCAGAAGGAATTCCATTACAATTCTGCCATTGGGGGAGGAGTTTTAGCAAGGTAAGTGTGGGGAGCCAAACCGAACTAATCTAAACAGGCAGCGATGTAAGAAGCACCTTTGGTTTATTCTACCTTCTGAAACCTCCAATTATACTATTCGCAAGACATTTTAAATCAGTATCAGAGTGTGTGAAATCTTAGTCATCAGACATAATGCACTATCCTGGTAAGAGTCAAGCGCCATCATTCTACTTCAGTGAGAATGTCCACTGGTAACCAATCTGCTCTCACGGCTCCCTCTCACTCCCGTCTCAGCCAATGCTGTGTCAGCACTATTTTTATTAAAGATATGCAGCGTAGCTGTATAATGCAAGTAAATACATTCTATAAAACACAATCTTTGGATTAAAATGTAATTGATACGTCACTCATGAGGCTTTCAAACTTAACACTTAATTGTATTACACCCATGCACCACACTCTGGAGGTATGCAGTTTATTGCCATATAATGCTTCTACCTCGGTAACCTGCCCTCAGCAGAAGCTGTGGGGCACTCCTTGTGCCAGCTGCACCCGCCAAAGGACCTGTGGCATCTTTCACCTCCCGACTGTTCATGGGTGCTGAGAACGGCGGTTGGTGGTGTAGTGTATGGAGAAAGAGTCAGACTGAACACTGTGAGCTCAAAGTAAAGTGTGACCTTAGTCTTTAATTGCAGGTCTCCAGAGTGCCTCTCCAACCTGTGAAGCCTCCTTAAATACCTGTGCTCCCAAGGGATTAGGGGATGAGCCCTTTGGAGTAAATACAAGTCCACATATATAACAACAGGCAGCACAAATGAAAGGCCGATTGGGGTTTAACAACAACAACAACTTGTATTTATATAGCACCTTTAACATAATAAAACGTCCCAAGGCGCTTCACAGGAGTGTTACCAAACAAAATTTGACACCGAGTCACAGAAGGAGTTATTAGGGAAGATGACCAAAAGCTTGGTCAAAGAGGTGGATTTTAAGGAGCGTCTTAAAGGAGGAGAGAGAGGTAGAGAGGCGGAGAGGTTTAGGGAGGGAGTTCCAGAGCTTAGGGCCCAGGCAGCTGAAGACATGGCCGCCAATGATTGAGCGATCATAATCAGGGATGCTGAAGAAGCCAGAATTGGGAGAGCGCAGAGATCTCAGGGGGTTGTGGGGCCGGAGGAGGTTACAGAGATAGGGAGGGGCGAGGCCATGGATGGATTTGAAAACAAGGATGAGAATTTTAAAATCGAAGCATTGCTTAACCGGGAGCCAATATAGGTCAACAAGCACAGGGGTGATGGGTGAGCTGGACTTGATGCAAGTTAGGACACGGGCAGCCACGTTTTGGATGACCTCAAGTTTACTGAGGGTAGAACATGGAGGACCAGCCAGGAGTGCGTTGGAATAGTCACGTCTAGAGGTAACAAAGGCATGGATGAGGGTTTCAGCAGCAGATGAGTCGGGTAATGTTACGGAGGTGGAAATAAGCAGTCTTTGCAATGCTGCGGATATGTGGCCGGAAGCTCATTTCAGGGTTGAATACGACACCGAGGTTGCGAACAGTCTGATTCAGCCTCACAGCTGCTAGGGAGAGGGATGGAGTCGGTGGCTAGGGAACGCAGTTTGTGGCGGGGACCGCAGACAATGGCTTCGGTCTTCCCAATATTTACTTGGAGGATATTTCTGCTCAGATAGTACAGGATGTCAGACAAGCAGTCTGACAATTTAGAGACAGTGGAGGGGTGGAGAGAAGTGGTGGTGAGGTAGAGCTGGGTGTCACCAGCACACTGCAGACAAATGCAGGGATAGCAGCAGGTCTTAGCTCTCAGGCTGAGAATCTCGCTCCTTGTGCCCCAACATAAAAGCAGTATTAGACGTACACTGGCAATACAAGTAATTCTTCACACCAAAAATGTTAATTGCTTCGTATTTGTATGCAGTTTTTTCCCCAAGAAAGGATGATCCAGGGATTACCCTGCCACTGTTTCTTCACTGCAGTGTGATGGTGCTAAGAATTTACTTCTGTAATATCTTCACAGAGCACAGCACACACAGCTCCTAACATAGCAGGCAGCTCTCTCACAAGGCTCCGGAATCTGCCTGGTTCAGTTTATTTATTAACTCTGCAGTTGCAGTACACAATACGTCCACATCCACAGTGTGGCGCTACAAACATTACAAGCTTACAGACATTACACTTCTCCCTCCTTAATGAAGAAGTTATTATAACGAACATCATACATAACTTTCATGTTTATACATAACACAGGATATAAACATTTTTTTCCATATTTACAAATTTAACTTTACCACTTGTTTTCTGTTTCGAAGAGGATACCTTCGCTCTCAAACAGAACCTTCCAAACATGGTGTCGAATCTAAACTCATTCGAGGCTCATCCTGAGGAATGTTTTCCTCCATGGAATTTCCTTGATTTTCATTTGAACTCACTCTAACTTCAGGCTCTTTGTTTTCCTGACTTGGACTCAGACTTTCATTCTGATTCTCTCCTGGATTTGTTTCCAGTACATTGGATTTAGGATTTGCTACTGAAGAGTCAGAAATAATTGAATCATTCCCACCTTCAACTCCTTCCATGTCTGTAGGTAAAATATGATCAATATGAACAAACCTAACCAGTCCATTATCAAACATCTAGACCAAATATATGCGAGGACCACATATCTCACCAGTCTTCCTAGTAACCACTTTAACCATTTATGGTGATGGTTCTTCACTCTCACCTTCTGGTTTAATTTCACACTTCTCTCTTTTGCTCTACCTCTATCATGATTCTCTTTCTGTCTTAATTGTGTCTCTTCTACGGACTGTGCCAAGTTTGGTTTTAACAACGAGAATCTGGTTCGTGGCTGTCGTTTGAGAAACAACTCTGTTGGAGTTCTACCAGTAGTTGTATGAGGAGTATTTCTATATGTAATCAAAAAATTAGCCAATTTGTGATCCAATGCCAACTGTCGTTTCCTTGGATTTGGATCGAACATTTGTTTTATGAGGGCATGTTTTACAATTTGTACAGTGCGCTCTGTTGCAACATTCGAAGCAGGATGGTATGGTGGAACCTTGGTATGTTTCACACCATTTTTGCTCATGAATTGTGCAAATTCTTTTGAATGAAATTGTGGTCCATTATCCGAAACAATTTCTTCAGGGAGGCCAAATAAAGAAAATAATTTTTGCAAAATGTCCAATGTTTTACTTGTTATTTTCCACATTGGAAACACCTCAACCCACTTCGAATGGCTATCATCACAATGAACAATTGTTGTCCTTCTAACTCAGCAAAATCAAAATGTAACCTTTGCCACACCCTGGGAGGCCATTTCCATGGCTGTAATGGTACTGGTGGTGGTTGCTTGATACTGATTGACATGTCGTACACTGACTCACGATGTACTCTATATCTTTATCAAGACCTGGCCACCATAAATAACTGCGTGCAAAACTCTTGGTCAAGCACATTCCTAGGTGCTGGTCATGAAGGTCTCCTAATAATTTGGACCTGAATTTATTTGGTATAACCACTCTTGCACCCCACATGATACAATCTTTATCGACAGATAATTCATTCCTACAAATGAAGAATGGATGTGTATCTTTATCTATTACCTGGTTTGGCCATCCATTTGCAATATACTCATACACCTTTGACATCACTGGGTCATGTTTGGTTGCTCTACCAATCTCTTCAGCTGTGACTGCCAGTTCATCAATGTATGAAAAATAAAACACTTCTTCCCTATCGGGTGTAACTTGTGAAGGGGAAAGTAATCGAGACATTGCATCAGCATTATTGCGATCAGCTGATCGTCTGTATTCAATATCATATGTATATGCTGACAAAATCAAAGCCCATCTCTGCATTCGGGCTGCAGCTAATGTTGGAACTGGGGACTTTGGATGGAGGATTGCTGTTAGGGGTTTATGATCCGTAACGATGGTAAACTTACGACCATACAAGTATTTGTGAAACTTCTTGACCCCAAAAATTATTGCCAAAGCTTCCCTTTCAATTTGCGCATAATTACTCTCACTGGCACTGAGAGTGCGTAAAGCAAAAGTAATTGGTCTCTCCTCCCCACTGTATGATACATGAGAGATCACTGCCCCAACTCCATACGGAGAGGCATCACATGCTAGCTTAATCTCCTTAGATATGTCATAGTGCATGGTGCTCTCTACCAATTTGCTTTTACACTCTTTGAATGCTGTATCGCATTCTTTTGACCACTTCCAATGGACCTGTTTTTTCAATATTTCATTCAGTCGATGTAATACTGTAGCCAAATTTGGTAGGAGCTTCCCATAATAGTTCAAAAGACCCAAGAATGAACGAAGTTCAGTGACATTCCTGGGAGTGGGTGCATTTCGAATTGCATCTAATTTTTCCATGGTTGGATGTAAACCATCTTTGTCTACTCTGTACCCTAAGTACTCCACTGAGTTTTTAAATAACTCACACTTATGAGCAGACACTCGTACTCTGTGCTTCTCTAGCCATTTGAGGACTTCATTCACTATGTTATTATGAATTTGCCTATTTGGTGCTGAAATTAGTATGTCATCCAAATAACATACTACCCCTTCAATACCTTGCAAAATCTGGTTCATCACTCCTTGGAATATGGCAGGGGTGGAAGACACTACAAACGGTTACCTATTAAATTGATATAGGCCTAGATGAGTATTTATAGTCAACATGACTTGGACACCTCATCTTGTTCAAGCTGTAAGTCGGCATTCGTAAGATCCAGTTTTGAGAAGATCTGACCACCTATCACTGTTGTGAACAAATCTTCTATATTCGGCAATGTATTTGGGACATTACCCTCTAGAACCTGGTTTACGGTTACTTTATAATCACCACACAATCTTACCTTACCATCAGACTTAGGTACAACAACAATGGGTGTAGCCCAATTACATCGATCTATCTTACAAATAATGTTCTGAGTCGCTAGTCCTTTGAGTTCTTGCTCAACTTTCTCCTTGAGCGCATATGGTACGGAACGTGGCTTGTAGTAAACCGATCTAGCATCCTTCTGTACCCTGACACTCGCCTTGAAGCCTTGGGTCAGACTGCTCGTTTCGCAGAACACCTTCGGATACTTCTTGATAACCTCATCCATTGATGAAAATGTCGCTTCCACACAGAAAATCTCACTCCAATCCAGCTTCAGTGAGCTCAACCAATTTCTTCCTAGTAAGGCAGACTTGTCTCCTTTCACTATTATTAGAGGCAAGTTCTGAAATTGATCTTTATATTTCACCGGTATGGTGATACAACCTACCACAGGAATTTTCTCTCCCGAGTAGCCTCGCAGCTCTATCATGGATTTCTCCAGTTGGAAATCACACAATTTGTCGAGGTACAGCGACTCCGGTACTACACTCACGATGCACCCATGTCAATTTCCATTGGTATCTTGAATCCCGCAACATCTATGTGGATTTTGATGCTTTCCGAATCGCTGTCCGTTAACCTCGTGCTCCCGATGACGTGTAACTCTAACATCTCCTCATCCTGTTGTTGTTCTTCCATGCTATGTAGTCTCTTGGGATTTCTACTCACAGCTTGGAATGCTGGACTCATAGCTTTAAAATCTGGTTTACCCTTCAGTCGACATGCCTTCGCAAGATGCCCAGTCTTTCTGCAGAAGAAACACTCTGCCTTCACGTATGGACAACTTTGAGCAATGTGTTGTCCCAGGCACCTATAGCACAACTTTGACGCTCTGTTAGAATTTCGAGTTTCTGAGACTTTGGGCACCCACCGCCTTTTAACCTGCAGATGATTTACCTCGGTTGACTGATGACCGTAATCACTATTTAATTCTTGGGAATATTGTTCGGCCATGCCGATCGACCTCGCTGTCTGACAAGCAATCTCAAAAGTCAAGTCATCTGTCATCAATAACTTCCTTCTGATCGCATAATTTTTCACCCCACAAACAAAACAATCCCATAATGCTCGGTTTTGAAAGTTTCAAAAATTACAGTGCATCGATAGCTTTTTTAATGCAACGATGTAATCAGCCTTTTGATTCAGAATCCCGAAACGATAGCTTTCAGCAATTTCTAACGGTTTGGGGTTATAGTGCTGCTCCAGCTTCTCTTCAAGCATTGTGTCAGGCACAAGCAGATTTACAAGGGTTTCGTACAATGCCAGACCCGCCTCCGATAAGAAGATCGCTTTCTTACGTTCCAACACAGCCCGGTTCTGGACTGCCTTGTCTGGAACTTCGATTATATTATTTGCAGTGAAATACATTTCTAGCCGATCCACATACGCTTTAAAACATTCCCAGTCGTGTCTATATTCCCCCAAATGTCTGATTACACCTGCCATTTTAATCTCTAGCTGTTCACACTGTGTGCTGTATTTTGCCTCGGATTTTTGTAGCTTTTTCCAAAGACAGAAACTTCCAAAGTCTCTCTGTTGGCTGGCTGAATCCTTCACCAACAAAATTTAAGCTTTAAACCATCCAAAAAATCCCATCTCACCGCCAACTGTGATATATTCACAGAGCACAGCACACACAGCTTCCTGCATGGCAGGCAGCTCTCGGAAACCTCTGGAATCTGCCTGGTTCTGTTTATTTATTAACTCTGTAGTTGCAGTACACAATACATCCATATCCACAGTGTGGAGCTACAAACATTACATGCTTACAGACATTACAACTTCACACTTCAAAAGGTTTGTCTGACTAAAGATCAATCAGAAATAGGTCTGATGAGCCAAAAGAGACAGACACGCTTGAAACAGGCCATGACTAATTATTGATTTGGTCGCGTATCTAGAGTAACTTCAAGTATTACAGTACCTTCATCGACTTGAGACTATCATTCAGATTCAACAATGAAGGCAGTGAACAGGGGCAATGGTGCAGTGATTTTGATAGCCGATTTATATTCTCCCACAGTATTATGTTGATGGTTGTGTTAGTAATTCTCCCCGTTTACACTGCAGGGTGGGAGAATATTGGTTTTGTGCATTTGTAATTAATTTTATATCAGGATCAATTCAGTCTGAGATCAATTGCAGATGTGCAACAATAAAGCAACTGTCGGACCATAATGGGAATTCAAGGATACTCAAACCCTCTGTTCTGACACAGGCTTGTAATATTAATCAGAGAGAATTGTACAGTAATGAAACACAGAAGAGCAACTAAAGTAGTTATCAATAATCAGTCCAGTTACATTACTTATCTTCATTTTTGTCTCTTGCCCTTTATCTGCAAGATATGATCTCAGCAAATTTCCTCTGTTTGCATTGTGCCTGAAAATCCTTCCATGTTGTTTCCCGTGCCCAGAGTGTACAATCCCCTGGCAGCCATTCTCCACAATAATCACCAGTAGCGATTCATTGCTTAATAAGAAAAGAAAATAGGGAAATGAACACATAAATGCTATAAAAGGAGATATCTTTACAGTTATTGGTGTCTCTCAGCCCTCACTTATTCCTACTTTTTGTACTTTGAAACAATAGGCATGGGCTGGAATTTCCTTACAGCTGTTTCTCCTCTAAGAGCAAGGTCAGTTGTAGCCAATGACACCACTGCAGCTGCCAGAGCGAGGATCATCGTGGAGCATATCGCGGACATCTTGAATCAGCATTTCAGTGGGTGAAATTTGTGAGGCCCTGGTGACCAGGATGGAAAATCACAAGCAGCACACCCATGATTTTCCAGCAGTGTGGAGCCATGCACAATTTACTCTCAGTCCTCGACAGCTGAAGAAATGGCTTATAGAGCAGCCCCACTAACGTCTCCACAACTTTCCAAAACAAAGGGGCCTAATCATGGAGAAGGAAGGTACCAACCCATGAACAAAGCCAGAGTGGAAGACAGACATTGATTAAGAGAACATCATTGCAGAAACACCACTGCAGCCAGGAAGACGGATGTGCCAGGCATTCGTTCGTTCAAGAAGCATTCATTCAGCTAACTGCCTGAGCTGCCCTTTCAATAGATTCTGCTGTCCATTTGGATAGTGGCTCCAAGCACTTTCTGTAACACTGTTCCCTACACATTTTCAACTAACATTTATGCCAATTCCTTTGCTGTGATGCTACCTTCTGCTATACTATCAGGCACATCAATTCAAAATGAAAAGTCTACTTACCATCACTCTGTAGCACCATGAAATGGCAATAAAATGGCGGCTGCCGCTCTTTCATAAGAACATAAGAAATAGGAGCAGGAGTAGACCATACGGCCCCTCGAGCCTGCTCTGCCATTTAATAAGATCATGGCTGATCCGATCATGGACTCAACTCCACTTCCCTGCCCGCTCCCCATAACCCTTCACTCCCTTATCTTTCAAAAATCTGTCTATCTCCACCTTAAATATATTCAATGACCCAGCCTGCACAGCTCTCTGGGGCAGAGAATTCCAAAGATTCACGACCCCCTGAGAAGAAATTCCTCCTCATTTCCATCTTAAATGGGCGACCCCTTATTCTGAAACTATGTCCCCAAGTTCTAATTCCTCCACGAGGGGAAGCATCTACTCTGTCAAGCCCACTCAGAATCGTATACGCTTCAATAAGATCACCTCTCATTTTTCTAAACTCCAATGAGCATAGGCCCAACCTGCTCAACCTTTCTTCATATGACAATCCCTTCATCTCAGGAATCAACTTCATGAACCTTCTCTGAAATGCCTCCAGTGCAAGTATATCCTTCCTTAAATACGGAGACCAAAACTGTACGCAGTACTCCAGGTGTGGCCTCACCAATACCCTGTACAGTTGTAGCAGGACTTCTCTGCTTTTATACTCTATCCCCCTTGCAATAAAGGCCAACATTCCATTTGCCTTCTGATTACTTGCTGTAACTGCATACTAACTTTTTGTGTTTCATGTACAAGGAAAATCCCAAATCCCTCTGTACCACAGCATTTTGTAATCTCTCCCCATTTAAATAATAATTAGCTGGCGGCCGCCATATTTGCATCCCTTTTTACTGTCAGTAACTGGTCGCCTGGTAGCGCCCTGAAAGAAAAAATTGGCGGCGTGGTGAGATCAATCGCACAACGCCAATTAACGTCACCAACGCAAACTTTGACCCTAGCGCTAAATTCAGCGATGCGCCCTAAGCACGCCAGGTTAACTGTGCAAGTAGGCTGATGGTTGTGACGTTTGCACCTCTTAACGGGACAACACATCATTAGGAAAGTTTGAATGTAAGGTTTTCAACTGAGTTTTTTTGATTTTATTGAATTGGTGGCTTGCTGCAATAGATGTGAAAAGCTTTTTAAGTGTATAGGGAATGCTGCTGGATGCTTGCAAGGGCTCAGATGGTAAATTATTGCCTTTGGGAAGACAGAATATGCTGTGAATACTCAGCAGGTCACGCAACGTCCGTGGAGAGGAAAACAGAGTTCACGTCTCAGGTCGACATGCTGCCTGACCAGCTGAGTATTTGCAGCATTTTATGCCGTCATTTCACATTTACAGCATTCGCTCGCAGAAAGAAGAAGACACAGAAGAGGAGGAAGCCACAGAGGCGGATCAGAGAAGGAGGAATCAGATGGAAGGATGCATCCCAGACAGCTCCTTTCTGGCCAGGATATCTGGGATGGAATCATCTGCCTGCGGTATCAGTGACCATAACCCTGATTCCCCTTTCATCATTAGTTCCACACCTTCCCTCCCCTCTGTTACTGACCATCACAGCGTCCTCTTGGCCACGATGCTAAAATAAAAGCCCCCACAAAGCAAACTTTCCAATCCACCTATGTATGTCTATCCATCCAATATTACATTAAAAACTCGACTACTCAACTTTGTGCATTCCCTTAGTGACTGCCTTGTGTGTGCCTTTGCCTATCCTAGTGATGTCATGCAGTGTTACCTCAATGGCTACAGCGCGGCTGGTGGTAGGTGCTGACTTTCGGTGGGGACACTGCAGATGGCCTTGCAGGATGACCTCGAGGAGCTGGTGACTGGGAGTGTGGAATCAAATGACAGGCTGGGCAGGCTGGATTTTTGGGGTATCTGAAATTAGGAAAGCACAAGGGAAGAGTTGTGGTCAGGGGAGGGTGGGAAAGCAAGAGCTACAAGCTTACACCATGCCCACTTTGTACATCAGAAGATATTGTGGGATGAGGGGGAAGTGGGTAGTGAGAAGGAGGATAACATCTGAGGAGATCAGCATCTTGTATTCTCTCAGCCATGCCCCTGCCAAAAATGGCCTGCACCGTCTCCTCCAGGGGGCTGAGGTGAAGCTAGGAGTGGGAGGTTTGCGTCGTGTTTGATAGTGATCGTTCATTGTTGAGTGATGGGGGGGCTGGGTCATGTATTGAGCAGTGTGTGAGGCTAGTGGTGCAGTTGGTAGGAGGTGGCTTTTGAGGATACATTCACTGACCTTTGAGTACTTGACTGAGACCATGGAACTTTCTTGGGCACTGAAGCCAGGTCCTGGGGCCGGCATTGCTGGCAGTGATGGCCTCAGTGATGTGGTCCCACATCCTTGTTTCTGGAGGGTCTCCTAGCCCCTGTGGGTAAAGGGCCTCTTTTCCACTGGTGACCCCTGCACAATGCTGGAGTGCTGCATGCAAGACCCTGGGAGCTCTTTCTATGGCCTGTTGAGCCATTTGTGTTAGTGCCGAAGCACTTTCACCATTTTTCACGTGCAGAAGGCAATTCAGCTTTAAGAGCTAAAGACTGCCTAGTTTGGAATGATTTTTTAATGTTTTTTTTTCAGACGGCAGTTGAGCTTTTAAGGGCTGGAGACTGCCTATTTTTGAATTATTTTATTTTTCAAAAGGCAGCTCCCCTTTAAGTGCTCGAGACTACTTTCTAAAATGACAGCCTGCAGCCTCGCTCCAGGGACACAACATTGGGCCACCTGCTGAGCGCAAAGCCTGAAGCAACGTGTTTGTCATGGGTTGTGAGCTGAAATCACTGAAAGCAGCACTCAGCACCAAAATAAAACTCACCTGCGATTTTTTTTTTAACGGGTGTGAGCAAATCTCGGCCCGCGGTGGTGCAGCCTGTTTTCGGGCCTTATCGAATTTCTAGGCCATGATATCTTAGCAGATGGCTTAAGTAATTTCTGAACAATTCGGTGATGAAAAGCGGTATGTAAGAAATGAACCCCATTGTGCCCTTATTAGACCCCATCACATATAGTGACACAATGGGTCCAATTTTGGCCATGACTTGCTCCAATTTTTTTGGAGTAAGTTGGTTTTCCTGGCGTAAGTTAAAAAACGCCATTTTCCCCAATAAACTTGCTCCAGAGTAAGTCAGTTAGGTATGTTTCTTTTAGTTGAGTTTTTTTTTCAAAAGGGGGCGTTCCCAGCCACTTAGGCCAGTTTTGGCCATTTATGCCACTTTGGCCAGCTAAAACTTACTCCAAATCCACTTAGGTCAGCATATGTGATCAGCTCTGAAAAACCTTGCGGGCAGTGAAGAATTCGGTGCAGGTTAGTACATTTAAAGCACCAACACTTACAAAGCACGAAACCAACCACAAAAAGTAATAAGCAATCAATAACAAATAAAAAATAGAAATCCTACCTTTATGCCAGAAACAAGTTTTTTTTAAAAAGTCCGCCCCCCCCATCAAACCTCCCCCCGCCGCCCCCAGTCAAAACTCTCCTCACTAAACAAAGCATAACCATCAATAAATAAAACTGAAGTCCTATCTCGGCCCGGGAAGTCAGCGGGCCAGCCGGTCGGTGCGGGAGGCCATTCAGCCGGGGATAGGGTGCAGCGAGATCGGGGCATCCCTTCGGCCAGGAATAGGGGCTGCGAGCATCGGGTCCTGCTCACAGCTCACAGGACGCACTGGGAGGACAGGAGCATGCGCGCAGACTTTACTGCACATGCACACAGCTGCCGGCAGTGCTTTCTGCGCTGGCCTGTTGCTCCGCCCCCCACTGCACTATGTACGCCACGTTGGGATACCGGAGACTCGATGGGGCAGGATGGGGCCACTTTTTATCGATGCCGTTTCCAACACGCAAAGTCGGCGCATTTAGGATAAGTGCGCCGAAAAAAGGGGTTGGGGAAAATTGGGCCCAATGTAACTGGGACAATGAAGAACATGAGGCAGAGGGCTAGTTACATATGCCTCTTTGTTGTCCAATGCAAGACAAAAGGGTCACGATTAATTAAAACTTGTCTTCTTGATGTAGCTGAGAGACCAGACACAAAATGAACTTATAAATAACTTCAGCTAAAAGGCTGAGCCGAACAAGATGTGACTTATCCCAGAAAGTTGTGTATTCTCCCTTTATGGCTCAGAACCAATTATTTCCTCTTTAGAAAATACAGCTAACCAGACCTGTTTAATTTGTCAGAAATACACACTGCTTGCAGATGGAGATGTATATTTTGCTTTGCCTATCTACTTTGAAGTTAAGACCAAATAAATCTTGGCTTTCCCTTTAAACATTCCAGTGTCTAGACCAAGCTGGAAATGCATTTAAAAGATAGAATACAGCATTGACTGAACCTGTATGGGTCCTAGGATCCACCAACTTTGCTTTCGGAGACAACAGCCTCATCCATGCCTTCTTCGGATATGCCCTGCTGCCGGGCACTCCTTAGCGTGACCACTGATCTGTCTGGGAGCAGACCTGAGATCTGTGAAGCCATGAGTTATTGCTCTCACCATCCAATCCTGCAGCAAGACAAACAAGAGAGCCTCTTACATAATGGAGCCAAAACCTCTACAGAAGCAGCCTGAATACTCACAGAAGATACTCCATCTCAGCTTAGAGCCTATGCCATGGAATACTCCAGTGTGGGTGACCCTGTAGTTACCCCGTGATAACATACCCCTCAGTCTAGCAAAGCCTTCCTGCACAATTCCTGTCCTACCCTATTTCTGCAATTTCATCCAATCTACCTTCGATGTTCCTTTGATTCTGGCCTTGTGATTCTGACCTCTCTCATCCAAACAATGGTGGAAGAGCCTTACATTACATAGGATTACACAGGATATATGGCACAGGAACAGACCATTCGGCCCAACCAGTCCATGCCGGCCGTTATGCTCCATTTGAGCCTCCTCCGGTCTTTCATCACCTAACTATCAGCATTACTCTCCATTCCCTACAACCTAAAATGCTTGTCTAGCCTCCCCTTAAATGCATCTATATTATTTGACTCAACTACTCCCTGGTGGTAGCGAGTTCCACATTCTCACCACTTTCTGGGTAAAGACGTTTCTTCTGAATTCCCTGTTTGATTTCTTGGTGACTACCTTATATTGATGGCCTCTAGTTATGCTCCTTCCCACAAATGGAAACACTCTCTCTGTATCCACCCTATCAAAACCTTTCATAATGTTAAAGATCTCTATTAGGTCATCCCTCAGCCTTCTCTTTTCATCCTTTCCTGATATTGTATACTCTCGCATTTCTGGTATCATCCTTTGGCAGCGTTGTGGATTGTCAGTGCGACTCAGGACTCCAGCGAGGCCATCATCGCCCACACACAGAGGCTGGTGGCCTCAAGCAGCAACAGTTGTGTTTCAGATTGTGTGGCGCGTGCCCTTGAACACGTTGCAGTATCGCACGAATCGCAGGCACAAGCTACGCTGCAGCTTGGTGATGTGATGAGGTCGATGACTGCCGCCATCCTCGCTGTGTTCCCCACTGTCCAACAGGGAAGGGACAGTGCCGAAGCAGACCAGCAAAGTGTGGGGAGACATCGAGCTCCGGATGCTCAGGCCCAGCCCCGTCGGAGAGTCTGTAGCTCCTAGGAAATGGAAGGTGCTGTCCTTCCTCAGGATGACAGCATTCTGGCTCCCACCACTTACTCGCCAACCATGCACCATACACGGTACACACCCCAGCCTCCAGTGACTGCTCCCAATGATGATGAGGCACAGCAGTCCGCCGAAGCACTAAAACATGGCACGAATAAATGATCTCATTTTTCTTATCTGGAAGGAGGAGAGCGTGCCAGGGGTTCTCAGAGACACCATAATCGTGACCATCTTCTAGAAAGGTGACAAGTCCAATTGAGGTAATTACAGAGGAGTTTCCCTGCTGTCGACCACAGGGAAAGCCATCGCAAGAATCCTCCTCACTCGCCTTTTCCCAGTGGTTGCAGAGCTCCTCCCAGAGTCACAATGCAAATTCCGCCAACTAAGGGGCACAATGGACATGATCTTCACCACGTGGCAAGTCCAAGAGAAATGCAGGGAACAGCACCAACCCCTGTACATGGCCTTCTTTGACCTCGACACTGTTAACCATGAGGGACTATGGAGTGTCCTTCTCAAATTCGGCTGCCCTCAAAAGTTTGTCACTATCTTTCGCCTGCTCCACGATGACATGCAAGCCGTGATCCTGACCAATGGATCCACCACAGACCCAATCCACATCCGGACCGGGGTCAAACAGGGCTGTGTCATCGCACCAACGCTCTTCTCGATCTTCCTTGCTGCAATGCTCCATCTCTCCCTCAGTAAGCTCTGCATTGGAGTGGAGCTAATCTACAGAACAAACGGGAAACTGTTCAACCTCCGTCGCCTCCAGGCCAGATCCAAGGTCATCCCATCCTCTGTCATTGAATTACAGTACACGGACGACGCTTGCGTCTGCGCACTCTTGGAGGCCAACCTTCAAGCCATCATCAACACCTTCACCAAGGCATACGAGAGCATGGGCCTTACACTAAACATCTGTCAGACAAAGGTCCTCCACCAACCTGACCCGCCACATAGGTTGGTGGAGGACCTTTGTCTGACGGACGGTCTGCCCCCCGATTATCAAAATCCACAACAAGGCCTTGGACAACTTGGACCATTTTCCATACCTCGGGAGCCTAATATCAACAAGGGCAGATGTCGATGACGAAGTCCAACACCACCTTCAGTGTGTCAGTGCAGTCTTCGGTCACCTGAGGAAGAGAGTGTTTGAAGACCAGGTCCTCAAACCCGGCACCAAGCTCATGGTCTACAGGGCAGTAGTGATATCCGCTCTCCTGTATGCTTCAGAGACACGGGCTATGTACAGCAGGCACCTCAAAGCACTGGAGAAGTACTCCGCATGATCCTACAGATCCATTGGCAGGATAGGCACACCAAAGTCAGTGTTCACGCCCAGGCCAACATCCCCAGCATCGAAGCATTGACCACACTTGATCAGCTCCATTGGGCGGGCCACATCGTCCGCTTGCCCGATACAAGACTCCCAAAGCAAGTGCTCTACTCAGAACTCCGGCACGGCAAGCAAGCTCCAGGTGGGCAGAGGAAACACTTCAAGGATACCCTCAAAGTTTCCTTGAAAAAGTGCAACATCCCCACCGGCACCTGGGAATCCCTGGTCCAAGACCGCCCAAAGTGGAGGAGAAGTATCCAGGAGGGCACTGAACACCTCGAGTCTCTTCGCCAGGAGCAAGCTGAAGCCAAGCGTAAAGAGCAGAAGGAGCGCACGGCAACCTAAGCACACCACCCACCCATTCCTTCAACCACCGTCTGCCTCATCTGTGACAGAGGCTGTCGGTCCCACATTGGACTCTTCAGTCACCTGAGAACTTTCTTAATGTGACAGAAAGTCATTCTCGACTCCGAGGGACTGCTTATGAACAAGAAACCGAGCCTTCCAGGCCAAGAGCTGGACCAGGGCGTCGCCAGATGGCATCTGCATTGTCTGCTCCACCCCAACACAGCAGCCCTCTAGCAGCCTGGCTGTAGGCGCTGAGGCCTCATTGAGGAGGAGCAGCAGGCGTGCGGGAGGGGGGGAGCTGATGGGAAGGGGTGGCGGGGGGCGGGGGGGGCTGATGGGAATGGGTGGCGGAGGGGTGGGGGGGGCTGATGGGAAGGGGTGGCGGGGGGGGCTGATGGGAAGGGGTGGCGGGGGGGCGGGGGGGGCTGATGGGAAGGGGTGGCGGAGGGGCGGGGGGAGTGGGGAAGTGTGGCTGAGCCATTAAGGCTTGGCACAAGTTTCACCTCATGTGGAAATGCCGACATTCTAAATAGTTGTTTTAGAAATGGGGTAGTTTGCTTTGACTTGCTGCAGGAAGCAGTTTTTGTGTTTATTTCGTTTTGGTTTTATCATTGTATCATTTTGGGTGGTTGTGGGGGGACGGTTGGACATTGTTCATTATTGATGTTAATAAAAATGTTTCATGCACCTTTGTCATTGGTGCCTTGTGTCTCATTGCAGAATTCAGTGTCGATGAGCCGTCATGGTGGCACAGAGTTGCGAGTCATCGCTGCATTCCCACCTTCCCCATTCAATGATGAGCTGCCGACGTGAGGCTCTTGCTGTTGCCACATCTCCACGCTGCCTCCCCGGTGATTGTGGTAGATCCGCAATGGGTTCCTCGCCAGGTCCGTCTTCCTCGTCATCTTCCTCATGAGGTGGTCCTGCGCTCCCCACTGGCAATGCCTGGCCCCTCAGGATGGCTAAGTTGTGCAGCATGCAGTACATGACAATGAATTCGGAGACCTGGTGAGGGGAGTATTGAAGGCTGCCTCCAGACGGTCCAGGCATCGGAAGCGCTGCTTGAGTACCCCTATAGTCTGCTCGATGATGTCGCGGGTGGCTGCTTGTCCATCATTGTAGCGCGGCTCGGCTCCTGTGGTGGGGTTGCGGAGGGGAGGTCATAAGCCAGGTGGTCAAGCAGTAACCTTTGTCCTCGATCAGCCAGCCCTGCCCTTGTCTTTGTCGCTGAAACATTCGTGACACACTGCTCTCACGTAAGATGAAAGCATCATGTGCGCTCCCTGGATAGCGGGCATTCACTCTGAGGATGCACTGCATGTGGTCGCAGACCAGCTGTACGTTTAGGGAGTGGTATCTGTGGTGTCCCTGCGCCTTACTACAAACTCACACGAGGCATGTACTGCAGACACAATCACTACGTGACCTTAACCTTTATTCCCCAGGACCAAGGAGTCTTGACCCTGGGTGGGACCTCCCCTTTTATACCTGGAAACCCAGGTGAGGAGTGTCTCCCACAAGTTCAACCCCTGTGGTCAGGGTGTGCATTTCTAGGGTATAAGTACAGTGTACAGGAGTTGCATGAAGGTTACAGTTACATGAAGGTTACCGTTGCATGATGGTTACATACATGACATCACCTCCCTCCTAACGTCTTTTTGTGTCAAAGGTTAAGTCTTTCAGGTGGTCGACGCTCTCTCGTGGAGCGCCGCAGTTGGGGCTCTGTGGCTGAGCCTTAGCATGCGTCTCTGTCACTTGAGGTGATTCCGGCCTGTCCGGGCTGGCCGCAGGGACTGTGCATGCTGAGGGCTGTCTTTGTTGCTCGTCCACTGGTAGTGGTGTGGGTGACATCTCATGCTCTTCTTCAGGTTCCTCCGTGTCTATGCTGAACCTTTTCTTTACTTGGTCCAAGTGTTTGCGGCATATCTGCCCATTGTTTAGTCTGACTACTATGACCCTATTCCCTTCTTTGCCAATTACTGTGCCCTCAAGCCACTTGGGTCCCAAAGCATGGTTAAGAACAAATAGCGGGTCATCCATTTCTATACACCTCCCCCATGAGTTTCGATCATGGAACTTGGTTTGGGACTGGCACTTGCCCTCAACAATGTCTGCCAGGGCTGGGTGAAAGAGGGACAGCCGCGTTTTAAGCGTGCGTTTCATGAGGAGTTCCGCTGGCGGGACTCCCATGAGCGAGTGCAGGCGGGACCTATAGGCCAGCAGGAGGCGCGATAGGCGGTACTGAAGGTAGGGTCTTTGGAAGTGTAGCAAGCCCTGTTTTTTGACTTGGACCGCATGTTCTGCCTGGCCATTGGAAGCCGGCTTGAACGGCACTGTCCGGACATGTTTGATACCATTGCCCGATATAAACTCCTGGAATTCATGGCTGGTGAAACATGGGCCATTGTCGCTAACCAGGATGTCCGGCAAGCCGTGGGTCACGAAAACCGTACACAGACTCTCCACGGTGATGGATGTCGTGCACGAGTTTAATATGTTGCACTCGATCCATTTCAAGTAAGCATCAACAACAATCAGGAATATTTTCCCCATGAACGGGCCCGCATAGTCTACGTGAATACGAGACCATGGCCTGGTGGGCCAGGGTCACGGGCTGAGTGGGGCCTCCCTGGGGGCATTGCCCAGTTGGGCACACGTCGTGCACCTGCAAACCCAGTGTTCCAGGTCTGAGTCAATCCCCGGCCACCATACATGTGACCGGGCAATGGCCTTCATTAACACGATGCTAGGGTGCTCGCCATGGAGTTCCCTGTTGAACGCTTCCCTTCCTTTCTGGGGCATGACTACTCGGCTGCCCCATAGCAGGCAGTCGGCTTGGATGGGGAGCTCATCCATCTGTCTCTGAAACGGTCTGACCTCCTCGGGGCACGTCCCGTGTGCGGGTGCCCAATCCCCAGTCAGAACACATTTTTTTATCATGGATAGGAGGGGGTCTCTGTTGGTCCAGAGTTTGATCTGGCGGGCTGTGATGGGGGAGCCTGCGGTGTCAAAAGCCTCAACGGCCATGACCATCTCAGCGCTTTGCTCCGACGTCCCCTCAGTGGTGGCCAGTGGGAGCCTGCTGAGCGCGTCAGCGCAATTTTCGGTGCCTGGCCGGTGCCGTATGGTGTAGTCATACGCAGCCAATGTGAGAGCCCATCGCTGTATGCGAGCTGTCGCATTGGCATTGACAACCTTGCTGTCGGACAACAGGGATGTTAACGGCTGGTCCGCTTCTAGCTCGAACCGTCTACCGAAAAGGTACTGGTGCATCTTTTTCACACCGTAAACACAAGCGAGTGCTTCCTTTTCGACCATGCCATATCCACGCTCTGCCTGGGAGAGTGACCTGGAGGCATAAGCCACCGGTTGGAGTCGGCCGTCATCATTACCCTGCTGCAACACACACCCAACCCCCTAGGATGATGCATCGCATGTTAAAACCAGTTTTTTACAGGGGTCATACAAAGTCAACAGTTTGTTAGAACACAGCAGGATCCTTGCCTTATTGAAAGCCCATTCTTGACAATCCCCCCAAAGCCATTCACAACCTTTATGCAGGAGCACGTGTAACAATGTGCTTAAGTTCGGCAGAAAGTCCCCGAAATAATTCAAAAGTCCCAGGAATGATCGCAACTCCAACGTGTTGCTGGGCCTGGGCGCCCAGCGGATCGCCTCCGTTTTAGCTTCGGTGGGCCGGATCCTGTCTGTGGCAACCCTCTTGCCCAAAAACTCGACATCTGGGGCCAAAAAAACACACACTTGGCCTTTTTCAGCCGCAAGCCTACCCGGTCCAGTCGGCGTAGCACCTCCTCCAGGTTGTGGAGGTGTTCCTTGGTGTCTCGACCGATTATAAGGATGTCATCTTGGAATACGATTGTTCCAGGAATGGATTTGAGCAAGCTTTCCATGTTTCTCTGAAAGATAGCTGCCGCAGAATGAATGCCAAACGGACACCTGTTGTAGATAAATAATCCCTTGTGCGTCGTGATTGTGGTCAGAAGCTTGGATTCTTCAGCCAGTTCCTGAGTCATGTCGGCCGAAGTGAGGGCCAGCTTCATGAACAGCTTGCCACCCGCCAGCGTGGCAAAAAGGTCCTCTGCTCTCGGGAATGGGTATTGGTCTTGCAGCGACACTCGGTTGATGGTGGCTTTCTAATCGCCACAAATCCTGACCGAGCCATCTGCTTTAAGGACAGGGACGATGGGACTTGCCCAGTCGCTGAATTCAATGGCCGAGTTTATGCCCTCTCTGAGCAACCTGTCCAATTCACTTTCAATTTTCTCACACATCACATACGGCACCACTCTGGCTTTGTGGTGCACTGGTCTGGCGTCCGGAGTGATACGAATCACTACTTTGGTGCCCTTGAACGTTCCAACACCGGGTTGAAACAGTGACCCGAATTTTTGTCGGACCTGTGAGCATGAACTTCGCTCCACAGATGAAATGGCGTGCACATGCCCCCATTTCTAATTCATCTCGGCTAGCCAACTCCTCCCCAAGAGCGCGGGGCCATTACCTGGGACGATCCAGAGTGGCAGCCGGTTCTGTGATCCATTATGTGTTACCACCAAGTTTGCACTGCCTAGCACTGGAATGATCCTTTGGTGTATGTCCGTAGCTGCGTATCAATGCGTTCCAGTTTGGGCCTGCTAGCTCTGTGTGGCCATAGTCTCTGAAATTGTTGGGCGCTCATAAGTGACTGGCTAGCTCCCATATCCAGCTCCATGCGCACCGAGATGCCATTCAATAAAACTTTCATCATCATGGGTGGCGTTTTAGTGTACGAGCTGTGGACATCAGCCACATGAACCCGCTGAACTTCAGCATCCATGGCTTTTCCCCAGGCATCATCCTGCATTGCATGGTTCCTCTGTCTCGCAGATTAGCCTCGCCACAGCCTTTTTGCACATCCTGGCCAAGTGTCCACTGATGTTACAAATCCTACAGGTATATTGCTGAAATCTGCAGCTTTTCGCATTATGTCTACCTCCGCACCTCCAGCATGAGCTGAGATTGTTGTTAACAAAAGGACTGTTACCAGGCATTCCTCTCTGATTGCCCATTTGGTTGTTTCTAGGCACTCTGATGGTAGGTGTTAATGGTCCCATCGCGGGACGCATTGTTCCTCGTGATGGCGTGATTTGCCGATCCCCTTTCCATTGTCCCTGTTGCAGGCCCACCCTAGAGTCTGTTGCTGCCTGGGCAGTTTTGAAATGTTCTTGCCTGCCTGCGGGGTCCCTAGCCGCGTTCACAATGTTAACTCCCTGGTCCATCGCCACGTTAGGACCAGGGCTGCGCGCGTAGATTAGCTTGGTCTCCTCTTCCCCTGCCATGAAGGTCTGAGCCAACAACGCCGCCCCTTCTAAAGTCAAGTCCTTGGTCTCTATGAGCTTCCTGAAAATCCCAGCATGATTAATGCCCTCAACGAAGAAATCCCTTAACATCTCCCCCCTGCAGGCCTCTGTGAACTTACAGAGACTGGCCAAGCGCCGCAGGTCTGCAACGAAGTCCGAGATGTTTTGTCCCTCCCAATGCCGGTGTGTGTAGAACCAGTGCCGGGCCATGTGTACGCTACTCGCCGGCTTGAGATGCTCACTGATCAGCTGGCTAAGCTCTTCAAAAGACTTGTCCGCTGGCTTTTGGGGTGCGAGCAGGTCTTTCATCAGCTCATACGTCTGTGGTCCACAGCTGGTCAGTAGATGCGCCCTCCGCTTGTCAGCCACTGCCGCTCCCAGCCAGTCCTTTGTGACAAAACTCTGCTGGAGTCTCTCCATGAAATCGTCCCAGTCTTCACCCACACAGTAACGTTCCTCTGTGCTACCGGTGGCCATCTTCATGGTTCGGTGATTCCCGTTTCTCGTCGCCAAATGTGGTGTCCCTGCACCTTACTACAAACTCACATGAGGCATGTACTGCAGACATTGTCACTACGTGACCTTAACCTTTATTCCCCAGGACCAAGGAGTCTTGACCCTGGCTGGGACCTCCCCTTTTATACCTGGAAACCCAGGTGAGGAGTGTCTCCCACAAATTCACCCCCTGTGGTCAGGGTGTGCATTTCTAGGGTATAAGTACAGTGTATAGGAGTTGCATGAAGGTTACAGTTACATGAAGGTTACCGTTGCATGATGGTTACATACATGACAGTATCCCTTTCGATTTCTGAAGACTTCTGCGCTGTGCAATGGTGTTCGCAAGGTGATGTGTGTGCTGTCAATCGCACCTTGAACCTTGGGGAAGCCTACAATTCTTCCAAAGCCTAAAGCCCTCTCATTCTGGCTGTCCCTGCTCATTGAGAACTTTATGAAGTCCATTCTGCGTGCGTACAGTGCCCTTGTAACCTGACTAATGCAGCAATATGCAGCGTGCTGAGAGATACTGCATATTTCCCCTGTTGCTGCCTGGAAGGAGCCGGAGGAATAGAAGGCGCAAAGGTAATTGGTGCCCTAGGCAAACTGTTCATTTGGTGCCTTGTCAATCCCCTCCACCTCAACCAATATAAAAGGAAAAAAACATTGCAAGATGTCTGACATTTACTGGTTTATTTTACGCTCTACATAAACAAAATGATGGTAAACGTTACACAATTTATTAAATGTTCCACACTTTTCAATAACCCTGGAACATAAATTACACTTCACCAAATCTAATATAATTTATCATATAAGACATGCAAATAAAAGTAAATCCTCGTAAAGGCAGAACAAATATTAACAATTCAAGCTAACTTCTGTTAAAACGACATACTCTTCCGTTAATAGTTTCGAAGTTATTGATGTGTAAAGAATAAGACGGAAGGGCTGGGTCGCTCAAAATGACATTTTTCTCATAACAATTGTGTCAAAAATTGGAACTTTACTTTTTGTGCTTTCAGTTATGCAAATTAGAAACAAGTTCTTTAAGCTCCAGTTTTTCTGCAATTTCCTGTTCTATTGGCACGGTGACGAGCCCAACAAGCCTCTATTGCAGCATGGAAAAGCTGCGCTCCCCACTGGCAACAGAAACTGGAAGAGTCAAAATGCGGAGAGCAATGAAAATGTTGGGAACACAGTCCGTCAGTTTATATTCACAAACACATTTTAATACATCTTGGAGGTGTAAGACACTTTGGTAATCGTCATGCAATAGCCTGCAATTCACTGCACACATCTCCAGCATCAATATCTCTGGAATTTCCATGTTGCAAAGCTGACACTAATTTCATGCAATGGTCCATTATCTGTTTTGATGTGTTATTTTGTAAACTATGTGTTATGTCCTTGGATGCTCTGATAATGACTCCACGAGGCAATGTGTTGTACTTGAACTGTAGTGACCTTCGTCAATTTATTGATAACTCCAGAGTGAGGATCACACCTGGTGGCCTGCCTTTTATACTAGGCCAGGCACACCTGTACAGGTAACCTATAAGTCTCCCATTGCTGTGCCCTCTGGTGGTACATCTTAGTGACCATACAGCTGGTGTACAAGTTTCCCATACTAGCGCCCTCTGGTGGCACATCATATGTAATAGTACAAATAGTAAACATGACACTATGGATATCGTAGAGGAAACCAAACAGAATTAAGTTTATGTATCTGCTCAAATCGTTCTTCAACCGACTGCATTGCAGTATCGAGGGCAGCAAAATAGAAGCTTACTTTGAATTTTTGTTCTGGATCATGAACTGGGTCTGCTGCTTCATATACAAACCGCTTCATCTTTCTTCCAATGCATACTAGCTCTGGTTCAAAGTCTATTGGCATCTCAAACTCTTCAGCAAGTTCCCGAGCATCTACCAGCATCTCTTCAAACCCTTTGTCACTCCTGTAGTCCACAAAATAATTCTTGGTATATTCCAGTTGTTGGCTAGCAGAATGTATGTCAAAATCCTTTGCTTGAAGTTGTTTACTAGTCAGGTTGATCTCGAAAAGAATATTATACCACAAAATAAGTGAAACAACAAACTTGAATTTGCAAAGGCCATTTTCAAGAGCTTTTGCACCAGTACGTGCAGTATCGCCAGATGAGTCTGTGAAAGTAGTATCATCAGAAATTTCAGTTAGTGCATCGTAGATATTGCCAGGCTCATAGCCAAGAGGTTTCAAAGCATGAATTCGACTCTCCATTCTTGTTTCACTCAACGGTTTTACAGTTAGAGTAGGCACATGGCACCCAAGAACTTCCCAGCGGCGAGTTGAACCTGAGAAATATATATAAACACGTTGCACTAGGTCAAAGAAACTAGTTGCCTCCAAACAACATCGAGCAGCATCAGAAACCACCAAATTCAGAGAGTGTGCATGGCAAGGAGCAATAAAAGCCCGAGGATTAATGTCTATTATTCTCTCTGTACACTACTTTCTTTACCCTTCATATTGCTCCCATTGTCACAGCCTTGGCCACGTATAATGACATTCCTTCAAGCTGTTGTAAAAGGCTTTCAGTCATGAAAGCACCAGTTGTCTTTTTCAACTGAAAAACCCCACAAAATGTTCCTTTATGAATATCTCAGCATTATCCACATCTAAAGACTTCACATCTACAAAGCGACTTCACATCTACATCTGACTCACATCTGGTGTACAATCCAAAATTATTGAAAAATATTTTGCAGAATGTGCAGCTTCTAAGATTTTTTCCTTAGCATTTGCTAAGAGTTGAAACAGTTCGCTCTGTATTTCCTTTCCAAGGTAATGCACATTATGTACGTGTGCTTTACTGTCAGTTATTTTACACAGGTGCTTGTTCATGAGTGGATCAAACAAAGCCAGGTACTCCACAAACTTTAGGAAATTTCCATCATCAGTACTGTATAATTTTCCATTTGGCTCCTGGAATGCTAGATTTTGTCCACGGAGAATTCCCACTAAAGCAATCAAACACTCCAATATTTGTTAATAAGGAAATGTAAGAGGCCACCAGTAGCGGATACAGCCCTTTGTTCCCCCGTGCCCGTGACTAATAATATGATATTGATGGGGCTTTGTTTTGTAAACACTAGGAAACTGATGAGAGGTGCTTCATTCATTGTATGAGGAATATCTGGACTATCTTCTAACCTAACCCTCTACACATCATCTAGAAAAACATAGTATTTATTACTGAAATAGATTGAGTGTATCTTACCTTATGTCGTCCAGTCCTGAAGTCTAACGACATAAATTCACAACTTCAGTTGACTTGTCAGTATGGAGTCAATCCCAAAACTGAAGTGACTTGCTGGCAACAGACCTGTTACATGTGACCTGTCCCCCGACCCATGACACCAAGTTGTGGTGTCGGCGGTGATGACATTGACAGCTCTCTGTGTACGGTGCAGTGGCAAGTTGACTCCGATCACACTGTCAGGTGGTGTGGCCAATGCCGCGTCAGTAACATGGATGACCTGAGTCACCTGACAATTGTCAGAACCTAATATCAAAGAGATCACGGTGGTGGCGCCATTGACCCCTCCTGGCCGTTGGGAGGGGTAAGGGGCGGAAACGTTGATCACAAAAAACCTGGGTGCCGGCAGTGACAGATCCAGGTAACCCAGCCGCCAACCCCGAGAATAGTGAACGTGACCCAGTCACAGGTATAAATGCCCTCCCGCAGCGAGTCAGTGACCACTTTAGTTTTTCTGGCAACTCCATCAGTGGTAAGTCATAGGAAAGATCTATGTATTAAAAGATGTTTTCAATTATCAAAGAAGTACAGTATACTGAAGATAAGTGAATGTGTTTGACACTTCAGTGGAGTACTCCAGGCCCAGCAGCCTGCACAATATTCGGTATATAATAGTAAGAACTGCATTATTGATGTTAAAATTCTATTTTATTGTTTACCCATTGTTGCACCCCAATTTTTAGGCACCCCCCAATGTTGTCGCCCTCGGCAACCGCCTAGTTTGCCTAATGGTTGTGCCGGCCCGAAGGCCATTGTCACTGTAACCTTCACCTTGACGGGCTGCACAGTCCTGTTAGTGCTGGTAGGCTGTAGGCCTGCCTGTATGAGCTGGCATATCTCTGTCAGTACTTCCTTTCTGAAGTGCTGCCTTCTAACACACTGCGCCTCTGAGATGTGGAGGTATGAGCGATGTTCCCTGTAAACCCGTGAGGGGTAAGGCCTCCTCCCCATACGTCTGTGACCTCTTCAAAGCCGTGGTCCAACATGGCCGAGAACTCTTAGTCCAGCTTGAAGCAGCCTGCCAATACCAACCAGCATGATATGCTGGCGAACTAGTATTGCCCCGATTTAAATCTCTCACTGACCTTGTAAGCAAAGTATCATGGCACATAAAAGTGACGTTTGCAACTCGCAGCCTCATGCAGCATGCTGCACGTCACCATAGCAGTCACTGCCAACTGCAATAAAAGATCTTCCAGCCTCCACTTAAATATGCTGCCAGTAGCACCTGCTGCACCCTGGGACCACCTGTTTTTTTCAGGCATTTCCTGGGGCGGGCATTAAAGGAGACGTTAAGGCTGAAAGTTCCATCCGGGGCGCTAGCGCAGCCTTGCATAATGATTGACGTCATAATCACGCTGAAAACGGAGGGCGGAGGGGTAACATCGAAAATAGGTGCAGGAGTAGGCCATTCAGCCCTTCGAGCCTGCACCACCATTCAATAAGATCATGGCTGATAATTCCCTCAGTACCCTTTTCCTGCTTTCTCTGCATACCCCTTGATCACTTTAGCCGTAAGGGCCATATCTAACTCCATCTTGAATATATCCAATGAACTGGCTTCAACAACTCTCTGCGGCAGGGAATTCCAAAGGTTAACAACTCTCTGAATGAAGAAGTTTCTCCTTATCCCAGTCCTAAATGGCCTACCCCTTATCCTAAGACTGTATCCCCTGGCTCTGGACTTCCCCAACATTGGGAACAATCTACCCGCATCTAACCTGTCCCGTACCGTCAGAATCTTGTATGTTTCTATGAGATCCCCTCTCATCCTTCTAAACTCCAATATATAAAGGCCCAGTTGATCCAGTCTCTCCTCATATGTCAGTCCAGCCATCACAGCAATCAGTCTGGTGTACCTTCGCTGCACTCCCTCAATAGCAAGAACATCCTTGCTCAGATTAAGAGACCAAAACTCAACACAATATTCCAGGTGAGGCCTCACCAAGGCCCTGCACAACTGCAATAAGACCTCCCTGCTCCTATACTCAAATTCCCTAGCAACATACCATTTGCCTTCTTTATCGCCTCCTGTTCCTGCATGCCAACTTTCAATGACTGATGAACCATGACACCCAGGCCTTGTTGCACTTCCCCTTTTCCTAATCTGCCGCCATTCAGATAATCTGTCTTCGCGTTTTTACCAAAGTGGATAACCTCACATTTATCCACATTATACTGCATCTGCCATGCATTTGCCCACTCACCTAACCTGTCCAAGTCACTCTGCAGCCTCTTAGCATCCCCCTCACAGCTCACACCATCACCCAGTTTAGTGTCATCTACAAACTTGGAAATATTACATTCAATTCCTTCATCTAAATCATTGATGTATATTGTAAATAGCTGGGGTCCCAGCACTGAGCCCTGCATCACTCCACTAGTCACTGCCTGCCATTCTGAAAAGGACCCGTTTATCCTGACTCTCTGCTTCCTGTCTGCCAACCAGTTCTCTATCCACGTCAGTATATTACCCCCAATATCATATGCTTTGATTTTGCACACCAATCTCTCGTGTGGGACCTTGTCAAAAGGCTTTTGAAAGTCCAAATACAACACATCCACTGGTTCTCCCTTGTCCACTCTACTAGTTACATCCTCAAAAAATTCTTGAAGGTTTGTCAAGCATGATTTCTCCTTCATAAATCCATGCTGACTTGGACCGATCCTGTCACTGCTTTCCAAATGCGCTGCTATTTCATCCTTAATAATTGATTCCAACATTTTCCCCACCACTGATGTCAGGCTAACCGGTCTACAATTCCCTGTTTTCTCTCTCCCTCCTTTTTTAAAAAGTGTTGTTACATTAGCTACCCTCCAGTCCATAGGAACTGATCCAGAGTCGATAGACGGTTGGAAAATTATCACCAATGCATCCACTATTTCTAGGGCCACTTCCTTAAGTACTCCGGGATGCAGCCTATCAGGCCCTGGGGATTTATCGGCCTTCAATCCCATCAATTTTCCTAACACAATTTCTCGCCTAATAAGGATATCCTTCAGTTCCTCCTTCTCACTAGATCCTCGGTCCCCTAGTACTTCTGGAAGGTTATTTGTGTCTTCCTTCGTGAAGACAGAATGTAAGTATTTGTTCAATTGGTCTGCCATTTCTTTGTTCCCCATTATAAATTCACCTGAATCCGACTACAAGGGACCTACGTTTGTCTTCACTAATCTTTTTCTCTTCACATATCTATAGAAGGTTTTGCAGTCAGTTTTTATGTTCCCGGCAAGCTTCTTCTCGTACTCTTTTTTCCCCCTCTTAATTAAAACCTTTGTCCTCCTCTGCTGAATTCTAAATTTCTCCCAGTCCTCAAGTTTGCTGCTTTTTCTGGCCAATTTATATGCCTCTTCCTTGGATTTAACACTATCCTTAATTTCCCTTGTTAGCCACGGTTGAGCCACCTTTCCCGTTTTGTTTTTGCTCCAGACAGGGATGTACAATTACTGAAGTTCATCCATGTGATCTTTAAATGTTTGCCATTGCCTATCCACCGTCAACCCTTTAAGTATCATTTGCCTGTCTATTCTAGCCAATTCACGCCTCAAACCATCGAAGTTACCTTTCTTTAAATTCAGGACCCTAGTTTCTGAATTAACTGTGTCACTCTCCATCCAAATAAAGAATTCGACCATGTTATGGTCACTCTTCCCCAAGGGGTCTCGCACAACAAGATTGCTAATTAGTCCCTTCTCATCACACATCACCCAGTCGAGGATGGCCAGCTTCCTGGTTGGTTCCTTGAAATATTGGTCTAGAAAACCGTCCCTAAGCATATTGATTTGCGGGTAATGCACTGGTGTGGATAGAGAATTGGTTGGCAGACAGGAAGCAGAGAGTCGAGATAAACGGGTCCTTTTCGGAATGGGAGGCAGTGACTAGTGGAGTGCCACAGGGCTCAGTGCTGGGACCCCAGCTCTTTACAATATACATTAATGATTTGGATGAAGGAATTGAATGTAATATCTCCAAGTTTGCAGATGACCCTAAACTGGATGGCGGTGTGAGCTGTGAGGAGGATGCTAAGAGTCTGCAGGGTGATTTGGACAGGTTAGGTGAGTGGGCAAATGCATGGCAGATGCAGTATAATGTGGATAAATGTGAGGTTATCCACTTTGGAGGCAATAACACAGAGGCAGAATATTATCTGAATGGCGGCAGATTAAGAAAAGGGGAGGTGCAACGAGACCTGGGTGTCATGGTTCATCAGTCATTGAAAGTTGACATGCAGGTACAGCAGGCGGTGAAGAAGACAAATGGCATGTTGGCCTTCATAGCTAGGGGATTTGAGTGTAGCAGCAGGGAAGTCTTACTGCAATTGTACAGGGCCTTGGTGAGGCCTCACCTGGAATATTGTGTTCAGTTTTGGTCTCCAAATCTGAGGAAGGACGTTCTTGCTATTGAGGGAGTGCAGCAAAGATTCACCAGACTGATTCCAGGGATGGCTGGACTGACATATGAGGAGAGACTGGATCAACTGGGCCTTTATACACTGCAGTTTAGAAGGATGAGAGGGGATCTCATAGAAACGTATAAGATTCTGACGGGAAGGGACAGGTAGATGTGAGAAGAATGTTCCTGATGTTGGGGAAGTCCAGAACCAGGGGACACAATCTTAGGATAAGGGGTAGGACATTTAGGACTGCGATGAGGAGAAACTTCTTCACTCAGAGTTGTTAACCTTTGGAATTCCCTACCGCAGAGAGTTGTTGATGCAAGTTCATTGGATATATTCAAGAGGGAGTTAGTTATGGTCCTTACGGCTAAAGAGATCGAGGGGTATGGAGAGAAAACAGGAAAGGGGTACTGAGGTGAATGATCAGCCATGATCTTATTGAATGGTGGTGCAGGCTCGAAGGGCCGAATGGCCTACTCCTGCACCTATTTTCTATGTTTCTATGTTTCTTTCCTATGCTATATATTTAGGCTGGATTAATTTCTTGTAGATCCCTCCCCCATCTTACTAGTTTAAAGCCTTTGCCACCTCCCTGTCTACCCTTTCCGCTAGGACACGGTTTCCGGTTCAGGTGGAGCCCGTCCTATCGGTACAGCTCCTTCCTGTCCCAGCACTGGTGCCAGTGTCGTACGAAAAGGAACCATGCCAGCCCTTCAGCCACATGTTAATTCTCCTGATCTGACTGCTTCAATGCTAATTTGCACATGGCTCGGGCAATAATCCTGAGATTATTACCCTGGAGGTCCTACTTTTTAATTTCACTCCTAACTCTTGATACACTCTCAGCAGGACCTCCCCGCTATTCCTTCCTCCCTATGCCGTTTGTTCCAACATGGACCGCGACAACTGGATTTAGCTGCCTCAGTCTTACTTCCTTGAAATCTTTGTCTAAACCTCTCCAGCTCTGTATCTGCCTCTTCACCTTTACAAACCTCTTCAAAACCTCTCTCATCAATCAAACTTTCAATCACCCTTTCCAGTCTCTTTATGGTTTATCTTGTTTTCCTTGCATCTATTTGTAAAGAGCCTTGGCATGTTTCTTTCAATTAACGGTACTGTCGTTATTGTTGTATTCCATCTTGTCATGCAAACAAAGAAGTATTGTTGAGATGCTGTGCCATTGTGTTAGGAAAGGTGACTAAAACCTTGCTTGAAAAGATGGGTTTTTAAAAGGCTTTTTGAAACGTCCTTACTATACAGTATAAATGCACACGAGGCCCATGCCTGAGAGAAGGTCAGTCTGTGACCTGTCCTTTATTCCTTAGCACTCAAGTGATGAAGGCGGGTGGAGCTTCCCCTTTTATACCTGAAGGTCCAGGTTAGGAGTGTCTCCCACCTAGTGGTCATTGTTCTCACAGTGTACAACTTAGGTCAGATTATACATCAGTTACAATGCTGGTTGAATACATGACATCACCTCCCCCGCAAAGTCTTATTGGGATCACAGGTTGAGTCTCTCTGGTGGTTTACGCTCTCTTGTAGAGCGCCTCAGTTGGGGCTCTGGTTGTTGGGTGCTGGCCTGAGTGTCTACTGTTTGCGGTGCCTCAGGCTTATCCAGACTGCCCACAGTGATTGGGCTCTCCTCCCTTTAGTTCCGGTGTTCGGTCACCTGTGGTGGAGTGAACTCTACATTGTGTTCTTCCTCTGCTTCTTCTATGGGGTTGCTGAACCTCCTTTTTGTTTGATCCACATGTTTGCGGCAGATTTGTCCATTGGTAAGTTTAACTACCAGAATCCTATTTCCCTCTTTGGCAATCACAGTGCCTGCGAGCCATTTGGGCCCTGCAGCGTAGTTGAGGACAAAAACAGGATCATTTACATCAATACATCGCGCCCTCGCATTCCTGTCATGGTAGTCATATTGTGGCTGGAGCCTGCTCTCAACAATTTCTTTCATGGTGGGGTGTATAAGGGATAGTCGGGTTTTGAGCATCCTTTTCATTAGCAGCTCTGCGGGTGGAACCCCTGTGAGCGAGTGTGGTCGGGATCTATAGGCCAACAGGAGGCGTGATAAGCGCCTTTGTAGGGAACCCCCTTGGATTCTGAGCATCTCCTGTTTGATTATCTGCACTGCTCGTTCTGCCTGGCCGTTTGAGGCCGGCTTGAACGGTGCCGTTCTGACATGGTTAATTCCATTGCCTGCCATGAAGTCCTGGAATTCAGTGCACGGGCCATTGTCGCTGACCAAGACGTCCGGTAGACCGTGGGCGGCGAACATTGCCCGTAGACTTTCTACCGTGGCAGAGGATGTGCTTGAATTTAAAATGTCACACTCGATCCATTTGGAGTAGGCGTCTACTACAACCAAAAACATTTTTCCCATGAAAGGACCTGTGTCGTCCACATGGATGCGTGACCAAGGCTTGGCGGGCCATGGCCAGGGGCTAAGGGGGGCTTCCCTGGGCGCATTGCCCAGCTGGGCACACGTGCTGCACCTGCGAACACAAATGTTCCAGATCTGCGTCTATCCCTGGCCACCGAACGTATGACCTGGCAATTGCCTTCATCATGACAATGCCTGGGTGCTCATTGTGGAGTTCTCTGATGAACATCTCTCTGCCCATCTGGGACATGACTACGCGGTTTCCCTACAGTAGGCAATCGGCCTGAATCGCGAGTTCATCCCTGCGCCTGTGAAATGGTTTAAATTCCTCAGGGCATGCCCTGTACGTGGCTGCCCAGTCCCCATTCAGGACACGTTTCTTGACTAGAGACAATAGCGGGTCTCTATTTGCCCAGACTTTAATCTGACGGGCTGTAACGGGTGAGCTTTCGCTTCCAAAAGCTTCAACAGCCATGACCATCTCAGCAGCATGCTCGGTAGCCCCTTCAGTGGTGGCTAGTGGGAGCCTGCTGAGTGCATCAGCGCAGTTTTCAGTGCCTGGTCTGTGCCGAATTGTGTAGTCATAGGTGGCTAACGTGAGTGCCCACCTCTGTATGCGGGCCGATGCATTTGCATTTATGGCCTTGTTGTCGGCCAAAAGGGACGTTAGGGGTTTGTGATCTGTCTCCAGGTCAAATTTCCTGCCAAACAGGTACTGGTGCATTTTCTTTACCGCATATACACATGCGAGAGCCTCCTTTTTTACCATCCCGTAACCCCTTTCTGCCTGGGACAGACTCCTGGAGGCATAAGCTACAGGCTGTAACTGACCCTTGACATTGACATGCTGCAACACACACCCGACACCATAGGACGACGCATCGCACGTTAACACAAGTTTCTTACATGGGTTGTATAGTGTTAACAGAGTGTTGGAACATAACAAATTGCGTGTCTATTAAAAGCCCTTTCCTGGCTGTCCCCCCCAGACCCAATCGCGACCTTTGCGTAGGAGCACATGTAGCGGCTCGAGCAGCGTGCTCAAATTGGGAAGAAAATTGCCAAAATAGTTCAGGAGCCCCAGGAACGAACGCAGCTCCGTCATTTTACGGGGTCTGGGTGCTCTCTGGATCGCTTCCGTCTTGGACGCAGTAGGGCTGATCCCGTCTGCTGCTATCCTCATCCCCAGGAATTCTACCTCTGGAGCTAGGAAGACGGACTTCGCCTTTTTCAGTCGCAGACCTACCCGGTCCAGTCTGCGTAGCACCTCCTCCAGGTTGTGGAGGTGTTCTTCAGTATCGTAACCCATGATGAGGATGTCGTCCTGAAAAACCACCGTCCCTGGAATCGACTTGAGGAGGCTTTCCATATTTCGTTGGAAGATCGCGGCGGCCGAGCGAATCCCGAATGGACACCTATTGTACTCAAACAACCCCTTGTGTGTCGTGATGGTGGTCAGCTTCTTCGAGTCACTCGCCAGCTCCTGGGTCATGTAAGCTGAGGTCAGGTCCAATTTTGAAAAAAGTTTGCCACCGGATAGCGTCGCAAAGAGGTCCTCTGCTCTCGGTAGTGGGTACTGGTCTTGGAGTGACACCCGATTGATGGTGGCCTTGTAATCACCACATATCCTGACCGACCCATCCGCCTTGAGCACCGGTACGATCGGGCTCGCCCAGTCACTGAATTCGACTGGCGAGATGATGCCTTCCCTCAGCAGGTGGTCCAATTCGCCTTCTATCTTTTCCCGCATCATGTACGGCACCGCTCTGGCCTTGTGGTGTACTGGCCTGGCATCCGGGTTTATGTGAATCACTACCTTGGCCCCCATGAAAGTGCCAATGCCGGGTTGAAATAATGAGTCAAATTTGTCCAGGATCTGTGAGCATGATACTCGCTCCACAGATGAAATTGCATTGACATCGCCCCATTTCCAGTTCATGACAGCAAGCCAACTCCTCCCCAGTAGTGCGGGACCGTCCCCCGGGACAACCCAGAGTGGCAACCTGTTCTCCGAATCTTTGTGGGTCACAACTACCATGGCGCTGCCTAGCACCGGAATGATCTCCTTTGTGTATGTCTGTAGCTGTGCGTCAATCGCCGATAATTTTTGCCTCCTGGCCTTGGACGCCCACAACTTTTCAAACTGTTTGATGCCCATCAGGGACTCGCTGGCCCCCGTGTCTAGCTCCATTGATACTGGGATGCCATTGCGGAGAACTTTCATCATTATCGGTGGCGTCCTGGTGTATGAATTGTATACCTGCTCCACATGAACTTGCTGAACTTCAGCTTCCAGCGATTTCCCCCAGCGTTTATTTCTGCAATTTCTGCAGGTATTTTGCTCATCTCTGCAAACTCCGGCTGAGTGTGTGCCTCCACGCCTCCAACATGAACTGCTGTTGGAAACAAAAGGTCCCTTGCCAGTCGATCGTCCCTGACTGCCCCTGTGACTGTCCTTGAGTGCGCCATTAACAGGTGTTGATGGCCCCATTACTGGCCGCATTGTCCCTTGCAATGGCGTGAATCGCCGTTCAACTTGCCATTGTCTCTGTCGAACTCCCCCTCTGGGATCGACTATATGTTGGGGCATGCCCGACTGCTCTTGTCTGCCTGGAGAACTGTGTGCTGCTTTAACAATGTTGAATCTCTGTCCCAACCATTCCTTAACACAGTACCCCTCGTCTGTTCTGCTAGTGGCCATGCTCGCTCGGTTTAAATCCCAGTTTCTCGTCGCCATTGATACGTCCTTATTATACAGTATAAATGCACACGAGGCCCATGCTTGAGAGAAGGTCAGTCTGTGACCTGTCCTTTATTCCTTCACACTCAAGTGATGAAGGTGGGTGGAGCTTCCCCTTTCTATACCAGGGTAGGAGTGTCTCCTACCTAGTGGTCATTGTTCTCACAGTGTACAACTTAGGTCAGATTATACATGGGTTACAATGCTGGTTGAATACATGACACTTTTAAAAGTGGAGCGAGAAGTAGAGTGGGAGGCTTTAGGGATTTTTTTTTAATCAGTTCATGGGATGTGGGCATCATTGGCAAGGCCAGCATTTATTGCCCATCCCTAATTGCCCTCGAGAAGGTGGTGGTGAGCCACTTTCTTGAACTGCTGCAGTCCGTGTGGTGAAGCTACTCCCACAGTGCTGTTAGGGAGGGAGTTCCAGGATTTTGACCCAGCGACGATGAATGAACAGCCGATATATTTCCAAGTCAGGATGGTGTGTGACTTGGAGGGGACGTGGAGGTGGTGGTATTCCCATGCGCCTGCTTCCCTTGTCCTTCTAGGTGGTAGAGGTCGCGGGTTTTGGAGGTGCTGCCGAAGAAGCCTTGGCGAGTTACTGCAGTGCCTCTTGTAGATGGTACACACTGCAGCCACGGTGTGCCGGTGGTGGAGGGAGTGAATGTTGAAGGTGATGGATGGGGTGCCAATCAAGCGAGCTGCTTTGTCCTGGATGGTGTCGAGCTTCTTGAGTGTTGGAGCTGCACTCATCCAGGCAAGTGGGGAATATTCCATCACACTCCTGACTTGTGCCTTGCAGATGGTGGAAAGGCTTTGGGGAGTCAGGAGGTGAGACACTTGCTGCAGAATACCCAGCCTCTGACTTGTTGCCACAGTATTTATGTGACTGGTCCAGTTAAGTTTCTGGTCAATAGTGACCCCCAGGATGTTGATGATGGGGGATTCGGCGATGATAATGCCGTTGAATATCAAGGGGCGATGGTTAGACTCGCCCCTGTTGGAAATGGTCATTGCCTGGCATTTTTGTGGTTTGAATGTTACTTGCCACTTATCAGCCTAAGTCTGAATGTTGTCCAGGTCTTGCTGAATGCGGGCATGGACTGCTTCATTATCTGAGGAGTTGCGAATGGCACTGAACACTGTGCAATCATCAGCGAACATCCCCACTTCTGACCATATGATGGAGGGAAGATCATTGATGAAGCAGATGGTTGGGTCTAGGACATTGCCCTGAGGAACTCCTGCAGCGATGTCCTGGGGCTGTGATGATTGACCTCCAACCACCACAATCTTCCTTTGTGCTAGGTATGACTCCAGTCAGTGGAGAGTTTTCCCCCTGATTCCCATTGACTTCAATTTTACTCGGGCTCCTTGGTGCCACACTCGGTCAAATGTTGCCTTTGATGTCAAAGGCGGTCACTCTCTGGAATTCAGATCTTTTGTCCATGTTTGGACGAAGGCCGTATTGAGATCTGGAGCCGAGTGATCTGAGCGGGGTTCCAGAAAGCATTGGTTTCTGCTACCAATGGTAAGTGAAAGGAGGGTGAGAGACAAAGGGTGTGGATGGGTAGATAAGGTTGGAGAAAGTTGCAAAGGTAGAGTGGGGTGAGGCCTTGGGTCAAGTTTAAACAGCACATACAATGGCACATAATTATGTAGGACAGTGAATAAACATGCATCATTCAACTAGGTTGTGTTGGAAGGATTTGCTGTGTGAAACCTGATTAAGATTTCAGATGTAACTTGCAGTTTGCATTGGTGCGATACTGCAGGAGGTATTTTGTGTGCTTTGCTGTGATGGATCAAATGGCCTCCTTCAAAGAACATAAGAAATAGAAACAGGAAACACTTGGTCCCTCGGGCCTGCTCTGCCATTCAATAAGATCATGGCTAATCTGATCATGGTCTCAGCTCCACTTCCCCGTCCGCTTCCCACAACCCTTCACTCCCTTATTGCTCAAAAATCTGTCTATCTCCGCCTTAAATATATTCAATGACCCAGCCTCCACAGCTCTCTGGGGCAGAGAATTCCACAGATTTACAACCCTCTGAGAGAAGAAATTCCTCCTCATCTCAGTTATTCAATATGATCATGGCTGATCATTCCTGCTTTCTCTCCATACCCCTTGATCCCTTGAGCCATAAGGCCCATATCTAACTCCCTCTTGAATATATCTAACGAACTGGCATCAACAACTCTCTGCAGTAGAGAATTCCAGAGGTTAACAACTCTCTGAGTGAAGAAGTTTCTTCTCATCTCAGTCCTAAATGGCTTATCCCTTATCCTTAGACTGTGACCCCTGGTTCTGGACTTCCTCAACATCGGGAACATTCTTCCTGCATCTAACCTGTCTAGTCCCGTCAGAATTTTATATGTTTCTATGAGATCCCCTCTCATCATTCTAAACTCCAGTGAACACAAGCCCAGTTGATCCAGTCTCTCCTCATATGTCAGTCCTGCCATCCCGAGAATCAGTCTGGTGAACCTTCGCTGCACTCCCTCAATAGCAAGAACGTCCTTCCTCAGATTAGGAGATAAAAACTGAAAGCAATATTCCAGGTGAGGCCTCACCAAGGCCCTGTACAACTGCAGTAAGACCTCTCTGCTCCTACACTCAAATCCCCTCGCTATGAAGGCCAATATGCCATTTGCCTTCTTGCTTTTTGCTTTCAATAAGATCACCTCTCATTCTTCTGAACTCCAATGAGTATAGGCCCACCTACTTAACCTATCCTCATAAGTCAACTCCCTCCTCTGGAATCAACCAAGTGAACCTTCTCTGAACAGTCTACAACGCAAGTATATCGTTCCTTAAATACGGAGACCAAAACTGTACGCAGTAGTCTAGGTGTGGCCTCACCAATACCCTGTACAGTTGTAGCAGGACTTCTCTACTTTTAAACTCTATCCCCTTTGCAATAAAGGCCAACATGCCATTTGCCTTCCTGATTACTTGCTGTACCTGCATACTAGCTTTTTGTGTTCCATGCACAAGGGCCCCCAGGTCCCGCTGTACTGCAGCACTTTGCAATTCTTCTCCATTTAAGGTATAATTTTCTTTTCTATTTTTTCTGCCAAAGTAAATAACCTCACATTTTCCCACATTATACTCCATCTGCCAAATTTTTGCCCACTAACTTAGCCTGTCTATATCCCTTTGCAGATGTCTTGTGTCCTCCTCACAATTTGCTTTCCCACCCATCTTTGTATCATCAGCAAACTTGGCTACAATACACTCGGTCCCTTCATCCAAGTCATTAATATAGATTGTAAATAGTTGAGGCTCCAGCACTGATCCCTGCGGCACCCCACTAGTTACTGTTTGCCAACCGGAAAATGTTCCATTTATCCAGGCTCTCTGATTTCTGTTAGTTAGCCAATCCTCTATCCATGCTAATATATTACCCCCAACCCTGTGAACTTTTATCTTGTGCAGTAAAATTTTATGTGGCTGTACATTTCTATGATTTCTATGGAGAGCTTTGATGGGGCAGCAGTAAAGGCTAACATGTTGTGAGTGTTATGTATGCATGCTTACAATGTTATGATGAACTGTAACACTGAATGTATCTTCACCCTGTACACACCTTACCTGTATACCAGAGGGTGCTGCTGCTAGAGACCTAAGGGTCACCTGCACACTGCAGGTAACCCAGTATAAAAGGGAGCTCACCTCTTGGTGTCCTCACTGTAGGAGCTGCAATAAAGGACTACAATCTTCACAGTTTAAGTACCATGTCCCTGCCTCGTGGAGTCATTAACAAGGTGCCCACATACACAATAACTGGCGACGAGGTCACAAACTACACGCACAACATGTCGAACCTCAGCAACGTTCAACAATTCACCAATGGGGAAGATTGGAACATTTCTTCATAGCCAATGACCTGGATGAGGACACACGGGCTACACTACCGAACAAGCACAGGGCCATCCTACTTAGTAGTTGTGGGCCCACCATCCACAGCCTCGTCAGGGACTTTCTAGCCCCAGCGAAGACAACAATCAAGAGCTATGGGGAACTTGTAACCTTAATACAAGAGCAACTAAAACCCAAAGAAAGCATCCTCACAGCCAGGCATTGGTTCTACACCCACCAGCGACCCGAAGGCCAAGAAATTGCTAAGTATGCTGCAGATTTAAGAAGATTGGTTGCACCATGTGATTTTGGCGACCACCTTAACGAAGCACTAAGAGACATATTTGTTATTGGAATCGGCCACGAAGGCCTCCTCCACAAACTGCTCTCTGCGGACATCATAGTCACTCTGCAGAAGGCAATTAAAGTGAGCCAGTCCTACATGATTTCGGTCGGCGACTCCAGGCGAATGATGACCCACACCCAGGTCTCTAAACCGACGAACGCAGTGAACCGAATGGCTACTTCTAAAGGCAGAAATGATGCCCCGAGTTCCGCAACCCGGAGTCCGCCACATGGGGCAAACCGGCTAGCCCCGTGCTGGCGCTGTGGAGGAAACCACAGGGCCCACCAGTGCCGCTACAAAGACGATACCTGCAAAGGCTGCAAAGAGAAAGGGCACCTTCAGGGAATGTGCAGAAAAAGCTTTACTCACCGTGTCGCTGAAGAGTTGGCTGATCACCGCGGCTCCGACACAGATGAAGACGAAGCTGCTCAAACCCTGGAAGAAGAGTATGGAATTTATACCTGCTCCACCGAAGGTTCTCCATGGAAGATGGAAGTAGACATCAATGGAGTTCTAGTTTCAATGGTGATCGACACAGGGGCGAGCCGGTCTTTGATGAGCCAGACGACCTTTGAAAAACTTTGGATCAATCCCACCAAACGATCAAAACTGTCTCCTGTCCAAGTGAAGCTGCTCACCTACACCAAAGGCAAAATCCCAGTCATTGGCAGTGTGGACGTCCAGGTCTCCCAGGGCGGCGCGATGAACAAACTCCCCCTGTGGATCGTTGCCGGCGATGGCACAACACTGCTGGGAAGAAGTTGGATGAAGCAGGTCCAAGTCGTTCGAAGGGATGATGGCCCATGGGCTCCAGCAATCCACATCCCATGCAGTCCTGAACTTGGATCCATTGCTGCACCTAGAAATCCTCCCACCCAGCTCGACTTCGCGGCGACGACTGCACAACACCGTGACGAGATCACCAGAACCGAACATCCAGACTTCACCTTTCGAGCTGTGGCAGAACTCCAAGGGAAGAAAACCGTCGAAAAAAGTGGATTCCCGACGTCTGTGGCTGAACCGGAGAAGGAAAAAAATCACCACAGCCTACCTGGAGGAGAGCGAGAAGATGGCAGCCGCAACACGAGGCAAAGAACCTAAAATCAAAATGGCCGCGACCAGACCACGAGGGGCAGCGTTGGAGGAGCGACACATGGCACCGAGCGGTGAACCGGATTGGAAGGCCCCCTTAAAGGAGACCGGTAACCCAAAGAATTTAAAGGGATAGTTTCAATCTAAAGATGACAACGAATTTAAAGTTAAAAATGCAGTTAGCGAATGCAGATATGATAATGTAATGTGAAATTGTGATGCCGGAGTAACTGATGAGAAAAATGAAATGAATGCTTGTGTAAGTAAGGTTAAGAACAAGTTTGTAATGCCTAATGATGATGATAGAAACTTTAAAATGACAAATGTAACCATGTATGGAGAGACTGAGATACAAGAAAGTGATGTAAATGCTGTAATTAACAACGTAAAGAGAGTTAACAATGTAGACTCGACGATGTATAATCGGAGCCAATGTGTCATGTATACAGGTAGTAGACTGTTAAAGGACACCAGGTTCTACAGGGACAATGTAAATGCCAGAGGAATCCCCCCGTGGGAGACCCCCAACTCCAGCGGGCTACCTGACCATGTAGCCTGGACTTTTGGGACAAATGTGATGCCCCAGGAAGTGCTCACATACACCCAGTGGGAGCAGACCCACTGCAGGGACAGCGGTCAATGGGCAGCACAGCTATCACCACTGGCATCCTACCCCAGATCGGCCCTACACCCCCTGGCCACCAGGGCCAACACCAGGAGCGAGAGGCCAGTGCCCTCCAGCTTTTCTGGCAGATCCTGGCATGACCAAACTTTCTTTACAAATGGAGGACAAGGAACCCACACAATCCTGTGGCCCCGCCCACCACCACACACTTACCCACTCTACAGAGTTTGTACCCTACCCACTGCTGCATTGGCTACCCCACTGAGGGATCTCACAACAGTGACACCCACATGGTCTGTGTGTGTGTGGGGGGGGGGGGGTGGGAATGTATGAGGCCAGCCTCAAGCACAGGGATCACACCTGGCAACCACACAACCTTCACCACAACCTCCCACAGCTCACTACTGATCACCTCCCCTGGTCATGTCAATAAGGACTTGAAAAATGCTTAGGGGGGAGTGTTGTTATGTATGTACACCTACAATGTTATGATGTACTGTAACACTGAATGTACCTTCACCCTGTACACACCTTACCTGTACACCAGAGAGTGCTGCTGCTAGAGACCCAAGAGTCACCTGCACACTACAGGTAACCCAGTATAAAAGGGAGCTCACCTCTTGGTGTCCTCACTCTAGGAGCTGCAATAAAGGACTACAGTCTTCACAGTTTAAGTACCATGTCCCTGCCTCATGGAGTCATTAACAAGATGCCTACATACTCAACAGTGAGGATAGCTTTTTGTGGTGTGCATACATGGGCAGCTACTTGGGAGAGGAAACTGTTGGGTAGCCTTAGCTTGGCAGCTTTTCATAGGCCTGCCCTCTGTTTCCACATTTGCAGCCATATCCATTATATATTGCTGAAGACAATCATCTTGTCAGATGTCTCTTGCTGGATGTGTTGGAGCACTTGTTTTTTTTTTGAAAACATAGAAACATAGAAACATAGAAAATAGGTGCAGGAGTAGGCCATTCGGCCCTTCTAGCCTGCACCGCCATTCAATGAGTTCATGGCTGAACATGCAACTTCAGTTACCCCATTCCTGCTTTCTCACCATACCCCTTGATTCCCCTAGTAGTGAGGACTTCATCTAACTCCTTTTTGAATATATTTAGTGAATTGGCCTCAACAACTTTCTGTGGTAGAGAATTCCACAGGTTCACCACTCTCTGGGTGAAGAAATTCCTCCTCATCTCGGTCCTAAATGGCTTCCCCCTTATCCTTAGACTGTGTCCCCTGGTTCTGGACTTCCCCAACATTGGGAACATTCTTCCTGCATCTAACCTGTCTAACCCCGTCAGAATTTTAAACGTTTCTATGAGGTCCCCTCTCATTCTTCTGAACTCCAGTGAATACAAGCCCAGTTGATCCAGTCTTTCTTGATAGGTCAGTCCCGCCATCCCGGGAATCAGTCTGGTGAACCTTCGCTGCACTCCCTCAACAGCAAGAATGTCCGTCCTCAGGTTAGGAGACCAAAAATGTACACAATACTCCAGGTGTGGCCTCACCAAGGCCCTGTACAATTGTAGCAACACCTCCCTGCCCTTGTACTCAAATCCCCTCGCTATGAAGGCCAACATGCCATTTGCTTTCTTAACCGCCTGCTGTACCTGCATGCCAACCTTCAATGACTGATGTACCATGACACCCAGGTCTCTTTGCACCTCCCCTTTTCCTAATCTGTCACCATTCAGATAATAGTCTGTCTCTCTGTTTTTACCACCAAAGTGGATAACCTCACATTTATCCACATTATACTTCATCTGCCATGCATTTGCCCACTCACCTAACCTATCCAAGTCGCTCTGCAGCCTCATAGAATTCTCCTTGCAGCTCACACTGCCACCCAACTTAGTGTCATCCGCAAATTTGGAGATACTACATTTAATCCCCTCGTCTAAATCATTAATGTACAGTGTAAACAGCTGGGGCCCCAGCACAGAACCTTGCGGTACCCCACTAGTCACTGCCTGCCATTCTGAAAAGTCCCCATTTACTCCTACTCTTTGCTTCCTGTCTGACAACCAGTTCTCAATCCATGTCAGCACACTACCCCCAATCCCATGTGCTTTAACTTTGCACATTAATCTCTTGTGTGGGACCTTGTCGAAAGCCTTCTGAAAGTCCAAATATACCACATCAACTGGTTCTCCCTTGTCCACTCTACTGGAAACATCCTCAAAAAATTCCAGAAGATTTGTCAAGCATGATTTCCCTTTCACAAATCCATGCTGACTTGGACCGATCATATTACCTCTTTCCAAATGCACTGCGATGACATCCTTAATAATTGATTCCATCATTTTACCCACTACCGATGTCAGGCTGACCGGTCTGTAATTCCCTGTTTTCTCTCTCCCTCCTTTTTTAAAAAGTGGGGTTACATTGGCTACCCTCCACTCCATAGGAACTGATCCCGAGTCAATGGAATGTTGGAAAATGACTGTCAATGCATCCACTATTTCCAAGGCCACCTCCTTAAGTACTCTGGGATGCAGTCCATCAGGCCCTGGGGATTTATCGGCCTTCAATCCCATCAATTTCCCCAACACAATTTCCCGACTAATAAGGATTTCCCTCAGTTCCTCCTCCTTACTATACCCTCCGACCCCTTTTATATCCGGAAGGTTGTTTGTGTCCTCCTCAGTGAATACCGAACCAAAGTACTTGTTCAATTGGTCCGCCATTTCTTTGTTCCCCGTTATGACTTCCCCTGATTCTGACTGCAGGGGACCTACGTTTGTCTTTACTAACCTTTTTCTCTTTACATATCTATAGAAACTTTTGCAATCCGTCTTAATGTTCCCTGCAAGCTTCTTCTCGTACTCCATTTTCCCTGCCCTAATCAAACCCTTTGTCCTCCTCTGCTGAGTTCTAAATTTCTCCCAGTCCCCGGGTTCTCTGCTATTTCTGGCCAATTTGTATGCCACTTCCTTGGCTTTAATGCTATCCCTGATTTCCCTTGATAGCCACGGTTGAGCCACCTTCCCTTTTTTATTTTTACGACAGACAGGAATGTACAATTGTTGTAGTTCATCCATGCGGTCTCTAAATGTCTGCCATTGCCCATCCACAGTCAACCCCTTCAGTATCATTCGCCAATCTATCCTAGCCAATTCACGCCTCATACCTTCAAAGTTAGCCTTCTTTAAGTTCTGGACCATGGTCTCTGAATTAACTGTTTCATTCTCCATCCTAATGCAGAATTCCACCATATTATGGTCACTCTTCCCCAAGGGGTCTCGCACAACGAGATTGCTAATTAATCCTCTCTCATTACACAACACCCAGTCTAAGATGGCCTCCCCCTTAGTTGGTTCCTCGACATATTGGTCCAAAAAACCATCCCTTATGCACTCCAGGAAATCCTCCTCTACCGTATTGCTTCCAGTTTGGTTAACCCAATCTATGTGCATATTAAAGTCACCCATTATAACTGCTGCACCTTTATTGCACGCACCCCTAATTTCATGTTTGATGCCCTCCCCAACATCACTACTACTGTTTGGAGGTCTGTACACAACTCCCACTAACGTTTTTTGTCCTTTGGTATTCTGCAGCTCTACCCATATAGATTCCACATCTTCCAAGCTAATGTCCTTCCGAACTATTGCCTTAATTTGCTCCTTAACCAGCAATGCTACCCCACCTTCTTTTCCTTTTATTCTATCTTTCCTGAATGTTGAATACCCCTGGATGTTGAGTTCCCAGCCCTGATCATCCTGGAGCCACGTCTCCGTAATCCCAATCACATCATATTTGTTAACATCTATTTGAACAGTTAATTCATCCACTTTATTGCGGATACTCCTTGCATTAAGACACAAAGCCTTCAGGCTTGTTCTTTTAACACCCTTTGTCCTTTTAGAATTTTGCTGTACAGTGGCCCTTTTTGTTCTTTGCCTTGGGTTTCTCTGCCCTCCACTTTTCCTCATCTCCTTTCTGTCTTTTGCTTTTGCCTCCTTTTTGTTTCCCTCTGTCTCCCTGCATTGGTTCCCATCCCCCTGCCATATCAGTTTAAATCCTCCCCAACAGCACTAGCAAACACTAGGACATTGGTTCCGGTCCTGCCCAGGTGCAGACCGTCCGGGTGCACCACAACGCCAAAGAGGCAAGCCCTCCTTCCCTTTCCGTCAACCAGCATGCTTTCAAGCACAGCATCTGTGAATCTGAGTATTGTCTGGTCGGTGAAAATCCAGCCCTTTAAATGGCTGCAGCAGTCCTTTACATTTCTGTTAGTTATGCTCACTGTGCGAGTACTCCCTCAGACAGCCAGCCGACTATTTATGCAAACATTGATGATATAACGGGACCAGTGCTGTGAGCTCAGTCAGTGGGAGCAGTCACACTGTGACATTCCATCCAAATGGAAATCTTTAACCGTATGTGTACAAACCTCTCCTGTAGGGGCGTGGTGAGCTTTTCCTTCACTGACACGATTGGGGAGGAGGAATCAGAAGGCTACCCACAATCAGTTCCACTATCGTTGAACTGTGAATTGTGGCCACGCATATCGTTCCCAGCCCATCCCCTCCGCTTCTCGTCTGATGTCACATTTTTAGTCGTAGAGGGAGAGACCACCAGCTATTACCGTTTCGGACTCTGAGGCGTATTGAATCTCAAAGAAATGGTTAATGCTCAATAAAGGCCCAGGTCATCACTGGACCTTGGTGTACAAGCCAGCTTTAATTTCCAGTTAGAAACAAGAACCTATGTACAGGGCCTAACAAAAACCTTGCAGGAAAGATTTACATGTTTGATTAGCAATTGAACTGCTGAGAACAGCTCCGTGAATGAAATAGTTTACTAAATTTCCAATATCCATTTAGGACTAAGGCAAATAAAAACATTTCTTTATCAGAAAAACCTAACCTGCTACTTCACAAAAAGCTAGTCCTCTGGGACATCAATTATTAACAAATAATTTATTATTCAGTTGAATTAATCATTGCTTTAGTCACTGTCATTCAACTGAGCGATTCCAACACATGGCACCACCTTCATTTGCCCTCAACAGGCTAATGGCTGCTTTGTAACCAGGGATTGATGGTGGCTGAGATACAGAGAGAAAGTCTAACGGACCGAGCTTCATCATACTCAATACCAGAATGGGTCCTTTCTAACTTGTGAAATTTTATCTTGCTCAACAAGCTTTCGGCTCAGTCCTGAAATTAGTTGTCATCTAGTTTCTGAAAATCACAAAAAAGATCATCGGTATTCGGTCAGAGCAAACTGGAGATTATTGCAACTCCTGGTAAAACTCAGCATTGAGGAACCGGAACTCACTGAGAACATATTATTAGAATGTTTAATGATGGCAACAGCGCTTAATTATTGAAATATTGTGTCCAGTTCTGCTGGGATTTATTGGGGATTCAAGCATCCTGTAAAGGTGTATAGACCGCAAGGCTGACTTCTATTTACAGTATCATAGAAATGGTTTCATAATTTGAATGAAACTTTTCACAGCAGGTAGGTCTTGTTACTCCTGTGCTAATACGCAAATGAGTTGGCTCTTGTGCAACCACATAAAGTGCCCAGGCGACCTCTTTCCTGCCCAAATGCATGTACCGCTTCCAGCATGTTGCTACGCACGGCTTAAGCAGCTCAAGCCAAGTTGAATTACAACTGGCAAGGTGCCTGGACCGAATCTTAATCCCACTCTCACATGATACCCTTTGGGTAAGTCATGCTCTGCAGGAAAAAAAAGGCAGCCTCAACAAGATTTCCATAGCCATGGTGTCTGCTTGATAACCAACTGAATGCAAAAAATAAAATTAAATATAAATCTAGTTAATTGAACCAAGTAAGAGAGTAATGGCATGCCATGAAACCTCCAAAGATCAAAACTAAAATAGACAGAAGACCACCCTTGGGATCAAGGACACAGTAATTCTATATGAGAAGGTGTAGAACCAGATGTGACATCAGAAAGGCATGCAAACATTCTCCTGGTGCCTCAGAAGCAGCATACATGTTCATTGTTCAAATGGCATGGAGTTTACCTGGGGCATTTTGAAAGGACAGGCCATGAACCTGTGGGTCAAAATCCTGGAATTCCCTTCCCAACAGCATTATGGGAGTACCTTCACCACAGCAGTTCAAGGTGGCTCACCATCACCATCCTCAAGGTCATTAGGGATGGCCAATAAATGCCAGCCTTGCCAGTGACGTTCACATCCCAGGAACACATTTTTTAAAACTACAGGACATATTTTAAAATTAGGAAATTGCGAGCAAGTAGGTAATTCAGCTAGAAATGTTTCACACAAAGGTTAGGCAGCACACGGAATAAAATACCTGGTAACCCCATTGAACCAAATAGTGGGAAATCAGTGCCAGAGATAATTCGATGTGTTTCTGGAGAAAGAAAGGAGCAATAAATGTGGTTATACAGGGATAATATCAGTCATAGAATCTACAGCACAGAAACAGGCCCTTCGATCCAACTGGTCCATGTCGGTGCTTCTGCTCCACAAGAGCCTCCTCCCCTCGTCATCCAACCCGATCAGCAAATTCCTTTCTCCCTCCTGTGTTTATCCAGCTTCCCCATAAATACATCTCTGCCATTCCCTGTGACAGCGATTTCCACATTCTCACCACTCTCTGGGTAAAGACATTGCTCCTGAATTTCCTGTTGGATTTATTAGTGACTATTTATGAAATATAAAAGAAAACACTTGAAAGGGTTGGTCTTATTGGATCAAATGACATTTGCTTGGTCCTAAAAATGTCCTTCTATTCTACTTTAACCATAGTTCTAATATTTAAAATGTACTTTTTACTCTCAGGTTTTAGCCTCTTTCCTTCTCCTTACTATTGTTTCATTCTGAGCTCGAAATTCCTTTGTGCTGTTTCTATGTTTAGTTCCTTTCTCTCTGCTGTTTCTCTCCCCTGTTCCAGTTTCAATCCTTCACTTGCTTCTCCCGGCCATGTGCTTGTTCAGTTTTTTATTTACTTCCTCTTCATCCCGTCTCTCTTTTCCACTTAACTCCATTCTTTAACATTTTTTAATCCTGATTCCTGCTACTCTGATAATCAGAATAGGCTTCCAAAATCCTCAGGAACGACACATAGCGGGGAATTTACTCAGGGGGTCAGCGGGTGCATTCGATGACGGGTCGGGACCCCGTTGTCAACCCACCGCCACCCGCCTTTCCCAGATGTCGGGTCTGTCAACGCTGAACAGACCCGACAAGCAGAGGCAGGGGAGGCAATTCAGGTCAGTATGACCTTGTTAACAGCACATTAAGAAGTATTTTAAGATCAACTTTACATTTTATAAGGTTGTTCACAGGGTCCACACTGCTTGATGATCATGTCGGGTAAGCATGTCGGGAGTTGTATGACCACGGAATCATCTCATCACTTGACAGCTGCAAATGTGGTCTAAAAGTTGCTCACTTTCCAAGCTCAGAAACTGCTGCTTCCTGCAATTGGAAGACAGACTGAGCTTTATGCAGGTCGCAAGTGTTTGGAGTAAACTCTCTATCCAGTGGCACCTCACTGGAGCAACCTTTCTCAGCATCGACAGATTGCTTCTGTCATCTCCTGCCATCTATTACATCAGCATTGGTGCACTTGAAACTCTCTCACCTTGGTTCTCAGAATCTCACCACGATCAGCCCCAACACCAGCATCACCAGGCACACCAGCAGCACCAACAACATCGACCTTCTTCTCAATCACCTGATGCTGCACAGGACACAGGGCATCAGCACCTGACCACATTGCTGCCCAGGATGCCAGGGATGGCCTCACCGTGGCCAGATTTACTTCACTTTATGCTGTACACCCTGGCTGCCAGGTTGGCACCACCCCACACCAACAATGCCCAAGCCATTCCTTCCACACTTATCACCATAGAGGGGGGTACCGTTATGTCTCACCATTCACTGCAGCTCACTAAGACACTTCCAAAGGCGCACACAGATCTGTCCAAGAACGCAAAGTGTTGAAAATAAAGGTTTCAACATTTCACAGCACATTAACAGAAACTTTACATGAGCATTGCATAAAAAACCCATGTGTGTTGTTAGTTGGTATGATTGCACTAAGATGAGGGTGAGTGTGAGGGGTGGCTAGTGAGATGAGGAACTGATAATGTAGATAGAGAGAGGGGGAGGTGCATGGTAAGTTGATATGAGGATGTGCAGGAGTAGAGTAGGGAAGGCAGAGTGATGGGGATGTGATGAGTGGCACAGCAGGATGATGTTGAGTGTGGCTTTGCAGTTATGTTTTGTGATCTACTGAGATCATTGAAAGGTTTGTGCCACTGCAGCCAGGTCCTCCTGACCACACCCCTGCTTGTGTCCTCCTGTGCAATGTGCAACCATGCTGCGTTGGTCTGCTAGGAAGGTCTCTTCCACCCATTGGAAGGGAAGAGAACCTCCCTGCGTGCTGTGACTCCCTCCATAAGCATCTGGGAGAGCCTGGGTGCAGCCATGCACCTTTGTGCAATGCTTGTCAATGTTTGCAGCAGCTCAATGCTGTAGAACACTGACAGCACAACAGTCAAAATCAATTTGCACATGGTCCCTTTAAGGAAACCGGCTGATGAACCGCTTCCTTCAATTGGTTGGCAAATGCGCTGGGTGGGCTTAACAAGCCAATCAGGGGAAAATTTTGGACAGTGGGCTGGAACCAGCAGCGAGGCTGGGAACCGCCATCGATGTCGCCTGCCACAGACCCGCAAAATTGCAACCATAAATTCTCAAAAATATTGTCAACCACATCTTTAGTTTCTATCGAGATTGGCGAGTCCACCGATTGAGCAATCTTAGGAACTCTTTTCCCATTTCTATATTCCTATTGGGATGAAAGCACCAATGCAATTTGTCACAGGTAAAAGATTTGAGAGCAAGGGATTATGTTCTTTCTGTATGCTGTTTTTACTGAGAATACCAAAGGAGAAGATGGATTGATCTACGTTACATAATAGAAAAGGAACAGAATATAACCGACACTCCAAGTATACTTTGATTATTGCCACTTTTTTATTCCAAAACAAATACCGGTTTTCCAAAAGCTCCATTGCAATTTAACACAAATCAGATATGTCAAAAGATAGAACTTTAATTACAAGGATATAGGCTGCGGTGCAGACTTGGAGGGTGTAATTTGGTTTATATATTGAAAGCAGCGGTAAAATTGTATCTGCCAAACGCAATGTTACATTTCTGTTGTTTTTACTGATGTCTTTGGACAGTTACTGTAAGCATTTACTCAACGGGTAAATCGCCTGCTCCCTTCAGATTGGGAAAGGCTGTAAATAATTTAATAGAGGAAGAATCATTCCCAGAGCCGCTTGCCACAGGAAACAACGTGCTGCAATACCTTTGCTGTTCGTCTCCACAAACCGATGTTTATTTTTCCTTTTATTCCAAAAATGTTGCTTTATTATAAGTTGCCCCTTCTATCTTTTCTCCCACCCATCCTCATCATCATCATAGGCAGTCCCTCGGAGTCGAGGAAGACTTTCTTCCACTCTAAACGTGAGTTCTCAGGTGGCTGAACAGTCCAATACGGGAATTACAGTCTGTCACAGGTGGGACAGACAGTGGTTGAGGGAAGGGTTGGGTGGGACTGGTTTGCCGCATGCTCCTTCCGCTGCCTACGCTTGGTTTCTGCATGCTCTCGGCGATGAGACACGAGGTGCTCAGCGGCCTCCCGGATGCACTTCCTCGACTTCGGGCAGTCTTTGGCTAGGGACTCCCAGGTGTCGGTGGCGATGTTGCATTTTATCAGGGAGGCTTTGAGGGTGTCCTTGAAACGTTTCCTCTGCCCACCATGGGTTCGCTTGCCATGTAGGAGTTCCAAGTAACATAGAAACATAGAAAATAGGTGCAGGAGTAGGCCATTCGGCCCTTCGAGCCTGCACCAACATTCAATATGATCATGGCTGATCATGCAACTTCAGTACCCTGTTCCTACTTTCTCTCCATATCCCTTGATCCCTTTAGCCGGAAGGGCCACATCTAACTCCCTTTTGAATATATCCAATGAACTGGCATCAACAACTTTCTCTGGTAGAGAATTCCATAGGTTCACAATTTTCTGAGTGAAGAAGTTTCTCCTCATCTCGGTCCTAAATGGCTTACCCCTTATCCTTAGACTGTGACCCCTGTTCTAGACTTCCCCAACATCGGGAACATTCTTCCTGCATCTAACCTATCCAATCCCGTCAGAATTTTATACGTTTCTCTGAGATCCCCTCTCATTCTTCTAAATTCCAGTGAATATAAACCTAGTCGATCCAGTCTTTCTTCATGTGTCAGTCCTGCCATCCCAGGAATCAGTCTGGTGAACCTTCGCTGCACTCCCTCAATAGCAAGAATGCCCTTCCTCAGATTAGGAGATCAAAACTGTACACAATACTCCAAGTGTGGCCTCACCAAGTCCCTGTACAACTGCAGTAAGACCTCCCTACTCCTATACGCAAATCCTCACGCTATGAAAGCCAACATGTCATTTGCCTTCTTCACCGCCTGCTGTACCTGCATGCCAAACTTCAATGACTGGTGTACCATGACACCCAGGTCTCGTTGCACCTCCATTTTTCCGAATCTGTCACCATTTTGATAATTTCTGCCTTCCTGTTTTTACCACCTAAGTGGATAACCTCACATTTATCCACATTATACTGCATCTGCCATGCATTTGTCCACTCACCTAACCTGTTCAAGTCACCCTGCAGCCTCTTAGCATCTTCCACACAGCTTACACTGCCACCCAGCTTAGTGTCATCTGCAAACTTGGAGATATTACATTCAATTCCTTCATCTAAATCATTAATGTACATTGTAAATAGCTGGGGTCCCAGCACTGAATCTTGCGGTACCCCACTAGTCACTGCCTGCCATTCTGAAAAGGACCCGTTTATCCTGACTCTCTGCTTCCTGTCTGCCAACCAGTTCTCTATCCATGTCAATACATTACCCCCAATAACATGTGCTTTAATTTTGCACACCAATCTCTTGTGTGGGACCTTGTCAAAAGCCTTTTGAAAGTCCAAAAACACCACATCCACTGGTTCTCCCTTGTCCACTCTACTAGTTACATCCTCAAAAAATTCCAGAAGATTTATCAAGCATGATTTCCCTTTCATAAATCCATGCTGATTTGGACCAATCCTGTCACCGCTTTCCAAATGCGCTGCTATTACATCTTTAATAATTGATTGAAAGGTCACATTGTGGGAGCAGCGTGCGGCGGCCTGGCCCGGCCCGGCCCAGAAATCGGCGCGATCTTGGCCAGTAAGACCGTCAGCAGGCCTGGGCCATCAGAGGGAGCAGCGTGCGGCGGCATACTACTGCAGCAGAGCGATGGCTGCGAAGTCAGGTCGCTGATTGCAGTGCGGGCAGGCACAGCAGGAAGGGTGAAGGAGCGGCAAGAGTTTGTAGAAGGAAGTGACCGGAGCCCAGGAGAGGCGTGAGTCTGGGACCCAGCAGAGGCGAAGGCCCAGGGGCAGCACGGGCCAGCCCACACTGCGATATGTGCGTGCTCAGTCCATGCAGCATAGAAACATAGAAACATAGAAAATAGGTGCAGGAGTAGGCCATTCGGCCCTTTGAGCCTGCACCGCCATTCAATAAGATCATGGCTGATCATTCACCTCAGTACCTCTTTCCTGCTTTCTCTCCATACCCCTTGATCTCTTTAGCTGCAAGGGCCATATCTAACTCCCTCTTGAATATATCCAATGAACTGGCATCAACAACTCTCAGTGGCAGGGAAGTCCACAGGTTAACAACTCTCTGAGTGAAGAAGTTTCTTCTCATCTCAGTCCTAAATGGCCTACCCCTTAGTCTAAGACTATGTCCCCTGGTTCTGGAGTTCCCCAACATCGGAAACATTCTTCCCGTATCTAACCTGTCCAGTCCCGTCAGAATCTAATACGTTTCTATGAGATCATCTCTCATCCTTCTAAACTCCAGTGAATAAAGGCCCAGTTGATCCAGTCTCTCCTCATATGTCAGTCTAGCCATCCCTGGAATCAGTCTGGTGAGCCTTCGCTGCACCTCCCCTTTTCCTAATCTGCCGCCATTCAGATAATATTCTGCCTTTGTATTTTTGCCCCCAAAAGGGACAACTTCACATTTATCCACATTATACTGCATCTGCCATGCATTTGCCCACTCACCGAACCTGTCCAAGTCATCCTGCAGCCTCTAAGTGTCCTCCTCACACCTCACACCGCCACCCAGTTTAGTATCTGCAAACTTGGAGATATTACACTCAATTCCTTCATCTAATTCGTTAATGTATATTGTAAATAGCTGGGGTCCCAGCACTGAGCCCTGCGGCACTCCACTAGTCATTGCCTGCCATTCTGTAAAGGACCCCTTTATCCCGACTCTCTGCTTCCTATCTGCCAACCAGTTCTCTATCCACGTCAGTATATTACCTCCAAAACCATGTGCTTTGATTTTGCACATCAATCTCTAGTGCGGGACCTTGTCAAAAGCCTTTTGAAAGTCCAAATACACCACATCTACTGGTTCTCCCTTGTCCACTCTGCTAGTTACATCCTCAAAATATTCCAGAAGATTCGTCAAGCATGATTTTCCTTTCATAAATCCATGCTGACTTGGACCGATCCTGTCACTGCTTTCCAAATGCGCTGTTATTTCATCCTTAATGATTGATTCCAACATTTTCCCCACCACTGATGTCAGGCTAATGGGTCTATAATTATCCGTTTATCTCTCCCTCCTTTCTTAAAATGTGGTGTTACATTAGCTACCCTCCAGTCCATAGGAACTGATCCAGAGTCGATAGACTGTTGTAAAATGATCACCAATGCATCCACTATTTCTAGGGCCACATCCTTAAGTACTCTGGGATGCAGACTATCAGGCCCTGGGGATTTATCGGCCTTCAATCCCATCAATTTCCCTAACACAATTTCCCACTTTATAAGAATATCCTTCAGTTCCTCCTTCTCACTCGACCCATTGTCCCCTAATACATTCGGAAGGTTATTTGTGTCTTCCTTCATGAAGACAGAACTGAAGTATTTGTTCAATTGGTCTGTCATTTCTTTGTTACCCATTATAAATTCACCTGAATCCAACTGCAAGGGACCTACGTTTGTCTTCAGTAATCTTTTTCTCTTCACATATTTAAAGAAGCTTTTGCAGTCAGTTTTTATGTTCCCTGCAAGCTTCCTCTCATACTCTATTTTCCCCCTCTTAATTAAACCCTTCGTCCTCCTCTGTTGAATTCTAAATTTCTCCCAGTCCTCAGGTTTGTTGCTTTTTCTAGCCAATTTATATGTTTCTTTCTTGGTTTTAACACTATCCTTAATTTCCCTTGTTAGCCACGGTTGAGCCACTTTCCCCGTTTTATTTTTACTCCAGATGTACAATTCCTGAAGTTCATCCATGTGATCTTTAAATGTTTGCCATTGCTTATCCAACATCAACCCTTTAAGTATCCTTTGCCAATCTATTCTAGCCAATTCACACCTCATACCGTCGAAGTTACTTTTCCTTAAGTCCAGGACCCTAGTTTCCGAATTAACTGTGTCACTCTCCATCTCAATAAAGAATTCTACCATATTATGGTCACTCTTCCCCAAGGGGCCTCGCACAACAAGATTCTCATTACACATCACTCAGTTTAGGATGGCCAGCTCTCTAGTTGGTTCCTCGACATATTGGTCCAGAAAACCATCCCTAATACACTCCAGGAAATCCTCCTCCACTGCATTGCTACCAGTTTGGTTAGCCCAATCAATGTGTAGATTAAAGTCGCCCATGATAACTGCTGTACCTTTATTGCACACTTCCCTTATTTCTTGTTTGATGCTGTCCCCAACCTCACTACTAATGTTTGGTTGTCTGTACACAACTCCCACTAGCGTTTTCTGCCCTTTGCTATTCCGCAGCTACACCCATACCGATTCCACATCATCCAGGCTAATGTCCCTCCTTACGATTGCATTAATTTCCTCTTTAACGAGCAACGCCACCCCGTCTCCTTTTCCTCTCTGTCTATCCTTCCTAAATGTTGAATATCCCTGCATGTTGAGTTCCCAGCCTTGGTCACCCTGGAGCCATGTCTCCGTAATGCCAATTACATCATATCCGTTAACTGCTATCTGCGCAGTTAATTCGTCCACCTTATTCCGAATACTCCTCGCATTGAGGCACAGAGCCTTCACGCTTGTCTTTTTAACACACTTTTCCCCTTTAGAATTTTGCTGTAATGTGGCCCTTTTTGTTTTTTGCGTTGGGTTTCTCTGCCCTCCACTTTTACTATTCTCCTTTCTATCTTTTGCTTCTGCCTCCATTTTATTTCCCTGTGTCTCCCTGCATAGGTTCCCATCCCCCTGCCATGTTAATTTAACTCTTCCCCCACAGCACTAGCAAACACACCCCCAAGGACATTGGTTCCGATCCTGCCCAGGTGCAGACGTCTGGTTTGTACTGGTCCCACCTCCCCCAGAACCGGTTCCAATGTCCCAGGAATTTGAATCCCTCCCATCTGCACCACAGCTCAAGTCACGTATTCATCTGAGCTATCCTGCAATTCCTACTCTGACTAGCACGTGGCACTGGTAGCAGGGTATTAAAAGAGATGGCGGAAGTTATAGCAGATGCATTCGTTATAATCTACCAAAATTCTCTGGACTCTGGGGAGGTACCATCGGATTGGAAAGCAGCTAATGTAACGCCTCTGTTTAAAAAGGGGGCAGACAAAAGGCAGATAACTATAGGTCGGTTAGTTTAACATCTGTAGTGGGGAAAATGCTTGAAGCTATCATTAAGGAAGAAATAGCGGGACATCGAGATAGGAATAGTGCAATCAAGCAGACGCAACATGGATTCATGAAGGGAAATCATGTTTAACTAATTTACTGGATTTCTTTGAAGATATAACAAGCAGGGTGGATAGAGGTGTACCGATGGATGTGGTGTATTTAGATTTCCAAAAGGCATTCGATAAGGTGCCACACAAAAGGTTACTGCAGAAGATAAAGGTACGTGAAGTCAGAGGAAATGTATTAGCATGGATAGAGAATTGGCTGGCTAACAGAAAGCAGAGAGTCAGGATAAATGGGTCCTTTTCGGGTTGGAAATCAGTGGTTAGTGGTGTGCCACAGGGATCGGTGCTGGGACCACAACTGTTTACAATATACATAGATGACCTGGAAGAGGGGACAGAGTGTAGTGTAACAAAATTTGCAGATGACACAAAGATTAGTGGGAAAGCGAGTTGTGTAAAGGACACAGAGAGGCTGCAAAGAGATTTAGATAGGTTAAGCGAATGGGCTAAGGTTTGGCAGATGGACTACAATGTCGGAAAATGTGAGGTCATCCACCTTGGAAAAAAAAACAGTAAAACGGAATATTATTTGAATGGAGAGAAATTACAACATGCAGAGGGATCTGGGGGTCCTTGTGCATGAAACTCTTTTTGGACATGAATCCCAAAAAGTTAGTTTGCAGGTGCAGCAGGTAATCAGGAAGGTGAATGGAATGTTGGCCTTCATTGCGAGAGGGATAGAGTACAAAAGCAGGGAGGTCCTGCTGCAACTGTACAGGGTATTGGTGAGGCCGCACCTGGAGTACTGCGTGCAGTTTTGGTCACCTTATTTAAGGAAGCTTTGGAGTGGGTACAGAGACGATTCACTCGGCTGATTCCGGAGATGAGGGGGTTATCTTATGATGATAGATTGAGTAGACTGGGTCTTTACTCGTTGGAGTTCAGAAGGATGAGGGGTGATCTTATAGAAACATTTAAAATAATGAAAGGGATAGACAAGATAGAGGCAGAGAGGTTGTTTCCACTGGTCGGGGAGACTAGAACTAGGGGGCACAGCCTCAAAATACGGGGGAGCCAATTTAAAACCGAGTTGAGAAGGAATTTCTTCTCCCAGAGGGTTAAGAATCTGTGGGATTCTCTGCCCAAGGAAGCAGTTGATGCTAGCTCATTGAATGTATTCAAATCACAGATAGATAGATTTTTAACCAATAAGGGAATTAAGGGTTACGGGGCGCGGGCGGATAAGTGGAGCTGAGTCCACGGCCAGATCAGCCATGATCTTGTTGAGTGGCGGAGCAGGCTCTAGGGGCTAGATGGCCTACTCCTGTTCCTAATTCTTATGTTCTTATGTTCTTATGTTCAATCCTGAGATTACTACTTTTGTGGTTCTACTTTTAAAATTTAGCTCCTCGCTCCCTAAATTCGCTCGTCGGACCTCATCCCGTTTTTTACCTATATCTTTGGTACCTATATGCACGACGACAACTGGCTGTTCACCCTCCCTTTTCAGAATGTCCTGCACCCGCTCCGAGACATCCTTGACCCTTGCACCAGGGAGGCAACATACCATCCTGGAGTCTCGGTTGCGGCCGCAGAAATGCCTATCTATTCCCCTTACAATCAAATCCCCTATCACTTAGCTCTCCCACGGTGCCATGAACTTGGCTGCTGCTGTCCTCCCCGATGAGTCATCCCCCTCAATAGTAGCCAAAGCGGTGTATCTGTTTTGCAGGGGGATGACCGCAAGGGTTCCCTGCACTACCTTCCTTCCACTGCTCTTCCTGTTGGTCACCCATCCCCTATCTGGCTGTGTACCCTTTACCTGCGGTAAGACCAACTCGCTAAACATGCTATTCACGTCAGTCTCAGCATCGTGGATGCTCCAGAGTTCATCCACCCGCAGCTCCAGTGCCGCAATGCGGTCCGTCAGGAGCTGGAGGCGGATACACTTCCCGCACACGTAGTCGTCAGGGACACCGGAAGCGTCCCTGACTTCCCACACGTGTCCGACCTGTCCTGCCATGACTTAACCCTTAGATTAACTTAATTTGGCAACAACAATGCTAAAGATTACTTACTGATAAAAGAAAAAGAAAAACTACTTGCCAATCACCAGCCACTCACTTACCCCCTTGGCTGTGACGTCACCTTTCGATTTCTTTCTACTTCTTTTTTGCCTTCCTGCTGCAGCTGCACAAGCCTCTCTGACCCCGGACTTTTACAGTCCGCCTCCTCGACGTCCCCTCTCGAAGTCCCACTGCCTCTCCGACCCTGGACTTTTACAGTCCACCTCCTTGACGTCCCCTCTCGAAGTCCCACTGCCTCTCTGACCCCGGACTTTTACAGTCCGCCTCCTCGACGTCCCCTCTCGAAGTCCCACTGCCTCTCCGACCCTGGACTTTTACAGTCCACCTCCTTGACGTCCCCTCTCGAAGTCCCACTGCCTCTCTGACCCCGGACTTTTACAGTCCACCTCCTCGACGTCCCTTCTCGAAGTCCCACTGCCTCTCCGACCCCGGACTTTTACAGTCCACCTCCTCGACGTCCCCTCTCGAAGTCCCACTGCCTCGCTGACCCCGGACTTTTACAGTCCACCTCCTCGACGTTCCCTCTCGAAGTCCCACTGCCTCTCCGACCCCGGACTTTTACAGGCCAGCTCCTCGACGTCCCCGCTCGAAGGAGAGCTGGTCTCCAATCATCTTGGGTAATCCTTGCCACTGGACCAAGACCTAGCTCTGTCGAGCCCGTGTGGTGGCTGGTGTGCAACGGCTACCACACGTTAAAAAAATCCACGCACAGACATATTCCAACCTCCAAGACATAGTTCGGGGTCTGGAATATTAGGTCCTTCATTGAAACACCTGTGAACTCATTCCTTTTTGGCGTGGAAGCAAGTCATCCTCGCTTCGAGGGACTGCCTATGAATAATTGATTCCAACATTTTCCCCACCACTGATGTCAGGCTAACCGGTCTATAATTCCCTGTTTTGTCTCTCCCTCCTTTTTTAAAAAGTGGTGTTACATTAGCTACCCTCCAGTCCATAGGAACTGATTCGGAGTCTATAGAATGTTGGAAAATGATCACGAATGCATCCACTATTTCTAGCGCCACTTCCTTAAGTACTCTGGGATGCAGACTATCAGACCCTGGGGATTTATCGGCCTTCAATCCCATCAATTTCCCGACCACAATTTCCTGACTAATACGGATTTCCTTCAGTTCCTCCTTCTCGCTAGATCCTCGGTCCCCTATTATTTTCAGGAGGTTATTCGTGTCTTTCTTAGTGAAGGTAGAACCAAAGTATTTGTTCAATTGGTCTGCCATTTCCTTGTTCCCCATTATAAATTCACCTGATTCTGACTGCAAGGGACCTACATTCGTCTTCACTCATCTTTTTCTCTTCACATATTTATAGAAGCTTTTGCAGTCCGTTTTTATGTTCCCTGCAAGCTTACTCTCGTACTCTATTTTCCCCCTCCTAATTAAACCCTTTGTCCTCCTCTGCTGGATTCTAAATTTCCCTCAGTTCTCAGATTTGCTGCTTTTTCTGGCCAATTTATATGCCTCTTCCTTGGATTTAACACTATCCCTAATTTCCCTTGTTAGCCATAGTTGAGCCGCCTTCCCCGTTTTATTTTTACGCCAGACAGGGATGCACAATTGTTGTAGTTCATCCATGTGATCTTTGAATGTTTGCCATTGCCTATCCACCGTCAGCCCTTTAAGTATAATTCGCCAGTCTGTCCTAACCAATTCATGTCTCATACCATTGAAGTTACCTTTCCTTAAGTTCAGGACCCTAGTCTCTGAATTAACTGTGTCACTCTCCACTTAATAAAGAATTCTACCATATTATGGTCAATCTTCTCCAAGGGGCCTCGCACAATAAGATTGCTAATTAATCCTCTCTCATTACACAACACCCAGCCTAGGATGGCCAGCCCTCTAGTTGGTTCCTCGACATATTGATCTGGAAAACCATCCCTTATACACTCCAGAAAATACTCCTCCACAGTACTGCTACAGTTTGGTTAGCCCAATCAATATGTAGATTAAAGTCACCCATGATAACTGCTGTACTCTTATTGCACGTGTTCCTAATTTCCTGTTTGATACCATCCCCAACCTCACTACTACTGTTTGGTGGTCTGTACACAACTCCCACGAGCGTTTTCTGCCCTTTGGTGATCCGCAGCTCCACCCATACCGATTCCACATTATCCAAGCTAATGTCCCTCCTTACTATTGCGTTAATCTCCTCTTTAACCAATAATGCTACCCCACCTCCTTTTCCTTCCTGTCTATCCTTCCTGAATATTGAATACCCCTGGATGTTGAGTTCCCAGCCTTGGTTACCCTGGAGCTATGTCTCCGTAATCCCAATTACATGATATCCGTTAACAGCTATCTGCGCAGTTAATTCATCCACCTTATTACGAATGCTCCTTGCATTGAGACTCAGGCCTTCAGGCTTCTTTTTTTAATACTCTTAGACCTTTTAGAATTATGTTGCAATGTGGCCCTTTTTGATTTTTGCCCACACGACCACGAATTTAGCTACTTGCTCAGGGTTGTATTGTAGCTCCCATCTGAGTGGTCTAGGCACCTGAAGCGTTGCTTAAGCACAATTATTGTTTGGTAGCCCCATCGTATTGAAAGTATAATAACGATTGATCAGAAGCAATAACTTCCTCACTAAAATACATCTGGAGTAAAGCTCCAATAGTCCAGCGTCTGAAAATATGTCTGTTGACATGGTCACTTCACCTGAGAAGAACTCCAAAGTCAATCCAAACTCCCCTGAAGTTGAGGCAGCCTTTTGAATGAAGCGACCTGTGATTTTAAAAATGCCAGCGACACCGCTGGCATTCATTCAGAACAGTTCCACTTTTTGTGGATGTTTTTTTGGGCGAGCGATATTGTGGGTGATATGTGTGCGAGGTGGGGAAAGTGAGGCTGGGCGATCTCCTGAGCGTCAGTTTTGCCAAATGTGCTTTTTACAACAAAAAAGTGGGCGGGCGCTAATATTTTTTCCCGGCGTTAAGCACATGGAGAAAGTAATGCTCGGCTATAAGTTTCCTAAAAATGCCCGGCAGTTTCCATTTTGTGCCAAAATGGGCGATATATGGGCGTTATACGTCATTTCAGCGGTAAAATGGGCGTTAAGTGGGCGTTAAGCATGCAAAAAAAGTGGAGGTTCTAGCCCAATATCTTTCAAAAACATATTTTTCAATAATATGCAAATGAAGAAAATACTTCATCCACCATATTTCCCTTCATTTATATCATCATAGGCAGTCCCTCGGAATCGAGGAAAACTTGCTTCCACTCTAAAAAGGAGTCCTTAGGTGGCTGAACAGTCCAATATGAGAACCACAGTCCCTGTCACAGATGGGACAGATAGCCGTTGAGGGTAAGGGAGGGTGGGACAGGTTTGCCGCATGCTCTTTCCGCTGCCTGCGCTTGATTTCTGCATGCGCTCAGCGATGAGACTAGAGGTGCTCAGCGCCCTCCCGGATGCCTTCCTCCACTTAGGGCAGTCTTTGGCCAGGGACTCCCAGGTGTCGGTGGGGATGTTGCACTTTATCAGGGCGGCTTTGAGGGTGTCCTTGTAACGTTTCCTCTGCCCACCTTTGGCTCGCTTGCCATGAAGGAGTCCCAAGTAGAGCACTTGCTTTGGGAATCTGGCATGCGAACGATGTGGCCTGCCCAGTGGAGCTGATCAAGTGTGGTCAGTGCTTCAATGCTGGGGATGTTGGCCTGGTCGAGGACGCTAATGTTGGTGCCTCTGTCCTCCCAGGGGATTTGTAGGATCTTGCGGAGACATCGTTGGTGGTATTTCTCCAGCGACTTGAGGTGTCTACTGTACATGGTCCATGTCTCTGAGCCATACAGGAGGGTGGGTATTACTACAGCCCTGTAGACCATGAGCTTGGTGGTGGATTTGAGGGCCTGGTCTTCAAACACTCTTTTCCTCAGGCAGCCGAAGCTGCACTGGTGCACTGGAGGCGGTGTTGAATCTCGTCATCAATGTCTGCTCTTGTTGATAGGAGACTCCCGAGAAATGGGAAATGGTCCAGGGCCGCGCCGTGGATTTTAATGACTGGGGGCAGTGCTGTGCAACGAGGACAGGCTGGTGGAGGACCTTTGACTTAAGGATGGTTACCATAAGGCCCATGCTTTCATACCCTTCAGTAAATATATAGACTATGACTTGGAGTTCAGCCTCTGTATGTGCGCAGACGGAGCCGTCGTCCGCGTAATGTAGCTCGACGACAGAGGTTGGGGTTGTCTTGGATCTGGCCTGGAGATGGCGAAGTGTGAACAGGTTCCCACTGGTTCTGTAGTTTAGTTCCACTCCAGCGGGGAGCTTTTTGACTGTGAGGTGGAGCATGGGAGCAAGGAAGATTGAGAAGAGGGTTGGGACGATGACATAGCCCTGTTTGACCCCGGTCCGGACGTGGATTGGGTCTGTAATGGATCCGTTGGTAAGGATGACGGCCTGCATGTCGTGGTGGAGCAGGCGAAGGATGGTGACGAACTTTTGGGGGCAGCCGAAACGGAGGAGTACGCTCCACAGACCCTCGCAGTTGACAGTGTCATTTATATCATAGTGATGCAGGAATGCTATGAGGTTGGGGGAGGGAATTAAATTCAGAACGTCTGTACAATCAATCGATTTATCTTTAATAAAAAATTCAAATTTTATCAGCAGTTCTGAAGCTGCCTGCAATATTTAAACAAATGTAATACTGCGGGTAATGCTGAACTCTATGTTCAGATCCAGCTTGGCATCCATGGGCAGGCGGATTGCCAATCCCCACTGTGCCAATCAACTGGCGACAGACCCATATGGTATGTGTTATGTATTTATGTTTGGGGTCACCAGACACTAGGGGGTGCCACTGTCGGAAATGTCATGAATGTAATGACTCACAAGACTTGTTACTGTAAACTGCTTCAGATGTAAACCTGATCCAACATTATTCACGCCCAAAGTAACCTGCGTGACATGGCACCCGCGCTTATATACCAGTAACCACGCACGCACGCGCGCGTACAGCCCGAAGACCTCCGACAGCGGCGCCCCCTGGTGTCTGGTGACCCCATGCATCAATACATAACAGTATGGCGCAAGAGTCGTGCCAGGTTGGGTTTGCATGAGAGCACTTTTACACCAGGTAAAGAGAATGGCCCTGAATGCCCACCCAGTTCTCCCAATCTTCTGCCAAAGCATCGTGCAAACCTGACTGATGCCATTTCTCTGGGGGTTTCCACTAATCTCCCACCAGTGAACACAAGAGTAAGTTTAGGGTGAATCTCTGCTTTGAGGGAAAAAGCATTTTCTGTCATTTTTTTCCCACAATATTTAAGGAACAGCTTTTTTAGATTAAAAGTCCATCCACCATGAGAATTCCCCCCCCTCAAACCGGATTATTGGAAAATGAAATAATTTGATCCGATGAGGAGTTAGAGATAATACTTGGACCACAGCAAGAAGAATTCAGAGGCATATTCACGCAGCTAGATTATTATATTATGACATGAATGCCTCAGAATATTAAAATAAAATTTTCACAGATATCATATTTTCTATGGTGTTACGATTACAGGGTTCACGCCGTGTTAGTTATCCCAAATGTTTTATTGGAACGCAGCCAAACACACATCACAACCCTTCTAAACTGTTTCAGAGTATTATTAGGCATTCTGAACGCATTGCTCTAAAACATTTTGGAGCCAAAATTGCCCCTTTTCATCGCCTCCGGGGGGCACAACAGGGTGCAATGGTGGTATCGCCCGGGGGAGGGGGGCATTAGCGCCTCCAGGGAAATTGCTCCGGAGGTTTGGGGGCGCTGTGCCAGTAGCGCCACGCCCCGCGATTAGCGCCCCAGCCGACACACATTCACCGATGATGTCATCGCCGTGCACGCCAACCACTTACCGCACCGCGCCGACTCCTTTTCACCGTGCGGGGGAAATTGCCCCGCGGGCAGCGAGGCTGGCTTGGGCTGAAAGGGGAAGCCTTTAACACCCTGGGCCGCCATTTTATTTTGTTGCCCGACTCTTCTATCGGCTCGACAATAGCGGTCCTTGTGTCGACTGGACTGCTATCATGGCCCGGTCGATCCCATCCCTGGTGGCCCAGTGGCTGGCCACTAAAGGGTCTGCAGAACATGAAATAGGAGCAGGAGTAGGCCACCTGGACCCTCGAGCCTGCTCCTCCATTTAATAAGACCATGGCTAATCTGATCTTGTGCTCAGCTCCACTTCCCTGCCCGCTCCCCATAATCCTTCACTCCCTTATTGCTCAAAAATCTGTCTATCTCCACCTTAAATATATTCAATGACCGAGTCTCCACAGCTCTGTAGGGCAGAGAATTCCACAGATTTACAACCCTCTGAGAGAAGAAATTCCTCCTCATCTCAATTTTAAATGGGCGGCCTCTTCTTCTGAGACTATGCCCCCTAGTTTTAGTTTCCCCTATGAGTGGAAATATCCTCTCTGCATCCACCTTGTCGAGCCTCTCATTATCTTATATGTTTCAATAAGATCACCTCTCATTCTTCTGAACTCCAATGAGTACAGGCCCAACCTACTCAACCTATAAGTCAACCCCCTCATCTCCGGAATCAATCTAGTGAACCTTCTCTGAACAGCCTCCAATGCTAATATATCCTTCCTTAAATATGGAGACCAAAACTGTACACAGTACTCCAGGTGTGACCTCACCAATACCCTGTACAACTGTAGCAGGACTTCTCTGCTTTTATACTCTATCCCCCTTGCAATACAGGCCAACATTCCATTGGCCTTCCTGCTTATTTGCTGTAACTGCATACTAACTTTTTGTGTTTCATGCACATGGACCCCTAGGTCCCGCTGTACTGCAGCATTTTGCAATTTTTCTCCATTTAAATTATAATTTGCTTTTCTATTGTTTCTAGCAAACTGGATAACCTCACATTTTCCCACATTATACTCCATCTGCCAAATTTTTGCCCACTCACTTAGCCTGTCTATATCCCTTTGCAGATTTTTTGAGTCCTCCTGACAATTTACTTTCCCGCCCATCTTTGTATCATCAGCAAACTTGTCTGGACCTCCCCCACCAGAGGAAATCATTTCTCACTATCTATCCTATCAAATAATTTCATCGTCTTAAACACCCGAACTAGATCACCCCTTGATCTTCTATACTCATGGGATTGCAAGCCAAGTCTGTGAAATAGCTAACAGCTAACTATCACGCTAGGCTTCCCAAATACTCATTCAGTTGGGGTCAGCACTACAGAAGCATCTTGGAGTTTCATTGAATCGGAGGTTTCCGCACAGAAAGTAACTTTTCATTTAGCACCTGCAAGTGGGCAATGTGTCAGCTTAACAAACAGGTAACGCGATTCGAAGAGAAAAGCAAAATGCTGCGGATGCTGGAAATCTGGAATAAAAACTGAAAATGCTGGAAACACTCAGCAGGTCAGGCAGCATCTGTGGAGAGGGAAACAGAGTTAACGTTTCAGGTCAATGGCCCTTCGTCAAGTAACAAAATTCTTCTTGCATGAAATTGGTTCCGAGTACTGTTCAGAAGCAACAACCTTTTAGTGCCAATTGATCATAATGACTTAAATTAAACTTGTGATGTATTTGCAGCCATGCTCTGTACCATGCATTGTACCATGTAATTACATGTAATGGCCAACAGATGGGGAAAGCCCGGGAGGCACACATTACTGCACCTCGTGCTGCGTCCCTATATAAAGCAGGCTCCCCCTGCAGTGCTCACTTTTGGAATTTACATTAAACCTGAAGGTCACAAGGTGATCAGCTCCAGCATTGGCCACATGTGATTTATTATAGTGATAAGCATATGTATCAAAATTGATCATAATTAATTAAATTAAAAAGGCTGGAAACACAGCTTCTTACAATCTCCTCCTTAAAGAATAATGTTAAGTCAGTGCATCGCTTATGGATAATTTTCTCTTTTAGGCAATTTCTAACCCATTTGTTTTAAAAGTATTCCGCTGTTCCTTAAATACTGTTGCCGTTTCACTGATTTGAAACATTACGCACTTTTCTTGAGTTTCTGGATAGTGGATAGTGGAGATAACACTCTGCTTTTCTTCTACTGCTGAAAATGCCGTACAAAATGACTTGCATAAACTTGGGTAATTTGACTAAATTTGAGAGCATATAGGCTGTACTGTTTAGCTAACTGTAGACTTCCTTTTCCTGAATAAGAATCATACTATGCCCTGCCAATATTTCTAAGTAAACAGGAACCAAATTGAGAGCGAATGGGTCTTGTGCCAACATTTCGAATTAAATGAACCAAGCAAAGGAAGAACAAAACCTGTGTCCCATGCCTGTGTTTTGTCAGTTAGAAACATTGGGACACAGCAAAAATCCTTCCTTTATCTGTTTGGCTCTTGTTTACTCAGGTCCATGGCTTTCAGGGCATAATCTCCAGTGCACAATCCTACATTTCATTGTTTATTGAAAATCATGAAAGAGAGCGAGAGAGAGAGAGCGTGAGAAATGGAGTAACTCAGCTTTTAAACTGTTGGATTGTATCCATTCTCAGTTCCACCATTGCAATCACACATTGCTCACTAACTTTTATTAACTCACCATCTCCTGAGTGGAGGTGCAGTCGGACCTTTCCAAAGTCAATTATCGCATCTATAATCATTTATGCACACACTCTGCCAGAATTATAAGCTACAAGCATGCAGTGTGTGCACTGACAACTCAAGCTGAAAGACCTTCTCTTCTGTTTTTAGCATTTCCAACAAATTATCAAGGACCTGGAAATATATGGGGGCAGTAACTGATAATTAGGCATGACCAATCTTGACCCAGAAACAGGATTGTGCTGCCTTGCTTGACTAATACGTTTCAGGGGCACCAACACGACAAACAGACTTGACCCCACTTAAAATAATTAAAGTGACCTTTACCATACAATTTTTCAAACGTTTTTCTTTTACTTTTTCACACCATGCTGTAACCATTTAGCTTTTACAATTTCAAATGGAGAATTAACTACCATCCTCATTTACAGAGTCAGCTGTGACTCAGTGGGTAGCACCCTCACCTCTGAGTCGGGAAGTTGTGGGTTCAAGTCCCACTCCAGATACTTGAGCACAAAAATCTAGGCTGACGCTCCAGTGCAGTGCTGAGGAAGTGCTGCACTGTCAGAGGTGCCACTTTTCAGATGAGACATTAAACTGAGGCCCCGTCTGCTCTCTCAGCTGGGTAATAGATCCCATGGCATTATTTCGAAGAAGAGCAGGGGAGAAATTTCTGCAAGCACCGATCTGCTCAACCACACCCTCACCACCACATTTGATGCATTAGTCGCTTCTAAAACCATTTCTCTCTCTCATCCTGGCCGTTCTCCCTGGTATGGCCCTCATCTTCACTCCCTCAAGTCCAAGGGCTGCAGACTTGAATGGATATGGCAAACAACTGGTTTATCCATTCACTGCCAAATCTAGCTGCACCATATAAAGCATTATTATGAGCAGAAATGTTCTCCAATTAAATATTGAGAAGACCGAAGCCATTGTCTTTGGTCCCTGCCGCAAACTGCATTCCCTAACCACCGACTCCATCCCTCTCCCTAACTTCTGTCTGAGGCTGAACCAGACTGTTTGCAACCTAGGTGTTATATTTGACCCTGCAATGAGCTTCCAGCCACATATCCGCGGCAAAACAAAGACTGTCCATTTCTACCTCCGTAACATCGCCTGTTTCAGCTCTTCTGCTGCTGAAGCCCTCATCCGTGCCTTTGCTACCAAAGACTTAACTATTACTGGCTGGTCTCCCAAATTCTACCCTACGTAAACTTGAGGTAGGGTAGCACCAAGTCCCGTTCACCCATCACCCCTGTGCTTGCTGACATCCATTGGCTCCCAGTTAAGCAACGCCTCGATTTCAAAATTATCATCCTTTTTCACAAATCCCTCCATGGCCTCACCCCTCCCTATCTCTGTAATCTCCTTCAGCCTCACAAACCTCCCCCGCTCCCGAGATATCAACGCTCCTCAAAATCTGCCCTCTTGAGCATCCCTGACTATAATTGCACAACTATCGGTGGCCGTGCCTTCAGCTGCCTGGGTCTTAATCTCTGGAACTCCCTCCCTAAACCTCTCCGCCTCTCTATCTCTCTTTCCTCCTTTAAGATGCTCCTTAAAACCTCTGTGGCTCACTGTCTAATTTTTGTCTTATGTGAAACACCTTGGGACGTTTTACTACGTTAAAGGTGCTATATAAATACAAGTTGTTGTTGTTGTCCTGGCCAATATTTATCGCTCAATCAACATAACAAAATCAGATTATCTGGTCATTATCAGATTGCTGTTTGTGGGAGTTTGCTGTGCACAAATTGGCTGGTGCGTTTCCCACATTACAACAGTGACTACATTCCAAAAGTACTTCATTGGCTGTAAAGTGCTTTGGGACTTCCGATGATTGTGAATGGCACTAAATGCAAGTTCCTTCTTGAAGCAGAGTTGTACAACATATATTGGGCACGAGAACCATCTCTGGTATGTCACATCCTTCAGAAGATTTGAGCAAAAATTTTATAGGATAAGTTAGTGCGGAGTGAAGAAATGCAAATACTGTGCTCAACTATTACACAGGCTGTGCTGGAATGTGCCTATTTTTGTAAAGCCGTTGCCACAGGCCACAAGTATGAGAGTTTGATTCATATTTGGTCCACTATAAACATTATGACTGGCACAGGCTTCTTGCCAGTTGCTCAATTAGAAATGTTAACTTTGGACGCGGGGTAAAAGTCCATTCTCTTTCCAGTCAGGTTCATTTTAACTCAGTGAGGAACCTTGGTATAGACCCAATCTTAATCCCTTCTCTGTGGACTGTAGGACTAATGTCCAGCAAAGGCAAAGCTCTATGATTGTAGCGGGAAGCACAGTGGTTATGTTACTGGACCAGTAATGCAGACTAATCCCCATGGCAACTGGGGAATTTAAATTCAGTTCATTAAATAAATCTGGAATGAAAACATGCTAGAATCATTAATGGTGACCAAGAAACTATTGGATTATGGTTCACTAGGCAAAGAAACCTGCCGTCCTTACCCAGTCTGGCCTACATGTTACTCCAGACCCATAGCAATGTGGCTGAATTTTAACTTCCCTCTGAAATGGCCCAGCAAGCCACTGATTTGTAAAAGAAAAACCATTACGAGAACAAGAAGAAGAATAAAACTGGACAGATCACCCGGCATTGACCTCGGCACTGGCTACGGATACAACAACGGCACACCCAGCCCAGTCGACCCTGCAAAGTCCTCCGCACCAACATCTGGGGACTTGTGTCAAAATTGGGAGTGCTGTCCCACAGACTAGTTGAGCAACAGCCCGACATAGTCATACTGACAGAATCATACGTTTCAGCCGATATCCCAGACTCCTTCATCACCATCCATGGGTATGTCCCCACCAATCTACCTGTCGCAGATGCATCTATCCATGACAGCATTGGTAGCAGTGATCACCGCACAGTCCTTGAGCAGACGAAGTCCAGTCATCACACTGAGGACACCCTCCACCGTGTTGTGTGGCACTACCACTGTCTAAATGGGATAGATTCAGAACAGATCTAGCAACTCAAAACTGGGCATACATAAGGCACTGTGGGTCATCATCAGCAGCAGAATTGTAGTCCACCACCATCAGTAACCTCATGGCCTGGCATATCCCACAGTCTCCCATTACCATCAAGCCAGAGGACCAACCCTGGTTCAATGAGGAGTGCAGAAGAGCATGCCAGGGGCAGCACCAGGCCTACCTAAAATGGAGGTGCCAAACTTTGGAAGCTGCAACACAGGACTACAGGCATGCTAAATAACGGAAGCAGTATGCTATAAACAGGACTAAGCAATCCTACAATCAAAAGCTCTGCATTCCTGCTACATCCAGTCGTGAATGGTGGTGGACAATTAAACAATTAACAGGATGAGGAGGCTCCATCAATACCCCATCCTCAATGGTGGCGGAGCCTAGCACGGGAGTGCAAAAGACAAGGCTGAAGCGTTTGCAACCATCTTCAACCAGAAATGGCGAGTTGATGATCCTCCAGATGTTCCCACCATCACAGAAGCCAGTCTTCAGCCAATTCGATTCACTCCACGTGATATCAAGAAATGGCTAAATGCACTTGATACAGCAAAGGCTATGAGCCCCGAAAACATCCCAGCTATCATGCTGAAAACTTGTGCTCCAGAACTATCTGTGCCTCTAGCCAAGCTGTTCCAGTACAGCTACAACACTGGCATCTACCCGACAATGTGGAAAACTGCCCAGTTATGTCCTGTCCATAAAAAGCAGGACAAATCCAATCCAGCAAATTACCACCCCATCAGTCTACTCGCTATCATCAGCAAAGTGATGGATGATGTCACCGACAGTGCTATCAAGCGCTCACCAATAACCTGTTCACTGATGCTCAGTTTGGGTTCCGCCAGGACCACTCAGCTCCAGACCTCATTACAGCCTTAGTCCAAACATGGACACAAGAGCTGAATTCCAGAGGTGAGGCGAAAGTGAATGCCCTTGACAACAAGGCAGCATTTGACTGAATGTGGCATCAAGGAGCCCTAGTAAAACTGGAGTCAATGGGAATCAGTGGAAAACTCTCCACTGGCTGGAGTCATACCCAGCACAAAAGAAGATGGTTGTGGTGGTTGGAGGCCAATCATCACAGCCCCAGGACATCGCTGAAGGAGTTCTGTTGACTGCACAGTGTTTAGTTCCATTTGCAACTCCTCAGATAATGGAGCAGTCCATACCCGCATGCAACAAGACCTGGACGATATTCAGACTTAGGCTGATAAGTGGCAAGTAACATTCGCGCCACACAAGTGCCAGGCAATGACTATCTCCAACAAGCGAGAATCTAACTACCACTCCTTAACATTCAACGCACTACCATCACCGAATCCCCCACCATCAACATCATTGACCAGAAACTTAACTGGACTAGTCACATAAATACTGTGGCAAAAAGAGCAGGTCAGAGGCTGGGTATTCTGCGACGAGTGTCTCACCTCCTGACTCCCCAAAGCCTTTTCACCATCTACAAGGTACAAGTCAGGAGTGTGATGGAATACTCTCCACTTGCCTGGATGAGTGCAGCTCCAACAACACTCAAGAAGCTCGACACCATCCAGGACAAAGCAGCTGCTTGATCGGCACCTCATCCACCACCTTCAACATTCAGTCCCTCCACCACCGGCGCACCGTGGCTGCAGTGTGCCCCATCTACAAGATGCACTGCAGCAACTCGCCAAGGCTTCTTCAGCAGCACCTCCCAAACCCACGACCTCTACCACCTAGAAAGACAAGGGCAGCAGGGGCATGGGAACACTATCTCCTCCAAGTACCCCCCCCGAGTCACACACCTTTCTGACTTGGAAATATATTGCCGTTCCTTCATCGTCGCTGGGTCAAAATCCTGGAACTCCCTCCCTAACAGCACTGTGGGAGCACCTTCACCACACGGACTGCAGCGGTTCAAGGCGGCGGCTCACCACCACCTTCTCAAGGGGCAATTATGGCTGGCCTTGCCGGCGACGCCCACATCACATGAACAAATAAAATAAAATTCTTCCACTAGTCTATGTTAATAGGATTTTATTAAAAGTACAGAAAAATAACTGGAATGAGTTCCACTGAGACCTTTTGAGGCTGTAGAGACAAGAATATCCTAGGCAGCTCCCTCCACCATGGGAGGACGACATTGTTCCCTTTTTTTTTCCTTTTTTTTCGTTCGTTCGTTTTGGTTTGGTTCGTTTGATACTTTGAGGGTTGATTTTTTTTGTGTCGGTTAGATAAAGGATAGCAAGGCTGCAGAACATTATGGCCCAGGTTGGAACTCACCTTGTTGAGATGTTAAATTTCCCTCGGCGGACAAATCATTCGCCCAACCATCAATGTTCCCCCTAAGGTCGTGGACATGTGGCTGGGCACCGATTGGACACCCTGCGCAGGCTGCTCACAAGTTGTTGCCGCTGGAAGATACCGCGCAGCAAATTTAAAGGGATCATGTGTGAAAAAAAAGGGAACATTGCCCAACCAATGCGTCCTCCCATGGTGGAGGGAGCTGCCTAGGATATTCTTGTCTCTACAGCCTCAAAAGGTCTCAGTGGAACTCATTCCAGTTGTGAATTGAAGTGAACCCCTTTGAGACTTCCTAAAGACCCAAAACCTAGAGCAGAATAAGATAGTCGATTAGCTGCTTTATCTAGTGTCAGTGAGAGCCAAACGCTGTAAAAACCCATTTGGATATCTGGAGCACTTCAGGCAGAGTGGCAAGGCATCACTCTACCTTAGAAGGGTGGATTAGCTTGGGCCAAGTGGTCACCATTGATATGCCCTTGTAGATGCTAGCAGTCAGGGGCAGATTAACCACAGGGCAGATGGGTCTGCAGCCCCAGGCTCACCAAATCAACGTAGGAAAAAAAATATATAAAGCCTATCATATAGGCTGAATAGAATAGACAATAAGTGAGGAAAAACAAGACCGAGAAAAATTGATTCACTTGTTCATACCTGTATACAGAAGTACCTATATACACTGATATACTTATATACAGAAGTACCTATATACACTGATGTCCTATATACAGAAGTACCTATATACACTGATATACTTATATACAAAAGTACCTATATACACTGATATACTTATATACAAAAGTACCTATATACACTGATGTCCTATATACAGAAGTACCTATATACACTGATATACTTATATACAAAAGTACCTATATACACTGATATACTTATATACAAAAGTACCTATATACACTGATGTCCTATATACAGAAGTACCTATATACACTGATATACTTATATACAAAAGTACCTATATACATTGATATACTTATATACAAAAGTACCTATATACACTGATGTCCTATATACAGAAGTACCTATATACACTGATGTACCTATATACAGAACAGAATATGTACTAGCCTGTTTTATTTCACATGTTATTGAGAGAAATTTGCATATCTGTATAGCAATCTAGTATTGCAATGTTACCAGAACCAGAATATATACCTACTTGATACAGAATATATGCTTTCATTGTTGAATATACTGGTCTATGTTTCCATACTCAGAATCAGAATCATAGACGTAATGTACTGAACATGAACAAACGTAACTAAAGGCCCATTTGGATCAGTTTGCCCCAGGCCCATCAGGTCCTTAATCCCGCCCTGCTAGCAGTGTATCTTGGCTATGCAAATGAGATTATTTGTGGGATTTAGGATGGAGTTTCTGACCTTGGGAAAGGACGAATTGGGGTTCCACTCTGCCACACTTAAACCAGCGGAGCAGGGCCCCAGGGATGTCCAGATGTTGTCAGTTTCCATTCGTGGCAGCAGCACAATGCTGCATAGCCAGGCTGCCCTGCCAATGATTAAGATTATCCAATCAATTCTAGAGCAAAATAGATTCAAAATAATTCTGCGAAATATACTTCATATTACAAATCTTTTTTCCAATAATGCCCGAGGGAGCAATATTAGGTTTTCTTTCCTTTTAATAACTATGAAGAATTTATTCAAATCCTCCAGCAAATAGGCTGGAACCATACCTTGGAAATATATGTTCTGCTTTGCATCTCTGCCCTGTATCCTTCCAGATGGGCAGATGGAGACATCATCAGGACATTACACGACCTTTGATTTTAATGTCAGTTTTTTGTCTAACCCTGTTTGAGATACTAAGCAGTTCCCCATGAGGCAAGTAGTGGACAGATTGGCTAATAACCCTCTCATTTATTTCAGCCAATGATTTTATTGAGCAAGAAACTTCTTTATGGGCCGTGTAATACTGATGGATGGTCAAATTAGTTAAACTAGTTTTCATCAATACTAGAGTTGCCAAAATACCAATAAGATGAAAAAGAAATATAAGAGAAGACTTGCATTTATAGAATGGTTGTTCAATTGATTGCTTTGAAGTGCAGAGGTGGTTGTTTTGTAGGGAAACACGGCAGTCATTTTTTAAATACCAAGACCCCACAAACAGTGATGGGATAAATGGCCAGTTAATCTGTGTTTTGTATCATGTTGTTTGAGATATTTTGACCAGGATTTTCTTTATTAAATCAGGTAGGCCAGCCAATCCACGTGTCAGTCCAGTCACCACTAAGCCAGCAACTGGTCACACATATTGCTGAAATGGGAGCTAGTGAAATGCCACATAACAAGTCATCTGACATTGTACAAATTTAATTCAGACATTTTAAATGTTTGAGAAATTGCTGCCAAGTCTCCGGTGCTTTTAATATTAATGCTGCCATCTCCTAAATATAGCTGGATTCTAAGTGATGTGATGCAATTAGTGTCATCACTGTACTGCATAATGTATTCTTATAACAATCATTTCTTTCCGATTCTTCTACCTATTTGGAGAAGATAGTCTTTAAGATGAAGGAGCAGTAAGAGGCTTAACCCATCTTAAAATTCAAACTTCATAGCCTTAACATAATTATTTCTTTCAAGTATAATGAAGATATATCATGGTTGATTTTATCTGATCACTCTCAGTGTGAATCCTCTAATTCTGCTCTTGATTAGCATTTTGTCTTTTCTACAGTAGAGCTTCCCAACAGCAAAAATATTAATTAAACAGTATTATTTAAAGGTCAGGCAAGATGCAAGCATTTCTTTTTTAGAAAGACTAATTAGTGTCACCACAGTGACAATAAAATGACATTTCCTGACATCCAATTAAATGTGTAGAGTGCAAAGGAACAATTTCTCTAACTTCATTACTCACAATCTAACAGCAAGCTGCTGTCAAGCTTATTAAAATTGTCATTTTTAGAATCACCTATCCGTTTTGTACCCTATTAAGTAATAACTTTTTGGCATTTTGTTTCCACTTACTTCATCTGCAAAAATCGATGTTATCTCTGTGTCTAACATTAATTTTGTCAAGGACGTAATTTATTGAAAAGAAACCTTTGAAAGATAGTTGACACCCTATCTTTTTGTCTAAGTAGGGTTACTTCGAGCCCAAAGCCAAAAGCCATATTGTTTATAATAATCAGGTGATGCTCCATTTAACAGATTTACAGGACAGTTGAAGCAGAATAAATTTCACTGTGACCTTGAGGAGAGCAATAATGATAATTCTGAGTGTTAGGGCTACAACCTAAGAATCATCTAACAGAATAGAACAAATCTTCATTGGAAGAAGACTGAAAGGCCACAAGATGCAAGCTCTTAAAATGCCGAGGGGCCACAGATAATAAGAACATAGGAATATAAGAAATAGGAGCAGGAGTAAGCCAGTCGGCCCCTCTAGCCTGCTCCACCATTCAATAAGTCATGGCTGATCTTCTACCTCAACTCCACTTTCCTGCACTATCCCTTGATTCCCTTAATTTCCAAACATCTATCGATCTCTGCCTTGAATATACTCAACGACTGAGCATCCACAGCTCTCTGGGGTATAGAATTCCAAAGATTCACCACCCTCTGAGTGAAGACATTTCTCCTGATCTCAGTCCTAAATGGCCGAACCCTTATTCTGGCACTCTATCCCCTTGTTCTGGACTCCCCAGCCCGGGCAAAACATCCTCCCTGTATCTACCCTGCCAAGCCCTGTAAGAATTTAGTATCTTTCAATGAGATCACCTCTCAGTCTTCTAAACTCTAGAGGCCTAGTCTACACAATCTCTCCTTAAAGACAATCCTCCCATCCCAGGAATCAGTCTGGTGAACCTTCGTTGCACTCCCTCTAATGTATATGTAAGCAGGTTATTTGACTTGTATTCCCAGAAGAGAACTAGAAGACATTATCATATATTAACCAGCTTCAAGCATGACTAGAGATTAGAAACAGAAACATAGAAACATAGAAATTTACAGCGCAGAAGGTGGCCATTTCAGCCCATCGTGTCCACGCCGGCCGACAAAGAACCGCACGCCCCTTGGTCAGCAGCCCAGAGGGTTAAACCTATGAACGATAACAGAAAGGCAAAGAGCACCCAGCCCAACCAGTCCGCCTCACACAACTGCGACACCCCTTATACTGAAATATTCTACACTCCACCCCAACCGGAGCCATGTGATCTCCTGGGAGAGGCAAAAACCAGATAAAAACCCAGGCCAATTTAGGGAGAAAAAATCTGGAAAAATTCCTCTCCGACCCATCCAGGTGATCGACACTAGTCCAGGAGATCACCCTGGCCGTATTCTATTCTCTGCAGTACTTACCATTATATCTGCTCCATCCAACAAAAGGTCATCCAATCTAATCCCAATTACCAGCTCTAGGTCCGTAACCCTGCAGATTACTACACTTTAAGTGCCCATCCAACCATCTCTTAAAAGTGGTGAGGGTTTCTGCATCCAACACTCTTCCAGGCAGTGAGTTCCAGATCCCCACAACCCTCTGTGTAAAGAAGCCCACCACCCCTTCAAAACATTCTAAAAAGGGAGGGAGAACAGCCAGTTGTCGTGGTGCACATTGGTACCAACGACATAGGTAAAAAAAAGGGATGAGGTCCTACGAAACCAATTTAAGGAGCTAGGAGCTAAATTAAAAAGTAGGACCTCAAAAGTAGTAATCTCGGGATTGCTACCAGTGCCACGTGCTAGTCAGAGTAGGAATCGCAGGATAGCGCAGATGAATACGTGGCTTGAGCAGTGGTGCAGCAGGGAGGGATTCAAATTCCTGGGTCATTGGAACCGGTTCTGGGGGAGGTGGGACCAGTACAAACCGGACGGTCTGCACCTGGGCAGGACCGGAACCAATGTCCTAGGGGGAGTGTTTGCTAGTGCTGTTGGGGAGGAGTTAAACTAATATGGCAGGGGGATGGGAATCAATGCAGGGAGACAGAGGGAAACAAAAAGGAGGCAAAAGCAAAAGACAGAAAGGAGATGAGGAACAGTGGAGGGCAGAAAAACCCAAGGCAAAGAACAAAAAGGGCCACTGTACAGCAAAATTCTAAAAGGACAAAGGGTGTTAAAAAAACAAGCCTGAAGGCTTTGTGTCTTAATGCAAGGAGTATCCGCAATAAGGTGGATGAATTAACTGTGCAAATAGATGTTAACAAATATGATGTGATTGGGATTACGGAGACGTGGCTCCAGGATGATCAGGGCTGGGAACTCAACATCCAGGGGTATTCAACATTCAGGCAGGATAGAATAAAAGGAAAAGGAGGTGGGGTAGCATTGCTGGTTAAAGAGGAGATTAATGCAATAGTTAGGAAAGACATTAGCTTGGATGATGTGGAATCTATATGAGTAGAGCTGCAGAACACCAAAGGGCAAAAAACGTTAGTGGGAGTTGTGCACAGACCTCCAAACAGTAGTCGTGATGTTGGGGAGGGCATCAAACAGGAAATTAGGGGTGCATGCAATAAAGGTGCAGCAGTTATAATGGGTGACTTTAATATGCACATAGATTGGGCTAGCCAAACTGGAAGCAATACGGTGGAGGAGGATTTCCTGGAGTGCATAAGGGATGGTTTTTTAGACCAATATGTCGAGGAACCAACTAGGGGGGAGGCCATCTTAGACTGGGTGTTGTGTAATGAGAGAGGATTAATTAGCAATCTCATTGTGCGAGGCCCCTTGGGGAAGAGTGACCATAATATGGTGGAATTCTGCATTAGGATGGAGAATGAAACAGTTAATTCAGAGACCATGGTCCAGAACTTAAAGAAGGGTAACTTTGAAGGTATGAGGCGTGAATTGGCTAGGATAGATTGGCGAATGATACTTAAGGGGTTGACTGTAGATGGGCAATGGCAGACATTTAGAGACCGCATGGATGAACTACAACAATTGTACATTCCTGTCTGGCGTAAAAATAAAAAAGGGAAGGTGGCTCAACCATGGCTATCAAGGGAAATCAGGGATAGTATTAAAGCCAAGGAAGTGGCATACAAATTGGCCAGAAATAGCAGCGAACCTGGGGACTGGGAGAAATTTAGAACTCAGCAGAGGAGGACAAAGGGTTTGATTAGGGCAGGGAAAATAGAGTACGAGAAGAAGCTTGCAGGGAACATTAAGGCGGATTGCAAAAGTTTCGATAGATATGTAAAGAGAAAAAGGTTAGTAAAGACAAACGTAGGTCCCCTGCAGTCAGAATCAGGGGAAGTCATAACGGGGAACAAAGAAATGGCAGACCAATTGAACAAGTACTTTGGTTCAGTATTCACTAAGGAGGACACAAACAACCTTCCGGATATAAAAGGGGTCAGAGGGTCTAGTAAGGAGGAGGAACTGAGGGAAATCTTTATTAGTCGGGAAATTGTGTTGAGGAAATTGATGGGATTGAAGGCCGATAAATCCCCAGGGCCTGATGGACTGCATCCCAGAGTACTTAAGGAGGTGGCCTTGGAAATAGCGGATGCATTGACAGTCATTTTCCAACATTCCATTGACTCTGGATCAGTTCCTATTGAGTGGAGGGTAGCCAATGTAACCCCACTTTTAAAAAAAGGAGGGAGAGAGAAAACAGGGAATTATAGACCGGTCAGCCTGACCTCATTAGTGGGTAAAATGATGGAATCAATTATTAAGGTTGTCATAGCAGTGCATTTGGAAAGAGGTGACATGATAGGTCCAAGTCAGCATGGATTTGTGAAAGGGAAATCATGCTTGACAAATCTTCTGGAATTTTTTGAGGATGTTTCCAGTAAAGTGGACAAAGGAGAACCAGTTGATGTGGTATATTTGGACTTTCAGAAGGCTTTCGACAAGGTCCCACACAAGAGATTAATGTGCAAAGTTAAAGCACATGGGATTGGGGGTAGTGTGCTGATGTGGATTGAGAACTGGTTGTCAGACAGGAAGCAAAAAGTAGGAGTAAATGGGTACTTTTCAGAATGGCAGACAGTGACTAGTGGGGTACCGCAAGGTTCTGTGCTGGGGCCCCAGCTGTTTACATTGTACATTAATGATTTAGACGAGGGGATTAAATGTAGTATCTCCAAATTTGCGGATGACACTAAGTTGGGTGGCAGTGTGAACTGCGAGTAGGATGCTATGAGGCTGCAGAGTGACTTGGATAGGTTAGGTGAGTGGGCAAATGCATGGCAGATGAAGTATAATGTGGATAAATGTGAGTTTATCCACTTTGGTGGTAAAAACAGAGAGACAGACTATTATCTGAATGGTGACAGATTAGGAAAAGGGGAGGTGCAACGAGACCTGGGTGTCATGGTACATCAGTCATTGAAGGTTGGCATGCAGGTACAGCAGGCGGTTAAGAAAGCAAATGGGCATGTTGGCCTTCATAGCGAGGGGATTTGAGTACAGGGGCAGGGAGGTGTTGCTACAGTTGTACAGGACCTTGGTGAGGCCACACCTGGAGTATTGTGTACAGTTTTGGTCTCCTAACTTGAGGAAGGACATTCTTGCTATTGAGGGAATGCAGCGAAGATTCACCAGACTGATTCCTGGGATGGTGGGACTGACCTATCAAGAAAGACTGGATCAACTGGGCTTGTATTCACTGGAGTTCAGAAGAATGAGAGGTGATCTCATAGAAACGTTTAAAATTCTGACGGGTTTAGACAGGTTAGATGCAGGAAGCATGTTCCCAATGTTGGGGAAGTCCAGAACCAGGGGGTCACAGTCTAAGGATAAGGGGTAAGCCATTTAGGACCGAGATGAGGAGAAACTTCTTCACCCAGAGAGTGGTGAACCTGTGGAATTCTCTACCACAGAAAGTAGTTGAGGCCAATTCACTAAATATATTCAAAAGGGAGTTAGATTAAGTCCTTACTACCAGGTGGATCAAGGGGCATGGCGAGAAAGCAGGAAGGGGGTACTGAAGTTGCATGTTCAGCCATGAACTCATTAAATGGCGGTGCAGGCTAGAAGGGCTGAATGGCCTACTCCTGCACCTATTTTCTATGTTTCTATGTTTCTATGTTTCTTCCACCAACCACCTTAAAACTATACCCCCTTGTAACAGCCCCCTCCACCAATGGAAATAGCCCCTTACTAAACACTATGTCCAGGCCCCTCAATGTTTTGTACCCCTCAATGAGGTCTCCTCTCAATCTCCTCTGTTCCAATGAGAACAAACCCAGCCTATCCAATCTGTTCTCATAACTAAGATTCTCCATTCCAGGCAGCATCCTAGTAAATCTCCTGTGCACCCTCTCTAGTGCAATCGCTTTCCCCGTAGCACTGCAAATCTCCCTGTTCTTATATTCTATGCCTCGGCCACTAAAGGCAAGCATTCCGTATGCTTTCTTCACCACCATATCCATCTGGCCTGCTACTTTCAGGGATCTGTGGACAAGCACTCCAAGGTCCCTTTGTTCATCTACACTATTAAGTGGCCTACGCTTAATGTGTAAACCCTTTCCTTATTAGCCCTCCCAAAGTGCATCACCTCACACTTCTCTGAATTAAATTCCATTTGCCACTGCTCTGCCCATCTGACCAGTGGATTGATATCCTTCTGTAGCCTATGACTTTCCTCTTCATTATCAACCACACAGCCAGTTTTAGTGTCGTCTGCAAGCTTCTTAATCATACTCGCTATATTCAAATCTAAATCGTTGATATATACCACAATAATCAAGAGACCCAGTACTGAGCCCTGCGGAATCCCACCGGAAATATTTTTCCAGTCACAAAAACATCCATCAATCATTACCCTTTGCTTCCTACCTCCAAGCCAATTTTGGATCCAACTTGCTACTTTGCCCTGTATCCCATGGGCTTTAACCTTCATGACCAGTCTACCATGTAAGACCTTATCAAAACCCTTGCTAAAGTCCATAGAATGTCCTCCCTACAGGTAAGATAATTAGCAAAAGAACCAGAAGGGAGATGAGGAGAATTTATTTTACACAGCGAGTAGTTATGATCAGAATGCACTCCCTGAAAGGGTGGTAAAAAGCAGATTCAATAATAACATTCAAAAGGGAATTGGATAAATACTTAAAGGGGAAAACTTTGCAGGGCTACGGGGAAAGGAAGAAGTAGCGGGACATTTGGAAAAGTATAATTCAATCAAGCAGAGTTAGCATGATTTTAAGAAAGAGCAATCATGTTTGACAAATTTGTTGACGTTCTTTGAGGATGTAACGAGCAGGGTGGATAAGGGGGAACCAGTGGATGTGATATATTTGTATTTCCAGAAGTCATTCGATAAGGTGCCACATAAAAGATTACTGCAAAAGAAAGAAGTTCACGGTGTTGGGGGTAATATATTAGCATGGATAGAGGATTGGCTAACTAACTGAAAACAGAGAGTCGGGATAAATGGGTCATTTTCCGGTTGACAAATAGTAACTATTTGCAATTTATATTAATGACTTGGATGAAGGGACCGAGTGTAATGTAGCCAATTTTGCTGATGATACAAAGATGGGTGGGAAAGCAAATTGTGAGGAGGACATAAAAAATCTGCAAAGGGATATAGACAAGCTAAGTGAATGGGCAAAAATTTGGCAGATGGAGTATAATGTGGGAAAATGTGAGGTTATCTATTTTGGCAGAAATAATACAAAAACCAAATTATAATTTAAATGGAGAAAAATTGCAAAGTGCTGCAGTACAAAGGGACCTGGGGGTCCTTGTGCATAAAACACAAAAAGTTAGTATGCAGGTACAGCAAGTAATCAGGAAGGCAATGGAATTTTGGCCTTTATTGCAAGGGGGCTAGAGTATAAAAGCAGAGAAGTCCTGCTACAACTGTACAAGGTATTGGTGAGGCCACACCTGGAGTGCAGTTTCGGTCTCCGTATTTAAGGAAGGATATACTTGCATTGGAGGCAGTTCAGAGAAGGTTCACTATGTTGATTTTGGAGATGAGGGGGTTGACTTATGAGGATAGGTTGAGCAGGTTGGGCCTATACTCATTGGAGTTCAGAAGAATGAGAGGTGATCTTATCGAAACATATAAGATATTGAGGAGGCTCGACAAGGTGGATGCAGAGAGGATATTTCCACATAGGGAAACTAAAACTAGGGGACATCATCTTGGAATAAGGGGCCACCCATTTAAAACTGAGATGAGGAGGAATTTCTTCTCTGAGAGGGTTGTAAATCTGTGTAATTCTCTGCCCAGAGAGCTGTGGAGGTTGGGTAATTGAATATATTTCAGGCGAAGATAGACAGATGTTTGAGCAATAAGGGAGTAAAGAGTTATGGGGAGCAGGCAGCGAAGTGGAGCTGAATCCACGATCGGATCAGCCATGATCTTATTGAATGGTGGAGCAGGCTCGAGGGGTCAACTGGTCTAATCCTGCTCCTATTTCTTATGTTCTTATCAAAGGGCATGGAATGGGACTAATTGGATAGCACAGACACGATGGGCCAAATGACCTCTTTCTGTGCTGCATCATTCTATGATTCTACAGAGGAATGGAACATCATCATAGGCAGTGCCTCGAAGCGAGGATGACTTCTTCCACACCAAAAAAGGACGAGTTCACAGGTGTTTCAATGAAGGACCCTGTCATGTATGTACATGCTGTTTGTAGCCACCAGATGGTGTCATTGTTGGAGGCTACTGAGCAACACGCACATGGAGCTGCTCTGGTATAAAAGGCCAGCCATTTTGTGAATCAGGCACTTTGGGCCTAAATAAGACAAAAGCAAGGTTGTACCTTGCTTAGTTAAACAGTCCTCAATTTGAACCTTTATTGCATATATAACAGACCCAAACTACATCCTTAAGGGTGGAAGATGCTGTGCATGGATTTTTTTTAATGTGTGGTGGCCGCTGCACACCAGCCACCACACAGGCTTGACAGAGCTAGGTCTTGGTCCATTAGCAAGGATTAGAAACATAGAAACATAGAAAATATTTGGCCCTTCGAGCCTGCACCACCATTCAATAAGATCATGGCTGATCATTCACCTCAGTACCCCTTTCCTGCTTTCTCTCCATACCCCTTGATCCCTTTAGCCGTAAGGGCCATATCTAACTCCCTCTTGAATATATCCAATGAACTGGCATCAACAACTCTCTGCGGTAGAGAATTCCACAGGTTAACAACTCTCTGAGTGAAGAAGTTTCTCCTCATCTCGGTCCTAAATGGCTTACCCCTTATCCTTAGACTGTGTCCCCTGGTTCTGGACTTCCCCAACATCGGGAACATTCTTCCTGCATCTAACCTATCCAGTCCCGTCAGTATTTTATATGTTTCTATGAGATCCCCTCTCATGCTTCTAAACTCCAGTGAATACAGGCCCAGTCAATCCAGTCTCTCCTCATATGTCAATCCTGCCATCCCGGGAATCAGTCTGGTGAACCTTCGCTGCACTCCCTCAATAGCAAGAACGTCCTACCTCACATTAGGAGACCAAAACTGAACACAATACTCCAGGTGAGGCCTCACCAAGCCCTGTACAACTGCAGTAAGACCTCCCTGCTCCTATACTCAAATCCCCTAGCTATGAAGGCCAACATGCCATTTGCCTTCTTCACCGCCAGCTGTACCTGCATACCTGATTAACTAAGACAACTGGAAACCTGCTCGGCTGAGTTATATATTATAGTACAAAGCAAGGGTATTACATTTTTATTGCTAGGCGCTATGATTTTTATTCTCAAGTAAGGTTTTCTATATAATTATCTTCGTTAGCAAGTTCACACAACTCACTTGCATGAAACTACAGGTGAAAACATTGCAACGTCTCCTCTCCAGATATTAAATAATTTGTGAAAAGCAAATTATCCATGGTCAGTACATGGACGAAAGAGGATTGATCGAGTTCTGCACTTCCTTATCTTGTTTGATACCTTTTGGTGAAGTATTGCAATATTTAAGGTCATGCTCAGTTCTTGTAGCATGCCTACTCTGAGAATTCCATTTCAGACCCCCTATGTTGGCTCGATCACAAGTACTGCCTCTCTCACCATGGGGCTTTTCTACCTGTATTTTGACTTTAAAAAATTATATAAAGCAAAGGCAAAAAACCGGGTCCTGAAGAATCCAATACAGCGTGTGGCATGCACACACTCATTCTGCTCCACGTAAGCAATGGATGCCATATTGGTTAGCGTGATATATTCTTTACATCACAAACAACAATCATGGCTCCAATACATCATGTGACTTGTCACATGACCCTTTTATTGTTATACATCAGGGAGTGCGTTACCACAGTAGTCCACTAGGTGGAGCTCTATATTACAGTTAGGGAATCCTGTAGTTACCCAGGGTACCCCCTGAAACTCATCCATTCGACCGATTTTATTTGCAAATCGGGAGCCCAATACCCATTTCAGGCCCATTTACGAATGGTTCCCGACTGACCATAGCATGTGCCAAACCAGCCAAACCAGTACTCTATAAAGGGATCCCTGGAGACTGGTAGCAAAATGGTAAGTAAAAAATGAGTTGCTTACCTGAATGCCGAGCTAAGAGGAGCAGGAGTGTTTCTCCTGGTTGAAACTGTTAAAAATGACCATATTAAAACAGCAGACTGCTACCCAGCCATTATTCAACCCCCTCCCCATCCCACCCCCCCCCCCCCCCCCCTCAATCCGTTGCCTCAGAGAGCTGTGGAAGCTGGGCCATTGAATAAATTTAAGACAGAACTAGACAGTTTCTTAAACGATAAGGGGATAAGGGGTTATGGAGAGCGAGCAAGGAAGTGGACCTGAGTCCATGATCGGATCAGCCATGATCGTATTAAATGGCGGAGCAGGCTCGAGGGACCGTATGGCCTACTCCTGCTCCTATTTCTTATATTCTTATGTTCTTATGATCCCCTCCCCGCTAGCCCGACTCAACAGGTGCTTTTAACTGCAAAGGTAGGCAAGTTATTTTCTAATTATGTCTCTGTGGCCATGATTTGTATTTAGTTCCTGTAATATGTTTCCACCTAGTGGACTACTGTGGTAAAGCAGTCATTGCTATAAATTTAATAAAGCATCAGGTGACAGGTAACCTGACACATTCCAAAATCAGGTGACATGTAAGCTGACAACTTTCAGAATTGAAGCCATTTTGTAAATGATGTTGTAAAGATTATACCACATTTGGCACAAAGAATCGGATTTCTGGATACCCTAGCTGAAATTTTTGTTGGTGGATGATTTCAGCCAAACAAGAGAGACACTAGAGAGGTCCTCTGTTTGCAGAAGAGCTAAGAATCCAAGGTAAATTGCAAGCATGTTTGGCAGAACTGCCAGGGTCAGGATGGCCATGCCTATGGGAATAATAGGGCGCTTGGATGCGTTTCAACGTGACCATGAGACTTTCAGAGCATATGTGGAGCATATGTGATGCAAATAGTATCATCAAAGTCCCCGATAATGAAAACAGTAATCGGGTGATTTTAGAAAGAAAACGGGCTATTTTCCTCTCTGAAGCTGGCCCCGAGGTGTATGAAACCCTGAAAAATGTGCTTCTTCCCGTCAAGCCGAAAGGCACATCACTGATGGAGATTTTAAGCAAGTTAGAGCAGCACAACAGTCCTGAGCCCCTGGAAATGCTGAAAGTTATTGTTTCGGAATACGAGATCAATTACCTGATGAGAGTATCAGTGAGTACATTGTAGCATTAACAAAGCTATCCATTCATTGTCATTTTGGAAACTTTCAGGACCGAACTTTGCGTGACCGCTTTGTTTGTGGGATGAAAAATGAAGCAATCAGAAGAAAGTTGTTGACAACTTCTAACTTGACTTTTGATTTAACTTCTTAGACCGCTATGTCAATGGACATGGCTGACCAATATTCCGGAGAATTTCGTACCATTTCGAGTCGGCAGACAACCAAGGTGAATTGCCTTCAGGTTAAAAGTAAAAGGCAGTTGGGCCGCAAGGCTTCAGCAACTGGCCAAGGTATCAGAGCATTGAATTCATGCTATTAGTGCCTGGGACAACACATTGCTCAAAGTTGTCCATTTGTGAAGGCAGAGTTTTTCTTCTGCAGGAAAACTTGGCATCGTGCGAAGGCATGCCGGCTGAAGAGTAAACCAACTTTCAAGGCTATAAGTAGAATTCCCCAGGGACTACATAAAATGGAAGAAAAGCAACAGGATGAAGAGATACACATCATCAGGAGCATGAGGGTATCTAACAGCGATTCGAAAAGTATCATCATCCAAGTAGGCATTGCTGGAACAAAGATACCCATGGAAATCGACACTGGCGCATCCATGTGTGTAGTACCTGAGTCACTATATCTCGACAAGTTGAGTGATTTTCCACTGGCAAAGTCGAAGGAAGAGCTGCGAGGCTACTCAGGAGAGAACATTCCTGTGGTAGGATGTATCACCGTACCGGTGAAATACATGGATCAATTTCAGAGCTTGCCTCTCTTAGTGGGGCAGGAGACAAGCCTATCTTACTTAGAAGAAATTGGTTGGGATCACTGAAGCTGGATTGGAATGAGATTTTTCGTGTTGAAACGAGATTTGTATCGAAGGATGATGTCATCAAGAAGTATTCGAAGGTATTCTGCGAAACAGGCAGTCCGATCCAAGGCTTCAAGGCCAGTGTCAGGGTACAGAAGGACGCTAGACCAGTTTACTGCAAACCATGTCCTGTACCATATGCACTCAAGGAGATAGTTGAGCAAGAACTCAAAAGATTGGAGACTGAGTACATTATCTCCAAGATAGATTGATGTAATTGGGCTACACCCATTGTTGTTGTACCTAAATCCGATAGTAAAGTAAGGTTGTGTGGTGATTATAAAGTAATGGTAAACCAGGTTCTAGAGGGTAATCTCCCTTAGACATTGCCAAATGTAGAAGATATGTTCACAATGCTGATAGGTGGTCAGATCTTCTCAAAGTTAGATCTCACAAATGCCTACTTACAGCTTGAACTAGATGAGGAGTCCAAGTCATGCTTGACTATAAATACTCATCTAGGCCTATGTCAATTTATTAGGCTACCTTTTGGAGTGTCTTCCGCCCCATCATATTTCAAGGGGTGATGAACCAGATTTTGCAAGGCATTGAAGGGGTAGTATGTTATTTAGATGACATACTCATTTCAGCATCAAACAGGCAAATCCTTAATAACATGTTGAATGAAGTGCTCAAACAGCTAGAGAAGCACAGAGTACGAGTGTCTGCTCGTAAGTGTGAGTTATTTCAAAACTCAGTGGAGTACTTAGGGCACAGAGTAGACAAAAATGGTTTACATCCAACCAAGGGAAAGCTGGATGCAATCAGAAATGCATCCACTCCCAGGAATGTCACTGAACTTTGATCATTTTTGGGTCTCTTTAACTATTATGGGAAGTTATTTGGTTACAGTGTTACACCCACTGAATGAGCTGTTTAGAAAATGGGTCCATTGGAAGTGGTCAGATGAATGCAACACAGCATTCAAGGAGTATAAAAGCCAGTTGGTAGAGAGTACCATGTTAGTTCACTATGACATATCTAAGGAGATCAAGCTAGCATGTGACACCTCTCCATATTGGGGCAGCGATCTCTGATGTATTTCGTAGTGGGGAGGAAAGACCAATTGCTTTTGCTTCAAGCACTCTTAGTGCCAGTGAGCGCAATTATGCGCAAATCAAAAGGGAAGCTTTGGCATTAATTTTTGGGGTCAAGAAGTTGCACAAATACTTGTATGGTCATAATTTTACCATTGTTACAGACCATAAGCCCCTGACAGCAATCCTCCATCCAAAGTCCCCAGTTCCAACATTAGCTGCAGCCCGAATGCAGAGATGGGCTTTGATTTTGTCAGCATATATATATGACATTGAGTACAGATGGTCAGCTGATCACAGTAATGTTGATGCTATGTCTAGGTTGCCTTCCCCATCACAAGTTACACCCGATAGGGAAGAAGTGTTATATTTTTCATACATTGTTGAACTGCCAGTCATAGCTGAAGAGATTGGTAGAGCAACCAAACGTGACCCAGTTATGTCAAAGGTGTATGATTACATCACAAATGGCTGGCTAAACCAGATATCAGAGAAAGATATTCATCCATTCTTCATTCGTAGGAATGAATTATCAGTCGATAAAGATTGTATCATATGGGGTGCAAGAATGGTTATACCAAATAAATTCAAGTCCAAATTATTAGGAGACCTCCATGACCAGAACCTGGGAATGTGCTTGACCAAGAGTTTTGCACGCAGTTACTTATGGTGGTCAGATCTAGATAAAGATATAGAGTGCATCATTAGTCAGTGTACAACATGTCAATCGGTAAGCAAGCAACCACCATCAGTACCATTACAGCCATGGAAATGGCCTCACAGGGTGTGGCAAAGGTTACATATCGATCTTGCTGAGCTAGAAGGACAACAATTGTTCATTGTGATTGATAGCCATTTGAAGTGTGTCAAGGTGTTTCCAATGTGGAAAATAATAACAAGTAAAACACTAGACCATTTACGAAGATTAATTTTTTCATATGGCCTCGAGAAGAAATTGTGTCTGATAATGGATCACAATTTTGTGCCGATTAATTTGCACAGTTCACGAGCAGAAATGGTGTGAAACATACCAAGGTTGCATACCACCCTGCTTCTAATGGTGCAGCAGATCGCACAGTACAAATTGTAAAGCATGCCCTCATCAAACAAATGTTGGATCCAAATCCAAATAAACTATAGTTGTCGTTGGACCACAAATTGGCTAATTTTCTGATTACTTATCGTAATACTTTCATACAACTACTGGTAGAACACCAGCCGAGTTGTCTCTCAAACGACAGCCACAAACTAGGTTCTCGTTGTTAAAGCCAAACTTGGCACAGTCCGTAGAAGAGAAACAATTAAGACAGAAAGAGAATCATGATAGAGGTAGAGTAAGAGAGAGAAGTGTGAAATTAAATCAGAAGGTGAGAGTGAAGAACCATCACCATAAATGTTTAAAGTGGTTAAGGAGTAGTGTAGATATGTGGTCCTCGCACATATTTGGTCAAGATGTTTGATCATGGAAAGATTAGAGGCTTAAACCTCCACTTTTTTTGCATGCTTAATGCCCACTCAATGCTCATTTTACCGCTGAAATGATGTATAATGCCCATATATCACCCATTTTGGAACAAAATGGAAACTGACAGGCATTTTTAGGAAACTTATGGCCGAGCGTCACTTACCCCATGTGCTTAATGCCGGGAAAAAATAATACCGCCCGGCCACTTTTTTTGGGCGGAATCATCAGAATGGGCGAATTCAACGCCCATAATATCGCCCAATGTTAATTTCCGCACTGATTTAACACCAAGATTCAATAATACTGCTCGGCCACTTTTTTTTAATCGTAAAGAGCATAATTACCGAAACTAGCGGCCATGAGATCGCCCAGCGTCACTTTCACCACCTCGCACAAATATCGCCCACAATATCGCTCGCCAAAAAAAAAACACCCACAAAAAGTGGAACTAACCGGAACTAATCACAGTGTTATAGACGCTATGTTCTAGATCATATTTCACATCCTTTAAAAGGCTGCTGTGCTTCAACCTCAGCGGAGTTCACATGTACTCTGCAGGTCATTGGAGGTGACGTGAACATCTCTACAAACATTTTGACCACACTGTGACCGATTGGCATTGAATAGGTGTCTTCGTCGGGACATTCATTGTTTGTGACGAATTGGTGGAAAACAGAGCGCAACTGCAATGGGGCCTATCCTTTCTCACCCTCTCTTGGTGACCAATTACATGCAGCAGACTCAAGATCGCCGAAGGTACACTCCACTGCATTATGTACACAATGTAAGACGTGACAGACAGATGAGAAGGACCAGATGTTACACCCCCGCCCCCCCGCAAGTACAAGGAGAAGCATTCTTACCTCAACTTTCTTGACACCACCTGTCTTTGGAGACTGCACTTCCACAAAGGTGTTATCACTGAGAACTGAAGCCTGCCAGCACCATCAGTACTGCACTGTCCGTCGAGGTCAAAGTCACCGCGGCACTGTCGTTCTATGCCTTGGGTTCTTTTCAGGCCACAGCTGACGAAATTTGCGGACTTTCTCAGCATGCCACACATCACTGCATTAGACAGGTCACTGAAGCCCTGTGCGCATGCAGGAGGAACTTGATCAGCTTCCCTATGACCAGGGAGGCACAGAGTGAGAGGGCTCTAGAGGCTAGAACGTCCACTTTTTTTGCATGCTTAACGACCACTTGACGCCCATTTTACCGCTGAAATAACGTATAAGCCCACATGTCGCCCATTTAGCCAAAAAATGGAAACTGACGTCCATTTTTCTGAAACTTATCGCCGAGCGTTATTTTCCCAATGTGCTTAACGCCAGGAAAAAATAATACCGCCCACCCACTTTTTTGGAATCATCAGAATGGGCGAAATCAACGGCCATAATATCGCCCCAGCATTACTTTCCGTACAGAATTAATGCCAAGATTCAATAATACCGCCCGCCCACTTTTTTTTGTCGTAAAGATCACATTTACTGAAAGTAATAGCCATGAGATCGCCCAACGTCACTTTCATCACCTCGCACACATATCGGCCACAATATCACTCGCCCAAAAAACCGCCCAGAAAAAGTGGAACTAACCGGAACTAATCACTGCGTTATGTTCTACATCACATGTCACATCCTTTAAAAGGCTGCTCTGCTTCAACCTCAGGGGAGGTCGGATGTACTCTGGAGGTCTTTGGAGGTGATGTGAACATCTGTACAAACAACTTGACCATACTGTGACCAATTGGAATTTAATAGGTGCCTTTGTCAGGACAATCATTCTTTGTGACCAATCGCTGGAAAACAGAGAACTACTGCAATGGGGCCTGTCCTTTCTCACCCTTACTTGATGACAAATTACATGCTGCAGACTCGAGAGAGGAAGAGGAGGACAAAGAGGCAGATGCTGACATCGGCCCAGACAATCAGGCTGATGCTGAAGCTATGCCCCCGCCCCCCCTGTAGACCGCATGAAAGTGCCCATGATGGCATGATAACTTCAAGAGCCTTACGTCAGGAGCTCATTAATGAGCGCTTTGCCTGAAAGAGCGTTGGTGTTATCTACAAGGCTAAGGCAGTTCTGGGTGTGCAGGTGATACATCAATGGTGGGCATCACCTTAGTGGCAGTTTAAAGTTTAAGTTGATTGAAGTTAAGTGTGATTATACCCTTTGATGTTAAGGAATCACCAGCCTGTAACGGTGCAGCTATCTGAGCCAATGCACAACAAAGTTTGGTTAAATAAAAAACATTTGAACCGAATATTAGTCTGAAATCATCAGTATTTCTGTAAAAAACAACCCTTCGCCCCCCACTCCACCCTGCTTCTCCTCCCCACCGCTACCCCTTCCCCTTCCCCTCTTGACACCAAGCCGCCTGGCCAAGGAGCTCCTCAGGCGATGCTTCATTGGTGGTGGGGGTGATGACGGCCGAAACGCTGCTTGGATGGATACAGGAGAGGACAGTCCCGAGGTGGGAACGTGCTCCGAACCAGAAGCAAGGTGTTGCTCCTGGCTCTCATGTGGTGGTTGGCAATGGGGGTGCAGCACCTTGGGGTGCAATGCCGCGCTCGGGGACCACTGGGAGCCCTCTGCCACCAGTGTTCCTGGCTAGCAGTTCCAGGACCTCCTCCATCCCTTCCATTTTATATGTTATTTGTTGGATAAAAACTCAGTGCCAACTTTGTTCTTGGTGCTTAGTAGGCTTTTTGCTGCTGGTGTGCCTCCCACAACAGTCAAACAAACATACACCAGAGCCACACACGCTTTCAGTCCCTCTGAGCTCCCTCTCTCTCTGTCTCCTCTTCTGCACATGTCATGATGACCCTTGACCTCCTGAATCGCGGGAATCGGGCATTGCCATGCCATTGCTAAGGACGGCGACACTTTACGGCAGAAGGTCAGAGAGATTTAATGCTACCGCCCATTTCATATCGCTCGCGGTAATGCCCAATTTCAAAACTGGAGACTAGGTGCTTTGAGAATGGGCGAGAAGCCGGCGATCTGAAAACCCATTTTTACCGCCCATGCCGAAATAATGCCCATTTTTGGGCGAAATATACAAAAGTGCAAAATCTAGCCATATATCACAGTTCCCTGCAAACTTGAAGGTCAGTTCTTAGGTTAGTCATCTGTGGCACCTATTAGTGGGGATTAATAATGATTTCCATTGCCGTTGCTTGCTGCAAGCATTAGACTGAATGACAATGACTTTTTTTCCAAAATCTGTTACTTGTGGTCAACATCACACAGCTCTGTTGGGGAGATAAACTGGTTGCCAAATGGCACAAAGAAGCAGTGCTTGGACATATTTTCATCTCTTAAGTAGACAGAAGATGCCAAAAGAATTATGCCGGGACCAATTAATCTTGTATATGGAAAGCCTTAATTAAGTTGGAGCATTTCTGGTGTTTGGAGATGAGAGGTGATCTCCCTGAAAGGACTTGACAGGGTAGATGCTGAGAGGCTGTTTCCCCTGGGTGGATTGTCTAGAATTAGGGGCATGTCATCATCATAGGTAGTCCCTCGGGGTCGAGGAAGACTTGCTTTCACTCTAAAAGTGAGTTCTCAGGTGGCTGAACAGTCCAATACGGGACCTACAGTCTCTGTCACAGGTGGGACAGACAGTGGTGGAAGGAAAGGGTGGGTGGGGAGTCTGGTTTGCCGCACGCTCCTTCGGGCTAAGATAAGGAGAAATCCCTTCACTCAAAGGCTGGTGAATCTTTGGCATTCTCTACCCCAGAGGGCTCAATTGATGAGTATATTTAAGGCTGAGGTTGATAGATTTTTGGACTCTAAACGATATGAGGATAGGGCGGGAGCGAGAACATCATCCATGATCTTATTGAATGGTGGAGAAGGCTCAGGGGGCCAAATGCCCAAATACAGATCCTACTTCTTATGTTCTTATCTACTTTTTAAGTACAGTAGTTACATACTAAACATGGTAGTAAGTTAGAGCACTGCCACCTGAACTTACACCTCCCACCCTCCATCAACGTCAGATCATCCAAAGCTCTTTTACCCGCGTCCTAACTCGCACCGAATACCGTTCACCCATCACCACTGAGCTCGCTGACCTATATTGGCTCCCAATCCAGCAGCAACTTTGAGATTGAAATTCTCATCCTTGTGTTCAGATCCCTTTATGGCCTCACCCCTCCATATCTCTGTAACCTCCTCCAGTCCTACAACCCTCCGAGATCTCTGGCCTCTTGAATGTCCCCGATTTCCACCATCCCACCGTTTGGTAGCTGTGCCTTTAGCTGCCTCGCCCCCAAGCTCGGGAATTCTGTAAAGTCCTGTCCCCTCAGTACAGATTCACACGAGGCATGTAGTGAAGTCAAGGTCACTCTGGACCTGCACCTTTATTTCACAGCTCTGGAATGCTGCACTTGCCTGAGACCTGTCCTTATATACCTGTCTCTTGCAAGTGCACCCCTGGTGGTAAGGTATGCTGGTGGTTACAGGTCATATCTTATTATAGTCATGTATAGCATGTTAGGATACAGTTATATATAATAATGTAAGATACATGACATCACCCTCCCCCAAGGTCTTATTGTCTTTATAGGTTCAGTCTCTCAGGTGGTCTACGCTCTCGCGTGGAGCGTCTGAGTTGTGGTTCAGTTGTTTGCTTTGGTGCCTGTTTTTCTTTGGGTGTGGTTGCTGGTATCTCGCCTGGGCTGTCTGTTTCGATTGATGTGATTGTTGTTGACTCGCCTGGGCTGTCTGTTGGGATTTCCCTTTCCTCAGGTTGTTCCCTCTGTCTGTCCACCAGGTGTGGTGCGAGTTCCACATTGTAGTCTGCCTCTGGTTCCGCAGTGTTGCTGGTAAATCTGCTTTTGACTTGGTCTACATGCCTCCAGCAGGTTTTGCCATTGTCCATTTGTACTACCAGTAGTCTGTTTCCTTCCTTACCCGTTACTGTCACTGCAAGCCATTTGGGACCCCTGCCATAGTTTAGTACAAACACTTTGTCCCCTATCTCATTCCATCTCCCCCTCGAATTTCTGTCATGGTACTCAGTCAGCTTACGGTACTTTGCCTCAATGATTTCGTGCATGTCAGGGAGGATTACATGTCAGGGAGGATTAATGAGAGCCTTGTTTTCAAAGTCCTTTTCATCAACAGTTGCGCGGGGGGGATCCCAGTCAGTGAGTGCGGACAAGATCTGTATGCCAGCAGCAGTCGCGACAGGCGACCTTGCAGCGTGGGACCTTGGATTTTAAGCATGCCTTGTTTAATGATTTGCACTGCTCTCTCCGCCTGGCCATTGGAGGCTGGCTTGAAAGGTGCCGTCTTGACGTGATTTATGCCGTGGTCAATTATAAAGTCTTGGAATTCTGCGATGGTGAAGCACAGACCATTGTCATTGACCAATGTGTCAGGGATTCCGTGCGTTGCAAACATGGTTGCGAGGCTCTCCACAGTGGTGGAGGTTGTGCTCGAGTTTAAAATGGTGCATTCGATCCACTTTGAAAATGCATCTACAACTACGAGGAACATTTTGCCCATGAATGTGCCCGCATATTCTACATGCACCCATGACCACAGTTTGGTAGGCCAGGGCCAGGGGCTCCGTGGAGCCTCCCTTAGCGCATTGCCGAGTTGGGCACAAATGGTGCACCTTCGGACGCAGAGCTCCAAGTCCGCGTCAATACCAGGCCACCAGACGTGGGATCTGGCTATGGCCTTCATGAGAATGATCCCCGGGTGCTCGCGGTGGAGCTCCCGGATAAATGCCTCTCTGCCTCACAGAGGCATGACTACTCGGCTGCCCCACATCAGGCAGTCTGCTTGTAGTGATAGCTCATACACGCGCCTGTGAAAGGATTTTAATTCCTCGGGGCAGGCATCGCGAGCCTCTGCCCAGTCACCGGTTAGGACACATCTTTTACGAAGGATAATGTGGGGTCGCTGGCCGTCCAGGCTCTGATTTGGCGAGCCGTCATGCGCGAACCTGTAGACTCAAAGGCATTGATTGCCATGGCTATCTCACAGTCCTGTTCGTCAGACCCTTCCGTGGTCGCCAGGGGTAGCCTGCTGAGCGCCTCGGCACAGTTATCTGTGCCTGGTCTGTGCCTTATGGTATAGTCGTAGGACGCCAGCATGAGTGCCCACCGTTGAATTCGCGCCGAGGCGTTGGCGTTTATTGCCTTGCTCTCGGATAGGAGGGACGTGAGGGGCTTGTGGTCGGTTTCTAATGCGAACTTGGCCCCGAAAAGGTATTGGTGCATCTTTTTGACACCGTACACGCACACGAGCGCCTCCTTCTCTACCATTCCGTACCCGCGCTCTGCCGCGAAAGTGACCTGGAGGCATAAGCTATGGATTGTAATTTGCCCGCACTGTTGACATGTTGCAAAACGCACCCGACCCCATACGCTGACGCAGCGCATGTGAGAACTAGCTTTTTACCTGGGTCAAAGAAAGTCAAAACACTGTTGCAACACAGAAGGTTGCGTGCTTTATTGAAGGCGCGTTCCAGGACGTCCCCCTAAAACCAATCGCACCCCTTCCTGAGTAGCACGTGGAGAGGCTCCAGCAGCGTGCTTAAGTTCTGCATAAAGTTCCCAGAGTAATTGAGTAGCCCGAGAAAGGCGCGCAGTTCTGAAACATTCGGGGGCCTGGGTGCCAGGCGAATTGCTTCTGTTTTGGACTCTGTTGGGCGGATTCCATCAGCGGCAATCCTTCTGCCCAAAAATTCAACCTCGGGTGCGAGAAACAGGCACTTGGATTTTTTGATTCGTAGGCCTACCCGATCCATTCGCTTTAGTACTTCCTCCAAATTACGGAGATGGGAGTCGGTGTCCCTGTCTGTGATAAGTATGTCGTCTTGAAATACAACCATCCCTGGGATGGACTTGAGCAGACTCTCCATGTTGCGCTAGAATATGGCAGCTGCTGACCTGATGCCGAATGGGCATCGATTGTACATGAAAAGGCCTCGATGTGTGTTGATGGTGGTGGGCAGCTTTGATTCCTCGGTCAATGCTTGCGTCATATACGCAGATGTGAGGTCTAATTTTGAGAAAAGTTTACCTCCAGCCAATGTGGCAAATAAGTCCTCCGCTCTGGGCAGCGGGTACTGGTCCTGTATGGAGACTCTGTTTATGGTAGATTTGTAGTCCCCACAGATTCGTACGGATCCATCAGGCTTCATGACTGGGACGATGGGACTTGCCCAGTCATTAAATTCCACAGGTGATATAATGCTTTCCTGCAGAAGCCTGTCTAGTTCGTGTTCAATCTTTTCCCTCATCACATAGGGTACAGCTCTGGCCTTGTGATGTAGATTTTGACTTTGGCCCCTTTGAAAGTGCTCACACCTGCGTAAAGAGATGTTCAAATCGCTTTATAACTGTTGAGCAGGAGGTCCGTTCCTCTAATGACATGGCATGGATATCATCCCATTTCCAGTTTAGTTTTGCCAGCCAGCTTCTCCCCAGCAGTGCTGGGGGGTCTCCGGGGACAATTCACAGGGTAAGTCGGTTCACTGTCCCTTTGTGTGTGACAGAGAGCATGCGCTGCCGAGGACTGGTACGATTTCTTTAGTATAGGTCCTTAGTTTGGTGTCGACCCTTGTGAGTTTTGGTCTGTCTCTTTTATGAGACCACAGTAGTTCAAATTGTTGAGCGCCCATGAGAGGTTGACTCGCTCCCGTATCCAGCTCCATGTTGACAGATATCCCGTTGAGTAGGACCCTCATCATTATAGGAGGCGTCCTGTTGTAGGAGCAGTGGCCATTGATCATGTTGACCCGCTGTACATCGGTGTCCCGGGTACTGTCCCCACCATCTTCTGGTCCGCTTTCCGACCCATCCGATTCGTATACCAGCCGAGCTGCCGTTTTTTTGCATATGCGGCCAAATGCCCCGTATATTCACAATTTCTGCAAACAGCCTGCTGAAATTGACATCCCCTTGACGAGTGCCCACCCCCACATCTCCAGCACAGACCTGTTCCATTGTTCAAGGTGTTCCCAAAGAATGAGCTGCGTCTGGCTGATCTCTCTTGAGCTTCTCTCAGTTTGTCGTTGATTGCTCGCATTGTGGGTTGATGAGGTGTGAACGGCCGTTCCTGTGGCCCTTGATGGCTTCTGCCTGCTGTCGAGAGCCTGTTCTCCCGGTTTTGTCTGTGTGTGGGGGTAGCAGCTTGTTCTGATATTTTGTTAGTTGTCGTACCTGTATTGTAAATCAACCTCATTTCATCTTCCCCTGCCAAGAATGTCTGTGCAACCAGTGCTGCTGCCTCTAAGGTCAGGTTCTTGGTCTCTATGAGCTTTTGGAATATGCCTGCGTGGCCTATTCGTTCAATGAAAAAGTCTCTCAGCATTTCTCTCCTCAGTTCATCGGAGAACTCACATAAACTAGCCAACCTCCGAAGTTCCGCCACGAAGGCGGGTATGCTCTGGCCCACACAGCGTCTGCAGTTGTGGAACCTGTGTCTGGCCATGTGTAGCCTGCTCGCTGGCTTCAGGTGGTCTCTTACAAGTGTGCTCAATTCTTCAAACAACTTGCTTGCTGGTTTCCCGGATGCCAACAGATCCTTCATTAAAGCATATGTTTTCGAGCCCCAGCTGGTCAAGAGATGGGCTCTTTTCTTGTCTGCCTTATCGTCGCCTAACCAGCCTCTGGTTACAAAGCTTTGCTGGAGCCTTTCTAGAAAGTCCTCCCAATTGTCTCCCGCATTGTACTTTTCACCTGATCCGTTGTTCACCATTCTGTGGATTCTGTAATCCCGTAACCCGTCGCCACTATAAAGTCCTGTCCCCTCAGTACAGATTCACACGAGGCATGTAGTGAAGTCAAGGTCACTCTGGACCTGCACCTTTATTTCACAGAAACATAGAAACATAGAAAATAGGTGCAGGAGCAGGCCATTCAGCCCTTCTAGCCTGCACCGCCATTCAATGAGTTCATGGCTGAACATGAAACTTCAGTACCCCCTTCCTGCTTTCTCGCCATACCCCTTGATCCCCCGAGTAGTAAGGACTTCATCTAACTCCCTTTTGAATATATTTAGTGAATTGGCCTCAACTACTTTCTGTGGTAGAGAATTCCACAGGTTCACCACTCTCTGGGTGAAGAAGTTTCTCCTCATCTCGGTCCTAAATGGCTTACACCTTATCCTTAGACTGTGACCCCTGGTTCTGGACTTCCCCAACATTGGGAACATTCTTCCTGCATCTAACCTGTCTAAACCCGTCAGAATTTTAAACGTTTCTATGAGGTCCCCTCTCATTCTTCTGAACTCCAGTGAATACAAGCCCAGTTGATCTAGTCTTTCTTGATAGGTCAGTCCCACAATCCCGGGAATCAGTCTGGTGAATCTTCGCTGCACTCCCTCAATAGCAAGAATGTCCTTCCTCAAGTTAGGAGACCAAAACTGTACACAATACTCCAGGTGTGGCCTCACCAAGGCCCTGTACAACTGTAGCAACGCCTCCCTGCCCCTGTACTCAAATCCCCTCGCTATGAAGGCCAACATGCCATTTGCTTTCTTAACCGCCTGCTGTACCTGCATGCCAACCTTCAATGACTGATGTACCATGACACCCAGGTCTCGTTGCACCTTCCCTTTTCCTAATCTGTCACCATTCAGATAATAGTCTGTCTCTCTGTTTTTACCACCAAAGTGGATAAACTCACATTTATCCACATTATACTTCATCTGCCATTCATTTGCCCACTCACCTAACCTATCCAAGTCACTCTGCAGCCTCATAGCATCCTCCTCGCAGTTCACACTGCCACCCAACTTAGTGTCATCCGCAAATTTGGAGATACTACATTTAATCCCCTCGTCTAAATCATTAATGTACAATGTAAACAGCTGGGGCCCCAGCACAGAACCTTGCGGTACCCCACTAGTCACTGCCTGCCATTCTGAAAAGTACCCATTTACTCCTACTCTTTGCTTCCTGTCTGACAACCAGTTCTCAATCCACGTCAGCACACTACCCCCAATCCCATGTGCTTTAACTTTGCACATTAATCTCTTGTGTGGGACCTTGTCGAAAGCCTTCTGAAAGTCCAAATATACCACATCAACTGGTTCTCCTTTGTCCACTTTACTGGAAACATCCTCAAAAAATTCCAGAAGATTTGTCAAGCATGATTTCCCTTTCACAAATCCATGCTGACTTGGACCTATCATGTCACCATTTTCCAAATGCGCTGCTATGACATCCTTAATAATTGATTCCATCATTTTACCCACTAATGAGGTAAGGCTGACCGGTCTATAATTCCGTTTTCTCTCTCCCTCCTTTTTTGAAAAGTGGGGTTACATTGGCTACCCTCCACTCGATAGGAACTGATCCAGAGTCAATGGAATGTTGGAAAATGACTGTCAATGCATCCGCTATTTCCAAGGCCACCTCCTTAAGTACTCTGGGATGCAGTCCATCAGGCCCTGGGGATTTATCGGCCTTCAATCCCATCAATTTCCCCAATACAATTTCCCGACTAATAAAGATTTCCCTCAGTTCCTCCTCCTTACTAGACCCTCTGACCCCTTTCATATCTGGAAGGTTGTTTGTGTCCTCCTTAGCGAATACCGAACCAAAGTACTTTTTCAATTGGTCTGCCATTTCTTTGTTCCCCGTTATGACTTCCCTTGATTCTGACTGCAGGGGACCTACGTTTGTCTTTACTAACCTTTTTATCTTTACATACCTATCGAAAGTTTTGCAATCCGCCTTAATATTCCCTGCAAGCTTCTTCTCGTACTCCATTTTCCCTGCCCTAATCAAACCCTTTGCCCTCCTCTGCTGAGTTCTAAATTTCTCCCAGTCCCCGGGTTCGCTGCTATTTCTGGCCAATTTGTATGCCACTTCCTTGGCTTTAATACTATCCCTGATTTCCCTTGATAGCCACGGTTGAGCCACCTTCCCTTTTTTATTTTTACGCCAGACAGGAATGTACAATTGTTGAAATTCATCCATGCGGTCTCTAAATGTCTGCCATTGCCCATCCACAGTCAACCCCTTAAGTATCATTCGCCAATCTATCCTAGCCAATTCACGCCTCATACCTTCAAAGTTACCGTTCTTTAGTTTTGGACCATGGTCTCTGAATTAACTGTTTCATTCTCCATCCTAATGCAAAATTCCACCATATTATGGTCACTCTTCCCCAAGGGGCCTCGCACAATGAGATTGCTAATTAATCCCCTCTCATTACACAACACCCAGTCTAAGATGGCCTCCCCCCGAGTTGGTTCCTCGACATATTGGTCTCGAAAACCATCCCTTATGCACTCCAGGAAATCCTCCTCCACCGTATTGCTTCCAGTTTGGCTAGCCCAATCTATATGCATATTAAATTCACCCATCATAGCTCTGGAATGCTGCACTTGCCTGAGACCTGTCCTTGTAGACCTGTCTCTTGCCAGTGCACCCCTGATGGTAAGATATGCTGGTGGTTACAGGTCATATCTTATTACAGTCATGTATAGCATGTTAGGATACAGTTATATATAATAATTTAAGATACATGACAAATTCCTTCCTGAAACCTCTCCACCAGTCTACCTCCCTCTCCTCTTTTAAAATGCTTTTGGTCAGCTAGGGGGTGAAATTAGTTATCGGCCCATTTTGGGGTGGTAACAGTCGGGAGGTGTGAGACTTAGTCCCAGGTGCTGAATGCTTGCCCCTCTGGAAAAATTCGGGTTACCACCCCCGGAAGAAAGTGAAGCACTAAATCAACTGCTCCCTTCCTGGGGCGCTACACACTGGGCCTCATGGCCTCAGCAGTGCGCACACTGGGCCTCAGCAGTGCTCCACACGGGGCCTCAGCAGTGCTACACACTGGGCTTCAGCAGTGCTTCATACTGGGCCTCAGCAGTGCTACACACTGGGCCTCATCAGTGCTACACACTGGGCCTCAGCAGTGCTACACACTGGGCCTCAGCAGTGCTTCATACTGGGCCTCAGCAGTGCTATACACTGGGCCTCAGCAGTGCTTCACACTGGGCCTCAGCAGTGCTACACACTGGGCCTCAGCAGTGCTACACACTGAGCCTCAGCAGTGCTTCACACTGGGCCTCAGCAGTGCTACACATTGGGCCTCAGCAGAGCTACACACTGGGCCTCAGCAGTGCTTCATACTGGGCCTCAGCAGCGCTACACACTGGGCCTCAGCAGTGCTACACACCGGGCCTCAGCAGTGCTTCACACTGGGCATCAGCAGTGCTTCACACTGGGCCTCAGCAGTGCTACACACTGGGCCTCATGGCCTCAGCAGTGCTTCACACTGGACCTCAGCAGTGCTTCACACTGGGCCTCAGCAGTGCTTCACACTGGGCCTCATGGCCTCAGCAGTGCTTCACACTGGGCCTCAGCAGTGCTACACACTGGGCCTCATGGCCTCAGCAGTGCTTCACACTGGGCCTCAGCAGTGCTACACACTGGGCCTCAGCAGTGCTTCACACTGGGCCTCAGCAGTACAACACACTGGGCATCAGCAGCGCTTCACACTGGGCCTCAGCAGTGCTTCATACTGGGCCTCAGCAGTGCTTCACACTGGGCCTCAGCAGTGCTTCACACTGGGCCTCAGCAGTGCTCCACATTGGGCCTCAGCAGTGCTCCACACTGGGCCTCAGCAGTACTGCACACCGGGCCTCAGCAGTGCTTCATACTGGGCCTCAGCAGTGCTTCACACTGGGCCTCAGCAGTGCTTCATATTGGGCATCAGCAGTGCTTCATACTGGGCATCAGCAGTGCTTCATACTGGGCCTCAGCAGTGCTACACACTGGGCCTCAGCAGTGCTTCACACTGGGCCTCAGCAGTACTGCACACCGGGCCTCACCAGTGCTTCATACTGGGTCTCAGCAGTGCTCCACACTGGGCCTCAGCAGTGTTACACACTGGGCCTCAGCAGTGCTTCATACTGGGCCTCAGCAGTGCTACACACTGGGCCTCAGCAGTACTGCACACTGGGCCTCAGCAGTACTGCACACCGGGCCTCAGCAGTGCTTCATACTGGGCCTCAGCAGTGCTTCACACTGGGCCTCAGCAGTGCTACACACTGGGCCTCATGGCCTCAGCAGTGCTTCACACTGGGCCTCAGCAGTGCTTCACACTGGGCCTCAGCAGTGCTTCACATTGGGCCTCATGGCCTCAGCAGTGCTTCACACTGGGCCTCAGCAATGCTTCACACTGGGCCTCAGCAGCGCTACACACTGGGCCTCAGCAGCGCTTCACACTGGGCCTCAGCAGTGCTTCATACTGGGCCTCAGCAGTGCTTCACACTGGGCCTCAGCAGTGCTTCACACTGGGCCTCAGCAGTGCTCCACATTGGGCCTCAGCAGTGCTCCACACTGGGCCTCAGCAGTACTGCACACCGGGCCTCAGCAGTGCTTCATACTGGGCCTCAGCAGTGCTTCACACTGGGCCTCAGCAGTGCTTCACACTGGACCTCAGCAGTGCTTCATACTGGGCCTCAGCAGTGCTTCATACTGGGCCTCAGCAGTGCTACACACTGGGCCTCAGCAGTACTACACACTGGGCCTCAGCAGTGCTCCACACTGGGCCTCAGCAGTGCTACACACTGGGCCTCAGCAGTGCTTCACACTGGGCCTCAGCAGTTCTTCATACTGGGCCTCAGCAGTGCTACACACTGGTCCTCAGCAGTACTACACACTGGGCCTCAGCAGTACTACACACTGGGCCTCAGCAGTACTGCACACCGGGCCTCAGCAGTGCTACACACTGGGCCTCAGCAGTGGTACACATTGGGCCTCAGCAGTGCTTCACACTGGGCCTTAGCAGTGCTACACACTGGGCCTCATGGCCTCAGCAGTGCTTCACACTGGGCCTCAGCAGTGCTTCACACTGGGCCTCAGCAGTGCTTCACATTGGGCCTCATGGCCTCAGCAGTGCTTCACACTGGGCCTCAGCAGTGCTTCACACTGGGCCTCAGCAGCGCCACACACTGGGCCTCAGCAGCGCTTCACACTGGGCCTCAGCAGTGCTTCATACTGGGCCTCAGCAGTGCTTCACACTGGGCCTCAGCAGTGCTTCACACTGGGCCTCAGCAGTGCTCCACATTGGGCCCCAGCAGTTCTCCACACTGGGCCTCAGCAGTACTGCACACCGGGCCTCAGCAGTGCTTCATACTGGGCCTCAGCAGTGCTTCACACTAGGCCTCAGCAGTGCTTCACACTGGGCCTCAGCAGTGCTTCATACTGGGCCTCAGCAGTGCTTCATACTGGGCCTCAGCAGTGCTACACACTGGGCCTCAGCAGTACTACACACTGGGCCTCAGCAGTGCTCCACACTGGGCCTCAGCAGTGCTTCACACTGGGCCTCAGCAGTGCTTCATACTGGGCCTCAGCAGTGCTACACACTGGTCCTCAGCAGTACTACACACTGGGCCTCAGCAGTGCTCCACACTGGGCCTCAGCAGTGCTACACACTGGGCCTCAGCAGTGCTTCACACTGGGCCTCGGCAGTGCTTCATACTGGGCCTCAGCAGTGCTACACACTGGGCCTCAGCAGTACTACACACTGGGCCTCAGCAGTACTACACACTGGGCCTCAGCAGTACTGCACACCGGGCCTCAGCAGTGCTACACACTGGGCCTCAGCAGTGCTACACACTGGGCCTCAGCAGTGCTTCACACTGGGCCTCAGCAGTGCAACACACTGGGCCTCAGCAGTGCTACACACTGGGCCTCAGCAGTACTACACACTGGGCCTCAGCAGTGCTTCACACTGGGCCTCAGCAGTGCTACACACTGGGCCTCAGCAGTGCTACACACTGGGCCTCAGCAGTGCTTCACACTGGGCCTCAGCAGTGCTTCATACTGGGCTTCAGCAGTGCTACACACTGGGCCTCAGCAGTACTACACACTGGGCCTCAGCAGTGCTCCACATTGGGCCTCAGCAGTGCTACACACTGGGCCTCAGCAGTGCTTCACACTGGGCCTCAGCATTGCTTCATACTGGGCCTCAGCAGTGCTACACACTGGGCCTCAGCATTACTACACACTGGGCCTCAGCAGTGCTTCATACTGGGCCTCAGCAGTGCTACACACTGGGCTTCAGCAGTGCTTCACACTGGGCCTCAGCAGTACTGCACACCGGGCCTCAGCAGTGCTTCATACTGGATCTCAGCAGTGCTCCACACTGGGCCTCATCAGTGCTACACACTGGGCCTCAGCAGTGCTTCATACTGGGCCTCAGCAGTGCTACACACTGGGCCTCAGCAGTACTACACACTGGGCCTCAGCAGTACTACACACTGGGCCTCAGCAGTACTGCACACCGGGCGTCAGCAGAGCTACACACTGGGCCTCAGCAGTGGTACACACTGGGCCTCAGCAGTGCTTCACACTGGGCCGCAGCAGTGCTACACACTGGGCCTCATGGCCTCAGCAGTGCTTCAGACTGGGCCTCAGCAGTGCTTCACACTGGGCCTCAGCAGTGCTTCACACTGGGCCTCATGGCCTCAGCAGTGCTTCACACTGGGCCTCAGCAGTGCTACACACTGGGCCTCATGGCCTCAGCAGTGCTTCACACTGGGCCTCAGCAGTGCTACACACTGGGCCTCAGCAGTGTTTCACACTGGGCCTCAGCAGCGCTACACACTGGGCCTCAGCAGCGCTTCACACTGGGCCTCAGCAGTGCTTCATACTGGGCCTCAGCAGTGCTTCACACTGGGCCTCAGCAGTGCTTCACACTGGACCTCAGCAGTGCTCCACATTGGGCCTCAGCAGTGCTCCACACTGGGCCTCAGCAGTACTGCACACCGGGCCTCAGCAGTGCTTCATACTGGGCCTCAGCAGTGCTTCACACTGGGCCTCAGCAGTGCTTCACACTGGGCCTCAGCAGTGCTTCATACTGGGCCTCAGCAGTGCTTCATACTGGGCCTCAGCAGTGCTACACACTGGGCCTCAGCAGTACTACACACTGGGCCTCAGCAGTGCTCCACACTGGGCCTCAGCAGTGCTACACACTGGGCCTGAGCAGTGCTTCACACTGGGCCTCAGCAGTACTGCACACCGGGCCTCAGCAGTGCTTCATACTGGGTCTCAGCAGTGCTCCACACTGGGCCTCAGCAGTGCTACACACTGGGCCTCAGCAGTGCTTCAAACTGGGCCTCAGCAGTGCTACACACTGGGCCTCAGCAGTACTACACACTGGGCCTCAGCAGTGCTACACATTGGGGCTCAGCAGTACTGCACACCGGGCCTCAGCAGTGCTTCACACTGTGCCTCAGCAGTGCTTCACACTGGGCCTCATGGCCTCAGCAGTGCTTCATACTGGGCCTCAGCAGTGCTAAACACTGGGCTTCAGCAGTACTACACACTGGGCCTCAGCAGTGCTTCATACTGGGCCTCAGCAGTGCTACACACTGGGCTTCAGCAGTGCTTCACACTGGGCCTCAGCAGTACTGCACACCGGGCCTCAGCAGTGCTTCATACTGGGCTTCAGCAGTGCTCCACACTGGGCCTCAGCAGTGCTACACACTGGGCCTCAGCAGTGCTTCACACTGGGCCTCAGCAGTGCAACACACTGGGCCTCAGCAGTAGTACACACTGGGCCTCAGCAGTACTACACACTGGGCCTCAGCAGTACTGCACACCGGGCCTCAGCAGTGCTTCACACTGGGCCTCAGCAGTGCTTCATACTGGGCTTCAGCAGTGCTACACACTGGGCCTCAGCAGTGCTTCACACTGGGCCTCAGCAGCGCTACACACTGGGCCTCAGCAGCGCTTCACACTGGGCCTCAGCAGTGCTTCACACTGGGCCTCAGCAGTGCTTCACACTGGGCCTCAGCAGTGCTCCACATTGGGCCTCAGCAGTGCTCCACACTGGGCCTCAGCAGTACTGCACACCGGGCCTCAGCAGTGCTTCATACTGGGCCTCAGCAGTGCTTCACACTGGGCCTCAGCAGTGCTTCATACTGGGCCTCAGCAGTGCTTCATACTGGGCCTCAGCAGTGCTATACACTGGGCCTCAGCAGTACTACACACTGGGCCTCAGCAGTGCTCCACACTGGGCCTCAGCAGTGCTACACACTGGGCCTCAGCAGTACTTCACACTGGGCCTCAGCAGTGCTTCATACTGGGCCTCAGCAGTGCTACACACTGGTCCTCAGCAGTACTACACACTGGGCCTCAGCAGTGTTCTACTCTGGGCCTCAGCAGTGCTACACACTAGGCCTCAGCAGTGCTTCACACTGGGCCTCAGCAGTGCTTCACACTGGGCCTCAGCAGTGCTTCACACTGGACCTCAGCAGTGCTTCATACTGGGCCTCAGCAGTGCTTCATACTGGGCCTCAGCAGTGCTACACACTGGTCCTCAGCAGTACTACACACTGGGCCTCAGCAGTGTTCTACTCTGGGCCTCAGCAGTGCTACACACTGGGCCTCAGCAGTGCTTCACACTGGGCCTCAGCAGTGCTTCACACTGGACCTCAGCAGTGCTTCATACTGGGCCTCAGCAGTGCTTCATACTGGGCCTCAGCAGTGCTACACACTGGGCCTCAGCAGTACTACACACTGGGCCTCAGCAGTGCTCCACACTGGGCCTCAGCAGTGCTACACACTGGGCCTCAGCAGTGCTTCACACTGGGCCTCAGCAGTTCTTCATACTGGGCCTCAGCAGTGCTACACACTGGTCCTCAGCAGTACTACACACTGGGCCTCAGCAGTACTACACACTGGGCCTCAGCAGTACTGCACACCGGCCCTCAGCAGTGCTACACACTGGGCCTCAGCAGTGGTACACATTGGGCCTCAGCAGTGCTTCACACTGGGCCTTAGCAGTGCTACACACTGGGCCTCATGGCCTCAGCAGTGCTTCACACTGGGCCTCAGCAGTGCTTCACACTGGGCCTCAGCAGTGCTTCACATTGGGCCTCATGGCCTCAGCAGTGCTTCACACTGGGCCTCAGCAGTGCTTCACACTGGGCCTCAGCAGCGCTACACACTGGGCCTCAGCAGCGCTTCACACTGGGCCTCAGCAGTGCTTCATACTGGGCCTCAGCAGTGCTTCACACTGGGCCTCAGCAGTGCTTCACACTGGGCCTCAGCAGTGCTCCACATTGGGCCCCAGCAGTTCTCCACACTGGGCCTCAGCAGTACTGCACACCGGGCCTCAGCAGTGCTTCATACTGGGCCTCAGCAGTGCTTCACACTGGGCCTCAGCAGTGCTTCACACTGGGCCTCAGCAGTGCTTCATACTGGGCCTCAGCAGTGCTTCATACTGGGCCTCAGCAGTGCTACACACTGGGCCTCAGCAGTACTACACACTGGGCCTCAGCAGTGCTCCACACTGGGCCTCAGCAGTGCTTCACACTGGGCCTCAGCAGTGCTTCATACTGGGCCTCAGCAGTGCTACACACTGGTCCTCAGCAGTACTACACACTGGGCCTCAGCAGTGCTCCACACTGGGCCTCAGCAGTGCTACACACTGGGCCTCAGCAGTGCTTCACACTGGGCCTCGGCAGTGCTTCATACTGGGCCTCAGCAGTGCTACACACTGGGCCTCAGCAGTACTACACACTGGGCCTCAGCAGTACTACACACTGGGCCTCAGCAGTACTGCACACCGGGCCTCAGCAGTGCTACACACTGCGCCTCAGCAGTGCTACACACTGGGCCTCAGCAGTGCTTCACACTGGGCCTCAGCAGTGCAACACACTGGGCCTCAGCAGTGCTACACACTGGGCCTCAGCAGTACTACACACTGGGCCTCAGCAGTGCTTCACACTGGGCCTCAGCAGTGCTACACACTGGGCCTCAGCAGTGCTACACACTGGGCCTCAGCAGTGCTTCACACTGGGCCTCAGCAGTGCTTCATACTGGGCTTCAGCAGTGCTACACACTGGGCCTCAGCAGTACTACACACTGGGCCTCAGCAGTGCTCCACATTGGGCCTCAGCAGTGCTACACACTGGGCCTCAGCAGTGCTTCACACTGGGCCTCAGCATTGCTTCATACTGGGCCTCAGCAGTGCTACACACTGGGCCTCAGCATTACTACACACTGGGCCTCAGCAGTGCTTCATACTGGGCCTCAGCAGTGCTACACACTGGGCTTCAGCAGTGCTTCACACTGGGCCTCAGCAGTACTGCACACCGGGCCTCAGCAGTGCTTCATACTGGATCTCAGCAGTGCTCCACACTGGGCCTCATCAGTGCTACACACTGGGCCTCAGCAGTGCTTCATACTGGGCCTCAGCAGTGCTACACACTGGGCCTCAGCAGTACTACACACTGGGCCTCAGCAGTACTGCACACCGGGCGTCAGCAGAGCTACACACTGGGCCTCAGCAGTGGTACACACTGGGCCTCAGCAGTGCTTCACACTGGGCCGCAGCAGTGCTACACACTGGGCCTCATGGCCTCAGCAGTGCTTCAGACTGGGCCTCAGCAGTGCTTCACACTGGGCCTCAGCAGTGCTTCACACTGGGCCTCATGGCCTCAGCAGTGCTTCACACTGGGCCTCAGCAGTGCTACACACTGGGCCTCATGGCCTCAGCAGTGCTTCACACTGGGCCTCAGCAGTGCTACACACTGGGCCTCAGCAGTGTTTCACACTGGGCCTCAGCAGCGCTACACACTGGGCCTCAGCAGCGCTTCACACTGGGCCTCAGCAGTGCTTCATACTGGGCCTCAGCAGTGCTTCACACTGGGCCTCAGCAGTGCTTCACACTGGACCTCAGCAGTGCTCCACATTGGGCCTCAGCAGTGCTCCACACTGGGCCTCAGCAGTACTGCACACCGGGCCTCAGCAGTGCTTCATACTGGGCCTCAGCAGTGCTTCACACTGGGCCTCAGCAGTGCTTCACACTGGGCCTCAGCAGTGCTTCATACTGGGCCTCAGCAGTGCTTCATACTGGGCCTCAGCAGTGCTACACACTGGGCCTCAGCAGTACTACACACTGGGCCTCAGCAGTGCTCCACACTGGGCCTCAGCAGTGCTACACACTGGGCCTGAGCAGTGCTTCACACTGGGCCTCAGCAGTACTGCACACCGGGCCTCAGCAGTGCTTCATACTGGGTCTCAGCAGTGCTCCACACTGGGCCTCAGCAGTGCTACACACTGGGCCTCAGCAGTGCTTCATACTGGGCCTCAGCAGTGCTACACACTGGGCCTCAGCAGTACTACACACTGGGCCTCAGCAGTGCTACACATTGGGGCTCAGCAGTACTGCACACCGGGCCTCAGCAGTGCTTCACACTGTGCCTCAGCAGTGCTTCACACTGGGCCTCATGGCCTCAGCAGTGCTTCATACTGGGCCTCAGCAGTGCTAAACACTGGGCTTTAGCAGTACTACACACTGGGCCTCAGCAGTGCTTCATACTGGGCCTCAGCAGTGCTACACACTGGGCTTCAGCAGTGCTTCACACTGGGCCTCAGCAGTACTGCACACCGGGCCTCAGCAGTGCTTCATACTGGGCTTCAGCACTGCTCCACACTGGGCCTCAGCAGTGCTACACACTGGGCCTCAGCAGTGCTTCACACTGGGCCTCAGCAGTGCAACACACTGGGCCTCAGCAGTAGTACACACTGGGCCTCAGCAGTACTACACACTGGGCCTCAGCAGTACTGCACACCGGGCCTCAGCAGTGCTTCACACTGGGCCTCAGCAGTGCTTCATACTGGGCTTCAGCAGTGCTACACACTGGGCCTCAGCAGTGCTTCACACTGGGCCTCAGCAGCGCTACACACTGGGCCTCAGCAGCGCTTCACACTGGGCCTCAGCAGTGCTTCACACTGGGCCTCAGCAGTGCTTCACACTGGGCCTCAGCAGTGCTCCACATTGGGCCTCAGCAGTGCTCCACACTGGGCCTCAGCAGTACTGCACACCGGGCCTCAGCAGTGCTTCATACTGGGCCTCAGCAGTGCTTCACACTGGGCCTCAGCAGTGCTTCATACTGGGCCTCAGCAGTGCTTCATACTGGGCCTCAGCAGTGCTATACACTGGGCCTCAGCAGTACTACACACTGGGCCTCAGCAGTGCTCCACACTGGGCCTCAGCAGTGCTACACACTGGGCCTCAGCAGTACTTCACACTGGGCCTCAGCAGTGCTTCATACTGGGCCTCAGCAGTGCTACACACTGGTCCTCAGCAGTACTACACACTGGGCCTCAGCAGTGTTCTACTCTGGGCCTCAGCAGTGCTACACACTGGGCCTCAGCAGTGCTTCACACTGGGCCTCAGCAGTGCTTCATACTGGGCCTCAGCAGTGCTACACACTGGGCCTCAGCAGTACTACACACTGGGCCTCAGCAGTACTACACACTGGGCCTCAGCAATACTGCACACCGGGCCTCAGCAGTGCTACACACTGGGCCTCAGCAGTGCTACACACTGGGCCTCAGCAGTGCTTCACACTGGGCCTCAGCAGTGCTACACACTGGGCCTCAGCTGTGCTACACACTGGGCCTCAGTAGTACTACACGCTAAGCCTCAGCAGTACTACACACTGGGCCTCAGCAGTGCTACACACTGGGCCTCAGCAGTGCTTCACACTGGGCCTCAGCAGTGCTTCACACTGGGCCTCAGCAGTGCTACACACTGGGCCTCAGCAGTGCTTCACACTGGGCCTCAGCAGTGCTTCATACTGGGCTTCAGCAGTGCTACACACTGGGCCTCAGCAGTACTACACACTGGGCCTCAGCAGTGCTCCACATTGGGCCTCAGCAGTGCTACACACTGGGCCTCAGCAGTGCTTCACACTGGGCCTCAGCATTGCTTCATACTGGGCCTCAGCAGTGCTACACACTGGGCCTCAGCATTACTACACACTGGGCCTCAGCAGTGCTTCATACTGGGCCTCAGCAGTGCTACACACTGGGCTTCAGCAGTGCTTCACACTGGGCCTCAGCAGTACTGCACACCGGGCCTCAGCAGTGCTTCATACTGGATCTCAGCAGTGCTCCACACTGGGCCTCATCAGTGCTACACACTGGGCCTCAGCAGTGCTTCATACTGGGCCTCAGCAGTGCTACACACTGGGCCTCAGCAGTACTACACACTGGGCCTCAGCAGTACTACACACTGGGCCTCAGCAGTACTGCACACCGGGCGTCAGCAGAGCTACACACTGGGCCTCAGCAGTGGTACACACTGGGCCTCAGCAGTGCTTCACACTGGGCCGCAGCAGTGCTACACACTGGGCCTCATGGCCTCAGCAGTGCTTCAGACTGGGCCTCAGCAGTGCTTCACACTGGGCCTCAGCAGTGCTTCACACTGGGCCTCATGGCCTCAGCAGTGCTTCACACTGGGCCTCAGCAGTGCTACACACTGGGCCTCATGGCCTCAGCAGTGCTTCACACTGGGCCTCAGCAGTGCTACACACTGGGCCTCAGCAGTGTTTCACACTGGGCCTCAGCAGCGCTACACACTGGGCCTCAGCAGCGCTTCACACTGGGCCTCAGCAGTGCTTCATACTGGGCCTCAGCAGTGCTTCACACTGGGCCTCAGCAGTGCTACACACTGGGCCTCAGCAGTACTACACACTGGGCCTCAGCAGTGCTCCACACTGGGCCTCAGCAGTGCTACACACTGGGCTTGAGCAGTGCTTCACACTGGGCCTCAGCAGTACTGCACACCGGGCCTCAGCAGTGCTTCATACTGGGTCTCAGCAGTGCTCCATACTGGGCCTCAGCAGTGCTACACACTGGGCCTCAGCAGTGCTTCATACTGGGCCTCAGCAGTGCTACACACTGGGCCTCAGCAGTACTACACACTGGGCCTCAGCAGTGCTACACATTGGGGCTCAGCAGTACTGCACACCGGGCCTCAGCAGTGCTTCACACTGTGCCTCAGCAGTGCTTCACACTGGGCCTCATGGCCTCAGCAGTGCTTCATACTGGGCCTCAGCAGTGCTAAACACTGGGCTTCAGCAGTACTACACACTGGGCCTCAGCAGTGCTTCATACTGGGCCTCAGCAGTGCTACACACTGGGCTTCAGCAGTGCTTCACACTGGGCCTCAGCAGTACTGCACACCGGGCCTCAGCAGTGCTTCATACTGGGCTTCAGCAGTGCTCCACACTGGGCCTCAGCAGTGCTAGACACTGGGCCTCAGCAGTGCTTCACACTGGGCCTCAGCAGTGCAACACACTGGGCCTCAGCAGTAGTACACATTGGGCCTCAGCAGTACTACACACTGGGCCTCAGCAGTGCTCCACACTGGGCCTCAGCAGTGCTATACACTGGGCCTCAGCAGTACTTCACACTGGGCCTCAGCAGTGCTCCACACTGGGCCTCAGCAGTGCTACACACTGGGCCTCAGCAGTACTTCACACTGGGCCTCAGCAGTGCTTCATACTGGGCCTCAGCAGTGCTACACACTGGTCCTCAGCAGTACTACACACTGGGCCTCAGCAGTGTTCTACTCTGGGCCTCAGCAGTGCTACACACTGGGCCTCAGCAGTGCTTCACACTGGGCCTCAGCAGTGCTTCATACTGGGCCTCAGCAGTGCTACACACTGGGCCTCAGCAGTACTACACACTGGGCCTCAGCAGTACTACACACTGGGCCTCAGCAATACTGCACACCGGGCCTCAGCAGTGCTACACACTGGGCCTCAGCAGTGCTACACACTGGGCCTCAGCAGTGCTTCACACTGGGCCTCAGCAGTGCTACACACTGGGCCTCAGCAGTGCTACACACTGGGCCTCAGCAGTACTACACGCTAAGCCTCAGCAGTACTACACACTGGGCCTCAGCAGTGCTACACACTGGGCCTCAGCAGTGCTTCACACTGGGCCTCAGCAGTGCTACACACTGGGCCTCAGCAGTGCTCCACACTGGGCCTCAGCAGTGCTTCACACTGGGCCTCAGCAGTACAACACATTGGGCCTCAGCAGTGCTACACAATGAGCCTCAGCAGTGCTTCACACTGGGCCTCAGCAGTGCTTTACACTGGGCCTCAGCAGTACTACACGCTGGGCCTCAGCAGTGCTACACACTGGGCCTCAGCAGTGCTACACACTGGGCCTCAGCAGTACTACACACTGAGCCTCAGCAGTGCTACACTCTGGGCCTCAGCAGTGCTTCACACTGGGCCTCAGCAGTGCTTCATACTGGGCCTCAGCAGTGCTACACACTGGGCCTCAGCAGTACTACACACTTGACCTCAGCAGTGCTTCAAACTGGGCCTCAGCAGTGCTACACACTGGGCTTCAGCAGTGCTTCACACTGGGCCTCAGCAGTACTGCACACCGGGCCTCAGCAGTGCTTCATACTGGGTCTCAGCAGTGCTTCATACTGGGCCTCAGCAGTGCTACACACTGGGCCTCAGCAGTACTACACACTGGGCCTCAGCAGTGCTACATACTGGGCCTCAGCAGTACTGCACACCAGGCCTCAGCAGTGCTTCACACTGGGCCTCAGCAGTGCTACACACTGGGCCTCAGCAGTGCTTCACACTGGGCCTCAGCAGTGCTACACACTGGGCCTCATGGCCTCAGCAGTGCTTCACACTGGGCCTCAGCAGTGCTTCACACTGGGCCTCAGCAGTGCTTCACACTGGGCCTCAGCAGTACTGCACACCGGGCCTCAGCAGTGCTTCATACTGGGTCTCAGCAGTGCTTCATACTGGGCCTCAGCAGTGCTACACACTGGGCCTCAGCAGTACTACACACTGGGCCTCAGCAGTGCTACATACTGGGCCTCAGCAGTACTGCACACCAGGCCTCAGCAGTGCTTCACACTGGGCCTCAGCAGTGCTACAAACTGGGCCTCATGGCCTCAGCAGTGCTTCACACTGGGCCTCAGCAGTGCTTCACACTGGGCCTCAGCAGTGCTTCACACTGGGCCTCAACAGTGCTTTACACTGGGCCTCATGGCCTCAGCAGTGCTTCACACTGGGCCTCAGCATTGCTACACACTGGGCCTCATGGCCTCAGCAGTGCTTCACACTGGGCCTCAGCAGTGCTACACACTGGACCTCAGCAGTGCTTCACACTGCGCATCAGCAGTGCTACACACTGGGCCTCAGCAGCGCTTCACTCTGGGCCTCAGCAGTGCTTCATACTGGGCCTCAGCAGTGCTTCACACTGGGCCTCAGCAGTGCTTCACACTGGGCCTCAGCAGTGCTCCACATTGGGCCTCAGCAGTGCTCCACACTGGGCCTCAGCAGTACTGCACACCGGGCCTCAGCAGTGCTTCATACTGGGCCTCAGCAGTGCTTCACACTGCGCCTCAGCAGTGCTTCACACTGGGCCTCAGCAGTGCTTCATACTGGGCCTCAGCAGTGCTTCATACTGGGCCTCAGCAGTGCTACACACTGGGCCCCAGCAGTACTACACAGTGGGCCTCAGCAGTGCTCCACACTGGGCCTCAGCAGTGCTACACACTGGGCCTCAGCAGTGCTTCACACTGGGCCTCAGCAGTTCTTCATACTGCGCCTCAGCAGTGCTACACACTGGTCCTCAGCAGTACTACACACTGGGCCTCAGCAGTGCTTCATACTGGGCCTCAGCAGTGCTACACACTGGGCTTCATCAGTGCTTCACACTGGGCCTCAGCAGCACTACACACTGGGCCTCAGCAGTGCTACACACTGGGCCTCAGCAGTGCTACACACTGGGCCTCAGCAGTGCTACACACTGGGCCTCAGCAGTGCTCCACACTGGGCCTCAGCAGTGCTCCACACTGGGCCTCAGCAGTGCTTCACACTGGGCCTCAGCAGTACTACACACTGGGCCTCAGCAGTGCTACACAATGAGCCTCAGCAGTGCTTCACACTGGGCCTCAGCAGTGCTTCACACTGGGCCTCAGCAGTACTACACACTGGGCCTCAGCAGTGCTACACACTGGGCCTCAGCAGTGCTACACACTGGGCCTCAGCAGTACTACACACTGAGCCTCAGCAGTGCTACACACTGGGCCTCAGCAGTGCTTCACACTGGGCCTCAGCAGTGCTTCATACTGGGCCTCAGCAGTGCTACACACTGGGCCTCAGCAGTACTACACACTTGACCTCAGCAGTGCTTCATACTGGGCCTCAGCAGTGCTACACACTGGGCTTCAGCAGTGCTTCACACTGGCCCTCAGCAGTACTGCATACCGGGCCTCAGCAGTGCTTCATACTGGGTCTCAGCAGTGCTTCATACTGGGCCTCAGCAGTGCTACACATTGGGCCTCAGCAGAGCTACACACTGGGCCTCAGCAGTGCTACATACTGGGCCTCAGCAGTACTGCACACCAGGCCTCAGCAGTGCTTCACACTGGGCCTCAGCAGTGCTACAAACTGGGCCTCATGGCCTCAGCAGTGCTTCACACTGGGCCTCAGCAGTGCTTCACACTGGGCCTCAGCAGTGCTTCACACTGGGCCTCAACAGTGCTTTACACTGGGCCTCATGGCCTCAGCAGTGCTTCACACTGGGCCTCAGCATTGCTACACACTGGGCCTCATGGCCTCAGCAGTGCTTCACACTGGGCCTCAGCAGTGCTACACACTGGACCTCAGCAGTGCTTCACACTGCGCCTCAGCAGTGCTACACACTGGGCCTCAGCAGCGCTTCACTCTGGGCCTCAGCAGTGCTTCATACTGGGCCTCAGCAGTGCTTCACACTGGGCCTCAGCAGTGCTTCACACTGGGCCTCAGCAGTGCTCCACATTGGGCCTCAGCAGTGCTCCACACTGGGCCTCAGCAGTACTGCACACCGGGCCTCAGCAGTGCTTCATACTGGGCCTCAGCAGTGCTTCACACTGCGCCTCAGCAGTGCTTCACACTGGGCCTCAGCAGTGCTTCATACTGGGCCTCAGCAGTGCTTCATACTGGGCCTCAGCAGTGCTACACACTGGGCCCCAGCAGTACTACACAGTGGGCCTCAGCAGTGCTCCACACTGGGCCTCAGCAGTGCTACACACTGGGCCTCAGCAGTGCTTCACACTGGGCCTCAGCAGTTCTTCATACTGCGCCTCAGCAGTGCTACACACTGGTCCTCAGCAGTACTACACACTGGGCCTCAGCAGTGCTTCATACTGGGCCTCAGCAGTGCTACACACTGGGCTTCATCAGTGCTTCACACTGGGCCTCAGCAGCACTACACACTGGGCCTCAGCAGTGCTACACACTGGGCCTCAGCAGTGCTACACACTGGGCCTCAGCAGTGCTACACACTGGGCCTCAGCAGTGCTCCACACTGGGCCTCAGCAGTGCTCCACACTGGGCCTCAGCAGTGCTTCACACTGGGCCTCAGCAGTACTACACACTGGGCCTCAGCAGTGCTACACAATGAGCCTCAGCAGTGCTTCACACTGGGCCTCAGCAGTGCTTCACACTGGGCCTCAGCAGTACTACACACTGGGCCTCAGCAGTGCTACACACTGGGCCTCAGCAGTGCTACACACTGGGCCTCAGCAGTACTACACACTGAGCCTCAGCAGTGCTACACACTGGGCCTCAGCAGTGCTTCACACTGGGCCTCAGCAGTGCTTCATACTGGGCCTCAGCAGTGCTACACACTGGGCCTCAGCAGTACTACACACTTGACCTCAGCAGTGCTTCATACTGGGCCTCAGCAGTGCTACACACTGGGCTTCAGCAGTGCTTCACACTGGCCCTCAGCAGTACTGCATACCGGGCCTCAGCAGTGCTTCATACTGGGTCTCAGCAGTGCTTCATACTGGGCCTCAGCAGTGCTACACATTGGGCCTCAGCAGAGCTACACACTGGGCCTCAGCAGTGCTTCATACTGGGCCTCAGCAGCGCTACACACTGGGCCTCAGCAGTGCTACACACTGGGCCCCAGCAGTACTACACAGTGGGCCTCAGCAGTGCTCCACACTGGGCCTCAGCAGTGCTACACACTGGGCCTCAGCAGTGCTTCACACTGGGCCTCAGCAGTTCTTCATACTGCGCCTCAGCAGTGCTACACACTGGTCCTCAGCAGTACTACACACTGGGCCTCAGCAGTGCTTCATACTGGGCCTCAGCAGTGCTACACACCGGGCCTCAGCAGTGCTTCACACTGGGCATCAGCAGTGCTTCACACTGGGCCTCAGCAGTGCTACACACTGGGCCTCATGGCCTCAGCAGTGCTTCACACTGGACCTCAGCAGTGCTTCACACTGGGCCTCAGCAGTGCTTCACACTGGGCCTCATGGCCTCAGCAGTGCTTCACACTGGGCCTCAGCAGTGCTACACACTGAGCCTCATGGCCTCAGCAGTGCTTCACACTGGGCCTCAGCAGTGCTACACACTGGGCCTCAGCAGTGCTTCACACTGGGCCTCAGCAGTACAACACACTGGGCATCAGCAGCGCTTCACACTGGGCCTCAGCAGTGCTTCATACTGGGCCTCAGCAGTGCTTCACACTGGGCCTCAGCAGTGCTTCACACTGGGCCTCAGCAGTGCTCCACATTGGGCCTCAGCAGTGCTCCACACTGGGCCTCAGCAGTACTGCACACCGGGCCTCAGCAGTGCTTCATACTGGGCCTCAGCAGTGCTTCACACTGGGCCTCAGCAGTGCTTCATATTGGGCATCAGCAGTGCTTCATACTGGGCATCAGCAGTGCTTCATACTGGGCCTCAGCAGTGCTACACACTGGGCCTCAGCAGTGCTTCACACTGGGCCTCAGCAGTACTGCACACCGGGCCTCACCAGTGCTTCATACTGGGTCTCAGCAGTGCTCCACACTGGGCCTCAGCAGTGTTACACACTGGGCCTCAGCAGTGCTTCATACTGGGCCTCAGCAGTGCTACACACTGGGCCTCAGCAGTACTGCACACTGGGCCTCAGCAGTACTGCACACCGGGCCTCAGCAGTGCTTCATACTGGGCCTCAGCATTGCTTCACACTGGGCCTCAGCAGTGCTACACACTGGGCCTCATGGCCTCAGCAGTGCTTCACACTGGGCCTCAGCAGTGCTTCACACTGGGCCTCAGCAGTGCTTCACATTGGGCCTCATGGCCTCAGCAGCGCTACACACTGGGCCTCAGCAGCGCTTCACACTGGGCCTCAGCAGTGCTTCATACTGGGCCTCAGCAGTGCTTCACACTGGGCCTCAGCAGTGCTTCACACTGGGCCTCAGCAGTGCTCCACATTGGGCCTCAGCAGTGCTCCACACTGGGCCTCAGCAGTACTGCACACCGGGCCTCAGCAGTGCTTCATACTGGGCCTCAGCAGTGCTTCACACTGGGCCTCAGCAGTGCTTCACACTGGGCCTCAGCAGTGCTTCATACTGGGCCTCAGCAGTGCTTCATACTGGGCCTCAGCAGTGCTACACACTGGGCCTCAGCAGTACTACACACTGGGCCTCAGCAGTGCTCCACACTGGGCCTCAGCAGTGCTACACACTGGGCCTCAGCAGTGCTTCACACTGGGCCTCAGCAGTTCTTCATACTGGGCCTCAGCAGTGCTACACACTGGTCCTCAGCAGTACTACACACTGGGCCTCAGCAGTACTACACACTGGGCCTCAGCAGTACTGCACACCGGGCCTCAGCAGTGCTACACACTGGGCCTCAGCAGTGGTACACATTGGGCCTCAGCAGTGCTTCACACTGGGCCTCAGCAGTGCTACACACTGGGCCTCATGGCCTCAGCAGTGCTTCACACTGGGCCTCAGCAGTGCTTCACACTGGGCCTCAGCAGTGCTTCACATTGGGCCTCATGGCCTCAGCAGTGCTTCACACTGGGCCTCAGCAGTGCTTCACACTGGGCCTCAGCAGCGCTACACACTGGGCCTCAGCAGTGCTTCACACTGGGCCTCAGCAGTGCTTCATACTGGGCCTCAGCAGTGCTTCACACTGGGCCTCAGCAGTGCTTCACACTGGGCCTCAGCAGTGCTCCACATTGGGCCTCAGCAGTTCTCCACACTGGGCCTCAGCAATACTGCACACCGGGCCTCAGCAGTGCTTCATACTGGGCCTCAGCAGTGCTTCACACTGGGCCTCAGCAGTGCTTCACACTGGGCCTCAGCAGTGCTTCATACTGGGCCTCAGCAGTGCTTCATACTGGGCCTCAGCAGTGCTACACACTGGGCCTCAGCAGTACTACACACTGGGCCTCAGCAGTGCTCCACACTGGGCCTCAGCAGTGCTTCACACTGGGCCTCAGCAGTGCTTCATACTGGGCCTCAGCAGTGCTACACACTGGTCCTCAGCAGTACTACACACTGGGCCTCAGCAGTGCTCCACACTGGGCCTCAGCAGTGCTACACACTGGGCCTCAGCAGTGCTTCACACTGGGCCTCGGCAGTGCTTCATACTGGGCCTCAGCAGTGCTACACACTGGGCCTCAGCAGTACTACACACTGGGCCTCAGCAGTACTACACACTGGGCCTCAGCAGTACTGCACACCGGGCCTCAGCAGTGCTACACACTGCGCCTCAGCAGTGCTACACACTGGGCCTCAGCAGTGCTTCACACTGGGCCTCAGCAGTGCAACACACTGGGCCTCAGCAGTGCTACACACTGGGCCTCAGCAGTACTACACACTGGGCCTCAGCAGTGCTTCACACTGGGCCTCAGCAGTGCTACACACTGGGCCTCAGCAGTGCTACACACTGGGCCTCAGCAGTGCTTCACACTGGGCCTCAGCAGTGCTTCATACTGGACTTCAGCAGTGCTACACACTGGGCCTCAGCAGTACTACACACTGGGCCTCAGCAGTGCTCCACATTGGGCCTCAGCAGTGCTACACACTGGGGCTCAGCAGTGCTTCACACTGGGCCTCAGCATTGCTTCATACTGGGCCTCAGCAGTGCTACACACTGGGCCTCAGCATTACTACACACTGGGCCTCAGCAGTGCTCATACTGGGCCTCAGCAGTGCTACACACTGGGCTTCAGCAGTGCTTCACACTGGGCCTCAGCAGTACTGCACACCGGGCCTCAGCAGTGCTTCATACTGGATCTCAGCAGTGCTCCACACTGGGCCTCATCAGTGCTACACACTGGGCCTCAGCAGTGCTTCATACTGGGCCTCAGCAGTGCTACACACTGGGCCTCAGCAGTACTACACACTGGGCCTCAGCAGTACTACACACTGGGCCTCAGCAGTACTGCACACCGGGCGTCAGCAGAGCTACACACTGGGCCTCAGCAGTGGTACACACTGGGCCTCAGCAGTGGTACACACTGGGCCTCAGCAGTGCTTCACACTGGGCCGCAGCAGTGCTACACACTGGGCCTCATGGCCTCAGCAGTGCTTCAGACTGGGCCTCAGCAGTGCTTCACACTGGGCCTCAGCAGTGCTTCACACTGGGCCTCATGGCCTCAGCAGTGCTTCACACTGGGCCTCAGCAGTGCTACACACTGGGCCTCATGGCCTCAGCAGTGCTTCACACTGGGCCTCAGCAGTGCTACACACTGGGCCTCAGCAGTGTTTCACACTGGGCCTCAGCAGCGCTACACACTGGGCCTCAGCAGCGCTTCACACTGGGCCTCAGCAGTGCTTCATACTGGGCCTCAGCAGTGCTTCACACTGGGCCTCAGCAGTGCTTCACACTGGACCTCAGCAGTGCTCCACATTGGGCCTCAGCAGTGCTCCACACTGGGCCTCAGCAGTACTGCACACCGGGCCTCAGCAGTGCTTCATACTGGGCCTCAGCAGTGCTTCACACTGGGCCTCAGCAGTGCTTCACACTGGGCCTCAGCAGTGCTTCATACTGGGCCTCAGCAGTGCTTCATACTGGGCCTCAGCAGTGCTACACACTGGGCCTCAGGAGTACTACACACTGGGCCTCAGCAGTGCTCCACACTGGGCCTCAGCAGTGCTACACACTGGGCCTGAGCAGTGCTTCACACTGGGCCTCAGCAGTACTGCACACCGGGCCTCAGCAGTGCTTCATACTGGGTCTCAGCAGTGCTCCACACTGGGCCTCAGCAGTGCTACACACTGGGCCTCAGCAGTGCTTCATACTGGGCCTCAGCAGTGCTACACACTGGGCCTCAGCAGTACTACACACTGGGCCTCAGCAGTACTACACATTGGGGCTCAGCAGTACTGCACACCGGGCCTCAGCAGTGCTTCACACTGGGCCTCAGCAGTGCTTCACACTGGGCCTCATGGCCTCAGCAGTGCTTCATACTGGGCCTCAGCAGTGCTAAACACTGGGCTTCAGCAGTACTACACACTGGGCCTCAGCAGTGCTTCATACTGGGCCTCAGCAGTGCTACACACTGGGCTTCAGCAGTGCTTCACACTGGGCCTCAGCAGTACTGCACACCGGGCCTCAGCAGTGCTTCATACTGGGCTTCAGCAGTGCTCCACACTGGGCCTCAACAGTGCAACACACTGGGCCTCAGCAGTGCTTCACACTGGGCCTCAGCAGTGCAACACACTGGGCCTCAGCAGTAGTACACACTGGGCCTCAGCAGTACTACACACTGGGCCTCAGCAGTGTTCTACTCTGGGCCTCAGCAGTGCTACACACTGGGCCTCAGCAGTACTGCACACCGGGCCTCAGCAGTGCTTCATACTGGGCCTCAGCAGTGCTTCACACTGGGCCTCAGCAGTGCTTCATATTGGGCATCAGCAGTGCTTCATACTGGGCATCAGCAGTGCTTCATACTGGGCCTCAGCAGTGCTACACACTGGGCCTCAGCAGTGCTTCACACTGGGCCTCAGCAGTACTGCACACCGGGCCTCACCAGTGCTTCATACTGGGTCTCAGCAGTGCTCCACACTGGGCCTCAGCAGTGTTACACACTGGGCCTCAGCAGTGCTTCATACTGGGCCTCAGCAGTGCTACACACTGGGCCTCAGCAGTACTGCACACTGGGCCTCAGCAGTACTGCACACCGGGCCTCAGCAGTGCTTCATACTGGGCCTCAGCAGTGCTTCACACTGGGCCTCAGCAGTGCTACACACTGGGCCTCATGGCCTCAGCAGTGCTTCACACTGGGCCTCAGCAGTGCTTCACACTGGGCCTCAGCAGTGCTTCACATTGGGCCTCATGGCCTCAGCAGTGCTTCACACTGGGCCTCAGCAGTGCTTCACACTGGGCCTCAGCAGCGCTACACACTGGGCCTCAGCAGCGCTTCACACTGGGCCTCAGCAGTGCTTCATACTGGGCCTCAGCAGTGCTTCACACTGGGCCTCAGCAGTGCTTCACACTGGGCCTCAGCAGTGCTCCACATTGGGCCTCAGCAGTGCTCCACACTGGGCCTCAGCAGTACTGCACACCGGGCCTCAGCAGTGCTTCATACTGGGCCTCAGCAGTGCTTCACACTGGGCCTCAGCAGTGCTTCACACTGGGCCTCAGCAGTGCTTCATACTGGGCCTCAGCAGTGCTTCATACTGGGCCTCAGCAGTGCTACACACTGGGCCTCAGCAGTACTACACACTGGGCCTCAGCAGTGCTCCACACTGGGCCTCAGCAGTGCTACACACTGGGCCTCAGCAGTGCTTCACACTGGGCCTCAGCAGTTCTTCATACTGGGCCTCAGCAGTGCTACACACTGGTCCTCAGCAGTACTACACACTGGGCCTCAGCAGTACTACACACTGGGCCTCAGCAGTACTGCACACCGGGCCTCAGCAGTGCTACACACTGGGCCTCAGCAGTGGTACACATTGGGCCTCAGCAGTGCTTCACACTGGGCCTCAGCAGTGCTACACACTGGGCCTCATGGCCTCAGCAGTGCTTCACACTGGGCCTCAGCAGTGCTTCACACTGGGCCTCAGCAGTGCTTCACATTGGGCCTCATGGCCTCAGCAGTGCTTCACACTGGGCCTCAGCAGTGCTTCACACTGGGCCTCAGCAGCGCTACACACTGGGCCTCAGCAGTGCTTCACACTGGGCCTCAGCAGTGCTTCATACTGGGCCTCAGCAGTGCTTCACACTGGGCCTCAGCAGTGCTTCACACTGGGCCTCAGCAGTGCTCCACATTGGGCCTCAGCAGTTCTCCACACTGGGCCTCAGCAATACTGCACACCGGGCCTCAGCAGTGCTTCATACTGGGCCTCAGCAGTGCTTCACACTGGGCCTCAGCAGTGCTTCACACTGGGCCTCAGCAGTGCTTCATACTGGGCCTCAGCAGTGCTTCATACTGGGCCTCAGCAGTGCTACACACTGGGCCTCAGCAGTACTACACACTGGGCCTCAGCAGTGCTCCACACTGGGCCTCAGCAGTGCTTCACACTGGGCCTCAGCAGTGCTTCATACTGGGCCTCAGCAGTGCTACACACTGGTCCTCAGCAGTACTACACACTGGGCCTCAGCAGTGCTCCACACTGGGCCTCAGCAGTGCTACACACTGGGCCTCAGCAGTGCTTCACACTGGGCCTCGGCAGTGCTTCATACTGGGCCTCAGCAGTGCTACACACTGGGCCTCAGCAGTACTACACACTGGGCCTCAGCAGTACTACACACTGGGCCTCAGCAGTACTGCACACCGGGCCTCAGCAGTGCTACACACTGCGCCTCAGCAGTGCTACACACTGGGCCTCAGCAGTGCTTCACACTGGGCCTCAGCAGTGCAACACACTGGGCCTCAGCAGTGCTACACACTGGGCCTCAGCAGTACTACACACTGGGCCTCAGCAGTGCTTCACACTGGGCCTCAGCAGTGCTACACACTGGGCCTCAGCAGTGCTACACACTGGGCCTCAGCAGTGCTTCACACTGGGCCTCAGCAGTGCTTCATACTGGACTTCAGCAGTGCTACACACTGGGCCTCAGCAGTACTACACACTGGGCCTCAGCAGTGCTCCACATTGGGCCTCAGCAGTGCTACACACTGGGGCTCAGCAGTGCTTCACACTGGGCCTCAGCATTGCTTCATACTGGGCCTCAGCAGTGCTACACACTGGGCCTCAGCATTACTACACACTGGGCCTCAGCAGTGCTCATACTGGGCCTCAGCAGTGCTACACACTGGGCTTCAGCAGTGCTTCACACTGGGCCTCAGCAGTACTGCACACCGGGCCTCAGCAGTGCTTCATACTGGATCTCAGCAGTGCTCCACACTGGGCCTCATCAGTGCTACACACTGGGCCTCAGCAGTGCTTCATACTGGGCCTCAGCAGTGCTACACACTGGGCCTCAGCAGTACTACACACTGGGCCTCAGCAGTACTACACACTGGGCCTCAGCAGTACTGCACACCGGGCATCAGCAGAGCTACACACTGGGCCTCAGCAGTGGTACACACTGGGCCTCAGCAGTGGTACACACTGGGCCTCAGCAGTGCTTCACACTGGGCCGCAGCAGTGCTACACACTGGGCCTCATGGCCTCAGCAGTGCTTCAGACTGGGCCTCAGCAGTGCTTCACACTGGGCCTCAGCAGTGCTTCACACTGGGCCTCATGGCCTCAGCAGTGCTTCACACTGGGCCTCAGCAGTGCTACACACTGGGCCTCATGGCCTCAGCAGTGCTTCACACTGGGCCTCAGCAGTGCTACACACTGGGCCTCAGCAGTGTTTCACACTGGGCCTCAGCAGCGCTACACACTGGGCCTCAGCAGCGCTTCACACTGGGCCTCAGCAGTGCTTCATACTGGGCCTCAGCAGTGCTTCACACTGGGCCTCAGCAGTGCTTCACACTGGACCTCAGCAGTGCTCCACATTGGGCCTCAGCAGTGCTCCACACTGGGCCTCAGCAGTACTGCACACCGGGCCTCAGCAGTGCTTCATACTGGGCCTCAGCAGTGCTTCACACTGGGCCTCAGCAGTGCTTCACACTGGGCCTCAGCAGTGCTTCATACTGGGCCTCAGCAGTGCTTCATACTGGGCCTCAGCAGTGCTACACACTGGGCCTCAGCAGTACTACACACTGGGCCTCAGCAGTGCTCCACACTGGGCCTCAGCAGTGCTACACACTGGGCCTGAGCAGTGCTTCACACTGGGCCTCAGCAGTACTGCACACCGGGCCTCAGCAGTGCTTCATACTGGGTCTCAGCAGTGCTCCACACTGGGCCTCAGCAGTGCTACACACTGGGCCTCAGCAGTGCTTCATACTGGGCCTCAGCAGTGCTACACACTGGGCCTCAGCAGTACTACACACTGGGCCTCAGCAGTACTACACATTGGGGCTCAGCAGTACTGCACACCGGGCCTCAGCAGTGCTTCACACTGGGCCTCAGCAGTGCTTCACACTGGGCCTCATGGCCTCAGCAGTGCTTCATACTGGGCCTCAGCAGTGCTAAACACTGGGCTTCAGCAGTACTACACACTGGGCCTCAGCAGTGCTTCATACTGGGCCTCAGCAGTGCTACACACTGGGCTTCAGCAGTGCTTCACACTGGGCCTCAGCAGTACTGCACACCGGGCCTCAGCAGTGCTTCATACTGGGCTTCAGCAGTGCTCCACACTGGGCCTCAACAGTGCAACACACTGGGCCTCAGCAGTGCTTCACACTGGGCCTCAGCAGTGCAACACACTGGGCCTCAGCAGTAGTACACACTGGGCCTCAGCAGTACTACACACTGGGCCTCAGCAGTACTGCACACCGGGCCTCAGCAGTGCTTCACACTGGGCCTCAGCAGTGCTTCATACTGGGCTTCAGCAGTGCTACACACTGGGCCTCAGCAGTGCTTCACACTGGGCCTCAGCAGCGCTACACACTGGGCCTCAGCAGCGCTTCACACTGGGCCTCAGCAGTGCTTCATACTGGGCCTCAGCAGTGCTTCACACTGGGCCTCAGCAGTGCTTCACACTGGGCCTCAGCAGTGCTCCACATTGGGCCTCAGCAGTGCTCCACCTGGGCCTCAGCAGTACTGCACACCGGGCCTCAGCAGTGCTTCATACTGGGCCTCAGCAGTGCTTCACACTGGGCCTCAGCAGTGCTTCATACTGGGCCTCAGCAGTGCTTCATACTGGGCCTCAGCAGTGCTATACACTGGGCCTCAGCAGTACTACACACTGGGCCTCAGCAGTACTGCACACCGGGCCTCAGCAGTGCTTCACACTGGGCCTCAGCAGTGCTTCATACTGGGCTTCAGCAGTGCTACACACTGGGCCTCAGCAGTGCTTCACACTGGGCCTCAGCAGCGCTACACACTGGGCCTCAGCAGCGCTTCACACTGGGCCTCAGCAGTGCTTCATACTGGGCCTCAGCAGTGCTTCACACTGGGCCTCAGCAGTGCTTCACACTGGGCCTCAGCAGTGCTCCACATTGGGCCTCAGCAGTGCTCCACCTGGGCCTCAGCAGTACTGCACACCGGGCCTCAGCAGTGCTCCACCTGGGCCTCAGCAGTACTGCACACCGGGCCTCAGCAGTGCTTCATACTGGGCCTCAGCAGTACTTCACACTGGGCCTCAGCAGTGCTTCATACTGGGCCTCAGCAGTGCTACACACTGGTCCTCAGCAGTACTACACACTGGGCCTCAGCAGTGTTCTACACTGGGCCTCAGCAGTGCTACACACTGGGCCTCAGCAGTGCTTCACACTGGGCCTCAGCAGTGCTTCATACTGGGCCTCAGCAGTGCTACACACTGGGCCTCAGCAGTACTACACACTGGGCCTCAGCAGTACTACACACTGGGCCTCAGCAATACTGCACACCGGTCCTCAGCAGTGCTACACACTGGGCCTCAGCAGTGCTACACACTGGGCCTCAGCAGTGCTTCACACTGGGCCTCAGCTGTGCTACACACTGGGCCTCAGCAGTGCTACACACTGGGCCTCAGCAGTGCTACACGCTAAGCCTCAGCAGTACTACACACTGGGCCTCAGCAGTGCTACACACTGGGCCTCAGCAGTGCTTCACACTGGGCCTCAGCAGTGCTTCACACTGGGCCTCAGCAGTACTACACACTGGGCCTCAGCAGTGCTACACACTGGGCCTCAGCAGTGCTACACACTGGGCCTCAGCAGTACTACACACTGAGCCTCAGCAGTGCTACACTCTGGGCCTCAGCAGTGCTTCACACTGGGCCTCAGCAGTGCTTCATACTGGGCCTCAGCAGTGCTACACACTGGGCCTCAGCAGTACTACACACTTGACCTCAGCAGTGCTTCATACTGGGCCTCAGCAGTGCTATACACTGGGCTTCAGCAGTGCTTCACACTGGGCCTCAGCAGTACTGCACACCGGGCCTCAGCAGTGCTTCATACTGGGTCTCAGCAGTGCTTCATACTGGGCCTCAGCAGTGCTACACACTGGGCCTCAGCAGTACTACACACTGGGCCTCAGCAGTGCTACATACTGGGCCTCAGCAGTACTGCACACCAGGCCTCAGCAGTGCTTCACACTGGGCCTCAGCAGTGCTACACACTGGGCTTTAGCAGTGCTTCACACTGGGCCTCAGCAGTGCTACACACTGGGCCTCATGGCCTCAGCAGTGCTTCACACTGGGCCTCAGCAGTGCTTCACACTGGGCCTCAGCAGTGCTTCACACTGGGCCTCAGCACTACTGCACACCGGGCCTCAGCAGTGCTTCATACTGGGTCTCAGCAGTGCTTCATACTGGGCCTCAGCAGTGCTACACACTGGGCCTCAGCAGTGCTACACACTGGGCCTCAGCAGTGCTACATACTGGGCCTCAGCAGTACTGCACACCAGGCCTCAGCAGTGCTTCACACTGGGCCTCAGCAGTGCTACAAACTGGGCCTCATGGCCTCAGCAGTGCTTCACACTGGGCCTCTGCAGTGCTTCACACTGGGCCTCAGCAGTGCTTCACACTGGGCCTCAGCAGTGCTTTACACTGGGCCTCATGGCCTCAGCAGTGCTTCACACTGGGCCTCAGCAGTGCTACACACTGGGCCTCATGGCCTCAGCAGTGCTTCACACTGGGCCTCAGCAGTGCTACACACTGGACCTCAGCAGTGCTTCACACTGCGCCTCAGCAGTGCTACACACTGGGCCTCAGCAGCGCTTCACTCTGGGCCTCAGCAGTGCTTCATACTGGGCCTCAGCAGTGCTTCACACTGGGCCTCAGCAGTGCTTCACACTGGGCCTCAGCAGTGCTCCACATTGGGCCTCAGCAGTGCTCCACACTGGGCCTCAGCAGTACTGCACACCGGGCCTCAGCAGTGCTTCATACTGGGCCTCAGCAGTGCTTCACACTGCGCCTCAGCAGTGCTTCACACTGGGCCTCAGCAGTGCTTCATACTGGGCCTCAGCAGTGCTTCATACTGGGCCTCAGCAGTGCTACACACTGGGCCCCAGCAGTACAACACACTGGGCCTCAGCAGTGCTCCACACTGGGCCTCAGCAGTGCTACACACTGAGCCTCAGCAGTGCTTCACACTGGGCCTCAGCAGTGCTTCATACTGCGCCTCAGCAGTGCTACACACTGGTCCTCAGCAGTACTACACACTGGGCCTCAGCAGAGCTCCACACTGGGCCTCAGCAGTGCTACACACTGGGCCTCAGCAGTGCTTCATACTGGGCCTCAGCAGTGCTTCATACTGGGCCTCAGCAGTGCTACACACTGGGCCTCAGCAGTACTACACACTGGGCCTCAGCAGTGCTTCATACTGGGCCTCAGCAGTGCTACACACTGGGCTTCAGCAGTGCTTCACACTGGGCCTCAGCAGTACTACACACTGGGCCTCAGCAGTGCTTCACACTGGGCCTCAGCAGTGCTACACACTGGGCCTCAGCAGTGCTCCACACTGGGCCTCAGCAGTGCTCCACACTGGGCCTCAGCAGTGCTTCACACTGGGCCTCAGCAGTACTACACACTGGGCCTCAGCAGTGCTACACAATGAGCCACAGCAGTGCTTCACACTGGGCCTCAGCAGTGCTTCACACTGGGCCTCAGCAGTACTACACACTGGGCCTCAGCAGTGCTACACACTGGGCCTCAGCTGTGCTACACATTGGGGCTCAGCAGTACTGCACACCGGGCCTCAGCAGTGCTACACACTGGGCCTCAGCAGTGCTACACACTGGGCCTCAGCAGTGCTTCACACTGGGCCTCAGCAGTGCTACACACTGGGCCTCATGGCCTCAGCAGTGCTTCACACTGGGCCTCAGCAGTGCTTCACACTGGGCCTCAGCAGTGCTTCACACTGGGCCTCAGCAGTGCTCCACACTGGGCCTCAGCAGTGCTTCACACTGGGCCTCAGCAGTACTACACACTGGGCCTCAGCTGTGCTACACATTGGGGCTCAGCAGTACTGCACACCGGGCCTCAGCAGTGCTACACACTGGGCCTCAGCAGTGCTACACACTGGGCCTCAGCAGTGCTTCACACTGGGCCTCAGCAGTGCTACACACTGGGCCTCATGGCCTCAGCAGTGCTTCACACTGGGCCTCAGCAGTGCTTCACACTGGGCCTCAGCAGTGCTTCACACTGGGCCTCAGCAGTGCTTTACACTGGGCCTCATGGCCTCAGCAGTGCTTCACACTGGGCCTCAGCAGTGCTACACACTGGGCCTCATGGCCTCAGCAGTGCTTCACACTGGGCCTCAGCAGTGCTACACACTGGACCTCAGCAGTGCTTCACACTGGGCCTCAGCAGTGCTACACACTGGGCCTCAGCAGCGCTTCACACTGGGCCTCAGCAGTGCTTCATACTGGGCCTCAGCAGTGCTTCACACTGGGCCTCAGCAGTGCTTCACACTGGGCCTCAGCAGTGCTCCACATTGGGCCTCAGCAGTGCTCCACACTGGGCCTCAGCAGTACTGCACACCGGGCCTCAGCAGTGCTTCATACTGGGCCTCAGCAGTGCTTCACACTGGGCCTCAGCAGTGCTTCATACTGGGCCTCAGCAGTGCTTCATACTGGGCCTCAGCAGTGCTACACACTGGGCCCCAGCAGTACTACACACTGGGCCTCAGCAGTGCTCCACACTGGGCCTCAGCAGTGCTACACACTGGGCCTCAGCAGTGCTTCACACTGGGCCTCAGCAGTGCTTCATACTGGGCCTCAGCAGTGCTACACACTGGTCCGCAGCAGTACTACAAACTGGGCCTCAGCAGTGCTCCACACTGGGCCTCAGCAGTGCTACACACTGGGCCTCAGCAGTTGCTTCATACTGGGCCTCAGCAGTGCTTCATACTGGGCCTCAGCAGTGCTACACACTGGGCCTCAGCAGTACTACACACTGGGCCTCAGCAGTGCTTCATACTGGGCCTCAGCAGTGCTACACACTGGGCTTCAGCAGTGCTTCACACTGGGCCTCAGCAGTACTGCACACCGGGCCTCAGCAGTGCTACATACTGGGCTTCAGCAGTGCTCCACACTGGACCTCAGCAGTGCTTCATACTGGGCCTCAGCAGTCTACACACTGGGCCTCAGCAGTACTACACACTGGGCCTCAGCAGTACTACACACTGGGCCTCAGCAGTACTGCACACCGGGCCTCAGCAGTGCTACACACTGGGCCTCAGCAGTGCTACACACTGGGCCTCAGCAGTGCTTCACACTGGGCCTCAGCAGTGCTACACACTGGGCCTCAGCAGTGCTACACGCTGGGCCTCAGCAGTACTACACACTGAGCCCCAGCAGTACTACACACTGGGCCTCAGCAGTGCTACACACTGCGCCTCAGCAGTAGTACACACTGGGCCTCAGCAGTACTACACACTGGGCCTCAGCAGTACTACACACTGGGCCTCAGCAGTACTACACATTGGGGTTCAGCAGTACTGCACACCGGGCCTCAGCAGTGCTACACACTGGGCCTCAGCAGTGCTACACACTGGGCCTCAGCAGTGCTTCACACTGGGCCTCAGCAGTGCTACACACTGGGCCTCAATCCCTCAGCAGTGCTTCACACTGGGCCCCAGCAGTGCTTCACACTGGGCCTCAGCAGTGCTTTACACTGGGCCTCATGGCCTCAGCAGTGCTTCACACTGGGCCTCAGCAGTGCTACACACTGGGCCTCATGGCCTCAGCAGTGCTTCACACTGGGCCTCAGCAGTGCTACACACTGGACCTCAGCAGTGCTTCACACTGGGCCTCAGCAGTGCTTCACACTGGGCCTCAGCAGTGCTACACACTGGGCCTCATGGCCTCAGCAGTGCTTCACACTGGGCCTCAGCAGTGCTACACACTGGACCTCAGCAGTGCTTCACACTGGGCCTCAGCAGTGCTACACACTGGGCCTCAGCAGCGCTTCACACTGGGCCTCAGCAGTGCTTCACACTGGGCCTCAGCAGTGCTTCACACTGGGCCTCAGCAGTGCTCCACATTGGGCCTCAGCAGTGCTCCACACTGGGCCTCCGCAGTACTGCACACCGGGCCTCAGCAGTGCTTCATACTGGGCCTCAGCAGTGCTTCACACTGGGCCTCAGCAGTGCTTCATACTGGGCCTCAGCAGTGCTTCATACTGGGCCTCAGCAGTGCTACACACTGGGCCCCAGCAGTACTACACACTGGGCCTCAGCAGTGCTCCACACTGGGCCTCAGCAGTGCTGCACACTGGGCCTCAGCAGTGCTTCACACTGGGCCTCAGCAGTGCTTCATACTGGGCCTCAGCAGTGCTACACACTGGTCCTCAGCAGTACTACACACTGGGCCTCAGCAGTGCTCCACACTGGGCCTCAGCAGTGCTACACACTGGGCCTCAGCAGTGCTTCATACTGGGCCTCAGCAGTGCTTCATACTGGGCCTCAGCAGTGCTACACACTGGGCCTCAGCAGTACTACACACTGGGCCTCAGCAGTGCTTCATACTGGGCCTCAGCAGTGCTACACACTGGGCTTCAGCAGTACTGCACACCGGGCCTCAGCAGTGCTACATACTGGGCTTCAGCAGTGCTCCACACTGGGCCTCAGCAGTGCTTCATACTGGGCCTCAGCAGTGCTACACACTGTGCCTCAGCAGTAGTACACACTGGGCCTCAGCAGTACTACACACTGGGCCTCAGCAGTACTGCACACCGGGCCTCAGCAGTGCTACACACTGGGCCTCAGCAGTGCTACACACAGGGCCTCAGCAGTGCTTCACACTGGGCCTCAGCAGTGCTACACACTGGGCCTCAGCAGTGCTACACGCTGGGCCTCAGCAGTACTACACACTGAGCCCCAGCAGTACTACACACTGGGCCTCAGCAGTGCTACACACTGGGCCTCAGCAGTGCTTCACACTGGGCCTCAGCAGTGCTACGCACTGGGCCTCAGCAGTGCTCCACACTGGGCCTCAGCAGTGCTTCACACTGGGCCTCAGCAGTACTACACACTGGGCCTCAGCAGTGCTACACACTGGGCCTCAGCAGTACGACACACTGGGCCTCAGCAGTGCTATACACTGGGCCTCAGCAGTGCTTCATACTGGGCTTCAGCAGTGCTCCACACTGGGCCTCAGCAGTGCTACAGACTGGGCCTCAGCAGTGCTCCACACTGGGCCTCAGCAGTGCTACACACTGGGCCTCAGCAGTGCTTTATACTGGGCCTCAGCAGTGCTACACACTGGGCCTCAGCAGTAGTACACACTGGGCCTCAGCAGTACTACACACTGGGCCTCAGCAGTACTACACACTGGGCCTCAGCAGTACTACACATTGGGGTTCAGCAGTACTGCACACCGGGCCTCAGCAGTGCTACACACTGGGCCTCAGCAGTGCTACACACTGGGCCTCAGCAGTGCTTCACACTGGGCCTCAGCAGTGCTACACACTGGGCCTCATGGCTACAGCAGTGCTTCACACTGGGCCTCAGCAGTGCTTCACACTGGGCCTCAGCAGTGCTTTACACTGGGCCTCATGGCCTCAGCAGTGCTTCACACTTGGCCTCAGCAGTGCTACACACTGGGCCTCATGGCCTCAGCAGTGCTTGACACTGGGCCTCAGCAGTGCTACACACTGGACCTCAGCAGTGCTTCACGCTGGGCCTCAGCAGTGCTACACACTGGGCCTCAGCAGCGCTTCACACTGGGCCTCAGCAGTGCTTCATACTGGGCCTCAGCAGTGCTTCACACTGGGCCTCAGCAGTGCTTCACATTGGGCCTCAGCAGTGCTTCACATTGGGCCTCAGCAGTGCTCCACACTGGGCCTCAGCAGTACTGCACACCGGGCCTCAGCAGTGCTTCATACTGAGCCTCAGCAGTGCTTCACACTGGGCCTCAGCAGTGCTTCACACTGGGCCTCAGCAGTGCTTCATACTGGGCCTCAGCAGTGCTTCATACTGGGCCTCAGCAGTGCTACACACTGGGCCCCAGCAGTACTACACACTGGGCCTCAGCAGTGCTCCACACTGGGCCTCAGCAGTGCTACACACTGGGCCTCAGCAGTGCTTCACACTGGGCCTCAGCAGTGCTTCATACTGGGCCTCAGCAGTGCTACACACTGGGCCTCAGCAGTGCTACACACTGGGCCTCAGCAGTGCTCCACACTGGGCCTCAGCAGTGCTACACACTGGGCCTCAGCAGTGCTTCATACTGGGCCTCAGCAGTGCTTCATACTGGGCCTCAGCAGTGCTACACACTGGGCCTCAGCAGTACTACGCACTGGGCCTCAGCAGTGCTTCACACTGGGCCTCAGCAGTGCTACACACTGGGCCTCATGGCCTCAGCAGTGCTTCACACTGGGCCTCAGCAGTGCTTCACACTGGGCCTCAGCAGTGCTTTACACTGGGCCTCATGGCCTCAGCAGTGCTTCACACTGGGCCTCAGCAGTGCTACACACTGGGCCTCATGGCCTCAGCAGTGCTTCACACTGGGCCTCAGCAGTGCTACACACTGGACCTCAGCAGTGCTTCACACTGGGCCTCAGCAGTGCTACACACTGGGCCTCAGCAGTGCTTCATACTGGGCCTCAGCAGTGCTTCACACTGGGCCTCAGCAGTGCTTCACATTGGGCCTCAGCAGTGCTTCACATTGCGCCTCAGCAGTGCTCCACACTGGGCCTCAGCAGTACTGCACACCGGGCCTCAGCAGTGCTTCATACTGGGCCTCAGCAGTGCTTCACACTGGGCCTCAGCAGTGCTTCACACTGGGCCTCAGCAGTGCTTCACACTGGGCCTCAGCAGTGCTTCATACTGGGCCTCAGCAGTGCTACACACTGGGCCCCAGCAGTACTACACACTGGGCCTCAGCAGTGCTCCACACTGGGCCTCAGCAGTGCTACACACTGGGCCTCAGCAGTGCTTCACACTGGGCCTCAGCAGTGCTTCATACTGGTCCTCAGCAGTACTACACACTGGGCCTCAGCAGTGCTACACACTGGGCCTCAGCAGTGCTCCACACTGGGCCTCAGCAGTGCTACACACTGGGCCTCAGCAGTGCTTCATACTGGGCCTCAGCAGTGCTTCATACTGGGCCTCAGCAGTGCTACACACTGGGCCTCAGCAGTACTACGCACTGGGCCTCAGCAGTGCTTCACACTGGGCCTCAGCAGTGCTACACACTGGGCCTCATGGCCTCAGCAGTGCTTCACACTGGGCCTCAGCAGTGCTTCACACTGGGCCTCAGCAGTGCTTTACACTGGGCCTCATGGCCTCAGCAGTGCTTCACACTGGGCCTCAGCAGTGCTACACACTGGGCCTCATGGCCTCAGCAGTGCTTCACACTGGGCCTCAGCAGTGCTACACACTGGACCTCAGCAGTGCTTCACACTGGGCCTCAGCAGTGCTACACACTGGGCCTCAGCAGCGCTTCACACTGGGCCTCAGCAGTGCTTCATACTGGGCCTCAGCAGTGCTTCACACTGGGCCTCAGCAGTGCTTCACATTGGGCCTCAGCAGTGCTTCACATTGCGCCTCAGCAGTGCTCCACACTGGGCCTCAGCAGTACTGCACACCGGGCCTCAGCAGTGCTTCATACTGGGCCTCAGCAGTGCTTCACACTGGGCCTCAGCAGTGCTTCACACTGGGCCTCAGCAGTGCTTCATACTGGGCCTCAGCAGTGCTTCATACTGGGCCTCAGCAGTGCTACACACTGGGCCTCAGCAGTGCTTCACACTGGGCCTCAGCAGTGCTTCATACTGGGCCTCAGCAGTGCTACACACTGGTCCTCAGCAGTACTACACACTGGGCCTCAGCAGTGCTCCACACTGGGCCTCAGCAGTGCTTCACACTGGACCTCAGCAGTGCTTCATACTGGGCCTCAGCAGTGCTTCATACTGGGCCTCAGCAGTGCTACACACTGGGCCTCAGCAGTGCTTTATACTGGGCCTCAGCAGTGCTACACACTGGGCTTCAGCAGTGCTTCACACTGGGCCTCAGCAGTACTGCACACCGGGCCTCAGCAGTGCTACATACTGGGCTTCAGCAGTGCTCCACACTGGGCCTCAGCAGTGCTACACACTGGGCCTCAGCAGTGCTTCATACTGGGCCTCAGCAGTGCTACACACTGGGCCTCAGCAGTAGTACACACTGGGCCTCAGCAGTACTACACACTGGGCCTCAGCAGTACTGCACACCGGGCCTCAGCAATGCTGCACACTGGGCCTCAGCAGTCCTACACACTGGGCCTCAGCAGTGCTTCACACTGGGCCTCAGCAGTGCTACACACTGGGCCTCAGCAGTGCTACACACTGGGCCTCAGCAGTACTACACACTGAGCCCCAGCAGTACTACACACTGGGCCTCAGCAGTACTACACACTGGGCCTCAGCAGTGCTTCACACTGGGCCTCAGCAGTGCTACGCACTGGGCCTCAGCAGTGCTCCACACTGGGCCTCAGCAGTGCTTCACACTGGGCCTCAGCAGTACTACACACTGGGCCTCAGCAGTGCTACACACTGGGCCTCAGCTGTGCTTCACACTGGGCCTCAGCAGTACTACACACTGGGCCTCAGCAGTGCTACACACTGGGCCTCAGCAGTACTACACACTGGGCCTCAGCAGTGCTATACACTGGGCCTCAGCAGTGCTTCATACTGGGCTTCAGCAGTGCTCCACACTGGGCCTCAGCAGTGCTACACACTGGGCCTCAGCAGTGCTTCACACTGGGCCTCAGCAGTGCTTCACACTGGGCCTCAGCAGTGCTTCACACTGGGCCTCAGCAGTGCTCCACATTGGGCCTCAGCAGTGCTCCACACTGGGCCTCAGCAGTACTGCACACCGGGCCTCAGCAGTGCTTCATACTGGGCCTCAGCAGTGCTTCACACTGGGCCTCAGCAGTGCTATACACTGGGCCTCAGCAGTGCTACATACTGGGCCTCAGCTGTGCTTCACACTGGGCCTCAGCAGTACTATACACTGGGCCTCAGCAGTGCTCCACACTGGGCCTCAGCAGTACTACACACTGGGCCTCAGCAGTACTACACACTGGGCCTCAGCAGTACTACACACAGGGCCTCAGCAGTGCTTCACACCGGGCCTCAGCAGTGCTACACACCGGGCCTCAGCAGTACTACACACCGGGCCTCAGCAGTACTACACACTGGGCCTCAGCAGTGCTATACACTGGGCCTCAGCAGTACTACACACAGGGCCTCAGCAGTACTACACACAGGGCCTCAGCAGTACTACACACAGGGCCTCAGCAGTACTACACACAGGGCCTCAGCAGTACTACACACAGGGCCTCAGCAGTGCTACACACCGGGCCTCAGCAGTACTACACACTGGGCCTCAGCAGTGCTATACACTGGGCCTCAGCAGTGCTACACACTGGGCCTCAGCAGTGCTGCCACGTCCGAGGTTCCCTTCCCTCACTGAAAGGGAAGGGCCATCACTGCCGACTCTGCAGAAGAAGAAAGGACTAGCCGGACCATCATGGCGCGGGGGTTGCCGCATGATCAGCCCAGCCAGGACCCCGCGAAGAAACCGCATTAGGAGCCGCAGCAAGAAGGTACGTTTTTTGTTATTTTTCACTCGTCTTTAGTTATCGCCTCGGTAGCGGCCGGCTGCCTGAGACGCACCTCCCGCAGCCGTCGGTGTTTTCATCCAGCGCCGCTGCAGGGGGCGAAAGTGAATTTCGGAGCCGGGGCGATGCGCGCAGCGATGACGTCACGGTCTCTGGGCACAGGAGACCGGGGCGCAAAGCCGTAGTACTGGCGCTAAACTCCCGCCCAATATGGCACAAGTCATTGCCAGCGCCGTGCCTGGGCGGTAAAGCAGTTGCGCCTCGTTAGTGCGGGAGGGGAACATGCACCAAATTTCTAGCCCTATATCTTTAATATCGATCCTATTGGGGCAGAACTTCTGAGGAGGGCTTCCCGCGGGCAAATCAATAATAAATAGAAATAAAATGCGCACTTACCTAAAGCTGCTGCACCCGCTGGGACTCCTGATCCACAGGCCTCCTCTCCCTACGGGGACATGCGCAGGAGTCACGTGTGCCTGGACACCCAATCACAGGTAAGTATTTTCTCATTCATTGTAATAGGAGTTCGGTAAATTACAGAACTCTTATTACAATGAATGCGAAAAACCCCAAAACTCACAAACACATAAAATATTTAAAAAACACCTCACACAATAAACTAATAGAAATTAAAAATGTTACACATGTTTTTTAAAGAAAAAAATTGCCGATTTTAAAAAAAAATTTGGGTTAGGGTTTAAATTAATATTATCTGAGTGGGCAGGGTCTTAACATAAATATGTTTTTTAAATTTTTATTTTAATCATGTTTTTTCTACGTTTTTAATCTCTTATGCCTGTAAAAGTAGGCCATAGAAACACAGAAACATAGAAATTTACAGCGCAGAAGGAGGCCATTTCAGCCCATCGTGTCTGCGCCGGCCGACAAAGAGCCGCACGGCCCTCGGTCAGCAGCCCTGAAGGTTACATGTAAACCTATGAACAATGATGGAAAGGCAAAGAGCACCCAGCCCAAACAGTCCACCTCACACAACTGCGACACCCCTTATACTGAAACATTCTACACTCCACCTCAACCGGAGCCTGGGAGAGGCAAAAACCAGATTAAAACCCAGGGATAAAAAATCTGGGAAAATTCCTCTCCAACCCATCCAGGCGATCGACACTAGTCCAGGAAATCACCCTGGCCGTATTCTATTCCCTGCAGTACTTACCATTATATCTGCTCCATCCAACAAAAGGTCATCCAGTCTAATCCCAATTACTACTCTAGGTCCGTAACCCTGCAGGTTACGGCACTTTAAAAGACCATCCATGCTTTTTCAGGCGCAAGAGTTTTGAGGACATTTACCGTGCAAGATATGGGTAAATAGCCCTATCTTGCCCATACAACTGTCCTCGCTCACAAGATGTCTACGATCTGTCCAGCTCCAGCTCGACAGATTGGAAAAGCCAGTTTTCAGCGCATGCGCATTGCTCGCTGAAAACTGGCTTTTCCGATGCATTCCTGGGTCCGTAGAAACTTCGTACGGGCCCGGGACGTCGGAATTTCTGCCCCAATATCTCTTTATGTGGCTCGGTGTCAAATGTTGTTAGATAACGCTCCTGTGAAGCATCTTGGAATGTTTACTACACCAAAGGCGCTTTAGAAATGCAAGCTGTTGCTGGTGTTGAATACTGTGAAGCAGTTACCCATTGTTTGATGTGGAGTATTCAGAATGTAATAAAGGATAACATGGTAGTTGATGGACACCTTTAGCGATAAATCTGTGCTATTTGAGAGAAGGCAAATAAAGATTCTCCAGACAGTACAACTATTGGTTTCTCAAAAAGCAAAGACAAGGGTATAGACTTTCCGCAGTCCCCGGCAAGGGGGTGAGAGTGCATTGGGGCGAGACTTCTGTCTACTTCGTTGGCCTTGCTATGGCCCTGTCCTAAATCGCAGATCATTAGAATATTTGGGTTGGACAACCTATGCTATGCAAGAGTGGTGCCACCCCACAGTGCCACCCAGCTGGCCCAATATGGGGAGCTCTGGTTCTATATTGATCTGAGGAAACAGGTTTAAAAACAATTGTGTTCTTCTCCAAGGAACAGCAGGGTCCCTCAATAAAGGTCATCAATTTCTTTAGAGTCTTCTATAGGTTCACATTGGCCATGGGTATCGTGAGATGTAAGTTAATTGCATCAGTTGTAATTCCTTGAGGATCGCAGGAATTCCCCAAAATTGCTGCTGGGGGCACTGGTTGGATGGGTGAGCAGAAGATGTACCTGTCCCCACCACCCTCTCCCCCTGGTCGGAATCACTGGCTTAATTTGTTGGAGCAAAGATCTGTTGGATCCGGGTTCCATCTCAAATGCAAACCTCTCCACCAGAATTCCCTCCAGAATTCCAGCCCACCAGCAGACTTTCTAGGCCAAGTAATCTGGATTCCTCACAATTGGAGTGCCAAGGCATCTTCCATTTAATACTGACTCCATGGGCCACCACTACAATACACTGCATGTTCGTGTGGCCTGATAACAGCCATAACTCATCAGCTTAGTTAGACAAAATCTGGTAGTGTAGCAGTTCAATACTAAGCTATAGCAAAACTCGAATTGTCAACAATTCTTGACACTGGGAGTTACAGCGCAGCAATTTGTACCACTTGTCTGGTGCTCAAGTCATCAACAGCTAAACCCAGTTTAAATAAACAGCATCATTATCTTAGCAACTGGGAATGTTCCATATGTTATGAACAGCAATTCTTGGACCCTATCGACTCTGCACATTATCGGAGGGTTGTATTCTCCTCAGCTGGCCTTAATCACTTGGCCTTGAAGCACGAAGCAGAGCCTGATTTGTAACAATCATTCCCCATTCAATGCAGTGATTACTAAGAAAAATATAAGTGGGCAGAAATCTTTCGTGCAAAGTTAACACAATTCAGAAGAGTAAGGATTGCAAGTACTGGGGCTGATTTTTGCTTGGTAAATGTGTCATTAATGGGACAGTAAAAGTCCCAGAACAAGGGGCGCGGATCCTTACTGCACGGGTAACCCCCAACGATCAGACTTTGATGGAAGCCTACCATTGGGCGTCTAAAGCACCTGCCTGTGTCAGGAAGTGGGCTCCCTTTGGTTTGCAAATCTGGACACAATGATGTCAGTCATGGCTCGAGAGTAGAAACATAGAAAATAGGTGCAGGAGTAGGCCATTCAGCCCTTCGAGCCAGCACCACCATTCAATAAGAACATGGCTGATCATTCACCTCAGCACTCCTTTCCTGCTTTCTCCCCTTACCCTTTGATCCCTTTAGCCATAAGGGCCATATCTAACTCCCTCTTGAATATATCTAATGAACTGGCATCAACAACTCTCTGTGGTAGGAAATTCCACAGGTTAACAACTCCGAGTGAAGAAGTTTCTCCTCATCTCAGTCCTAAATGGCTTACCTCTTATCCTTAGACTGTGACCCCTGGTTCTGGACTCCCCCAACATCGAGAAAATTCTTCCTGCATCTAACCTGTCCAGTCCCATCAGAATTTTATATGTTGCTATGAGATCCCCTCTCATTCTTCTAAACTCCAGTGAATACAGGCCCAGTCGATCCAGTCTCTCTTCATATGTCAGTCCTACCATCCCGGGAATCAGTCTGGTGAACCTTCGCTGAACTCCCTCAATAGCAAGAACGTCCTTCCTCAGATTAGGAGACCAAAACTGAACACAATATTCCAGATGAGGTCTCACCAAGGCCCTGTACAATTGCAGTAAGACCTCCCTGCTCCTATACTCAACTCCCCTAGCTATGAAGGCCAACATGCCATTTGCCTTCTTCACCGCCTGCTGTACCTGCATGCCAACTTTCAATGACTGATGTACCATGACACCCAGGTCTCGTTGCACCTCCCCCTTCCTAATCTGCCGCCATTCAGATAATATTCTGCCTTCATGTTTTTGTGGATAACCTCATATTTATCCACATTATACTGCATCTGCCATGCATTTGCCCACTCACCTAACCTGTCCAAATCACCCTGCAGCCTCTTAGCATCCTCCTCACAGCTCACACCACCACCCAGCTTAGTGTCATCTGCAAACTTGGAGATATTACACTCAATTCCTTCACTTGCCTCTCAGTCAGAGGATTGTGGGTTCAAGTCCCACTCCAGAGGACTTGAGTACAAAATCTAGGCTGACAGTCCAGTGCAGTACTGAGGGCGTGCTACACTGTCGGATGTGCCGTCGTTTGCGAGAGACGTTAAACCGAGGCCCCTTCTGCTCTCTCAGGTAAATGATATCATGGCACTATTTCAAAGAAGAGCAGGGGCGTTCTCCCCAGTGTCCTGGCCAATATTTCTCCCTCAACCATCGCTGAAACAAATTATCTGGTTATTATCTCACTGCTGTTTGTGGTGGGAGCTTGTTGTGCACAGGCTGCCACATTTGCTGCATTACAATAGTACAGTTCAAAAGTACTGAACTGTAAATCATTGTCGGATGTCCTGAGGTCGTGAAAGGCGCTATATAAATGCAAGTTTTTATTTTTCTTTACAGGACCCTGATTCCCATTTTAGGATTGAACTGGCAGGAGTGTGCATTGTGCCAACTCCCATCAGTTTCACAGGCAACAGAGCCGAAGAGGTCCTGGTAAGTTAAGTTTATTATTATCCGTGGGGCCCAGAGGAGCACTTCTGCTACCAGCCCAGGTTCACAAGGCTATCTGTTGCTAACCTGCAGCATGTGGGATATGGAGAAAGGAGAGGGTGAAGAAATGGTTCAGCAACATAAAATTTATCAGAAAATGCAGATATTCCAACAGGCCTCTACTAAGGAAAACTCATCATCATAGGCAGTCCCTCGGAATCGAGAAAGACTTGCTTCCACTCTTAACATGAGTCCTTAGGTGGCTGAACAGTCCAATACGAGAACCACAGTCTCTGTCACAGGTGGGACAGACAGTCGTTGAGGGTAAGGGAACATGGGACTGATTTGCCGCATGCTCTTTCCGCTGCCTGTGCTTGTTTTCTGCATGCTAAGTGACCGGGCAACAATGCGGTGTGGCATTCCGGCCTGTCGCTATTGGAGTTGTCCATCAGGGTCCTGATGTTCCAGGTCCTGAACTTCATGTTAGCGGAGTGGAGGATGCCTGTGCCGGAGTTCTTTTAACGTCCATGTGAGCTATCATTAAATGACCTTCACCATTGCTCAGAAGTGACACAACGCCTGCTACACTGACAGTAACTCTAACACCTGTAGGAACCTAACTGGATCAAATTTCAATACTTCAAATTGGGCAGACTCCGAAATGAGTTCCACACCCTAACCTAAAGATCATTGGTGAACAGAGATCTCTTTCTAAAATGTATTAAGCAGAATAGCAACAGGGGGCAACTGTGACAATGACAGATGTGCCACAATTTCCTGGAAACATAGTAAGCCGGGGAAAAGAATACATTTTCCATAATCTGCCATCTATGACAACAATCCTGGATCATAGAAACATAGAAACATAGAAAATAGGTGCAGGTGGAGGCCATTCGGCCCTTCGAGCCTGCATCACCATTCAATATGATCATGGCTGATCAATACCCCATTTCTGCTTTCTCTCCATACTCCTTGATCCTTTAGCTGTAAGGGCCACATCTAACTCCCTTTTGAATATATCTAACGAACTGGCCTCAACAACTTTCTGTGGTAGAGAATTCCACAGGTTCACAATTCTCTGAGTGAAGAAGTTACTCCTCATCTTGGTCCTAAATGGTTACCCCTTATCCATCGACTGTGACCCCTGGTTCTGACTTCCCCAACATTGGGAACATTCTTCCTGCATCTAACCTGTCCAATCCTGTCAGAATTTTATATGTTTCTATGAGATCCCCTCTCATTCTTCTAAATTCCAGTGAATATAAGCCGAGTCGATCCAGTCTTTCTTCATATGTAAGCCCTGCCATCCCAGGAATCAGTCTGGTGAACCTTTGCTGCACTCCCTCAATAGCAAGAATTCCTTCCTCAGTTTAGGAAACCAAAATTGTACACAATATTCAAGGTGTGGCCTCACCAAGGCCCTGTACAACTGCAGTAAGACCTCCCTGCTCCTATATTGAAATCCTCTCGCTATGAAGGCCAACATGCCATTTTCCTTCTTCACTGCCTGCTGTACCTGCATGCCAGCTTTCAATGATTGATGTACCATGACACCCAGGTCTCGTTGCACCTCCCCTTTTCCTAATCTGTCACCTTTCAGTTAATATTCTGCTTTCCTGTTTTTGCCACCAAAGTGGATAACCTCACATTTATCTACATTATACTGCATCTGCCATACATTTGCCCACTCACCTAACATGTCCAAGTTACCCTGCAGCCTCTTAGCATCCTCCTCACAGCTAACACTGCCACCCAGCTTAGTGTCATCTGCAAACTTGGAGATATTACATTCAATTCCTTCGTTTATGTTATGCATTGATGTGTGTATCGTCCTGGTACCTTAAATGTAATATAAGCACAATGGTACACCACAGATGGCGCTGTGGTGGGAATCCTGGAAGTACCTGCAACAGGGAACTAATACCTGCAACAGGCAATATAAAAGGCTGACCACCATACCTGAGAGGTACTCTGGAGCTGAACAATAAAGGACGAAGGTCACAGCAGTTAGACTTACACCAGACCGTGTGGAGTCAGTGATTTGTGTGCTACATACACCACATTGGCGACAAGGAAGCGGACGAACTCCACGCAACCATAGCTACTCTGGGCTCGCGAAAGGATTTTACGGTGGGCAATGATTGGGAGGCCTTTACGGAAAGGCTCGAGTACTACTTCACAGCAAACGACCTGACGGAGGACACAGACGCAATGAGAGATAAGCATAAGGCGATATTGCTCTCCAGTTGTGGAGATGAGGTTTACTGTCTCGTCAGAGATTTGCTGGCACCCAGGTGCGCCAGGGACAAGTCATATGAGGAGCTGACTGAACTCATTCGTGACCAGTTGAAATCGAAGGAGAGCATCCTCACGGCCAGATACAAATTTTACCATCACTGCAGTCCTGAGGGCCAGGATGTCACCAAATATGCTGCGGACCTCAGGAGACTCGCGGCGCCGTGTGATTTTGGCACACACCTTGACGAGGCGTTACGGGACATTTTCGTCATGGGGATTGGCCATGAGGGCCTCCTTCACAAACTGCTAGCCACGGAACCCACAGTCACTCTGACAAAGGCCATCACCGTCAGCCGGGCACATATGACCTCGACTTGCAGCACCAAGCAAATAATCCACACAGTCTCGAACCCGGCAGGCACTGTCCACAGGATAGTGCCCACCACGGATAAAACTGCAGAACGTGGCTCTGCCCGGGGCAGAGAGCATGGACCTTGGGGTCCTGGAACTCAGAGTCTGCTGAGGGGGTCCAATCAAGCAGCACCGTGCTGGTGCTGTGGAGGAAGCCATGGGGCTCACCGGTGCAGGTTTGTGGAGTACACGTGCAATACCTGCCACGTTAAAGACCACCTTCAGCGTATGTGTAAAAGAAATCAGACTCACCATGTGGCTGAGGAGATGGGGGATGATCCACCATCCAGCGAGGAGCAGGCAGAAGATGTTGAGGTGCTTGGACTGTACACGTGTACCGACGATTCGCCCCCAGTGATAAGGGAAATAAAAATCAACGGAGTCCCAGTGAGTATGGCAGTGGATACGGGATCAGGTCCGTCGTTGATGAGTCGGAGAACTTTTGATAAACTGTGGATTAACCCAGCTGCACGACCCAAGCTGGTCCCGGTCACGGCGAAGCTGCGTACCTACACCAGGGAACTAATACCTGTTCTTGGCAGAGCGATGGTGCAGGTATCCCACGGGGACGAGATGCACGGTTTACCTTTGTGGGTCCTTGCAGGCGATGGGTCGACACTCCTCGGCTGGAGGTGGATGGGGACGGTCCGTGGGAGCTGGGAAGACTTCGCCACTCCACAGGCTGCTGCTCCCCGGGGTACTGCCGTGCCCCGGGTTCCCAGAGAGCAGCGCCGACCGAGCTGGAGCTGCAGCCTCAATCCACCCACAGGCAAGCTCCAGCCCCGAACCTCACACAGAGATCCTGCAGCCTCAGCCCCCACAGGCAAGCAGCCCTGCAGAGAGGGGCCTAGTGGTGGGGCGGGCGGGGGGGGGGGGGGGTGAGCCGGTGGGGCGCTGCGGGTGGGGTACGAGGGATCCAGGCTGGCCGGCGGATCGGAGGGGCCCACGCAGAGGGAGAGTAAGGCGGCCTCAGCAGCTGGAGGTCGGCTGCCACGGCGGCCGCAGGGGAGGCCACAGGGGAGGCGGCAAGTGCGGCCGCTGGAGAAGCGGCGACGACGGCCGCAGGAGAGGCGGCAAGTCAGGTGGCAGCGGAGGGGAGTGGAGGCTGTGGCGGCGGAGGGCATCCGGAGCGGCGGAGAGCAAGATAGCGGCGGCCTCGGTCCAGAGCAGCAGAGCATCAAAGATGGCGGCACCCAAGGAGAAGCCTCATGGAATCCTCCTGCATCAAAGATGGTGCCTTAAAAAGGAAATGCACCCGGGATTCTTAAAAGGGCCTTACCATGTGGTGGTCCCCACAAAGGACTTCTGTCAGGCAGAGCGAGTCTAAAATGAGCTATGTTAATGTGAGATGGCGAATTTATATTAAGAATTAATATTTTAATGCTGAATGGCCACTGTATTTGTGTAAAATAATGGATATGAAGTACAATTAATGATAAGAGCTAACAAGGAAATCAGGGATCCGTTACCAGTCAATAATTAGTTAATGTACCAGATAACATGTACCATACTAACGCACTGTCTATACCTACCTGCCTTCAATTGGACAAGTGTGATGTTATGTATTGATGTGTGTATCGTCGTCCTGAGTCCTGGTGGGGGGGAAGTGTGATGTTATGTATTGATGTGTGTATCGTCCTGGTACATTAAATGTAATGTAAGCACAATGCTACACCACAGAGGGCGATGTGGTGGGAAACTTGGAAGTACCTGCAACAGTGAACTAATACCTGCAACAGGCAATATAAAAGGCTGACCACCACACCTGAGAGGCACTCTGGAGCTGAACAATAAAGGACGAAGGTCACAGCAGTTAGACTTACACCAGACCGTGTGGAGTCAGTGATTTGTATGCTACATACACCAAAGTTTAAATCATTCATGTATATTGTGAATAGCTGGGGTCCCAGCACTGAACCTTGCGGTACCCCACTAATCACTGCCTGCCATTCTGAATAGGACCTGTTTATTCCTACTCTTTGCTTCCTGTCTGCCAACCAGTTCTCTATCCACGTCAATGCATTACCCCACAATCCCATGTGCTTTAATTTTGCACACCAATCTCTTGTGTGGGACCTTGTCAACAAGAGATTAGTGTGCAACACGGCATCGTTCTCCCGGGGTTTAACTTTATGTGTAAAAGAGACTTACACATTGGTGAAATTGTGTGTTGCCCCGGTGCCAGCCGCAAGGCCCTGTGGCAGGTGTGGAATTCTGGCCCCGTGATCTATATTCGGGTTACCGCCTCTGAGAGCAAGTGGAGCGCAAAATATCGCGTAAAATATCGGCGTCATCGCCAGTGCAGCGGAGCAGGGCGCTACTGGTTGCCGCAGGGTGCTACCGGTTACCGACACTGCTAAACTCCCGCGGGAGTTGTTAACGGTGCCGCGCCCAGGCAAAAAGTCGTTAGCGCCCCCCAGGAGCCTTGGGACGTTCACGCCCCAGGGGCTTACAGGAGGCATAAACGCCCCAAAGCCCCCATCAAGGACCCTGCTAGAAAAAAGGTTCACAAACAAGTAAGTGGAGCTTGACTACTGATATTCTCGGCAGACTTTATGGATTGATAGAAATTAGAGTTGCAGTTGCAGCAGTTTCAGTGTTCCTGGTATAAAGTCAGAGCTCTGACATAAACTCAGCAACATGAGCAAATAAATGGCTTCTGAATCAAGCTGGCACTTTAAGCATCGGTCCTCTTCAGTGTACATGTCAATAAATTCTTGTACCCAGTATTCACATTAAGCATTTTTAGCATAGGTATGGTGCAGGTTAGATGTAAAGTTAAGTTCCCCCTAGTCTGCCCAACAATATCCTTCAACCACAATCTCAGAAGAACCTTCAGTTATACTGCACAACTACAATATTTCCATTTCATCGCCCCTTTTGGCCTCTCTGAGTGAGATTACCAGTTAGTGCCAGAGAGGAGATTACAATCCAGTTTATTTATTTGGGATTGATTGAATCCAGATTTCAGAGATCAAAGGATATTATTCTGATCCCATTTACTGACTAGTCCATACAAAACATATTTCTAACCGTACTTTTGCATCATTGTATATTCATCAACCATGGCTCAAAAAGTCAAAACTATCTCCACAACCATCAAATGTTGCTTTGACAAAAGCAAAATACTGCAGATGCTTCAGATTACTTTAAGAGGCCCAGGAAACCCGGCCAGCCAAGGTTACATTTAATATGGAGATTAAACCGGAGGCAGGCCCGCCCCTCATCCCACCGACATTAAACCGGAAATGGGCGGATTCAAGGCGGGTTGGGTTCAGGTTTGAGATTTTTAGCATTTTAACATCCCACCTGACCCAAACCCATGGAGTAAAAATTCCCATCATAGGAACATTGGGAACCGGAAGAAGCAACTCAGCCACTCGGACCTGCTCCACCAATCAATTAGATCACGGCCAATCAGCCCTTCAAATCCATTCTCCCGCCGTCACTCCATATCTTTTGTTACCTTTACCTGACAAGAACTTTGAAAACTCCAATTATCCCCCAGCATGCACAGCCTTTTGGAGGAGAAAGTTCCAAATTTCCACTACCCTTTGTGTGTGGGAAAACTGCTTCCTGATTTCACGCCTGAATGATCTGGCTCTAATTTGAAGATTATGCCCCCTTGGTCTTGATTGCCCCACTGGAGGACATGTTTTCTCCTTATCTACCTGATCAAATCAGAATTGTCGGGTGTGCATTTCTAGCACTTTCTACTTTTAAAAAATAAACTCTTAAATTATTAATAGGACTGGGACTTGGTGTGAGAGCAAGCTGAATCAGAGACACTTAGGAATGATGCCTTTATATAGACTCACAACTATCACATGAGATCAGACCACAGAGGTATTTAAAGGCCGATTCTCCTATCTGGACCAGCTGGGCAAAGCTAGGCTAATCCTGTAAGAATGTACTGAGAGAACTTGGGAATAAGATAAGACTGACTTATGATGATATCAGCTTAGCATCAATACAGAATTTACTGTAGGCTGACATTGGAGCAGCTCTTCTCCTTGCGTTGTGATGTGAATAAGGGAACGGTGAATCAGGTTACGTCATATTGTGGCCATCTCATCACTGGAACTAGGTCAAGAATACTCACTGAATTTACTTTGACAGATTAGAGGCTTGGAAATGTAATTTCCTTGGTAAATTAGTGAACATTAAAACTACTTCACTGAAGTCAGCAGTAGGAAACATAAACTCCTTATCAGAAACATCACTCTCTCTCCCTCCAATCGCAGGCATTAAGCTGCCTGATTAGAGCGTCTTTGCCTGCATATGTCACTGCCAGGCCCATCAGCTGTCACTTAAGCCTGATTTGGATGACTGCAGTCAGCTTAGAGCTGCCCTTCACTTTCCAAGAGGTTCTGAACTATTCTATTCTGACAGCTGCACTATACGGGTTAGAGCACTGCACGTCAATCAAGTTAGAAATAAAAATAATGACCTCTCTGGAGTCGGACCTGATGTAATAATCCGCAAGGATCAGCAACATTATCCTGAGCCAATTTAAGCTGAGAAATATTATGAATACAAAGTAAAGATGAATAAAATGTCCACAATGAGTTTTTGAACTCAGAATCGATCTTAAAGGTTGCAGGAATCGCTCAACAAGCGATTCATATTCAAACCAGGATGTAATCTAGCTGTGTGCCAGATATCATATGAACAAAGGAACACTGTGTCGGTTTGGATTATGAATTATACATCATTAAGGTGTGTAATATCTTACTGTGAATCAGGTAGAATTCCAATTAAGCACGTATCCAGTTTCCCCCGCCCATGTGTTGTGATACCCAGATTGTCACTGACTCGTCCTCCAGGAGTTTAACAGTGAGCAGTGCTACATTTCTGCTCCTGAGTAGACTTCTTGTTCTTTTATTTGCTCCCGGGATGTGGGTGACGCTGGCAAGGCCACATCTGTAGCCCACGCCCAGCTGTCCTGAGAAGGTGACTCTGGCTTTCTTTATGAACCAGTGTGGGCCTTGGGGTGAAGATGCTCCCCTGATGGTGTTAGGTAGGGAATTACATGATTTTGAGCCTGGTATAGCTGCAAAACAAATTGATTGCTGCACTAATCTATTGTACAAAAAAGAAAGACTGACTTGCATTTATATAGTACCCTTCAGGACCACCGAATGTCTCAAAGCACTTTACAGCTAACAAAGTACTTTTGCTGTGTAATCACTGTTGTAATGTAGGCAGCCAATTTGCACACAGCAAGCTCCCAAAAACAGCAATGTAAATAATGACCAGCTAATCTGTTTTAGTGATGTTGATTGAGGGATAAATACTGGCTAAGACACCAAGGATAACTCCTCTGCTCTTCTTCGAAATAGTGCCATGGGATCTTTTACATCCACCTGAGAGGGCAGACGGGGGCCTCGGTTTAACATCTCATCTGAAAGACAGCACCTCCGACAGTGCAGCACTCCCTCAGCACTGCACTGGAGTGTCAGCCTAGATTTTTGTGCACAAGTCTCTGGAGTGGGACTTGAACCCACACAACCTCCTGACTCAGAAGTGAGTGTGCTGCTCACTGAGCCACAGCTAACACTTAAACATTTACAAATATAGTAGCATGACTTAAGAATTATGCGATCCAAACAAAGACATACAAAATCACTTCCTGTGGGCATTGGATGCCATTCTCAAACTGCTTGAGCATTCCTCCACTACCTACTATTATCTTATTTGTATTCCAAGACAAATGTATGTATGTAAGGCTAGTACTGGTGAAATGGTAAAGTACTCAAGAGTGTTCACTCCACTTAATTATAATCTATTATTCATGAGGATTTTAACCTTGTTTAATGAAATGGAAGTTAATTGCTAAACATGTTTTAATTAGCTTTGCTGCAGCTTGTGTTCTGTTTTTTGTTGTTTGAGTTATTGACTGTCATGAAATATGTCAAATAATGTCACCGGTTTTTAGCAGCTTGTGAGGTAACCTCGAGATGTATATTTTTCTCAACTAGTTAATAATTTAACCTTGTAATATTTACAAGGAATCACAGCCGAAGGAAGAGGAGGTCTGTACAAAATAACAAAACTGCCGCACATAAAATCTTTTGCAGGCAAAATATTCCTAATCGGTGAAAAGAAACATTTTGGGAGCAATGTTGGTCTCGTTACTTCCCCACTTACACTTGTGAATGGAACAGCAATGGCAGAAAATTGAGTGTCGTTTCCTCACGCCTTATTTGCAGCGGTTGCACACCTCGCCTGATTTTCACGGGGTGAGGGGAGGGGGAGTTACTTTGACGGCCTGAAATAGGCGTGGGATTCTATCTGAGACAGACGGGAACCTTGTGAACAAGTGCAAATCAGGATCACGTGACGCCATTACATTGCCAACATAATTTGCTGACCATATTTCCCTGACTAACACCACTCACTGCCACTGCCCACAATCCATGGCCGATGGAAGGTGTGAGGCCGCCATTTTAAGTGCTATTTATAGAGACCCTCAGGTAAAGATATTGACCTCAGGACATCTCATTAAAACATACAAATTCTTACAGGGCTTGACAGGGTAGATGCAGGGAGGATGTTTCCCCTGGCCGGAGAGTTTAGAACCAGGGGTCACAGTCTCAGAATAAGGGGTCGGCCAGTTAGGACTCAGCTGAGGAGAAATGTCTTCACTCAGAGGGTGGTGAATCTCTGGAATTCTCTGCCCCAGAGGGTTCTGGATGCTCAGTTGTTGAGTATATTCAAGACAGAGATCGATAGATTTTTGGATGTCAAGGGATATGGGGATAGTGCAGGAAAGTGGAGTTGAGGTAGAAGATCAGCCATGATCGTATTGAATGGCAGAGCAGGCTCGAGGGGCCGAATGGCCTACTCCTACCCCTAAGTCTTAAGTTCTTATGTTCTTATCCCAAAGCACTCCACAGCCAATGAAGTAGTTTTGAAGTGTAGTCACTGTTGTGATGTAGGAAAGGCAGCAGCCAATTTGCACAAAGTTTGGCCCCACAAATGGAAGTCAGATAAATAACCAAATAGTTTGCTTTTTACTGATGTTGGTTGAGGGATAAATATTGACCAGAAAACCAGGAAAACTCTTCAAATATTACCAAGGGACCTTTTGCATCCACCTGGGAGGGCAAATCAGTAACCATAGCATTCTCCTCTAATCACTCTCCTCCGTTGTCCAGCGCAGTAGGACCGACCTCATTTGGTTTCACTCTTGCCTATCAAACTGTAGCTAGAGCATCTCCAGCAATGGCTTCTCTTCCTGCCACACCTCCTGTCAGCTCCAGTGTTTTTCAAGGACCTATCCTTGGCCTCCTCTTTTCCTCATCTGCACGCTCTCATCATCATCATAGGCAGTCCCTCGGAATCGAGGAAGACTTGCTTCCACTCTCAAAATGAGTCCTTAGGTGGCTGAACAGTCCAATACGAGAGCCACAGTCTCTGTCACAGGTGGGACAGATAGTCTTTGAAGGAAAGGGGTGGGTGGGACTGGTTTGCCGCACGCTCCTTCCGCTGCCTGTGCTTGATTTCTGCATGGTCTCAGCGATGAGACTCGAGGTGCTCAGGGCCCTCCCGGATCCACTTCCTCCACTTAGGGCGGTCTTTGGCCAGGGACTCCTAGGTGTCAGTGGGGATGTTGCACTTCATCAGGGAGGCTTTGAGGGTGTCCCTGTAATGTTTCCTCTGGCCACCTTTGGCTCTTTTGCCGTGAAGGAGTTCCGAGTAGAGCGCTTGCTTTGGGAGTCTCGTGTCTGGCATGCGAACAATGTGGCCTGCCCAGCGGAGCTGGTTGAATGTGGCCAGTGCTTCAATGCTGGGGATGTTGGCCTGGTCAAGGACGCTAATGTTGGTGCGTCTGTCCTCCCAGGGGATTTGTAGGATCTTGCGGAGACATCGTTGGTGGTAGTTCTCCAGCGACTTGAGGTGTCTACCGTACATGATCCATGTACAGTAGGCACGTTCTACCTTTGCAACGTCAACTACATGTATTTTGATGAAAACTAACTCTAACTCTCCACTATCTCCCTCAACCCCTTCACTGCCTCGGTGTTGTTATACAGCTTGTCCATCATCCAGTTTTGAATTAGTTCCTCCAGCTCCATAAAGTCATTACAAATAAAAATCAGGAGAGATATAAAACGGGCTGCCAATTCTCTATCGCTCATTTTACTCGTTCGCACAAAAGTCAAAATGACCCCCACTGTTTATTTCATTGCCTCATCTCATTAATGTAAGAGTCCCAAGAGAAATGTTTAGAATTGCTTCAGCCTGGGTGTGACTGGGCACAGACTCAAAGCAAACAATGACCCCAATGCAACATAAATGAGTGCAGTAGGGGGACTGTTCTGAGATTGGGGATTCAGCTCCATACAGTCGGGGGACCAGACTGCTGACTATTATGTACCTCCGCTGGGATGGTGGTTGTACTGATATTTCGACAAGGAAGGAAAACATTTAGCTATTTTCCCATCATTGATATCCATCAGCTTGATAAATACGAAACAAAAACCCTCCATAAAATATAAATTAGAAAAGCTCACAGTGTCTCAGACTTTGTTTAAACCAAAGATGAAGATTACAGTGCAAACCTGGTGTAATGTCACATGAAGCACAGTTTGGTCAGATCTAAGTGCAGGCTTGCCCTGGTTGAAGGGCTGAAAGTTGGTTTATTATTAGCTTTGTAGAATGATTTGAATAAAACTTGAAAGTCGACTCTAGCACAGACAAATGATCTTACCGGTGGGGTTTCCTGTCTCTTTGTATCTATAGTTGGGGAGTTGATACTGTGACAGCACCTTACCCCAGGGGTTGGATTGCTATTATAGCTGGAGTGAGCTCCCGTAGTTTGCACATTCATCTTACCAGCCTTAAATGTTTAAATAGCGAGTAACAATGTTGTTACTTTTCACGGAAAATTATTTCAAAAATTTATAGTTCTGGATTCTCCATTTTCTCCCATGTGTCATATTTGGTTCTTAAGTTCAGAAATTTGGAAATACCTTTGATATTATAACTCAGATCAACTATGTTTAACATGCTGGTGCTGCATTCCCATACTGTGATATCTTCAAGAGCACACTTAACACACAGCCTGTACGATGGCTGCAGGTCCGGAAATTCCTGTGGAAGCCTCCTTCCTGTCAGGTGACTTGACTGTGACAGTATTAGCTGCAGTAACACAGTACATCCACAGTGTGGAACTACAGACATTACACTTCTCCCTCCTTAATGAAGAAGTTATTAAAACAAACAATCATCATACATAACTTGCATGGTTATACGTAACAAAGGATATGGACTTATTTTGCCATATTTACAAATCAAGCTTAACCAGTTGTTTTCTGTTTCGAAGAGGATACCTTCACTCTCGAACAAACTTTCCAAACATGGTGTCGAATTCAAACTCATTCGAGGCTGATCCTGAGGAAAGTTTTCTTCCAAGGGATGCCCTTGATTTCCATTTGAACTCACTCTAACTTCAGACTGTTTGTTTTCCTGACTCGGACTCAGACTTACCTTCTGACTTTCTCTTGGATTGGAGGTAAACCATCTTTGTCTATTCTGTACTCTAAGTACTCCACTGACACTCGTACTCTGCGCTTCTCTAGCCATTTGAGGACTTCATTCAATATGTTATTATGAATTTGCCTATTTGGTGCTGAAATTAATATGTCATCTAAATAACATACCGCTCCTTCAATACCTTGCAAAATCTGGTTCATCACCCCTTGGAATATGGCAGGGGCGGAAGACACTCTAAATGGTAGCCTATTAAATTGATATAGGCCTACATAGTATTTATAGTCAAGCATGATTTGGACTCCTCATCTAGTTCAAGCTGTAAGTAGGTATTTATAAGATCCAACTTTGAGAAGATCTGACCACCTGTCAGTGTTGTGAACAAATCTTCTATATTTGGCAATGTATTGGGGATGGTACCCTCTAGAACCTGGTTTAAGGTTACTTTATAATCACTACACAAACTTACCTTATCATCGGACTTAGGTACAACAATGGGTGTAGCCCAATTACATCGATCTATCTTAGAAATAATGTTCTCAGTCTCTAGTCTTTTGAGTTCTTGCTCAACTTTCTCCTTGAGTGCATATGGTATGGAACGTGGCTTGCAGTAAACCGATCTAGCATCCTTCTGTACCCTGACACTCGCTTGAAGCCTTGGATCGGACTGCCAGTTTCGCAGAACACCTTCGGATAATTCTTGATGACATCATCCTTTGACGTAAATCTCGTTTCAACATGAAAGATCTCACTCCAATCCAGCTTCAGTGATCCCAACCAATTTTTTCCTAGTAAGACAGGCTTGCCTCCTGCCACTAATATTAGAGACAAGCTCTGAACTTGATCCTTGCATTTCACCGGTACGGTGATACGACCTACCACCAGAATGTTCTCTCCCGAGTAGCCTCGCAGCTCTACCTTGGCTTTCTCCAATGAGAAAACCTGCAATCTGTCAATGTATAGCGAATCCAATACTACACTCACGGATGTACCAGTGTCGATTTCCATAGGTATCTTGAATCCTGCAACATCTATGTGGATTATGATACTTTTCGAATCACTCTCCGTTAACCTCGTGCTCCTGATGACGTGTCTAACATCTCCTCATCCTGTTTTTGTTCTTCCATGCTATGTAGTTTCTACTCATAGCTTTGAAAGCTAGTTTACCCTCCAGTCGGCATGCCTTTGCAAGATGCCCAGTTTTCCTGCAGACGAAACACTCTGCCTTTACATATGGACAACTTTGAGCAATGTGTTGTCCCAGGCACTGATAGCAGGACGTCAATACTCTGTTCCCATTTCCAGTTTCTGAGACGTTGGGGCCCCATCGCCTTTTATTTTAACCTGCAGGTGATTAACCTAGGTTGTCTGATGACTGAAATTAGTATGAAATTCTTGGGAATATTGGTCGGCCATGCTCATTGACCTAGTTGTCTGACAAGCTACATCAAAAGTCAAGTTAGGCGTCGTCAATAACTTTCTTCTGATCGCATCATTTTTCGTCCCATAAACAAAGCGGTCTCGCAATGCTCGGTTCTGAAAATCTCTGAAATTACAGTGAATAGATAGCTTTTTTAATGCTACAATGCACTCGCTGATATTTTCTTCAGCCTTCTGATTTCGTATTCCGAAACGATAACTTTCAGCAATTTCTAACGGAATGGGGCTGTAATATTGTTCTAACTAGAACCTGTTTCAGCGTTGTATCCTTTGGATTGTCAGGCACAAGCAAATTTATCAGTGTTTCATACAACTCGGACCCAGCCTCAGTTAAGAATATAGCTCTTTTTCATTCCAACACCGCCTGGTTCTGGTTTCCATCATCGGGAATTTCGATTATATTATTTGCAGTGAAAAACATTTCTAGCCAATCCACATACGCTCTGAAACTTTCCTGGTCCTGTTGAAATGTCCCCATATGTCCTATGACTCCCATGGGGGCAGCCATTATGACTCTGGCAGTTTACCAAGTGTGCTCGTTAATTTAACTCAAATTTGTAGCTGTTTTCAAAAACAGAGAAGCTCTCAAAGTCTCTCTGTCGGCTGGCTGAATCGCTCACCAACAAAAATTTTAGCTTTGTATTATCCGATTACATCTCCATCCTCGTCGCCAATGTGATATCTTCAAGATCACTCTTAACACACAGCCTGTATGATGGCTGCAGGTCCGGAACTTCCTGTGGAAGCCTCTTTCCTGTCAGGTGACCTGACTGTTTATTAAACAGCATTAGCTGCAGAAACACAGTACGTCCACAGTGTGGAGCTACATACATTATACATATGTTCTTTTTATATGCAAGGTCAGCCCATTTGAAATAAATGAATTAACATCTGTGCAAAAATAGCACACACAGGAATGTTGTAACAATAGCCCAGAAATTGCGGTAGGAGGTTTCCCGCGGGCGGATGCCTCCAACCTGAAAAATCTCTACTAATCTACCTGGTGGTCTGGGAGGTTCGACGACCTCTGGTCCTGGGTCTCAAGGCGAAGGCCTGCGTAGAGGCCTGCGTATCGCAGGGATGTAGGCACTTCATACATGTCGCTGGGATCACGTGGGCCGGCCTAACCAATCCAAATAGGGGAATTCCCATTCATACTTCTGGTGATTCCGTATAATGATCATAAGTATAGAAACATAGAAACATAGAAATTAGGTGCAGGAGTAGGCCATTCAGCCCTTCAAGCCTGCACCACCATTCAATAAGATCATGGCTGATCATTCACCTCAGTACTCCTTTCCTGCTTTCTCTCCATACCCCTTTGATCCCTTTAGCCATAAGGGCCATATCCAACTCCCTCTTGAATATATCTAACAAACTGGCATCAACAACTCTCTGCGGTAGGGAATTCCACAGGTTTACAATTCGCTGAGTGAAGAAGTTTCTCCTCATCTCAGTCCTAAACGGCTTACCTCTTATCCTTAGACTATGACCCCTGGTTCTGGACTTCCCCAACATCGGGAACATTCTTCCTGCATCTAACCTGTCCAGCCGCGTCAGAATTTTATATGTTTCTATGAGATCCCCTCTCATTCTTCTAAACTCCAGTGAATAAAGGCCCAGTCGATCCAGTCTCTCCTCATATGTCAGTCCTGCCATCCCGGGAATCAGTCTGGTGAACCTTTGCTGCACTCCCTCAATAGCAAGAATGTCCTTTCTCAAATTAAGAGACCAAAACTGAACACAATATTCCAGGTGAGGCCTCACCAAGGTCCTATACAACTGCAGTAAGACCGCCCTGCTCCTATACTCAAATCCCCTAGCTATGAAGGCCAACATGCCATTTGCCTTCTTCACCGCCTGCTGCACCTGCATGCTAACATTCAATGACTGATGTACCATGACACCCAGGTCTCGTTGCACCTCCCCTTTTCCTAATCTGCCGCCATTCAGATAATATTCTGCCTTTGTTTTTTTGCCCCCAAAGTGAATAATCTCACATTTATCCACATTATACTGCATCTGCCATGCATTTGCCCACTCACCTAACCTGTCCAAGTCACCCTGCAGCCTCTTAGCATCCTCCTCATAGCTCACACCGCCACCCAGCTTAGTGTCATCTGCAAACTTGGAGATATTACACTCAGCTCCTTCATCTAAATCATTTATGTATATTGTAAATAGCTGGGGTCCCAGCACTGAACACTGCGGTACCCCACTAGTCACTGCCTGCCATTCTGAAAAGGGCCCGTTTATCCCAACTCTCTGCTTCCTGTCTGCCAACCAGTTCTCTATCCACGTCAATACATTACCCCCAATATCATGTGCTTTAATTTTGCACAGCAATCTCTTCTGTGGGACCTTGTCAAAAGACTTTTGAAAGTCCAAATACACCACATCCACTGGTTCCCCCTTTTCCACTCTGCTAGTTACTTCCTCAAAAAATTCCAGAAGATTTGTCAAGCATGATTTCCCTTTCATAAATCCATGCTGACTTGGACTGATCCTGTCACTGCTTTCCAAATGCGCTGCTATTTCATCTTTAATAATTGATTCCAAAATTTTCCCCACTACCGATGTCAGGCTAACCGTTTTCTCTCTCCCTCCTTTTTTAAACAGTGGTGTTACATAAGCTACCCTCCAGTCCATAGGAACTGATCCAGAGTCGATAGACTGTTGGAAAATGATCACCAATGCATCCACTATTTCTAGGGCCACTTCCTTAAGTACTCTGGGATGCAGACTATCAGGCCCCGGGAATATATCGGCCTTCAATCAAGGGGAATACCCCCAAAAAGCCATAAACACTTAAAATACATTTTTTTTAAATATCACATGTTTAAAATTAATCAAAATGGAATTTAGTTCATTATTTAAAACAAAAATGTAATTTATTGAAAATAAATTTACATATTTTAAAGGGTCCAAAAATAAAATTACCTTATTTAACAGGATTTGAAATGTTTTATACTATTGAAAAAAAATTATTTTTCTGTCCTTTAAAAGTCTTACACTGATAAGAGCAGGCCTTTCAAGGACGTTCGCTGGGCAGATCTCTCTGCCAGTGCAGGTCCTTTACTGCTGGATGTGGTGGATCTGACAGATTGCAAGATCCGGGTTTAGGCGCATGCGCTTTGCGTACCTAAACCCAGAACTTGCTGGGACCCTACCGTACACACACGTAGGGGCCGTGAATTCGGGGCCATTGTGTTAACCATCCATACACAAACTCAATAATCAGAATTTCTATCTTTATGACTTAATATGACATACATTTTTAATCTCATGGTGCGAGTTGAGAATGTTGACTAAATCCAGAGTACCTGCTGAATAAAATCCATTATTTACAGGGACTCCTGCAGAATTTTTGAGTGATAAGGGAGTCAAGGATAATGGGGAGTGGGCAGCAAAGTGGAGTTGAGGCCAGGATCAGATCAGCCATAATCTTTTTGAATGGCGGAGCAGGCTCGAGGGGCCCAATGGCCTACTCCTGCTCCTATTTCTTATCTTCTTAAGTTCTTAATAGAGTAGCAGTTCAAGACAAAAATCAATGAGAAGTGAGTAAGTTACAGATTCCAATTAAAATTCCCCATCAGTCTATGTCACGGCCACATTGATCAATAGAGAAAATCTCCATAATGCTTCTCCTTAAAACATTTCAGAAAAAACCCAAATCCAACCAGTGCTGCATTTCTCCTGACAGCGCTGTATCCCACGGCATTCCCACCTCCAGCAGGACATGTGTCAGCTGTGGCTCTCGCCTCTGAGTCGGAAGGATGTGGGTTCAAATCCCACTCCAGGAACTTGACCACAAAATCTAGGCTGACACTTCAGTGCAGCCTGAAGGAATGCTGCACTGTCAGAGATGCTGGGTCCGAAATTCAGGGCCTCAGAAAGACCCGTTACTGCCCGTTTACGGCGGCCATGTGTCGGAATCCCGTGGCCGCTGCTTTGTGGTCAACTGGCCGACCCGCTGACCTGATCCAAATTCAGATCGGGGATTTTTCAGCCTGGACCCGATTCGGCCGTGATACTGCTGACCGTCACAAGCGCGTCATCAGAATGCGCACCGCCGTTTCCCCTCACCTGGAAAATGCACCGACCGAAATTCAGGTCGAAAAGTCGTAGCCCCGCCAAGCGCTGCCCCTAACAGCATTTTCAGTCGGTGCACCTTATCCAGAGTGTGTGGGGCCCAGCAGCACAGCGGCCCTTCAAGGGGATGGCCCACTGTCACGGCTGCAATGTATTTATTTTTGCCGGCCAACTTCCAGATCGGCTGACAAGATAGTGTCCTCGGGTTCGGCCAGGCCACCAACGGGCAGCCTGGCACCCTCTCTTGGGCCAGACCGAAGATTTAAAATGCCCGATTCTCTCCCCTTTAATGGAGGGGAGTGAGCGTGGTGACGCATATGCGCTGTGACATCACCACTGCTCCACCCCTGATTGACAGCGGCAGAGTTCCGGTCCCGACCCAGATTCAGCCCTTTAGCCTGACTTCCTGTCTATTTCCCGCCCCCACTATGACTGACTTCCTGTCTATGTCCCACCCCCACTATGACCCATTTCCTGTCTATACCCGCTCCCACTATGACCCATTTCCTGCCTATGCCCCGCCCCCACTATGACTGATCTCCTGTCTATGTCCTGCCCCCACTATGGCCCATTTCCTTTGGGACTTTGAAAAAATTATGCGGTCGGATGATCGCTTTTCAGAACTTTGGAAAAATTCCTAAACCCTGAAAATCAATCATCCAAACGCATCATGGATCCCTGCGGTAAGAACATAAAATCAATCATAGGTGCGCCAGCTTTCTTGTGTTACTGAATTTTGGCCCTGCTGTCTATCGGGTGAGACATTAAACCAAGGCCATTACAACAATGGCTACACTTCTTAAGTAACTTATTGGCTGCAGAGCATTTTGGAATATCCTGAAAGGCACTATATAAATACAAGTCTTTCTTAACAGTTTTCTACAATATCATTTTAAGTGATGCTATATTTACTAATAACATCATGGCTTGGCCAAGAAACAACGCTTACACTTTTTACATCCACCCCATTCCATCGCGACATTATAGCAGCCTAGTGGATACGCACTCTAGTGGCTACATGTTTAAACCCAGCGTGTTAAGTTGTGAAAGTCAATAAACCTCGTGATTTATGGTCTGGCACCAAGAAAGGAAAAAGACTTGCCTTTATATAGCCACCGGACGTCCCAATGCACTTTACAGCCAATGAAGTACTTTTGGAGTATAGTCACTGTTGTAATGTAGGAAACGCGGCAGTCAACTTGTGCACACAGCAGGCTCCCACATACAATGTAATAATGACTGGATAATCTGTTTTAGTGATGTTGATTGAGGGATAAATATTAACCAGGACACTGGGGATAACTCCCCTGCTCTTCTTCGAAATAATGCCAGGGGATCGTTTACATCCATCTAAGAGAGCAGACGAGGCCTCGGTTTAACGTCTCATCCAATAGAGGACACCTCCAACAGTGCAGCACTCTCTCAGCACTGCACTGGAGTGTCAGCCGAGACTTTTAAGCTCAAATCCCTGGAGTGAGGCTTGAAAATAAAAATGGCGATGAAAGCTGTTGGATTGTGTAAAAACCGAACAGGTTCACTAATATCCTTGCGTAAGGGAACCTGCCAGCCGCTACCTTTTCATGCCCTACATGTGACTTCAGGCATCAGGGCAACTTGAGATGGGCAATGAAATACTTCCTTGACAGAGTCACCCACATCCCAAGAAAAAATAAGAGGTGGAACGAGTAGGACGATGTCATCCTCCACTTGCACCACGCGGGAGGTACCCATTGAGTCCTTAACTCTTAAACATAGTCACACGAGCCACGTACTGCAGACACAGTCACTCTGTGACCTTCAACTTATTACCTGGACCAAGGAGTGCTGGCCCTGCGAGGGACCTCGCCTTGTATACCTGAATCTCCAGGTAAGGAGTGTCTCCCACAAGTACACCCCCTGTGGTCAAGGTATGCATTTCTAATAATGTAGTGGTTGCATGAGGGTTACAATTGTATAAGGGTTACAGTAGTATGCTGGTTACATACATGACATCACCTTCCCCCTCGCGTCTTTTTGACTCAAAGGTTAAGTCTATCAGGTGGTCGACGCTCTCTGGTGGAGCGCCGCAGTTGAGGCTCTGGTCGCTGAGCCTTGGCATGCGTTTCTGTCACCTGAGGTGATTCCGGCCTGTCCGGGCTGGCCGCAGGGACTGTGCATGCTGGTGCTTGTTGCTCGTCCACTGGCAGTGGTGTGGTTGACATCTCATGCTCTTCTTCATGTTCATCAGTGTCTATGCTGAACCTTTTCTTTACTTGGTCCAAGTGTTTGCGGCATATCTGCCCATTATTGAGTCTGACCACTATGACTCTGTTTCCCTCTTTACCAATTACGGTGCCCTCCAGCCACTTAGGTCCCAATGCATGGTTAAGTACAAATCCATTTCTATACACCTCTCCCTTGAGTTACGATCGTGGCACTCAGTTTGAGACTGGCGCTTGCCCTCAACAATGTCTGCCAGGGTTGGGTGGATGAGGGACAGCCACGTTTTGAGCGTACGTTTCATGAGGAGTTCCGGAACTCCTGTGAGCGAGTGCGGCCGGGACCTATAGGCCAGCAGGAGGCGCAATAGGTGGGACTGCAGAGAGGGTCCTTGGATGCGGAGCATGCCTTGCTTTATGACTTGGACAGCACGTTCTGCCTGGCCATTGGAAGCTGGCTTGAACAGCGCCGTCCGGACATGTTTGATGCCATTACCCGACATAAACTCCTGGAATTCATGGCTGGTGAAACACGGGCCATTGTCGCTGACCAGAATGTCCGGTAAGCCGTGGGTCGCGAAAACCGGGCGCAGGCTCTCCACGATGATGGATGTTGTGCACGAGTTTAATATGATGCACTCGATCCATTTCGAGTATGCATCGACAATGATCAAGAACATTTTTCCCATGAAAGGGCCCGCATAGTCAACGTGAATGCGTGACCAAGGCTTGGTGGGCCATGGCCACGGGCTGAGCGGAGCCTCCCTGGGGGCGTTGCCCAGCTGAGCACAGCTGAGCACACGTCATGTACCTGCGAACCCAATGTTCCAGCTCTGAGTCAATCCCCGGCCACCATACATGTGACCGGGCAATGGCCTTCATTAACACGATGCCAGGGTGCTCGCTGTGGAGTTCCCTGATGAATGCTTCCCTCCCCTTCTGGGGCATGACCACTCGGCTGCCCCATAACAGGTAGTCAGCTTGGATGGAGAGCTCATCCATCCGTCTCTGAAATAGTCTGACCTCCTCGGGGCATGCCCGTGCATGGGCGCCCAATCCCCCGTCTGGAAACATTTCTTTATCATGGATAGGAGGGGGTCCCTGTAAGTCCAGAGTTTGATCTGGTGGGCTGTAATGGGGGAGCCTCCAGTGTCAAAAGCCTCAACGGCTATGACCATCTCCGCGCTTTGCTCCACCGCCGCCTCAGTGGTGCCAGTGGGAGCCTGCTGAGCGCGTCAGCGCAGTTTTCGGTGCCTGGCCGGTGCCGTATGGTGTAGTCATACGCAGCCAGCATGAGAGCCCATCGCTGTATGCAAGCTGACGCATTTGCATTGACCGCCTTGCTGTCGGACAACAGAGAAGTTAATGGCTTGTGGTCCGTTTCTAACTCGAACGGTCTGCCGAAAAGGAATTGGTGCATTTCTTTCACACCATAAACGCAAGCGAGTGCTTCCTTTTTGACCATGCCATACCCACGCTCTGCCTCTGAGCGCGACCTGGAGGCATAAGCTACTGGTTGGAGTTGTCCATCTCCATTACCCTGCTGCAACACACACCCAACCCCGTATGATGATGCATCACATGTTAAAACTAGTTTTTTACAGGGGTCATACAACGTTAACAGTTTGTTAGAACAAAGCAGGTTCCGCGCCCTGTTGAAAGCCCGTTCTTGACAGCCCCCCCAAAACCATTCGCAACCCTTATGCAGGAGCACGTGTAACGGCTCCAACAATGTGCTTAAGTTCGGCAGGAAGTTCCCAAAATAGTTCAAAAGTCCCAGGAACGATTGCAACTCCGATGTGTTGCCGGGCCGGGGCGCACGACGGATCGCCTCCGTTTTGGATTCGGTGGGCCGTATCCCGTCTGCGACAAATCTCCTGCCCAAAAACTCAACCTCTGGGGCCAAAAACACACACTTGGCCTTCTTCAGCCGCAGGCCTACCCGGTCCAGTCGGCGTAGCACCTCCTCCAGGTTGTGGAGGTGTTCCTCGGTGTCTCGATCCGTTATTAGGATGTCGTCCTGGAATACGATTGTGCCGGGAATGGATTTCAGCAAGCTTTCCATGTTTCTCTGAAAGATGGCGGCCGCCGAACGGATGCCAAAAGGACACCTGTTGTAGATGAATAAACCCTTGTGCGTCATGATGGTGGTCAGAAGCTTGGATTCTTTAGCCAGTTCCTGAGTCACGTAGGCCGAAGTGAGGTCCAATTTAGTGAACAGCTTGCCACCTGCCAACGTGGCAAAAAGGTCCTCCACCTTCGGGAGTGGGTATTGGTCCTGCAGGGACACTCGGTTGATGGTGGCTTTGTAGTCACCGCAGATCCTAACCGAGCCATCCGCTTTAAGGACAGGAACAATGGGACTTGCCCAGTCACTGAATTCAACGGGCGAAATTATGCACTCTCTGAGCAGCCTGTCCAGTTCACTCTCTATTTTCTCACGCATCACGTACGACACCACTCTGGCTTTGTGGTGCACTGGTCTGGAGTCCGGGGTGATGCGTATAGCTACTTTTGTGCCCTTGAACGTTCCGACACTGAGTTGAAACAGTGACCCGAATTTTTGTAGTACCTGTGAGCATGAGCTTCGCTCCACAGATGAAATGGCGTGCACATCCCCCCATTTCCAGTTCATCTCAGCTAGCCAGCTCCTTCCCAAAAGCGCGGGGCCATTTCCCAGAACAATCCAGAGTGGCAGCCAGTTCTGTGACCCATTGTGTGTTACCACCATGTTTGCACTGCCTAGCACTGGAATGATCTCTTGGGTGTACGTCCATAGCTGCGTATTAATTTGTTCCAGTTTGGGCCTGCTAGCTCTGTGTGGCCATAGTTTCTCAAATTGTTGTGCACTCATGAGGGACTGGCTAGCTCCCGTGTCCAGCTCCGTGCACACCGGGATGCCATTCAATAAAACTTTCATCATCATGGGTGGCGTTTTGGTGTATGAGCTGTGGACGTCAGCCACATGAACCCGCTGAACTTCAACATCCATGGCTTTACCCCAGACATTGTCCTGCACTGCAAGCCCCTCGCCTGATTCCTCTGTTTCATAGATTAGCCTCGCCACCGGCTGTTTGCAAATCCTAGCCAAATGTCCTCTGGCATTACAATTCCTACAGACGAACTGCTGAAATTTGCAGCTATTTGCATAATGTCTGCCCCCGCATCTCCAGCATTGGCTGAGATCATTGTTCACAAAAGGACAGTTTGCAGGCATTCCTCTCTGATTGTTACATAAGAATTAGGAACAGGAGTAGGCCATCTAGCCCCTCGAGCCTGCTCCGCCATTTACCAAGGTCATGGCTGATCTGGCCATGATTGTTTCTCTTAGTTGTTTCTAAACACTCTGATGGTGGGTGTTAATGGTCTCCTTGATGGCGTGAATTGCCGCTCCCCTCTCCATTGTCCCTGTCGGGGGTCCACCTTCGAGTCGGTTTCAGCTTGGGCAGTTACAAAATGCCTTTGTCTGACTGCTGCAGTTTCAAAATGCCTTTGCCTGACTGCGAGATCTTGAGCCGCGTTTATCATGTTAATTCCATGGTCCGTCGCCACGTTGGACCCAGGACTACTCGCGTAAATTAGCTTGGTCTCTTCTTCCTCAGCTATGAAAGTTTGAGCTATCAATGCTGTCCCTTCTAGAGTTAAGTCCTTGGTCTCTATGAGCTTCCTGAAGATCCCGGCATGGCTAATGCCCTCAATGAAAAAATCCCTTAACATCTCCCCACTGCAGGCGTCTGAGAACTTACAGAGGCTGGCCAAGCACCGCAAGTCTGCCACGAAGCCCAAGATGTTTTGCCCTTCCCGACGTCGGTGTGTGTAGAACCGGTGCCGGGCCATGTGTATGCTGCTCGCCCCGGTTTTAAGTGTTTGATGATCAGCTGGCTGAGCTCTTCAAAAGACTTGTCGGCCGGTTTGTGGGGTGTGAGCAGGTCCTTCATCAGCGCATACGTTTTTGTCCCGCAGCTTGTTAGTATATGCGCCCTCCGCTTGTCAGCCGCATCCTCTCCCAGCCAGTCCTTCGTGACAAAGGTCTGCTGGAGTCTCTCCACAAAATCGTCCCAGTCTTCACCCACAGAGTAACGTTCCTCTGAGCTACCGGTGGCCATCCGCTGGTTTCAGTGATTCCCGTTTCCTGTCGCCAGGTGTTGAGTCCTTAACTCTTAAGTCCTAATCACACGAGGCACATACTGCAGACACACTCACTCTGTGACCTTCACCTTTATTACCTGGACCAAGGAGTGCTGGCCCTTCGAGGGACCGCCCCTTATATACCTGAATCTCCAGGTAAGGAGTGTCTCCCACAAGTACACCCCCTGTGGTCAAGGTGTGCATTTCTAGTAAGTATGTACAGTATGTAGTGGTTACATGAGGGTTACAATTGGATAAGGGTTACAGTAGTATGCTGGTTACATACATGACAGTACCCTGCCTGAGGCAGGTGCATTTGCAACATCCAGGTGAAAGCTGAGGCTCACAACTTTGGTTTCCTACAGCAATCAATTGCAGATAAATGACGAAGGCGCCTCTCTCCTTTATGCAAATGACACCATCCCTGGGGATTGGGATGGGGTCAAGGACGAGGATGAGTGGTGGCCAGAGGTCACCCCACTGCATGTCCAGCTGTGACTCACATGTCCAAGAACTTCAGGTTTTTAGAACCTCTGCAAAGAATCCTAGCAGAAGTGCTACTTTTATTGCCGAAGGCAAGGTACCTCTTTGAGCAGTAAATAATGGGCCTGAAATTCCGCTAGAGGTCTTCCTGTGGGCAAACTAAAGAAAAAAGGTAAAAAAACTGCGCACTTACCTGTCACTGCTGTGCCCGCTCAAACTTCCGAGACTGAGGCCTTCACTCCGACGCATTGGACGTTGGGACGTGCGCAGGGCTGGAGCTGTAGTCACATGGCTCTGGGCAGCCAATCAAGGTACAGTATTTTCTCATTCATAATAATGGGAACTTCGTAAGTTGGACTTCCTATTATTATGAATGAGAACCCACCCCCAACCCCGACAAACACACAAAAAGTCAATAAAAAATAGAAAAATACACGACGTATTTAAGAATCATTTAAATTAAAGTTCTTATAGAAAATAATATTTTCCCGAATTTTTTTAAAGATGCCTTAAAATAAACTTACCGTAGTGGGGAGGGTTTTTAACAATAAAGTATGTTTTCATATGTGTTTATTTAATGTAATTTTAATGTTTTTATGTATTTTTAAACACTTGCACCTGTAACAGTAGGCTATACGCTGGCTTTTACAGGCACAAGATTTTAAAGGACATTTGCAGGGCAAGATATTCGTAAATATCGGAAATCTTGCCCTGCAAGTGTCCTCGCTCCCGAGATACGGAGGATCTGTCAAGCCAGAAACTTGACAGATCGGAAAAGCCGGATTTCAGCGCATGTGCATTGCGTGCCGAAACCCGGCTTTTCCGATGCCTTCCCGGGTCCGTAGGAACGGCGTATGGACCCGGGACATCGGAATTTCAGGCTCAATGTCCAATACTGTTATAAGCTGGATAAGCTTCATTTTTCTAGAAACAAGTTAAAATAAGGATACATCTTGCGGTAGGTTTTTAACGGGCTGTCCATGTGTAAAATTGGTGTTGCAGATTATAGAAACTCTCTGATTTGCCTTCGCACTCTCGCCTCTGAGTCACAAGGTTGTGGGTTCAAGTCCCATGCCAGGAGTTTGAGCACAAATATCTAGGCTAACACTCCAGTGCAGTGCTGAAGGAATGCTGCACTGTTGGAGGTGCCGTCTCTCAGATGAGACTTGAACTGCTCTCTCAAGTGGACGTAAAATATCCTATTTCGAAGAAGAGCAGGGGAGTTATCGCTGGGCCCGAAATTCACCGTCCTCGAAGGGACGGCTACCGCGGAATTTGGGCGGGCGACCGATAAAATCGATGGGCCGTCGCGGTCGGATGATTTTCCCTCCCCGAGCCATATTCAGCTCGGGGGGTCGGGGGGATTTGAGCAGTGCGCACTTCCGCTGGCATTGGTGTGGTGAAGCCGCTGTAAAGCAGACATTCCAGCGGCGAGGTGTGCAGCGTGTGGGCCACTGGAAAGCCACCAGGACCGGGATTCTCAGCTGCAAAAAGGTACCCCCGCGAGGTATTCGAGTCGGTGCTCGAACGGGACGCCGCTGGAGTGCTGCCGCGATCGGGGCCCTTTGGTAGGGAAATAGTTTCATTCATTTTAGTATTTTTACTTAAGATTACAGCATCCACTGTATTTATCTTTTAATAGTTTTATTAATTATTTGTGATTTTATTTAAGATTACAGCATTCACCGTATTTATCTTTGAATAGTTTTATTAATTATTAGTGATTTTACTTAAGATTACAGCATCCACTGTATTTATCTTTTAATAGTTTTATTAATTTTAGTGATTTTATTTAAGATTACAGCATCCACTGTATTTATCTTTTAATAGTTTTATTAATTGTTGGCTCCATTCAACCTGCTGAGTGCTGCTCAGAGCTTTGCAGATACTTCTGTACTTTTATACAACTTTCAGGTGAGACTCTTTAGTGGAGTCCTGTGGGCTGCAGAGACCTGCTTGGCAGGGTTCACCCTGAGGATAGGAGGAGTGTTGGAAGGGCGACACCAGGTACACCTGCTCAGAAGCAAGGCAGCACACAGGAGAAGGCATCGCTGTCAGCACCGTGGAGACAGACATCGGGCAAGGGAGGCAGCAGCCATGATTCGTTCATTCTGCACCAGACCAGTGTGCCCGCCGTCTTCACTGGCCCGAATCAGGATTGCGGTTGGCTGCTTGGGAACAAGGGATATCCCCTGTACACTTGGCTGCTCACTCCACTGTGGAACCCCAGGACAGCGCCAGAGCATGCTCATTATGCCATCAGGTGTATCATCGAGCAGTGTATAGGCATCCTTAAGCAGAGGTTCCGGTGCCTGGACTGCTATGGTGGCACCTTGCAGTACTCTCCAAATGGGTCTCCATTATCGTCGTGGTCTGCTGCATGCTGCACAACCTGGCCATCCTGAGAGGACAGCCGCTGGAGGTCGAGCCGGCAGTACCACCAGAGGAGGGAGGAGGAGGAGGAGGAGGCACAGGAGCAGGAGGATTCCCGTCGTCCCAGAGCTAGGAGACGTCGACCCATCGCCACCCTGGAAGGGCCAGGTACACACTGGCCAGCACTCTCCTGGGAGTGTGTGTCCTCACGTGTACGGAGGTGCCCGACACCTCACCTGCAATCTTCTTCCATGTATTTTGTACTGGCGGTCTGCCAGCTCTCCTCACGTCAGGAAACCGTATTCTTCCTCTGTCCTCCACATAGAAACATAGAAACATAGAAAATAGGTGCAGGAGCAGGCCATTCGGCCCTTCAAGCCTGCACCGCCATTCAACCAGATCATGGCTGATCATTCACCTCAGTACCCCTTTCCTGCTTTCTCTCCATACCCTTTGATCCCTTTAGTGGTAAGGAGCATCCCTTTTGAATGTATCTAATGAACTGGCATCAACAACTCTCTGTGGTAGGGAATTCCACAGGTTAACAACTCTCTGACTGAAGAGGTTTCTCCTCATCTTAGTCCTAAATTGCATACCCCTTATCCTTAGCCTATGTCCCCTGGTTCTGGACTTCCCCAACAGCCGGAACATTCTTCCTGCATCTAACCTATCCAGTCCCATCAGTATTTTATATGTTTCTATGAGATCCCCTCTCATGCTTCTAAACTCCAGTGAATACAGGCACAGTCGATCCAGTATCTCCTCATATGTCAGTCCTGCCATCCCGGGAATCAGTCTAGTGAACCTTCGCTGCACTCCCTCAATAGCAAGAACGTCCTTCCTCAGATTAGAACACCAAAACTGAACACAATATTCCAGGTGAGGCCTCACCAAAGTCCTGTATAACTGCAGTAAGACCTCCATACTCCTATACTCAAATCCCCTAGCTATGAAGGCCAACATACCATTTGCCTTCTTCACCGCCTCCTGTACCTGCATGCCAACTTTCAATGACTGATGTACCATGACACCCAGGTCTCGTTGCACCTCTGCTTTTCCTAATCTTCCGCCATTCAGATAATATTCTGCCTTCGCGTTTTTGCCACCAAAGTGGATAACCTCACATTTATCCACATTATACTGCATCTGCCACGCATTTGCCCACTCACCTAACCTGTCCAAGTCAACCTGTAGTCTTTGAGTGTCCTCCTCACAGCTCACACCGCCACCCAGCTTAGTGTCATCTGCAAACTTGGAGATATTACACTCAATTCCCTTATCCAAATCATTAATGTATATTGTAAAGAGCTGGGGTCCCAGCACTGAGCCCTGCGGCACCCCACTAGTCACTGCCTGCCATTCTAAAAGGACCCGTTTATCCCGACTCTCTACTTCCTGTCTGCCAAACAGTTCTCTATCCACGTCAGTACATTACCCCCAATACCATGTGCTTTAATTTTGCACAGCAATCTCTTGTGTGGGCCTTGTCAAAAGCCTTTTGAAAGTCCAAATACACCACATCCACTGGTTCTCCCTTGACAACTCTACCAGTTATATCCTCAAAAAATTCTAGAAGATTTGTCAAGCAGGATTGCCCTTTCATAAATCCATGCTGAATTGGACTGATCCTGTCACTGCTTTCCAAAGGTGCTGCTATTTCATCTTTAATAATTGATTCCAACATTTTCCCCACTACTGTAGTCAGGCTAACCGGTCTATAATTACCTGTTTTCTCTCTCCCTCCTTTCTTAAAAAGTGTGTTACATTAGCTACCCTCCAGTCCACAGGAACCGATCCAGAGTTGATAGACTGTTGGAAAACGATCACCAATGCATCCACTATTTCTAGGGCTATTTCCTTAAGTACTCTGGGATGCAGACTATCAGGTCCCAGGGATTTATCGGCCTTCAATCTCATCAATTTCCCTAATACAATTTCCCGCCTAATAAGGATTTCCTTCAGTTCATCCTTCTCACTAGACCCTCGCTCCCTGAGTATTTCTGGAAGGTTATTCGTGTCTTCCTTCGTGAAGACAGAACCAAAGTATTTGTTTAACTGGTCCGCCATTTCTTTGTTCCCCATTATAAATTCACCTGAATCTGACTGCAAGGGACCTATGTTTGTTTTCACTAATCTTTTTCTCTTCACATATCTATAGAAGCTTTTGCAGTCAGCTTCCTCTCGTACTCTATTTTCCACCTCCTAATTAAACCCTTTTTCCTCCTCTGCCATATTAAAAAATTCTCCCAGTCCTCAGGTTTGTTGCTTTTTCTGGCCAATTTATGTGCCTCTTCCTTGGATTTAACACTATCCTTAATTTCCCTTGTTAGCCACGGTTGAGCCACCTGCCCCGTTTTATTTTTACTCCAGTCAGGGATGTACAATTGTTGAAGTTCATCCATGTGATCTTTAAATACTTGCCATTGCCTATCCACCGTCAACCCATTAAATATCACTCGCCAGTCTCTTCTAGCCAATTCCCAATTCACGTATCATATCATCGAAGTTACCTTTCCTTAAGTTCAGGGTCCTAGTCTCTGAATTAACTGTGTCACTCTCCATCATAATAAAGAATTTTACCATGTTATGGTCACTCTTCCCCAAGGGGCCTCAAGATTGCTAATTAGTCCTTTCTCATTACACATCACCCAGTCTAGGATGGCCAGCCCTCTAGTTGGTTCCTCGACATATTGGTCTATAAAACCATCCCTAATACACTCCAGGAAATCCTCCTCCACCGCATTGCTACCGGTTTGGTTAGCCCAAACTATATGTAGATTAAAGTCACCTTTATTGCACACTGTACCTTTATTGCACGCATCCCTAATTTCTTGTTTGATGCTGTCCCCAACCCCACTACTACTGTTTGGTGGTCTGTACACAACTCCCACTAATGTTTTCTGCCCTTTGGTATTCCACAGCTCCACCCATACAGATTCCACATCATCGAGGCTAATGTCCCTCCTTACTATTGCATTAATTTCCTCTTTAACCAGCAGCGCCACCCGCCTCCTTTTCCTCTCTGTCTAACCTTCCTAAATGTTGAATACCCCTGGATATTGAGTTCCCAGCCTCGGTCACCCTGGAGCCATGTCTCCGTGATGCCAATGACATTATATCCGTTAACTGCTATTTGCGCAGTTAATTCGGCCAACATTATTCCGAATACTCCTCGCATTGAGGCACAGAGTCTTCAGGCTAGTCTTTTTAACACACTTTTCCCCTTTCAAATTTTGCTGTAATGTGGCCCTTTTTGCTTTTTGCTTTGGGTTTCTCTGCCCTCCAATTTTACTTTTCTTCTTTATATCTTTTGCTTCTGCCCCCATTCTACTTCCCTCTGTCTCCCTGCATAGGTTCCCATCCCCCTGCCATATTAGTTTAACCCCTCCCCAACAGTACCAGAAAACACTTCCCCTAGGATATTGGTTCCGGTCCTGCCCAGGTGCAGACCGTCCAGCTTGTACTGGTCCCACCTCCCCCAGAACCGGTTCCAATGTCCCAGGAATTTGAATCCCTCCCTTCTGCACCACTCCTCAAGCCACGTATTCATCTGAGGATTCCTACTCTGACTAGCATGTAGCACTGGTAGCAATCCTGAGATTACTACTTTTGAGGTCGTACCTTTTAATTTAGCTCCCTAAATTTGTCTTGTAGGATCTCATCCCGCTTTTTACCTATAGTGTTAAATCCAAGGAAGAGGCATATAAATTGGCCAGAAAAAGCAGCAAACCTGAGGACTGGGCGAATTTTATAATACAGCAGAGGAGGACAAAGGGTTTAATTCGGAGGGAGAAAATAGGGTATGAGAGGAAGCTTGCTGGAATCATAAAAACTAACTGCAAAAGCTTCTATAGATATGTGAAGAGAAAAAGATTAGTAAAAACAAACGTAGGTCCCTTGCAGTCAGATTCAGGTAAATTTATAATGGGGAACAAAGAAATGGCGGACCAGTGAAACAAATACTTTGGTTCTGTCTTCACGAAGGAAGACACGAATAACCTTCCGGAAATACTAGGGGGGCGAGGGTCTAGTGAAAAGGAGGAACTGAAGGAAATCCTTATTAGGCAGGAAATTGTGTTAGGGAAATTGATGAGATTCAAGGCCGATAAATCCCCGGGGCCTGATAGTCTGCATCCCAGAGTACTTAAGGAAATAGCCCTGGAAATAGTGGATGCATTGGTGATCATTTTCCAACAGTCTATCAACTCTGGATCGGTTCCTATGGACTGGAGGGTAGCTAATGTAACACACTTTTTAAGAAAGGAGGGAGAGAGAAAACAGGTAATTATAGACCGGTTAGCCTGACTACAGTAGTGGGGAAAATGTTGGAATCAATTATTAAAGATGAAATAGCAGCACCTTTGGAAAGCAGTGACAGGATCAGTCCAATTCAGCATGGATTTATGAAAGGGCAATCCTGCTTGACAAATCTTCTGGAATTTTTTGAGGATGTAACTGGTAGAGTGGACAAGGGAGAACCAGTGGATGTGGTGTATTTGGACTTTCAAAAGGCTTTTGACAAGGTCCCACACAAGAAATTGCTGTGCAAAATTAAAGCACATGGTATTGGGGGTAATGTACTGACGTGGATAGAAAACTGGTTGGCAGACAGGAAGCAGAGAGTCGGGATAAACGGGTCCTTTTCAGAATGGCAGGCAGTGACTAGTGGAGTGCCGCAGGCTCAGTGCTGGGACCCCAGCTCTTTCAAATATACATTAATGATTTGGATAAGGGAATTGAGTGTAATATCTCCAAATTTGCAGATGACACTAAACTGGGTGGCGGTGTGAGCTGTGAGGAGGATGCTAAGAGGCTGCAGGGTGACTTGGACAGGTTAGGTGAGTGGGCAAATGCATGGCAGATGCAGTATAATGTGGATAAATGTCAGGTTATCCACCTTGGTGGCAAAAACATGAAGGCAGAATATTATTTGAATGGTGACAGATTAGGAAAAGAAGAGATGCAACGAGACCTGGGTGTCATGGTACATCAGTCATTGAAAGTTGGCATGCAGGTACAGCAGGCGGTGAAGAAGGCAAATGGTATGTTGGCCTTCATAGCTAGGGGATTTGAGTACAGGAACAGGGAGGTCTTACTGCAGTTGTACAGGACCTTGGTGAGGCCTCATCTGGAATATTGTGTTCAGTTTTGGTCTCCTAACCTGAGGAAGGACTTTCTTGCTATTGAGGGAGTGCAGCGAAGGTTCACTAGACTGATTCCCAAAATGGCAGGACTGACATATGAGGAGAGACTGGATTGACTGGGCCTGTATTCACTGGAGTTTAGAAGCATGAGAGGGGATCTCATAGAAACATATAACATTCTGACGGGACTGAACAAGTTAGATGCAGAAAGAATGTTCCTGCTGTTGGGGAAGTCCAGAACCAGGGGACATAGTCTAAGGATAAGAGGTAAGCCATTTAGGACTGAGATGAGGAGAAACTTCTTCACTCAGAGAGTTGTTAATCTGTGGAATTCCCTACCGCAGAGAGTTTTTGATGCCAGTTCATTGGGTATATTCAAAAGGGAGTTAGATAGGGCCCTTATGGCTAAAGGGATCAAGGGGTATGGAGAGAAATCAGGAAAGGGGTACTGAGGTGAATGATCAGCCATGATCTTATTGAATGGTGGTGCAGGCTTGATGGGCCGAATGGCCGACTCCTGCACCTATTTTCTATGTTTCTATGTTTCTATATTGCTGGTACCTATATGCAACACGACAATTGGCTGTTCATGCACCCTCTTCAAAATGTCCTGCACCCGCTCCGAGACATCCTTGACCCTTGCACCAGGGAGGCAACATACCATCCTGGAGTCTCGGTTGCGGTGGCAGATACGTCTATCTATTCCCCTTCCAATAGAATCCCCTATCACTATAGCTCTCCCACTCTTTTTCCTGCCCTCCTGTGCAGCAGAGCCACCCACGGTGCCATGAACATGGCTGCTGCTGCTCTCCCCTGATGAGTCATCCCCCTCAACAGTACCCAAAGCGGTGTATCTGTTTTGCAGGGGGTGACCGCAGGGGACCCCTGCACTACCTTCCTTCCATTGTTCTTCCTGTTGGTCACCCATCCCCTATCTGGCTGTGTACCCTTTACCTGTGGTGTGGCCAACTCACTAAACTTGCTATTCACGTCATTCTCAGCATCGCAGATGCTCCAAAGTAAATCCAGCTGCAGCTCCAGTACCGCAATGCGGTCGGTCAGGTGCTGCAGGCGGATGCACTTCCCGCACATGTAGTAGTCAGGGGCACTGGAAGCGTCCCTGAGTTCCCACGTAGCACAGGAGGAGCATAACACGGGCCCGAGCTCTCCTGCCATGACTTAACCCCTAGATTAACTTAATTTGGCAACAACAGTGTCTCTAGCTCCATATCAGTGAACCTGTTGGCTCTCCTTGCACCTCTTACCCCAGCCATCCTTCTAACCTCCTTCCCCCCTCAGGGCCTTGCTGCCTTTAATAAGGCCAGGGAGCAACTGGCTCGTGAGAAACCCTGACCTGCATGCTGAATTTCTCTGTGGTGATAATGCTCAAATTAAGACAGCCACACTGCTGAAAAATCCACTTTGGAAGAGTTCATTGGCGCTGGAACTTATTTGTTCACTTTTGGAGCTGAACATGGGGTGGCCCAGCCACGAAAACATTTCAGCGCTAATGGCCCCAAAAAGGTAGGGGGAGCACCAGCTTTCCAGCGGTCCTGAATTTCGGGGCCCCGGTGTCCTGGCCAATATTTATCCCTCAATCAACATTACAAAAAAAACAGATTATCTGGTCATTATCACACTGCTGTGTGTGGGAGCTTGCTGTGCGCAACTTGGCTGCTGCGTTTCCCACATTACAACAGTGACTACACTCAGGAAGTACTTCATTGCTGTAAAGCACTTTGGGACATCCGGTGGTCACGGAAGGTGCTATATAAATGCAAGTCTTTCTTTTCTAAGGTGACTTTTTTTTAATGCTGATTATTGTCATTGTGAGACTGTTAGGAAAACCATTTTGTGAGAAAGTAACTATTTTAGGTGTGTGGACAAAGATTTTTTTCCCCTTTGTTTTTGGGCAGAGGGTGAGTGTCAGAAGAACATGTATGTATAATATTGAAATGTTAATCACCTCCATATTGTGATGTTGTGAATTCCACTCAAGAAATGCATTGGGAGAGCAAAAGACCCATGTTCCAGTGTGTCTCCCCTGATGCACACTCCAGAGTGGAACTGAGTTATAACTGGTCCCAGCTTCATAAAATCGTAGAATCAGAAACATTGACGACACAGAAGGAGGCCATTCAGCCCATTGTGTCTGTGCTGGCCAAAAAAGAGCTATCTGGTCTCATCCCATTTACCAGCTCTTGGTCCATAGTCTTGTAGGTTATGGCACTAAAAGCGTATATCCAGTTACTTTTTAAATGCTATGAGAGTTTCTGCCTCTACCCTCTTTCAGGCAGTGAGTTCCAGACCCCCACCACCCTCTGGGTGAAAAATGTTCTCCTCAACCCCTCCCTAATCCTTCGACCAAACCCCAGTTATTGACCTCTCTGCACTGTGCTGCATTATCCAACTCAGCCATGATGGTAATAAGAATGATATAATTTGCCTCAGCACCCCTGGATTAAGGAAGAGAAAAATTTGGTCAGGTTCCTGCTCCCGATTTATAGCCAGCGACTTCTGTTGGCTAAAACATGTGTGTATCTAGTTTCATATTCCAAGAAAAGCCACTTGTTTGAGGTTCCAGAAAGTGACAAACATCTTCTTCTTAGGCAGTCCCCTGAATCAAGGGAGACTTGCTTCCACGCCAAAAAGGGATGAGTTCACAGGTGTTTCAATAAAAGACCTAATATTCCAGATCCCGAACTACATGTTGAAGGGTGGAAGATGCCTGTGCGTGGATTTTTTTATCGTAAGGTGACCATTGCACACCAGCCACCACACGGGCTTGACAGAGCCAGGTCTTGGTCTCGTGGCAAGGGTTAACCAGGACGACTGGAGACCAGCTCTGCTGCAGGGGCCAAGTGTGCACACATATCGCAGTGTGGGCTGGCCCGGGGACAAACAACTATAGTTTTGTTAGCTAGCAAGTCTTGACTTATTACAAGTTCGAATGAGGACATCAAAGACTACACACTCAGAAGTTTTAAATGTATTAAAAGAAGTGTTTACAAGCAAGTGAATCTGGCCAGGGATACGATCGATGGGTTCCGAGTTACAGACCTCAGCTCAATGTTCCAGAGTCGGAATCCAAAATCCCGTCACAATCTAAAATCCCATTACAATCCAAAATCCCGTCACAATCTAAAATCCCGTCACAATCTAAAATCCCATTACAATCCAAAATCCCGTCACAATCTAAAATCCCGTTACAATCTAAAATCCCTTCACAATACTCTTCCTTTCAGTCAGTCTTTTGACTTCTGCAACTTTTAACCTCAAGTTACCTCAGCCCAGCACATTCAACAAACAGTTATAATTACCATTCCTATTTTCACCAAGCAGATAAGCGGGTAGGTACATGACTGCTGGTTTCCCGTTAGTTTAGAGCATGACAAATGAGAAAAATATTTCCTAAATAAGGCTATCGTTAGAACAGAATCAAAGGCTCACCTTGATAAGCAAACCTCAATGGAACTTCATTATCCTTCCGTTTATATTATCTTGACATGTTACAATGAACAACATCTTTGTCCTTGTGGTTAATTTATCTGGACACGTTACAATTCTGCCTAGCTGCAGAGTTTCCGAGAATTGGCTGACACTTGAAGTTAACCCTTAGGTTTATTTGAGCAGACTTCCGCAGCCAGTGCTGTTTCACACGCACGGTTTCAACCTCAGCCCTCAGCAATCCCATTCACCATTCTTCTCCCAACATTTAACACCAGTCACTGTCTTTTCAGGGGTGGCAGAGTTTTAAAAACATTTATTCGTTTGTGGGATGTGGGGCAAGGCCAGCACTTATTGCCCATCCCTAATTGCCCCTTGAGGAGGTGGTGGTGAGCTGCCATTTTGAACCGCTGCAGTCTGTGTGGTGAAGATGCTCCCACAGTGCTAACTTTGTTGTCGGAGCAGTTTGGTACAACTGAGTAGCTTGGTTGGCCATTTAAGAGTCAGCCACATTGCTGTGGATCTGGAGTCACATATAGGCCAGACCGGGTAAGGGCGGCAGATTTCCTTCCCTAAAGGACATTAGTGAAACAGTTGCATTCTTCCAGCAATCCACTAGTTTCATGCTCACCATTACTGATACCAGCTTTTTAATTCCAAATGTATTTAATATAATTAACTGAATTTAAATTCTCCTAGCTGCCGTGGTGTGATTTGAACTCTGGATTACTAGCCCAGTAACATCGCCAGTGTGCTACCGTGCCCCGTTGGTGGGGGAAACGGTAGAAAAAAGTGCAGTTGCTCAGACTCAAGACTTTCAGCAAATCTTCCTGCTACTCTACCAATCTGGTTACACTGAGCTTTATATAGTCTGCTGTCAAAACTCCCCAACATGTTGTTACATGTATAAAGAGGCAAGCATCACAGCAAACCCATAATTATCCACCTGCGCTATCAGGATTCAAGCGTTTAATTAAAAAGAACGTTCTTTAACTGACAAAAAGAACCCACCAGTTTTCACCAGAATAGCTATTATCATTTTAACTATCTGAAATAAACAACCCACTACATACAGTTGAGTGAAACATCTATTCCTGTATTTGCTTTGTTATTATCGTAGCTTAATTTGGAAAGTAAGCTGACTCATCAGCTTGAGACATCCAGTTTGACAACCACCCACACCTGAATCCAGCTCAATGGAGAACGGTCCTGACACATGTCTTGCTCTTGTTGTTGTCGGCGCGGCCCTTTAACGGGCCATTCGATTTCCCGCACATGCGCGTTATTTCAGTGTAAAGCCGGCAAGCAGCCTGCGGCAGAGCTGGTGATCACAGCGCAACCGTGCGGTGCACAGCTTAACGGGAACATTGGTCATGGGAATCCGCCACCAAATGTGTCAGGCTACAACAACAACTTGTATTTTTAACTTGGCTGGATAAAAGAAAAGAAATACTTGCGTTTATATAGCGCCTTTCACAAACTCAGGATATTCCAAAGTGTTTTACAGCCAATGAAGTATTCTTGAAGTGTAGTCACTGTTGTTATGTAGAAAATCCAGCAGCCAATCTGCGCACAGCAATCTCCCACAAACAGCAATGATGAGATTAATCTGTTTTTTTATTGCCGTTGTTTGAGGGATTAAATATTAGCCAGATTGTCGGGGAAAACTCGCTGCTCTGCTTTGAAATTGTGCCATGGGATTTTTTACATCCGCCTGAGAGAGTAGAAGGGGCCCTGTATCTTTTGTAATTCATTCCTGGGATAGATAATATACCTTCCGAAAGGCAGGTAACACCAACCTTGAGCTTTGAAAGCCTGTTGGCTATAGCAGAAAGAGAGGTAAATATATCCATCGTTTGGATTGGTGCAATGAGCCTTGATTTTAACACAGTGAAGATACAGAAAGGAGGAAGCTTTTAATGGGAGATAACATTCAAGTGGGGTTTACCTTGGTGAGGCCTCACGTGGAATTTTGTGTTCAATTTTGGTCTCCTAATCTGAGGAAGGACGTTCTTATTATTGAGGGAGTGCAGCAAAGATTCACCAGACTGATTCCAGGGATGGCTGGACTGACATACGAGGAGAGACTGGATCAACTGGGCCTTTATTCACTGGAGTTTAGAAGGATGAGAGAGGATCTCATAGAAACATACAAGATTCTGACGGGACTGGACAGGCTAGATGCGGGAAGAATGTTCCCAATGTTGGGGAAGTCCAGAACCAGGGGACATAGTCTTAGGATAAGGGGTAGGCCATTTAGGACTGAGATGAGGAGAAACTTCTTCACTCAGAGAATTGTTAACCTGTGGAATTCCCTGCCGCAGAGAGTTGTTGATGTCAGTTCATTGGATATATTCAAGAGGGAGTTAGATATGGCCCTTACAGCTAAAGAGATCAAGGGGTATGGAGTGAAAGCAGGAAAGGGGTGCTGGAGGAATGATCAGCCATGATCTTATTGAATGGCAGTGCAGGCTCGAAGGGCTGAATGGCCGACTCCTGCACCTATTTTCTATCTTTCTATGTTTCTATGTTACCAGCCTATATTAAATCCAACACTGACATTGGTGCGCCTATCCTGCCAGTGGATTTGCAGGATCTTGCGGAGGCAGCATTGGTGGTACTTCTCCAGTGCTTTGAAATGTCTGCTGTACATAGTCCATGTCTCTGAAGCATATAGGAGGGTGGGTATCACTACTGCTCTGTAGACCATGAGTTTGGTGCCAGGTTTGAGGTCCTGGTCTTCAAACACTCTCTTCCGAAGGCGACCGAAGGCAGCACTGGCACACTGGAGGTGGTGTTGGACTTCGTCATTGATGTCTTCCGTTATTGACAGTAGGCTCCCGAGGTATGGAAAATGGTTCACATTGCCCAAGGCCAAGTCGTGGATTTTGATAATCAGGGGACAGGTTGGTAGAGGACTTTTGTCTTATGGCTATTTAGTGTAAGGCCCATGCTCTTGTACACTTTGGCGAAGGTGTTGACGATGGTTTGGAGTTCAGCCTCCGAGTGTGCGCAGACGCAAACGTCGTCCGTGTAATTCAATGACAGAGGATGGGATGACCTTGGATCTGGCCTGGAGGTGACGGAGGTTGAACAGTTTCCCGTTTGTTCTGTAGATTAGCTCCACTCCAGCGGGGAGCTTACTGAGGGAGAGATGGAGCATTGCAGCAAGGAAGATCGAGAAGAGCATTGGTGTGATGACACAGCTTTACTTGACCCCGGTCCGCACATGTATTGGGTCTGTGGTGGATTCGTTGGTCAGGATCACGGTTTGCAAGTCATCATGGAGCAGGTGAAGGATGGTGACAAACTTTTGAGGGCAGCCTAATTTAAGGAGGACACTCCATAGTCCCTCATGGTTGACAGTGTCGAAGGACTTTGTGAGGTCAAAGAAGGCCATGTACAGAGGTTGATGCTGTTCCCTGCATTTCTCTTGAATTTGATGCACAGTGAAGATCATGTCCATTGTGCCCCTTAGTGGGCGGAATCCGCATTGCGACTCTGGGAGGAGCTCTTCAGCCACTGGGAGAACGCGATTGAGAAGGATTCTTGCGATGACTTTCCCTGTGGCAGACAGCAGGGAAACTCCTCTGTAATTACCGTAATCGGACTTGTCACCTATCTTGAAGATAGTCACAAAGTAATAACACAAGGCTGAAGCACAAAAGTGTGACAGGGATTTAAACCCCATCATGTAATTGAAGCTTTTTCAGTGTAGAAACATAGAAACATAGAAAATAGGCCAGTCGGTCCTTCTAGCCTGCACCGCCATTCAATGAGTTCATGGCTGAACATGCAACTTCAGTACCCCATTCCTGCTTTCTCGCCATACCCCTTGATCCCCCTAGTAGTAAGGACTTCATCTAACTCCCTTTTGAATATATTTAGTGAATTGGCCTCAAGAACTTTCTGTGGTAGAGAATTCCACAGGTTCACCACTCTCTGGGTGAAGCAGTTTCTCCTCATCTCGGTCCTAAATGGCTTACCCCTTATCCTTAGACTGTGACCCCTGGTTCTGGACTTCCCCAACATTGGGAACATTCTTCCTGCATCTAACCTGTCTAAACCCGTCAGAATTTTAAACGTTTCTATGAAATCCCCTCTCATTCTTCTGAACTCCAGTGAATACAAGCCCAGTTGATCCAGTCTTTCTTAATAGGTCAGTCCCACCATCCCGGGAATCAGTCTGGTGAACCTTCGCTGCACTCCCTCAATAGCAAGAATGTCCTTCCTCAAGTTAGGAGACCAAAACTGTACACAATACTCCAGGTGTGGCCTCACCAAGGCCCTGTACAACTGTAGCAACACCTCCCTGCCCCTGTACTCAAATCCCCTCGCTATGAAGGCCAACATGCCATTTGCTTTCTTAACCGCCTGCTGTACCTGCATGCCAACCTTCAATGACTGATGTACCATGACACCCAGGTCTCGTTGCACCTCCCCTTTTCCTAATCTGTCACCATTCAGATAATAGTCTGTCTCTCTGTTTTTACCACCAAAGTGGATAACCTCACATTTATCCACATTATACTTCATCTGCCATGCATTTGCCCATTCACCTAACCTATCCAAGTCACTCTGCAGCCTCATAGCATCCTCCTCGCAGCTCACGCTGCCACCCAACTTAGTGTCATCCGCAAATTTGGAGATACTACATTTAACCCCCTCGTCTAAATCATTAATGTATAGTATAAACAGCTGGGGCCCCAGCACAGAACCTTGCGGTACTAGTCACTGCCTGCCATTCTGAAAAGTACCCATTTACTCCTACTCTTTGCTTCCTGTCTGACAACCAGTTCTCAATCCATGTCAGTACACTACCCCCAATCCCATGTGCTTTAACTTTGCACATTAACTTTGCACATTCGTGGTTGACCACGAAGCAGAATCCATCATCCATAGCAGCCCAGCAGGACCCAACACCCAATGGATCCTTGCCATTGATTCCATCCCCTTCCTCAGAGGGATCCAGACCATTTGCGACCACGACCTCCTATTTGACCCCGAGTGGAGCTTCCGACCCCATGTCCTCTCCGTCAATTATGCTGCCTTTTTTCCATCTCCCCCTCTGCCTCAGCTCACCTGCCTTTGTCACCTCCAGACTCAACTCTTCCAACGCTCTCCTAGCCAGCCCCTCATACTCCACAATCCTCGAACTTCAGCTAATCCAAAACTCTGCTGCCCGTATCCTATCCCATAGCATGTCCAGCTCACTCATCAACCCTGTGCGCTCTGACCTACATTGGCTCCAGATCTGGCAATGGCTTGCGGAGAAAATGTTCATCCTGTGTTCAAATCCCTCCATGGCCTCGCTGCTCCTTATCTTGGTGCCAGCCGTGGTTCAGTGGGCAGCACACTCGCCTCTGAGTCAGAAGGTTGTGGGTTCAAGTCCCACTCCAGGAACTTAAGCACAAAAATCTAGGCTGACACTCCAGTGCAGTGCTGAGGGAACACTGCACTGTCGGAGGTGCCATCTTTCAGATGAGATGATAAACCGAGGCCCAGTCAGCTCTCTCAAGTGGATGTAAAAGATCCCATGGAACTATTTCAAAGAAGAGCAGGGGAATTATCCCCGGTGTCCTGGCCAATATTTATCCCTCAATCAACATCACAAAAACATTATCTGGTGATTATCACATTGTTATTTGTGTGAGCTTGCGGTGTGCAAATTGTCTGTCTGTCGCGTTTCCTACATTAATCATCATCATCATAGGCAGTCCCTTGGAGTCGAGGAAGACTTGCTTCCACTCTAAAAGTGAGCTCTCAGGTGACTGTGGAATCCAATGTGGAACCTGCAGTCTCTGTTACAGGTGGGACAGACAGTGGTTGAGGGAAAGGGTGGGTGGGACTGGCTTGCCGCATGCTCCTTCCGCTGCCTGCGCTTGATTTCTGCATGCTCTCGGCGATGGGACTCGAGGTGCTCAGCGCCTGCCCGGATGCTCTACCTCCACTTTAGGCAGTCTTGAGCCTGGAATTCCCAAGAGTCGGTGGGGATGTTGCACTTTGTCAAGGAGGCTTTGAGGGTGTCCTTGAAGCGTTTCCTCTGCCCACCTGGGGCTTGCTTGCTATATCGAAGCTCCATGTGGAGCATTGGTTAGAGCGTCTCGTGTCGGGCATGCGGATGAATTAAATTACAACAGTGGCTACACTTCAAAAAGTACTTCATTTGTAAAGCATTTTGAAATGTCTGGTGTTCGTGAAAGGCGCTATATTAACCCAAGTGTTTCTTTTTTCTTGTTCTCTGTAACCTCCTCCAGCCCAAAGCCCTCTGAGATGTCTGGACTCCTCCAATTCACCATATCCATTGTCCCACCATTGACAGCCGAGCCTTCAGCTGCCTCGACCCCATGGTCTGGAAATCCCACCCTGAACCTCATCGTCTCTCTCTCCACTTTACAGACATTCCTTCATACTTCTTTGACCAAGCCTTTAGGCCACCTGTCCTAATCGCTCTTTATCCGGCGTGTCTGATAACACTCCTATGAAGCGCCTTGGGACGTTTTGCTACGTTAAAGGTGCTATATAAATGCAAGTTGATTTTGTTGTTCTAATATTAATTTTTACTCCACCAAAGTAAACTAAGAGTGTGAGTACGGCCCAGATAGGAACGGAATGCAATTTTACCTCAACAAATGTGGAGCCACATCTTGTCAATGCAGACATCCATATTGGGATATTTTTTCAGAGGAGACCTGAAGAAATATATCACATTTATACAGTAATGGACTCGGGATACAAGGCACAGATGGCTATAACTGATGACAGACAATTCAATCTGACAATCACAGGGGGCAGAAGGTGCCAATAAAGCAGAGCAGAGATTCATAGAATTTATAAACACAACAGGCCTTACAGCATTGTGATCGTCCATGACAAAAGAAGAATGATATCTGGGGAACAACTTGAACCTGACTGAATATGTCGGTAGATAAATTTATTTAATATTGTGCTATTTTCCTCTAAAACCGGTGTAACAATGTAGCTATGGGTCAGCGCGCATAGGGACATAAGTGAAACAACCTGGTTGTATGCTAGTTGTAGATCACACAATCCCGAGAAAATAGGTTTTCAGAAGTCAGTGATGCAGGTCATCTGACAGCTATTTCAAATGAAAAGTGAAATCATGGCTAGCAATTTTCATTTGGTAACTGGCCTGGGGCACTGGTAAACAAATTGCCAGTTTTTGACTAAGAGCAGCACATTTCTCTTCCCACATCCAATCCTTCCTTATTTGTTCTGTTTCCTAGCTGTAGCTGATTCAGGCCAGCGAGGATGGTGTGTGTCCGGAGTTAAGGTTAGGCCGGGTCCACTTGCCAGCCTGCGGCCACTCTGTTGCCGTCCAATGCCCTTTCACCTTCACCGACTTTCAAGTCAGCCGGGACTGGCGCCACAGGCAGCGGGAGCCGACCTTACATCCAACAGTCGCAGCCCGGTGATGGCATCAGTCAGGGAGAGGCCCACATTGGGTCGAACCCGACAGTTGAACCACGGCGGGAGCCGCAGATGGTCAGAAGTGACAATGTACGTGGTGTACACAGACTGCTAAAAGGCGTTTGATAAAAGTGCTACATAATAGGCTTGCAGCAAAGTTGAAGCCCATGGAATAAAAGGGCATGGATACGGGATTGGCTCAGTGACAGGAAACAAAGAATAGTGGTGAACGGTTGTTTCTCGGACTGAGGGAAAGTATACAGTGGTGTTCCCCAGGGGTCGGTACTGGGACCACTGCTTTTCTTGATATATATTAATGACTTGGATGTGGGTGTACAGGGCACAATTTCAAAATTTGCAGATGACACAAAACTTGAAAGTACAGTGAACTGTGAGGAGGCTAATGACAGACTTCAAGAGGACTGTCTGAAGTGCTCTTGCAGAGATCCAGCATGGGCTGAATGACCTCCTTCTGTGCTGTAACCATTCTATGATTCTATGTGTAAAAGTTTTGTAAAGTTACTTTGGTGCGAAGTCCTTGTGTGCTAGAAATGCTCCCTCCAGACTCTCTTCGATTGGGGTTACAACCGCCCCTACCCCCCCCCCCCCACACCCCCCCGCTCCCCGATCATCTACAGACCCCTCCACCTATTGGCTGCAAGGAGCCCTTCCCATGAGTACCCGACTGTGGCCTCCTGCTGCCACATTCCCAATCCCACCTGCCAGACAGTTAGTGGATCTGGCTGGGTGTTGGGTGGGACACTAGGGCCTATAAATGCAATGAGTAGCGAGGTGTTCTTGGAACCAAAGATGTTTCAGTACCCAGTCTGCGAAATTCAGAGAAGATTACAGCTTGGATGGGCCAGCAGGTTCCTGATGGCATCATTTAAAGAAACGCATTGCAGATAAATTATCGTAAAACTGGTGAGTGGGCACAACTTTCCAACAGCATTGCGCCTGTAGGTGGCACGACAAGGGTTGCATTACGTTCCTTATGAACTTAAGAAGGACTCCCCCTAACATTACGTGCTCTCCCTTTCTCTTTGTTACATTCCTGTGCTTCTTACTATTGTCTGAAATGTTCCCTAACACCCGCCTGCACCCATTTATCAAGCGTTTAATTGTGAAGCCTCTCCCCTCACGAAGTTATTTTTACAGCATTGTCCTCCCCCAACCACTGCTGAGTGGTTGTTGAAGCAAGGACCACACTTTGAGCAAATTATTCATCACCGACCAACCCCTGCCCCAGGCTGAACAAGAGAGATGACAAAAGGTTTCCAACACCAAGGTTCAGAGTGTCCTTCTGAATAACCATACAATCCCAATCAATTATCCATCGCTTGAGCCTTTAAGGAGCTGATCTCAGACTGTGTGTACCATTCATCTGCCGACTGATCCACAACCCAGCATGGGGCTGTCTGGCCAGCATTTGGTCAAGCTTTAGCTCAAAAAAAAAATTGCTCATGTTCAAGTCCTTTCCATGAAAATGTGTCCAAAGTATTCCGAACCATGGCACCCATGCCTCTGGTGTTTCTGTACCACATGTGAAAGATCAACATTTGGAGTTTCCAGATGACCTACTAGTTTCCACCAACCATCCAGAGGATCTCCATTATGGTGGATGTTGGAAATTCTACATCATGCTTTAATAACAGATGTAGCCGTAGGGTGATTGGGAGGCCCAGTAAATTTAGAAAACTATTCTTTCACTTCTAGGGTCTGAATTGGAATCCACCCTAGATTAATGGGTTGCCATTCTCTTTTCAGTGCCAATGTATGGCCTGAATTTCCAGGGAGGGGGGGATATCTACCTACCATGGAGATGCCCCCCTCCCTCAGCCAAATTTGAGGGTACTCATATTGGCCCCTCGTCCAATAGACCACCCCCAAAATGTCCTCCTCCAGCTTTAGAATGGTGGACAGCAGGGTCTAGCAGGTAGCCACAGTATCCAGCGTTCAACCGAGGGAATCAGCGTGGAGCAGAATCCACCTTCCCCCATTCAATGTAATTTGCAGGTCCCCGCCCACACATGGGCGCAACCATACTAGGCCATCCATCAGGCCAGGGTGGGCGAGGCAGGGATTGTAGGCTGGCATCCTGCCCCACATTCACTGGGGCAACGGCCAGGTCATTGCACCGGATTCAAGGTGCTCGCGATTTCACCGCCATTAAAATCACCGCCGATAAATTCGAGCGCGCCACGAATTAGACGTGGGTGGTTCTCTCACCTGTGCTCCCGTCGAGCAAGACCTGGGAACGCTCTCACAATTCCAAGGCTCCAATCGCCTTACGTTATTAAAAAAAAGAAGCAGCGTAAAGCTACGCCATTAAAAAGAATTGTTGGATCACAGTACCGCTGCTTGACTCCACACAATACGGCACTGACCTAATCAGAGAGCCAGCAAAAGTCTCACTAGTTTCTTGATTGCATGTGGGAAAATCCTTCAGCTCTGTTCATGACCTTTGACAGGAAGACATTTATTATATTGGCTCAATAGAAAAGTGTACTTTTCGATTACAGGGGAAGAATAGTCGGGAGTCACGGCAAAAGCCAATCTGTGTGCTACAGTGCAAAGAGCAACAGTCAAGCAGAACCTATTCTATTAGCCAATAAATGATAGGCCCACTACATCATCTACCTCCATGGAAACTGAAAACTATTTCCATTCTGTCCCATTTATCACTGAAATGTTTTTTCTCCAGCGTGTAATAATGTGTTTCATGAATTATGTACCCTGTATTCTTTCGAAATCTAAAATGAATTTGTGATTCTATTGTGTTGCTCTCCGAGGAGTTTTTATTTGATTTTTTAATAAATTGGTAATTATAACAAATGGCATTAACTTCAAGTAACTAGTCACCTGATGACACCAATCAACGAGCAACGGATTTCCCCAGCCGCTGAGATGCCGCAGTTGACATTGAAGTCACATTCTGGGTGGAGGAAGATGCCAAATTGCTGTGATTATAAGGTTATTATTACATCGGCTAATGGCTTGGAACTAACTTGGAGCGGCGGCAACTGTGCCTGTGATTGGCAAACTAAATAATGCTAAAACGATCCTTTTTAATGTCAACAGCTCAACTGCCGCTCAGTTACTTGGTTGGAGTCCAGTTTACAATGTTGGGTTTTAAAGGGGGAAATGGGAAATTAAAGGAGTCATCGTGACATTAAAAGGTGTTTTAATCATCGCCTGTATGAGTGCTCCCTCTGACATCAGTCAAAGCCTTTCTCCTTGCTTAATGCAGACGTTAGTAATTCATGTCACTGCATTGGGAAAAATGCCTTTCTGAAGAAAGCTTTCTTAAGGTGCCATTACATTAAGGGCTAAGAATGAGATTTCCGCTGGTGCATAACTCGCTCTGATTGAATCATTAACTTGAAGTGTGGTGTAAAATGGATGCAGTAAAAAGTGCTCTTTTTGTTGGGTGGGGGGGTGGGGGCGCATATTATAGGCGAAGGTCAGGTTTTGAAGAGAAGCATTGGGGTAGATTTTAACTGTCAGGTGGCGGACACAGCCGGTTCCTCAAACCTGTCAGTGGGCCTGTGTTAACACAAGGCCTCATTACCATCTCCCCAGGCGGGTGGGTGCCCTGCTGCAGCTTGCCGGCTCTGGGCCGGCTCAATACCTGGCGACCAGGAGGCTGACCTGGCTGGCAGGACTCAGCGTGGGGGTGGAGACAATTGCAGGGGGGAGATGCGGCCCATACAATCGTGGATCCTGCAGGAAGTAACCTCCTCCTAGTCCCACAAAAAGTCATTCTTTTACAACCATCCACTTGTTCGTCAAAATGACAAAGTATGCCTTCAGACTCTGATGTGCAACTTAACGAGACCGATGGCTGGAGATTGCGTAGCGCCGCAGTTAGGGGCAATACCTTTTGCGGGAGCGCCAAAGTATCGCTGGGCGTTACCCGATTCCAGAGGCTGCGTATCTCTGCCTTTGGGCTCCATCAGGGAAATGGAGCACTAAATCAGGCGCTACCCAGTTCCCTTGGAGCGCTAAACCAGGCCAGAGGGGCATTAGTGGCAGAGCGCTGTCTAATGTCCCGTGCAACGCTGCCGGAATCACAGGCTTCTCCACTCGCCAAAGGGACGGACCAATGCTGAGGGGCTGGCAAGGAAATGGGTCGACTGGTCGGCGACGGCACCAGGGATCCGCGACGATCAGCCCCAAGCACGCTAACACAGTGCAGGCTGGTCAATCGCCCCAAGCACGCTAACACGGTGCAGGGTTGGTCAATCGTCCCAAGCACGCTAACATGGTGCAGGGTGGTCAATCGTCCCAAGCACGCTAACATGGTGCAGGGTGGTCAATCGTCCCAAGCATGCTAACACGGTGCAGGGTTGGTCAATCGTCCCAAGCACGCTAACACGGTGCAGGGTTGGTCAATCATCCCAAGCACGCTAACACGGTGCAGGGTTGGTCAATCGTCCCAAGCACGCTAACATGGTGCAGGGTTGGTCAATCGTCCCAAGCACGCTAACACGGTGCAGGGTGGTCAATCGTCCCAAGCACGCTAACACGGTGCAGGGTGGTCAATCGTCCCAAGCACACTAACACGGTGCAGGGTGGTCAATCGTCCCAAGCACGCTAACACGGTGCAGGGTTGGTCAATCGCCGCATTCACGCAACACGGTGCAGGCTGGTCAATCGTCCCAAGCACGCTAACACAGTGCAGGGCTGGTCAATCGTCCCAAGCACGCTAACACGGTGCAGGGTTGGTCAATCGCCGCATTCACGCTAACACGGTGCAGGGTTGGTCAATCGCCCCAAGCACGCTAACACGGTGCAGGGTTGGTCAATCGCCCCAAGCACACTAACACAGTGCAGGGTTGGTCAATCGCCGCATTCATGCTAACACGGTGCAGGTTTGGTCAATCGTCCCAAGCACGCTAACACGGTGCAGGGTTGGTCAATCGCCGCATTCACGCTAACACTGTGCAGGGTTGGTCAATCGCCCCAAGCACGCTAACACGGTGCAGGGTTGGTCAATCGCCGCATTCACGCTAACACAGTGCAGGGCTGGTCAATCGTCCCAAGCACGCTAACACGGTGCAGGCTGGTCAATCGTCCCAAGCACACTAACACGGTGCAGGCTGGTCAATCGTCCCAAGCACACTAACACGGTGCAGGCTGGTCAATCGTCCCAAGCACACTAACACGGTGCAGGCTGGTCAATCGTCCCAAGCACACTAACACGGTGCAGGGCTGGTCAATCGTCCCAAGCACACTAACACGGTGCAGGCTGGTCAATCGTCCCAAGCACACTAACACGGTGCAGGCTGGTCAATCGTCCCAAGCACGCTAACACGATGCAGGGTTGGTCAATCGCCCTAAGCACGCTAACACGGTGCAGGGCTGGTCAATTGCTCCAAACACACTAACACGGTGCAGGACTGGTCAATTGCCGCATTGGAAACAAGCAGAGGGGCTGAATTAATTTTTTTTGCCGTACCTGACCACCATTGCCTTTAATTAGCGCTCCCCAAGCGGCCGGCCGACCTCCCAACGCCTCCTGCAACTGCCGTTGTTGACGCTGGGCAATGCTGCGGGGGGGGTGCAGAAGCGAAGTTCGCATCTGGGGCGGTACCGGGGCGCTGCGCACCGATGGCGTCACGATCTCTGGGGCGCAGGAGATCGAGGCGTTAAGGTTTACCGGTAGTTTCGCCGTGCCTGGACGGAAAGCCGTTATCGCCCCCCCGGAGGCACTGATGGGAGGCGTAAACGATGTCAATTTCTCCGCCCTCCAGCTTTAAACAGGCAGGTGTCCAGCCACCCATCAGAATGGCCCTTTGAAGTAGGCGGTACCCAGAAGCGTGGGCTCAAAGGTTGCGGCTAACTATTAGCTGGCCACTACTGCCACCTGTAGGCTGACCAGTCCAAGTGAAAATCCACCCCATTGTATTCTGCAACACAGGGTAGAATATTTGGTCAACGCGATGCCAGCTTTAAACATGATGTGAATGTATTACTGGGGCATATAGATACCTGAAGGCTTCTGCATTGGGAGCACCCACTTCACCAGCAATCAAGGCCCCTCCACCCTTTTCCCAGATATCGCAGAACATCCATCCACAGATAGCTCATCCCAAAACACAGTGGCCTCTGTATAAACTAGAAAATCACAAAAGAAATGCTGGAAATGCTCAGCAGGTCAGGAAGCATCTGTGGAAAGAACAGGTGAGTTACCATTTCATAGAAACATAGAAACATAGAAAATAGGTGCAGGAGTAGGCCATTCAGCTCTTCTAGCCTGCACCGCCATTCAATGAGTTCATGGCTGAACATGCAACTTCAGTATCCGCTTCCTGCTTTCTCGCCATACCCCTTGATCCCCCGAGTAGTAAGGACTTCATCTAACTCCCTTTTGAATATATTTAGTGAATTGGCCTCAACTACTTTCTGTGGTAGAGAACTCCACTGGGTGAAGCAGTTTCTCCTCATCTCGGTCCTAAATGGCTTACCCCTTATCCTTAGACTGTGACCCCTGGTTCTGGACTTCCCCAACATTGGGAACATTCTTCCTGCATCTAACCTGTCTAAACCCGTCAGAATTTTAAACGTTTCTATGAGGTCCCCTCTCATTCTTCTGAACTCCAGTGAATACAAGCCCAGTTGATCCAGTCTTTCTTGATAGGTCAGTCCCACCATCCCGGGAATCAATCTGGTGAATCTTCGCTGCACTCCCTCAATAGCAAGAATGTCCTTCCTCAAGTTAGGAGACCAAAACTGTACACAATACTCCAGGTGTGGCCTCACCAAGGCCCTGTACAACTGTAGCAACACCTCCCTGCCCCTGTACTCAAATCCCCTCGCTATGAAGGCCAACATGCCATTTGCTTTCTTAACCGCCTGCTGTACCTGCATGCCAACCTTCAATGACTGATGTACCATGACACCCAGGTCTCGTTGCACCTCCCCTTTTCCTAATCTGTCACCATTCAGATAATAGTCTGTCTCTCTGTTTTTGCCACCAAAGTGGATAACCTCACATTTATCCTCATTATACTTCATCTGCCATGCATTTGCCCACTCACCTAACCTATCCAAGTCACTCTGCAGCCTCATAGCATCCTCCTCGCAGCTCACACTGCCACCCAACTTAGTGTCATCCGCAAATTTGGAGATACTACATTTAATCCCCTCGTCTAAATCATTAATGTACAATGTAAACAGCTGGGGCCCCAGCACAGAACCTTGCAGTACCCCACTAGTCTGCCTGCCATTCTGAAAAGTACCCATTTACTCCTATTCTTTGCTTCCTGTCTGACAACCAGTTCTCAATCCACGTCAGCACACTACCCCCAATCCCATGTGCTTTAACTCAAGGCAGATCCTTCATCAACACTGACACAGGATCCACACCGAAAGCCTTCACACATCTTTCCTGGCCACAGACGTTCCCTGACCTGCGGGGCATTTTCTGTTTGTGTCAGATTTCTAGCAGATGCAGTTTATTGCTTTTTGTTCATATTAGATTGAAGCCAGTCCAACATACCACAGTCAACACAGTTTACCCCGGATTTTAACCAAACCCACCCGGCTGCAACAGCCCAGGTTCGGGTCAGATGCCACTTTAGTGCCAGCTGTGGCTCAGTGGGCAGCATACTTGCCTCGGGGTCAGCAGGTTGTGGGTTCAAGTCCCACTCCAGGAACTTGAGCACAAAAATCTAGGCTGACACTGCAGTGCAGTGCTGAGGGAATGCTATATTGTCGGAGGTGCTATCTTTTAGATGAGTCATTAAACCAAGGCCCCATCTGCCCTCTCAGGTGGACGTAAAAGATCTCATGGCACTATTGCAAACAAGAGCAGGGGAGTTATCCCCGGTGTCCTGGCCAATCATCATCATCATAGGCAGTCCCTTGAAATCGAGGAAGACTTACTTCCACTCCAAAATTGAGTTGTCAGGTGACTGTATAGTCCAATACGGGAATTACAATCTCTGTCACAGGTGGGACAGACAGTGGTTGAAGGAAAGGATGGGTGGGACTAGTTTGCCGCACGCTCCCTCTGCTGCCTGCGCTTGATTTCTGCTTATTCTCGGTGACGATACTCGAGGTGCTCAGCATCCTCCCGGATGGTCTTTCTCCACTTAGGGCGGTCTCAGGCCAGGGACTCCCAGGTGTCAGTGGGGATATTTATCAAGGAAGCTTTGAGGGTGTCCTTGAAACGTTTCTTCTGCCCATCTGGGGCTCGCTTGCCGTGTAGGAGTTCTGAGTAGAGCACTTGCTTTGGGAACCTCGTGTCAGGCATGCGAACTATGTGGCCCGCCCAACGGAGCTGGTCGAGTGTGGTCAGTGCTTCAATGCTGGGGATGTTGGCCTGATCGAGGACATTGACGTTTGTGTATCTGTCCTCCCAAAGAATTTGCAGGATCTTGCAGAGACATCTTTGGTGGTATTTCTCCAGCGATTTGAGGTGAGTGGCCCAGGGGGAGAGTGAGTGGCCTGAGGGGAGAGCAAGTGTCCCAGGGGGAGAGCGAGTGGCCCGGGGGGAGAGCAAGTGGCTCGGGGAGAGAGTGAGTGACCCGGGGGGGAGAGTAGCCCGGGGGGGGGGGGGCAGAGAACAAGTGGCCCGGGGGGGAGAGCGAGTAATCCAGGGGAGAGCGAGTGGCCCGGGGGGAGATGAAGTGGCCCGGAGAGAGAGTGAGTGGCCCGGGGAGGAGTGAGTGGCCCGGGAGGGGGAGAGTGAGTGGCCCGGAGGGAGAGTGAGTGACCCGGGGGGAGAGTGAGTGGCCCGGGGGGGGAGAGTGAGTGGCCCGGGGGTAGAGCGAGTGGCCTGGGGAGGGGAGCGAGTGGCCTGGGGGGAGAGTGAGTGGCCCAGGGGGAGTGAGTGGCCCGGTGGGGGGGAGCGAGTGGCCCGGGGGGAGTGAGTGGCCCGGGGGGGGAGCGAGTGGCCCGGGGGGAGAGTGAGTGGCCTGGGTGGAGAGAAGTGGCCCGGGGTGGGGGGGGGCGCGAGTGGCCCGGGGGGGGGAGTGAGTGGCCCAGGGGGAGTGAGTGGCCCGGGGGGGGAGCGAGTGGCCCGGGGGGTAGAGCGAGTGGCCCGGGGGGAGAGCTAGTGGCCCAGGGGGAGAGTGGCCCAGAGGGAGAGTGGCCCGGGGGTAGATGACCCACGGGGAGAGTGACCCACGGGGAGAGTGACCTGGGGGGGGGGGGAGAGTGGCCCGGGGGGGGAGAGTAACCTGGGGGGAGAGCAAGTGGCCCGGGGGGGGAGAGTGGCCCAGGGGGGAGTGCGAGTGGTCCGGGGGGAGAGTGAGTGGCCCGGGGGGGGGGGGGGGGGGTGGCCCGGGGTGGAGCGCGAGTGGTCCGAAGGGAGAGCGAGTGGCCCAGGGGGAGAGCGAGTGGCCCGGGGGGGAGAGTGGCCCGGGGGGGAGCGCGAGTGGTCCGGAGGGGAGAGTGAGTGGCCTGGAGGGGAGAGTGAGTGGCCCGGGGGGGGAGCGAGTGGTCCGGGGGGGGGGAGCGAGTGGTCCGGGGGGAGTGAGTGTGGCCGGGGGGAAGAGTGGCCCGGGGGGGCGGAGAGTGGCCCAGGGGGGCGAGAGTGGCCCAAAGGAGAGTGGCCCAGGGGGAGAGTGAGTGGCCCGGGGGGGAGCGAGAGGTGGAGAGAGAGAGCTTGTGGGGGGCAGAGATAGACACAGGTCGGTGGGGTGAGAGGAAACTCAGAGAAGGTGGATCACGATCTTCCTACCCGCGGGTGCATGCAAGCTCGGTGCGTGTGTGACAAGGGACATAGTTGGAGTGGATGATATCCAGAGTCACGACACTGCCACCATTCACTTCATACCCAATAAACCTGTTCACAATCTGCACACAATACCCCATTTATGGGCAGGGGTAAGGTCTTGCGCTGGGGTACGGGTCTTCAGCTGTGGGAGGGATGCACTTACACTGAGGTAAGGGACTTCGGCTGGAACTTTTGGGGAGATCTATCCTCTGTGGCTTCTGAAGTCAAAATGGATCGAATCACAAATTGTAAAGTTAGTCAGAACGTGGGCTGGGCGGTTCCAGTTACACCTTCCCGAGGAACCTCCTCAGGGTGTGACTTATCCTCCAAGGGGACCAATCAGCAGTAGGTCTGGAGTGCCAATCACAGAAATGGCTGCATTTCAGTTGGTACAAATAGATGCATCCTTTTCACAGATCTCCCGAATGTTACACAAGGATAAATAATGCACTTGACAGCATAATTCCAAGCACATAGTTACAAATGGCTTGTGTTATTTCTCAAGGTTTATAGTACAACATGAACTGGATTATAAATTACATCCGTAGTTTTGAGGATTGCCATGCTGGGCTGATCTTCAAACTGCTTTCTTAACATTTAGAAGAAAGGTTAAAAAACCAGTGTGAAAGCACGATGTATTTGCAGAATTCAGTGTCTTAAAAGGTGACACACAAGGGGACGGAAATTCAGGTCCGATCAAAATGGGGTGCAACTACCGTGTTTTGGTCGCTATTATTGCTGCAACGCGAAGGCCATTAGATCAATATTCAGCATTTTGAATTTAAAAATGGCGCCCAGTGGTATAGTTTGGCAGGAATTGGCAGTTTGCCGCGGTCTAGGGGTGGGGGGGGGGGCGGTGGGGGGGAGTGCCGTCTAGATCGTGTCATTCACCTGTTACGGATTTGGCCTTACTGACCCAGCTGCTCCCTGGCCTTAAAGAGCCGGGTTTGCAGCAGGGCCCTGAGCAGGGGAGACGTTGGATGTGGCTGCTGCAGCAGTAGTGAGGAGGGCAACCCATTTTTCAGATGCCGAGCTGGAGACACTGAAGGATGCTGTGGAGGGAAGGAGGCGAGGCCTGTACTCCGATGCAGGCAGACCGACTCGGGAGGTTTATACCAATGCCTGGAGAGAGATCGCTGTGGAGGTGTCAGGGACCTCCATTTACGACCGCACCGTGACCCAATGCAGAAAAAGGATGAATGACATCATCCGTCTGAGGAAAGTGAGTTCCTGTTCCACCAACTGCTGACCTTCCATCAGTGAGCCTCTCCTTCATCCTTCTCTCATCTCCCACCTTCCCTGTATTGTCACTGAAGCAGCATTTCACTGTTGAGGCCTCTATATATGTTTACTCTAGGTGTATTTTAGTGAGGAAATTATTGCTTCTGATCAATCGCTATTATATTTTCATTGTAATGGGGCCAGCCATTTCTCAGCCTGCATCGATTAATACACAGATGCTGCAGAGTGCAGATGGCTCAATGTGTGATGCACATCATTATGTGCCCAATTTAAGACATGCAAGAATGAGGAGGAGGGCCAGACCATACACACCCCGCACGTACAGGGAAAAGAGGTCTTACCTCGACGTGTCCGACCACACCTGCTTTCGGAGACTGCGTTTCCACAAGGTGGTGATCAATGAGATATGTCAGCTCATCAGGCCACATATGCAGCCTGCCATCAGGACATCAGTGTGGCAATCGAGGTCAAGGTCACCGCGGCACTGTCTTTCTACACGTCCGGTTCCTTTCGGGCCTCCGCGGTCTAGATTTGCCGTCTGTCTCACCATGCCACCCATCGCTGCATTAGACAGGTCACGGAGGCCCTGTACGCGAGAACGATGGACTTTATCAGCTTCCCCATGACCACGGAGGCTCAGACTGACAGGGCTGGAGCATTTTACCGCATTGCTAAATTCCCCAGGGTGCAGGCAGCAATACAGTGCACTCACATCGCCATGCAGGCACCTTCTCAGGACCCAGAGCTTTTTCGTAACAGAAAAGGATTTCACTCCCTGAAGGTCCAAATAGTTGTCGACCACAACCAGATCATAATGGCAGTGAATGCCAAATGTCCGGGCACCTTCGATGAGGCTCACATCCTGCCTGAGAGCGCTGTCTCTGACATCTTTAAGAGTCAGCCACAAGGACAATGCTGGATGCTTGGCGATAACCGATATGGCCGAGCCACCTGGATGATGACCCCCCTGCGTGACTCCCACACCGAGGCCGAGGAGCGATACAACCAGAGCCACAGAGACACACGCATTGTGGTCCAGAAAACAATAACTGTGCTTACGCAGCATTTCAGATGTCTGGGCCACTCAGGAGGGGAGCTACAATACAACCCTGAGCAAGTAGGTAAATTCGTGGTCATGTGCTCCATGCTGCACAACCTGGCTATCAGGTGGGGCCAAAAATTGCCAGAAGGGACTGATGCTCCACCTCAGGAGAGAGAGGAAGAGGACAACGAGGGGCTGGACGCTGACCTAGGGCCAGACAATCAGGCTGGCTATGCAACCATGCTCACGCCCCCCTCCAGGATGCAGGAAAGGGCCCGTGGTGGCTACATAGCTGCAAGGCTCTTACGTGAGGAGCTGATATCTGAACGATTTGCCTGAAAGAGCATTGATGTGAGTGACAACGCTGACACACTGCTGTGTGTGTGCCGCTCAGACATCAATGGTGCCCATTACCTTGGTGCCAGTTAAAGTTTACGTTGATTGAGGTTAAGTTGTATTTAACCCTTTTAAGTTAAGGAATCACCAGTGTGTAATGGTCCAGCTATCTGAGACAATGTGCAACAAGGTTATGTTCAATAAAAAACATTTAATATGACCATTGGTCTGAAGTCATAAGTATCACAGGCAGTAACACCCAACCCCCGCCCACATTCCACTTTTTCGATCATTGACATCAATCAAATGTTCAACATGTCCAGCAACATAGACTACAAAGGCAAAGCAGGAGGGTGGTCACCAGCCCCCATACATTGCAACATATTGCATACACCCAGATGGAGATATAACACAACCATCACCTGTGCACATGCACCTCACTTTCATTCCCTCCTCTCCTTCTTCCCACCTCTACCCTTCCCCTCCTCACTCCATGGCGCCTGGCCGAGGAGCTCCTCAGCCGGTGCCTCACTGAGGGGGATGAAGGCATGTGCATTGGTTGTACGGGTACGGGAGCGGGGGGTGCCGAGGGGGCAACATTCTCTGATGCAGAAGCAGGATCTTGGTCCTTGCTCTCATCTGTCGTTCGCAGTGATGGTGCGGAACCTAGGGGTGGAGTGCCGCACTCGGAGACCACTGGGAGGCCTGTACCAGCAGTGATCCTGACTATCGCATCCAGGGCCTGCGCCATCCGTGGGATGTACTCAGTCATGGTAGCCAGCTGTCAGGATATGCTCCCCAATGCTTCGATGAGCTGATCACCAATGTCTACAGTCCTCCTGGACAACTGTGCCATCTCTCCGCTGTCATGTGGCGCTCGTGGAACAGACCGGCCGCATCCATGAGGCCTCCGCAGGGTCGGCGCCGTCCTGGGGACAAATGGGGTGTCCTGTGGAGAGGTGCTTGGAGCCGGCACCTGCAGAGTGGAGGCAGGAATGACCGGAGGACCACTAGATGGCCTTGGGGTGGAATGGCTTCTGGAGTGTGGCGATGCAGTTTCCTCGAAATCCGCGCTCTCATCCATGGAGAACAGACCCAGCGGATTGACAGGTGAGAATCGGAGCTCCTCAGCACCAGATGTAGGAGCGTCCGGAGAGTCGGGCCCCGCGCCCCCACCTTCTGGCCTCTGTGGTCTTGCCTGGGGCCGCGCTGCTGGCTGAGCTGCAAAACACAAGTGAGGTTATTAGAGGAGAAGGGGGTGCTAGGGTCACAAGGCGAGTCCAGTACTACACACAGCATATGCACGACAAAAGCACCACCGCTCTCAAAATCATCGCAGACATCACATTTCATGACCATCAACACATGGTGCATTGCAATGATTTTCATTAGGCCAGCATTTTTTCTAGGACAACTTTAGAATTCATCCATCATATATGATTGTTCGGATATGAGTGGGTGTGGCATCTATTGACTTTACATCACGCAATGGTGTAAGCTTTACTCACGTGGCATCACTTCAGGGTCTGCAGATGCGTCCGAGGCTGTCCGAGGGTGCTTACCCACGAGTGCGAGCACCCGCTCCTCCATGTCAGTGATGTCGCTGGGGACTGGTGGCCCCCCATCTGTTCGCCTCTGCACAGATCTCATCGTCGATAGCTTCTTCTGTAAAAGGTGACAGGATGACATGGCATGAGATCATTGCGTGATATCATTGCTAGATACTGTCACAGAGACGGATACAACACATAACCGACAGATGTAATCAGGATTATTATAAAAATTATCATTCTTTACCAAAAGGCATGAACTGTGACTGCAGGCTTTGAGTAAAACATTCCCGGTAAAAGTGAAAGACCTTACATCTGCTGATAGTCACTCATGACTGTTAGAAATCAAATTATAGAAATACATAAGTACATGTAAATAAATGTAATACTTTTGCGGATCCCATAAGGTCGTTCCATCGTTTGCGGCACTAGTTGCCCTCATGCACCTCGTTGATCGCCGACGAGACCACCTCTGTTATCTCGGTCCATAGCCTCTGGTAGGCCCAGCGTGATTCGACCTCCTGCAGGAGGTTCTCGTCCGAGAACCTCCTGGCTCTTTTGCGCCCTCCAATGTGCTCCTCTCCCACCTCACTGCTCTCTCCAGCGTCAGTCTCCACAGCCTCCTTCTCTCTCTCCATTATAGGCCAAATTCGGGCAAATATGTGGCTGGTAACAGCTAATTTTTGTTTGCCTACTTGCTGTGAAGCTCTAAAGTCTTCCTCTTTCCTCCCAAAGCAGCCACACCACACCCAGACACGTCTTCAGTCCCTCTGAGCTCCCTCTCTCTCTCTGTCTCCTCTTCTGCGCATGTCATGATGACCCTTGACCTCCTGAATCGCGGGAATCGAGCGTTGCCATGCCGTTGCTAAGGCCCTGGCCACAGGACAAGTCTTTGGCTAAGGACGGCGACACTTTATGGCAGAAGGTCAGAGAGAATTAACGCTACCACCCATTTGATATCGCTCGCGGTAACGCCCAATTTCAAAAATGGAAACGAGGTGCTATGAGAATGGGCGAGAAGCCGGCGATCTGAAAGCCCATTTTTACCACCCACGCCGGAAATAATGCCCATTTTTGGGCAATATGCACAAAAGTGTAAAATCTAGCCCTAAGGCTGTAATGAAGCAGGGAGTTGACATTTTAGATCTGTCCCCCTCCACCCTCGCTTAATGGGTACATTTTATTCTCATTCTCGGGACAAGGGCATCACTGCCAAGGTCAGCATTTATTGCTCATCCGTAGTTGCCCTAGAGAAACTAGTGGTGAGCCAGCTTCTTGAACCACTGCAGTCCGTGTGTTGAACGTTCTTCCACAGTGCTGTTAGGGAGGGAGTTCCAGGATTTTGACCCAGCGACGATGAAGGAACGGCGATATATGTCCCACTCGGGATGGTGTGTAATAGAGGAGAACTTGAGGGCAATAATGTTCCCAAGCGCCTGCTGCCCTTGTCCTTCTAGCTGGTGGAGGTTATGGGTTTGGGAGGTGCTGTTGAAGAAGTCTTGGCAGATTGCTGCAATGCATCCTGTAGATAGTACACACTGCAGCCACGGTGCGCTGGTGGTGCAGGGGGTGAATGTTTAAGGTCATTTAAGGGAAAATCTGAGAGTAAACTAGCGAGGGACATAAAAACAGATGGTAAAAGCTTCTATAGATATGTAAAAAGGAAAAGATTACCAAAAGTAAATGTGGGTCCCTTACAGGCTGAGATAGCAGAAATGATAATGGGGAATAAACTTTGTGCTGACTGTTGATCTCAGCCAGCACAGCAATGGGATTGGTCTCAGTTTCTTTGAGCTAGTGTGAGAAAAGGGTCAGCTGCTGTAAGCCCGTGTAATCGCTATCCAGTGACCACTGCTGCAATGTAACGTATGTACCAGGTGACAAGAGGATCCGGCTCGGCGTCAGTGTTGAAGAATTCTATCTCAGTAGCGCAGAGGTAAGGGGAGAAAATTGTGCATTCATTTTTTTAAACTTAAATCTATGTTCTATAACTAAGAATATGTTTATCTTCCAACTGAGGAAGTGGCACTAGAGTAGTGGGGATGGGTTCCACCGCTCCCTGACTCCGGAGGTCCCACCCTGCCCTGACTCCGGGGATCCCACCGCTCCCTGACTCCGGAGGTCCCACCCTGCCCTGACTCCGGGGGTACCAGCCCGCCCTGACTCCGGGGGTCCCACCCAGCCCTGACTCCGGGGGTACCAGCCCGCCCTGACTCCAGGAATCCCACCACTCCCTGACTCCAGGGTCCCCCCTGCCCTGACTCCGGGGTCCCCCCCCGCCCTGACTCCGGGGGTCCCACCCAGCCCTGACTCCGGGGGTCCCACCCAGCCCTGACTCCGGGGGTACCAGCCCGCCCTGACTCCAGGGATCCCACCACTCCCTGACTCCGGGGTCCCCCCCCGCCCTGACTCCGGGGGTCCCACCCAGCCCTGACTCCGGAGGTCCCACCCAGCCCTGACTTGAGGTCACACTCCGCCCTGACTCCGGGGGTCACACCCAGCCCTGACTCCGGGGGTACCAGCCCGCCCTGACTCCGGGGATCCCACCACTCCCTGACTCCGGGGTCCCCCCCCGCCCTGACTCCGGGGGTCCGACCCAGCCCTGACTCTGGAGGTCCCACCCAGCCCTGACTTGAGGTCACACTCCGCCCTGACTCCGGGGGTCACGCCCAGCCCTGACTCCGGGGGTACCAGCCCGCCCTGACTCCGGGGATCCCACCACTCCCTGACTCCCGGGTCCCCCCCGCCCTGACTCTGGGGTCCCCCCCCGCCCTGACTCCGGGTGTCCCACCCAGCCCTGACTCCGGGGGTACCAGCCCGCCCTGACTCCAGGGATCCCACCACTCCCTGACTCCGGGGTCCCCCCCCCGCCCTGACTCCGGGGGTCCCGCCCAGCCCTGACTCCGGGGATACCAGCCCGCCCTGACTCCGGGGATCCCACCACTCCCTGACTCCGGGGTCCCCCCCCGCCCTGACTCCGGGGGTCCCGCCCAGCTCTGACTCCGGGGGTACCAGCCCGCCCTGACTCCGGGGATCCCACCACTCCCTGACTCCGGGGTCGCCCCCCCGCCCTGACTCCGGGGGTCCCACCCAGCCCTGACTCCGGGGGTACCAGCCCGCCCTGACTCCGGGGATCCCACCACTCCCTGACTCCGGGGTCGCCCCCCCGCCCTGACTCCGGGGGTCCCACCCAGCCCTGACTCCGGGGGTACCAGCCCGCCCTGACTCCGGGGATCCCACCACTCCCTGACTCCGGGGTCGCCCCCCCGCCCTGACTCCGGGGGTCCCACCCAGCCCTGACTCCGGGGGTCCCACCCAGCCCTGACTCCGGGGGTCCCATCCCGCCCTGACTCCGGGGGTCGCACTCCGCCCTGACTCTGGGGGTCCCACCCAGCCCTGACTCCGGGGGTCCCAGCACTGACTCCGGGGGTCCCACCCCGCCCTGACTCCGGGGGTCCCACCACTCCCTGACTCCGGGGGTCCCACCCAGCCCTGACTCCGGGGTTCCCACCCAGCCCTGACTCCGGGGGTTCCAGCCCACCCTGACTCCAGGGGCCTCACCCAGCCCTGACTCCGAGGGTCCCACTCCGCCCTGACTCCGGAGGTCCCACCCCGCCCTGACTCCGGGGGTCCCACTCCGCCCTGACTCCGGAGGTCCCACCCCGCCCTGACTCCGGAGGTCCCACCCCGCCCTGACTCCGGGGGTCCCACTCCGCCCTGACTCCGGAGGTCCCACCCCGCCCTGACTCTGGAGGTCCCACCCCGCCCTGACTCCGGGGATCCCAGCCCTGACTCCGGGGGGAACACTGTGAATAATATTGGAGAAAGCAGTCTCGTTGTCTTCACATTGCCTTCCCTTTAATGTTATTCCAGGAGTGCTGTGTCCCTTGTTTCCCTCACTGTAAGCTTGAGATCTGTAACCCAGCTGCACATGCACAGACCCAGGGTGAAATATGGCTACAGTTCTGCAGCTAGGCTTCAGAAAATGGATGTAACAGCACGAATGGCAGATGGCCGTTGATGAGGGTTGAGCTCCCAGAATCGGAATTCAAAGATCAAAATAACAGCAGCTTCACACCACTTGAGTGTGACACTCCAAACCACGCTTGGGGAAGGGGACAGGGGCTTTCAGGTTTGTTAAACTTACCGAAAGCTTATCTCAATGCACAGAGTATGGCCACTGCTGCTCATGCCCAGAGCATTGAAAATAAAACGGCCTTGGAGTGCAGCCCTGTACATTCAGATCAGCATGCAAGCACAGAGGCCCCTTGAGAATTTCAAGCAGAGCTAGGCAATATAAATAAGGTACTGCAGGCTGCAACCTGCACTGTACACATTGTCTCAGGCCACGAGAAACATAGAAATATAGAAAATAGGTGCAGGAGCAGGCCATTCGGCCCTTTGAGCCTGCACCACGATTCAATAAGAACATGGCTGATCATTCCCTTAGTACCCCTTTCCTGCTTTCGCTCCATACCCCTTGATCCCCTTAGCCGTAAGAGCCATATCTAACTCTCTCTTGAATATATCCAATGAACTGGCATCAACAACTCTCTGCGGTACGGAATTCCACAGGTTAACAACTCTCTGAGTGAAGAAGTTTCTCCTCATCTCAGTCCTAAATGGCTTACCCCTTATCCCCTGGTTCTGGACTTCCCCAACAGCGGGAACATTCTTCTTGCATCTAACCTGTTCAGTCCCGTCAGAATTTTATATATTTCTATGAGATCCCCTCTCATCCTTCTAAACTCCAGTGTATAAAGGCCCAGTTGATCCAGTCTCTCCTCATATGTCAGTCCTGCCATCCCTGGAATCAGTCTGGTGAACCTTCGCTGCACTCCCTCAATAGCAAGAACGTCCTTCCTCAGATTAGGAGACCAAAACTAAACACAGTATTCCAGGTGAGGCCTCACCAAGCCCTGTACAACTGCAGTAAGACCTCCCTGCTCCTATACTCAAATCGCCTAGCTATGAAGGCCAACATACCACTTGCCTTCTTCACCACCTGCTGTACCTGTATGCCAACTTTCAATGACTGATGAACCATGACACCCAGGTTTCGTTGCACCTCTCCTTTTCCTAATCTGCCGCCATTCAGATAATATTCTGCCTTCGTGTTTTTGCCACCAAAGTGGATAACCTCACATTTATCCACATTATACTGCATCTGACATACATTTGCCCACTCACATAACCTGTCCAAATCACCCTGCAGCCTCTTAGCATCCTCCTCACAGCTCACACCGCCTCCCAGCTTAGTGTCATCTGCAAACTTGGAAATATTACGTTCAAATTCCCATATCAGTGCATCCCATGATTCCTCTTCAAAGTGTATCCATTTGTAGTGTGCTGATTGAAATCTGCTGCATCGCTTCAAAAATGCACAACGCATTGTGTTCCGAATGCTTGTCAATCACGAGGAAAGCCAATGTTGACACTAAGCAGACTATTTACGGCGAGTGTTTTCTGTTATTTGTTAAGTGATTATAATAAAGAATGATGCTTTTTTCTTATTGTGACAGAGGCACAGAGTCTTTTCTCTGCCTGTCAACTGTTTTGCAGATAATTCCGGAGGGGCAGTTAGTTCCTTCCCACTGCAGCTGGCAACATAACACCAATTCATTTCTTCTCAAATGCCTTTTCCTCACTCACCAACTGTCAAAGCTGCCTGTCGTAATCATAAAACTGTCGACTTTTCCCTCTGTCCCTGCATATCTAATGCAGGAATTAGCTTGAAAGGAAAAGAAAGGTGATAGACTGGCCATAACTACACGTTAACGCACCGATGGTGCAAACTGGAGTTTAGTCTACTGACAAGTTGGAGACGTTACAAAGAGGTCATCACCACAAAAAGGTAAGGGCGCATTCCTCTGAGCGTGAGAGTAGTTAAAACCCAGAGGAAGCAAGACAGACTGGAGCACCAATCGCCTCCCTCCACACAAGGTACAGCCATTAAAAATCTTTTAATGTTGATCATTAGCACCTTAGCATCGACCAGCTCGCTAATGGTTTTTCCAAGTGATATTCACTTTAATTGGACAAGCCAGTGTGCCCCCATAAATCCTCTTCCATTTTAACCCACCAAACACTACACAATTGCATCCTGTCAGCGCTTTGTTCAGTTGCAGTCCAATAGGGAAGTCCAGAAGACAATGCAAACCACAAGAACAAAACTCTAGCAGCCTGAATCATTACCAGGAGCCAAAGATTGGATTACTACCAGTACTGCTCCTCTGACAGACATGCGGCACTTTTAAGTTATATGGATTTTGTAAACGTTTCTCGGGAGATTCTTTGTCCGATACTGCGGATTCAGATATCAGGTTTATCGGGGGATCTCACAGGACATCGGCCTCTCGGCCTATCAGGCAGGGAGGTGGATTCGCACAGGATATTCGACTGTCATATAGGAATTAGCAGCTTATCAAGCTGTGACATGGGACCTCACCTGATAACGGGTCAGTTTAGTTGATGCGGTATAGAATTCACCTTCCTCTGTATATCAATGTCTGTTTGAGGTTTTCTTTATTGTATAAATGCAATCAACATTTTTACATTGGCACAGCAGGGTAAACAACATTAGTGCCTGCACTAATGTATCTTCAAACCTAGGGTAGCTACAGCTGGCCTGTGCTCCATCAGCATGGGTCCAGAACTTACAGATGATTGCTCTATTTCACTTATTTTAAGGAAAACATAGTCATTCAATTTTCTCCGATTGCTAATATCCTGAAGTTACATTGCTGCTGCACAGCCATTACTTTAATGCATCATTCATATTATTTTTCTCTCTCCACTATTACCTTTTCTCTGTGGAGTTTAGAAGACTGAGAGTCGATCACATGTAAGCATGTAAGATTCTGAGAGGGATTGACAGGGGCGATACAGAAAGGTGGCTTCCCCAGGCTGGAGAGTCGAGAACGAGGGGGCATAGTCTCAGGATAAGGAGTCGGCCATTTAAGACTGAGGTGGGAAGGAATTTATCAGAGGATGGTGAATCTTTGGAATTCTCTACCCCCAAAAATCTATCGATCTCAGTCGTTGAGTATATTCAAGGCTGAGATCAATAGATTTTTGGACTCCAGAGGAATTGATGGATATGGGAACGGGCGGGAAAGTGGAGTTGAGGTAGAAGATCTTATTGAATGGCGGAGCTGGCTTGAGGAGTCGTATAGCCTACTCCAGCTCCTAATTCTTATGTTTTCCACTGATGGTGAGGACACATGCCAGGGTATAGCTCCACAGGCACAAGTGTCTCTGCAGTATCCAGTAATGCCAACTCTCGCAAATTAATCGCGAGAAGCGCAATATTAAATGAAAATTTACCCCAATGCACGATCTCGCGATTCAACTCTGAAAAGTCATGATTTTTTTCCCTATTTATTCATCTCAGCACCAGCAAAAAAAAACAATGTCCACCCCACCCTCTACACTACACGAAAACACAAATAACCTTCTGGAAATGCTAGGGGACCGAGGGTCCAGTGAGAAGGATGAACTGAAGGAAATCCTTGAAAGAAATTGTGTTAGGGAAATTGATGGGATTGAAGGCCGATAAGTCCCCAGGGGCCTGATAGGCTGCATCCCAGAGCACTTAAGGAAGTGGCCCTAGAAATAGTGGATGCATTGGTGATCATTTTCCAACAGTCTATCGACTCTGGATCAGTTCCTATGGACTGGAGGGTAGCTAATGTAAAACCACTGTTTAAGAAGGGAGGGAGAGAGAAAACGGGTAATTATAGACCGGTTAGCCTGACATCAGTAGTGGGGAAAATATTGGAATCAATTATTAATGATGAAATAGCAGCATATTTGGAAAGCATCGGTCCAAGTCAGCATGGATTTACGAAAGGGAAATCTTCTAGAATTTTTTGAGGATGTAAGTGAGAGAGTGGACAAGGGAGAGCCAGTGGATGTAGTGTATTTGAACTTTCAAAAGGCTTTTGACAAGATCCCACACCAGAGATTGGTGTGCAAAATCAAAGCACATGGTATTGAGGGTAATGTACTGACATGGATAGAGAACTGGTTGGCAGACAGGAAGCAGAGAGTCGGGATAAACGGGTCCTTTTCAGAATGGCAGGCAGTGACTAGTGGGGTGCTGTAGGGCTCAGTGCTGGGACCCCAGCTCTTTACAATATACATTAATGATTTGGATGAAGGAATTGAGTGTAATATCTTCAAGTTTGCAGATGACACTAAGCTGGGTGGTGGTGTGAGCTGTGAGGAGGACGCACTAAAGCTGCAGGGTGACTTTGTCAGCTTAGGTGAGCGGGCAAACGTGTGGCAGATGCAGTATAATGTGGATAAATGTGAGGTTATCCACTTTGGTGGCAAAAACACAAAGGTAGAATATTATCTGAATGGCAGCAGATTAGAAAAAGAGGAAGTGCAACGAGATCTGGGTGTCATGGTTCATCAGTCATTGAAAGTTGGCATGCAGGTACAGTAGGCAGTGAAGAAGGCAAATGGTATGTTGGCCTTCATAGCTAGGCGATTTGAGTATAGGAGCAGGGAGGTCTTACTGCAGTTCCACAGGGCCTTAGTGAGGTCTCACCTGGAATATTGTGTTCAGTTTTGATCTCCTAATCTGAGGAAGGACGTTCTTGCTATTGAGGGAGTGCAGCGAAGGTTCATCAGACTGATTCCCGGGATGACAGGACTGACATATGAGGAGAGACTGGAACGACTGGGCCTGTATTCACTGGAGTTTAGAAGAATGAGAGGGGATCTCATAGAAACATATAAAATTCTGACGGGACTGGATAAGTTACCCAATTGTCAATTGCATTGTCAACAATGACGTTAGAAGTGCCAATCAGAGAAAGGCGGGAATTCTACTGTCGAATTGTATTGAACCTGTTCAGCAGCACTTTGCGATGTAAAATATGCCAATGGGCCAGGTTAGAGGTTGTGCAGACAATCCCTGCGTCTCCCTGCTATGTTTCAATGTTTTTTTTTTCTGAATTAAGTGAGAATGTTTTGCCTGGTGTTGAAAAGTAAGCTGAATTGTGTCCGATAGTTGCTGTTTAATTCAGTTGTTTAATTCAGTTTGAATGAACGTTTCCCTTCCATTAACTCTGCTAGAAAGCTCTGTTTTTATTTCCTACTGTGCAGAAAGTTGCATCTCCAATATTTACCAGCAAAAATCACCAAACCTTATATTGGGGGGGACGGGGTTAGGGTTAAGGGGGGAAATCACTACAAGAGTGCGACATCTGAAATAAAATAGACCCGAGGATATTGAGGAGATTTTATAGTGTAGAGAACAGGGCCAGTTGATGACACTGGTCACGCCTCCATTTCCGACCTTTCTCGATTGAAGACGTCAATGCCGGCACCAACCCTCAGGCAAATCCCAGGAGGGGCTCGGAGGGGAGGGGGGTGGTGGGCGGTGATCGCGACTCCTGTCTCCATGAGAAGGTTTTTTTTTTTTTCGCAAGACTTACTGTTAAGTCCTGACTCTAATGTATTGACTTACATGAGACCAAATGCTGAAGTCAAGGTCACTCAGGATCTGCGCCTTTAATTCCAGCTCTCCAGTCATGCACTTGCCTGAGACCTGCCTTTATATACCTCAGTGGGACACGTATGGAGTGTCTCCTGCAAGTGCACCCCTCGGGGTAAGGGATGTTTACTGTTACAGGTCATATCCAGTTACAGTCATGTATAGCATGGTAAGATACAGTTATATACAGTAATGTGAGATACATGACATCACCCTCCCCCAAGGTCTTATTGCCTTTATAGATTCAGTCTCTCAGGTGGTCTGCGCTCTCGCGTGGAGCGTCTTAATTGTGGTTCAGTTGTTTGCCTTGGTGCCTGTTTTTCGTTCGGTGTGATTGCTGGTATCTCACCTGGGCTGTCTGTTTCGTTCGGTGTGATTGCTGGTATCTCGCCTGGGCTGTCTGTTGAGGCTGCCCTTTCCTCAGGTTGTTCCACCTGTCTGTCCACCAGGTGTGGTGTGAGTTCCACATTGTAGTCTGCCTCTGGTTCTTCAATGTTATCAGTGAATCTACTTTTTACTTGGTCTACATGCCTCCGGCAGGTTTGGCCATTGTCCATTTGTACAACCAGTAGCCTGTTTCCCTCTTTGTCTGTTACTGTCCCTGCAAGCCATTTGGGACCCCGGCCATAGTTTAGCACAAACACTTTGTCCACTATCTCATTCCACCACCCCCTCGAATTTCGGTCGTGGTACTCAGTTAGCTTTTGACGCTTAGCCTCAACAATTTCATGCATGTCTGGGAGGATTAACGAGAGCCTGATCTTTAAGGTCCGCTTCATCAATAGTTGCGCGGGGGGGAACCCCAGTCAACGAATGCGGATGAGATCTGTATGCCAGCAGCAGTCGCGACAGGCGGCTCTGCAGCATGGGACCTTGGATTCTGAGCATGCCTTGTTTAATGATCTGCATTGCTCGCTCCGCCTGGCCATTGGAGGCCGGCTTGAAAGGTGCCGTCTTAACGTGATTTATACCGTGGTCAACTATAAAATCGTGAAATTCTGCGCTGGTGAAGCACGGACCATTATCACTGACCAATATGTCAGGAATGCCGTGCGTTGCAAAGATGGTTCTAAGGCTCTCCACAGTGGTGGAGGTGGTGCTCGAGTTTAAAATGGTGCACTCGATCCATTTTGTAAATGCATCAACGACTACAAGGAACATTTTGCCCATGAATGGACCCGCATAGTCTACATGCACCTGCGACCATGGTTTGGTGGGCCAGGGCCAGGGGCTTAGGGGGGCCTCCCTGGGGACATTACTGAGTTGGACACAAATGGTGCACCGACGGACGCAGAGCTCCAAATCCGCGTCAATGCCAGGCCACCAGACATGAGATCTGGCTATGGCCTTCATAAGTACGTTCCCCGGGTGCTCGAGGTGGAGCTCCCGGACAAACGCCTCCCTGCCTCGTAAGTGCATAACTACTCGGCTGCCCCATATCAGGCAGTCTGCCTGTAGTGAGAGTTCATGCATGCGCCTATGGAAGGGTTTGACCTCCTCGGGGCAGGCATCGCGAGCGTCTGCCCAGTCACCGGTTAAAACACATCTTTTAACTGGAGATAACATGGGGTCGCTGGTCGTCCAGGCTCTGATTTGGCGAGCCGTCATGGGCGAACCTGTGGATTCAAAGGCATTGATTGACATGACCATCTCAAAGTCCTCTTTGTCGTATCCTTCTGTGGTCGCCAGGGGTAGCCTGCTAAGCGCTTCGGCACAGTTGTCTGTGCCTGGTCTGTGCTTTATCGTGTAGTCATAAGCCGCCAGCATGAGTGCCCACTGCTGAATGCGCGCCGAGGCGTTGGTGTTGATTGCCTTGCACTCGGATAGTAGGGACGTGAGGGGTTTGTGGTCGGTTTCTAACGCAAACTTGGCCCCGAAAAGGTATTGGTGCATCTTTTTGACACCGTACATTCACGCGAGCGCCTCCTTCTCAACCATACCGTACCCGTGCTCCGCCCGCGAAAGTGACCTGGAGGCATAAGCAACGGGTTGTAATTTACCCGCATCATTGACGTGCTGTAAAACGCACCTGACCCAGTACGCTGACGCATCACACGTAAGGACTAACTTTTTACCTGGGTCAAAAAAGGCTAAAAAACTCTTGGAACATAGAAGGTTGCGTGCCTTATTGAAGGCGCGTTCTTGGGCGTCCCCCCAAAACCAATCGCTCCCCTTTCTGAGTAGCACGTGGAGAGGCTCCAGCAGCATGCTCAAGTTCTGCATAAAGTGCCCAAAGTAATTGAGTAGCCCGAGAAAGGCGCGCAGTTCCAAGACATTCCGGGGCCTGGGTGCCAGGTGAATTGCTTCTGTTTTGGATTCACTTCAGCGGATTCCATCAGCAGCAATCCTTCTGCCCAAAAATTCAACCTCAGGCGCGAGAAACAGACACTTGGATTTCTTAACTCTTAGGCCTACCCGATCCAATCGACTTAGATTGCGGAGATGAGAGTTGGTGTCCCTGCCCGTGATGAGTATGTCACCTTGAAACACAACCGTCCCCGGGATGGACTTGAGCAGACTTTACATGTTGCTCTGGAATATAGCAGCTGCCGACCTGATGCCGAATGGGCATCGATTGTACACAAAAAGGCCTCGATGTATGTTGATGGTGGTGAGTAGATTAGACTCTTCGGTCAGTTCTTGCGTCATATACGCAGATGTGAGGTCAAGTTTCAAGAAAAGTTTTCCTCTAGCCAACGTGGCAAATAGGTCCTCCGCTCTGGGCAGCGAGTATTGGTCCTGTCGGGAGACTCTGTTTATGGTAAACTTGTAATCCCCACAGATTCCCACGGATCCATCAGGCTTCATGACGGGGATGATGGGGCTTGCCCAGTCGCTGAATTCCACAGGAGAAATTATGCCTTCCCGCAGATGCCTGTCCAGTTCGTTTTCAATCTTTTCCCTCATCACATAAGGCACAGCTCTAGCCTTGTGATGGACCGGTCTGGCATTCTGTGTGATGTAGATTCTAACTTTAGCCCCTTTGAAGGTGCCCACACCTGGCTGAAAGAGATGTTCAAAACGGCTTAGAACTGTTGAGAAGGAGGTCCGTTCCTCTGATGACATGGCGTGAACATCATCCCATTTCCAATTAAGTTCTGCTAGCCAGCTTCTCCCCAACAGGGCTGGGAGATCCCCGGGGACAATCCACAGGGAAAGTCGGTGCACCATCCCTTTGTGTGTGACTGAGAGCATGGCGCTGCAAAGAACTGGGACGATTTCTTTAGTATAGGTGCTTAGTTTGGTGTCGATCTTTGTGAGTTTTGGTCTGTTGTTTTTTTGCGGCCACAGCTGTTCAAATTGTTGAACGCTCATGAGGGATTGACTGGCCCCCGTGTCCAGTTCCATGTTGATGGGTATCCTGTTGAGTAGAACCCTCATCATAATTGGAGGCGTCTTGGTGTAAGAACAGTGGACATTGATCGTGTTAACCCGCTGTACCTCGGCGTCCCAGGCACTGTTCCAATCGTCTTCTGGTCCGCTTTCCGACCCTTCCGATTCGTATACCAGCCGAGCTGCTGTTTTTCTGCACATGTGAGCCAGATGCCCTGTGTAGTTGCAGTTTCTGCAAACAGCATGCTGAAATCGACACACCCTGGTTGAGTGCCTTCCCCCACATATCCAACACAGACCGTTTCCATTGTTTCCGATGGATGAACTGCGTCTGGCTGATCTCCCTTGAGCTTCTCTCAATCTGTTGTTGATTACTCGCATTGTGGGTTGATGAGGTGTGATCGGCCGTTCTTGTGGCCCTTGATTTTGATGGCTTCAAGCCACAGTCTGTTGTTGAAGGCCTGCTCTCCTGCCTTGTCTATGTGTGGGGGTAGCGGTTTGTTTCACAATGTGAACCCCTTGTTCCAATGCCTCGTTGGTTGTCGTACCTGAAGTATAGATCAGCCTCGTTTCTTCTTCGCCTGCCAAGAACGTCTGTGCGACCAGTGATGCTGCCTCTAGAGTCAAGTTCTTAGTCTCTTTAAGCTTTCAGAATATGCCTGCATGGCCTATTCCTTCAATAAAAAAGTCTCTCAGTACTTCTCTCCTTCGTTCATCGGGGAACTCACATGAACTAGCCAGCCTCCGAAGTTCCACCACGAAGTCGGGTATGCTTTGGCCCACACAGCGTCTGTAGTTGTAGAACCTGTGTCTGGCCATGTGTAGGCTGCTCGGTGGCTTTAGGTGGTCTCTCACCAGTGTGCTCAACTCCTCAAATGACTTGCTTGCTGGTTTCTCGGGTGCCAGCAGGTCTTTCATTAAAGCGTATGTTTTCAAGCCACAGCTGGTCAAGAGATGGGCTCGTCTCTTGTCTGCCTTATCGTCGCCCAGCCAGTCTTTGGTCACAAAGCTTTGTTGGAGCCTTTCTATAAAGTCATCCCAATTGTCTCCAGCATTGTATTTCTCATCTGAGCTGTTGGTAGCCATTCTGTGGGTTCTGTGATCCCGTAACTCGTCACCACTGTTAAGTCCTGACTCTAATGTACTGACTTACACGAGACACATGCTGAAGTCAAGGTCACTCAGGACCTGTACCTTTAATTCACAGCTCTCCAGTGCTGCACTTGCCTGAGACCTCCCTTTATATACCACAGTGGGACAGGTATGGAGTATCTCCTGCAAGTGCACCCCTGGTGGTAAGGTATGCTTATTGTTACAGGTCATATCCAGTTACAGTCATGTATAGCATGGTAAGATACAGTTATATACAGTAATGTGAGATACATGACACTTACCTTTGGTTAGGAGCTGCAGGGACTGCGTTGCATGGCAGTTGGGTTGGACACCAGGTGAAGGGCGTTGATAACTGGCAGGATTTTTTAAAAGTTTTTTGTAAAGCATTTACAGATGCAGTTTTTCTAAAGAGCGGTGACCAGAGAAAGATTAAATAAAGTCACTAATGGGGTTTCATCATAGGCAGTCCCTTGGAATCGAAGAAGACTTGCTCCCACTTAAAATGAGTCCTTAGGTGGCTGAACAGTCCAATACGAGAGCCACAGACTCTGTCACAGGTGGGACAGACAGTCGTTGAAGGAAGGGGTGGGTGGGACAGGTTTGCCGCACGCTCTTTCCGCTGCCTGCGCTTGATTTCTGCATGCTCTCGACGATGAGACTCGAGGCGCTCAGCACCCTCCCGGATGCACTTCCTCCACTTAGGGCGGTCTTTGGCCAGGGACTCCCAGGTGTCGGTGGGGATGGGGTTTACAAACCGACTGTCAATCTATATTGGTTCATATTTGGAAAAAAAGAAGCACTCCTGCTCCTGCTGGCCCACAAGAATTGTTGTGAAGGCATTTACCTTCATTTAAATATTTTAATGAGGCTACGTGCCTCAGATTTGATTTCCCATTAAAATGTAACCCTTACCAGCCGGGTAACCATTACCCGAAGCTCTCCTTGCCTCCCTTCAGCTGTCGGGTTTCCCGAGTCCTGGGAAACCCCCGTGGCCGCTGTTAAATCAAAGGCTGCCAGCCTCATTAAAATATTTAAATTGTCAGGAGGCTGCCTGCCCCCTGTCCCGCCTCTGCTTAACCCGGAAGTGCAATGGTGGGAGGTGTGTTGGAGGATGGGGGACGCTACAGCAGGGGCTGTAGCCCAGGCGCATGTAGGCACGTGCTGCTGGGGGAGAGATTGTGTGGGGAGGGGGGTGTGCAGAGAGTGGCTTGTAGGTTTGGGAGGTGATCGCAGAGGGTCGGAGAGGGATCGGGGAAGAGATGGTGGGTTGGGAGGGTCGATGATCACGGGGGTTGTCCGATCGTGGGGCATGCCCCATCTCGCGGTGGGATCCGATTGTGGAGGGGGTTGGTGATTGCGCGGAAGGGGGTCCGATTGCTGGTTCTGATTGCAGCAAGGGAAACCCGTCTGGCAAGGGTTAAATTTTAAAGGGAGATCAAACCTGAGGCACGCAGCATCATTAAAATATTTAAATGAGGAACCCACCTTCTGGGAGTGGATCAGTTGCCCCCCCCCCCCCCATTAAAACCCGAAGTGGCAGATTCAAACCAGGTTAGGTTCGGGTTTGAGGTTTTTAAAAATGTTTACATCCCACATGACCCAAACCTTTAAAATTCCCCACAAACCTCTCTGGCACTATTGCAAGTCTCGCTCCTTCAGGTTTAATTGTTTGAATTGTTGTTGGAGATTTTACAAATGTAAAATTTAAAATATAAGTTTTTTTAACTTTTCTTTTCTGTCTCTTTTTTCTTAATCCAATCTTTCTTTCCCTCTCTTTATTTTTATTTTCCAACCTGATTTGATATTGTATTCACCCACTCTAACCTACACTTTCCTTCTCAGTCCTTGCGCTGTTAATTTCACAATCCTTCAATCTTATTGGTTGCGGGGACACACAGTTGCTTGACCTGATCATTATCAGGCTTGCACTTTCTGAAACTTGTGGTGCAAAATATCGTCAAGATTAAATGGGCAAGGGCAGATCTAACTTACAGCGGACAGCATTGGTTGCCCTGCTATAGCAAGTTATGGGCCGGTATGTTTCCATCGATATTCACTGTTGACCCTTTTAATCTTTTGTAAATGACCCAATATCATATGACATCATCAGTTATTCTAGCTCATGATGAAACTCCTCAATGCTGGTCACCAGGACTCATCACTCAGGCGACTGGATGCGTGATCGAAGTGCGTAATACAAGTGTCAAGAAGAAACTAATAAGAAGATAAATCTCATAAACGTAAAAGCGATAAATGCGAGGCAATTGATACATCTTGCAGCAGGTCCAATAAGGCATCTCCTTCTAAATAAGGATGTAATTACCATGGATTCCACAGTAATGAGGCTCATTAGTTCAAGTTGAAGCTCCCATTGTAATTTATTTTTGCTACTTGCTAGTACCAATACACACTTCTTGTACATCAGCAAGTCTCAACGGGCATGTATCCACTGAGTCTCCATGATGGTCTTATCTTGTTACACATTCCAAATGAGCTACAGGTCAAAAGGAAGCTTTAATGTGCTACAGCAACCATCCATCATCTTTGACTAGCTACAACTATCAGCAGCAGGATCTGCTTTCTTGTTTTCGATGCTTATATTGGGTCTTACAAGAGGACAGATGTATCAAGTGTCTCCAGGGATGCAGAGCCCCTTCCATTTAATTTGACGCATTGGCCTGGGTCATGGATATAGATATGTGTAACTGAGAGAAAAATCCAACATGTAAGATGGAAACATCTGGAGCACTAGACTGAACCAACTGCGATGTATATTATGTACAGGTGTAAGATGTGAAGCTGAGGGAAGTGGATACCGAGGAACTATAGGCTGAAGGGCCTTCTCTTATTCCACCAGTTTGCGTGTTCTTCCACCCGACGTATGAAATACACATCGTTCATCCAATCAGGGGTTCCAGATGACATCATAAAAAGTATAAGGGTCTCAAGACATCTTTTATTCATGATCTAAATGGGTTTCTGCTGCAGAATCAGTTACAGGTATCTGCTGTCCTATACAGCCTAGTGACACGGCAATAAACAGAACCAAATAAAAGCTTTTGCTTCACGTGGGCAGGCCAAGAATACAATCAAAGAAACTTTTACTCAGCACTGTTACAACACATTTCTTTGGCATGAAGGTATTGCACTGTTATTTTGTCATCCATGACTTGAGTGTAGGACCTGAATCTTAAGATAAAGCCTGCAGTATTAGTAGGTAGAATTAGGTCCATATGGGAATGCTGACAGCATTGACAGGCGGTGGGAGAAGAGGGTAACACCAACAAGCTGCCTTTATATAGCCCCTTTAAAAAAAAGAAAGAACTTGCATTTATGTAGTGCCTATCACGATCTCAGGACAATGCAAATCGCTTTGCAGCCAATTAATACTTTTGAAGTATAGTCACTGTTGCAATGTAGGAAATGCAGCAGCCAGATTGAACACAGCAAGATCCCACAAACAACAATGTTGTAACGCTTTAGTGATGTTGGTTGAGGGATAAATATTGGCCAGGACACCAGGGAGAACATCTCATCTCAAAGATTACCTCACTAGAATGCCAGCCTAGATTTTGTGCTCTCGTCCCTGAACCCACAACCTTCTGACTCAAAGGCTGCTAACTCAGCCAGGGGTGACTGTCGTGTTTAACTACGTTTAACGTCGTAAAACTTCCCAAGGTGTTTCACAGGACCATTATCTGGCAAAATTTGACACCGAGCCACATTAGGAGATATTAGGACAGGTAGGTTTTAAGGAGTGTTTTAAAGGAAGAGAGGGAGATAGAAAGGCAGAGAATTTTAGGGAGGGAATTCCAGAGCTTAGGGCCCAGGCAGATGAAAGCACGGCCGCCAATGGTGGAGCGATGAAAACCAGGGATGTGTAAAAAGCCAAAATTGGAGGAGTGCAGAATGGAGGTTGCATTTACCAACCATTCTGTAAGATGTTTGCTCCCATCTCTGAAAGGCTCCCTTACTCTGTACCTTCCAAGAGAGCAAGCAGGCGACCGACTCACAAACACGTACTTATATTACTCTTAAACATCTTCACTGATGAATGCTTACTTGGCTTTCTTCTGTCTAGTATTTTAATGGAAGCATTAACCCATGTAAAATACGTAGGTTATCGCTGCTGTTCAAGTAACAGACAGAGGGATGTCATAAGAATCCGTTAAGTATTTCTTCGCTTGTATTGATAGCAGCCACTCCTGGCTTATGAATTTTCTAAGTGGATTTAAATGTACAGCTGAAATAAAAATGCATTTTCTGGGGGGGAGGGGATGGCAGAAACTTTTACCGAAATTAAATTACATAACTATTAGAGAGGAAATTCTCATTTTGAGAGGTGCTGCCAAATTGATTCACCTATTGCAGCATTGAATATTATCCTGGCCGATACGCTCTCAGTAACTGAGATGCTCAATGCAGCTTGGTAAGCAGTTGGGAAGGCTGAAAGTGCTTGGCTGGCTGGGAATCAGCTGCAGGTCGCTCTCCTCTCCGGATCAGCAAAAACAGCATCTGTGATCAGCAGTGAATTGATTCCCAGGTAAATAGATTGTATATATAAAACCGGCCCATGTATTTATATATGATCATTTTCTTTCCTCTACCCTGCGAGACACCACAGATTACACCTGCCTTCTTGTACCTTGCTCGAAAGGTCTCTCGCAGTATGTGGCTTGACAGTTAGTGTTGGCAGACAATTCGACAATTGAGGCATCACAATCAGCCCAATCTTAATCTCACTTCACTTCCACATGTACATACTTCCCAGGAGTAACTGGAGCAGGGAATTCTGATGTTGTTTAACCATTCCCGAATCCAAGGGCACTGAGATCATTAATGGCACCCGCCGCAGCGGAGATCAGATCATTCCCCTGCCTGCACAGACCTAATCCTGAACCAAAGGTTTTCATGGTCTGCCCAACCTTGGTAAGGCCACATTTAATGCTCATTCCTAGGTGCCCTGTCTCCACGGCAAAGCAATTGTTTTGCAACTGAGTTAACCACATAGAGTGAGTCTGGAGTTAAAGTCCCTTTCCCAAAGGACATTAGTGAACAAGCTGGGTTTTTACAAAATCTGGCAACTTTTTGTGGTCCTTTTCTAATGTTAGACATTTTGCAATTTCAATGATTGAAGCTCATAAACTATGGTTTATTAGTCCAGGGCAATAACCATTGCATGACTATACCCAGAGTGCATTTAATAACTGAAACACCTGAATGATGTGCATTTGTTTAGGTCCATGGCACAGTGGGTTATGATTTTCAATTATAGACTTTCGTACAAGGCTGTTATAGAGCCGTACCTTTGAGTGTTTCTTTGAAAAGGATTTTTAGGTCTGTTGAGTAGAGCTGGCCTGATGAACTGTAACTTATGGATTCTGATTCATAATTAGAAATCTGAGCTCCATTCAACTGCAAAATCACAACATGGCCATAACACATAACTTCACTATACAATAATGATCCATGCAAGCGTCTCCAATCATTTCACAGCAGGGGCAACATCAGCAAATTAAAAACACAATCGTGGAGAACTGCAAAACGCAGCATCACATCAATTCTAATGAAGGGTCACGCACAAGTTGTTCATCTATCTTGCCCTTTCACATGGTGATCGACCTGATGTACAGTTCCAATGTTTCTGTTTTCATAGCAGGCACATTGGTTTGAGCTTTTCAGGATAAGATGTGCAACAGCCATGATATTGAAATAAATCAATTACTATCATCATATTTAATTCACTGGAAGTTATGACTTCTTGAGGATAGTAATGCAATGAATGAACATGCCATCCTTTCGCCTCTAAGTTCAAATACAACTCCGGGTTGTGGGATAAAAGTCTCCTCTTCCTGCTCGACATTGGGCTCCTAATCACAGTACGTTTGGGCCGTGGCTGGTGGTATGGCTATCCGGCCCCAATCAGTCATCAATCAGCTTGTTAAAGGCTTTCAGATAGTCATTGGGGAGAAATTCAGACAAGTCATTGTTGACCACTCTTCCACAATCTGGTGCCCTGGTGAGGAAATGGCCTCCAGCCATGTCATGTGTGGAGACTCACAGCAGCAGCAATCTGCCACTCGGCCTCTGCCATAAATGAAATTTAATGCAGAAAAGTGCAAAGTGATATATTTTGGTAGGAAGAACGAGCAGAGGCTATATAAACTAAAGGGTGCAATCCTAAAACAGGTGCATGAACAGAGAGACCTGGGGGTGTATGTGCACAAATCATTGAAGGTGGCGGGGCAGGTTGAGAAAGTGGTTAGTAAAGCGTGCAGGGTCCTGGGCTTCATAAATAGAGGCACAGAGTACAAAAGCAAGGAAGTTATGATGAACCTGCATAACACACTGGATCGGCCTCAACTGAAGCATTGGCCCAGAAATCCCGGTTTCTCCTTCCCGCGGGCGTTCGAGTGGATTCTGGAAAAAAGATGCCCACCTACCTGAAGTTGCTGCACCCCACGAGATCCCGGTCCAGAGGCTTCTCCTGACTGCGCGTCGCAGTGCGTGCACGTTAGGACGTGCGCAAGGCTAGAGCTGGAGTCACATGGCTCTGGGCAGCCAATCAAGTAAAGTATATTCTCATTCATAATAATGGGAATGCGGTAAGTTGGAATTCCTATTATTATGAATGAGAAACCCCCACCCGCCCCCTCCACACTAATAACCAATAATAAGATAGAAAAAATGCACAACATATTTTTATTAATTTAAATTAAAGTTATTTATGTATTTAAAAAATATATACTTCTCCAATGTTTCAAAATGTTTTTTTAATTATGGTTTAAAATAAACTTATCCTTATGGGGAGGGTTTTTAACAATAACGTGTTTTAAAAATGTTATTTTACTATATTTTTGTGTGTTTTAAAACTCTTACACCTGTAACAGTCGGCCATGTGCCTGCGTTTATCAGGCGCGAGAGTTTTGAGGACATTTGCTGGGCAAGATATGGGTAAATCCCGCAATCTTGCCCTGCAAGTGTCCTCGCTTCCGAGATACAGAAGATCAGTCAAGCCAGAAACTTGACAGATTGGAAAAGCCGGTTTTCAGCGCATGCGCATTGTGCACTGAAAACCAGCTTTTCCCATGCCTTCCCGGGTCTGTACACACTCCGTACACACTCCGTACGGACCCGGGGAAGCCGGGATTTCCAGATCACTGTGTCCAATTCTGGGTGCCGCACTTTAGGAACGATGATAAGGCCTTAGAGAGGGTGCAGAAAAGATTTACGAGAATGGTTCCAGGGATGAGGAACTTCAGTTACGTGGATAGACTGGAGAAGCTGGGGTTGTTCTCCTTAGACCAGAGAAAGTTGAGAGAAGATTTGATCGAGGTATTCAAAATCATGAGGGGTCTGGACAGAGTAGATAAAGAGAAATTGTTCCCATTGGTGGAAGGGTCGAGAACCAGAGGACACAGATTTAAGGTGATTGGCAAAAGAACCAAAGGCGACATGAGGAAAAACATTTTTACACAGCGAGTGGTTAGGATCTGGAATACGCTGCCTGAGAGGGTGGTGGAGGCAGACTCAATCGCGGCTTTCAAAAGGGAATTGGATAAGTACCTGAAGGGAAAAAAATTGCAGGGTGGGGAAAGGATGGAGGAGTGGGACTGGCTGAGGGGCTCTTGCAGATAGCAACACGGGCTTGATGGGCCGAATGGCCTCCTTCCATGCTGTAACTGTTCTGTGATAACAGAGCTCTGCACCAGTGACTGCAGGCATCACTCCAATAATCAAAGGACAACCCTGGGTACATCAGATGAATGTCCACACACAGGTGGTGGGACATGTCCAACCATCTATTCAAATGGCACTTCCATTTGGAGAGCAATTCTGAGTGTGGCATCCAAGGAAGGGACACAAAGTGGTTCAGGTTTCAATAAATGGTAAATGTACCAGAAAATGAGTTCAACACTTTGAGCATATGCACTCAGCCACAGCATCTTGCATTTATATAGCTCTATTAACATAATGGTCCCAAGACACTTCACAAGCTGGAAATAGAAGAGGGAATGTACACTGAGTCAGAAGAGCGAGATTCGGATGGGTGGTTTCATTGAAACAAAATTCTTACAGGGCTTGACAGGGCAGATGCCTGGCTGGGAGTCTAGAACCAGGGGTCACAGTCTCAGAATGAGGGGTCAACCATTTAGGACTGAGATGAGGAGAAATGTCTTCATCAGAGGGTGGTGAATCTTTGGAATTCTCTACCCTAGAGGGCTGTGGAGGCTCAGTCTTTGAGTGTATTCAAGACAGAGATCGATAGATTTTTGGATATTAAAGGAATCAAGGGATATGGGGACAGTGCAGGAAAGTGGAGTTGAGATCGAAGGTCAGCCATGATCTCATTGAATGGCGCAGCACGCTCAAGTGGCTGAATGGCCAGCTCCTGCTCCTATTTCTTATATTCTTCTGTTCTTAAGGAGTTTAAAGGTGGGCAGGGAGAGGAGTTTAGGGAATGACATCTATTGACATCTGCATTGATTACTCGTGACCTGGGGGCCTCAATCGGAACTCCGCAGAGGCCGCATAGTGAGGGTTGAGCTTGCAGAGGCAATGGGCTCAATGCTGGCAGAAGAACACCTTGTCCACAATGTGCGTGGCAGGGAGATACGCGGGAGAAGGCAGCGCCAGCAGCAACGGGTCCAGAGGCAGCGGGCAAGGAAGGCAGCAGGCATCGCTGCCCAACAGGGAGAAGGACCTGGAGATGGTCATAGACCTCAAGGCAGAGAGGCTGGCCAGGAAGGACCTTGCGTGAGGAGGAGGGTCAGGTACTCTGACCCCTCGTACCAGATAGTGGGTGAGATACAAAGAAGACAGGATGCAGACCAAGCAGATGCTTGCCAGCAGCAGGCTGCAGGGGCCGAGGAGCATGAAGAGGATGAGGGAGAAGGCAGTCAACCAGCTGCCATAGGAGGAGGCGAGCGCAGAGTTGGGGGAAGAAGGCCCTAACGTGCAAGGGTCTACAGGCAGCAGCTTTCCTTCATGGAACTCCCAGATGAGCAATGTCTGTGAAGGCTCCGATTCAGGAAGGAGATCCTCAGGGAGTTGTGCAATCTCCTGCGGCCAGGTCTGCAGCTCAGACAAGGTTGAGGACAGCTCTGAGCGTGGAAACCAAAGTCACCATTGCACTAAACTTTGATGCAACTGGCTCTTTCCAGTCTGCAACTGCAGATATATAGCACATCTCTCAGTTCTCTGCCCATCACTCCATCCGTCAAGTCACAGATGCTCTCTACAGGAGAAGACTGCAAAACATTTCTTTCTCGATGAGCAGGCAATGGAGCGGCAGACGGGATATCGCGGATTGCGGCTTCCCCAGGGTACAGGGCGCCATAGACTGCACCCACATCGCATTGAGGGTGCCACAAACCCAGGCAGAGATGTTCATGACCGAAAGGGATTCCACTCCCTCAACGTGCAGCTGGCGTGTGACCACCAGCGCAGGATCATGGCAGTCGATGCCCATTATCCAGGCAGCAGCCACAATGCCTTCATCCTGTGCCCGCCGTGTTCTTGGGTCAAACCCAGGACTGGGGCAGGCTGCTTGGTGACAAGGGCTACCCACTGTGCATCTGGCTGCTGACTCCCCTTCGCCACCCCAGGACTGCTGCGCAGCAATCATCATCATCATAGGCAGTCCCTCGAAGCGATAAATTCACAGGTGTTTCAATGAAGGACCTAATAGTCCAGTCCTGAACTACATCCTGAAGGGTGGAAGATGCCCGTGGGTGGATTTTTTTAACGTGGGGTGGCCGTTGCACACCAGCCACCACACAAGCTTGATAAAACTAGGTCTTGGTCCAGTGACAAGGATTAACCAGGATGACTGGAGACCAGGCTCTGCTGCACAGACCTAGTGTGCACACAAATTGCAGTGTGGGCTGCCCCGTGCTGCCCCTGGGCCCTCGCCTCTCCTGGGCCCCGGTCACTTCCCTCTACAATCTCTCGTCGCTCCTTCGCCCCTCCTGCTGTGCCTGCCCGCACTGCAATCAGCGACCTGGCTTCTTAGCCGTTGCCCTCCTGCAGCAGCACGCGCTGCTCCCTGCAGTGGTATGCCGCCGCACGCTGCTCCCTGCAATGGCCCCGGCCTGCTGATGGCTGTGCAGCAATCGTACAATGACTCGCATTCAGCCACCGGGTGCATCATTGAGCACTGCATCCGGATCCTCAAGCAGAGGTTCTGTTGCCTGGACCGCTCTGGTGGAGTGTTGCAGTACTCGCCTGAGTGGGTCTCCCTATTTGTGGTCGTCTGCTGCATGCTTCACAACCTGGCAATCATGAGGGGCCAGCCGCTGGAAGTCGATCCAGCAGTACCATCTCAGGAGGAGGTGCAGGAGGAGGGGGCGCTTGAGGAGGAGGAGGAGGCGCAGCAGGAGGAGGAGGCGGAGGTGCTTCAGGAGGAGGAGGAGGACACGCAGGAGGAGGAGGAGGAGGAGGCACCTGAGGAGGAGGAGGAGAAGGAGGGGGAGGAGGAGGACCAGGATGTGTGTCGCCAGTCACGCAGAGGGTCGTCGCCATCCCAACCCTGCAAGGGAAGTGCAGCCCCATCTCATCGCTGCTTGTTCCTGATGAGTTAATGCCCACATCACCCTTCATCTTTGCATTTCCAGTGCCGTCCCAATGATTCCGTTCATACATCATTGGGCCCCATCAAATCATACACCTGCCCAGATTTGGGGCTCAATTTTCCCCAATGCCGTTTTTTGGCGTATTTCAAGAGTTATACCCATTTTTTGGGGCCCGACTACACCAAAAAAAATGAAACTTACCCCATTCTAATTTTTGAAATTGGCGCCGCGCAGTCTGTCCTTCAGCTTCAGGGGGTGGAGCCTAATTTCTGCGCTGAAAAAAATGATGCCCCCCTTCTGCGCAGAAAAAAACGTGACTACCATGGGCGCGCATGCCCAGTACAGATCCTGATCTGCATTCAGCCATTTTTAAAGAGCCAGTTGTGTGTGAGAACTTTAATTCTCAGTGGTGTGTGAGATCTAAAATCAGAGCTGCAATACAATATGCAACGCGGCTCAAGGACCAAGAATTTCTTACAGGATGAAGTGGAGGCCCTGGTTACTGTAATTGAGGCCAGGTCACACGAGCTGGACACCAGCAGAGGTCACATAAAAGTTTCACCCAAAGAAATGACGAAACGCTGGAACCAACTTGCAGAAGATTACTAAGCAATGGTGACCACCCAGAGATCTGAAGGCCAATGCAAAAAGAAGTGGCAGGACCTTAGTCAAGCAGTTTGTGTAAGTAATATTTTCATTTATTCACTGGAATTGCAATTGTAAATGTGACCATCTATATGTCCCACCCAGCAGAAAGACACACTCTCTAAAAAGTTATATTTTCATCTTTGCAGAGGAAGGTGGCACACAACAAAAGGGAAAGAACTCGAACAGGAGGAGGCCCGGCAAATCTGCACCCACTGACACCCTTGGAAGAGAGGGTCGCTGCTTTGATGGGTCCTGCCTGGAAAAAAGCAACCACCACTGCACAAGCTGGGCCCACACTCGAGGGAGAGGGTAAGTCCTGCAAATTGCACAGTCTGGCTTTGCTAAATGTTAAGTACTGCGCGGGCTAGCCATGCTTCGGTTCATGGGGATGTCTCCGTCAGCTACGCTTCGGTTGATGCAATGTGCTATCATTCATCATGGCCATTCAAATCAGCCTGCTGCCTGCGCTGTGTGAGCCTATTCATGCCACCCACCCTGCCCCCACCTCTACTGCTAGCCATTTGTCTCGGTTATATTTTGCAGAATATGAGGCCAATCCTGATGATGCAGAAGAATATTCAGATGAGGACGAGCCTGAAAAGGAGAACATTTTACAATCCCACCTTTCAGACCAAGAGTATAGGGGTGAGGGGCGGGAGGAGGGGATGGGTGAAGCCACCACTGTTGTACTCACTCTGGAGGAGGTGCTGGTGCTGCCCCTTTTCTGAGTGGTACGAGTGTTGGGACATTCCATGGTTTCTCACAGTCCAAGGCTGTAGGTCCCAGTGGGATGCAACGAGCCACAGCCGGGGTGAGGAGGGGAAGGAGAGCTCGACAGCGCTCTCCTGAGATGCAGGATCTAACAGATGTAGTTCTGATGAGGGCAATGACCTTACACGATCACTCCTGGACACCATCAGTGGGGTGGGTGATGAGGTATCGGTACTGTCGGGAGAAATAACAGCAAGCTCACGAGAAATGGGAACATGAGGGAGGGAATGTCGCAGGTGGCTGATACAATGTCGGTGAACATGAGGGAGGGAATGTCATAGGTAGTTGATGCGCTGTTGGTGAACATGAGGGAGGGAATGTCACAGGTAGTTGATGCGCTGTTGGTGAACATGAGGGAGGGAATGTCACAGGTAGTTGATGCGCTGTTGGTGAACATGAGGGAGGGAATATCACAGGTAGTTGATGCGCCGTTGGTGAACATGAGGGAGGGAATGTCACAGGTAGTTGAGACACTGTCATGGCACATGCGGGAGGGAATGGCCGAGTTAGCTGCTGCAATAAGGGAACACACCCAGACCCCGCGGCCGTTGATGGAATCAAATGCCACTCCCACTCCAATCCCCAGACCAGCCTCTGAAGAGGCCCAAGCCGGGCCCTCCACATTACCGCCTGCCCCCCCCCAGCCCCCCCCGCATCAAGGAGTGTGTATTACCCGAGGTGTTCGAAAGAATAAGCTTTGCATCAACCCGAGAAACGCTGCGCCACTGCCTGTGGGCAGTGTGGAGTCACCAAGACCAAGCGCAGCGGGAGGTCTTAGATTAAGGTGGAGGAGAGATGGGTGCACCCTTTCTTTTCTGCTGTTGTTGTTGTTACTGTTGTAACTGTTCTCAAATTAAATTATTTTTGTAAGTTATGTAAATTTACAAGTTTAAAAGTTTGTAAGTGATCGTAAAGTTTGTAAGTGATCTTAACTGAATACTTTAAAGTTTGATACAAGAATATTTTTATTAAAGTAAAGTTAAGTGCAAACAAGTGTTAAAATTTTGAAGAAAATATATTTAAAATTATAACTGAATCATTTCCATTATTTGTTCCATTAACACAACACATTACGGAACAAGTCCAAACAGTAAACATGGTCCATGTGGAATAGTTGCCATTGAGCCTTCAGGCAGCAAAGCGTTCACGGATGAGCTGCTGGCGCAAAGCTCGAGCAATCTTTAAAGGGGCATAACAGCCCGCTCTCCTCTGCCATCGTGCTCCGGGTTCAGGTAATTGCATGGCTTTCTCCTCCTCCTCCTCCTCGTCACCTGAATCTTCCCCCTCATCATCAGCCATTCTCATCTCAGGTGGGTCCTCTACTACCAGCTGCTGCTGCCTCATGATGGCTAAGTTATGCAGCATTCAGCACACAACAGTGAACTGACCGACAATCTCAGGGGAGTATTGCAAGTAGCATCCGGAATGGTCTGGGCATCGGAAACGCTGCTTCAAGATGCCAATGGTCCTCTCCATGATGCTGCACGTCGCAATGTGCGACATGTTGTATTCCCGGTCAGCTTCCGTCTGGGTTACGCGTAGGGGTGTCATGAGCCAGGGGTGGCGAGGCCGTACCCTTTGTCTCCCAGTAGCCAGCTCTGCCCTTCTGGCTATTGCTGAAACATGGCAGATATAACGCTCTCACGTATGATGAATGCATCATGGGTGCTCCCAAGGTATCTCGCATCAACTGCCATAATGCGATGCATGTCATCACACACGAGCTGCACATTCACGGAGTGGAAGCCTTTTCTGTTCCTGTACATCTCGGAATCCTCCAAAGGTGCTCGCAAGGCGATGTGGGTACAATTAATGCAGCCCTGTACCTTTGGGAAGCCAGCAATCCTGGAGAAGCCCACAGCCCTGTCACACAATGCCTGGGCAATGGGCAACTTTATGTAGTCATTCCTCCGGGCATATAGTGCAGCAGTCACCTGCCGAATGTAGATATGTGTTGCATGTTGAGAAATGGCGCCACATCCTCAGTTGTGGCCTGGAATGATCCTGATGCATACAATGAAAGTGCAGCTGTAACCTTCATTTCAACTGACAAAGCAGTCCTCCTGACCCTTCTAGGTTGCAGGTCTACTTTTACTAACTCACAGATCTCGATTACAACTTCTTTGCAGAAACGTTGCCTTCTCACACAGTCTACATCACTCAGGTGCAGGTACGAACACCTGTCTTGACATACCCGACGTAGGTAAGGTCTCCTGCCTATCATCCTACGTGCTCTGAGATTCCTCATGCGATGACGTCGAATCAATCCTCTCCTCCGCAGCACCATCATGCAGAAGGCTTGCACGAGGTCTGGCATTGTCAGTATTGCCCTTTGTTCTCTCTCTCCCCAAGGTCGACGTCCTAGTATGGACAACACCCTGGTCTGCGAATGCGCAATAGGTTTGCTTAGAATGGGAAGCTAGCCATTCAATGAGGACATTTGGGGCAATGAAGTCTAATGCAATTCTTTAACTTTTGAGTTTTTTCAAAGTACCACCCCATCACCGACCGAACGTCTCCTCACCAGGCTCGCGAGTCGGCCAGCAGAATCATCCTCTCGCCCGGACACAGGCTCGGCAAACACCCCCACCCACCAGGCTTCTTTTGAAGCCAAGCCCCGAGCCCCTGTGTCAAGGCAAGGGAGCAATTCTGCCGGCTGACGCTCCGACCCTCGAGCCCGGTGAGGAAACAGTCGGAAGTGAGGTGGTACTTGGAAAAAAATCTAAAATTAAAGAATTGCATTAGGCGTCCATTTTCTCCCTTTGACTTTGAAACAATTAAGATTTATGATGCATATTCTTTGCCTTCTTCACTCCCTCCAAAACTTTGCCCAAAAACAATGGCGTCTTTCTGTGCCGATTTTGTAACGTGCGCTGCTTTTTATTGTGCCCAGAAGGTTTTTTGGGAGTGGTCACATACGCCGTCCTAGGAAAAATGTAAGTTGGCCAAACTTGCTTAAATATGAAAAACTGGCGCAGACATCAGGCCCCAATGACGCAAAAAAATCGTAGCCTAAAAACAGCGTACCTAAGTGAGTTACGCTGGTGCAAAAGCTTTGGGGAAACTTGGAGATTTTTATTTACTCCAAAAAAAAGATGCACCCCCCAAAAAAATGGTACAAATAATTGGGGAAAATTGAGCCCAGAGGAACACAAAATAAAAATGTATTAAATAATAAAGAAAGGTGTAAAAAACAAACACCATCTTTCGCCCTTAGTATCTCCTTATAACCCCTTTTACGCAAATGTATTCTGCTACCACGCCGCAGTGTCTCTCCTGTGCCTGCCTCATGGGTCTGGGAAGGGTGCTGTGTTTCCTGTGTAGAAGCTACAGATGTCCTTCTAGGATGCCCTCGACCAGCTCTGGCCCTGGAAGGGCCGGCTGCAGACTGGTCAGCACCCTCCTGGGAGGGTTCAGTCGGGATTAGCTCGGGCGACTCCATGCGTGGAGGTAATGGCAGAGTGACAGGCCTGGGGTCAGGGCTGATGTGATCCTGAAAGAGAATATCATCATCGTCCTGGTCCGAGGAGCCTGTGCCACACCCCAGGGGCAGCACACCACCACTGGCACCAATCTGAGGGAGCTCGAGTCGGGGCTGTGGCACCACACAGAAGGTCCTCGAAGGCCCGTGGTGGACCCAGCCGCGAAGGCAACACTGAGGTCTCGCATAGCATCCAACTGAGACTGCATGAGAACAGCCACAGTCTCAAAGCCACCAGAAATGACAGCAGTAAGACGCTCCGTGGCCTGTTGCCCAGGGTGTATAAGAGCATTCTGAGCTTCCAGGGCCGTGGCTTGCTCCCTTGCGCCTGTGCTGTAATGGCAGCTGCCACATCCCCAACGAGTCGCGGCATCAGCTGGATCCGCACGGTCAATCTGGGAGTCTCATCGCCTGCACACTGGCAATGATGGTCCCCATGGTGTGCACAGAGCTGTCCACGATGGGGGAAGCAGACTCCTCCATGCTCCTCGCTACTTCCAACAGCCTGTCCAGCACCCTTGCCACTGCCCCCAACACTGGCCTCCACCCTTCTTTTATAAGCAGGATATGAACAGGGGTTTCAACAGGACCCCAAGAAAGAATGCAAAAGGCAGGAGGCAACAGAGCAGAGTAGCACTGGGGTAAGTGTAAACCACAAGGTGATAGAAAGGGACAATATGTATGAATATAAAGGGGCTGCAGGAGGGGTCAAAACTAAAAATCATGGTTTAAAAACTAGTATTAAAACACTCTACCTCAATGCACGCAGCATTCAAAAAAAAGTAAATGAGTTGACGGCACAAATCATTACAAATGGGTATGATTTGGTGGCCATTACAGAAACGTGGTTGCAGGGTGGCCAAGACTGGGAATTAAACATACAGGGGTATCTGACAATTTGGAAAGATAGACAAGAAGGGAAAGGAGGTGTGGTCGCTCTGTTAATAAAGGATGATATCAGGGCAGTTGTGAGAGACAATATTGGCTCTAATGAACAAAATGTTGAATCATTGTGGGTGGAGATTAGAGATAGTAAATGGAAAAAGTCACTGGTGGGCATAGTTTATAGGCCCCCAAATAATAGCTTCATGGTAGGGCGGGCAATAATCAAGGGAATAATGGAGGCATATGAAAAAGGAACAGCAGTAATCATGGGGGATTTTAACCTACATATCGATTGATCAAACTAAATTGTACGGGGTAGCCTTGAGGAGGAATTCATAGAATGCATACGGGATTGTTTCTTAGAACAGTAACTTACAGAACCTACAAAGGAGCAAGCTATCTTAGATCTGGTCCTGTGTAATGAGACAGGAATAATAAACGATCTCCTAGTAAAAGATCCTCTCGGAATGAGTGATCACAGTATGGTTGAATTTGTAATACAGATTGAGGGTGAGGAAGTAGTGTCTCAAACGAGCGGACTATGCTTAAACGAAGGGGACTACAGTGGGATGAGGGCAGATTTGGCTGAAGTAGACTGGAAACACAGACTAAATGGTGGCACAATTGAGGAACAGTGGAGGACTTTTAATTAGCTCTTTCATAGTGCTCAACAAAAATATATTCCAGTGAAAAAGAAGGGCGGTAAGAGAAGGGATAACCAGCCGTGGATAACCAAGGAAATAAAGGAGAGTATCAAATTAAAAACCAATGCCTATAAGGTGGCCAAGGTTAGTGGGAAACTAGCAGATTGGGAAAATTTTAAACAACAGCAAAGAATGACTAAGAAAGCAATAAAGAAAGGAAAGATAGATTACGAAAGTAAACTTGCGCAAAACATAAAAACAGATAGTAAAAGCTTTTACCGATATATAAAACGAAAAGAGTGACTAAAGTAAATGTTGGTCCCTTAGAAGATGAGAAGGGGGATTTAATAATGGGAAATTTGGAAATAGCTGAGACCTTAAACAATTATTTTGCTTCAGTCTTCACAGTGGAAGACACAAAAACCATGCCAAAAATTGCTGGTCACAGGAATGTGGGAAGGGAGGACCTTGAGATAATCACTATCACTAGGGGGGTAGTGCTGGACAGGCTAATGGGACTCAAGGTAGACAAGTCCCCTGGTCCTGATGAAATGCATCCTAGGGTATTAAAAGAGATGGCGGAAGTTATAGCAGATGCATTCGTTATAATCTACCAAAATTCTCTGGACTCTGGGGAGGTACCAGCGGATTGGAGAGCAGCTAATGTAACGCCTCTGTTTAAAAAAGGGGGCAGACAAAAGGCAGGTAACTATAGGCCAGTTAGTTTAACATCTGTAGTGGGGAAAATGCTTGAAACTATCATTAAGGAAGAAATAGCGGGACATCAAGATAGGAATAGTGCAATCAAGCAGACGCAACATGGATTCATGAAGGGGAAATCATGTTTAACTAATTTACTGGAATTCTTTGAGGATATAATGAGCAGGGTGGATAGAGGTGTTCCGATGGATGTGGTGTATTTAGATTTCCAAAAGGCATTCGATAAGGTGCCACACAAAAGGTTACTGCAGAAGATAAAGGTACGCGGAGTCAGAGGAAATGTATTAGCATGGATCGAGAATTGACTAGCTAACAGAAAGCAGAGAGTCGGGATAAATGGGTCCTTTTCAGGTTGGAAAACTGTGGTTAGTGGTGTGCCACAGGGATCGGTGCTGGGACCACAACTGTTTACAATATACATAGATGACCTGGAAGAGGGGACAGAGTGTAGTGTAACAAAATTTGCAGATGACACAAAGATTAGTGGGAAAGCGGGTTGTGTAGAGGACACAGAGAGGCTGCAAAGAGATTTGGATAGGTTAAGCAAATGGGCTAAGGCTTGGCAGATGGAATACAATGTCGGAAAGTGTGAGGTCATCCACCTTGGAAAAAAAAACAGTAAAAGGGAATATTATTTGAATGGGGAGAAATTACAACATGCTGCGGTGCAGAGGGACCTGGGGGTCCTTGTGCATGAATCCCAAAAAGTTAGTTTGCAGGTGCAGCAGATAATCAGGAATGGAAATTTGGCCTTCATTGCGAGAGGGATGGAGTACAAAAGCAGGGAGGTCCTGCTGCAACTGTATAGGATATTGGTGAGGCCGCACCTGGAGTACTACGTGCAGTTTTGGTCACCTTTCTTAAGGAAGGATATACTAGCTTTGGAGGGGGTACAGAGATGATTCACTAGGCTGATTCCGGAGATGAGGGGGTTACCTTATGATGATAGATTGAATAGACTGGGTCTTTACTCGTTGGAGTTCAGAAGGATGAGGGGTGATCTTATAGAAACATTTAAAATAATGAAAGGGATAGACAAGATAGAGGCAGAGAGGTTGTTTCCACGAGTCGGGGAGACTAGAACTAGGGGGCACCTCTCAAAATGCGGGGGAGCCAATTTAAAACCGAGTTGAGAAGGAATTTCTTCTCCCAGAGGGTTGTGAATCTGTGGAATTCTCTGCCCAAGGAAGCAGTTGAGGCTAGCTCATTGAATGTATTCAAATAACAGATAGATAGATTTTTAACCAATAAGGGAATTAAGGGTTACGGGGAGCAGGCGGGTAAGTGGAGCTGAGTCCACGGCCAGATCACCTATGATCTTGTTGAATGGCGGAGCAGGCTCGAGGGGCTAGATGGCCTACTCCTGTTCCTAATTCTTATGTCTTATATGTTCTTATGTAAGGCCCAACATCGATGGGCTCGTCGGAGTCTGCTTCAGTGGGTCACCAATGTGCACTCGCTCCCCCCCCCCCGCCCCCAGTTCCCTCTTCCCTCTGCCCCTCATCATGCTGCAGCCCGCTCGGCCCCGGTGCAACACCCAGTGCAGACCCCTCTGCTGTGTCTAATAGATCCAACCGCATACTCCCCGTATCTGAGCCGGCGCGTGTGACTGTAGGAAGCAGTGACACGGTGCTGTTAGCATTGACCCTTCTCCCTCTGCCTCATCTGAGATGGGGCCAATAGATGGAGCGGTCCAGGCTCACGCCCCCACGCCCCCAATGTCTTCCAAGGTGTCAGGATCGCCATGGCTATCGTTGTCCTCCAGGCTTCCCCTCTCTGTCTCCAGGTCAGCCTCTCCCTGGCCTCGGCTGCCACGGCCCTCAAAGGCTGTCCTCCTGCAAGGCCCTCCCACTCACACCAGGTCTAGGACCCTCACCATAGCTCTCACTCGGCCTCTCATCTACAAGCATAAATGGCACAAGGGCTGCCGTGAGGGGGATGTAGGCACAGTAGGCGCTGGTGCTTTCAGGGAGAGAGCATTAAAGGAAGGCCTCATTTACCCATGCTGCCCACAGTGGGATCGGCAGTACCGGCAGTACCGCAGGCCACAGGGAAGGCAGCATGTCTGCCTACTCGTGCCTCCATCTTCTCCTCCAGAGGCATCAGGATCTGAAGTTGAGCCTTGCCACCAGTTATCCTTTGCTCCATGCGGTTGTGAGCAGCCTTGGCCTGCAAAACAAAGAATGCTTGCTGAGTAGCAGTGTCATCAGGCATCAGAAATAAGTGCACAAGTGTGTGTCCCTGACATGCAGCTGTATCTGCGAGAACACACAGTATATCTCCATATATATATATATATATATATAGAGGCCTCAACAGTGAAATGCTGCTTCAGTGACGACACAAGGAAGGTGGGAAATGAGAGAAGGATGAAGGAGAGGCACACTGATGGAAGGTCAGCAATTGGTGGAACAGGAACTCACTTTCCTCAGACGGATGATGTCATTCATCCTTTTTCTGCGTTGGGTCACAGTACGATCCTGAACGGAGGTCCCTGCCACCTCCACAGCGATCTCTCTCCAGGCATTGGTATAAACCTCCCGAGTCAATCTGCCTCGCCTCCTTCCCTCCACAGCATCCTTCAGTGTCTCCAGCTCGGCATCTGAAAAATGGGCTGCCCTCCTCCCCACTGCTGCAGCAGCCACATCCAACGTCTCCCCTGCTCAGGGCACCGCTGCAAGCCCGGCTCTTTAAGGCCAGGGAGCAGCTGGGTCGGTAAGGCCAAATCAGCAGGATGGGAAACTTCGCCCCCCCCACCCACACCACGGGAAACTCCGCCCCCTGCCCCCACCCACACCGCGGGAAACTCCGCCCCCCCACCCACACCGCAGAAAACCCCGCCCCCCCACCCACACCGCGGGAAACTCCGCCCCCCCACCCACACCGCGGGAAACTCCGCCCCCCCACCCACACCGCAGAAAACTCCGCCCCCCCACCCACACCGCGGGAAACTCGGCCCCCCCACCCACATTGCAGGAAACTCCGCCCCCCCACCCACACCGCGGGAAACTCCGCCCTCCACCCACACCGCGGGAAACTCCGCCCCCCCCCACCCACACCGCAGGAAACTCCGCCCCCCCACCCACATTGCAGGAAACTCCGCCCCCCCACCCACACCACGGGAAACTCCGCCCTCCACCCACACCGTGGGAAACTCCGCCCCCCCCACCCACACCGCAGGAAACTCCGCCCCCCCACCCACACCGCAGGAAACTCCACCCCCCCACCCACACCGCGGGAAACTCCGCCCCCCACCCACACCGCGGGAAACTTCGCCCCCCCACCCACACCGCGGGAAATTCCGCCCCCTGCCCCCCACCCACACCGCAGGAAACTCCGCCCCCTGCTCACACCATGGGAAACTCCGCCCCCCACTCACACACACACTGCTGCAAAGGGACGATTCCCGCCGGCCAATATCGCTGGGCGCCATTTGTTTTTTAAATCGGTGAATTTCGATCCATTAGCCGCCACAAACATTGCAGCGGTAATGCCGGCCAAAAAGCGGTAATTGCGCCCCGTTTCGGGCGGACCTGAATTTTGGCCCCATTATCTGGTCAGTATCTCATTGCTGCTTGTGGGATCTACCTGTGCAGATATTGGCTGCCACATTTCCCTATATTACAATAGTGTCTTCAAAACTACTCCATTGGTCATAACGCACTTTAGGACAGCCTCAGGATGTGAAAGGTGCTATATAGATATTTGATATTTTTTTTTTATTTGTACCAACTTAAAGCAAGTACTTGAAAAGAAATCCAGTTAAGCCATTGACACTTGCTATAACTGCTTGATGTTAGACTTTGATGATGACCCAGTAGAGTAGATACTCACAGCGTGGTACAGACAAAATGCTCAGAGGTTAGCAGATCCTATCTGGGACAATGACGGTGGAGCTACAATTGGCCCTGGTCTGTGGTTTCCTGTTCCTGTTTGTTATCCTGTGATCCCTGCTGCAAAGTGTGCTTGTGTGAACATTGGGAGACAACAAGATTGGGCTGAGATGTCAAATAGCCTATCTCAAAATCTCACATATAGAACGGGCACTTAATGAGGTACGGAGCTGTCTCTCTTCTGGATCTGTATTCACTGGAGTTTAGAAGAATGAGAGGGGATCTCATAGAAACATATAAAATTCTGACGGGACTGGACAGGTTAGATGCAGGAAGAATATTCCCGATGTTGGGGAAGTCCAGAACCAGGGGACACAGTCTAAGGATAAGGGGTAAGCCATTTAGGACTGAGATGAGGAGAAACTTCTTCACTCAGAGAGTTGTTCACCTATGGAATTCCCTGCTGCAGAGAGTTGTTGATGCCAGTTCGTTAGATATATTCAAAAGGGAGTTAGATATGGCCCTTATGGCTAAAGGGATCAAGGGGTATGGAGAGAAAGCAGGAATGGGGTACTGAGGTGAATGATCAGCCATGATCTTATTGTATGGTGGTGCAGGCTCGAAGGGCCGAATGGCCTACTCCTGCACCTATTTTCTATGTTTTTATGTTTCTTCAAGCAGTCAACATCTTCGAGAATAGAAGAGAAAAAATTGACATAACTTACTTCACAGCCAAATCCACGGCAACAATAAGACACAATAATGTTATTCCGATGTATGTTGAGCACCCCACTGTTATTAATGGCCCACTGTGGCACATCAATTTTAAAATTGTAGTACATTCAAATTTGTACTACACTCGAAACAAACCTCTTCAAGGACTCACACCGTGACAGTTTTTTTGAATTGTCTAAAGGTATATTGTTGTGCTACTCAATCTCACCCACACTGGAGATTTTGATTAACTGCTTAGCAACAGCTAAATTAATTCTGGATGTTGTATTGATGCTTAAGCCAAATCATTTGGTCTCATTAAACATGAAGCTGGGCCAATTAATTTGATCTTGCGCTGGCATATTCCAGACTTGTGACTTTCCCCCTCTGTGTCCTGAAGGTGTGAGGTCTGGTGAGAAACACTGAGCCTCAAGATAAGCATCACATCCAAAAACACATTCACTGGTCATTGATCTCATTTATGGGCGCTTGCTGTGCGCAAGCTGGCAGCCACATTTCCTACATTACAACTGAAACTACGGGGGGGTTTAATCCCCCAAAAATGGGTGGGTTGGTGGTCGGGTGGGGTGTTAAAGTATTAATCATGTGAATCCCGCCTCCAACCCGCCCGCGTCCGCGATTAACGAGACCGGGAGCACGCAGCCAATCTGCTCTCAGAAAACAAAATCAGACAGAGTGAGAGAAAGAATTGAGAGAGCCAGCAAGAGAGAATGGCTGACTCACAGGGAGAATCACAGAACGTAAAAGAGACAGAAATAAATATTTTATGCTCTCAAATGCTAACATTCTAAGATAGACAAAAAGCATATTCTCGTTGGAAGCATATTAGAAATTCAGGAAGTTAGTGAGAGAGTAATCTGCTGCTCAGACACAGCCCAGCAGCACAAGACAGCTTCATTTTCCCCCCCATAGACTTAATTACAGACTGTTTTTATTCTTTTGCTAGACTACAGCATCCATAATACAAGTCATCAACTACAAATGTCCAAAGTGCGAGAGGGCAGAAGACAGGGTGCACCTCTCGGTATAATTTGAAGGAAGGCTATTTGCAAAGGGCTTAGTGATGAAAAGACAAGTCTTCGCAAACAGCAATCACACATTAAATACAGAAAAGTGAGGTTTGCAAAAAGCACCTTATAGTGAGATATAATACAGTGGTTCACTTCTAAAATGCCTTTATTTAACGAGGGAACTTTAACATGTGACTAGATAGTTGACACTATAAATCTGATAAATCCTATATTTCCAGTTTATTGAAGACCTTCCTTTAACAAGGGGAACATTTTAAAGATGGATATCGAAATCCATTGTCTTTCCTCATTTCCCATCCACCTTTTTTATCTGGGGCTAGGTTAGTTTTGGCAGCAATGTGATTCATAACCTTTCCTGTACATAAGTACTCTCATTCTGCTCAGATTAGGAGCATTAGAGGTGGAAAATAATGAGGTGAAATGCATGATAAAATTCCCTTCTGCTCTGTGCATTGAGTTAGCAGATGGCTGACAGCAGGGTAGTTCTATAATTAGCTCGCAGGAATGAAAGGAAATCCTTTCTACAGATTTTCAGAGTGGTATGGGGGAGATATTGAGGTCTGACAATGCGTACTAGCACTCCCACATATTTATATTCCTACGTACCGTTCATTCATAAAGGCACATTAAGGGTTTTTGCAGTTAGCTTACAAGTGACCTGTATCAGCCAGCATTAATTGTTAAAGATGATGCCAAATTTGTTATTTGTTTAGAAAAATATTTTACAGCGTACTCACTGCAAATAGGGACAATTAAGATTGTTCTGATTAAAATGACTTGGCATCTTTGGTTACCAAATGTAGTTAACTGTCATCTCAGAAGAGGAGATGGCCCCTCTTTCGGCATTAGCAACAAGGGTTGATAGTGCAGTCTAATGGCGTCTGACTGCCTTTGTGTGTCCTGTTAGTTCTTCAGAAGCTGCGGTGCTTTTGTCGCTGGGACTTGCCGTGCTCCCCACTGACTAACGAATGACATGATTACACCAAACTAGCTCATCGGAATTCCAATCATTCTAGAAACAGTCAAATGCAAAAATCCACTCTCACACACCAGGGGAAAACATCAGCAAGGGGAAAGGGCTCTCAGCTTATGGTCTAAAGGCCTCGCCTAGTCTAGAAGTAAACCATTCATTTACCGTATATACTCGCGTATCATGCGACTTTTGAAGACCTAAATTGTAACCTAAATTTGGGGGGTAGCATGATACGCGAGATACAAAATTTGCGGGTGTGAAGTGCTAGCCAAGATTAGGCTGTTAGGCTGTTAAGCAGACCGTATCCACGCTGAATCTCGGCAGGTATCTCCTGGGCTGGATTGCAGCCTCTATTGTCACTTGTACTGTATCTTTGCTGTGGTCTAGAGATCGCCACCCACAACTCCCTCTGAAGTTTGCTGCATTATTAGAGGCTTTAACAATCAAATCTCCATCTATCTCAGCCCATGCTTCTTTTACCCGCAAACACAGTAGAGGCAAATCCGGAGCCTTCATATTCCCTCCCTTCGTAAATGATTTCTCTCCTTCCATCATCCAGTCATTCCATTTCTTTCTTATATTGTCTTTAAATGGCTTATTAATGGATACGTCAAGTGGCTGAACGACGCTAGTCAAGCCAGCTGGAATGATTGCTATATCGGTGTTCGATTCGCGAACAGCTTTCACAACAGAATCCACTCGATGTTTCATGATTCGGTTGTTAAGGTCTATATTCGATCGTTGTTATGTGTTAGGGTACTTGTTACGTGTTGGGTACTTGTTAAACTTGTTTGAAAGCCTAGCCTAGTGGCATCTGGTATCTCAAAAAAGTGACTCGCATGATACATGAGATATATGATAAAATCATGTTTTGGGGACGAAAATTTAGGGGTCACATGATACGCGAGATCGTAGGATACGCGAGTATATACGGTATATAGCGCATTTAATGTAGTAAAACGTCACAAGGTGCTTCACAGGAGCGTTATCAAACAAACTTTGACACTGAGCCAAGTGAGGAGATATTCGGACAGGTGGCCAAAGAGGTAAGTTTTAAAGAGCAACTTAAAGGAGGACAGAGAAGTGGAGAGGTGGAGATGGAGAGGGTTGGACTCTGATCAGGAAACCAGAGGTCCCATGTTCAATCCCATGTCTATTCCTGAGCTAGCTGGTCTCAACCAACTCTGTAGTTGGGATGCTACAATTGTCCCAGTTTGTGGCCATGACTAGGGACAGGGAAGAATCCAAATCAGTCAGAGCTTCTGCTCACTATCCAGTGTGTCTTGAAAGTGCTTGTCTGTTGATACTGAGCTTGGCAGTGATGCTTTTGGTATAGCCTGCCAACAACCAGCAGATCATTTTCTGAGTACATGCTGGCGACAGGACTGCTTTAGTCTGATGCCAGGTCCGATGGGAAAATCACGTGTTTGCTGCCCACAATTTTGCTTCCATTGTAGGCAGAAAATGGCAATTTTCCTACTTTTGCTGATGGGGGAAGATGCCAGGCCAACTCAGAGAATCTAAGCTTTTGTACCTAGACACATACATGGGCACTTGGTATCAAAGGGCTGCTGCCAGTGCTCTTTTAACTTAAAAAAGACGTATTTATATAGCGCCTTTCATGACCAGCAGACGTCTCAAAGAGCTTTACAGCCAATGAAGTACTTTATGGATTGTAGTCACTGTTATAATGTCGGAAACGCGGCAGCCAATTTGCGCACAGCAAGCTCCCACAAACAAAAATGTGGTTATGACCAGATAATCTGTTTTTAGTGATGTTGATTGAGGGAAAACTATTGGCCAGGACACTGGGGATAACTCTCCTGCTCTTCTTCGAAATAGTGTCATGGGATCTTTTACCTCGGTTTAACATCACATCTGAAAGACGGCACCTCCGATAGTGCAGCACACCCTCAGTACTGCACTGGTGGCTGATGTGCAACAGTCACCACATGTTAAAAATGTCCATGCACAGGCATCTTCTACCCCTGGAATTCAGGACTGGAATATCAGGTCTTTCATTGAAACATCTGTGAATTCACCCCTTTTGGTGTGGAAGCAAGTCATCCTTGTTCAAGGGACCACCTATGATGATGATGATGATGGAGTGTCAGCCTAGACATGTGCTGAAGTCCCTGGGGTGGGACCTGAACCCACTACCCTCTGACTCAGAGGTGAGGGTGCTACCCACTGAGCTACGGCTCACCCCAGAAAAAGCCAGTGCCAAGTCAGGATCAAGGGGGACACGATGTCCATTGACAATTTGAGATCTTAAGGTTCATAATACCACCTGAACTCTTTGGCCCGGAATTTCCTCAGAATTGACAGAGTAACTATGGGACTAGCTGAAGTGCCTTTGCAGAGAGACAGCATGGGTTCAATGTGCCGAATGGCCGCCTTCTGTGCTGTAACCATTCTATGATTCTATGTGTAAAAGTGCTGTAGTGCCGAATTCTACAGAGGAAACTCACATGTAACTGATTTACACAGATTTACGCTGAAACATCGCTACACATGAGTGTCCTTGATCTGTTGCACCTCACCTTCACTACGTTTGCCGAACGACTACACTGGTCCTTAACATAGTTCCACCGCCCCATGCAAATGACCAGCTCACACACTTTCCTGCATTCACGCCAGTAATGCATTGGTTTCCATCCACAAATTTAGGAGCATCTGAGATCAGCGTTATTGAGACTTCTGAGGTCCAATAGCCATTTTCCTCTGAGGCTTACACTATGTTTAATCAAAATGCTGTCATTCTCAGCACACCCGGAATCTCTCGAGCCCCTGCTCCCGCCCCACACGTTCAGAAAGACTAAGTAGCCGAACTATCCTTCCCAGCGGGCATGCTCCTCTTCTGCAGAATAATGGAAGAGAGAAGAGGAGCAGCAGAGGCAGGAGGCTCTGAGAGTGAGGTACTATGTGAGGAAACAGCAGCCCACTCGCTATTACCCCTACTGTTAGCATTGCATTTAGTGCTTGTTTTACCCTGGATTTCACATTTCAGCATATCTGCAGAAAACTTGGGGAGAAGTTCCCGTCGGTGAGATCGGCGTAGAAACAGACATCATTTCAGCATCAATGGGACGATTAAAATTCCTGGCCTTTAATTCACTAGTGATCGGGTGCTTGCTCTCAGCCATACATTAAAAGAACTTGCATTTATATAGCATCTTTCACAACGTCAGGACTTCCCAGCCAATGAAGCATTTTATGAAGTGTAGTCACCGTGTGGGAAATGCGGCCGCCAATTTCACATGTCATGATCTCACAAACAGCAATGAAACAAAAGGCTTGAAGATCTGTTTTGTTGTGATGTTGGTTAGAGGGTAAACATTGACCAAGATACTGGGAAAAATTCTCCTGCTCTTCTTCGAATGGTGCCAGGGGATCATTTATGTCCACCTGAGTGGGCAGGCGAAGCATCGGCTTAATGTCTTATCCGCAGGACGGCACCTCCGACTGCACTGCACTCAGTACTGCACTGAGGTGTGAGCCTAGATTATGGAGTGGTACTTGAACCCACACTCTCCAGACTCCGAAGCAACAGTGCTACACACTGAGTCGTGGCTGACATACATATCCACATATAATGTCCAAGCCATTTAAAAACATGAAACACAAGGACCCAAAATTGAACTGAAATAATTATTTCTGAGTGCTATTATTAACTGGGATGTCTTTGGTCCCCATAAGTAGTTTTGGCATTTAAATTAAAGGCAGACAATTCCAACAGTGCGAGATATGTGAAAGCTCGCGTGGGAGTCATGAGAAGTTGTAATTGAGATTCTCAGTTGGAAGTGGTAACTGGGGACTGCCAAAGCTACTGCACAGGGTGTTGCCTTGGTTATTACTGCCTGTGGTGTCACCTATGATGTAATCCTGCAAAGCTTTGTGCAACCTGGAAGGAAGCATTGTTCTCTCTGCATTTATATTATAAAAGAAAGACTTGCATTTATATATCACAAGAACACAAGAAATAGGAGCAGGAGTCGGCCATTTGCCCTCTCAAGCCTGCTCCGCCATTCAATAAGATTATGGCTGATCTAATCATGGACTCAGCTCCACTTCCCCGCCCGCTCCCCATAACCCTTTATTCCCTTATCACTCAAATCTGTCTATCTCCGCCTTAAATATATTCAATGACCCAGCCTCCACAGCTCTCTGGGGCAGAGAATTCCACAGATTTCCAACCCTCAGAGAAGAAATTCCTCCTCATCTCAGTTTTAAATGGGCAGCCCCTAATTATGAGACTATGTCCCCTAGTTTTAGTTTCCCCCATGAGAGGAAATATATTCTCTGCATCCATCTTGTCCAGGCCTCTCATTATCTTATATGTTTCGATAAGATCACCTTCCATTCTTCAGAACTTCAATGTGTATAGACCCAATCTACTCAACTTATCTTCATAAGTCAACCCCCTCATCTCCGGAATCAACCTAGTGAACCTTCTCTGAACAGTCTCCAATGCAAGTACATCCTTTCTTAAATACGAAGACCAAAACTGCACGCAGTATTCTAGGTGTGGCCTCACCAATACCCTGTACAGTTGTAGCAGGACTTCTCTGCTTTTATACTCTATCCCCCTTGCAATAAAGGCCAACATTCCATTTGCCTTCCTGATTACTTGCTGTACCTGCATACTCACTTTTTGTGTTTCATGCACAAGTACCCCCAAATCCCTCTGTACTGAAGCACTTTGCAATTTTTCTCCATTTAAATAATAATTCGCTTTTCTATTTTTTCTGTCGAAGTGGATAACCTCACATTTTCCCACATTATACTCCATCTGCTAAATTTTGCCCACTCACTTAGCCTGTCTATATCCCTTTGAAGCTTTTTTGTGTCCTCCTCACAATTTGCTTTCCCAGCCATCTTTGTAACATCAGCAAACTTGGCTACATTACACTCGGTCCCTTCATCAAAGTTATTGATATAGATTGTAAATAGTTGAGGCCCCAGCACCAATACCTGCAGCACCCCATAGTCACTGTTTGCCAACCAGAAAATGACCCATTTATCCCGACTCTCTGTTTTCTGTTAGTTAGCCAATCCTCAATCCATGCTAATATATTACCCCAAACCCCGTGAGCTTTTATCTCGTTCAATAACCTTTTATGTGGCACCTTATCAAATGCCTTCTAGAAATCCAAATACACCACATCCACTGGTTCCCCCTTATCCACCCTGCTCGTTACATCCTCGGAGAACGCTAGCAAATTTGTCAAACATGATTTCTCTTTCATAAAACCATGCTGACTCTGCTTGATTGAATTATGCTTTTTCAAATGTCCTGCTACTGCTTCCTTAATATTTTCCCAATGACCGATGTTAGGCTAACTGGTCTATAGTTTCCATCTTTCCGTCTCCTCCTTTTTTAAACAGAGGCGTTACATTTGCGGTTTTTCAATCTGCTGGGCCCTCCCCAGAATCCAGGGAATTTTGTTAGATTACAACCAATGCATCCACTATCTCTGCAGCCACTTCTTTAAGGACCCTAGGATGTTAAGGCATCAGGTCCAGGGGACTTGTCCGCTTTTAATCCCATTATTTTACATAGTACTACTTCTTTAGTGATAGCAATTGTATTAAGTTCCTCCCTATAGCCCCTTGATTATCCCCTATTGGGATGTTTTCAGTGTCTTCTACTGTGAAGACCAATACAAAATATTTGTTCAACATCTCTACCATTTCCCTGTTCTCCATTATTAATTCCCCAGTCTCATCCTCCAGGGACCAACATTTACTTTAGCCATTCTTTTCCTTTTTATGTACCTGTAGAAACTCTTAGTATCTATTTTTATATTTCATGCTAGTTTACTTTCATAATCTATCTTCCCTCTCTTTATTCATTTTTAGTCATTCTTTGCTGGCTTTTAAAAGTTTCCCAATCCTCTGGCCTTCCACTAATCTTAGCCACATTGTATGCCCTTTTTTTCAATTTGATATCATCCCTTAGTTAGTCACGGATGCTTATCCCTTCTCTTACAGTCTTTTCTTCTGTCATGTATCCTACATGGCTACTGTTGGTACTATCACAAGGTGTGCCACCAGAGGGCACAGCAGTGGGAGACTTGTAGGTTACCTGTACAGGTGTTCCTGGCCTAGTATAAAAGGCAGGCCACCAGGTGTGATCCTCACTCCTGGAGTTAACAAATAAAGAACTAAGGTCACTACAGTTCAAGGACAACACATTGCCTCGTGGAGTCATTATTAGAGCATCCAAGGACACAACAATTGGTGACGAGATTACGGACTTTCACGCGAAAATGGCTAACCTTTGTACGTTGCCGCTGTTCGCCGATGGTGATTATTGGGACGCCTTTCTGGAGAGGCTCGACCATTTCTTCACAGCAAACAATCTGGCAGGAGACGACCCGGTCATATTGGCTGATAAGCTATCTTGCTAACCAGTTGTGGGCTCACCATCTATGGCCTCGTCAGGGACTTGCTGTCACTAGCGAAAATAATCACCAAGACATATGAGGAGCTCGTAACCCTGATCCATGAGCAACTCAAGCCCAAGGAGAGCATGCTCACAGCCAGACACCGGTTCGATAACCACCGACGGCCCGAAGGCCAGGAGATCGCGAAATATGCTGCAGACCTCAGGAGGCTTCGGCACCGTGTGATTTCGGCGACCACCTCAACGAAGCGCTGCGGATCATTTTTGTCATTGGAATCATTCTTCATAAGCTACCTTCAGTGGATACACTGCAAAAGACCATTTCTGTGAGTCAGGCATTCACGACCTCGACCTGCGGCTCTAAGCAGATGTCTCACCCTCAGGACTCAAACTCGACAGGTACTGTGCACAGATTGGCGCCGTTTAGAGACTGGACTGTAGAGCACAAACCCTCTCAGGAAAGAGAGAACAGGCCCCCGAGTCCCTTAACTCAGAGTCCGCCGAGGGGGGCTAATCTCCATGCTGGCGTTGTGGAGGGAATCACAGGGCTCACCAGTGCCGTTTTAAAGACTATGTATGCAAAGGCTGCAGCACAAAGGAGCACCTCCAGCAACTGTGTAAGAGAAATATGACTCACTGTGTCGATGAAGAGTCTGCAGATGGCCATGAATCCAGCGCGGATTAAGAAATGGTAGGCAGAGCGGCAGCTCAGCCCCATGATGAAGTATATAGCATGTTTACCTGCACCACCGAGTGTTCCCCGTTGAGGATGGAAGTCAAGATAGATGGCATTCCAGTCTTCATGGAAGTGGATACGGGGGCAAGCCAGTCAGTACTGAATCAAGAAGCCTTTGAGAGGCTATGGGACAATCAAGCTGAACGACCCAAGTTGGTCCCGGTTCAGGCAAAGCTGCGCACCTACACCGACGAACTTATCCCAGTCGTTGGTAGTGCGAATGTAAAGGTACTCCATGATGGCGCAGTGCACAAGTTACCTCTGTGGTTTGTTGCAGGTGATGGACCAACGCTGCTCGGAAGAAGGTGGATGGAGAAGATCCATTCAAAGTGGGAAGACTTCATCCCTCCAGCGATCGACGACCCCTGCGCTCAGAGGCAAAGCAAGCTCTCACCTGAGGGTGGACCCGGCACCAGAGAGCAGACCAGCACAGCACCCGAGACACAGACTGCTCAGCACGACTGCGTGGAGATGATCCAGCTGGCACGACCCGAACGCACCTTCCAGGCTCCAGTGGCAGGACTCAGGAGGGAGAAAATCGGATCCAAAGGCGACTTCCCAGCTTCGGTGGCAGAACTCGGAGAGTAGAGGATCACCGCAGTCGACATCGTGGATGGAGGAAAGATAGCGCCCAAACTACGAGGTGAGGCGCTGAAGAAAAAGATGGCCACGGCCAGACCACGAGGTGCAGCACTGATGGAGCAACACGTGGTACCAAACGGAGAAGGGGATTGGGGTAAAGCAAGCAAGGCTCTCTTAAAGGAGGCCTGCAATCCACTACAATTAAAGGGACAGTTCCACACACTCAAGCAATGTAATAGCAACTGTAAGTTAGAGATAAAATATGTAACTGATGATCAGAGTTGTGAACATGCAATAAGCAAGGAAAAGTCGCTTGATCATGTAAAATATGTAATTGATGATCAAAATTGTGCACATGCAACCAGCGAGGAAAAGTCGCGCGATTGCGATCTGAGCTCCAGAGTATCCACAATAAGTAATGAAATGTTGTGCGACGTAGGATTTTAACTGCACGCAGCCAATGCAGTGGGCAGACACCCATCGGGAGCACACAGGTCCAGCGAGCTACCCAACGCTGTAGCTTGCGTCCCTGGGACCAGAGTTATGCACCATGGAGTGTGGCCACAAGCAGCCGATACACACGAGCTGCAGAGCATGCGACCTCAGCAGGGCAACGGCACCGGTATCGATACCCTGCCCCTGATCGGCTCCACCTCTCAGGCACCCGATGGCACCAACCGCCACGAGCCTGAAAGAACAGACTGTGCTAAGACGCAGTCCCCAGACCCCATCACCAACAAGGCCATACCTGTAAACAAAGGGTCACCCGCCACAGTTCCCCCAAAGGGGACCGGGACCAGCCAGGATCCAAAACCAAACAACGCCCAGGCCAGCGAGTCAGCAGTCCCCTGTGCACTGCTAGGCAACAGCTCCTCAGGGAGCAGCAGCGACCCAGGGCACAAAGAAAAGACAGGGAGGTCACAGGCATCTGTGAACCGGCCCGATGCTAGGAGCAACGGCTACAGCCCCAAGAGCAGGCAACTCAAGCCAGCACTGGGCACCGCACCACCACCAGACTGCAGTTATGGAACTAGTTTGTCCTCATGCACCGGTCACCAATCCCCAGCATGATAATGTATCTCACCAGTCTAGCGTACCGGTCTCACAACTAAACCACAAATGAATGCAAACTTGTCTTTCTGAACTTGAATGTATATGAACGCACTAAGCCTCCGGCATAATCTATATGTGGGAGGGGAGACTGGAGTAGTCAGGGACACACACAAACAGCAACCACCAGCACTCTACTGCACCAACCACTCACCCAAGATTGAAACGACCCGCCAAGGGTCAACCACGTAGAGCTAAGCCAAGGGCACAGTGAATGCAGAGGCGATTTGCACTAAAGGTTTGGGGGAGAGTGATGTCATGTATCCTACATGGCTATTGTTGGTACTATCACAAGGCGTGCCACCAGAGGGCACTGCTGTGGGAGACTTGTAGGTTACCTGTACAGGTGTGCCTGGCCTAGTATAAAAGGCAGGCCACCAGGTGTGATCCTCACTCTGGAGTTAACTAATAAAGGACTAAGATCACTACAGTTCAAGCACAACACATTGCCTTGTGGAGTCTTATTACAGCATCCAAGGACACAACACCTTCTCATTGAGATATATTTTTGTTGAGAGTCAGGAAATATCTCCTTAAATATCTGCCACTGCTCATCAACCGTCCCACTCTGTAATCTATTTTCCCAGTCCACTTTAGTCAACTCTGCCCTCATACCTTTGTAGTCTCCTTTATTTAAGCAGAGGACACTGGTTAGAGATCAAACTTTCTCACCCTCCAACTGAATTTGAAATTCAACCATGTTATGGTCACTCATTCCGAGAGGATCCTTTACTAGGAGGTCATTTATTAATCCTGTCTCATTACATAGTACCAGATCTAAGATAGCCTGCTCCCTGGTTGGTTCCGCAACGTACTGTTCAAGAAAACTATCCCGGATATACCCTATGAACTCTTCCTCAAGGCTACCCTGGCCAATTTGCTTTGTCCAATCAAGGTGAAGGTTAAAATTTCCCATGATTATTGCTGTTCCTTTTTTACAAGCACTTTATCATAGCTCTGAGTAATGTCTCTTAGTGCTTCATGGTGCATTGCGTCGAAATGAGGTGACAATTGTTATGTAGGCAAATGAGGCAGCCATTTTACACATAGCAAGATCTCATAAGCACCAATGAGATGATTGAGCAGTTAATCTCTTTTGAGGGAGAAATGTTAGCCAAGTCACCAGGAGAATTCCCTGCTCTTTTTGTGTCATGGGACATTTAACATCCACTTGAACTGGACTTTAACTTAATGTCTAACCCAAAGCAATGCAGCACGACCTCAATACTGTACTGGAGCTCAGCCTAGATGATCACAGAGTGGGCCTTGAAGATACAGTCTTCTGATTCAGAGATCAAAATGCTACCACCTTATCACTGGTAGAGATTACGCAATGAAGAAGAGTAGAAAATAGAATTTTTCGCCCAATTTCCTTCCTTCCTTTCCTGAAGCTGCTGCAGGGCTAAGTTCCACCAGGGGTGTAGGTCACCAGTACCTCAGCAGAGGCCTTTCTTCATGGAGAGCCTAGATGGTGTGTTTGTGTGTCTGTTTGACAGTGGAGTATCATAACATGCCTGAACCAAGATTCACAGATATGCTTTTTGTTAAACAAGGGGTTATTAGATCAGGAGCAGGAACCTAAGCTGATTGCACTCTTCCCTATCATTTCGGCGGTGAGACTCATTGTAATAGCCCCAAGAGAAGTCACGAAAACGCACCACAAACCTTGGTCATTCTAGTACGTATGGCTCAGTATCACAGCAGACACCATATTTGCCCACCATGCAACAGGGTGTTCCATGAATGAGGAAGGCAATGCCATCATACTTGCAGAGACAGGTAACCACAGACAGAGCACGATGGAGACAGCCTGTGGCAGTAATGCTGGCTCTATCCCTCACCCCATCTGCTGCAGTGACAGACACGATAGAGAATCTATGGCATCTGTTGCCCCTTGGTCAAATTGGTATTTATTATCAACGCGTGCATTCAGTCTTCAAATGGTAAGGACTCCCCGGTCACAGCCACTGGAAATGCTTTTGTAACTTTTGACCCAGCATTCCTGAAAACATGCTGGCCTGCATCTTAGATTCAGTATCCGCAGGTTCGGGGGGGAAAGCAAATCTGCTCCTGATCTCAGTGTGCTTGGAATCGTTTACCAACCGGTGAAGACAGAACCAGACTCAGCTGCGCTGCCCCACCACAGTTAAACCCAAGATCTCGACGCATATAAAGGAGAATGCCTCCTTAGTCGTAGTACTGGAGGGGTGTCAGTACTCGAGAGAGTCCCCCTGTGAATGGTTCCATAGCGCTGTAATATCTGCACCCACCCCTCCACCCCACCCAGCTCCCTAACCTCTCCCTTTTTCCAGGAGAATCCCGAAGAATTCCTCACCCTTTTTGGGGGTGCCAGTCCGAACCTGCAGGGCTATGAGGAAAGAATGGGGAGTGGGACTAATTGGATCACAGGCACGATGGACCAAATGGCCTCCTCCTGTGGTGTAGAAACATAGAAACATAGAAAATAAGTGCAGGAATAGGCCATTCAGCCTTTCGAGCATGCACCGCCATTCAATAAGATCATGGCTGATCATTCCCTCCGTACCCCTTTCCAGCTTTCGCTCCATACCCCTTGATCCCTTTAGCCGTAAGGGCCATATCTAACTCCCTCTTGAATATATCCAATGAACTGGCATCAACAACTCTCTGCAGAAGGAAATTCCACAAATTAACAACTCTCTGAGTGAAGAAGTTTCTCCTCATCTCAGTCCTAAATGGCCTACCTCTTATCCTAAGACTAAGTCCCCTGGTTCTAGACTTCCCCAACATTGAGAACATTCTTCCCGCATCTAGCCTGTCCAGTCCCATCAGAATCTTATACATTTCTATGAGATCCCCTCTCATCCTTCTAAACGCCAGTGTATAAAGGCCCAGTTGATCCAGTCTCTCCTCATATGTCAGTCCAGTCATCCCTGGAATCAGTCTGGTGAACCTTCAATGCACTCCCTCAACAGCAAGAACTTTCAATGACTGATGAACCATGACACCCAGGTCTGTTGCACCTCCCCTTTTCCTAATCTGGCACCATTCAGATATTATTCTGCCTTCGTGTTTTTGCCCCCAAAATGGATAACCTCACATTTATGCACATTATACTGCATCTGCCATGCATTTGCCCGCTCACCTAACCTGTCCAAGTAACCCTGCAGCCTCTTAGCCTCCTCCTCACAGCTCACACTGCCACCCAGTTTAGTGTCATCTGCAAACTTGGAGATATTACACTCAATTCCTTCATCTAAATCGTTAATGTATATTGTAAAGAGCTGGGGTCCCAGTACTGAGCCCTGCAGTACTCCAGTAGTCACTGCTTGCCATTCTGAAAAGGACCCGTTTAATCCAACTCTCTGCTTCCTGTCTGCCAATCAGTTCTCTATCCACATTACTCCCAATACCATGCGCTTTGAATTTGCACACCAATCTCTTGTGCGGGATCTTGTCAAAAGCCTTTTGAAAGTCCAAATACACCACCTCCACTGGTTATCCATTGTCCACTCTGCTAGGTACATCTTCAAAAAATTCCAGAAGATTCGTCAAGCATGATTTCCCTTTCATAAATCCATGCTGATTTGGACCGATCCTATCACTACTTTCCAAATGCGCTGCTATTTCATCCTTAATGATTGATTCCAACATTTTCCCCACTACTGATGTCAGGCTAACCGGTCTATAATTACCCGCTTTCTCTCTCCCTCCCTTTTTAAAAAGTGCTGTTACATTAGCTACCCTTCAGTCCATAGGAACTGATCCAGAGTCGATAGACTGTTGGAAAATGATCACCAATGCATCCACTATTTCTAGGGTCACGTCCTTAAGAACTCTGGGATGCAGATTATCAGGTCCCGGGGATTTATCGACCTTCAATCCTATCAATTTCCCTAACACAATTTCCCGCCTAATAAGGATATCCTTCAGTTCCTCCTTCTCACTAGACTCACTGTCCCCTAGTACATTCGGAAGGTTATTTGTGTCTTCCTTCATGAAGACAGAACCAAAGTATTTGTTCAATTGGTCTGCCATTTCTTTGTTCCCCATTATAAATTATCCTGAATCCGACTGCAAGGGACCTACGTTTGTCTTCACTAATCTTTTTCTCTTCACATATTTATAGAAGCTTTTGCAGTCAGTTTTTATATTCCCTGCAAGCTTCGCCTCGTACTCTATTTTCCCCTTCTTAATTAAACCCCTTGTCCTCCTCTGTTGAATTCTAAATTTCTCCCAGTCCTCAGGTTTGTTGCTTTTTCTAGCCAATTTATATGCTTCTTCCTTGGTTTTGACACTATCCTTAATTTCCTTTGTTAGCCACGGTTGAGCCACCTTCCCCATTTTATTTTTACTCCAGACAGGGATGTACAATTGCTCAAGTTCATCCATGTGATCTTTAAATGTTTGCTATTGCTTATCCACCGTCAACCCTTTAAGTTTCCTTTGCCAGTCTATTCTAGCCAATTCTGAGAACTGAGAGTGTGTAGTTCTATGAAACAATACCCCAGAACCTTAAGAGAGAAGATGAGAAAAAGGAGAACAAAATGTGGGAATAAAAATAAAATTGTCGATCTTATTTGTTTTAATAGCTAAGGCTTTGAATTTGATCCTGTAAATTGGAAATGAATTAATATTTTAAAACCTCTCATCCCTAGCTATACTGCTGAGACGTTAATGAGGAAAGGAATAAGTAGTTTAAACATTTGAATTTTTTTTTAATTGCCTAATGATGTAAGATTTGCACTGTGGTCTCTGTTTCCCTAATTCCCTAACCAGCATTATAAAATAGATCTCTAAATATTTTTATGCTTACGGAGATAGGCAGTGGAAAGTACTCTTTTATATTACATTCCTAACAAACTCCTAATGCTGAGGGCAACTGCCTATTTTATTCAATAGGTCTTCTAGTCTGACCAGCCTTTGCAAATCTCGCATGTCTACTTTGGAATAAAACAGAAAAAGAGGGGGCAAGGAAATTACAACTGGGAGGTCTGTGATCGGGTGAAGGGCAGGAGTCTTCCTCATTCCCTTGGCTCTGTATTTGTTTAATAGCTGTTCATCTTCCAGGTCTGATGGAAGGTCATCGACCGGAAACATCAACTCTGTTTCTTTCCCCACAGATGCTGCCTGATCTGTTAAGGATTTTCTGGCGTTTTCCGATTTTATTTCATATTTCCAGCATACGCAGTATTTTTCTTTTGTTTAAATGTTTACTTTAGAGTTGCTACCTGTTGGAACTTGCTTCTGTGTCAGATGCACCATCATATCTGTAGGCCATTGTCCGATTAGGATATGCTAATAGTGGAGATTAGTCGGGACAATGGGAGTAGCAAATAGCAGACAGGATGGGTACATCCCATGGGAGGTGCGAGTATCAGGAATTAGCCAGAACAATGGAAGCACCCAAGCAGTATCACATTAACTGTCTGAGATTGTCCAGGTCATCCCATTCCTTTTGTAATGTTAAGGCAGATATCAGGTTAAACAGTTAAACCATCAAGAAGGCCATTATGTCAAGTCTGATGGTTTGGGAGTAGGAACATTGCTTCAATATACATTCTGGGCATCATGTGATATGATTCACATTAAGGGGGAGGGTACTTTAAGGATGGCTGGAAGGCTTTTGAACATATAACAGAGGACAAAAGAGATATACAAAGTACAGGGAGCAGCCTTCTTGTAGAGCGAGCTCACGCGCCGGTCGGAAGTGCAACACCTATGGAGGCCGAGCTCAATCACCTTGGGTTTGCAGGAGACCAGGTTGTATGAGTCTGTTGTATAACCATAATCATTATTATACTATTGGCTTCTGAGTAATAAACTTGCAGTTGGACACTGCACTGGAGCCGGAATCACAAGGAATCATTTAATTGAATTTGAGAAATTTCCTTACACTGCCAGCCATTAATTTAAATGGGAGTAAAATCAGATTTGGTGGCTCCCCGAACAGCGGTGACCAGCTCTGTGGTCAGTTCTGGTCAGATGCGGTGCTGTGCGACCTCATACCTGCACTGCCATGCTTCTTCACAGGCAGTCCCTCGTATCGAAAAGGGGTAAGTTCACAAGTGTTTCAATGTTCCAGATCCCAAACTAATATTCAGGTTCCTGTCATGTATCTCACATTACTGTATATAACTGTATCTTACCATGCTATACATGACTGTAACTGGATATGACCTGTAACAATAAGCATACCTTACCACCAGGGGTGCACTTGCAGGAGACACTCCATACCTGTCCCACTCAGGTATATAAAGGAAGGTCTCAGGCAAGTGCAGCACTGGAGAGCTGGAATTAAAGGTGCAGGTCCTGAGTGACCGTGACTTCAGCATGTGTCTCGTGTAAGTCAGTACATTAGAGTCAGGACTTAACAGTGGCGATGAGTTACGGGATCACAAAATCCACAGAATGGCTACCAACAGCTCAGATGAGAAATGCAATGCTGGAGACAATTAGGATGACTTTATAGAAAGGCTCCAGCAAAGCTTTGTGACCAAAGACTGGCTGGGCGACGATCAGGCAGACAAGAGAAGAGCCCATCTCTTGACCAGCTGTGGCTCAAAAACACATGCTTTAATGAAAGACCTGCTGGCACCTGAGAAACCAGCAAGCAAGTCATTTGAGGAGTTGAGCACACTGGTGAGAGACCAACTGAAGCCAGCGAGCAGCCTACACATGGCCAGACACAGGTTCTACAACGACAGACGCTGTGTGGGCCAAAGCATACCCGACTTCGTGGTGGAACTTCGGAGGCTGGCTAGTTCATGTGAGTTCCCCGATGAACTAAGGAGAGAAGTACTGAAATACTTTTTTATTGAAGGAATAGGCCACGCAGGCATATTCCGAAAGCTTATAGAGACTAAGAACTTGACTCTAGAGGCAGCAGCACTGGTCGCACAGACGTTCTTGACAGGCGAAGAAGAAACGAGGCTGATCTATACTTCGGGTACGACAACCAACGAGGAATTGGAACAAGGGGTTCACATTGTGAAACAAACCGCTACCTCCACACACAGACAAAGGCAAGAGAGCAGGCCTTCAGCAGCAGACAGTGGCCCCAGAAGCCATCAAAATCAAGGGCCACATGAACGGCCGATCACACCTCATCAACCCACAATGCGAGCAATCAACAACAGATTGAGAGAAGCTCAAGGGAGATCAGCCAGACGCAGCTCATCCTTCGAAAACAATGGAAACGGTCTGTGTTGGAAATGTGGGAGAAGGCACTCAACCAGGGTGTGTCGATTTCAGCATGCCGTTTGCAGAAACTGCAACTACACAGGGCATCTGGCTTGCATGTGCAGAAAAACAGCAGCTCAGCTGGTATACGAATCGGAAGGGTCGGAAAGTGGACCAGAAGACGGTTGGAACAGTGCACAGGACGCCGAGGTACAGCGCGTTAACAGGATCAATGTCCACTGTTCTTACACCAAGATGCCTCCAATTATGATGAAGGTTCTACTCAACGGGATACCCATCAACATGGAACTGGACACGGGGGCCAGTCAATCCCTCATGAGTGTTCAACAATTTGAACAGCTGTGGCCGCACAAAAACAACAGACCAAAACTCACAAAGATCGACACCAAACTAAGGACCTATACTAAATAAATCATCCCAGTCCTTGGCAGCGCCATGCTCTCAGTCACACACAAAGGGATGGTGCACCGACTTTCCCTGTGGATTGTCCCCGGGGATCTCCCAGCCCTGTTGGGGAGAAGCTGGCTAGCAGAACTTAATTGGAAATGGGATAATGTTCACGCCATGTCATCAGAGGAACGGATCTCCTGCTCAACAGTTCTAAGCTGCTTTGAACATCTCTTTCAGCCAGGTGTGGGCACCTTCAAAGGGGCTAAAATTAGAATCTACATCACACAGAATGCCAGACCGGTCCATCACAAGGCTAGAGCTGTGCCTTAGGTGATGAGGGAAAAGATTGAAAATAAACTAGACCGGCTTCTGCGGGAAGGCATAATTTCTCCCGTGGAATTCAGCGACTGGGCAAGCCCCATCGTCCCCGTCATGACGCCTGATGGATCTGTGCGAATCTGTGCGGATTACAAGTCTACCATAAACAGAGTCTCCCTACAGGACCAATACCCGCTGCCCAGAGAGGAGGACCTATTTGTCACGTTGGCTGGAGGAAAACTTTCTCGAAACTTGACCTCACATTTGCGTATATGACGCAAGAACTGACCAAAGAGTCTAAGCTACTCACCACCATTAACACACATCAAGGCCTTTTTGTGTACAACCAATGCCCATTCGGCATCAGGTTGGCAGCTGCTATATTCCAGCGCAACATGGAGAGTCTGCTCAAGTCCATCCCGGGGACGGTTGTGTTTCAAGATGACATACTCATCACGGGCAGGGACACCGACTCTCACCTCCACAATCTTGAGGAAGTACTAAGTTGATTGGATCGGGTAGGCCTAAGAATTAAGAAATCCAAGTGTCTGTTTCTCGCGCCTGAGGTTGAATTTTTGGGCAGAAGGATTGCCGCTGATGGAATCCGCCTAACTGAATCCAAAACCGAAGTGATTCGCCTGGCACCCAGGCCCCGGAATGTCTTGGAACTGCGCGCCTTTCTCGGGCTACTCAATTACTTTGGGAACTTTATGCAGAACTTGAGCACGCTGCTGGAGCCTCTCCACGTGCTACTCAGGAAGGGGTGCGATTGGTTTTGGGGGGACGCAAACTTCTATGTTCCAAGAGTGTTTTAGCCTTTTTGGACCCAGGTAAAAAGTTAGTCCTCACGTGTGATACGTCAGCGTACAGGGTCGGGTGCGTTTTACAGCATGTCAATGATGCGGGTAAATTGCAGCCCGTTGCTTATGCCTCCAGGTCACTTTCGCGGGCGGAGCGCGGGTACGGTATGGTTGAGAAGGAGGCGCTCGCGTGCATGTACGGTGTCAAAAAAATGCACCAATATCTTTTCGGGACCAAGTTTGCGTTAGAAACCGACCACAAACCCCTCACGTCCCTACTATCCGAGAGCAAGGCAATCAACACCAACGCCTCGGCACGCGTTCAGCGGTGGGCACTCATGCTGGCGGCTTATGACTACACGATAAGGCACAGACCAGGCACAGACCAGGCACAGACGCTCTTAGCAGGCTACCCCTGGCGACCACAGAAGGGTCCGACGAACAGGACGGTGAGATGGTCATGGCAATCAATGCCTTTGAATCCACAGGTTCGCCCATGACGGCTCGCCAAATCAGAGCCTGGACGACCAGCGACCCCACATTATCTCTAGTAAAAAGATGCGTTTTAACCGGTGACTGGGCAGAGGCTCACGATGTCTGCCCCAAGGAGGTCAAACCCTTCCATAGGCGCATGCATGAACTCTCACTGCAGGCAGACTGCCTGATGTGGGGCAGCCGAGTAGTTATGCCCTTAAAAGGCAGGGTGACGTTTGTCCGGGAGCTCCATCGCGAGCACCCGGGGATCGTCCTTATGAAGGCCATAGCCAGATCTCATGTCTGGTGACCTGGCATTGACGTGGACCTGGAGCTCTGCGTCCGTCGGTGCACCATTTGTGCCCAACTCAGTAATGCTCCCAGGGAGGCCCCCCTAAGCCCCTGGCCCTGGCCCACCAAACCGTGGTCGCGGTTGCATGTAGACTATGCGGGCCCATTCATGGGCAAAATGTTCCTTGTAGTCATTGATGCATTTTCAAAATGGATCGAGTGCACTCGAGCACCACCTCCACCACTGTGGAGAGCCTTAGAACCATGTTTGCAATGCACGGCATTCCTGACATATTGGTCAGTGATAATGGTCCGTGCTTCACCAGCGCAGAATTTCATGATTTTATAGTTGACCATGGTATAAATCACGTTAAGACGGCACCTTTCAAGCCGGCCTCCAATGGCCAGGCGGAGCGAGCAGTGCAGATCATTAAACAAGGTATGCTCAGAATCCAAGGTCCCACGCTGCAGAGCCGCCTGTCGCGACTGCTGCTGGCATACAGATCTGGTCGGCATTCCTTGACTGGGGTTCCCCCCGCGCAACTATTGATGAAACGAACCTTAAAGACCAGGCTCTCGTTAATCCTCCCAGTCATGCATGAAATTGTTGAGGCTAAGCGTCAAAAGCTAACTGAGTACCATGACCGAAATTCGAGGGGGTGGTGGAATGAGATAGGGGACAAAGTGTTTGTGCTAAACTATGGCCGGGGTCCCAAATGGCTTGCAGGGACAGTAACAGACAAAGAGGAAAACAGGCTACTGGTTGTACAAATGGACAATGGCCAAACCTGCCGGAGGCATGTAGACCAAGTAAAAAGTAGATTCACTGATAACACTGAAGAACCAGAGGCAGACTACAATGTGGAACTCACACCACACCTGGTGGACAGACAGGTGGAACAACCTGAGGAAAGGGCAGCCTCAACAGACAGCCCAGGTGAGATACCAGCAATCACACCGAACAAAACAGACAGCCCAGGCGAGATACCAGCAATCACACCAAACGAAAAATAGGCACCAAGGCAAACAATTGAACCACAACTAAGACGCTCCACGCGAGAGCGCAGACCACCTGAGAGACTGAATCTATAAAGGCAATAAGACCTTGGGGGAGGGTGATGTCTTGTATCTCACATTACTGTATATAACTGTATCTTACCATGTTACACATGACTGTAACTGGATATGACCTGTAACAATAAGCATACCTTACCACCAGGGATGCACTTGCAGGAGACACTCCATACCTGTCCCACTGAGGTATATAAAGGGAGGTCTCAGGTAAGTGCAGCACTGGAGAGCTGGAATTAAAGGTGCAGGTCCTAACTGACCTTGACTTCAGCATGTGTCTCATGTAAGTCAGTACATTAGAGTCAGGACTTAACAGTCCAGAACTACATCTTGGAGGGTGGAAGATGCCTGTGCGTGGATTTTTTTAATGTGTGGTGGCCGTTGCACACCAGCCACCGCATGGGCTTGACAGAGCTAGGTCTTGGTCCAGTGGCAAGGATTACCCAAGACGACTGGAGACCAGCTCTGCTGCACGGACTTTGCAGCCGTCGTCCTCCTGCAGCAGAACGCGCTGCTCCCTCCAATGGCCCCGACCTGCCGATGGTCTTGCAGGCTGGGACCGCGCCAATTTCTGGACCGGGTCACCGCAGGCTGCTCCTTGCTAAGGGCACAGTAGAAGCAGTTAGTATTGATTCAAGCATAGCACCACACCAACCATGGCAGCACACCAACTTTGAAGGCATGAGGCGTGAATTGGCTAGGATAGATTGGCGAATGATACTTAAGGGGTTGACTGTGGATGGGCAATGGCAGACATTTAGAGACCGCATGGATGAATTACAACAATTGTACATTCCTGTCTGGCGTAAAAATAAAAAAGGGAAGGTGGCTCAACCGTGGCTATCTAGGGAAATCAGGGATAGTATTAAAGCCAAGGAAGTGGCATACAAATTGGCCAGAAATAGCAGAGAACCCGGGGACTGGGAGAAATTTAGAACTCAGCATAGGAGGACAAAGGGTTTGATTAGGGCAGGGAAAATGGAGTACGAGAAGAAGCTTGCAGGGAACATTAAGGCGGATTGCAAAAGTTTCTATAGATATGTAAAGAGAAAAAGGTTAGTAAAGACAAACGTAGGTCCCCTGCAGTCAGAATCAGGGCAAGTCATAACGGGGAACAAAGAAATGGCAGACCAATTGAACAAGTACTTTGGTTCGGTATTCACTAAGGAGGGCACAAACAACCTTTCGATATAAAAGGGGTCAGAGGGTCTAGTAAGGAGGAGGAACTGAGGGAAATCCTTATTAGTCGGGAAATTATATTGGGGAAATTGATGGGATTGAAGGCCGATAAATCCCCAGGGCCTGATGGACTGCATCCCAGAGTACTTAAGGAGGTGGCCTTGGAAATAGCGGATGCATTGACAGTCATTTTCCAACATTCCATTGACTCTGGATCAGTTCCTATGGAGTGGAGGGTAGCCAATGTAACCCCACTTTTTAAAAAAGGAGTGAGAGAGAAAACAGGGAATTATAGACCGGTCAGCCTGACCTCAGTAGTGGGTAAAATGATGGAATCAATTATTAAGGATGTCATACCAGCGCATTTGGAAAATGGTGACATGATAGGTCCAAGTCAGCATGGATTTGTGAAAGGGAAATCATGCTTGACAAATCTTCTGGAATTTTTTGAGGATGTTTCCAGTAAAGTGGACAAAGGAGAACCAGTTGATGTGGTATATTTGGACTTTCAGAAGGCTTTCGACAAGGTCCCACACAAGAGATTAATGTGCAAAGTTAAAGCACATGGGATTGGGGGTAGTGTGCTGACGTGGATTGAGAACTGGTTGTCAGGCAGGAAGCAAAGAGTAGGAGTAAATGGGTACTTTTCAGAATGGTAGGCAGTGACTAGTGGGGTACCGCAAGGTTCTGTGCTGGGGCCCCAGCTGTTTACATTGTACATTAATGATTTAGACGAGGGGATTAAATGTAGTATCTCCAAATTTGCAGATGACACTAAGTTGGGCGGCAGTGTGAGCTGCGAGGAGGATGCTATGAGGCTGCAGAGTGACTTGGATAGGTTAGGTGAGTGGGCAAATGAATGGCAGATGCAGTATAATGTGGATAAATGTGAGGTTATCCACTTTGGTGGTAAAAACAGAGAGACAGACTATTATCTGAATGGTGACAGATTAGGAAAAGGGAAAGTGCAACGAGACCAGGGTGTCATGGTACATCAGGTACAGTAGGCGGTTATAGCACCACACCCACCATGTTAAGAAAGCAAATGGCATGTTGGCCTTCATAGCGAGGGGATTTGAGTACAGGGCAGGGAGGTGTTGCTACAGTTGTACAGGGCCTTGGTGAGGCCACACCTGGAGTATTGTGTACAATTTTGGTCTCCTAACTTGAGGAAGGACATTCTTGCTATTGAGGGAGTGCAGCGAAGATTCACCAGACTGATTCCCGGGATGGTGGGACTGACCTATCAAGAAAGACTGGATCAACTGGGCTTGTATTCACTGGAGTTCAGAAGAATGAGAGGGGACCTCATAGAAACGTTTAAAATTCTGACGGGTTTAGACAGGTTCGAGGCAGGAAGAATGTTCCCAATGTTGGGGAAGTCCAGAACCAGGGGTCACAGTCTAAGGATAATGGGTAAGCCATTTAGGACCGAGATGAGGAGAAACTTCTTCACCCAGAGAGTGGTGAACCTGTGGAATTCTCTACCACAGAAAGTAGTTGAGGCCAATTCACTAAATATATTCAAAAGGGAGTTAGATGAAGTCCTTACTACTCGGGGGATCAAGGGGTATGGCGAGAAAGCAGGTACTGAAGTTTCATGTTCAGCCATGAACTCATTAAATGGCGGTGCAGGCTAGAAGGGCTGAATGGCCTCCTCCTGCACCTATTTTCTATGTTTCTATGTTTCTATAGCACCACACCCACCATGTATAAGACCTGGCACTGCTCCTTGCACTTTTCCTGCAGATGTTGCGCTGCAAACCTCGGGAGCCTCTTATCAACAAAAGCAGACAATAATGTGGAGATTCAATTCAACACCGCCCCCAGTGCATCAGTGCAGTCTTCGGCCGCCTGAGGAAAAGAGAGTTCGAAGACTAGGCTCTCAAATCTGCCACCAAGCTTATGATCTACAGGGCTGTAGTAATACCCACCCTCCTGTATGGCTCAGAGACATGGACCATGTACAGAAGACACCTCAAGTCGCTGGAGATATATCAACAACGATGGCTCCGCAAGGTCCTGCAAATCTCCTGGGAGGACAGGCGCACCAACATCAGTGTCCTCGTCCAACTAACATCCCCAGTATTGAAGCACTGACCACACTTGATCAGCTCCGCTGGGCAGGCCACGTAGTTCGCATGGCAAACTCGAGACTCCCAAAGCAAGCGCTTTGCTCGGAACTCCTTCATGGCAAAAGAGCCAAAGGTGGGCAGCGGAAACGTTACAAGGACACCCTCAAAGCCTCCCTGATAAAGTGCAACATCACCACTGACACCTGGGAGCCCCTGGCCCAAGACCACCCTAAGTGGAGGAAGTGCATCCGGGAGGGCGCTGAGCATCTCGAGTCTCAACGCCGAGAGCGTGAAGAGGTCAAGCGCAGGCAGTGAAAGGAGCGTGAGGCAAACCAGTCCCACCCATCCCTTCCACCGAATGTCTGTCCCACCTGTGACAGGGTCTGTGGCTCTCGTATTAGACTGTACAGCCACCAAGGAACTCACTTCAGGAGTGGAAGCAAGTCTTCCTCGATTCCGAGGGACTGCCTATGATGATGATGATACCCACCATAGCACCACATCGACCTCATGCAGCAACCACACCCACCATAGCGCCACATCAAGCATGGGCTCAGGTGCTGGCCTGCTGCGGCAGTAACCTGCAGACTCCTGTCTGCACCTTGTGTTTCCCTTCCCTTCATTTTTGCCTTACTCTCTTAGTTTAGACTTTACTATTCCAACGCGTTCCTGGCCCGCATTCCATCTTCCATCCTCCATAAACTTGAGCTCATCCAAAACTCTGCTGCCCGTGTCCTAACTCTCACCAAGTCCCCTTCACCTGTGCTCGCTAACCACTCCCGGTCCGGCAACACCTTGATTTTAAAATTCTCATCCTTGTTTTCAAATCATTTCACGGACTCGCCCCTCCCTATCTCTGTAACTTCCTCCAGCCCTACTGCCCTCTGATATCTCTGCGCTCCTCCAATTCTGGTATCTTGTGCATCCCCAATTTTAATCGCTCAATCACTGCTGGCCTTGCCTTTAGCTGTCTGGGCCCTAAGCTCTAGAATTCCCCTCCAAAACCTCTCCGCCTCTCTATATCTATCTCCTCCTTTAAGACGTTCCTTAAATCCTACCTCTTTGTCCAAGTTTTTGGCCATCTGTCCTAATATCCCCTTATGGAGCGCGGTGTCAAATTTTGTTTCATAGCGCTCCTGTGAAGCGCCTTGGGACATTTTACTACTTTAAGCCGCTATATAAATGCAAGTTATGGTGGTTATTGCTGTAGTCCCCATCCCCTTCAGCCTTGGCTGCTAGTGGCTAGAGGTGCCTCTCGATGGCTCTCCAAAGGCTTGTGGACCTTTTGTAACCCTATTGTTTTAGTTTTTGTCGCCTGTGTCTATCTACATGCGCATTTTAGCTGCTGCTTCCGACCCGAGATTTTAATCTTTTTACACTTCCTTCTCATGCTTTTTCTCTCGGTCCCTCCCTGGTCAACATCGAACGTGTTGTAAAACTGTTGTAAAGCGCCTTGGGACGTTTTACTACGTTAACGCCGCAGTATAAATAAAATATATTATTATTATTGTGACACTCGTCTTTAACTGTTGCCACCCCTTTAAATGTCACTTTACAGCCAATTTTCTGTCCCCACCACTGGTGCGCTCCCTGCACTCTTCCAACTCTGAACTTGAAATGATGAAAATTGGGTGCTAACAGCAACAGTCCATTCAGGCACCAGCAGTTTATGTCGCTTTTGTTTTATTTATGGCCTCTTGTTCGTACTGTAGTTTGTTTCCTTGCATTATGACAAGCTGAGTTAGATATGGCCCTTACGGCTAAAGGGATCAAGGTGTATGGAGAGAAAGCAGGAAAGGGGTACTGAGGTGAATGATCATCCATGATATTATTGAATGGCGGTGCAGGCTCGAAGGGCCAAATGGCCTGCTCCTGCACCTATACTCTATGTTTCTATGTTTCTATGACGATGGCTATTCAGCAGGAAATCTAAGCACCACTATCGGGTCTCGAACACCAGGATAGGCCGCCTCCGTGAGGTAGCAGAGGGTGAGTGACCCAGCAAAGTTTTGAATGGAGACACAGCAATTTGCTGTGGATGCAGAGACTTGCAGTGTGTGCGCTAGGGGCCTATAATGTTATGGTTGCAATATGTTCATACTTGCATGTATTTTCCGACGGCGAATGCAAATTTTCCCTGAAAGAACTTCACATCCTGCTTAGAATTCCGTCACAATGCAAGGAAACAAACTACAGTGCGACCAAGGGGTCATAAATAAAACAAAAGTTTCATAAACTGATGGTGTCTGAATATGTTTGGAGTCTCATTATGTAAATTCAACTGGATGGTATCTTCAAAATCCCTTTCAATGCACAAAAAGAAATAAAAAGCATCATTAGCATCAAAGGAGCAATAAATACTATAAAAATGACAATCGGTTTATGCTTGATGTTCTGACACCCTATAAAGTCTGCATGCAAAATCTTAATGCCACCTTTAAAGGAATTTTAGCTTCCCTCCAGGAACAATTCAAACTGCTAATTTTGAAAGATAAAACGAGAAACCCGCAAACACTGGAAACGTGAAGTGTAAACAGAAAAACGCTGGGGACACACAGCAAAGCTGTCAACACCTGAATGGGAAAAGACAGGTCAACATTTCAAATGGAGGTCGTTCGATAGAAGCTTTGCTTGAATTCTGAAAGCTGACTGAATAAAGAGCTTTTCTCAGCCTTCAATTAACCTTCGTAGTGCCACAGAGACGTTAGCTCATTCCCCAAGGAGTGCTTCCCGGTTTATTATGTAAAGGTGTATTTAATTGCTATACGATGGCCAAATCATATCCTTCAAAAAGCTGAATGAAAAATTGTTGTGTATCTGTAAAACATGCACTTCCATGTTCTGCCACCAGGGAGCTCATCCCCGACGTTCCAAGGAATCCCAGCATCCCTTGGGAGCACTGTATATAAGCCAGCACCTAAGGCCTGTTCCTCACTCTGGACTGTCTTATTAAAGACTGAGGTCACTGTTACTTTAACCTCCCTGTGTGCAGCCTCATCTGTGTTCAGAACACAATAACTGGCGACGAGAATACGAATCCAACGCAAAGATGCAGCAAACTATGGGCATCCTGGAGAAGTTCTCAGGGGGTGAGGACTGGGAAGCCTATGTCGAACAGCTAGGCCAGTACTTTGTAGCCAACGAGCTGGATGGAGAAGGAAGCGCTGCAAAAAGGAGAGCGGTCCTCCTCACAATCTGCGGAGCACCGACCTACAACCTCATGAAGAATATTCTGGCTCCGGTGAAACCCACAGATAAGTCATATGAGGAGCTGTGTACACTGGTTCGGGAGCATCGTAACCCGAGGGAGAGCGTGCTAATGGCGAGATATCGGTTCTACACGTGCCAGTGATCTGAAGGTCAGGAAGTGGCGAGCTACGTCGCCGAGCTAAGGCGACTTGCAGGACAATGTGAGTTTGATGGCTACCTGGAGCAAATGCTCAGAGAGTTTTTTGTACTGGGCATTGGCCACGAGACCATCCTATGAAAACTTTTGAATGTAGAGACACAGACCCTCAGTAAGGCCATTGCGATAGTGCAGGTGTTTATGTCCACCAGTGATAACACCAAACAAATCTCTCAGCACACAAGTGCTAGCAATGTTCATAAATTAACTGGAACTGTGTTTGTGAGCAGAAATGTATAGGGCAGAACCCACGAGTCTGCAACTGCAAGCAGGCCTCAGGTGACCCAGATGACTCAGAGTCCGCAACAAAGGATGAATGCAAGGCCATTCACACCTTGTTGGCGTTGTGGAGGCTTCCATTTAGCCTATTCATGCCGCTTCAAAGGATATGTTTGCAAGAGCTGTGGAACAATGGGGCACCTCCAACGAGCTTGCAAACAAGCTGCAAGCTCTGCAAAATCTGCTCACCACCACGTGGCAGAGGTCCATGGTGGATCAAAGCAATTTCGAGTCTCAGAGAGAGGAGGCAGATGCTGAAGTACATGGGGTGCACACATAGGTGGACGAAATGTCCACCTATAATGCAAAACATAAAATTGAATGGCTTACCCGTAGCCATGGAACTGGACACTGGCGCTAGCCAATCCAACATGAGTAAAAAGATGTTTGAGAGACTGTGGTGCAACAAGGCATTCAGATCAGTCCTGAGCCCCATCCACATGGAACTGAGAACATACACCAAAGAGCTTATCACTGATCTGGGCAGCGCCATGGTAAAGGTCACCTACGAGGGCATGGTGCACGAACTGCCACTCTAGATTGTCCTGGGCGATGGCGCCACACTGCTTGGAAGGAGCTGGCTGGGCAAAATCCGCTGGAACTGGGATGACATCCGAGCACTATCACATGTCGATGAGGCCTCATGTACCCAGGTTCTTAACAAATTTCCTTCCCTTTTAGAGTCAGGCATTGGAAACTTTTCCGGGGCGAAGATGCGGATCCACTTGGTCCCAGAAGCACGACCCATTCACCACAAGGCGCGAGCGGTACCTCACATGATGAGGGAGAGAGTGGAAATCGAGCTGGACAGGCTGCAACACGAGGGCATCATCTCCCCAGTGGAATTCAGCGAGTGGGCCAGCCCGATTGTTCCAGTACTCAAAAGTGATGGCACGGTCAGGATTTGCGACGATTATAAAGTAACTATTAATCGTTTCTCGCTACAGGACCAATACCCGCTACCTTAGGCAGACGACCTATTTGCGACGCTGGCAGGAGGCAAGACGTTCACCAAGCTCGACCTAACTTCGGCCTACATGACGCAGGAGCCGGAGGAGTCTTCGAAGGGCCTCACCTGCATCAACACACACAAGGGACTGTTCATCTACAACAGATGCCTGTTTGGAATTTGGTCGGCTGCAGCGATCTTCCAGAGAAACATGGAGAGCCTACTCAAGTCGGTACCACATACGGTAGTCGTTCAGGACGACATATTGGTCACGGGTCGGGACACCGCCGAGCACCTACAAAACCTGGAGGAGGTCCTCCAGCGACTGGATCACGTAGGGCTGCAGCTGAAGAGGTCGAAATGCGTCTTCATGGCAACAGAAGTGGAGTTTTTGGGTAGAAGGATCACGGCGGATGGCATTCGGCCCACAGATGCCAAGACAGAGGCTATCAGGAATGCGCCCAGGCCACAGAACGTCACGGAGCTGCGGTCGTTCTTGGGACTCCTCAACTATTTTGGTAACTTCCTACCAGGGTTAAGCACCCTTTTAGAGCCCCTACATGTGTTATTGTGCAAAGGTGAGAACTGGGTACGGGGAAAAAAACAAGTAATTGCTTTTGAGAAAGCCAGAAACATTTTATGCTCCAACAAGCTGCTTGTATTGTATAACCATTGTAAAAGATTTGTGCTAGCATGTGACACGTCGTCGTACGGAGTCGGGTGTGTATTACAACAAGCTAACGTTGCGGGGAAGTTGCAACCTGTTGCCTATGCTTCCAGAAGCTTGTCAAAGGCCGAGAGGGCCTACAGCATGATTGAGAAAGAGGCATTAGCGTGTGTGTTCGGGGTAAAGAAAATGCATCAGTACCTGTTTGGCCTCAAATCTGAGCTGGAAACCGATCACAAGCCCCTCACATCCCTGTTCGCTGAAAACAAGGGGATAAATACTAATGCCTCAGCCCGCATACAAAGGTGGGCACTCGCGCTATCAGCATATAACTATACCATCCGGCACAGGCCAGGCACCGAGAACTGTGCGCATGCTCTCAGTCAGCTACCATTGCCCACCACGGGGGTGAAAATGGCGCAGCCTGCAAACTTGTTGATGGTGGCGCAGCCCGCAGACTTGTTGATGGTTATGGAAGCGTTTGAAAATGATAAATCACCTGTCACGGCTCGCCAGATTAGGACTTGGACCAGCTAAGATCCTCTGCTGTCCCTAGTAATAAACTGTGTACTGCGTGGGAGCTGGGCCAGCATCCCCATTGAAATGAAAGAGCCAATCAAGCCATTCCAGCGGCGAAAGGACGAGCTGTCCATTCAGGCAGACTGCCTGTTGTGGGGTAACCGCGTAGTGCTACCAAAAAAGGGCAGGGAGACGTTCACCTCGAATCTCCACAGCACACACCCAGGTATAGTAATAATGAAAGCGATAGCCAGATCCCACGTGTGGTGGCCCAGTATTGTCTCTGACTTAGAGTCCTGTGTACGGCAATGCAGCGTGTGTGCTCAGTTGAGCAACGCGCCCAGAGGGGCACCACTAAGTTTGTGGTCCTGGCCCTCCAGACCATGGTCGAGGATCCATGTCGACTATGCAGGCCCGTTTCTCGGTAAAATGTTCCTGGTGGTGATGGATGCTTTTTCAAAATGGATTGAATGTGAAATAATGTCGGGAAGCACCGCCACCACCACCATTGAAAGCCTGAGGGCCATGTTTGCCACCCACGGCCTGCCTGACATACTGGTCAGTGACAACAGCCATGTTTCACCAGTGCCGAATTTAAAGAATTCATGACCCGCAATGGGATCAAACATGTCACTTTGGCCCCGTTTAAACCAGCCTCCAATGGGCAGGCACAGCGGGCAGTACAAACCATCAAACAGAGCCTTAAACGAGTCACAGAAGGCTCACTCCAAAGCCGCCTGTCCCGAGTACTGCTCAGCTACCGCACGAGACCCCACTCGCTCACAGGGGTGCCCCCGGCTGAGCTACTCATGAAAAGGACAGTTAAAACCAGACTCTTGCTGGTTCACCCCAACCTGCATGATCAGGTAGAGAGCAGGCGGCAGCAACAAAATGTAAACGATGGTCACGCCACTGTGTCACGGGAAATTGATCTGAATGACCCTGTGTATGTGCTAAACTATGGACATGGTCTCAAGTGGATCGCGGGCACGATGATAGCTAAAGAAGGGAATAGAGTGTTTGTAGTCAAACTAGACAATGGACAAATTTGCAGAAAGCACCTGGACCAAACGAGGCTGCGGTTTTCAGACTGGCCTGAACAACCCACAGCAGACACCACCTTTTTCGAGCCCACAACACACACCCAAAGGATCAACGACACCACCCCGGACCAGGAAATCTAACCCATCACGCCCAACAGCCCAGCAAGGCCAGGCTCACCCAGCAGCCCTGCAGGGCCAACAACACGCCAGCCCAGCGAGGGCACAACCAACACACCAGAACAGACATTTGTACCGAGGCAGTCCACCAGGGAAAGAAAGACTCCCAACCACCTCACCTTGTAAATAGTTTTCACTTTGACTTTGGGGGGAAGTGATGTTGTGTATCTGTAAAGCATGCACTCCCATGTTCCGCCACCAGGGAGCTCATCCCCTGACGTCCCAAGGGATTCAAGCATCCCTTGGGAGCACTGTATATAAGCCGGCCCCTAAGGCCTGTTCCTCACTCTGGACTGTCTTATTAAAGCCTGAGGTCACTGTTACTTTAACCTCTCTGTGTGCAGTCTCATCTGTGTTCGAACACAATAAAAATTCCACATCATCCAGCAGGATCCCTTCCGCTACGTGCACATCTAAAACTATCTCCAGGACCTGGCTTTGCGAGCTGAAATGCAGCATTAATTACTTCCCATTAGAACTGGTGTTCAACACAAAATCCTCCCACAGACATAGGAACAGGACCGGGATCAGAAACTCTCAGTGAAACAATGGCGGAGGCAGTGATGCTAACACGTACAACCAATATTTTCAGCAAGCTAACAGGCGGGGACAGTGGGAGCGCAGCGGTTAAAGAGAACTGAGAGAAGGCCCAGAGCACAGGTGGACCTGAGCGAGAGCAGCCGTTAACGAGCTGAGAGAAGGCCCGAGCACAGGCGGATCTGAGCGGGAGCAGCGGTTAAAGAGCGGAACAGTGAGTTACAAAAACATAAAACAAGGAATGACGTCACAGGACAAAAGGTAGGTGATTGGTTGGTGAGTATTACAGCTCTTTTGCGCTCGAGGTTAGGTAAGTGGAATAACTTCAGAACTGGTGGAGTTTAACTACCATAACTTTATTTATTGAATTAATAACTTAAACTAAATTAACTAATTAAAACTGCAAATTAAAAGTAAAAATAATCATTTGAATAAATTATAGACAAAGAGAAAAAACTAGAGAAAAAAGAAGAATATAATGGCAGCTGGTCATTACTGCCATTCACACCCTACCCAAATTAACCTTTGTCTAATGTCTGTCATTACCATTTCATTTTGGCCCATTATCCCTTTTGTCTCTCAAATCTCTCCTACCTTCCACCTATCACAGACCTTCCCTTTGTTCTTTCTTCCCCTCCCCCTTTCAGTGCTCCTTAAGAATCTGTTCTTTTCGAACATTCGCCAGTTCTGACGAAGGGTCATCGACCCAAAACATTAACTCTGTTTTTCTCTCCATAGATGCTGCCTGACCCGCTGAGATTTCCAGATTAATTAATAGTTTGATCTAATAGCCATTAGGGAGATGTCGTTGCAAAGTGGCCAAGGTTGTGAATTAAATATTCCAAAATACTTAACTTTTTGAAGAGATAGACAAAATGGAAAAGGAGGAGGGTTAGCCCCGTTAATAAAGGATGGGATAAAGACAGTCGAGAGAAAGGATCTTAGCTCCGAAAATCAAGAAGTAGAATCAGTCTGGGTGGAGCTAAGAAACAGCAAGCGGCAGAAAACATTGGTGGGAGTTGTTTATAAGACCCCAAACAGTAGTTGTAATGTAGGGCAGAGTATAAATCAGGAAATTAGAGGTGCATGTAACCAGGGTAATACAGTAATCATGGGGGACTTTAATCTACATATAGATTGGATAAACAAAATTCGGTCAGGCAGAGTCAGCATAGATTTATGAAGAGGAAGTCATGTTTGACAAATTTGCTGGAGTTCTTTGAGGATATAACGAACAGGGTGGATAAAGGGAAACCAGTGGATGTGGTGTGTTTGGACTTCCAGAAGGCATTTGACAAGGTGTCACACAAAAGGTTACTGCACAAGATAAAAATTCACAGGGTTGGGGGTAATATATTAGAATGGATAGAGGATTGGCTAACTAACAGAGAACAGAGAGTCGGGATAAATGGTTCATTCTCTGGTTGGCAACCAGTAACTAGTGGGGTGCCACAGGGATCAGTGCTGGGACCCCAACTATTTACAATCTATATTAACAACTTGGAAGAAGGGACTGAGTGTAACATAGCCAAGTTTGTTGATGAAACAATAATGGGAGGAAAAACAATGTATGAATAGGACACAAAAAAATCTGCAAAAGGACATAGACAGGCTCAGTGAGTGGGCAAAAATTTGGCAGATGGAGTATAATGTTGGAAAGTGTGAGGTCATGCACTTTGGCAGAAAATAATCAAAGAGCAAGTTATTATTTAAATGGAGAAAGATTGCCAAGTGCCACAGTACAGCGGGACCTGGGGGTACTTGTGCATGAAACACAAAAGGATAGTATGCGGGTACAGCAAGTGATCAGGAAGGTCAATGGTATCTTGGCTTTTATTGCAAAGGGGATGGAGTATAAAAGTAGGGAAGTCTTGCTCGAGCTATATAAGGTTTTGATGATGCCACACCTGGAATACTGCGTGCAGTTTTGGTTTCCATATTTACAAAAGGATATACTTACTTTGGAGGCAGTTCAGAGAAGGTTCACTTGGTTGATTCCGGAGATGAGGGGGTTGACTTATGAGAAAAGGTTGAGTAGATTGGGCCTCTACACATTGGAGTTCAGAAGAATGAGAGGTGATCTTATCGAAACGTATAAGATTATGAGGGGGCTTGATAAGGTGGATGCAGAGAGGATGTTTCCACTGATGGGGGAGACTAGAACTAGAGAACATGATCTTAGAATAAGGGGCCGCCCATTTAAAACACAGATGAGGAGAAATTTCTTCTCTGAGGGGGTTGTAAATCTGTGGAATTCGCTGCCTCAGAGAGCTGTGGAAGCTGGGACATTGAATACATTTAAGACAGAAATAGACAGTTTCTTAAACGATAAGGGGATAAGGGGTTATGGGGAGCAGGCGGGGAAGTGGAGCTGAGTCCATGATCAGATCAGCCATGATCTTATTGAATGGCGGAGCAGGCTCAAGGGACCGTATGGCCTACTCCTGTTCCTATTTCTTATGTTCTTATGTTCTTATATCGATGAGGCAAACCCAGTTTATAATAATAGTGTGGAGGACGAATTGCAATGAGAAAGGGTTAATTAATAACTTTGTAGTAAAGGGGCCTTTAGGGGCCATAATATGATAGAATTTTATATTAAGTTTGAAAGTGATTTAGTTAAATCTGAAACTAGGATCTTAAATCTAAACCATGCAAACTACGTAGGTATGAGGGGTGAGTTGGCTGAGATAGATTGGGAAATTACATTAAAAGGTATGACTGTAGACAAGCAATGGATAGCATTTAAAGAATTAATACATAATTTACAACAAATATACATTCCTTTAAGGCGCAAAAACCCCACAGGAAAAGTGGACCAACCGTTACTAGCAAGATAAGTTAAAAATAGTATTAGATCTAAGGAAGAGGCCTATAATGTTGCCAAAACAGGCAGTAAGCCTGAGGATTGGGAGGATTTTAGAATTCAGCAAAGGAAGACCAAGAAATTGATAAAGAAAAGAAAAATAAAGTATGAGAGTAAACTAGCGAGAGACATAAATATAAATTGTAAAAGCTTCTATAGATATGTAAAAAGGAAAAGATTAGCTAAAGTAAATGTGGTTCCCTTACAGGCTGAGACAGGAGAAATTATGATGGAGAATAAGGAAATGGCAGAGAAATTAAACAAATACTTTGTGTCTGTCTTCAGGGAAGAAGATGCAAAAAACCTCCCAGAAATAGTGGAGAACCAAGTGTGCAGCGAAAATGAGGAACTGAAAGAAATTAGTGTTAGTAAAAAAATAGTACTGGAAACATTAATGGGACTGAAAACCGGTAAATCCCTGGATCTGATGACCTACATCCATTGAAAGAGGTGGCTATCGAGATAGTGGATGCATTGGTTGTCATCTTGCAAATTCTATAGATTCTAGAATGGTTCCTGCGGATTGGAAGGTAGCAAATGTAACCCCGCTATTTAAGAAAGGAGGGAGAGAGAAAACGAGGATCTGCAGACCAGTTAGCCTGACATGAGTCGTAGGGAAAATGCAAGAATCTATTATTAAGGATGTGGTAACAGGGCACTTTGAAGATAATAACAGGATTGGGCAGAGTCAACACGGATTTATGAAAGGGAAATTGTGTTTGACAAATCTGTTAGAGTTTCTTGAGATTGTAACTAACAGAATAGATGAGGGGGAACCAATGAATGTGGTGCATTTGGATTTTATGAAGGCATTCGATAAGGTGCCACACAAGAGGTTATTAAACAACATTAGGGCTCATGGGATTGGGGGTAATATACTAGCATGGATTGAGGATTGGTTGCCAGACAAAAAACAGAGAGTTGGAATAAACGGGTCATTTTCAGGTTGGCAGACTGTAACTAGTGGGGTGCCGCAAGGATCAGTGCTTGGGCCTCAGCTATTCACAAGCTATATCAATGATTTGGATGAGGGGACCAAATGTAATATATCCAAGTTTGCTGATGATATAAAGCTAGGTGGGAATGTAAGTTGTGAGGAGGATGCAAAGAAGCTTCAAGAGGATATAGACAGGCTAAGTGTGATCCTGTCCCATCAAAGACCACCCACTTCCACGCGCTTGGTATTGCCCATATCCATCTCTGCCTCAGCACATTTGCCACTGAAGCCCTCATCCATGCCTTTGTCATCTCCAAACTTGACTATTCCAGTGCTCGCCTGGCTGGCCTCCAATCCTCCATAAATCCAAAAGTATGCTGCCCATTTCCTAACCTACACTAAGTCCCATTCACACATCACCCCAATGCTCGCTGACCTACATTGGTTCCTGGTCTCCTACACCTCAAATTTAAAATTCTCATCCTTGTGTTCAAATCCTTTTATGGCCTCAACCCTCCCAATCTCTGTAACCGTCTCCAGCCATACAACGCTCTGAGATCACTGTATTCTCCAACTTTGGCCTTTTCTGCTTCCCTCATTCCTTCTACTCCACAATTGGTAGCCTTGCCTTCAGCTGACGAAGCTGTGGAATTCTCTCCCTAAATATCTCTGTCTGTCCAGCTTCCACTCCTCCTTTAAGACCCTCTTTAAAACCATCTTCTTTGACCAATCTTTTAGTAGCCACTCCTAATATCTCCTTGTTTGGCTTGGTGCCAATTTGTGTCTGATCATGTTTCTGTGAAGTGTGTAGAAATTGTTTTCCATGTGAAAGGTGCTATGTAACTGCAAGTTGCTGATGTATTTCACACTTATCTCATACACCCTTGCTCACACATCAACAGTGCACTTCAAAGGTAATTAATTGGCTGTGAAACAGTCAGAGGCTTAAGCGAGGGTTGGTACGAGTTCAGAAAGACCTCACCCTGCCCCTCGAGCCCTCTACGGAATCTGGTGCAGAATTTTCAGGCTGGTCTCTTTGAAGTGCCTTAGGGGCCAGATGTTGAGAGACCCTCCACTGGTACATCATTAGTGAAGTTTCTAATGTTTCGCATTCTCCTCTGAGCAGATACAAAGTATTAAAAACATTTTTTGAAGAGCATACACACTTCCGGCTGGATTTGCCGCTATTTTGCGCCTTGCTTTGCGCCTCGGCAGGGCGGTAAATGGTGTTTCAGGGCGTCAAACGGGGCTTCCAGGATTTTGCGCCCAGGTGGAACTTTCGGCAAAAGTTTTGCGGTGGCGTTAAAAGTTACCGCCCCGACCTCCATTTGGACCATCATGATCACGTAAATCATCGTGGAACGCTGCGCTAGCGCCCCAGGCCGAACGTTTGGGCCTTACGCCTGATTTAATGTCCACCCGATAAACCAACAGGAAAAAGCTGGCGTTCCCATGGTGCAGCAGGCATTATAGCAGCATCTTTGAAATGAAGTCGGACCGTCTCATATCGGAGTTTTCACATACTCCTGTGGTTTAGCACTGAAGGTTCTGTCAAGCTACAGGAGCCTTTCATGTGAGTTAACTCTTTGACAGCCAGGTCGCAAGGGCACCGTATGCAGGGTGACTGTAAGTTAGAGTTCCCAATGGGCAGGGACTGACAGACTGAGAGGGCTGTAGGCTCTGAGCACTTTGCTTGAACGGGGAAGGAGAAGTTTGAGCGAAGCCTCGTGAGTCAATGCCACCATGCTGGCTATTCCTCCACTTACTCTGCAAATGAGACACAAGACACCAATGATTAAGGTGAAGGAAATATTTTATCAAGAATGTTACAGTCTCAACCCCCTCCCCCCCCAACAAAGCCCACAGTAATAAAAATAAAATCTGCATCTTGCAGTGTATAATATGCAGCATTAATTAACAAGGCATACTGCAGTGGTCTACATTCTTGGGACGACCTACTGCTTCTGGCTAATGTTTTTAGTCCATCTTCATTTCATCCCCCTCCCATGCCTGATGCTGCTCCTCAATGTGGTGTCAGGGCATGCAGCAAGGCTGCTAGAGGGCTGCTGTCTTGGCCGTCTGAGGATGCACTGGACCAGCTCCTGGCCTGCAAGGCCCGGCTTCCGACTGGCTCACCTCTTCCTCATCGTTACCAGTCACAGGTGGGTTGGGTGTCGACCGTCGTTGGTGCTTGGTTGGCAAATGAGGGGGGGGAGCCGGAATACTGGCACCTTGAGGAATGCCAGCAACTCCCATCTTCCTGGAGCCACTCTGTTGCCGATGGGGCTGACCCTTAGCAACCGGAGCACGATGTAAAGCATCACCTTGCTGGCCTGCTTTGCAGTCACTTCCCCGTGGGACAGTGGAGAATGCAGAGTGTATGGAGGCAGGCATGGACTGCATCATTTGCCCAAGCTGAAGCAGAGCTTGTGCCTGTGATGCGCCTGAGTCTGCGACGTGCTCAAGGGCATGCACCACACCCTGTGGAACTCCACTGTCACTGCTGGAGGCCACCAACCTCTGTGTGTGGGCAATGATGGCCTCGCTGGACTCATGGCTCGCAGTGACAATCTGTGACCCTACCTCCGTAACTGTCGCAGTGAGCCTGTCGATGCGCGTGGGGATCCGTCCCAATGCAGCAATGATCTCATGATGCATCTCTGTGTTGGCTCGGGACATCTCCACCAGGTCCAGTTCTAGGTCTGCCTGTCTGTTAGCAGACCAACTTCGCCGACTCACGCTCCGAAGAGCTGGCCTGCGGGATTCTACCCCAGCACTGCATTGCTGCACACCATTAGTCCTCAAACCCCGGGAGCGCAGCCTCCTCCCCAGATGAGCCAATGGGATGTCAGGTGGGCTGGGTTGCTCCACCCGAACTATGTCATCCGTCCCATCCTCCTCCAGACCATGACCTGACGTGTAGGGCTCCCTCGAGGGATGCGGCGCCGGTGGCTGGTCATCTGGGAGTAGAAAGCAACAGACGAGATTAGCAGCAGGGGAGGGGGCAGGGTGACATGAAGGACCACAACTACTCCACTAGATGTCTCAATGCAGTGTTTTAAGTCATGCGATCCATTTACTTACCTTCAGTATCCACGGGTGGCTCAGAAACCCCACCGGCAGCTGCCCGACCTGTGGCCCCGATGAGGGCTGCCCACTCTGCCCTCCATATCAGTGAGTGGCAGTGTCTGAGGTGGACCCCGCCAGTCTGCAGTTGCTCCCTGTGATTGTGGGAGTGCTTCGACTGAAAGGATGGAAATGGGAATGGTTACAAAAGGGTCCATCTGCTGTTGTGGCACAGATAGCTACCAAAGTAGTTTAGGCCGTACTGTATGAATGTTCCAGGGGCCTCTGCTTAATGCGCTTGGATCTTGCATGTGCTTTGTCAGGAGATCACCGACGTCTACCAGCATCTAAGATGAGGTCTATGAGTGAGAGATCTTTCAGAAAGCGATAGGAGCAGTTGCAGTGCATTGCGATGAACGATGTTAATTATGTGCATAGATCATACAATGCAAATAGGGTGTCGAAGTAAGCCTTCCTTTGTGTTATGCATTGTGGGAGGCAACCCACAGCGTGTTTAGAGGCACAAAAAGCATGAGAACAATCACATAGTGTCTCAGATTTATCCTTGAAGTCATGGAGGATTGCATTGATGAAAATGTTATTCATCTGAAGTCTCTCGTGAGGCCGTTAAACTTTTTGTGGCACTGTGTGCCAGTCCTGGGCACAGTGTTTAAAGCAGAGACCTCTTCAGCTACCTCCCTCGGTTTGAAAATGGCAGGCAGAGGTCTGGGTCCCCCCTGAAGACGCAGTGCTGCCCACCTCCTGTCCACCGCGCCCACCAACGCTTCATTGGCCTCATGCATGAAGCCCCTGGCACGCCGCCTTCCCTCCTCCTCCATCTCAGCAGAAGTGGCAGAAGTGGGCCAGTTTAAATGGGCACGCGCGCAGCAAGTAGCCGCGCCCTGCATTACCGTTTGCGACAGGAAACAAAACCAGGAGGTGGAAAGAAAATAAAAGCGCATGAGCAAAATGGCCGCTTCTTTCAACGTCGGAAGTTTCGGCTCTGGCACACAGACTCTGTCGTGCAACGTGGACTTAACGCCAACGCTTCTCCGGAGCTTTCTGTCAGCGAAAGTTCCTCGCTGTGTCGCTGACGTTATTCCAGCGCTAACTTGTGCGCTCCACCGCGAACTGCGCCCGGAAATCCTACACCCCGAAAATCCAGCCCTTACATCCAAGTGACCTCCCTACGTCCCAACTCATATGTCAATGGACATGCAGCATTTGTTGTTTGAGATGAGGGAGGTGGAGAGGGACTTAAGGAGATGGTTGTTTGTATAAAAAACATTTTGGTGTTGTCCACCGCTATGATCCTGGAGCAATGGGTGATTCTGACTGAAGGCAGGACAGAATAGTAACTTTTGACTTGGTCAATCCAGATCTAGCAATTGATGACTCGACAAGTTGTGTTCCAGATTTGCCCCTTTAACTTGTGGGAGTGAAGATGGGGCCTATATCAGGAGAAGCAACCCGGATGAAAGACAATCATTGATTTCCTGAGGCAGCTCAATTCTGTTCCCAGAAAACGCTCACCTCATTTACTCTCTCACCTTTTCTAGCTGCTCCTCCCTCAAAAGCTTGCAGCTGCCTGTGATCCTCGAGGCTGGCAATGGGGAAGGAGAAGGAAGGGACTGAAAAATGAGACAGATCATTTTATAATCAGTTCTCTGTGGATCAGACTCTTAAATTAAACCAAATCCGAACTGCAATTAACTGCAGATTGGAGATGGGTTAATATATAGGGATCTGACTTTGGAGTAGATTATACTTATCAGGACCTGCAGGAAACAGGGGCAGATTCTGCAATCAGATGCCTCAGTGAGAGGTCAGAATAAATTCGATAGGTCATACTTTTCAACACGGTCTTCTAACTGGAAAAGTATTTGTAATAGAATTGGGTATTTTTGTGGCTCAGAGTAATTCCAGACCAGAGTTAGTGCTGTTTCACATCAGAAAGACACTGAGATTTGTTAGGGCCACTGTTTTACTATCATTTCAAATCCTCTTCAGCCAACAATCAAAGTTAATGTCACAGTTGCAGAGTTGTTTTTATAATATAAATATGGGGTAGCCTGGAGGAGGAATTCATAGAATGCATACGGGATTGTTTCTTAGAACAGTATGTTACAGAACCTACAAGGGAGCAACCTATCTTAGATCTGGTCCTGTGTAATGAGACAGGAATAATAAATGATCTCCTAGTAAAAGATCCTCTCGGAATGAGTGATCATAGTATGGTTGAATTTGTAATACAGATTGAGGGTGAGGAAGTAGTGTCTCAAACGAGCGTACTATGCTTAAACAAAGAGGACTACAGTGGGATGAGGGCAGAGTTGGCTAAAGTAGACTGGAAACACAGACTAAACAGTGGGACAATTGAGGAACAGTGGAGGACTTTTAAGGAGCTCTTTCATAGTGCTCAACAAAAATATATTCCAGTGAAAAAGAAGGGCGGTAAGAGAAGGGATAACCAGCCGTGGATAACCAAGGAAATAAAGGAGAGTATCAAATTAAAAACCAATGCGTACAAGGTGGCCAAGGTTAGTGGGAAAATAGAAGATTGGGAAAATTTTAAACAATAGCAAAGAATGACTAAGAAAGCAATAAAGAAAGGAAAGATAGATTACGAAGGTAAACTTGCGCAAAACATAAAAACGGAGAGTAAAAGCTTTTACCGATATATAAAACGAAAAGAGTGACTAAAGTAAATGTTGGTCCCTTAGAAGACGAGAAGGGGGATTTAATAATGGGAAATGTGGAAATGGCTGAGACCTTAAACAATTATTTTGCTTCGGTCTTCACAGTGGAAGACACAGAAACCATGCCAGAAATTGCTGGTCACAGGAATGTGGGAAGGGAAGACCTTGAGACAATCATTATCACTCGTGGGGTAGTGCTGGACAGGCTAATGGGACTCAAGGTAGACAAGTCCCCTGGTCCTGATGAAATGCATTCTAGGGTATTAAAAGAGATGGTGGAAGTTATAGCAGATGCATTCGTTATAATCTACCAAAGTTCTCTGGACTCTGGGGAGGTACCAGCGGATTGGAAAGCAGCTAATGTAACGCCTCTGTTTAAAAAAGGGGGCAGACAAAAGGCAGGTAACTGTAGGCCTGTCCAGCACTACCCCACTAGTGATAGTGATTGTCTCAAGGTCATCCCTTCCCACATTCCTGTGACCAGCAATTTCTGGCATGGTTTCTGTGTCTTCCACTGTGAAGACCGAAGCAAAATAATTGTTTAAGGTCTCAGCCATTTAACATCTGTAGTGGGGAAAATGCTTGAAACTATCATTAAGGAAGAAATAGTGGGACATCTAGATAGGAATAGTGCAATCAAGCAGATGCAGCATGGATTCAAGAAGGGGAAATCATGTTTAACTAATTTACTGGAATTCTTTGAGGATATAACGAGCATGGTGGATAGAGGTGTACTGATGGATGTGGTGTATTTAGATTTTCAAAAGGCATTCAATAAGGTGCCACACAAAAGGTTACTGCAGAAGATAAAGGTACGCGGAGTCAGTGAAAATGTATTAGCATGGATAGAGAATTGGCTGGCTAACAGAAAGCAGAGAGTCGGGATAAATGGGTCCTTTTCGGGTTGGAAATCGCTGGTTAGTGGTGTGCCACAGGGATCGGTGCTGGGACCACAACTGTTTACAATATACATAGATGACCTGGAAGAGGGTTCAGAGTGTAGTATAACATAATTTGCAGATGACACAAAGATTAGTGGGAAAGCAGGTTGTGTAGAGGACACAGAGAGGTTGCAAAGAGATTTAGATAGGTTAAGCGAATAGGCTAAGGTTTGGCAGATGGAAAACAATGTCGGAAAGTGTGAGGTCATCCACCTTGGGAAAAAAAACAGTAAAAGGGAATATTATTTGAATGGGGAGAAATTACAACATGCTGTGGTGCAGAGGGACCTGGGGGTCCTTGTGCATGAATCCCAAAAAGTTAGTTTGCAGGTGCAGCAGGTAATCAGGAAGGCGAATGGAATGTTGGCCTTCATTGCGAGAGGGATGGAGTACAAAAGCAGGGAGGTTCTTCTGCAACTGTATAGGGTATTGGTGAGGCCGCACCTGGAGTACTGCGTGCAGTTTTGGTCACCTTACTTAAGGAAGGATATACTAGCTTTGGAGGGGGTACAGAGACGATTCACTAGGCTGATTCCGGAGATGAGGGGGTTACCTTATGATGATAGATTGAGCAGACTGGGTCTTTACTCGTTGGAGTTCAGAAGGATGAGGGGTGATCTTATAGAAACATTTAAAATAATGAAAGGGATAGACAAGATAGAGGCAGAGAGGTTGTTTCCACTGGTCGGGGAGACTAGAACTAGGGGGCACAGCCTCAAAATACGGGGGAGCCAATTTAAAACTGAGTTGAGAAGGAATTTCTTCTCCCAGAGGGTTTGAATCTGTGGAATTCTCTGCCCAAGGAAGCAGTTGAGGCTAGCTCATTGAATGTATTCAAGTCACAGATAGATAGATTTTTAACCAATAAGGGAATTAAGGGTTATGGGGAGCGGGCGGGTAAGTGGAGCTGAGTCCACGGCCAGATCAGCAATGATCTTGTTGAATGGCGGAACAGGCTCGAGGGGCTAGATGGCCTACTCCTGTTCCTATTTCTTATGTTCTTATGTTCTTATGTAAGATACCAAAATGTTTTTCTTTTTCTTTCAATAAATTGCAAAAGCTTTTAGGTATTGTTATGTCATAAGTTTGCTTCAGCCACAACCCTTCCTTGTGAATATGCACCAAAACCAATTTGTAATTGTCACGGATTAAGCACATTTATAGGATAACCTACGTGTGGGACCTACAAAGTGCAAGTGATCACAGACATTAATTCAAATACAGCAGCTTTATCTTAACAATAAATTATTGGATTTCTCAACAACTAAATGTTCTCTCAATAAACGGCCTAAGATGCAATTTGGATTTAAGTTTCTTGTTCCATATCCATTAAATCAGACCAACTGAAAATACAGCATGCACTAAACCGATTGTGGGCATTTTTGATTTTCTATAATATAAAACTGCCTAAACTTTTAATAATTTAGTATTTTGTGATGATTTCATGTTTTAAATTCCTTCAGTTTTTATCCCATGTTTTAAATGATTTCTCCCCCTCTGGGCTCATACATTTCCATACCAAGCATCGTCTCCCAGCTCAGACACAAGGCACATCATTTTCCCGTGTTAAAAAAAAACAAACCTGCATTTTTATGGCGCCTTTCCGTCCCAATGCTCTTTACAGCCAATGAATAACATTTGAAGCGCAGTCAATGTTGTTTTGTAGACAAACATATAACCTGCATTTATATAGCACCTTTCAGAGGCTCAGGTCGTCCCAAAGCGCTTTGCAGCCAATGAAGTACTTTTGAAATGCAGTCACTGTTTATAATATGGGGAGAGGCAGCATCAAACCTACAGACAGCAAGGTCCCACATGCAGTGAGGAGACAGTGACCATCTGCTGTAGTGCTGTTTGTTGCGGGATAAACATTACGTGGAATGACATAGAATTTACAGCACAGAAAGACGCCACTCGGCCTGACTGTTTATTCTCCACACACATTGGTCAGGACTCTGCCCAGGACTTCCCTGCTCTTCTTCGAATTGTGCATTGGAATCTTTTATGTCCGTCCGGGAGGCCTCAGTTTAATATCTCATTCAAAAGACGACACCTCCAACAGCAAAGTACTGAGGGTGTGTCGGAGGAGCAGTACTGTGGGAGTGCTGCACTGTCAGAGGGGCAGTACTGAGGAGCGCCGCACTGTCGGAGGGGCAGTACTGAGGGAGTGCTGCACTGTTGGAGGGGCAGTACTGAGGGAGAGCTGCACTGTCAGAGGGGCAGTACTGAGGGAGCGCCGCACTGTCGGAGGGGCAGTGCTGAGGGAGCGCTGCACTGTCAGAGGGGCAGTACTGAGGGAGCGCCGCACTGTCGGAGGGGCAGAGCTGAGGGAGCGCCGCACTGTCAGAGGGGCAGTACTGAGGGAGTGCTGCACTGTCGGAGGGGCAGTACTGAGGGAGAGCTGCACTGTCAGAGGGGTAGTACTGAGGGAGCGCCGCACTGTCGGAGGGGCAGTGCTGAGGGAGCGCTGCACTGTCGGAGGGGCAGTACTGAGGGAGCGCCGCACTGTCGGAGGGGCAGTACTGAGGGAGTGCTGCACTGTTGGAGGGGCAGTACTGAGGGAGAGCTGCACTGTCAGAGGGGCAGTACTGAGGGAGCGCCGCACTGTCGGAGGGGCAGTGCTGAGGGAGCGCCGCACTGTCAGAGGGGCAGTACTGAGGGAGCGCCGCACTGTCGGAGGGGCAGAGCTGAGGGAGCGCCGCACTGTCAGAGGGGCAGTACTGAGGGAGTGCTGCACTGTCGGAGGGGCAGTACTGAGGGAGAGCTGCACTGTCAGAGGGGTAGTACTGAGGGAGCGCCGCACTGTCGGAGGGGCAGTGCTGAGGGAGCGCTGCACTGTCGGAGGGGCAGTACTGAGGGAGCGCCGCACTGTCGGAGGGGCAGAGCTGAGGGAGCGCCGCACTGTCAGAGGGGCAGTACTGAGGGAGCGCCGCACTGTCGGAGGGGCAGAGCTGAGGGAGCGCCGCACTGTCAGAGGGGCAGTACTGAGGGAGTGCTGCACTGTCGGAGGGGCAGTACTGAGGGAGAGCTGCACTGTCGGAGGGACAGTATTGAGCGAGCGCCACACTGTCGGAAGGGCAGTACTGAGGGAGCACTGCACTGTCGGAGGGGCAGTACTGAGGGAGCGCCGCACTGTCGGAGGGGCAGTACCGAGGGAGGGTTGCACTGTCGGAGGGGCAGTACTGACGGAGTGCCGCACTGTCAGAGGTGCCGTCTTTCGGATGAGATGTTAACCGAGGCCCCCTCAGCTCTCTCAGGTGGATGTAAAAGATCCCATGGCACTATTTCGAAGAAGAGCAAGGGAGTTATCCCCGGTGTCCTGGCCAATATTTATCCCTTGATCAACATCACTAAAACGGATTATCTGGTCATTATCACATTGCTGTTTGTGGGAGCTTGCTGTGCGCAATTGGCTGCCACATTACAACAGTGACTACACTCCAAAAGCATTTCATTGTCTGTAAAGCACTTTGGGATGTCCCGTGGTGACTTTTTTTAATGCCGATGATTGTCATTTTTAGATTATTAGGAAAACCATTTTGTGAGAAAGTAATCATTTGAGTTGTGTCTGCCTGGATTATGTTCAGAAGTTTCTGGAGCGGGACATGAAGCCACCCCTTTTCTGACTCAGAGGCCGGAGTGCTACCAACCAGCCATGGCTGACAGTTAATGTTGTGTATGGAAAAAGAGTCAGACTGAACACTGTGAGCTCAAAATAAAGTGTGACCGTAGTCTTTTATTGCAGGTCTCCAGAGTGCCTCTCCAACCTGAAAGGCCTCCTTAAATACCTGTGCTCCCAAGGGATTATGGGATCCCATGGGATGAGCCCTCTGTTGGCTGTACAGAGTAAATACAAGTTTATATATATAACAACATTCCCCCCCCCAAAGTCAATAGTGTAATTATTTTAAAAGCTGTGTTGCTCTGGGGCCCCTCTTGCCCTGGTTGATCATCTCAGTGTGAAGGCTGGTGTTGTTGAGTCATTTGTTATGCTCTCAGTGGGCTGCTGTGCAGCTGGCCTTGCTGGGCTGCCTGGTGTGTTGGGCCCTGCAGGGCAGCTGTGGATGATGGATTCTGCTTCTTAGTCAACCGTGGTGCCGGTTGCCACTGGTGTGTATGTTAGGGGATCAAAAAAGGTAGGGTCCAAGGTGGGTTGCTCAGGATAGTTCGTGAATCTGAGTTTGAGTTGGTCCAAGTGTTTCCAGTGAATGAGTCCATTTCAAAGTTTGACCCGAAACACCCTGCTCCCGTCTTTGGCTACGACAGTGCCGGGAAGCCACTTGGGACCTTATCCATAATTTAATACAAATATAGTATCATTGATTTCAATCTCACGTGACACATTTGCACTATCACGGTATGCACTTTGTTAAAGCCACCTGCTCTCTATCTGTTCATGTAGATCAGGGTGAACTAGCGAGAGCAGAGTAGGACAAAAGGTTTGATTAGGGCAGGGAAAATAGAGTACGAGAGGAAGCTTGCAGGGAACATTAAGATGGACTGCAAAAGCTTCTATAGATATGCAAAGAGAAAAAGGTTAGTAAAGACAAACGTAGGTCCTCTGCAGTCAGAATCAGGGGAAGTCATAACAGGGAACAAAGAAGTGGCAGACTAATTGAACAAGTACTTTGGTTCGGTATTCACTAAGGAGGACACAAATAACCTTCCGGATATAAAAGGGGTCAGAGGGTCTAGTAAGAAGGAGAAACTGAGGGAAATCCTTATTAGTCGGGAAATTGTGTTGGGGAAATTGATGGGATTGAAGGTCGATAAATCCCCAGGGCCTGATGGACTGCATCCCAGAATACTTAAGGAGGTGGCCTTGGAAATAGCAGATGCATTGACAGTCATTTTCCAACATTCCATAGACTCTGGATCAGTTCCTATGGAGTGGAGGGTAGCCAATGTAACCCCACTTTTTAAAAAAGGAGGGAGAGAGAAAACAGGGAATTATAGACCGGTCAGCCTGACATCGGTAGTGGGTAAAATGATGGAATCAATTATTAAGGATGTCATAGCAGCGCATTTGGAAAGAGGTGACATGATAGGTCCAAGTCAGCATGGATTTGTGAAAGGGAAATTATGCTTGACAAATCTTCTGGCATTTTTTGAGGATGTTTCCAGTAGAGTGGACAAGGAAGAACCAGTTGATGTGGTGTATTTGGACTTTTGAAGGCTTTCGACAAGGTCCCACACAAGAGATTAATGTGCAAAGTTAAAGCACATGGAATTGGAGGTAGTGTGCTGACGTGGATTGAGAACTGGTTGGCAGACAGGAAGCAAAGAGTAGGAGTAAATGGGTACTTTTCAGAATGGCAGGCAGTGACTAGTGGGGTACCGCAAGGTTCTGTGCTGGGGCCCCAGCTATTTACATTGTACATTAATGATTTAGACGAGGGGATTAAATGTAGTATCTCCAAATTTGCAGATGACACTAAGTTGGGTGGCAGTGTGAGCTGCGAGGAGGATGCTATGAGGCTGCAGAGTGACTTGAATAGGTTAGGTGAGTGGGCAAATGCATGGCACACGGAGTCAGAGGAAATGTATTAGCATGGATACAGAATTGGCTGGCGAACAGAAAGCAGAGAGTCGGGATAAATGGGTCCTTTTCTGGTTGGAAATCAGTGGTTAGTGGTGTGCCACAGGGATCAGTGCTGGGACCACAACTGTTTACAATGTACATAGGTGACCGAGAGGAGGGGACAGAGTGTAGTACAACAAAATTTGCAGATGACACTAAGATTAGTGGGAAAGCGGGTTGTGTAGAGGACTCAGAGAGGCTACAAGGAGATTTGGATCGGTTAAGCGAATGGGCTAAGGTTTGGCAGATGGAATACAATGTCGGAAAGTGTGAGGTCATCCACCTTGGGAAAAAAAACAGTAAAAGGGAATATTATTTGAATGGGGAGAAATTACAACATGCTGCGGTGCAAAGGGACCTGGGGGTCCTTGTGCATGAATCCCAAAAGGTTAGTTTGCAGGTGCAGCAGGTAATCAGGAAGGCAAATGGAATGTTGGCCTTCATTGCGAGAGGGATTGTAGTACAAAAGCAGGGAGGTGTTGCTGCAACTGTATAAGGTATTGGTAAGGCCGCACCTGGAGTACTGCGTGCAGTTTTGGTCACTTTACTTAAGGAAGGATATACTAGCTTTGGAAGGGGTACAGAGACGATTCACTAGGCTGATTCGAGAAATGAGGGGGTTAACTTATGATGATAGATTGAGTAGACTGGGTCTTTACTCCTTGGAGTTCAGAAGGATGAGGGATGATCTTATAGAAACATATAAAAACATGAAAGGGATCGACAAGATAGAGGCAGAGAGGTTGTTTCCATTGGTGGGGGAGAGTAGAAATAGGGGGCACAGCCTCAAAATACGGAGGAGCCAATTTAAAACCGAGTTGAGAAAGAATTTCTTCTCCCAGAGGGTTGTGAATGTGTGGAATTCTCTGCCCAAGGAAGCAGTTGAGGCTGGCTCATTGAATGTTTTCAAGTCAAAGATAGATAGATTTTTAAGCAATAAGGGAATTAAGGGTTACGGGGAGAGGGCGGGTAAGTGGAGCTGAGTCCACGACCAGATCAGCCATGATCTTATTGAATGGCGGAGCAGGCTCGAGGGGCTAGATGGCCTACTCCTGTTCCTAATTCTTATGTTCTTATGTTCTTATGTTCTTAGGCAGTCCCCCGGAGTCTAAGATGACTTGCTTCCATACTAAAAATGAGTTCTCAGGTGACTGATGAGTCCAATGTGGGATCTACAGTCTTTGTCAAAGGGGGGAAGATGGTGGTTGGAGGGACGGGTGTGTGGGGTACTTGGGTTGCCGTGCGCTCCTTCCGCTGTTTGTACTTGGCTTCCACGTGCTCCCAGCGAAGAGACTCGAGGTGTTCGGCGCCTTCTTAGATGCTTCTCCTTCACTTTGAGTGGTCTTGTGCCAGGGATTCCCAGGTGTCGGTGGAGATGGTGCATTTTTTAAAGGAGGCTTTGAGGGTGTCTTTGAAGCCTTTCTTCTGCCCTCCTGGGGCTTGCCTGCCGTGACGGAGCTCCGAGTAGAGCACATGTTTCGGGAGTCGAGTATCGGGCATGCGGACAATGTGGCCCATCCATCGGAGCTGATCGAGTGCGGTCAATGCCTCGATGCTGGGGATGTTGGCCTGAGAGAGAACACTGATGTTGGTGCGCCTATCCTGCCAATGGATTTGCAGGATTTTGTGGAGGCAGCGTTGGTGGTGCAGGTGCAGTGTCCCAAATCCGGAACCCTCGGGACCGAGGCCGTTCCAGATTTCCAGACTTTGAAACGTCTTTTGACGTTACTCAATAAGATTATGGTTGATCTTTGACCTTAAATCCACTTTCCTGCCCTATTCCCATACCCCTTGATTCCTCTAGAGTCCAAAATGTTTTCAATCTCAGCCTTGAATACACTCAGCGACTCAGCATCCACAGCCCTCGGGGGCAGAGAATTCCAAAGAATCACAACCCTCTGAGTTAAGAAATTCCTCCTCATCTCAGTCTTAAAAGGCCAACTCTTTCTGTCTCCTAGTTCTAGACTCTCCAGTTGAGGAACAAAATCTCGCAGCATCTACCCTGTCAATCCCCCTCCGTATCTTGTATGTTTCAATGAGATCATCTCTCATTCTTCTAAACTCCAAAGAAAATAGGCCCAATCTACTCAATCTCTCCTCATAGGACAATCCTCCTATCCCAGGAATCAGTCTGGTGAACCTTCGTTGCACCCTCTCTAAGGCAGGTATGTGCTTTCTACATTAATGTTTCGGGAGTCTAGTATCGGGCATGCGGACAATGTGGCTCGTCCATCGGAGCTGATCGAGTGTGGTCAATGCCTCGATGCTGGGGATGTTGGCCTGAGAGAGAACACTGATGTTGGTGCGCCTATCCTGCCAATGGATTTGCAGGATTTTGTGGAGGCAGCGTCCCAAATCCGGAACCCTCGGGACCGAGGCCGTTCCAGATTTCCAGACTTTGAAACGTCTTTTTGACGTCACGCAATAAGATTATGGTTGATCTTTGACCTTAAATCCACTTTCCTGCCCTATCCCCATACCTCTTGATTCCTCGAGCGTCCAAAATGTTTTCAATCTCAGCCTTGAATACACATTCCGGATGTGCTTTGTACATTAATGATTTGGATGAGGGGATTAAATGTAGTATCTCCAAATTTGCAGATGACACTAAGTTGGGTGGCAGTGTGAGCTGCGAGAAGGATGCTATGAGGCTGCAGAGTGACTTGGATAGGTTAGATGAGTGGGCAAATGCATGGCAGATGAAGTATAATGTGGATAAATGTGAGGTTATCCACTTTGGTGGTAAAAACAGAGAGACAGACTATTATCTGAATGGTGACAGATTAGGAAAAGGGGAGGTGCAACGAGACCTGGGTGTCATGGTACATCAGTCATTGAAGGTTGGCATGCAGGTACAGCAGGCCGTTAAGAAAGAAAATGGCATGTTGGCCTTTATAGCGAGGTGATTTGAGTACAGGGGCAGGGAGGTGTTGCTACAGTTGTACAGGGCCTTGGTGAGGCCACACCTGGAGTATTGTGTACAGTTTTGGTCTCCTAACTTGAGGAAGGACATTCTTGCTATTGAGGGAGTGCAGCGAAGGTTCACCAGACTGATTCCCTGGATGGCGGGACTGACATATTAAGAAAGACTGGATCAACTGGGCTTGTATTCACTGGAGTTCAGAAGAATGAGAGGTGATCTCATAGAAACGTTTAAAATTCTGACGGGTTTAGACAGGTTAGATGCAGGAAGAATGTTCCCAATGTTGGGGAAGTCCAGAACCAGGGGTCACAGTCTAAGGATAAGGGGTAAGCCATTTAGGACCGAGATGAGGAGAAACTTCTTCACCCAGAGAGTGGTGAACCTGTGGAATTCTCTACCACAGAAAGTTGTTGAGGCCAATTCACTAAATATATTCAAAAAGGAGTTAGATGTAGTCCTTACTACTAGGGGGATCAAGGGGTATGGCGAGAAAGCAGGAATTGGGTACTGAAGTTGCATGTTCAGCCATGAACTCATTGAATGGCGATGCAGGCTCGAAGGCCCGAATGGCCTACTCCTGCACCTATTTTCTATGTTTCTATGTTTCTATGTTTCTCAGATAAGGAAACCAAAACAGTGCACCGTACTCCAGGTGTGATTCCATCAAAGCCTGTGCAATTGCAGCAAGACTTCCTTACTCTTGTACTCCAACACTCTAGCAATAGGACAACATGCCATTTGCCTTCCTAATTGCTTGCTGTAGGTGTATGTTAACTCTCTGTGTTTCTTGTACTAAATCTCTCTGAACACCACATTTAATAGTTTCACACCATTTAAAAAATATTCTGTTTTTCTATTCTTCCATCAAAGTGAATAGTCTCAAGCTTCCCCACATTATACTCCATCTGCCACCTTAGTGCCCACTCACTGAACCTGTCTATATCCCTTTGCAGGCTCCTCACTGCTTACTGTCCCATCTAGCTTTTTATCGTCAGCAAACTTGGATACATTGCACTCGGTCCCTTCATCTGAATCATTAACATAGATTGTGAATAGCTGAGGCCCAGCACTGATCCTTGCGGCACCCCACTAGTTACAGCCTGCCAACCCGAAAATTACCTGTTTATCCATACTCTCTGTTTTCTGTCAGTTAACCGATCCCATATCCATGCTATCATATTACGCCCAACTCCATGAGCCCTTATCTTACGTAGCAACCTTTGATGTGGGATCTTAACGAATACCTTTTGGAAATCCAAATCTACTTCATCCACTGGTTCGCCTTTATCAGAGAGGGAGCAGCATCGCGAGAGGAGGTCGGCGGGTGAGTGGGACTACAAAGGGCGGCGGCTGAGAGCAAGCAGCATCGCAAGAGGAGATCGGCGTCAGAGTGAGACTACAAAGGACAGCAGCAGAGAGGGAGCAGCGACAGAGAGGGAGCAGCATCACGAGAGGAGGTCGGCGGGTGAGCGGGACTACAAAGGGCAGCAGCAGAGAGGGAGCAGCGACAGAGAGGGAACAGCATCGCAAGAGGAGGCCGGCGGCAGGGCGAGACTACAAAGGGCAGCGGCTGGGAGCGAGCAACATCGCAAGAGGAGATTGGCGGGTGAGCGGAACTACAAAGGGCAGTGGCTGAGAGTGAGCAGCGGCAGAGAGGGAGCAGTGAGCTGCAGCTGCAGCAGTGGCAGGAAGTAAACAAAGAAGTAAAAGGTAATCGAAGTGTGACGTCACAGCCAAGAGGGTAAGTGATTGCCTGGCTGATTGGTGAGTAGTTTTTCTTTTTGCTTTATCTGTTTTCTTTTTCTAATCAGTAGGAAACCTTTGTCATTGTAGCCAAAGTAAGTAAATTAAGTAATTTAAGGATTAAGCCATGTCAGTTGAGCACAGCACCGTGCCATGTTCCTCCTGTACTATGTGGGAACTCAGAGATGCTTCCAGTATCCCTGATGACTACATGTGCAGGAAATGTATCCAGCTGCAGCTCCTGACAGACCGCATTGCGGCAGTGGAGCTGTGGGTGGATTCACTCTGGAGCATCCGCGATGCTGAGGATGTCGTGAATAGCACGTTCAGTGAGTTTGTCACACCGCAGGCAAAGGGTACAAAGGCAGATAGGGAATGTGTGACTATCAGGAAGAGCAGTGGAAGGAAGGTAGTGCAGGAATCCCCTGCGGTCATCTCTCTCCAAAACAGATACACCAATTTGGGTGCTGTTGGGGGGGATGATTCATCAGGGGAGGGCAGCAGCAGCCAAGTTCATGGCACCGTGGGTGGCTCTGCTGCACAGGAAGGCAGGAAAAAGAGTGGGAGAGCTATAGTGGTAGGGGACTCTATTGAAGGGGAATTGATAGGCATTTCTGTGGTCGCAAACGAGACTCCAGGATGGTATGTTGCCTCCCTGGTGCAAGGGTCAAGGATGTCACGGAGCTACTGCAGGGCATTCTGGAGGGGGAGGGTGAACAGCCAGTTGTCGTGGTGCATATAGGTACCAACAGTATAGGTAAAAAGCGGGATGAGGTCCTACAAGCTGAATTTAGGGAGCTAGGAGTTAAATTAAAAAGTAGGACCTCAAAAGGTAGTAATCTCAGGATTGCTACCAGTGCTACGTGCTAGTCAGAGTAGGAATCACAGGATAGTTAGGATGAATACGTGGCTTGAGGAATGGTGCAAGAGGGAGGGATTCAAATTCCTGGGACATTGGAACCGGTTTTGGGGGAGGTGGAACCAATAAAACCGGACGGTCTGCACCTTGGCAGGACCGGAACCAATGTACTCGGGGGAGTGTTTGTTCACGCTGTTGGAGAGGGGTTAAACTAATGTGGCAGGGGGATGGGAACCTATGTAGGGAGACAAAGGGAAATAAAATGAGGCCAGAAGCAAAAGGTAGAAAGGAGAAAAGTAAAAGTGGAGGGCAGAGAAACCCAAGGCAAAAAACAAAAAGGTCCACATTACAGCAAAATTCTAAAAGGACAAAGAGTGTTAAAAAAAACAAGTCTGAAGGCTCTGTGTCTCAATGCGAGGAGCATTTGTAATAAGGTGGACGAATTAACTGCGCAGACAGCTGTTAACGGATACGATGTAATTGGGATTACAGATATGGCTCCAGGGCAACCAACGCTGGGAACTCAACATCCAGGGGTATTCAATATTCAGGAAAGATAGACAGAAAGGAAAAGGAGGTTGGGTAGCGTTGCTGATTAAAGAGGAGTATTATTAAGAGCAATATTAAGGAAGGACATTAGTGTGAATGAGGTGGAATCTGTATTGATAGAGCTGCGGAACACCAAAGGGCAGAAAACGCTAGTGAGAGTTGTGTACAGATCACCAAACAGTCATAGTGGGGATGGCATCAAACAGAAAATTAGGGATGCGTACAATAAAGGTACAGCAGTTATCATGGGCGACTTTAATCGACATATTGATTGGGCTAACCAAACTGGTAGCAATATGGTGGAGGAGGATTTCCTGGAGTGTATAAGGGATGGTTTTGTAGACCAATATGTCAAGGAACCAACTAGAGAGCAGGCAATCCTAGACTGGGTGATGTGTAATGAGAGAGGATTAATTAGCAATCTTGTTGTGTGAGGCCTCTTGTGGAAGAGTAACCATAATATGGTAGCATTCTTTATTAAGATGGAGAGTGACACAGTTAATACAGAGACTAGAGTCCAGAACTTAAAGAAAGGTAGGTTCGACGGTATGAGACATGAATTGGCTAGGATAGACTGGCGAATGATACTTAAAGGATTGACGGTGGATAGGCAATGGCAGACATTTAAAGATCACGTGGATGAACTTCAACAATTATACATCCCTGTCTGGCATAAAAATAAAATGGGGAAGGTGGCTCAACCGTGGCTAACAAGGGAATTTAGGGATAGTGTTAAATCCAAGGAAGAGGCATATAAATTGGCCAAAAAAGCAGCAAACCTGAGGACTGGGAGAAATTTAGAATTCAGCAGAGGAGGACAAAGGGTTTAATTAGGAGGGGGAAAATAGAATATGAGAGTAAGCTCGCAGGGAACATAAAAACTGACTGCAAAAGATATGTGAAGAGAAAAAGATTAGTGAAGACAAATGTAGGTCCTTTGCAGTCAGATTCAGGTGAATTCATAATGGGGAACAAAGAAATGGCAGACCAATTCAACAACTACTTTGGTTCTGTCTTCACTAAGGAAGACACAAATAACCTTCCGGCAATACTAGGAGAACAAGGGTCTAGCGAGAAGGAGGAACTGAAGGAAATCCTTATTATTCAGGAAATTGTTTGAGGGAAATTGATGGGATTGAAGGTCGATAAATCCCCAGGGACCTGATAGTCTGCATCCCAGAGTACTTGAGAAAGTGGCCCTAGAAATAGTGGATGCATTGGTGGTCATTTTCCAACATTCTTTAGACTCTGGATCAGTTCCTAAGGACTGGAGGGTAGCTAATGTAACACCACTTTTTAAAAAAGGAAGGAGAGGGAAAACAGGGAATTATAGACCAGTCAGCCTGACATCGGTGGTGGGGAAAATGTTGGAATTAATTATTAAAGATGTAATAGCAGCGCATTTGGAAAGCAGTGACAGGATCAGTCCAAGTCAGCATGGATTTCTGAAAGGGAAATCATGCTTGACAAATCTTCTAGAATTTTTTGAGGATGTAACTAGTAGAGTGGACAAGGGGGAGCCAGTGGATGTGGTGTATTTAGACTTTCAAAAGGCTTTTGACAAGGTGCCACATAAGAGATTGGTGTGCAAAATTAAAGCACATGATATTGGGGGTAATGTACTGACGTGGATAGAGAACTGGTTGACAGACAGGAAGGGTCCTTTTCAGAAAGGCAGGCAGTGACTAGTGGGGTACTGCAAGGTTCTGTGCTGGGACCCCAGCTAGTTACAATATACATTAATGATTTGGACGAAGGAATTGAATGTAATATCTCCAAGTTTGCAGATGACACTCAGCTGGGTGGCAGTGTGAGCTGTGAGGAGGATGCTAAGAGGCTGCAGGGTGACTTGGACAGGTTAGGTGGGTGGGCAAATGCATGGCAGATGCGGTATAATGTGGATAAATGTGAGGTTATCCACTTTGGTGGTAAAAACAGGAGGGCTGATTATTATCTCAATGGTGACAGATTAGGAAAAGGGGAGGTGCTGCGAGACCTGGGTGTCATGTTACATCAGTCATTGAAGGTTGGCATACAGGTGCAGCAGGCGGTGAAGAAGGCAAATGGTATGTTGGCCTTCATAGCTAGGGAATTTGAGTATAGGAGCAGGGAGGTCTTACTGCAGTTGTACAGAGACTTGGTGAGGCCACACCTTGAATATTGTGTACAGTTTTGGTCTCCTAATCTGAGGAAGGACATTCTTGCTATTGAGGGAGTGCAGTGAAGGTTCACCAGACTGATTCCCGGGATGGCAGGACTGCCATATGAAGAAAGACTGGATCGACTCGGCTTGTATTCAATGGAATTTAGAAAAATGAGAGGGGATCTCATGGAAACATATAACATTCTGACGGGACTGGACAGGTTAGATGCAGGAAGAATGTCCCGATGTTGGGGAAGTCCAAAACCAGGGGTCACAGTCTAAGGATAAGGGGTAGGCCATTTAGGACCGAGATGAGGAGAAACTTCTTCACTCAGAGAATTGTGGGCATGTGGAATTCTCTACCACAGAAAGTTGTTGAGGACAGTTCGTTAGATACATTCAAATGGGAGTTAGATGTGGCTATTTTCTATGTTTCTATATTTCTATCTACCCAGCTAGTTACATCCTCAAAACACTATTTCCCTTTCATAAAATCATGCTGACTCTGCCTAATCATATTATGATTTTCTAATTATCCTGGGCCTGTTACCACTTTCTTAATAATGGATTCTCGCATTTTCCCGATGACTGATATCAGGCTAACTGGCCTGTAGTTCCCTGTTTTCTCTCTCCCTCCTTTCTTGAAAAGTGGGTTATATTTGCTACCTTCCAATCCACTGGGACCATTTGTGATTCTAGGGAATTTTGGAAGATTAAGTTACTGATTATATTTTACAACGTTTTGCAGGCTATGGACACTTGCTCGACTGCTATTTAATTATTCCTCTGATATACTCATTATATCAGCTTGAACTTTGTAAATTACAAATGATAATACACTACTAGCTTACAGGGTGCAGACACTAGGAAGATTTGTGGCCACTGTGCTAGCTGTAAAAAAAAAATACTTTTCTATCTCTAGGTTATCTTATTAAAGACTATTGACTTGAATCTTACACACGGCATTTTGGAAGGTACACCAGGGATTGGAAGAAATGTCAAAGCTCTCAGTTAAAAGACCGGCATGCTCTGCTGTGTGACTTTGAGCTGATAGCGCGGGTGCACACAAGATGAGGGTCTTATTCAGGGTGTGCAGCAACAGTATGCTGCAGATTTATCAAGTCTCGACAATACAGGAGATTTGGAGAAATGCAGGCAGGGAACTGAGAAGAATCGACCTGACAGCAAAAGAACAGGGAGCGGATCTCCAGCCGGGCTGAAGACAATCAGCAAAATCTGGTCGAGAAATTGGTCATCACCGCGGCCTTAGAATTCAGTCTGGATATGGTTACTACCTTTATAAAGTAGAACTCAAACTGGTTTGTTGCTTGCCCCTCAGTTAACCTCCATAAAATGGGACTGCACACTCGTAGGGGTAAAATGGGCACCAATATGGCGGGCGACGTGCGCACGCACATTCCGGGCTGGGAGTGCACCGCCCACCATTATTGGTAAAGGCAAGAAAAGAAGCGATTGGGGGCCCACACCCAAAACAGGCATAAAGCTTTTTGCAAATGCAAATAAGGAATGCCCCCAAGCAAAGCAACAAGCCAGCACCCATAGTGCAATAGCACTAGTGGAGCACAGGAGCTTGTTATCAGTCCTTAGCTACAGGATGCCCTGCAGCAACTCGCCAAGGCTTCTTTGGCAGAACCTCCCAAATGCGCGACCACCACCACCGAGACGGACAAGGGCAGCAGGTGCATGGGAACCCCACCTCCTCCACGTTACGCTCCAAATCGCACACCACTGACTTGGAAACATATCGCTGCTCCTTCATTGTCGCTGGGTCAGAATCGTGGCACTCCCTCCCTAACCGCACTGTGGGAGTACCTTCACCACACGCACTGCAGCGGTTCAAGAAGGCGGCTCACCACCTCCTTCCCATGGCAACTACGATGGGCAATAAATGCTGGCATTACAACCAATGTTCATATGCCAAGAATGAATTTTAATTCTTTTCTGAGCTGCTAACTAATTACATCGGATTACATAGAATTATACAGGATATACGACACAGAAACAGGCCGTTCGGCCCAACCAGTCCATGCCAGCGTTTATGCTCCACTCCAGCTTTCCTCATCTAAATCTATCAACGTAACAAATTAGGGAGGTTTTGGCTCCACATTATCTGTAGCCCATTCCTGGCATTATTATTCAGTTCCATACAAAATTTCCTTATGAAGGTCTCTGTTTTCATAGCAACAGAGGAACAGGAGTAAACCACTGATTCCCTCGAGCCTATTCCGCCATTCAATGAGATCCTGGCTGATCTGCGACCTAACTCCCTGTACTCGCCTTTGCCCTATATCCCTTAATACCTTTCGTTAATTAAAAACGATCAATCTCCGATTTAAAATCAACAATTGATCCAGCATCAATTACCATTTGCAGAAGAGAGTTCCAAACCTCTACCAGCCTTTGTGTGTAGAAGTGTTTCCTACTTTCACTCCTGAAAGATCTGGCTCTAATGTTTAGACTCTGCCCCCTAGTCCTGGAATCCACAACCAGCAGAAATAGTTCCTTTCTATCTACCCTATCCATTCCCCTTAATATCCTGAAAACTTCAATCAAATCACCCCTTAACTTTCTAAATTCTAGGGAATACAACTCTAATTTGTGTAATCTCTCCTTGGAATGTAACCCTTGGAGTGCGGGTCTCATTCTGGTAAACCCACGCTGCACTCCCTCTAAGGCCAATATATCCTTTTCCTGCAGGCAATACGGCCGATCCTCAGTTTTTGAGGCATTTTTACCTGATGGTATCAGCTGGTACCTGTAAAACGTTTTTCCCACAGCAGTTAATGTTCGTGGCAATCAGTTGCCAAAGAGGGGAATTGGAGATAGCATTGTGGGATTACAGATCAGATTCCCAACCTCCTGCTTCAAAAGAAAAAATCAAATATATAAAATAAGCAAGCTGTTGAAAATGTGGTGCTCAGTAAATTAACATTTCAAACGGAAAACCAGCAACATTTTTTTCGTCAATTGCTCAGTGATTAGTTGTACTGTGTGGCACTAAGTGATCCAGACCAGAAAAGACACAGTCCGGGGTTTGACAAGCTTCAGCCATGGTACAACTAGGGATGTGTGGAAGGAATTGGCGCTTCACCTCAGGGAGCTGGATTCAAATCCAGTTAGACCGATAAGATCCTGTCTGCTGACTGTAAGGGTTCTACTTGAGTATGGCCAATACACTTTGCAGTGAGTAAAGGCCCACAGGCTAAATAATTCAGCACCAATTGCCAGTCTCACCCAGTGAGGCCATAGGATGACTAGTGTGGGCAAAGGCTCTCGAGGCACTGAGGACGGTGAAAAAAAGATTTTACAAGAATGATACCGGAACTGAGAGGTTATAACTATCGGAAAAGCTTGAACATTCTGTGACTCTTATTCTAGAAAAGAGAAGGCTAATGGGGTGACAATAGAATAGAATTCAAATTCTGAAGGGACTCAATAGGATAGACGTGGAGAAGATATTCCCACGTGTAGGGGGCGGGGGGGAGGCTGGGGGCCATAAATATAAGATAGTCACCAATGGTCCCTCTAAGCTGTGCATGTGTGGGGCCATGCATTAATTGGGAAGGTACTGCTCAGACCGCTCACAAGCTCTTCCCGCTAACATACTGGGCAGCAAATTTAAAGATACCGCGCACACACAAAGACTTAGAGGCAACATTGACAATCACTAATAAATCCAATGAAGGATACAGGAGAACCGTTTTTACCCAGAGAATGGTTAGAATGTGGAACTGGCTACCGCATGCAGTGGTTGAGGTGAATAGCGTTTCAGGGAAAACTAGATAAGTACATGATGGAGAAGGAAATGAAGGTTATGCAGATTGGGTCGGATGAAGTAGGGTGGGAGGAGGCTCGTGTGGAGCATAAGTACCGGCACGGACCTGTTGGTCTGTTTCCGTGCTGTAGATTTTATGTCATTCTATGTAATCACATCAGAGTCACGTGAAGGCAGAATATATTCCATCCATGCAGACCGAATTGGCAGCAGATTTTGTTAAACTGCCACTTTCATCCATCAATTGGGACAGCATTCTGTCTGTGTGCTGTTTCTGTGAAAATCTCTGTAAAATAAACATGGAACAATGGTGCTGCATGGGGTGGATTTTTTCAGGTGTGTAATGCTAACGCCGTGCACCCAAAATTGGAAAAGATGGCATCTTCAAGCACGAACATCCCTCACCGTGATGAGCATAAAAAACAAATCTCTGCTTCTGATCATCCTTCATTGTACAGAGCACTGTTGTATCCGAGTGACACTTCCTCCTGCAAAACCAGCACGGGGTGGCAGGGTGGGGGCAGAGAGAGAAGCAATCACAGCCAAAAACCCACAGGTACCATCAGTCTGTGGCAAAGTGAGAGAGCTTGAAGCCAACGTGTTGTGTACAAGTCTTGTCTATAAATCACCACACACACAACCATAGGCACGGCCCTCCTTTCAGGCCTCAGCTCTGGTCCCGGTGTTGGGCAGCTATAAAAACAAAGGGAAACAGTCAATACACCGAGCTTCACGTCGCAAAACTCATTATAGAGCTGCGCTAGATATTACCCACTTAATGAAAATAAACCTTTGCGTTCAAACATGTTGCCCCAAGGCTAATCATTATCATCTGCGATACAGACAGATAGCGCCTGTTACCACAACAAAACTCGCTGCTAATGAAAAGAGAGGAAGTTAGTTATAGAATGGTAATGTTGCTGTGGTCAATCTCAAACCACTCTCATATTCACTTATGAATAGAAGGAGCAGGCAGCAACTTCAAATTGACGCTATTCAAAATCCACACAGGGGGCTTTAGGCATCAGTGGGGCCCTGAGTGTGGGGCGCAGCACTAAGGGAGGCGTTACACACCTCTCTCAGGGCACAAGGCCGGCTGAGCAATTGAAAATCCCCAGCTCAACAGCGGGCCTCAGAGCACTGTAAGAGCGGCCTGTGAGAGGAGGGGGGGGGGGGGAAATCCTGAAAAAAACCACCTCAAACATTCCCAATAAATACCTCATGCCACCACAACAAAAATCGCAAAAAACCCAATCAGGTTGACATTACTGACCTCATTGCTGCCGCGACAGCTCGGACCGCCAGCTTTCATTGGCATTCCCAGCACGGAGTGCTACGGGTCGGACGGGAGGCAAAAATCCATCCAGTGTTACAACCAGGGGCGTTGTACACTGGCTCGCCTCTTCCGGGCGGTAAAGCTCCGTGCCCCGTCGATACCGGTCCCGAAAGTCCCAGCGGGGCATCGGAAGATGGCCGCCCGCCTGGAAATGCTTACTGCCATCATTGCCGCTGCTCTGGGGCGCTAACAGGGGCAGCAGACGTCTGCAACCCAACCCCAGAATTGCTGCCAGTATAATCTCACCATGCTCTGTTAGAACACGGAGCTGTTCTCAGGCACCAATTCCTCTGCATGACATATTACAGTAACAGGGCCATCTAAGTGCCACTATTCACTGAATTTTGATTATATATCTGAGGAACAGTCAACAGAGAGCACAGGGAAAAGATTTCCAAAACAATTTGTACGACACTTCCATTGAAGCAGGTCTGTCACACCAAAGTTAATATCTCCATTGCAGACACTATTATTTTGGTAGTACAGGTTGAACCGCCCTTATCCGGAACCCTTGAGACCTGGCCTGTTCAGGATAAGGGATTTTTCCGGATGAGGGGTGGTATCCGGAATTGGATGGTACAGGTACTGAGCAAGGGGATTTCGGGGCTGGCTGGCTTGGGGCTGGGAGTGCGGCAGAGAGATCATTGGGGGGGAGGGGGGGCAGTGGATCGCGGGATCAGGTCAACGAGTGCGAGAGTCACAGCGAGGAGGGACTTCAATTTGTTCAATTTGTTCATGTCGGAGTTCTGCGCATGCGCCACCCGATGGTCAGCAATGGTTATAGATGAGGGGTGGTTCCGGATGAGGGAGTTCTGGATAAGGGAGGTTCAACCTGTAATTGCAGTCTGCAGTTAAACTCCGCAGTCGAGGATTCAGACCGAGGCCTCTGCTCTACAAGCCTCAATAAACATCAATTCAGGTAAGAGTTATAAAGGAAAAGGAATGCAACCATTATTCACACCATTGACGATTACACAGACTGTGATTAAAAATATATTTGTCTTTTCCCCTTTACGCTATTGGAATAATATAGCACTCAAAGTACAGCAAGTCACTGGTAGTGTTCAAAAGTATATGTCTGCAATTTACGTTATCGGCGTGAATTTACGCAGGGATTTCCCAATCACCCCCCTTAATCTCGGTGGAAGAACAGCAGAACCCTCATGGAAATGGCACAAGTTGTTTGTCAGGGCGGGGGTGGGGGGGGTTCTACTAGTCTTCTGCCGAAGTTAGAATGTAAGAATCAGTGCAAACTGGTTTCGCTCTGCACCAACACTAACAAAGTGAAGTGAGACTTGTTGTGGGGAGGAATCTCACTTCACTTTGTTCCACTCCAGAGTCAAGTCAGCTCCAACTCTGGAATCACACAACCTCACAGCGTCAGTGCAAAGCAAAGCTGTTCTGCCCCGAAGCTGCAGTCTTAGTGTAAGTGTAACCGATCATGCTGAAGGAGTTCAGAATACACAATAACCACAAGAGCAAAGTTTGAATCGTTGATGAGAATTATCCTAATGCCTCAAATGTACTACAGTACTGAGGTAGTGCTGCACAGTCGGAGGTGCCGACCTTCAAATGAGACATTAAACCAATACCCCATCTGCCCATTCAGCTGGAGTAAAAAAATCCCACAGTACTATTCGAAGCAAAGCATGGGAGTTCTCCCCAGTGTCCTGGCCAACCTTTATCCCTCTACCAACACCTAAAAAACAGGTTATCTGGTCATTATCACATTGCTTTTTGTGGGCGCTTGCTGAGCACAAATTGGCTGCCTACATTACAACAGTGACTACAATGCGAAAGAACTTCATCAGCTGTAAGGGGTATCCTGAGGTCATGAAAGGCGCTATATAAATGCAATTCTTTCTTCCTTGACAGTCTTATACACTTCCAGACTTTGCAGCCTCGAAATTAATCTTTACAATATTAGTGTGCCAATGCCTCAGGACCATCTGCTGAATATTATTTTAACAGAGGCAATATGTGTCAATGCCTCTGTTAACATAGAGGACAGACGCATTTCATTTGAATACATAAAGGGCTAGAAATTGCCCCCGGCCCGATTAGGAGGCGTTAACATTCCGGGGCCGGGACTTTTATCGGCCAGCCAGGAAGTCCCGCCCCCAAAGCGGAAGTGGGCCTTATGCCCCTCAAAGGAAGTCGAGCACTGTCTCCGACCTTCCGCTTCCTTTGAGGGGCACTCGCAGGGCAGTATCGGGGCACTGACCAGCGCTACACGGATTGTTCCGCATGGTGCTAACGCGCTATAACGCCCTTCCCCGTCAATTAAAGGGGAGGGCCGCCGCGCACTCTGCAGGCCCTATGGTGGCTGCCACGGGGCCACCAGGGACGTGTGAGACCCAAGACAGAGTGCCGGGCTGCACGATGGAGACCCGGTCCACGCTAGGGTCGCCATGGTCGAGCTGACCGGAGAATCAGCCGACAAATAAAGATGGCAGCCCGCCTCGCCTCGCCTCGCAGCCCGCAGAGCAATTTCTCCCGTGGAGCAGTGAAGGTTCGGTGCACACAGCGATGACATCATCGCCGGTTGCGTGCCAGCCTATGGCGCTAACCATGGGTGCTGCCAGGACAGCGCCCCCCCAAACGGGAGGCGATAGTGTCCCCCTCCACTGCGCCCCTTTAGTGCCACCCGGAGGCGCTAACGGGGCATAAAAAGGGGCAATTTTGCCCCCGAAGATGTTGTACACTAAGGCCTAGAAACTGGCCTTCTTAGCACCTCCCATTATCGCCTCTGGGGGTTTATAACGGTGCACTAGCCATTTACTGACCGAGTATGGCGAGATGAACGACTCACGCTAACTTCGGCGGGAGGTTTGCAGTGGCGGTAGGTCGTTGCGCCCGGAGACCGTGGCATCAATGCTATGCGCATCGCCCTGGACCCAAACTTCAGTCCCGCCCCCTGCAGCATCGGTGGGTGCAAACACCGACAGCTGCAGTGGTGTTGATCGGGAGACTGGGCACTTTGGGGGTGAAATGTAAAAGGGAGGTGGAAAAAAATTAAAATGCTGTTTTTCAATCGTTTGGATTCCTCTTTAGCCGCGATCCATCAGCCCAGCGCTCTGCCGCACTGCATCGGGCCGGATCGTGGGAGTGCGTGGGGCCGGATCAGGGCGGATCAGGCCGGATCGCGGGAGTGTGTGGGGCCGGATCGGGCCGGATCGCGGGAGTGCGTCGGGCCGGATCGGGCCGGATCATGGGTGTGTTTGCGGCTGAACGGTCCTGATCGCGGGTGTGCGTGAGGCCGGATTGCGGGAATGCATGGGGCTGATCAGGCCGGATCGCGGGAGTGTATGGGGCTGATCAGGCCGGATCGCGGGAGTGTTTGGGCCGGATCGCGGGAGTGTTTGGGACGGATCGGGCCGGATCGCGGGAGTGTTTGGGACGGATCAGGCCGGATAGCGGGATTGTTTGGGATGGATCAGGCCGGATCGCGGGAGTGCTTGGGATGGATCAGGCCGGATCGCGGGAGTGTTTGGGCCGGATCGGGCTGGATCGTGGGAGTGTGTGGGGCTGGATCAGGCCGGAACATGGGAGTGTGTGGGGCTGGATCAGGCCGGATCGCGGGAGTGTTTGGGACGGATCAGGCCAGATCGCGGGAGTGCTTGGGACGGATCAGGCCGGATCGCGGGAGTGTTTGGGACGGATCGGGCCGGATCGCGGGAGTGTTTGGGACGGATCGGGCCGGATCGTGGGAGTTTGTGGGGCTGGATCAGGCCGGATCGCGGGAGTGTTTGGGACGGATCAGGCCGGATCGCGGGAGTGTTTGGGATGGATCGGGCCGGATCGTGGGAGTGTGTGGGTCTGGATCAGGCCGGATCGCGGGAGTGCTTGGGACGGATCAGGCCGGATCGCGGGAGTGTTTGGGACGGATCAGGCCGGATCGCGGGAGTGTTTGGGACGGATCGGGCCGGATCATGGGAATGCGTGGGGCTGATCAGGCCGGATCGTGGGAGTGTGTGGGGCTGGATCAGGCCGGTTCGCGGGAGTGCTTGGGACGGATCAGGCCGGATCGCGGGAGTGCTTGGGACGGATCAGGCCGGATCGCGGGAGTGTGTGGGGCTGGATCAGGCCAGATCGCGGTTACCTTTGGGGACCAGCTCTCTAATGCAGAACCTGTAGCGATGTCCCTTCCCTTTAAGAAGCCTTAGACGGAGACAGCTGCACCATGACCGCCCGCCTGCGTCCTGGAGCGCAAAACCCAATTTATAAAAGTTGAACATCATTAGCACCTGACGCTAATTGTTTTAACTTTTAAAAGTTAACTCCCTAAACGGGGCGCCCCGAATTTCTACCCCGAATAGTGTAAAGCCATGCTTTTAGCTTTATATCTTGTGTTCACTAATGCTCGGGTGGAATGTGGCACAAATGTAAAGTGGGGAAACCCATATTATACTCACTGGCTTTTTCATTAATATTGGTAAACAGGGAAAATACACCCCATACGTCGTGTGCTGTGTTGCATCAGTGAGCTTTACCATTTGAGTTTAGCTATTGCCACTTCTACTTCTCTCTTACCACCACTAACAGCCAGTAATATTGGCCACACATCAAATGAGAGGAAGAGGACAGTGTATTAATCTTAGGGATTTTACTGGAACTATAAACTGTACGGTTTTTGCACATGACAGGAAAAGATCGATTCACTAAAAAATAATTGAGTCTTTTATTGAGTTAGAGTACTCCTTTATATATTAGCCTGCAATTATATGGAGATTGAATTAGTTACGTGCAGCGTATAAGATATTTCCTGCTAATCACATTGCGTGAAAAATAATCCATAATTTAAAAAAAGAAAAAGCAAGACTTGCATTTATATAGCGCCTTTCATGTTCACAGGACATCTCAAAGCCCTTTACAGCCAATTAAGTACTTTTGGAATGTAGTCACTGTTGTAATGTGAGAAACACAGCAGCAAATTTGCGCACAGCAAGCTCCCACAAACAGCAATATGATATGATAATGACCCAGATAATCTGTTTTTGTTATGTTGATTGAGGGATAAATATTGGCCAGGACACCGTGGAGAACTCCCTGCTCTTCTTCGAAATAGTGCCATGGGATCTTTTATGTCCACCTGAGAAGGAAGACAGGGCCTCGGTTTAACGTCTCATCCGACAGTGCAGCCTCCCTCAGCACTGTACTGGAGTGCCAGCCTAGATTTGTGTGCTCAAGTGTTCATTTGTTATGATACAGGAACTAAAGGTATCTGGTATCCTATGTCACTCAATGTATTACTAATCAGTATATAACTAAGTCAAGGGATCAGGTGGGATCTATTCCCTCCTGAATTATTCTTATCTTCCAGATGTGGACGAACCTATTGTGCATTTCCTCCACATAGTTTTCCTTTTGAATTCAGTCTCAAGGTTCTCCACAGAATATCAAGAAAAACAAGGGCAGATTGCATTTATATAGCATCTTCAACTAAGAAAAGCATCCTAAGGCATTTCACAGAGGCACAAGGGAAAAGTCAAAGGAGAGGTTAGGAGCTTCAACCAAAAGCTTGGTCAAAGAGGTGGGTTTTCAGCAGAGTCTTGAAGAAGGAGAGGGAAGTGGAAGGCGAAAGCGTTTGGCAAGGGAGATCCGGAGTGCTGGGCCAAGGCGGCTGAAGGCAGGGCCGCCAATAGTGGGGAGAAGGAATGCAGAACGCACCAAAGGCCAGAGTTGGAGGAGCAGAGCTCCGGGGAATTGTGTTGCTGGGGGAGAGTACACAGATCGAGAGGAGTAAGGCCATGGCGTGAAGCCACCCAATCCAACCAGTTCCTGGGGCCTATTTTCCCCACCATTCTGTGCCGTTTTTTTGGTGGCCGCCGTTTTTTTTTGGAGCAAATTAAAATCTGAAAGTTTCGCCAAGGTTTCTGCGCCATTGTAAACTACTTACGGCCGATTTCTTTCGAACCCGATTTTTTGACGTCACTGGGGGTGCCGGCTGCTAGCTGCGCCATTTCTGGCCATTTAAGCGAGTTTGGCCAACGAGGATTTTTTCAAAAATGCCGCAGTGCACCGCTCTGAAAGACCTTACGATTACTTCAGGAAATCAGCGCAGAAGATCGAGTTCCTCGGCCCAGGATAGCAGCGGGGGTGGTGGGGGGCACATGGCCTGGGATAGCAGCGGGCGGGGGGTGGGGGGGGGTTGCAGCGGGAAGGAGGCATTCGGCCCGGGATAGCAGCGGGGGGGGTGGGGCACATGGCCCGGGATAGCAGCGGGGGTGGGGCGGGTGGAGGGCACATGGCCCGGGATAGCAGCGGGGGGGGTGGTCAGCGGGATGGAGACACTCGACCCGGGATAGCAGCGGGTGGGGGAGGGGGCAGGGTGCGGGGGATTCGGCTCCGGGAGCTCTACAATTGTTTATGTCTTGCTGCATTTTGTATGTTTCACTTTGCCACCTCAGCCTTCAGTGTGTCCCTCGTTACCCTGGCAACCTGTTTTTTGGCGCCGACCTTAAGCTCCACCCACACAGTTTAAGGACAATCTGCGCCAATCCAAAATGAAAGGTTATGCCAGCGAAGCTTGCAAGTGTTTTGTAGGGGGGCCAGGAGAACCACTAAAAAATCGGATGTACCTCTACAACTGCGCCAAAAATCGGCAATGTGGAAAATTGGTCCCCTTGTAATTACCAACTTGTCACCTACACCATGTTTCTCATCGGGTGTACTTTTCTTGCTCTGAGCTCTGAAGTTTTTCAATCCTTCTATCTCATTAACCTGAGTGTTATATTTCCTGTTGCTATAGTCTCTAATTTTTTCTATTCATTCACAGGATGTGGGCATCGCTGGCAAGGCCAGCATTTATTGCCCATCCCTAATTGCCTCTTGAGAAGGTGGTGGTAGGCTGCCTTCTTGAACCGCTGCAGTCTGTGTAGTGAAGGTGCTCCCACAGTGCTATTAAGTAAACAGTTCCTGGATTTTGACCCAGCAACGATGAAGAAACAGCAATATATTTCCAAGTCAGGATGGTGAGTGACTTGGAGGGGAATGTGGAGGTGGTGGTTGTTATATATGTACACTTGTACATACTCTGTACCGCCACCAGAGGGCTCATCCCCTGGAGTTCCCAGGGATCCCATAATCCCTTGGGAGCACAGGTATTTAAGGAGGCCTCACAGGTTGGAGAGGTACTCTGGAGACCTGAAATAAAAGACTAAGGTCACACTTTACTTTGAGCTCACAGTGTTCAGTCTGATTCCTTCTTCATACATAACAACTGGCGACAGGATACAGATAGCGAAACCAACGATGCAGAGAACAGTGGGCATCCTGGAGAAATTCTCGGAGGGAGATGATTGGGAAACCTTTGTGGATCGATATGACCAATACTTCGTAGCCAACGAGCTGGATGGAGAAGCGAACGCTGCCAAACGAAGGGCGATTCTCCTCACCGTCTGCGGGCCACCGATGTATGGCCTCAAGAAAAATCTGCTTGCTCCAGTGAAACCGACGGAGAAATCGTACGATGATTTGAGCATTTGAACCCGAAGGAAAGCGTTCTGATGGCGAGGTACTGGTTCTACACCTACAAAAGATCTGAAGGCCAGGAAGTGGCGAGTTATGTCGCCGAGCTAAGACGCCTTGCAGGACATTGTGAATTTGAAGGACATTTGGAGCACATGCTCAGAGACTTTTTCGTACTTGGCATTGGCCACAAAACAATACTTCGCAAACTTTTGAGTGTCGAGACCCCAAACTTGAGTAAGGCCATAGCGATAGCCCAGGCATTCATTGCCACCAGTGACAATACTAAGCAAATCTCAGCACACAAGTGCTGCTACAAGTACTGTGAACAAAGTGATGTTGTTTTCAAATCGCAACGTACAGGGCAGGCTCCACATGCCTGCAGCTGCACATCCGCAGGTGTCTCAGAGTCCACTATCAAGGGTGATGAATGCAAGGCCATTAACATCATGTGGGCGCTGGGGGGGTGATCATCGTTTCCATTCATGCTGCTTCAAAGGGTACATTTGCAACGGCTGTGGAACAATGGGACACCTCCAATGTATGTGCAGGCGAGCTGCAAATCCTGTTAAACCTGCAAACCACCATGTTGCAGAGGAGGACAGATCCACAGCGGATCACAATGAACCAGAGCCTCAGACCGAGGAGGCAGAGGTACATGGGGTGCACACATTCACCACAAAGTGTCCCCCGACAATGCTGAATGTTGAACTAAATGGACTCCCGGTGTCAATGGAGCTGGACACGGGTGTGAGCCAGTCCACCATGGGCAAAAAGACTTTCGAAAGGTTGTGATGCAACAAGGCCTCAAGGCCAGTCTTGACTCCCATTCGCAGAAAACGAAGAACTTACACAAAAGAACTGATTCCTGTAATCGGCAGTGCTACCGTAAAGATCTCCTACGATGGAGCGGTGCACAAGCTACCACTCTGGGTGGTACCGGGCGATGGTTAAATAAATTTCCTTTGCTGTTCGACCCAGGCAACAGAAAATTCCAAGGAGCAAAAGTGCAGATCCACCTAATTCCGGGGGTGCAACCCATTCATCACAAGGCGAGAACAGTACCGTACATGATGAGAGAAAGGGTAGAGATTGAGCTAGACCGGCTGCAAAGAACGGGCATCATTTCACCGATCAAATTCAATGAGTGGGCCAACCTGATCGTCCTAGTCCTCAAGAGAGATGGCACCGTCAGAATCTGTGGCAATTACAAAGTAACTATCAATCGTTTCTCCCTGCAGGACCAATACCCACTACCAAAGGCCGACGACCTCTTTGCAACGCTAGCGGGAGGAAAGACGTTCACTAAGCTGGATTTGACTTCAGCCTACATGACGCAGGAGTTGGAGGAATCATCGAAGACCCTTACCTGCATCAACACGCACAAAGGTCTCTTAATTCACAGCAGATGCCTGTTTGGAATTCGATCAGCGGCGCCGATATTCCAGAGAAACATAGAAAACATGAAGTCGGTCCTGTGCACAGTGGTCTTCCAGGACGACATCTTGGTTACAGGTCGGGACATAGTCGAGCATCTGCAGAACCTGGAGGAGGTTCTTAGTCAACTCAACCGCATGGGGCTCAGAATAAAACGCTCGAATTGCGTTTTCCTGGAGCCTGAAATGGAGTTCCTGGGGAGAGGAATCGTGGCGGACGACATTAGGCCCACCGATTCGAAGACGGAGGCAATCGAGAATGCACCTAGGCTACAGAACGTGACAGACCTGCGATCGTTTCTAGGACTCCTGAACTACTTTGGTAACTTCTTACCGGGTCTCAGCACACTGTTAGAACCACTACATGTCTTACTGCGTAAAGGGGGCGAATGGATATGGGGCAAAAGCCAAGAAAATACCTTTGTAAAAGCGATAAAACTATTTTGCTCAGACAAATTGCTTGTGTTGTCTGATCCATGTAAGCATTTGGTACTAGCATGTGATGCGTCGCCATATGGCGTCGGGTGTGTATTGCAACAAGCTAATGATTTCGGGAAACTGCAACCGGTTGCTTATGGATCTAGAAGTCTGTCTAAGGCTGAGAGGGCCGACAGCATGATTAAAAAATAAGCGTTAGCGTGTGTCTATGGAGTAAAGAAAATGCATCAATATCTGTTTGGGCTAAAATTTGAATTGGAAACTGACCATAAGCCACTAATATCCCTGTTTTCCGAGAGTAAGGGGATAAATATTAATATATCGGCCCGCATCCAGAGATGGGCACTCACATTGTCCGCATACAACTACCCCATCTGCCACAGGCCAGGCACAGAAAACTGCGCCGATGCTCTCAGTAGGCTGCCATTGCCCACCACGGGGGTGGAAATGACGCAGCCCGCAGATTTAGTCAGGTTATGGAAGCATTTGAGAATGAGCAAACACCCGTCACAGCCTGACAGATTAAAACCTGGACGAGCCAGGACCCCTTATTGTCCCGAATTAAAAACTGTGTGCTTGACGGGAGCTGGTCCAGTGTCCCAGTGGAAATGCAGGAAGAGATAAAGCCGTTCCAGTGGCGCAAAAATGAAATGTCTATACAGGCAGACTGCCTTCTGTGGGGTAATCGGGTAGTGGTTCTCAAGAAGGGCAGAGACACCTTCATCAGTGACCTCCACAGTACCCACCCAGGCATCCTAATGATGAAAGCGATAGCCAGATTCCACGTGTAATGGCCCGGTATCATGCGGACTTAGAGTCTTGCGTTCACAGATGTAACACATGCTCGCAGCTAAGCAATGCACCCAGGGAGGCGCCACTAACTTTATGGTCTTGGCCCTCCAAACCGTGGTCGAGGGTACACGTCGACTATACAGGCCCGTTCTTGGGTAAAATGTTCCTTGTGGTTGTAGATGCGTATTCCAAATGGATTGAATGTGAGATAATGTCGGCAAGCACGTCCGCTGCCACCACTGAAAGCCTACAGGCCATGTTTGCCACGCATGGCCTGCCCGATGTCCTGGTGAGCGACAACGGGCCATGTTTACCAGTGCTGAGTTCAAAGAATTCATGACCCGTAACCCAATGGTCAGGCAGAGAGAGCAGTGCAAACCATCAAGCAGGGCTTGAAGAGGGTAACTGAAGGCTCACTGCAGGCTCGCCTATCCCAAGTCCTACTTAGCTACCGCACGAGACCCCATTCACTCACTGGGATCCCACCTGCTGAACTGCTCATGAAAAGAGCACTTAAGACAAGGCTCTCGTTAGTTCACCCCGATCTACATGAACAGGTAGTGAGCAGGCAGCTTCAACAAAGTTAATATCATGAAAGCGCAAATGTGTCATGTGAGATTGAAATCAACGATCCTGTATTTGTATTGAATTATGGACAAGGTCCCAAGTGGCTTCCCGACACTATTATGGCCAAAGAGGTGAGCAGGGTATTTAGGGTCAAACTTTCAAATGGACTCATTCACCAGAAACATTTGGACCAAATCAAACTCAGATTCACGGACTATCCTGAGCAACCCACATTGGACCCTACCTTCTTTTAACCCCCAACATACACACCAGTGGCAACCGACATAGCGATAGACCACGAAGCAGAACCCATCATCCGCAGCCCAGCAGGACTCACCACACCACGCAGCCCAGCAAGGCCAGCTTCACAGCAGCCCAGCGAAGGCCAACAGACAATTCACCAATACCAGCATTTGCCCCAAGACAATCAACCAGGGCAAGAAGGGCCCCAGATCGACTCACCTTGTAAATAGTTACACTGTTGACTTGGTGGGGGGGTAGGGAGTGTTGTTATATATGTAAACATGTATATACTCTGTACAGCCACCAGAGGGCTCATCCCCTGGAGTCCCAAGGGATCCCATAATCCCTCAGGAGCGCAGGTATTTAAGGAGGCCTCACAGGTTGGAGAGACACTCTGGAGACCTGCAATAAAAGACTAAGGTTACACTTTACTTTGAGCTCACAGTGTTCAGTCTGACTCTTTCTTCATACAGACCAGTGGTGTTCCCATGTGCCTGCGGCCCTTGTCCTTCTAGGTGGTAGAGGTCGCGGGTTTGGGAGGTGCTGCCGAAGAAGCCTTGGCGAGTTGCTGCAGTGCATCTTGTAGATGGTATACACTGCAGCCATGGTGCGCCGGTGGTGGAGAGAGTGAATGTTGAAGGTGGTGGATGGGGTGCCGATCAAGCGGGCTGCTTTGACCTGGATGATGTCGAGCTTCTTGAGTGTTGTTGGAGCTGCACTCATCCAGGCAAGTGGAGAGTATTCCATCACACTCCAGACTGTTCGAGAATGTTCCACCTTTGCAGACCATTATCATGGGTGACTTTAATATGCATATAGATTGGGCTAACCAAACTGGAAGCAATATGGTGGAGGAGGATTTCCTGGAATGCATAAGGGATGGTTTTCTAGACCAATATGTCAAGGAACCAACTAGGGGGGAGGCCATTTTAGACTGGGTGTTGTGTAATGAGAGAGGATTAATTAGCAATCTCGTTGTGCGAGGCCCCTTGGGAAAGAGTGGCCATAATATGGTGGAATTCTACATTAGGATGGAGAATGAAATAGTTAATTCAGAGACCATGGTCCAGAACATAAAGAAGGGTAATTTTGAAAGTATGAGGCGTGAATTGGCTAGGATAGATTGGCGATTGATACTTAAGGGGTTGACTATGGATGGGCAATGGCAGACATTTAGAGACCGCATGGATGAACTACAACAATTGCACATCCCTGTCTTGTGTAAAAATAAAAAAGGGAAGGTGGCTCAACCGTGGCTATCAAGGGAAATCAGATATAGTATTAAAGCCAAGGAAGTGGCATACAAATTGGCCAGAAATAGCAGTGAACCCGGGGACTGGGAGAAATTTAGAACTCAGCAGAGGAGGACAAAGGGTTTGATTAGGGCAGGGAAAATAGAGTACGAGAGGAAGCTTGCAGGGAACATTAAAACGGACTGCAAAAGTTTCGATAGATATGTAAAGAGAAAAAAGTTAGTAAAGACAAACGTCGATCCTATGCAGTCAGAATCAGGGGAAGTCATAACGGGGAACAAAGAAATGGCAGACCAATTGAACAAGTACTTTGGTTCGGTATTCACTAAGGAGGACACAAACAACCTTCCGGATATAAAAGGGGTCAGAGGGTCTAGTAAGAAGGAGGAACTGAGGGAACTCCTCATCAGTCGGGAAATTGTGTTGGGGAAATTGATGGGATTGAAGGCCGATAATTCCCCAGGGCCTGATGGACTGCATCCCAGAGTACTTAAGGAGGTGGCCTTGGAAAAAACGGATGCATTGACAGTCATTTTCCAACATTCCATAGACTCTGGATCAGTTCCTATGGAGTGGAGGGTAGCCAATGTAACCCCACTTTTTAAAAAAGGAGGGAGAGAGAAAACAGGGAATTATAGACTGGTCAGCCTGACATCGGTAGTGGGTAAAATGATGGAATCAATTATTAAGGATGTCATAGCAGTGCATTTGGAAAGAGGTGACATGATAGGTTCAAGTCAGCATGGATTTGTGAAAGGGAAATCATGCTTGACAAATCTTCTGGAATTTTTTGGGGATGTTTCCAGTAGAGTGGACAACGGAGAACCAGTTGATGTGGTGTATTTAGACTTTCAGAAGGCTTTCAACAAGGTCCCACACAAGAGATGAATGTGCAAAGTTAAAGCATATGGGATTGGCGGTAGTGTGCTGACGTGGATTGAGAACTGGTTGTCAGACAGGAAGCAAAGAGTAGGAGTAAATGGGTACTTTTCAGAATGGCAGGCAGTGACTAGTGGGGTACCGCAAGGTTCTGTGCTGGGGCCCCAGCTGTTTACATTGTACATTAATGATTTAGACGAGGGGATTAAATGTAGTATCTCCAAATTTGCGGATGACACTAAGTTGGGTGGCAGTGTGAGCTGCGAGGAGGATGCTATGAGACTGCAGAGTGACTTGGATAGGTTAGGTGAGTGGGCAAATGCATGGAAGATGAAGTATAATGTGGATAAATGTGAGGTTATCCACTTTGGTGGTAAAAACAGAGAGACAGACTATTATCTGAATGGTGACAGATTAGGAAAAGGGGAGGTGTAACGAGACCTGGGTGTCATGGTACATCAGTTTGGCATGCAGGTACAGCAGGCGGTTAAGAAAGCAAATGGCATGTTGGCCTTCATAGCGAGGGGATTTGAGTACAGGGGCAGGGCGGTGTTACTACAGTTGTACAGGGCCTTGGTGAGGACACACCTGGAGTATTGTGTACAGTTTTGGTCTCCTAACTTGAGGAAGGACATTCTTGCTATTGAGTGAGTGCAGCGAAGGTTCACCAGACTGATTCCCGGGATGGCGGGAATGACATATCAAGAAAGACTGGATCAACTGGGCTTGTATTCACTGGAGTTCAGAAGAATGAGAGGGGATCTCATAGAAACTTTTAAAATTCTGACGGGTTTGGACAGGTTAGAGGCAGGAAGAATGTTCCCAATGTTGGGGAAGTCCAGAACCAGGGGTCACAGTCTAAGGATAAGGGATAAGCCATTTAGGACCGAGATGAGGAGAAACTTCTTCACCCAGAGAGTGGTGACCCTGTGGAATTCTCTACCACAGAAAGTTGTTGAGGCCAATTCACTAAATATATTCAAAAAGGAGTTAGATGTAGTCCTTACTACTAGGGGGATCAAGGGGTATGGCGAGAAAGCAGGAATGGGGTACTGAATTTGCATGTTCAGCCATGAACTCATTGAATGGCGGTGCAGGCTCGAAGGGCCGAATGGCCTACTCCTGCACCTATTTTCTATGTTTCTATGTTTCACAGTATACTCCAAGCATGCACCACTACTGGCTCAGGATCCCGGTTCACACACTGGAACCACGGGTGCAAACAGTGGGGGGACCAAACAAAATGGCCGCTGAAAGTCTCTGATCAGCTTGCCGTGAATTTAAATAGCAGGCAGCAAGTAACAAAGCACAGTCTTTCAGAATGCGATGGGGTTTGCAATTTCCCTGCCGAGAGCTGGAGCCAGTAGTGCACATAGAGAGATAGCAGCAGCCTGTGAAGGAAAGATAATGTGTGGTTTCATACAGGTTTTCTCAAAAGTATTTATAAGTTTCTAAAGGCCATGATGTGTCCTTGCTACTGGCGTGTAGTGCTAATATTAAAGAAGTGTACATCTGTTTTAGATTAGCTATGGAAAAGGACAAGGAGCAATCTAGAGTAAAAATATTTAATTGGAGGAAGGCAAATTTCAGTGGTTTGAGGACGGATCTGGTTCGGGTAAATTGGAATCAAAGATTGGCAAGCAAAACTGTAATCGAACAGTGGGCTGCCTTTAAAGACGAGATGGTTCGGGTACAGTCAAAGTACATAGAAACATAGAAACATAGAAAATAGGTGCAGGAGTAAGCCATTCGGCCCTGTACAACTGTAGTAAGACCTCCCTGCCCCTGTACTCAAATCCCCTCGCTATGAAGGCCAACATGCCATTTGCTTTCTTAACCGCCTGCTGTACCTGCATGCCAACCTTCAATGACTGATGTACCATGACACCCAGGTCTCGTTGCACCTCCCCTTTTCCTAATCTGTCACCATTCAGATAATAGTCTGTCTCTCTGTTTTTACCACCAAAGTGGATAACCTCACATTTATCCACATTATACTTCATCTGCCATGCATTTGCCCACTCACCTAACCTATCCAAGTCACTCTGCAGCCTCACAGCATCCTCCTCGCAGCTCACGCTGCCACCCAACTTCGTGTCATCTGCAAATTTGGAGATACTACATTTAATCCCCTCGTCTAAATCATTAATGTACAATGTAAACAGCTGAGGCCCCAGCACAGAACCTTGCAGTAGGTACCCCACTAGTCACTGCCTGCCATTCTGAAAAGTACCCATTTACTCCTACTCTTTGCTTCCTGTCTGACAACCAGTTCTCAATCCACGTCAGCACACTATCCCCAATCCCATGTGCTTTAACTTTGCACATTCATCTCTTGTGTGGGACCTTGTCGAAAGCCTTCTGAAAGTCCAAATACACCACATCAACTGGTTCTCCTTTGACCACTCTACTGGAAACATCCTCAAAAAATTCCAGAAGATTTGTCAAGCATGATTTTCCTTTCACAAATCCATGCTGACTTGGACCTATCATGACACCTCTTTCCAAATGTGCTGCTATGACATCCTTAATAATTCATTCCATCATTTTACCCACTACCGATGTCAGGCTGACCGGTCTATAATTCCCTGTTTTCTCTCTCCCTCCTTTTTTAAAAAGTGGGGTTACATTGGCTACCCTCCACTCCATAGGAACTGATCCAGAGTCTATGGAATGTTGGAAAATGACTGTCAATGCATCCGTTATTTCCAAGGCCACCTCCTTAATACTCTGGGATGCAGTCCATCAGGCCCTGGGGAATTATCGGCCTTCAATCCCATCAATTTCCCCAACACAATTTCCCGACTGATAAGGATTTTCCTCAGTTCCTCCTTCTTACTAGACCCTCTGACCCCTTTTATATCCGGAAGGTTGTTTGTGTCCTCCTTAGTGAATACCGAATAAAAGTACTTGTTCAATTGGCCTGCCATTTCTTTGTTCCCCGTTATGACTTCCCCTGATTCTGACTGCAGAGGACCTACATTTGTCTTTACTAACCTTTTTCTCTTTACATATCTGTAGAAACTTTTGCAGTCCGTTTTAATGTTCCCTGCAAGCTTCCTCTCATACTCTATTTTCACTGCCCTAATCAAACCCTTTGCCCTCCTCTGCTGAGTTCTAAATTTATCTCTGTCCCTGGGTTCGCTGCTATTTCTGGCCTATTTGTATGCCACTTCCTTGGCTTTAATACTATCCCTGATTTCCCTTGATAGCCACGATTGAGCCACCTTCCCTTTTTTATTTTTACACCAGACAGGGATGTACAATTGTTGTAGTTCATCCATGTGGTCTCTAAATGTCTGCCATTGCCCATCCACAGTCAACCCCTGAAGTATCATTCACCAATCTATCCTAGCCAATTCACGCCTCATACCTTCACAGTTACCCTTCTTTAAGTTCTGGACCATGGTCTCTGAATTAACTGTTTCATTCTCCATCCTAATGTAGTATTCCACCATATTATGGTCACTCTTCCCCAAGGGGCCTCGCACAATGAGATTGCTAATTAATCCTCCCTCATTACCCAGTCGAAGATGGCCTGCCTCCCTAGTTGATTCCTCGACATATTGGTCTCGAAAACCATCGCTTATGCACTCCAGGAAATCCTCCTCCACCGTATTGTTTCCAGATTGGTTATCCCAATCTATATGCATATTAAAGTCACCCATGATAACTGCTGCACCTTTATTGCATGCACCTCTAATTTCCTGTTTGATGCCCTCCCCAACATCACTACTACTGTTTGGAGGCCTGTACACAACTCCCACTAACGTTTTTTGCCCTTTGGTGTTCTGCAGCTCTACCTATATAGATTCCACATCATCCAAGCTAATGTCTTTCCTAACTATTGCATTAATCTCCTCTTTATCATGGGCGACAATTTTGGGCCCCCTCTCTCTCTCTCTCTCCCCCTCTGTTAATAAAGGATGATATCAGGGCAGCTGTGAGAGACGATATTAGCTCTGATGAACAAAATGTTGAATCATTGTGGGTGGAGATTAGAGATAGTAAGGGGAAAAAGTCACTGGTGGGTGTAGTTTATAGGCCCCCAAATAATAACTTCACGGTGGAGCGGACAATAATGAAGGGAATAATGGAGGCATGTGAAAAAGGAACGGCAGTAATCATGGGGGATTTTAACCTACATATCGATTGGTCAACTCAAATCGCACGGGGTAGCCTGGAGGAGGAATTCATAGAATGCATACGGGATTGTTTCTTAGAACAGTATGTAACAGAACCTACAAGGGAGCAAGCTATCTTAGATCTGGTCCTGTGTAATGAGGCAGGAATAATAAACGATCTCCTAGTAAAAGATCCTCTCGGAATGAGTGATCACAGTATGGTTGAATTTGTAATACAGATTGAGGATGAGGAAGTAGTGTCTCAAACGAGCGTACTATGCTTAAACAAAGGGGACTACAGTGGGATGAGGGCAGAGTTGGCTAAAGTAGATTGGAAACACAGACTAAACGGTGGGACAATTGAGGAACAGTGGAGGACTTTGAAGGAGCTCTTTCATAGTGCTCAACAAAAATATATTCCAGTGAAAAAGAAGGGCGGTAAGAGAAGGGATAACCAGCCGTGGATAACCAAGGAAATAAAGGAGAGTATCAAATTAAAAACCTATGCGTATAAGGTGGCCACGGTTAGTGGGAAAATAGAAGATTGGGAAAATTTTAAATGACAGCAAAGAATGACTAAGAAAGAAATAAAGAAAGGAAAGATAGATTATGAAGGTAAACTTGCGCAAAACATAAAAACAGATAGTAAATGCTTTTACAGATAGATAAAACGGAAAAGAGTGACTAAAGTAAATGTTGGTCCCTTAGAAGATGAGAAGGTAGATTTAATAATGGGAAATGTGGAAATGGCTGAGATTTTAAACAATTATTTTCCTTCGGTCTTCACAGTGGAAGACACAAAAACCATGCCAAAAATTGCTGGTCATAGGAATCTGGGAGGGGAGGACCTTGAGACAATCACTATCACTAGGGGGGTAGTGCTGGACAGGCTAATGGGACTCAAGGTAGACAAGTCGCCTGGTCCTGATGAAATGCATCCCAGGGTATTAAAAGAGATGGCAGAGGTTAGAGCAGATGCATTCGTTATAATCTACCAAAAGTCTCTGGACTCTGGGGAGGTACCATCGGATTGGAAAACAAATAATGTAACGCCTCTGTTTAAAAAAGGGGGCAGACAAAAGGCAGGTAACTATAGGCCGGTTTGTTTAACATCTGTCGTGGGGAAAATGCTTGAAACTATCATTAAGGAAGAAATAGCGGGACATCTAGATAGGAATAGTGCAATCAAGCAGACGCAGCATGGATTCATGAAGGGGAAATCATGTTTAACTAATTTACTGGAATTCTTTGAGGATATAACGAGCATGGTGGATAGAGGTGTACCGATGGATGTGGTGTATTTAGATTTCCAAAAGGCATTCGATAAGGTGCCACACAAAAGGTTACTGCAGAAGATAAGGGTACGCGGAGTCAGAGGAAATGTATTAGCATGGATAGAGAATTGGCTGGCGAACAGAAAGCAGAGAATCGGGATAAATGGGTCCTTTTCGGGTTGGAAATCGGTGGTTAGGGGTGTGCCACAGGGATCGGTGCTGGGACCACAACTGTTTACAATATACATAGATGACCTGGAAGAGGGGACAGAGTGTAGTGTAACAAAATTTGCAGATGACACGAAGATTAGTGGGAAAGCGGGTTGTGTAGAGGACACAGAAAGGCTGCAAAGAGATTTAGATAGGTTAAGCGAATGGACTAAGGTTTGGCAGATGGAATACAATGTCGGAAAGTGTGAGGTCATCCACCTTGGGAAAAAAAACAGTAAAAGGGAATATTATTTGAATGGGGAGAAATTACAACATGCTGTGGTGCAGAGGGACCTGGGGGTCCTTGTGCATGAATCCCAAAAAGTTAGTTTGCAGGTGCAGCAGGTAATCAGGAAGGCGAATGGAATGTTGGCCTTCATTGCGAGAGGGATGGAGTACAAAAGCAGGGAGGTCCTGCTGCAACTGTATAGGGTATTGGTGAGGCCGCACCTGGAGTACTGCATGCAGTTTTGGTCACCTTACTTAAGGAAGGATATACTAGCTTTGGAGGGGGTACAGAGACGATTCATAGGGCTGATTCCAGAAATGAGGGGGTTACCTTATGATGATAGATTGAGTAGACTGGGTCTTTACTCATTGGAGTTCAGAAGAATGAGGGGGTGATCTTATAGAAACATTTAAAGTAATGAAAGGGATAGACAAGATAGAGGCAGAGAGGTTGTTTCCACTGGTCAGGGAGACTAGAACTAGGGGGCACAGCCTCAAAATACGGGGGAGCCAATTTAAAATCGAGTTGAGAAGGAATTTCTTCTCCCAGAGGGTTGTGAATCTGTGGAATTCTCTGCCCAAGGAAGCAGTTGAGGATAGCTCATTGAATGTATTCAAGTCACAGATAGATAGATTTTTAACCAATAAGGGAATTAAGGGTTACGCGGAGCGGGCGGGTAAGTGGAGCTGAGTCCACGGCCAGATCAGCCATGATCTTGTTGAATGGCGGAGCAGGCTCGAGGGGCTAGATGGCCTACTCCTGTTCCTAATTCTTATGTTCTTATGTTCTTATGTTTAACCAGCAATGCTACCCCACCTCCTTTTCCTTTTATTCTATCCTTCCCGAATGTTGAATACCCATGGATGTTGAGTTCCCAGCCCTGATCATCCTGGAGCCAAGTCTCTGTAATCCCAATCACATCATATCTGTTAACATCTATTTGCACAGTTAATTCATCCACCTTATTACGGATACTCCTTGCATTAAGACACAAAGCCTTCAGGCTTGTTTTTTTAACACCCTTTGTCCTTTTAGAATTATGATGTAGTGTGGCCCTTTTTGTTTCTTGCCTTTGTTTACTCGGCCTTCCACTATTGCTTTTTACCTTTCTACCTTCTGTTTCTGACTCCATATTACTTCGCCCTGTCTCGCTGCATAGGTTCCCATCCCCCTGCCATATTAGTTTAAACACTCCCGAACTACATTAGCCAATGTTACCACTAGGACTTCAGTTCCAGTCCTGCCCAAGTGCAGACTGTCCCTTTTGTACAGGTCCTACTTCCCCCAGAACTGGTTCCAGTGTTCCAGGAATTTGAATCCCTCCCTCTTGCACCACTGCTCAAGCCACATATTTATTCTAACTATCCTGCTCCCTCTACTCTGATTAGCACGTGGTACTGGTAGCAACCCAGAGATTACTACCTTTGACGTCCTACTTTTTAATTTAACTCTTAGCTCTCTAAATTCAGCTTGTAGGACCTCTTCCCGCTTCTTACCTATATCGTTGGTACCTACATGTACCACGACAATTGGCTGTTCACCCTCCCTCTCCAGAATGCTCTGCAGCCGCTCTGAGACATCCTTGACCTTTGCACCAGGGAGGCAACATACCATCCTGGAGTCTCAGTTGTGGCCGCAGAAACTCCTATCTATTCCCCTTACAATAGAGTCCCCTATCACTATCGCTCTCCCACTCTTTTTCCCGCCCTTCTGTGCAGCAGAGCCACCCATGGTGCCATGAACCTGGCTGCTGGTGCCTTCCCCTGGTAAGTCATCTCCCCCAGCAGTATCCAAAATGGTATGTCTGTTTTGGAGGGAGATGACCGCAGGGAGGAAAGGTCGGGCAACTAAAGTCAGGGCTCCCTGGATGACGAAGAAGATAGAGAGTAATATGAAGCAGAAAAAGGGTGCGTATGACAGATGTCAAGTCGAGAATATATCTGAGAATCAGGCTGAATATAGAAAGTTCAGAGGGAAAGTGAAAAAGAAAATGAGGGGCAAAGAGAGGGTATGAGAATAGAATGGCAGCTGACATAAAAGGGAATCCAAAAGTCTTCTATAGGCATTTAAATAGTAAACGGGCAGTAAGAGGAGGGATGGGGCTGATTAGGTACCAGAATGGGGACCTACGCATAGAGGCAGATGGCATGGCTGAGGTACTGAATGAGGACTTTGCATCTGTCTTCACCAAGGAAGAAGGTGCTGCCATAGACAGTGAAGGAGGAGGTAGAGGAGATACTGGTTGGGATAAGAATTGATGAAGACGAGGTACTAGAAAGGCCGGCTGTACGTGAAGTAGTCGCCCTTGGGGTTTCCTTCCCTTTATTTCTGCCTCTCACTCCTTTGTCGCCTCCCCCTTCAGTTTTGAAAAAGGCTGCCAATGGGTTCCGGTGCCTTCTGAGTCTTTTCAAAGGCTTTTAGAAATGTTGTCCCCTATTCTGATAACCACCTTAATTGTCCCTTCCCTTTAAATCTCAATCATATGCATGTTTTGATCCATTTCGAACTTGCTCCCTACATCCATCCAAAGCTACACCTGAAGCTATGTATGAGCTAACCTGGGCAACTTGGTTACAAACTGCACATTTCCAATTGATTTTTATCCATAATCTGCTATTACATAGTATTACATCATATTTACAGCACAAAAACTGTTTCTGTGCTGTAAATATGATGTAATACCGAGGGTCTAGTGAGAAGGAGGAACTGAAGGAAATCCTTATTAGGCGGGAAATTGTGTTAGGGAAATTGATGGGATTGAAGGCCAATAAATCCCTGGGGCCTGATAGTCTGCATCCCAGAGTACTTAAGGAAGTAGCCCTAGAAATAGTGGATGCATTGGTGATCATTTTCCAACAGTCTATCAAATCTGGATCGGTTCCTATGGACTGGAGGGTAGCTAATGTAACATCACTTTTTAAGAAGGGAGGGAAAGAGAAGGTGGGTAATTATAGACTGGTTAGCCTGACATCAGTAATGGGGAAAATGTAGGAATCAATTATTAAAGATGAAATAGCAGCACATCGGTCCAAGTCAGCATGGATTTATGAAACGGAAATCCTGCTTGACAAATCTTCTAGAATTTTTTGAGGATGTAACTCATAGAGTGGACAAGGGAGAACCGGTGGATGTGGTGTATTTTGACTTTCAAAAGGCTTTTGACAAGGTCCCACACAAGAGATTGGTGTGCAAAATTAAAGCACATGGTATTGGGGGTAATGTACTGACGTGGATAGAGAACTGATTGGCAGACAGGAAGCAGAGAGTCGGGATAAACTGGTCCTTTTCAGAATGGCAGGCAGATTAGTGGGGTGCTGCAGGGCTCAGTGTTGGGACCCCAGCTATTTACAATATACATTAATGATTTGGATGCGGGAATTGAGTGTAATATCTCCAAGTTTTCAGATGACACGAAGCTGGGTGGTGGTGTGAGCTGTGATAAGGACGCTAAAAGGCTGCAGGGTGACTTGGACAGGTTAGGTGAATGGGCAAACGAGTGGCAGATGCAGTATAATGTGGATAAATGTGAGGTTATCCACTTTGGTGGCAAAAACACAAAGGCAGAATATTACCTGAATGGCAGCAGATTAGGAAAAGGGGAGATGCAACGAGACCTTTATTGTCATGGTACATCAGTCACTGAAAGTTGGCATGCAGGTACAGCAGGCGGTGAAGAAGGCAAATGGTACATTGGCCCTCATAGCGAGAGGATTTGAGTATAGGAGCAGGAAGGTCTTAATGCAGTTGTACAGGGCCTTGGTGAGGCCTCACCTGGAATACTGTGTTCAGTTTTGGTCTCCTTATCTGAGGAAGGACGCTCATGCTATTGAGAGAGTGCAGCGAAGGTTCACCAGACTGATTCCCGGGATGGCAGGACTGACATATGAGGAGAGACTGGATCGACTGGACCTGTATTCACTGGAGTTTAGAAGGATGAGAGGGGATCTCATAGAAACATGTAAAATTCTGACGGGACTGGACAGGTTAGATGCAGAAAGAATGTTCCCGATGTTGGGGAAGTCCAGAACCAGGGGACATAGTCTAAGGATAAGGGGTAAGCCATTTGGGACTCAGATGAGGAGAAACTTCTTCACTCAGAGAGTTGTTAACCTGTGGAATTCCCTACCGCAGAGAGTTGTTGAGGCCAGTTCGTTCGATATACTCAAGAGGGAGTTAGATATGGCCCTTATGGCTAAAGGGATCAAGAGGTATGGAGAGAAAGCAGGAAAGGGGTACTGAGGTGAATGATCAGCCATGATCTTATTGAATGGCAGTGCAGGCTCGAAGGGCCGAATGGCCTACTCCTGCACCTATTTTCTATGTTTCTATGTTTAATTCGGCCTAACTGGTCCATGCCGGGGTTTATGCTGCACACGAGCCTCCACCCATCCCTCTTCATCTAACCCTAGCTGCATAACCCTCTATTCCTTATCCAGCCTCACCTTAAATACATCGATACTATTCGCCTCAACCCCTCCCTGTGGCAGTGAGTTCCACATTCTCTCCACTCTCTGGGTAAAGAAGTTTCTCCTGAATTCCTTCTTGGATTTATTAGTGACTATCTTATATCTATGGCTCCTAGTTCTATTTTTTTCCCTGCAAGTGAAAACATCGTCTCTACATCTACCCATCAAATCCTTTCATAATCTTGAAGCCCTCTATCAGGCCACCCCCTGTCTTCTCTTTTCTAAAGTAAAGTGCCCCAGCCTGTTCAATCTTTTCTGTGAGGTATAATCTCTCCATTCTGGTCTCATCCTTGGAAATCTTTGTTGCACTTTCTCTAGTGCCTCTATCTCCTTTTTATAATATGGCGACCAGTACTCCCAGTGTGGTCTAACCAAGTTTCTATACAAGTTTAACATAATTTCTCTGCTTTTCAATTCGATCCCCCTCGAAATAAACCCTAGTGTTTTGTTTGCCTTGGTATTAACCTGTGTCGCTACATTTAGTGATTTGTGTATCTGTCCCCCCAGATCCCTCTGCTCCTTTACCCCATTTAGACACGTATTTTCCAAGGATATGTGACCTCCTTATTCTTCCTACCAAATGTACCGCCTCACCTATATTGAAGTTCATTTGCCCATTACATAGCCATTCTGCAAGTTTATTAATGCTTTGCTTAGCTATTATAAACTGTCAGAAAATCTCGGCTTGGTCTCCTGTATATGGACTGAGGCAATTAAAATAAATCCCAAGTAATTAACACATTTAATTGTCAGAGTTGCACCTCCCTCTCATTGCTCATTTAATCCCTGCCCTAATGAGAATATTAAGATGGCAGATGAAAGCGTGCAGTGAGGTAATGTTATTGCCGACACTTTAGTTTAAATGCCCTTTTGGCACCCACTGAAGCATTTCAGGTCAGGTACAGCGCAGATTAGATGCCAAGTGAAATTCACTTTACTTTCCTTCAGTGCCAACTGTTCCCTGATATCGCGCCAAAGTGACCACTATTTCTGTTTAGTCTCAACAGTGAGAGCCCGATATTCAGCTGATTCTCACCCAACATATATGCATGGTGGTGGTGGTGGGGCCACTGGACAGTGATCAGGAGCTGGAAACCTGGTTGCCTTCCTCTCCTTAATTCAGGGACATTGAGGTCAATTTACCAGAATCCTTCCTGAGATTAGCTAACTCAGTACAGACCTTGGATCTTAGATCTTGCTTTTCTCGTATTAGTCACGCTTGGGACGTGGACATCGTTTGCCAGGCTGACATTCATTGCTCATGCTGTTCTGCAAGGTCACTTCAGAGGCCACCACATTAGTGTGGTTTCCTACCCTGGTGAACAAGTTAATTTTATAACAAAGTAGCAGCTTCATGGTCACCATGAGTGATTTATTTAATGAACAGAATTCCAATTCACGAACCGCCATGGTGGGATTGGAACTCACGTCTCCAGATCATTAGTCCAGGCTTCTGAATTAGTAGTCCAGTCACATAACCACGATGCTACCGTGCCCCACCAAGTATTACTACATTAATAGTGTGTGTATATTGTTTAATGATCATTTTCTATTTTTACTTCAAAGTATTATCAATAGCAGTAGCAAATTTTTTAAAGATATATTTCTTTGTCTTCAGTACGGCAAAGTTCGGAGAACAACCCTTTCTATTTGGTGCTGTTAATGTTGAATGTTAATTTTACACAAAAGGAGAATGGAAGCCTGTCTCATTGTCTGCTGCAAATTAAGAACATTTCCTCTTAGCGTTTATTAAACAATAAATTATAAATCCCTCTCCAGGTCTTGGCTTCAACAGCAAAACAATTTTACTGTAACTTTAACAGCTGGGGCTCAAAAGACAAATAACTTGAGTCTCATTATTATTAACAGCAGCTCACAGAGTGCTGGTGTGAGGAGCTTGTCCATCAGTGAACAGATTTCTGACATCCTCAACACAAACACAATACCCAGTGGACGCACTGCAGTCAAAATCGAGACTTGTCACATTCATTTTGAAATCATCTGCTTTCCTTTCATAACCTTTCTTTTCATCATTCAAAGTAACCCCGTCTCCTTCTTAAATCCATGCCCTGTTGCACAGCTACTGAAAACCCTCCTATCTCACCTGAGTCACCGCCCTTCACGTGTGAACCGACAGGGTGAGTGTTAGCAGGCAATTTGACAGTGTGGGCATCGCAGCGAAGCCTGATCACGTCCTAATCCGAGGTCCACACTCGGGCAGCTCAGAACAGACAAGAGATCCTGGTTAGTATGGCTCAGCTAGCTAGTCAGTGGCTAAACCAGCAGAGCTATCGGGACAGAACATATCCCTTTCACTAACTTTCTTAACTTTCCACTGTTAGGTTTTCAAGCATTAAATCTGCATCCACTAAATCATGACTTGCACATCATATTGATTTATGAAATTAAATCACATCACTTCTGGAATATATAGCTTTCAATTAAAAGTCTAGCTGTATTAAATGCTTAAATATAATTTATCAAATGCTTTTTAATGAATTTCCAATTCAGAACGAGAAAATTGGAACATTAAAGATTAGATTTGCCCTGCTGTTTTTAATGTTTAACTTAACTACTTAATCCCAATGTGAATGTTCAGGTTTTGGCATGAATATTCAACCTTATTAAATTCTGATTCTAATAATTAGATTTAGTCCACTATCACTTTTGTGCACAGTCTTTGTAAATGTTGGTGTTGTAGCAGCATGTTAATTAATGTTCCTGATGATTTTATTACAGCTACCGGCCACAGAACACAGAGTGAGGGGAGCGAGGAATCGTGCTGCTTACGTGTAGCTAGATATTCATTTGATTCTTAATTACCATTTGAGGTAGATTATGGCAGGCGTTTCAGGCACTGGGACCTCAGCATTATCAGGCCCAGAAGCCTGAGGCCTAGCTAGGGTCGCCAACCCTCCCGGATTGGCCTGGAGTCGCCAGGGATTGAAGATTAGCCTTCAGGACTCTGCGCGAGTAATCCTGGAGAAAAACCACAGGGGAATTAAAAGAAATTGTGTGGGGTTTTTTTTCATTTTCGTTCAACACTTCTGTTTCTTAGTTATAAAAAACAATATTGGAGATGGGAAAAGAGGCTGTGTGACTGACAGTCAAGAATCATCCCATCGGGTAACAATGCGCGGGGGCAGCAGGGCACGGCGAGGACGGATGTTGTGGACGACCAATGGCAGGCGCGTGGGAGCAGAGAGTGGTGCAGGGTCGCGTGATGAATTCTCCAGGAATACTTTCAACCAGAGTAGGCGACCCTCTGCCCACTGCACACCCAGTGTGTTCAGTATTGGATAATGTGGACCCGAAACACTCGGAGCCTGTGCTCAACGCACAGGTCAGAAAGAGCCCGGAATTTATTTAAATGAGGCCCAAGCCCCCGAATGTGCTGAGACTAACTGAACAGTGCCCAAGTTGGCTTTGGTTTTTTCTTACCGAGGCTGGCCCTCCCTTTCCAGTCGGGTGAAACGTTGGGTCTGAAAAGAATAATTTGGCAATCTTTCTTCTCCCTTCCACCCCACCCCAAAAAAGGTCACCTTAATCCTGAAGCTGCAGCCACTTCAATGCTGTATAGAAACATAGAAAATAGGTGCAGGAGTAGGCCATTCGGCCCTTCGAGTCTGCACCACCATTCAATAAGATCATGTCTGATCATTCACCTCAGTACCCCTTTCTTGCTTTCTCTCCATACCCCTTGATCCCTTTAGCCGTAAGGACCACATCTAACTCCCTTTTGAACATGTCCAACGAAGCAGCCTCAACAACTTTCTGTGGTAGAGAATTCCACATGCCCACAATTCTCTGAGTGAAGAAGTTTCTCCTCATCTCGATCCTAATTGGCTTACACCCTTATCCTTAGACTGTGACCTCTGGTTTTGGACTTCTCCAACATCGGGAACAATCTTCCTGCATCTAACTTGTCCAATCACATCAGAATTTAGTGTATACAAGCCTAGTCGATCCAGTCTTTCTTCAAATGTCAGTCCTGCCATCCCGGGAATCAGTCTGGTGAACCTTCGCTGCACTCAATCATAAGCGGCAGGAAATCGCACCCCTCAGACTCCGTGCCTCCCTTCACATCATCGGCAGTGTGCTGGGAGCTACCTTCAAATACTGAACTGACCTGGTCTCACATTAGAGAGAGAGCCTGCATTTATATAGAGTCCTTCACAATCTCAGGATGTCCCAAAGCGCTTTACAACCAATTACGTACTTTTGAAGTGTAGTCACTGCTGTAATGTAGGACACACGGCAGCCATTTTGCGCACAGCAAGCTACGACAAAAACAACTTGGGGGCGAAGTTGGTCGTCCGCTCATTTCTCGGCGGTATGCCGGTGATATGTCATTTCGTACTGCTGGGTACGTTTGGGGCGGAGTGCGCGCAATTTTCGTCACTTTTTTCTCGCCGCTATGTGGAGCAGAGTGCAGCGGGCGATGAGCGGACGGTGAGTCATTTCCACTCAGGAATCTTCGGGACCCGAGTCGTGTGCACGCGCATGCTGCTGCGAAGTTCCACCCCCTAAGAATTCACGGAGACAGCCGGCCTGAGAGGGCGGTGCAAGTATGTGGGGGGTGGGGGTGATCGCTGCTGTGGGGGTAGGGGGGGGGGGGGGGTCGCTGCTGGGGAGATCGCTGTGGGGGGGAAAGATACCTGTGAAGGGGGATCACTGCTGTGAGGAGAGATTGCTGCTTGGGGGAGATCGCTGTGGGGAGGGAAGAAGAGACTGGGGGGTGGGAGAGACGGGGGCGGGGGGGGAGAGATAAAAACATTTCACAGGTGAAGATGCATACTGCCAACTGAAGATCGGCTTAAAACCACCTTTTTCAGGGCGGTATGCAGGGTTGGTGGTATGTCGGTGGTAAGTGATCAATTTGGCGATTTTGGGCGGTATGTGGGTGATATGTCCTCCAATTTCGGGCCCCTTGTATTTATACAGCAACTTTAACACAGCAAAACTGTTATGTTCATAATAAAATAATGTAACTGAGTACTGCAGACATGGATAAGTGTGACCTTAGCTCCTTTATTCTAACTCCAGAGTGCCAATACAGCATGGGAGGCCTGCTTACATACAATGCTCCCAAGGGATGCTGGGATCCCTTGGGACTCCAACAGGTATGCCTTCTGGTGGTGGTGTGATACAGGTTGCATAGGGTTGCATACATAACATCACTCCCTCTCAAAGTCAATGGTACACTTATTTACAGGGTGGGACGATCTAGGGCTTTTCGCTCCCTAGTCGATCGTCTCGGTACAAATGCAGGTGTGGGTGAGTTGGTTGGGCTGCTGGGCAGCTGGCCTTGCTGGGCTGCTGGGGATGATGGGTTTAGCTTCGTGGTCAACCATGATGTCGGTTACCACTTGTGTGTGTGATGGAGGGTCGATGTTGGTGGTGTCCTCTTCGGGTTGCTCGTGGCTGTCTGTGAATCGCAGTTTGGTTTGGTCCAAATGCTTTCTTCAAATTAGTCCATTAGCAAGTTTGACCTGAAACACCCGACTCCCTTCTTTGCCTATGACGGTGCCAACAAGCCATTTGGGACCATGTCCATAGTTGAGTACAAGTACAGGGTCATTGACTTCAACATCGCGTAACAAATTTGCACGATCATGATACATGCTTTGTTGATGTCGCTTTTCCTCAATGTGATCATGGAGATCAGGGTGGACAAGTAAGAGAGCCTTGTTTTCAATGCCCTTTTCATGATCAGCTTAGCTGGGGGACCCCCGGTGAGCAAATGGGGTCTGGTGCAGTAGCTGAGCAGGACTCGGGACAGGCGTGTCTGCAGGGAGCCTTCCGACACACGTTTCAAGCTTTGCTGGATGGTTTGTATTATGTATGTAAACCTGTAAATATTATGACTAAACACCAGAGGGCTTATCCCCTGGAGTCCCAAGGGATTCCACAATCCCTTGGGAGCGCCTGTATATAAGGAGGCCTCACAGGCTGGAGAGGCACTCTGCGATCTGTAATAAAGGACTATGGTCGCACTTTACTTTGAGCTTGCAGTATCTAGTCTGACTCTTTATTCAAGACATAACAACTGGCGACGAGATACAGATGACGGACCCCACCGCAATAATGCAGAGAACCGTGGGTGTAAAGTCCTGTCCCCTCAGTACAGATTCACATGAGGCATGTAGTGAAGTCAAGGTCATTCTGGGCCTGCACCTTTATTTCACAGCTCTAGAATGCTGCACTTGCCTGAGACCTTTCCTTATATACCTGTCTCTTGCAAGTGCACCCCTGGTGGTAAGGTATGCTGGTGGTTACAGGTCATATCTTATTACAGTCATGTATAGCATGTTAGGATACAGTTATATATAATAATGTAAGATACATGACATCACCCTCCCCCAAGGTCTTATTGTCTTTATAGGTTCAGTCTCTCAGATGGTCTACACTCTCGCGTGGAGTGTCTGAGTTGTGGTTCAGTTGTTTGCCTTGGTGTCTGTTTTTCTTTGGGTGTGGTTGCTGGTATCTCGTCTGGGCTGTCTGTTTCGATTGGTGTGATTGTTGTTGATTCGCCTGGACTGTCTGTTGGGATTGCCCTTTCCTCAGGTTGTTCCCTCTGTCTGTCCACCAGGTGCGGTGCGAGTTCCACATTGTAGTCTGCCTCAGTGTTGTTGGTAAACCTGCTTTTGACTTGGACTCTGTTGGGTGGATTCCATCAGCGGCAATCCTTCTGCCCAAAAATTCAACCTCGGGTGCAAGAAACAGCCACTTGGATTTCTTGACTCGTAGGCCTACCCGATCCAACCGCTTTAGTACTTCCTCCAAATTCCAGAGATGGGAGTCGGTGTCCCTGCCCGTGATAAGTATGTCGTCTTGAAATACAACCGTCCCCAGGATGGAGTTGAGCAGACTCTCCATGTTGCGCTGGAATATAGCAGCTGCCGACCAGGTGACATAATGCCTTCCCGCAGAAGCCTGTCTAGTTCGTGTTCAATCTTTTCCCTCATCACATAGGGTACAGCTCTGGCCTCGTGATGGACCAGTCTAGCATTCTGTGTGATGTAGATTTTGACTTTGGCCCCTTTGAAAGTGCCCACACCTGGCTGAAAGAGATGTTCAAATCACTTTATAACTGTTGAGCAGGGCATGGCATGGACATCATCCCATTTCCAGTTTAGTTTTGCCAGCCAGCTTCTCCCCAGCAGTGCTGGGGGGTCTCCGGGGACAATCCACAGGGGAGATCGGTTCACTGTCCCTTTGTGTGTGACAGAGAGCATGGCGCTGCCGAGGACTGGTATGATTTCTTTGGTATAGGTCCTTAGTTTGGTGTCGACCCTTGTGAGTTTTGGTTTGTCTCTTTTATGCGGCCACAGTTGTTCAAATTGTTGAGCGCCCATGAGAGATTGACTCGCTCCCGTATCCAGCTCCATGTTGACAGGTATCCCATTGAGTAGGACGCTCATCATTATAGGAGGCATCCTGTTGTAGGAGCAGCGGACATTGATCATGTTGACCTGCTGTACACCGGTGTCCCGGGTACTGTCCCCACCGTCTTCTGGTCCGCTTTCCGACCCATCCGATTCGTATACCAGCCGAGCTGCTGTTTTTTTGCACATGCGGGCCAAATGCCCTGTATATTCACAGTTCCTGCAAACAGCCTACTGAAATCGACATCCCCTTGACGAGTGCCCACCCCCACATCTCCAGCACAGACTGCTTGCAAAGAATGAGCTGCGTCTGGCTGATCTCTCTTGAGCTTCCCTCAGTTTGTAGTTGATTGCTCGCATTGTGGGTTGATGAGGTGTGAACGGCCGTTCCTGTGGCCCTTGATGGCTTCTGGTGCCACTGCCTGCTGTCGAGAGCCTGTTCTCCCAGTTTTGTCTGTGTGTGGGGGTAGCAGCTAGTTTAATGCTGTGAACTTCTTGTTCCGATATTTCGTTAGTTGTCGTACCTGCATTGTAAATCAACCTCGTTTCTTCTTCCCCTACCAAGAATGTCTGTGCAACCAGTGCTGCTGCCTCTAAGGTCAGGTTCTTGGTCTCTATGAGCTTTCAGAATATGCCTGCGTGGCCTATTCCTTCAATGAAAAAGTCTCTCAGCATTTCTCTCCTCAGTTCATCGGAGAACTCACATAAACTAGCCAACCTCCGAAGTTCCGCCATGAAGTCGGGTATGCTCTTGCCCACGCAGCGTCTGTAGTTGTAGAACCTGTGTCTGGCCATGTGTAGGCTGCTCGCTGGCTTCAGGTGGTCTCTTACCAGTGTGCTCAATTATTCAAATGACTTGCTTGCTGGTTTATCGGGTGCCAGCAGATCCTTCATTAAAGCGTATGTTTTCGAGCCACAGCTGGTCAAGAGATGGGCTCTTCTCTTGTCTGCTTTGTCGTCTCCTAACCAGTCTTTGGTTCCAAAGCTTTGCTGGACCCTTTCTATAAAGTCCTCCCAATTGTCTCCAGCATTGTACTTTTCATCTGATCCGTTGTTCGCCATTCTGTGGATTCTGTAATCCTGTAACCCGTCGCCACTGTAAAGTCCTATCCCCTCAGTTCAAATTCACACGAGGCATGTAGTGAAGTCAAGGTCACTCTGGACCTGCACCTTTATTTCACAGCTCTGGAATGCTGCACTTGCCTGAGACCTGTCCTTATATATCTGTCTCTTGCAAGTGCACCCCTGGTGGTAAGGTATGCTGGTGGTTACAGGTCATATCTTATTGCAGTCATGTATAGCATGTTAGGATACAATTATATATAATGATATTGGGCATCCTGGAGAAATTTTCGGAGGGAGGTGATTGGGAAACCTTCGTGGAGCGACTCGACCAATACTTCGTGGCCATCGCGCTGGAAGGAGAAACGAACGCTGCCAAACGAAGGGCGATCCTCCTCACCGTTTATAAGGCACCAACATATGGCCTCATGAAAAACCTGCTTGCTCCAGTGAAACCCACAGAAAAGTCATACGATGAGTTGTGCACACTGGTCTGGGAGCATCAAAACCCGAAGGAAATCGTTCTGATGACGAGGTACCGGTTCTACACGGACAAGAGGTCTGAAGGCCAGAAAGTGACGAGATACATCGCCGAGCTAAGGCACCTTGCAGGACATTGCAAATTTGAAGGACACTTGGAGCACATGCTCAGGGACTTCTTTGTACTTGGCATTGGCCATAAAGTAATACTTCGCAAACTTAGAGACCCCAAACTTGAGTAAAGCCATAGCGATAGCCCAGGGCGTTTATCGCCACCAGTGACAATACCAAACAAATTTCTCAGCACAAATAGTACTGCTGCAAGTACTGTGAAAAAAGTAATGTTGTTTTCAAATCGAAATGTACAGGGCAGGACTTACACGCCTGCAGCTGCACGTCCACAGATGACTCCATCAGCAAGGGTGGTGAATACAAGGCCATTAACATCTTGTTGGCGCTGCGGGGGTGATCATCGTTTCCATTCATGCTGCTTCAAAGGATACATTTGCAACGGCTGTGGAACAATGGGACACCTCCAACACATGTGCAGGCAAGCTGCAAACCCGACTAATCCTGCAAACCACCATGTTGCAGAGGAAGACAGATCCACAGTGGATCACGACGAACCAGAGCCTCAGACCGAGGAGGCAGAGGTATATGGGGTGCACACATTTATCACAAAGTGTCCCCCATAATGCTGAAGGTTGAATTAAATGGACTCCCGGTGTCCATGGAGCTGGACACAGACGCAAGCCAGTCCATAATGAGCAAAAAGACTTTCGATAAATTGTGGTGCAGCAAGGCCTCAAGGCCAGTCCTGACTCCCATTCATACTAAACTGAGAACGTACACAAAGGAACTGATTCCCGTAATCGGCAGTTCTACTGTAAAGGTCTCCTACAATGGAGCGGTGCCCGAGTTACCACTCTGGATGGTACCGGGCGATGGCCCCACGCTGTTCGGCAAGAGCTGGCTGAGAAAGATACGCTGGAACTGGGACGATGTCCGAGCGTTTTCATCCATCAACAACATCTCAGGTTCCCAGATCCTAAACAAGTTCCCCGCGCTGTTCAAACTAGGCATCGGGAAGTTCCAAGGAGCAAAAGTGCAGATCCATTTGATTCCGGGGTGCGACCCATCCATCACAAGGCAAGAGCTGTACCTTACATGATGAGAGAGAGGGTGGAGATCGAGCTGGACAGGCTGCAACAAGGCCGATTTAATTCAATGAGTGGGCCAGTCCAATTGTTCCAGTCTTCAAGGGAGAAGTCACCGTAAGAATCTGATTACAAAGTAACTATCAATCGTTTCTCCCTGCAGGATCAATACCTGCTACCAAAGGCAGATGACCTATTTGCGATGCTCGTGGGAGGGAAGCTGGTCTTGACCTCGGCCTACATGACGCAGGAAATGGAGGAATCCTCGAAAGGCCTCACCTGCATCAACACGCACAAAGGTCTCTTCGTTTACAACAGATGCCCGTTTGGGATTCGATCGGCCGCGGCGATTTTTCAGAGGAACATGGAAAGCTTGCTGAAGTCGGTCCCGCGCACCGTGGTCTTCCAGGACGACATCTTGGTTACAGGTCGGGACACCGTCGAGCACCTACAGAACCTGGAGGAGTTTCTTAGTCGGCTTAATCATGTGGGGCTCAGGCTAAAACGCTCGAAATGCGTTTTCCTGGCTCCTGAAGTGGAGTTCCTGGGGAGAAGAATCGCGGCGGACGGCATCAGGTCCACCGATTCGCAGACAGAGGCAATCAAGAATGCACCGAGACCACAGAACGTGATGGAGCTGCAGTCGTTTCTAGGACTCCTGAACTATTTTGGTAACTTCTTACTGGCACTTAGCACATTGTTAGAACCCTTGCACTCTTTACTGCGTAAAGGAGATGAATGGGTATGGGCTAAAAGCCAAGAAAATGCCTTTGAGAAAGCTAGGAAGTTGTTATGTTCAAACAAATTGCTTGTGTTGTATGATCCATGTAAGCGTTTGGTACTAGCATGTGATGCGTCGTCGTACGGGGTCGGTTGTGTATTGCAACAAGCTAATGAATTTGGGAAATTGCAACCGGTTGCTTATGCATCCAGAAGTCTGTCTAAGGCTGAGAGAGCCTACAGCATGATTGAAAAAGAAGTGTTAGCGTGTGTCTATGGGGTAAAGAAAATGCATCAATATCTGTTTGGGCTCAAATTTGAATTGGAAACCGAACATAAGCCACTTATATCCCTCTTTTCTGAAAGTAAGGGGATAAATATGAATGCATCGGCCCGCATCCAGAGATGGGCGCTCACGTTGTCCGCATACAACTACGCCATCCGCCACAGGCCAGGCACAGAAAACTGTGCTGATGCTCTCAGTAGGCTGCCATTGCCCACTATGGGGGTGGAGATGGCACAGCCCACAGATTTAGTTATGGTAGTGGAAGCATTCAAGAGTGAGCAATCACCCGTTACCACCCGACAGATTAGGACCTGGACAAAGAAACATAGAAACATAGAAAATAGGTGCAGGAGTAGGCCATTCGGCCCTTTGAGCCTGCACCACCATTCAATAAGATCATGGCTGATCATTCCTTCAGGACCCCTTACTGTCCTTAGTGAAAAACTGTATGCTCCACGGGAGTTGGTCTAGTGTCCCGTTAGAATGCAGGAAGAAATAAAGCCATACCAGTGGCGCAAAGGTGAAATGTCTATACAGCCAGAGTGCCTCCTATGGGGTAATCGGTTAGTTGTGCCAAAAAAGGGCAGGAACACCTTCATTAGTGATCTCCACAGCACCCACCCAGGCATCGTAATGATGAAAGCGATAGCCAGATCCCACATGTGGTGGCCCGGTATCGATGCAGACTTAGAGACCTGTGTGTACAAATGTAATACATGTTCACAGTTAAGCAATGCACCCAGGGAGGCACCACGAATTTTATGGTCCTGGCCCTCCAAATCGTGATCCAGGGTCCATGTTGACTACGCAGGCCCATTCTTGGGAAAAATGTTCTTAGTGATTGTAGATGCTTACTCCAAATGGATTGAATGTGTGATAATGTCAGCAAGCACATCCGCTGCCACTATTGAAAGCCTACGGGCCATGTTTGCCATGCACGGTCTGCCTGATATCCTTGTAAGTGACAATGGGTCGTGCTTTATCAGTGCCGAATTCAAGGAATTCATGACCTGCAATGGTATCAAACATGTCACATCTGCCCCATTTAAACCAGCGTCCAATGGTCAGGCAGAACAAGCAGTTCAAACAATCAAGAAAAGCTTGAAGAGGGTAATTGAAGGCTCACTGCAGACTCATCTATCCCGAGTCCTGCTTAGTTACCGCGCAAGACCCCACTCGCTCACTGGTGTCCCTCCCGCTGAACTGCTCATGAAAAGGGCACTTAAGACAAGGCTCTCGTTAGTCCACCCTGATCTTCATGAGCAGGTAGAGAGCAGGCGGCTTCAACAGAATACGTATCATGATCGTGTCACGCAAAATCGAGATAAATGATCCTGTATTTGTGTTGAACTATGGACAAGATCCCAAGTGGCTTCCTGGCACTGTTTTAGCCAAAGAGGGGAGTAGGGTGTTTGTGGTCAAACTCTCAAATAGACTCACCTGCCGAAAACACTTGGACCAAACCAACCTCAGATTTATGGACTATCCAGAACAACCCATGATAGACTCCACTTTTTTCGACCCTCCAACACACACACAAGTGGCAACCGACCCAGCGGTTGACCACGTAGCAGAACCCATCACCCGCAGCAGCCCAGCAGGACTCACCATGTCCAGCATTTGCACCGAGACAATCAACCAGGGTAAATACTATGTCTAACCACCAGAGGGCTTATCCCCTGGAGTCCCAAGGGATCCCACAATTCCTTGGGAGCACCTGTATATAAGGAGGCCTCACATGCTGGAAACATTCTGAGATCTGTAATAAAGAACTACAGTCACACCTTACTTTGAGCTTGCAGAATCTAGTCTGACTCTTTATTCAAGACATAACAGTTTGGACTGCCCGTTCTGCCTGGCTGTTGGATGCGGGCTTGAACGGGGCAGATGTGGCATACTTGATCCCATTGCAGGTCATGAATTCCTTGAATTCAGCACTGGTGAAGCACGGCCCATTGTCGCTGACAAGGACATCAGACAGGCCGTGCGTGGCGAACATGGCTGGTAAGCTTTCGATGGTGGCAGTGGACGTGCTTAGCTTACAGACATTATTACTCACTCAATCCATTTTGAATAAGTATCCACAACAACCAAAAACATTTTGCCTAGAAACGGGCCCTCAAAGTCAACGTGGATCCTAGACCATGGTTTGGAGGGCCATGACCACAAACTTAGCGGTGCCTCCCTGGGTGCATTGCTCAGTTGAGAGCAAGTGTTGCATTGGTGCACGCATGACTCCAAATCTGAGTCGATGCCGGGTCACCAGACATGGGATCTGGCTATAGCTTTCATCATTACTTTGCCTGGGTTAGTACTGTGGAGGTCACTGATGAAGGTATCTCCGCCTTTCTTCGGCCCCACAAAAGACAGTCCGCCTGTATGGACATTTCGTCTTTGCGCCGCTGGAACAGCTTGATCTCTTCATGCATCTCCGCTGGGACTCTGGACCAGCTCCCATGGAGGACACAGTTTTTTACCAGGAACAGTAAAGGAACCTGGCTGGTCCAGGTCTTGATCTGGCGGGCCGTAACAGGTGACTTTTTGTTTTCAAATGCATCCATCACCAAGAGCAAGTCTGTAGGCTGTTCCATTTCTAGCCCGGTGGTGGGCAATGGTAGCCGACTGAGAGCATCAGCGCAGTTCTCTGTGCCTGGTCTGTGGCGGATTACTTAGTTATATGCAGACAGCATAAGCGCCCATCTTTGGATGCAGGCAGAGGCATTGGTGTTAAACCCTTTGCTCTCTGAGAATAGCGATATGAGCGGCTTATGGTCAGTTTCTAACTCAAACTTGAGACCAAACAGATACTGATGCATTTTTTTCACCCCGTAAACGCATGCCAGAGCTTCTTTTTCAATCATGCTGTAGGCCCTTTCGGCCTTGGATAAACTCCTGGATGCATAAGCGACCAGTTGCAATGTTCCCGATTCGTTTGCTAGTTGTAACACACACCTGATCCTGGTACGAAGACACATTGCAAGCTAGCACTAAATGTTTACATGGGTTATACAGAACAAGCAGTTTGTTGGAACATAACAGATTTCTGGCTTTCTCAAAAGCAGTCTCTTGTGATTTCCCCCATACCCAGTCATCTCCCTTGCGTAGCAACACACGTAGGAGTTCTAGCAAGGTGCTTAACACGGGTAGGAAATTACCAAAATAGTTGAGGAGTCCCCGGAATGACTGCAGCTCCGTCACATTCTGTGGTCTCGGCACGTTCTTGATGGCCTCCGTCTTGGCGTCGGTGGGTCTGATGCCATCTGCTGTGATTCTTCTCCCTAAGAACTCGACCTCTGGCACCAGGAAAACACACTTCGAGCGTTTCAACCTGAGTCCCACACGATCTAGCTGACTTAGAACCTCTTCCAGGTTCTTCAAGTGTTCAATGGTGTCCCGACCTGTGATCAATATGTCGTCCTGGAAAACCACGATGCGTGGAACCAACTTTAGCAGGCTCTCCACGTTCTTTTGAAAAATTGCCGCGATCGATCGAATCCCAAACAGCATCTATTGTAGATGAACAGACCTTTGTGCGTGTTGATGCAGGTGAGGCCTTTCGAAGATTCTGCCAGCTCCTGCGTCATGTAGGCCGAGGTCAGGTCCAACTTGGTGAATGTCTGTCCTCCAGCCAGGATCGCAAATAGGTCGTCTGCCTTGGGAAGCGGGTACTGGTCCTGTAGCGAAAAACGGTTAATTGTTACTTTATAGTCCCCACAAATTCTGACCATGCCGTTGTCTTTGAGAACCGGAACAATCGGACTGGCCCACTCATTGAACTCCACCGGCGCGATGATGCCTTCTCACTGCAGCCTGTCCAGCTCAATTTCCACTTTCTCTCGCATCATGTATGGCACTGCCTGTGCCTTGTGGTGGATGGGTCATGTACCGGGATCGGCACCTTCGCCCCCGAGAAACGTCCGATGCCTGGCTCAAACAACGACAGGAACTTCCTCAGAACCTGGGCACATGAGACATCGTCAACAGACGAGAGCGCTCGGATGCCGTCCCAGTTCCAGCGTATCTTTCCTAGCCAGCTTGTGGGGCCATCTCCTGGTACAATCCATAGTGGGAGTTCGTGTACTGCTCCATCATAGAAGACTTGTACTGCTGCACTGCCAATTACAGGGATCAGCTCTTTAGTGTAAGTTCTTAGCTTGGTATGAATGGGGCTAAGCTTGGGCCTGTGTGCCTTGTTGCACCACAGCCTGTCGAAGGCCTTTTTGCTCATGATAGACTGACTCACACCCATGTCCAGTTCCATGGATACTGGAATTCCGTCCAGCTCGACTTTTAGCATGATCGGTGGACATGTCGTGGTGAAGGTGTGTACCCCGTACACTTTTGCCTCCTCGGTTCGAGTCTCTAGTTCAGCCTGATCCACCATGGATCGATCTTCCTCTGCAACGTGGTGGTTTGCAGGATTTGCAGCTCGTCTGCACATTCGCTGGAGGTGTCCCATTGTTCCACAGCCTTTGCACACTTGGGGCCCAAGTTTCCACATGATTCGCGCCTGATTTTTAGGAGCAACTGGTGGAGAATGGACTATTTTAGAAATCGCAATTCTCCACATTTTTTGTTCTGCAGTTCTAGTCAGGTAGAACAGTTCTAGTTTAGAACATAATTTTTTCTTCAAAAGGGGGCGTGTCTGGCCACTGACGCCTGATTTGAAAGTTTCCACAGTGAAAATGTACTCCAAACTAAAGAAGAATGGAGCCAGTGAAGATTTTTGTAGAACTGAAAAAACCTGTTCTACACATTAAAATATCAGGCGCAGGTTACAAATTAGGCGTTCAGAACGAGGTGGGGGGGAGGGGAGGGGAAGGGAACTCATTAAATTCGACAATAAATCCTTATTTATACTTATACAAATATAATACAAATAAATCCAACCTGAATAAACATTTATAAGCCAAGAAAAGATTAAATAAACCATCTTCCTACCTGTGTGAAAGTGCTTCAGCCAGGGAGAATTCTGCAGCCGTTCGTGCCGCTGAGCAGGAGGGGGAGAGAGAGAGAGAGAGAGAGAGAGAGAGAGGGAGGGAAGGGGGCGGAGAAAGCCGTTCGGGTGCAGGACATTCTGAAATGGGAGGGAGAACAGCCAGTTGTCGTGGTGCACATTGGTACCAACGACATAGGTAAAAAAAGGGATGAGGTCCTACGAAACGAATTTAAGGAGCTAGGAGCTAAATTAAAAAGTAGGACCTCAAAAGTAGTAATCTCGGGATTGCTACCAGTGCCACGTGATAGTCAGAGTAGGAATCGCAGGATAGCGCAGATGAATACGTGGCTTGAGCAGTGGTGCAGCAGGGAGGGATTCAAATTCCTGGGGCATTGGGACCGGTTCTGGGGGAGGTGGGACCAGTACAAACCGGACGGTCTGCACCTGGGCAGGACCGGAACCAATGTCCTAGAGGGAGTGTTTGCTAGTGCTGTTGAGGAGGATTTAAACTCATATGGCAGGGGGATGGGAACCAATGCAGGGAGACAGAGGGAAACAAAAAGGAGACAAAAGCAAAAGACAGAAAGGAGATGAGGAAAAGTGGAGGGCAGAGAAACCCAAGGCAAAGAACAAAAAGGGCCACTGTACAGCAAAATTCTAAAAGGACAAAGGGTGTTAATAAAACAAGCCTGAAGGCTTTGTGTCTTAATGCAAGGAGTATCCGCAATAAGGTGGATGAATTAATTGTGCAAATAGATGTTAACAAATATGATGTGATTGGGATTACGGAGACGTGGCTCCAGGATGATCAGGGCTGGGAACTCAACATTCAGGGGTATTCAACATTCAGGAAGGATAGAATAAAAGGAAAAGGAGGTGGGGTAGCATTGCTGGTTAAAGAGGAGATTAATGCAATAGTTAGGAAAGACATTAGCTTGGATGATGTGGAATCTATATGGGTAGAGCTGCAGAACACCAAAGGGCAAAAATCGTTAGTAGGAGTTGTGTACAGACCTCCAAACAGTAGTAGTGATGTTGGGGAGGGCATCAAAAAGGAAATTAGGGGTGCATGCAATAAAGGTGCAGCAGTTATAATGGGTGACTTTAATATGCACATAGATTGGGCTAGCCAAACTGGAAGCAATACGGTGGAGGAGGATTTCCTGGAGTGCATAAGGGATGGTTTTCTAGACCAATATGTTGAGGAACCAACTAGGGGGGAGGCCATCTTAGACTGGGTGTTGTGTAATGAGAGAGGATTAATTAGCAATCTCATTGTGCGAGGCCCCTTGGGGAAGAGTGACCATAATATGGTGGAATTCTGCATTAGGATGGAGAATGAAACAGTAATTTCAGAGACCATGGTCCAGAACTTAAAGAAGGGTAACTTTGAAGGTATGAGGCGTGAATTGGCTAGGATAGATTGGCGAATGATACTTAGGGGGTTGACTGTGGATGGGCAATGGCAGACATTTAGAGACCGCATGGATGAATTACAACAATTGTACATTCCTGTCTGGCGTAAAAATAAAAAAGGGAAGGTGGCTCAACCGTGGCTATCTAGGGAAATCAGGGATAGTATTAAAGCCAAGGAAGTGGCATACAAATTGGCCAGAAATAGCAGCGAACCTGGGAGAAATTTAGAACTCAGCAGAGGAGGACAAAGGGTTTGATTAGGGCAGGGAAAATGGAGTACGAGAAGAAGCTTGCAGGGAACATTAAGGCGGATTGCAAAAGTTTCTATAGGTATGTAAAGAGAAAAAGGTTGGTGAAGACAAACGTAGGTCCCCTGCAGTCAGAATCAGGGGAAGTCATAACGGGGAACAAAGAAATGGCAGACCAATTGAACAAGTACTTTGGTTCGGTATTCACTAAGGAGGATACAAACAACCTTCCGGATATAAAAGGGGTCAGAGGGTCCAGTAAGGAGGGGGAACTGAGGGAAATCTTTATTAGTCGGGAAATTGTGTTGGGGAAATTGATGGGATTGAAGGCCGATAAATCCCCAGGGCCTGATGGACTGCATCCTAGAGTACTTAAGGAGGTGGCCTTGGAAATAGCGGATGCATTGACAGTCATTTTCCAACATTCCATTGACTCTGGATCAGTTCCTATCGAGTGGAGGGTAGCCAATGTAACCCCACTTTTTAAAAAAGGAGGGAGAGAGAAAACAGGGAATTATAGACCGGTCAGCCTGACCTCAGTAGTGGGTAAAATGATGGAATCAATTATTAAGGATGTCATAGCAGTGCATCTGGAAAATGGTGACATGATAGGTCCAAGTCAGCATGGATTTGTGAAAGGGAAATCATGCTTGACAAATCTTCTGGAATTTTTTGAGGATGTTTCCAGTAAAGTGGACAAAGGAGAACCAGTTGATGTGGTATATTTGGACTTTCAGAAGGCTTTCGACAAGGTCCCACACAAGAGATTAATGTGCAAAGTTAAAGCACATGGGATTGGGGGTAGTGTGCTGACGTGGATTGAGAACTGGTTGTCAGACAGGAAGCAAAGAGTAGGAGTAAACGGGTACTTTTCAGAATGGCAGGCAGTGACTAGTGGAGTGCCGCAAGGTTCTGTGCTGGGGCCCCAGCTGTTTACATTGTACATTAATGATTTAGACGAGGGGATTAAATTCAGTATCTCCAAATTTGCGGATGATACTAAGTTGGGTGGCAGTGTGAGCTGCGAGGAGGATGCTATTAGGCTGCAGAGTGACTTGGATAGGTTAGGTGAGTGGGCAAATGCATGGCAGATGAAGTATAATGTGGATAAATGTGAGGTTATCCACTTTGGTGGTAAAAACAGAGAGACAGACTATTATCTGAATGGTGACAAATTAGGAAAAGGGAAGGTGCAACGAGACCTGGGTGTCATGGTACATCAGTCATTGAAGGTTAGCATGCAGGTACAGCAGGCGGTTAAGATAGCAAATGGCATGTTGGCCTTCATAGCGAGGGGATTTGAATACAGGGGCAGGGAGGTGTTGCTACAGTTGTACAGGGCCTTGGTGAGGCCACACCTGGAGTATTGTGTACAGTTTTGGTCTCCTAACTTGAGGAAGGACATTCTTGCTATTGAGGGAGTGCAGCGAAGGTTCACCAGACTGATTCCCGGGATGGCGGGACTGACCTATCAAGAAAGATTGGATCAACTGGGCTTGTATTCACTGGAGTTCAGAAGAATGAGAGGGGACCTCATAGAAACGTTTAAAATTCTGACGGGTTTGGACAGGTTAGATGCAGAAAGAATGTTCCCAATGTTGGGGAAGTCCAGAACCAGGGGTCACAGTCTGAGGATAAGGGGTAAGCCATTTAAAACCGAGATGAGGAGAAACTTCTTCACCCAGAGAGTGGTGAACCTGTGGAATTCTCTACCACAGAAAGTAGTTGAGGCCAATTCACTAAATATATTCAAAAGGGAGTTAGATGAAGTCCTTACTACTCGGGGGATCAAGGGTTATGGCGAGAAAGCAGGAAGGGGGTACTGAAGTTTCATGTTCAGCCATGAACTCATTGAATGGCGGTGCAGGCTAGAAGGGCTGAATGGCCTGCTCCTGCACCTATTTTCTATGTTTCTATGTTTCTATGTCGCTGAGCGGGAGGGGGAGAGAGAGAGGGAGGGAGAGAGAGGGGGGGGGAGGGAGAGAGAGAGGGGGGGGAGGGAGGGAGAGAGGGGGGGAGGGAGGGAGAGAGAGGGGGGGAGGGAGGGAGAGAGGGGGAGGGAGGGAGAGAGAGAGAGAGGGGGAGGGAGGGAGAGAGAGAGAGAGGGGGAGGGAGGGAGAGAGAGAGAGAGGGGGAGGGAGGGAGAGAGAGAGAGAGAGAGGGGGAGGGAGGGAGAGAGAGAGAGGGGGAGGGAGAGAGACAGGGGGAGGGAGGGAGAGAGAGAGAGGGGGGAGGGAGGGGGAGAGAGAGAGAGAGAGAGAGAGGGAGGGAGGGAGAGAGAGAGAGAGGGGGAGGGAGGGAGAGAGAGAGAGGGGGAGGGAGAGAGACAGGGGGAGGAAGGGAGAGAGAGGAGGGAGAGAGAGAGAGAGGAGGGAGGGAGAGAGAGAGAGGGGAGGGAGGGAGGGAGGGAGAGAGAGGGAGGGAGGGAGAGAGAGAGAGGGGGAGGGAGGGAGGGATGGAGGGAGAGAGGGAGGGAGAGAGAGAGAGGGAGAGAGAGGGAGGGGAGGGAGGGAGAGAGAGAGAGCGGGGGGGGGGAAGAGAGAGGGAGGGGGTGGGGAAGGGAGAGGTCAGGTCGGATCGGATCCAGTCCGGGAGTCGGGAGTCGGGTCCAGTGGGGGGGGGCGCGTCGGGTCGGGGAACAGGAGCGCGGGTCGAGTCGGGTCAGCCCGGGGGGGGGGGGGGAGCGGTTCACGGTTCACGGTTCTCGGGTCGGGGCGGGGGGGAGCGAGAGTCTGGTCGGTGGGGGCGAGGGGAGCAGGTGTCGGGTCGGATCTGGTCGGCGGGGGGGGGGGGGGGAACGGGTGTCGGGTTGGGTCTGGTCGGCGGGGGTAGGGGGGAGCGGGTGTCGGGTCGGGTCTGGTCGGGTCTGGTCGGCGGCGGGGGGGGGAGCGGGTGTCGGGTCTTGTTGGGGGCGGGGAGCAGGAGCTGGCCGTGGGAGGAGCCTTATCCATGCAGCCCCAGTGAGGCCATTCAGCCAGGGCTAGGGGCTGCGTGCTTCGGGCCCCTCCCACACAGTTCGGCGCCTGGAGCTACTGCACTTGCGTGCCGACTGTAGCGCAGATGTGCAGAGGTCCCGGCACTGTTTTCAGCGCAGGGACCTGGCTCCGCCCCCCCCACAGCTCGTGCTGGCTGCGCCAAGGGCCAGAGGACCTGTAAGTAGGTGGAGAATACCGAGGATTTTTTTAGGCGCCGTTTTAGGCGCGAAAAATGGGCGTCCAGCTCGGAGGGGCGCCCGTTTTTTTTCTCGTGGAAACTTGGGCCCATAGTTTTTGAAGCGGCATTGATGGGCTCAATGATCACCTCCGCAGCACCAACAAGGTGTTAACGTTTGATGGCGGACTCTGGGTCATCTGAGGTCGTGCAGCTGCAGGCGTGTACGTTCTTCCATATGCATTCCTGCCTGAAAATGGCGTTACTTTGTGTACAGTACTTGCCGAAACCTCTTTATGCTGTGAAATTTGTTTGGTGTTATCGCTGGTGGATATAAATGCCTGGGCTATCGTTATGGCTTTGCTCAGGTTCGGTGTTTCAACAGTCAATAGTTTGCGAAGGATGATCCCATGGCCAATGCCAAGCACAAAGAAGTCTCTTGGCATTTTCTCAAGGAATCCATCGAATTCGCAATGTCCTGCAAGGCACCTTAGTTCGGCAACGTAGCTCGCCACTTCCTGGCCTTCAGACTGTTGACATGTGTAATATCGATATCTTTCCATCAGAACGCTTTCCTTCGGATTTAGATGCTCCCGGACCAGCGTACACAGTTCTTCATACGATTAGGTTGTTGGTTTCACCGGAGCTAGAAGATTCTTCATGAGGCCATAAGTTGCTGCCTCACAGACGGTGAGGAGGATCGCCCTTGGCAGTGTTCTCATTCCCTTCCAACTCGTTGGCCACGAAGTATTGGTCAAGTCGCTCCATGAAGGCCTCCCAATTGTCCCCGTCTGAGAATTTCTCCAGGATACCAACAGTTCTCTGCGTGATTGTTCGTTATCTCGTCGCCAGTTGTTATGTTCATAATAAAGTAATGTAAATGAGTACTGTAGACATGGGTAAGTGTAACTCCAGAGGAGGCCTGCTTATATACAGTGCTCCCAAGCGATGCTGGGATCCCTTGGGACTCCAACAGGTATGCCCTCTGGTGGCGGTATGATACAGGTTAACTTGGGTTGCATACATAACAAAAACGTTCCAAGGCGCTTCACAGGAGTATTATAAGACAAAAAAGTTGACACCAAGCCACATAAGAAGAAATTAGGTCAGGTGACCAAAAACTTGGTCAAAGAGGTCAATTTTAAGCACTTAAAGGAGGAAAGAGAGGCGAAGAGGCAGAGAAGTTTATGCAGGGAATTCCAGAGCTTAGGGCCTAGGCAACAGAAGGCTAAACAATGGTTAAGCGATTATAATCAGGGATGCTCAAGAGGGCAGACATCTTGGGGTGTTGTGGGGCTGGAAGGGATTATAGAGATAAGGAGGGGCGAGGCCATGGAGGGATTTGAAAACAAAGATGAGAATTTTGAAATTAAGGCATTGCTTAACTGGGAGCCAATGTAGGTCAGCGAGCACAGAGGTGATGGGTAAGTGGGACCTGGTGCAAGTTAGGACACGGGGCAGCCAAGTTTTGGATGACCTCAAGTTTACAGAGGGTAGAATGTGGGTGGTCAGAAGCACGTTGGAAAGCTCCCACGAACTATTTTAGTGATGTTAATTGATGGATAAATATTGGCCAGGACACTAGAGAAACCTCGCCCACTCTTCTTCGAAATAGTGCCAAAGGATCTTTTACATCCACCCAAGAAGGCAGACAGAGCCTCGGTTTAACATCGCCTCTGAAAGACGGCACCTCCGACAGTGCAGCACTCCCTCAGTACTGTACTGAAGTATCAGTTTACATTAACGCGCTCAAGTCTCTGCAGTGGGACTTGAACCCACAACCTTCTGACTCGGAGGTGAGAGTGCTGCCGTCTGAATCACGGCGAGCACCTCGATATTATTGGGTAAGGTCAGCCCATTTCTGAGCAGGTGCAGACAGCACCAAAATTGTGGTTCGCCCACTGCCAGTGCATTAGCAACTCGAGTGTATGTGCAGAAATATTAGATCGCTGAGGTTGCAAAAGTAATGATATTAAAACATTACCATCAATGGCAACAGCAAATGCATGTGATAGGATATACATACACAGCTTATATAACCCCAGTAATGTTATATGATTGATGTGTACACGAGGCGTCATTTAATTGGACACAGTTAATAATCATAGAAAAATAGAAACGGCAATAAGCCATGTGCCCCAGTAAACCTGCGCTGTCATTTTATAAGCCATGGAAGTTTGCTTTCTTTCTTAGAATTATTGTTATGTTGATTGAGAGATAAATATTGGCCAGAATAACAGGAATAGCTCCAAGTGCCATGGAATCTTTTACAACCACCTGAGAGAGCAGATGGGGCCTCGGTTTAACACCTCATCCAACACACAATACGTCCAACAGTGCAGCACTCCCTCAGCACTGCACTGGGGATGTCAGTCTAGATTTATATGTTCAAGTTCCTGGAGTGGGATTTAAACCCACAGCTTCTGACCCCGAGGCAAGTGTGCTACCCACTGAGCCACAGCTGACACATTAATACAACATCTCACTGAGTGGTAGTGTGAGACAATTCAAATCCCACACCAACGATGCATGCAACAAAATGCTTTTATTGTGTTAGGCCAAATCCAGACACTCACAACGGGCTGGATTTTAATGGTGAAGGCAGTTTGAGGGCAGGACCTGTGGGAGGCCAAGTTTCCCGCAGGCCCTGCTGACTTTAACGGCAGGGCCCAATTTGCACGTGAGGCCTCTGTTTCCCCCCCACAGCCAGCCAGACTAAGAGGCTAGCAGGCAGGCCTGTGGCACTGGGCCACACAGAGTGGGGATGGGGGTTCACTTTGGGGGCCGGGCCGTTAAGAGGATTGGGAGGGGGGAGGTTGGGCAGAGGATCGGTGGGGGGAGGGGGAGAGAGGATCGGGGCTGGATGATCGGCGAGGGCGAGGGAAGATCATGGCAGGCCAGCGGATGATTGGTTGGGGGGAACAGAGTAACAGACCTGGCCTTAGAATCACCAGTGGAAAGGGGGGGTGGTCCGGTAAGGCAATCGGAGGCCTCGTGAGGGGCTCTCCGACCACGAGCTAGGCAGGGACTCTTGTCCAGGAGGTGGATATAAAGGCACTTACCTCCTGGAAACAGCAGTCCTCACCTTGCTATAACCACCAGGTTTTACGAAGTGTATAAAACCTGACCAGCTATAGTTAAAACCAAAATGTGAGGTTAAAGAGGAGGCTGGGAGCTTCATTAAAATATTTATATGGACGTCCCGCCTCCTGGCAGAAGATTGGCTGCCTCCATCAGCATCACCGGGTATAGGAAGAGGAGCATCGCCCCAGCCCCCGCAGGGAGCAGGACCCCAGGACCTAACCCCAGGGATCAGGACCCCAGGGAGCAGGACCCCAGGACCCCAGGGAGCAGGGCCCCAGCCCCCGCGGGGAGCAGGACCCTGGACCCGACCCCAGGGAGCAGGACCCCAGGGAGCAGGACACCAGGGAGCAGGACCCCTGGACCCGACCCCAGGGAGCAGGACCCCAGGGAGCAGAACCCCAGGGAGCAGGACCCCTGGACCCGACCCCAGGGAGCAGGACCCCAGGGAGCAGGACCCCTGGACCCGACCCCAGGGAGCATGACCTCAGGACCCCAGGAAGCAGGACCCCAGGACCCCAGGGAGCAGGACCCCAGGACCCCGGGGAGCAGGACCCCAGGAAGCAGGACCCCAGGACCCAGGACCCCAGGAAGCAGGACCCCAGGGAGCAGGACCCCTGGACCCGACCCCAGGGAGCAGGACCCCAGGGAGCAGGACCCCTGGGAGCAGGACCCCAGGACCCCAGCGAGCAGGACCCCAGGACCCCAGGACCCCAGGAAGCAGGACCCCAGGACCCCAGGACCCCAGGACCCCAGGAAGCAGGACCCCAGGAAGCAGGACCCCAGGGAGCAGGACCCCAGGGAGCAGGACCCCTGGACCCGACCCCAGGGAGCAGGACCCCAGGGAGCAGGACCCCAGGGAGCAGGACCCCTGGACCCGACCCCAGGGAGCATGACCTCAGGACCCCAGGAAGCAGGACCCCAGGACCCCAGCGAGCAGGACCCCAGGACCCCAGGACCCCAGGAAGCAGGACCCCAGGACCCCAGGACCCCAGGACCCCAGGAAGCAGGACCCCAGGAAGCAGGACCCCAGGGAGCAGGACCCCAGGGAGCAGGACCCCTGGACCCGACCCCAGGGAGCAGGGCCCCAGGGAGCAGGACCCCAGGGAGCAGGACCCCTGGACCCGACCCCAGGGAGCAGGACCCCAGGGAGCGGGACCCCAGGGAGAAGGGCAACTGGACCCGATCCCATGGAGCAGGACCCCAGGACCCCAGGGAGCAGGATCCCAGGATCCCAGGGAGCAGGACCCCAGGACCCCAGGACCCCATGACCCCAGGAAGCAGGGCCCCAGGGAGCAGGACCCCAGGAAGCAGGACCCCAGGACGCCAGGGAGCAGGTCCCCAGGGAGCAGGACCCCAGGACCCCAGCGAGCAGGACCCCAGGACCCCAGGACCCCAGGAAGCAGGGCCCCAGGGAGCAGGACCCCAGGAAGCAGGACCCCAGGACGCCAGGGAGCAGGTCCCCAGGGAGCAGGACCCCAGGACCCCAGCGAGCAGGACCCCAGGACCCCAGGACCCCAGGAAGCAGGACCCCAGGACCCCAGGACCCCAGGAAGCAGGACCCCAGGGAGCAGGACCCCAGGGAGCAGGACCCCTGGACCCGACCCCAGGGAGCAGGACCCTAGGGAGCAGGACCCCAGGGAGCAGGACCCCTGGACCCGACCCCAGGGAGCAGGACCCCAGGGAGCGGGACCCCAGGGAGAAGGGCAACTGGACCCGATCCCAGGGAGCAGGACCCCAGGACCCCAGGGAGCAGGATCCCAGGATCCCAGGGAGCAGGACCCCAGGACCCCAGGACCCCATGACCCCAGGAAGCAGGACCCCAGGGAGCAGGACCCCAGGAAGCAGGACCCCAGGACGCCAGGGAGCAGGTCCCCAGGGAGCAGGACCCCAGGACCCCAGGGAGCAGGGCCCCAGGACCCCAGGACCCCAGGAAGCAGGACCCCAGGACCCCAAGAAGCAGGACCCCAGGACCCCAGAGCCCCAGGGAACAGGACCCCAGGCAACAGGACCCCAGGACCGCAGGACTCAAGGGAGCAAGACTCCAAGATGTATTATCCCAGGGCCCCAGGACCCCAAGGCCCCAGGACCCCAGCGAGCAGGACCCCAGCACCCAACCCCAGGAAGCAGGACCCCAGGGGGCAGGGCCCCAGGAACCCAGAACCTCAGGGAGCAACGCGGGCCGTCCTGAGAGGGTGACAAATCGAAATGTGACATCACCGGAATCCGGGTAGCCGATTGGCTGCGTATCTCAGAGTGAGGTTGGGCCCAGGAGCGGGGCCGGGACCCAAGAGTGGGGTCGGGCCCAGGAGTGAGGTCGGGGCCCAGGAGCAGGGTCGGGGCCCAGGAGTGAGGTCGGGGCCCAGGAGCAGGGTCGGGGCCCAGGAGCGGGGTCGGGGCCCAGGAGCGAGGTCGGGGCCCAGGAGCGGGGTCGGGGCCCAGGAGCGAGGACGGGGCCCAGGAGCGGGGCCGGTGCCCAGGAGCGGGGTCGGGGCCCAGGAGTGAGGTCGGGGCCCAGGAGCGGGGCCAGGGTCCAGGAGTGAGGTCGGGGTCCAGTAGCAGGGTCGGGGTCCAAGAGCGGAGTCGGGGCCCAGGGAAGATGCAGCACGGGTCAACAGCGAGGTCGGTAGGCCTACACTGCATCCTATGAAACTCAGGGAGCGAGGACATGCCAGAAGGAGCGAGGCAGACAATAGGAGTGTGTGTGTGTGTGTGTGTGTGTGTGTGTGTGTGTACTAGGCCGATGCAGCAGAGCCTGGTCTCCAATAGTCTTGTATCCCCTTCCCATTGGACTAAGACCTAGCTCTGTCAAGTCCGTGTGGTAGCTGGTGTGCAACGGTCACCCCACAATAAAATAATTCATGCACAGGCAGTTTCCACCCTTTAAAATGAAGTTAAATCATCCTCGACTCCGAGGGACTGCGTAAGAAGAAGTATAACATTATGATAGGAAGGACCTATTTCCCTTGGCAGAGGGGTCAAGAACCAGGGGTATAGATATAAAGTAATTGGGGGGAGGTATAGAGGGGATTTGAGGGGAAAGTCTTTCACCCAGAGGGTGGTGGAACTCACTGCCTGAAAGGGTGATAGAGGCAGAAACCCTCACCACATTTAAAAAATACCTGGATGTGCACGTGAAGTGCCGTTACCTACAGGGCTATGACCGAGAGCTGGAAAGTGTGATTAGGCCGCGTGGCTCTTGGTCGGCCGGTGCGGACACGTGCTGTAAATTTCCGTGATTCTAAGAAGACAAATAGGAAAAAAAACAGAACATCAGGGAAAAAACAGAACATCGGGGAAAATGGTGCGCTGCAATTATCTGAAATGGGAACAAAGAGAAAGCTGAATTTACTTTCAGTGGAAAACAGTTTGGTAATGGTCATGGCCCAGCGATTTAAAACATTGATAAGTGTAGATAATGTGAAGTAAGCATGTTCTGTAATTACCTTTTGGTCAGCCCGGTGTCTGATACCCATCTCCGTGTTTAAACATCTCCAAACTAAAGTACTGAGAAATTCATATAGGCAAGGTTCCTGTTTGCTTGAGGGAGTTCCTTGGGCATCACAGGATTACACCAGCTGAGACTGAAGCCGACTGGCACAGAACACTGGCTGGTACCCAACGGCTTGTCGGACTAATCCGTCCATTAGGGCATTGGCTTGCAGGATTACTTGGAGCCAAGTGAGAAGAATTTAACCCCCGATCGACAGGGTTGCCCATACACATTCCATTAAGGCACCAGGTTGACGGATCTATGATTTGTCCCATTCGCAGTGTGGCCCTGAAGGGCTGTGTCCTGGCCAAGGTAAGCTGTAACGACACAGCCTACTCCCCAACACTCTTTGAGCAAGCTTTCCACAATAGTCAGCTTCCATAGAAGAGTCTATGCTTCCAATGAACTGAAATCTGATTTTATGCATAAGGTATCTGGGAACGTGGACTGCAATACTTATCCCCTGTATTGCTAGGGTGTGATCAGAAATAATATATCACTCAGTGTCGACTTCAGATCATGCCGCATGATGCCAAACTAAAAGAAAGAATTATATTTATATAGCGCCTTTCATGACCACCAGATGTCTCAAAGCATTTTACAACCAATGAAGTACTTTTGGAGTGTGATCAGTGTTGTAATGTGGGAAATGCGGCAGCTAATTTGCGCACAGCAAGCTCCCACAAACAGCAATGTGATAATGACCAGATAATCTGTTTTTGTTATGTTGATTGAGGGATAAATATTGGCCAGGACACCGTGGATAACGCCTGTGCTCTTCTTCGAAATAGTGCCATGGGATCTTTTACGTCCACCTGAGAGAGCAGACGGGACTTCGGTTTAACGTCTCATCCAAAAGACGGCACCTCTGACAGTGCAGCACTCACTCAGCACTGCACTGCAGTGTCAGCTTAGATTTATGTGCTGAGGTCCCTGGAGTGGGACTTGAACCCACAACCTTCTGACTCAGCGGTGAGTGGGCTACCCACCGAGCCACAGCTGACACTTAAACAGCTAAACCTGCAAATTATTAACTCATGTCTATTATAAAGTAACATTATACAGAAGCAAAAATAAATCGAAAGGTAAATATAACAAACAATATATTTGACTTAATTTGACACCATTTGTTCCAGAAAAATAAGATTTCTAAAGCTATAGTTTTCTCCAGTAGTTTCTGAACATGAGACATTTAACGTGAGACATTGGCCTTATGGAGCGCCTTGTCGCCCACTTCTTGTACAGGGACGCAGTGAATCGAAGAACATGGCTTGGAGATGTGTCACACTTTGCTTTAATTCCCAATTCAACAACTGAATGACTCCAGTTAAACACTGCATTTTAACAATCAATAGATGTACAGATATAGGGAATCAAATGCATTGCAGAGCACATTGTTTCCTGTGTTGCTAGGACTAGGGAAGGTCATCAGTGGATTACAGTTGGCAGGATTGATTGTGCAAAGGACTCTAATGGTGGATTGAGGATTGTGGGACACAAATTGTGGGAGCAGATTGTGACCTTGCATTGTAAGGTGAAGGACCGAGGTTGTGGATCATGTAGTGTGGGTTATGGGTTGTATGTCGTGGCATGCAGGATTTGGACTGTGGGGTATGGATCAGGTGGTTATAGGGTTGAAGGTGTCAATTGTGGATCGTGAAGTTTAGGATGTAAGGCATCGATCGTGTGGTGTGTATTGTGGGGATTTTAGAGTGTAGGATTTAGCATGTGGATCATTTGACACAGATACTGGGATTTACAACAACAACAACTTTTATTTATATAGCGCCTTTAACATAGTAAAACATCCCAAAGCGCTTCACAGCAGCGTTAGAAGACAAAAACGATAAATTTGACAGAGCCACATAAGAAGAAATTACAGCAGATGAACAAAAGTTTGGTCAAAGAGGTAGGTTTTAAGGAGCATCTTAAAGGAGGAAAGAGAGGTAGAGAGGCGGAGAGGTTTAGGGAGGGAGTTCCAGAGCTTGGGGCCCAGGCACCTGCATGCACAGCCATCGATGGCTGAGCAGTTATAATCAGGGAAGCTCAAGAGGGCAGAATTTAAGGAGCGCAGACATCTCGTGGGGTTGTGAGGCTGGAGGAGATTACAGAGATAGGGAGGGGCGAGGGCCATGAAGGGATTTGTAAACAAGGATGAGAATTTTGAAATAGAGGCATTGCTTAACCAGGAGCCAATGTAGGTCAGCAAGCAAAGGGGTGATCAGGACTTGGTGCGTGTTAGGACACGGGCAGCCGAATTTTGGATCACCTCTAGTTTACGTAGGGTAGAATGTAGGAGACCAGCTAGGAGTGCATTGGAATAGTCAAGTCTAGAGGTAACAAAGGCGTTGATGAGGGTTTCAGCAGCAGATGAGCTGAGGCAGGGGCAGAGGCGTGCGATGTTACGGAGGTGGAAATAGGCGGTTTTAGTTATGCTGCGGATATGTGGCTGGAAGCTCATTTCAGGGTCAAATATGACACTAAGGTTGTGAACAGTCTGGTTCAGCCTCAGTCAGATACCAGAGAGAGGGATGGAGTCAGTATTTAGGGAACGCAGTTTGTGGCGGGGACCAAAGACAATGGCTTCGGTCTTCCCAATATCTAATTGAAGAAAATTTCTGTTCATCCAGTACTGGATGTCGGACAAGCAGTCTGACAATTTAGAGACCATGGAGGGGTCGAGAGAAGTGGTGGTGAGGTAGAGCTGGGTGTCATCAGCGTACATGTGGAAACTGACGCCGTGTTTTCGGATGATGTCGCCAAGGGGCAGCGTGTAGATGAGAAATAGGAGGGGGCCAAGGACAGATCCTTGGGGGACACCAGAGGTAACGATGTGGGGGTGGGAAGAGAAGCCATTGCAGGAGATTCTCTGGCTACGATCAGAGAGATAACAATGGAACCAGACGAGTGCAGTCCCACCCAGCTGGACGGCATTGGAGGAGGATGGAGTGGTCAACTTTGTCAAAGGCTGCAGACAGGTCCAGGAGGATGAGGGATAGTTTACCTTTGTCACAGTCACAAAGGATGTCATTTGTGACTTTGATGAGAGCCATTTCGGTACTGTGGCAGGGACAGGAACCAGATTGAAGGGATTCAAACATGGAGTTGCGGGAAAAATGATGACGGATTTGGGAGGCAACATCATGTTCAAGGACTTTGGAGAGGAAAAGAAGGTTGGAGATGGGGCGGTAGTTTGCAAGCACAGTGGGGTCAAGGGTTGGTTTGTTGAGGAAAGGGGTGATGACGGCAGATCTGAGGGAGAGGGGGACAGTACCTGAGGAGAGAGAACCGTTAACAATGTCGGCTAACATGGGAGCCAGAAAAGGAAGTTGAGGGGTCAGCAGTTTAGTGGGAATAGGGTCAAGGGAGCAGGAAGTTGGTCTCATGGACAGGATGAGTTTGGAGAGATCAAGAGGGGAGATAAGAGAGAAACTGGAGAAATATGTGAGTTTAGGGCCAGGGCAGGGGGAGCCTCAGATGAAGTTTGGCCTGGTGGGCTCGGGGAAGGAAGGGAACTCGCAGAGGCAGCTGATCGGATGGTCTCAATCTTTGATACAAAGAGGTCCATGAGCTCCTCACACTTGTTGTTGGCGGTGAGTGTGGTGGAGACAAGGGGGAGGGGTTTAAGTAGACGATTAGCAGTAGAGAATAGTAGCCGGCGGTTATCTTTGCATTCCAGACTGATCCTGGAATAGTGACCAGTTTTGGCAGACAGTAGCAGGACCCAATAATGCTTTATGTGGTGCAACCAGATCTGCGTCCCTTAGACTTGAGGGAGCGAAGATGAGGGATGTACTGGAGGAACGGCCAGTGTGAGAGAGAGTAATGGTTTTAATAGGGACTGAGCCATCAAAGGTGTGGTTGAGCAGATCGGTGACTGCAGAAATGTCATGGTGAAAGGAGGGACAAAGGCTGGACAATTTGGAGTTGATTAGTGCAGGTGTAAGAGTTTTTCCAGGGCGGACGCAGAAGGAAGTAGGGTTGGGTGGGGGAAAGAGGATGTGGGTGGAAAGCGATACAAGGAAATGGTCAGAAATGGCCTTATCTGTAATTGACATGTTAGGAATAGTGGGACCACGAGAAATGGCAAGGTCAAGGGGGTGGCCATGAATATGGGTTGGGGAGTTCACATGGAGGGAGAGATTAAGGGGGGCCAGGAGGGTAGTGAACTCAGAGGAGAGAGAGCATGGTGGATTGAGATGGAGGTTGAAATCACCGAGGATGAGAAGTCGCTCGGTGCAGAGGCTGAGGGAGGTAAGCAGTGAGGATATATCTCGGTGATAACATTTTTATCGTACTTGGTGGGCGATAGAGAACGAGAATTTTAAATGAGAGGTGAGAGGGGTGGAATAAGGTGAGATGCTCACAGGAGGAGAAAGTGCCGGAGGAGTCGGGGGACAGACCACGGTGTGGTTTGGTGAGGAGGCACAGAGGGAAGCTGTCGGCTTATCTAAGAGGGAGTCGAGCCTAGAACGGCGGCAGGAGAGTAGGAAGGTCGAAGAGTAATGAAGGTTGGGGTAGGGACTTGTGAGGGCAGAGTGTCCGAGAGAGGGGATATAAAGGGCGGCATGATGACAGGAGAGACCGGTCAGGGAGGGATAGAGAGAAAAGAAAAAGCGGGAGAAGGAAGTGGAAATAGAAATTGAGTGTATAGGATGTGCTGTGGATTGTCGGATGGGGATCTGGGATGTGGATTGATGTTCAGGAGTTTTTGTTTGATTGCATTATTGGGGGGAGAAATTCCAGAGTTTTTTTTCTTCTTAAAAATTGTACCTGTGATTGGATGCTTCCTTTAGGAGATTGCCTGGGTTATGTAGACTTTTCGATCAGACAAATGATGTATGATCAGAAGAAAGGGCAGGCGTGATGAGTGGTGTAATGTATTTGCTTCATGCGTTCTTTGCTTAAGAATTCATAGCAACACATTGCTATTAAGAACAGGTTGGTTTATGAGCTGAGGTTTAACAATCACACTACACATTACCAGTTCATCCACCAGGCTCACAACCACCTGCCCCATCGTGGATCCCCCGAACCCAACTGGCTGGAGTTTTATCTCTTTGTCTCCAATGGCAGCTGGTCATTATGCCACCATTCACACCCTATCCAGATTTACCTCTTCTAACTCCAGCCATTAGCATTTCAATTCAGCCCATCATCCCTTTTGTCTCTCTAATCTCTCCTGCCTTCCACCCTATCACAAACCTTCCCTTTTGTTCTTTCTTCCCCTCCCCCTTTCAGTGCTCCTTAAGAGTCTGTTCTTTTTGAACACTCTCCAGTTCTGACGAAGGGTCATTGACCTGAAACGTTAACTCTGTTTCTCTCTCCACAGACACTGCCCGACCCGCTGAGATTTCGAGCATTTTCTGTTTTTATTTCAGATTCCAGCATCCGCAGTATTTTGCTTTTCTATTGGGTTTCATTGAGTCTTGTGAACGTCACATGACTGGCTAAGCCATTTACAACTCAACAGCTCTACACTATATTGGATAGAACTTTTAAATCAAGTGCCCCCTTTTAGTAAGGGCACTAGAACCCACAACTTACAAAATTAACTGCTAACTTTACCAAATTAAATTAAAATTCTGTCACCGGGGGTGATGATGCACTCCAGTCCCTCCGGCACCCATCTCTCGCGGAAGGCTGCGAACATACCGGTGGACACCGCGTGCTCCATCTCCAGGGACACCCTGGCGCGAACGTAGCCACGGAAGAGAGGCAGGCAGTCGGGCTGAACGACCCCCTCGACCGCCTGGACTTGTCAACAGCTCTACAATCCTGTGAGCATCCTCACAGGTACATACATTATAGGTAGGGTAGCCTTTTCCTGTTCCACACTTTCTAATGTTCTCAAAGTTCACTTCCATGTTGAATCTATACATCTTGGACAGAAAATATTCCACCTTCATAACAGAGATTGTGGATTCTGTTGCCTTGCAATCAGCAAATCCGGGGCAAGCAACATATTCTATAATTGATGTAATACTAGAGGGTAACTACAGAGAGATGGATGAGGACACGACAAGCTGCTTGCAAAAAGAACATTGTCAATTACTGGGCCATCGGACAACTGGGAAAATGTGCCAAAAGTCAGTAGTTCCTTTCACAGCCATCCATCCCTCTGATCTTTCTCCATTAAATATTAGCTGGACTGTCAGGGCCAAATGCAGAGCCTGGGTTCCAGTTTCAAAACACTGAAGTATACATCACACATATATCGCTTTCTGTTCTGTCTCCTGTCTGTAAGGGCGCTACAATTGATAAGTCTGGCAGTGACTGGTGAGCAATACTGTCGAGCTCTAATTGGCAATCTCACTTAAAAAAAACCCCACAGGATATCTGGTGCGAGAAATAGAAAAATATCATACTGATGCTGAAGGGAGTTCACTTCTGAGATTAAGGCTGAGGTATATTGTTGGGCAAAGTATATGGAGCTTTACTCTGCACCTAACCCGAGAATATTTGATGCTGACAGTGGGTGCCGAAAATAGAAAGTGTTTCATTCCCAACGATATCAACCTTGAGGAACAAAAAAAAAGATACAAAAAAATAATCACTTTAACACAAAGCTCAGCCTCCATAATAATTGCATTCTGTTGCCCAGCAACCCACAAATCCTGCAGAAGCAGTGTATTCTGTAATTAATTTATAACTGGAATGAAATCAAGGAAGCTTGGATGACTTTGAACCTCACACTTTTAATCAAAACTGGCATATATATAGCACCTTTCACATCCTCTGTCCATCCCGAAATGCTTCCCAACCAATGAATTGCTTTGCAAGTGTAATCACTGTTGTTCTGTGGGCAGCCAAATCGCGCTCAGCAAGGTCCCACAAGGAACTATGAGATGAATGATCAGCTAATTTGTTTTTGCAGTAATGGCTGAGGGATGAGTGTTGGCCAGCACACAGGGACAACTCCCTGACCTTCTCTGCAAAAATGTGCCTTGGGATATTTTACATTCAGCTGCAAAGGCCGATGTGGACTCAGTTTAATTGTCCGATCCAAAAGCCAGCAGCTCCAACAATGCAGTATTCACTCAGCACTAGACTGGAATGTCAGCCTAGTGTGTGTGCTTTGTGTGGAGTAGGGCCTTGAAGCCACAAGCATTTGCTTCAGAAACATGAATCCTATCATTGAGCCAAGCTGATACTGCACTTAAACTATAAAACTTTTAATAACAGGTTGGGGTAGATCATTGATGTCCAAGCTCCAAGTCACCACCTCCCAGTTGTTGACTTAAATGCTGTTTGTTCAGTCACTGCTGTTAAAGCTTTATACTGTCTGCTTAACCTGTGTCATAAAATTTGAACCATCATTACAACCACATAATTACACCTGAATGGATTTCATCCACATGGCATTTCACAGATGTTCAACTGATAGAGAGGGGAATTATCACCTCTTTAATGCCTTCAGTTGCTTTATAACACACACTTTACTGAACTCTGCATATTTTATATATCCCTAAGCCAAAATAATTGGATTTGGAATTGTTCAGTCTTTATTAGTGAAGACTTGTATGAAGAATTCATTTCACACCTATTTTATTTCTAATCCCCCACAATAGCTCTATCCAACTTAAGGATTTTTCTGGTCTGTAACATTCTGTCTACGATTTACATGGTTAAGCTTTATGTTTGGATCACTCTTGCTGCACCTGTAATTGTCCATTTTAATTTCCCCTCATCCAAGAACAACAGCAACTTGTCTTTATATAGCGCCTTTAACTTAATACAATGTCCCGAGGCATTTCACAGGTGTGCTGGCAAACAACATTTGACACCAAGCCACATAAGGATATAATAGGACAAGTGCCGAAATTTTCATTAAATGCAAAAAGACCCACCATTGAACCTTGCTTCACCTGTGTTGAGTAGTAGTCACTGTTTTTTTCCGTGAAATACATATACTGACTTTATTACTCCTATAAAATGCTTTACTTTTACTTTTGTATATTCCAATTCCTCATGTTACCACAAGATAAGAACTGGATTTGAATACAGCCTGAGCAGATGATCAGAGTTGTTAAAGAGGGAACATTGTCATTAGAACTCATGGAAAAAACAATTATCAAATATATTTCACACTTTTATTTTTCGCTTTCTACCTCGGCTCATTTTTTCAATGTTGTTATATTCGTTCAGTTTTGGTTTCCATATTTATGAAAGGATATACTTGCTTTGGAGGCAGTTCAGAGAAGGTTCACTAGGTTGATTCCGGAGATGAGGGGGTTGACTTATGAGGAAAGGTTGAGTAGGTTGGGCCTCGACTCATTGGAATTCAGAAGAATGAGAGGTGATCTTATTGAAATGTATAAGATGATGAGGGTGCTCGACAAGGTGGATGCAGAGAGAATGTGGAGACTAGAACGAGGGGGCATAATCTTAGAATAAGGGGCCGCCCATTTAAAACTGAGATGAGGAAGAATTTCTTCTCTCAGAGGGTTGTAAATCTGTGGAATTCGCTGCCTCAGAGAGCTGTGGAAGCTGGGTCATTGAATAAGTTAAAGACAGAGATATAGACAGTTTCTTAACTGATAAGGGAACAAGGGTTTATGGGGAGTGAGCGGGGAAGTGGACCCGAGTCCATGATCGGATCAGCCATTATCATATTAAATGGCAGAAGAGGCTCAGGAGCAGTATGGCTTACTTCTGCTCCTATTTTTAATGTTCTTATGTTCTTATGTTCCTCGGATGTGGGTGTCGCTGGCAAAGCCAGAATTTATTGCCCATCCCTAATTTCTCTTGAGAAGGTGATGGTGAGCCACCTTCTTGAACCATTGCAGTCCATGTGGTGAAGGTGCTCCCACAGTGCTGTTAGGGAGGGAATTCCAAGATTTCAACCCAGCGATGATGAAGGAACGGTGATATATTTCCAAGTCAGGATGGAGTGTAACTTGGAGGGGAACTTGGAGGAGATGGTGATCACATGCGCCTCTTGCCCTTGTCCTTCTAGATGGTAGAGGGTTTGGGAGGTGCTGCTGAAGAAGCCTTGGCGAGTTGCTGCAGTGCATTTTGTAGATGGTGCACACTGCAGTCACGGTGCGCCGGTGGTGGAGGGAGTGAATGTTGAAGGTGGTGGATGAGATGCCGATCAAGCGGGCTGCTTTGTCCTGGATGGTGTCAAGCTTCTTGAGTGTTGTTGGAGCTGCACTCATCCAGGCAAGTGGAGAGTATTACATCACACTCCTGACTTGTGCCTTGTAGATGGTGGAAAAGCTTTGGGGAGTCAGGAGGTGAGACACTAGCCGCAGAATACCCAGCCTCTAACCTGCTCTTGTTGCCACAGTATTTATGTGGCTGGTCCATTTAAGTTTCTGGTCAATGGTGACCCCCAAAATGTTGATGATGGGGGATTCGGCGATAGTAAGGGGCAGTGGTTAGACTCTCGCTTGTTGGAGACAGTCATTGCTTGGCACTTGTGTGGTGCGAATGTTACTTGCCCATTATCAGCCCAAGCCTGAATGTCGTCCAGATCTTGCTGCATTCAGGCATGGACTGCTTCATTATCTGAGGAGTTGCGAATGGAACTGAATGCTGTGAAATCATCAGTGAACATCCCCACTTCTGACCTTATGATGGAGGGAAGGTATGTGATGAAACAGCTGAAGATGGTTGGGCCTAGGACACTGTCCTGAGGAACTCCTGCAGCGATGTCCTGGGGCTGTGATGATTGACCTCCAACAACCACAACCATCTTCCTTTGTGCTATGTATGACTCCAGCCAGTGGGGAGTTTTCCCCCTAATTCCCATTGATCTCAGTTTTACTCGGGCTCTTTGATGCCACACTCGGTCAAACGCTGCCTTGATGTCAAGGGGAGTCACTCTCACCTCACCTCTGGAATTCAGCTCTTTTGTCCAGTTTAGACCAAGGCTGTAATGAGGTCTGGAGCCGAGTGGTCCTGACGGAACCCAAACTGAGCATTGGTGAGCAGGTTATTGGTGAGTAAGTGCCGCTTGACAGCACTGTCGACGACACCTTCCATCACTGGAAGGTGGAGCGGTAATTAGCCGGATTGGATTTGTCCTGCTTTATGTGGACAGGACATACCTGGCCAGTTTTCCACAGTCGGATAGATGCCAATGTTGTAACTGTACTGGAACAGCTTGGCTAGAGGCATGGCCAGTTCTGGAGCACGTCTTCAGCACGACAGCCGCGATGTTGTTGGGGCCCATAGCCTTTGCTGTATCCAGTGCGCTCAACTGTTTCTTGATATCATGTGGAGTGAATCGAATTGGCTAAAGTCTGGCTTCTGTGATGCCTTTAAGGATCATCCACTCAGCACTTCGGGCTGAAGATGGTTGCAAACGCTTCAGCCTTGACTTTTGCACTCCCATGCTGGGCTCTGTCATCATTGAGGATGGGGATATTCATGGATCCTCCTCCTCCCATTAGTTGTTTAATTGTCCACCACCATTCATGACTGGATGTGGCAGGACTGCAGAGCTTTGATCTGGTCTGCTGATTGTGGGATCGCTTAGCTGAAAGGTATGGTTCGATGAGTATGACTATGTCAGGCTGTTGCTTGACTAGTCTGTGGGACAGCTCTCCCAATTTTAGCACGTCCCCAGATGTTGGTGAGCAGGACTTTGCAGGGTCGACTGGGCTGGGTGTGCCGTTGTCGTGTCTGAAGCTGGTACCTATGTTGATGCCGGGTGGTCCATCCGATTTTATTCTTATTGTTATTTTCCATAGCGATTTGGTAAAACTGAGTGTCTTGCTAGGCCATTTCAGAGGGCAGTTAAGGGTCAACCACATTGCTGTGGATCTGGAGTCACATATAGGCCAGACTGGGTAAGGGCAGCAGATTTCCTTCTCTAAAGGACATCAGTGAACCAGATGGGTTTTTAATGACAATCCAATAGTTTCATGGTCACCATTACTGAGACTAACTTTTTAATTCCAGATTTAATGAATTAATTGAATTTAAATTGCTGTGGTGGGAATTTGAACTCATGTCCCTCGATTTTTAGTCCAGGCCTTTGGATTACTAGTCCAGTAACATAACCACTATGCTACCATTCCCGGTAAATATAGGTATTTTTACTGTGCCCATAGGCTAAAACTGGATTGGAATTTATTGCTGAGCTACTTCAGAGAGCAGTTAAGAATCAACCATACTGGAGTGAGACTGGAATCACATATAGGACAGAAGGTTTCCTTGCCTAAAGGATATTAGCAAACCGGTTAGCTTCATGGTCACTTTTACTAGAGCAGCTTTTTCTTTTCAGCTTTTAAACTGAGTTGAGATTCTCAAACTGACATGGTGGGATGCTCTGGATTATTAGTCCAAGTTTCGAGGATAACTAGCCCCATTACATAACCACTATACTACTGTACCCACCCAGGTGCTCAGGTGAAAATCTACCCCTGTGAGTCTTACTGATAGGTTTGGGTGAGTTGAATTGTAGAAGATATTGAGCTGGAAAGGACAGCAGAGCTCAACCACCATTGCTACAGATAGATGTGCACAGCAATCAGGCAGGGAAAGCTGAAAGGTTTGTTATATATGCAGACTATAGATATACTCTCTGTGTAGTCACTGTATAGTTGCATAAGATGGAGACTTGTTACCTGATGTACTATCAATAAGGTTTACACTGTGTATATATACTATGCTGACACCACTAGAGGGTGCAACTGGTGGAGACCAGGCTTTCCTGCCCCTGTGACAAAGGCTGTCCACCAGAGGGCACTGCGGTGGGAGACTTGAGGGTCACCTGCATAGGTGTGCAGGGCCTAGTATAAAAGGCTGTTCATCATGCTTGTGCCTCAATCTGGAGTTACGAATAAAGAACCAAGGTCACTACAGTTTGAGTACAACACATTGCCTCATGGAGTCATTCATAAGGGCATTACAGACATAAGAAGGTTAAACTATGTTTTCACTTTCAGATGCTGACTGACTTGCTGTGCATTTGCAATATTTCCTATTGTCCAGTATTCACACATTTCTTTTGATCATTACTGGAAATAGGAACATCGACCCACAGTACGATGGCAATAGCCTTTTAACCAATTCCACCAGAGTCAGCCCCAGCCTCATACACCTCTCAGTGTCTGATCACACAGCGAAGGAGCAGAAGTAGGTCAGCTCCTGTCATCTCACCCGGCTAATGATATGTGACACAGGAGTAAACACGGAATATAATAATGGCAAGGCCCTACACTGTTTAAATTCTTTATACTTTGCTACTGCGTTTCAGTTGGAACCTTTTCATACCATTGCCAAGTATGCATGATTTAAATTTCTATCTTTGCTCCAAGAAACATTTGTTTCACTGTCCAAATATCCCCAGTCAGAGATTTTAATAAACGAGTCATCTTTACACTGTTCATATAAGAGACATTTGAATTGGGTTGGTGGGTGGTGGGGGGGGGGGGGGGGTGAGATTTTAACTGTGCTCAATGCATAACAAAATCAGAAACATGTTCGATATAAATAGGTCAACGGCTTTGTAACACAGACCACACAGAGGAAATTCTCCCCGGTTTTCTCTTAGTCCATTTATTTAGCTTTGGGGTGTTGTGGAAAAATATTTCCGAGACTGTATAATATATAAAGAGAGGTTTATTAAATCGGAGACAAAGCTTTGGGAGAAGTGTTAAAGACCCCTGTCTTTGAACCATCTTCTCAAATTGGTATCTGCAGTGAAGTTCTTTTATCTTACAAATTACGTCACTTTACAACACATGCTTTAGCACTACAAAGCTTTTACTATCGAAGGCTAAGCTTTTGATATAAGCCATCCTGCATTGTGACAGGGCAGTATAAACAAGTGCAGGCTTTTGGCACCGGTATAAACAAACATACCCAGCACTTAACTCTCCAGTGTTCATTATCTCACTTTCCTATCTCCATAACTCAAGGCCAGCATACCTTGAAGTCTAACTGTGTTTTTTATATAAAACATAATGCATCAGTATTGTCCCTTACAAAATTCATTAAAGGGGAAAATAAAAACAAATGTTTGGTCCCATATACTAGTCAAGTATATGTCCAAATATCCGCTCCAACAATATTCCCCCTTTTGGTCCTGGATGATGTTCACGAAATCCAGATGACCACAATGATAGTATCATATTGTCATATATTCATCCTTTGGAGTATGTTACTTCCCTGATGTTTCATATGTCCACCTTGCCTGTAGCTCTAGGCTACCCTTCAAAGATAGTGGTCGGTGTCATCGTCGTCTGTTTCTTCATCCATGGTGTCTGCAGGTATTTCCATCAGGTGTGCTTCTTCTTCGGCGATTACACTGGCTACTGGCATCAGTCGAGCCATCATAACTTTACAGCAGATATTAAAACACCCGATAATCAGACAGCAAGTAATTATTATTACAACCAGAATAATTACTCCATGCATAAGATAGGACCCCCAGGATCCCCCTAACAGCCAGTCAAACCAGCCAGATCCTCCTGCTGTTGTGGATAACTTCTTTACCTCCCTTCTTATGTGATCAGCGAGGTTGGTTATGTTTTCTGAATTATCGGGAATGTAAGTGCAACATTCAGCTCCAATTAAGGCACATTGTGCGTATGGCTACCATTTCAGCCGTTATGCCCTCCATTGCTTCAGCAGTGTCATTAACTATCTGTTCCAGTACCCTCTCTAGGTTACGTAATTCATCCATGGTGCGTCTATCCCGAATGGGAGCATCATGACCCCAAATAGCCTCTCTACCGGGGTAAGATCTCGTCTTAGTCGACCTGGTGTCTGTACTTCTGCTAAAGTACGTACCCGTCTGACAAAAGGGACCACATATCCCAAATAACAGGACCCCCTCCAGTTCTGAGGCAACCAGGGGTAGGCCTTATGCCCGCACACAAAATAAGTGCAATTGTATGCTGTTAGATTCGATCCCAATCTCTCTCTCAGCCCCCGTCGCCACCTAATCTTAGGGTCCCAGTCCTGGCTATTTGTCTGATTGTTCAAACCCTCTATTTCAAAGAACCCCTGGTTTGTTGTTTCGCTGGCTATTATGTTCCACCTGGTGAGGTTAAAGTATCCTGCTACAAAACCTGTTTCCTCACCGGTCAGGTTTCTAGTGAAACAAATGTCAGCGGTGGGCCTTCCAACTCCTGAGGTGTTGGTCAAAATCAGGAACGGGGTCGTACCGACCTATTGTATTCTGGCTAGTACCATCCGTCAATGCATCCAAAAGGTAACCCTCCCCAATCGCCACGTTTCTTTATCCCCACTCTGGTTCCAAGTATCATTTACTTCCCCTGTACCGTTTTGTCGCATTACCCACTCCGCTACTTCCGAAATGTTAAGGGAGATTGACCTCAAAGAGATGCCTTCTTTGCTATGTATGGGGATGTGCGAACATACCCAGCAACTGGAAAAGTTCTCATTTTGCGCATAAACATAAGAACATGTACAAAAAGGTATTTACATGTAACTCTCGTTTCGGTCTAGCTAGCTGGCCGGACCTAACACGAACTATGATAATCGCACCGATCGCAATATATAGTTTCATCTTATTATTCTATAATTAACAAATAGTCAAAGGCAAAATGGCCAAATGGCTTGCTTGAAGAATCTCTCGCTGTCAATCTGTAAATAGACAAACAATAACAACTAATACGTGTGCTAAACGGCTGGTTCAAAAACCTTAAGCTGGGTCCAATGCTTCCATTGTCCGTTCCCTTTAACATCGATGCAGGCACAAGTGTCCCTGCTGATTATAACCTCATACGGTCCTATCCATTTTTGGGGCAAACCCCGGTTTTCCTGGGAGGACCCTTACCATAACGCGACTTCCCGCCAACGGGACTTCAGGGAGCTTTGTAAGCTCTGCTTCCGCGTCTCTTTCTTCCTGATTGTCCCTAACTAATTTACGCATCCCTTTTAATTGAGTACTTAGTTCCAAAGCATACCGTTTTATTTTGTCTTTTAATGGGCCTACATCGGCCCCCCCTGTTATGATGTTCTCTGGTAATTGCATCGCCCTTCCTGTCATTAGTTCATAAGGAGTATATTCGGTTGTCCGGTTTGTCGTGGCTCTTAACTTCATCAATATAATGGGTAATACTTCTGTCCACATTTTTCCTGACGTTTTCATGGCCTTTGCCAGGGCGTTCTTAAGGGTATGGTTCATGTGCTCTACCATCCCAGAACTCTGCGGGTGGTAGGGGATGTGGAATTTTTGTTTTATGCCCATCAGCTGGTATATTGTTTTTACAATTTTCCCGGTGAAGTGGGTGCCTTGGTCGAAATATCCTTGTCACTGTTGAGGCAGTGCAATCACGTGTGGGGAAAGCTTCCACCCACCGGGTAAATTGATCTATAATCACTAGGCAATATCTTTTTCCATGGGATGGGGGCAAAGGACCTGTGAAATCAATTTGTACGTGTTCCCATGGTCCCCGTGGACGGGGCTGGTGTCCCATTTTAATTTTAATGGGCCTGCCTGGATTATATTGTGCGCACGTAACGCATCGATGGAAATATTTGGCAATATCTCTCCCCATCCCTTTCCACCACCAATCTCTCCCAAGACTCCTGGTCATGGCCTCTCATCCTGAACGAGACAGGCCATGATGCAACTCCAATAAGGTATTCTGTATACATTCAGGCGCCATTATCTTGTCGTTTCGTCTCCAAACATTATCCTTCCCTTGCATTGCGCCCTGCTTTGTCCACATACCTATTTCCTCCTCAGAAGTGTCCTGGTGTAGTTTCTCAATACTTATCTGTTCGTCTCGGGCCCCAGCGGCACTGACTTAATTTAATAATTTAAAATCATTATCAATGGAGAGTGTTTTTTTTACCTCTTCAAATTCTTTTTTTTCCAATTAAACCAATATCTTTTTCACAGCTGATATCAACTGGTATTTAGTAGGTTATGTCTTTATCCATCGCAAACACCCCTTCTCCCCCATGCTGTCATATAATCGTGTACTACCCCGAATGCATATCTACTGTCCGTATAGATATTAACAATCTTATTTTCCGATAATTCCAGTGCCTGGGTAAGGGCTACCAGTTCTGCCACTTGAGCTGACGACCCCCCATTAATTCGCCCTGATTCAACTGTCTCTAGATCCTGGTTAACTACGGCCCATCCGGTATGAGGTAGTCCCTCTACGTATTTTCGTGAGCCGTCCACAAACAAGGTTTGTTCTGCGGTTTGAAGGGGGGCGTCTTTTATTCTATCCTCTTCCATATCCTCACATACCTCTTCGCAAAAGTGGGGTTCCCCCTCACCCATCATACCTTCTGCGGGGTTGTTTCCTACATCCCTAATTATGGTTACCGCTTTGCTGGGTGGTAAGAGGGCTGCTTCCCACTTTGCCCGTCTCATATTAGATGCGGTTCTCAGTTTTCCTGTGTTTAACATTTCTACCAATGTGTGTTTAGTGTGGAGAATGATGTTTCCAGTCATCACCACAGGCTCGCTTAATTTTTACCACCCAAGCTGCGCAATCTAGCGCGGCTATACATCTGGATAACCCAGTCACCACCGGGCTTTCGGTGGTAGAGTAATAGGCTATAGGTCTCCTTTTATCCCCGTGATCTTGGGTGACCACATCCATATAGAACCCACCTTCATTGTTACAGTGGATGTGGAAATCCTTACCCATGTCAGGCAGTCCCAATCCAGGTGCGGAGACTAGTTCTGACTTGAGTTTACTATACGCCTGTTCTTGTTCAGGGCCCCACTCTATAAGGTAAGGGTTGTGGAGGGGCTGGCCACTATCGGGTGTAATTTGGGGGTGACCTTGTTAAGGGCAGTGTAGTCGATAGTGAGTCTATAACTCCCATCTGGTTTCCCTACCGGCCATGTTGGGGAGTTAGTGGTGCTAACTGTTTCTTTTAAGATACCCTTTTCCACTAGCCCTTTTACTATTTCTACAACCGCTGTTCTAGCTTCAGGTCTTATAGGGTATTGTCGGTGTGGTTTATGAGGTGGTCCAGGGACTTTAATAGGATTCATATTCATCTTTCCAGTATCCAATCTCCCTTACTGCCATCCGCCTTTGGCCATGTCAGTTTTCCCTTGCCGCAATCAATCAGGGCCTTAAATTCCCTCATTACATCATTCCCCAATATTGTTCCCTCACGATTCTTGCATACGTAAAATCTCATGGGTATATATAAGTTATCAATTTCCACCAATTGGGTGGTGCTCAGGTAGGCCAGTGTGGGCCGTCCATCTATTCCGTTTATCAGTGCCTTCTTGTCGGTGACAGGAAGGGACATATTGGTAATGGATATTGAGGCTCCTGTGTCCACTAGCATCTCACGCTGTCAGCCCCCTACTAGTGCAGACAGATATATCCTTCCCTCCTTTTTACTTTGTACAGGGGCCGCCGGATATCGCCGGGTGGCTTTGTACGCCTGCCACTTCTGGTATTCCTGTTCTGACAGGGTCCTTGCCTTATTCGGATAACCATTTTTACTATAGCATGTCGCTTCCAGGTGCCCTTTCTTACCACAATATGTACATTGCTTTTCACTGCCTTTCCCTTTGCATTCCCTGGCAAAAATGGTCCGGTTTTCCACAATTATGGCAAGTCCCCCTTTTCTGCCCTCTTCCTGTTCCCGTGGCAGAGACCTTTTCCTGCTTTATCTTTTTCTTTTCTAAACTGCTAAAGCTTACTGTTTTAGCCTTTTTCAAAAGTCCCTTTTACACCTTCACAGATAGCTCACCACTCGCCCAGGAGTTTGACCTGATCCCTGAAGGTATTTCTAAATTTAAAACTCTTTTTTTTTACTGAGCTAGAAGCTTTCGTGTCAAGGTTTTACACAAAGGAAAATGGGAGCGTTTTAAAAGGCATTCTTTATCTCATTCCTGGACTAAATTTATGTCTTTCAACCCAATTGCATGTTTTCTTTCAACAAGTAAGTGAGCGTGTCAAATTTTTTTTTTTTTACTACCGGGACCATGTATTTTTATCTTTTACTCAACAAACCTATCCTTTGTGCATTTCCAAGCTCCGTAACTTATCATCCGAATATATCCACACCTTCGTTTCTAACTTAAAATGTAATACCATAAGGTTCACAGTTTCTTAAACTTCCCACATACAGGACAACACTACGAAGGGTTAAAAAATGTTTTACTCTGTTTGGAAAGAGTGGGTGGAGCTAAAACAGGCAGGCAACTCTATACCTTCCCAAGCAGGCTTTCATTCATTCCACAGTCAAAATCACTCGAGTACTCTCTTCATTCAAAATAGACACTCACAAAAGTCACTCTTCATTCAACAAAGCTTATGTCTGGATCCATATGTCACTTAAGATAGTCACTATCAGCTTTTTTTATGGCATTACGTAATTACGCAAGTTACAATTAATGATAGGAATTAATTAATGACCCGGGCAGCCCGCGTTTTACATTCCCTTCCTTACCTTCCATGTTCGCCAGTCTCGGACGTTTCCCTTTGTTTCTGTAATACTCACGGCCACGACTACTCTGTGGAGACCCTTTGTCTTCGCAACAAAGCTAGCGTGCTTCCTTACCACTGGAGTTTTCAGCTCTAGGTTGGATCGATTAGTTCCCTTCCGCACCGACCTTATTTACTAAAGGGACAACTCAAACTGGTTAGTCAGCCTCTTCCCGCTATCTGTTTACTCGTATCTTATACACTATCCCATTGTGCCCGTACACCTCTCTTTTCAGTCTCTAACACCAAATTCCAGATACTGTCTTAAGTGATCACGTCTGATCAGACAGTATCCTGTTCGTGACGCCATTTTGTTGTGGAAAAATATTTCCGAGACTGTATAATATCTAAAGAGAGGTTTGTTAAATCAGAGACAAAGCTTTGGGAGAAGTGTTAAAGACTCCTGTCTTTGAACCATCTTCTCAAATTGGTATCTGTAGTGAAGTTCGTTTATCTTACAAATTACGTCACTTTACAACACATGCTTTAGCACTACAAAGCTTTTACTATCGAAGGCTAAGCTTTTGATATAAACCATCCTGCATTGTGACAGGGCAGTATAAACAAGTGCAGGCTTTTGGCACTGGTATAAACAAACATACCCAGCACTTAACTCTCCAGTGTTCATTATCTCACTATCCTATCTCCATAACTCAAGGCCAGCATACCTTGAAGTCTAACTGTGTTTTTTATATAAAACATAATGCATCAGTATTGTCCCTTACAAAATTCATTAAAGGGAAAAATAAAAACAAATGTTTGGTCCCGTATACTAGTCAAGTATATGTCCAAAAATCCGCTCCAACAAGGGAATGGGACTATTTTTCCGCACTCGTGCCAGTCCTCACCTCACATGGTATTCCTTGGAGCAAAGATGATCAACCTATAATGGATGTTCAGCAGCACAGCACAAGTGCAACATGAAACAGCCAAGAAGACAGATCCAGCAGCCTTACAACAAAGTCGGGACTGCATCTGAGTCGAGTGACGTGCCATCTGTACTTTTCCATCCTCAGACAACATCTAATGTGAGGTTGTTATGCCATGTTACACATGCTAATCTGCAATCAGACTATCTGTGTTATAACTCTGGTCAAACTACCCAATGCTGCTGAACTACGTCAGACAGATTTCTGTACAGTTTGCAGTGATCTGTCAATCTTTAGTATAGGTACCAGTGCTCATTCTAACTATACAGAATATAGTATTCCCTGTGTGGCACACCAGTTATCTTATTCTCTATAAAAAATATGCTGAGTAATTTTCATCTTCACCAGTTGGGTGGTAAACTGGCAGAGCCATTGCTGATGCCAGCTGATTTTCAGACCAATGAGTTAGCGAGCGGCATTATATTTCTACTTTACATGTACTATACATGGATGAGATTTTTAGCAGCGGGTGGGTGGTCAATTTTTACAGAGCTGGAAGTAGGTGACCCTTGGGATGGCGAGGACACAGGCTCAAAAGCTGCACTAGGGCCAAACAGTATGCAAACAGTCTGAAGCAATGGTCAGGAAAGTGGATCAACTTGGTGGTGAGGGGACAGGTACAGGTGTAAGAATTTTGCGTGCATTCGCTGGGCAGTAGTTGGGCAAATGCGCGAATGCCCTTTTCCCAGGGATGCCTTGGATATGTCAAGAAGATCTGTCAAGAGACAGTTTTGCAAGTTCTGGGTTTTCGGTATGTCTGCCTTCGGGTGAGACTCTTGGGCAAGGTGAGCTCAGAGCGGGTATGAGGGGAAATCGGACAGAAGGTAGAGAACGATGTGGGATCAGGACGAGGGCAGGGCTAGGAGTAGATATACATCTGAAGCAGAAGAAGATATACGGCTATGGGGAGAGAGCAGGGCAGTGGGATTCATTTTGGTCTGCTCTACCAAAGAGCTGGCACAGACATGATGGGCCAAATGTCCTGTTTCTGTGCTATGGTTCTGTAATTCTACCAGGAGGCTGATGTCTACAGGCCTGAGCTTCCACAAATCTGCAACTCGATTTATGAGCAGCCCCGATTTCAGGTATCTTGAAGAAGCAGTTATGGGCTGCACAATACTAGGTCTATAGAAACCTACAACTCAATTTATCAGCACCCCAATTTAGGTTTAACTAAACACAGAGACAGGGACACAAATTCAATGATGTATTCAATTATTTGTTTTAAACTCTCTGGGGCTGAAATTGCCCCTTTCAATAAGAGCTATAGCTGGCTGAAAGCGGCGGTCACAGGTCGGTGCGGACTGAGCGCCCAGTCGGCGCGGATTGTCCGACACTCGCAACATTCTCCTCGGCGATATTTCCGGTGGTGTACGTCACCGCTCTGCTCCTGCGCTTGCGTCGGTAACGACGTAATCAAAGCGCGCACCGCCTCGGCCCCGCCCAGAAGCCAAATTGCCCTGAAATCGGCTTGCGGCCGCTTGTCGGGGCCAACGGCAGGGTTTTGGGTGAGAGCGCACAGCGGGATGAAGACCGCCAGTGGCAACTAAAGGCGCGCTCCGGCTCCCACCCTTGCCGGCGGCCAAGTTTTTCTGGAGACGTACAAGCATTGAAAGTGGCATTGGTGCGAACGGATTTGGACATTAGTGGGCCAGCCTCTTCATAGTCAGCAACAACGAATGATGATTGTGGAGGTGGTGCTTGAACAGGTTTAAGAAATGGGCTCAGTGCTGGCAGCGGAGTGCCTCCTGCACATTGTGCGCGGCAGGGCGGCGCGCAGGAGGAGGCGGTGTCGGCCACAGCGGCTGGACAGGTAGCGGGCAAGGGACGCGGCACCCATAGGTGAGCAAGATACTGAAGGCCATGGAGATGGCGACAGAGCTGAACCCAGAGAGGTGGCCCAGGAGGGAGCTCAGGAAGGGCCTGCCGTCAGGAGGTGGGTCAGGTTCGCTGACTCCCCGCACAACATAGTGGGCCAGAAGGGCAGGGGGCAGCATGCACAGGAGGCAGATGCTTGCCAGCAGCAGGCTGCAGAGGGTGAGGACCAACAACAGCAGGAGGGGGAAGGCAATGAGGCAACTGTCAGAGGAAGACACCGAGAAACATAGAAATTTACAGTGCAGAAGGAGGCCATTCCGGCCCATCGTGTCTGCGCCGGCCGACAAAGAGCCGCACGGCCCTTGGTCAGCAGCCCTAAAGGTCACATATAAACCTATGAACAATGACAGAAAGGCAAAGAGCACCCAGCCCAACACAACTGCGACACCCCTTATACTGAAACATTCTACACTCCACCCCAACCGGAGCCAAGTGATCTCCTGGGAGAGGCAAAAACCAGATAAAAACCCAGGCCAATTTCGGGAGAAAAAATCTGGGAAAACACCTACATAGACATGGTGGCAGAAGGCCCTATCGTCAAAGGGTCTACAGACAGCAATTCTTCTGTATGGACCTGACTGATGACCAGTGTCTCCGGAGACTGCGGTTTGACAAGGACATCATGAAGGAGCTGTGCAATCTCCTGCAGCCAGACCTGCAGCCTCAAACAAGGTTGAGGACAGCTCTGTCAGTGGCATCAAAGGTCACTATCGCCCTCAATTTCGATGCGACTGGATCTTTTCAAGACATATCTAACATCTCCCAGTTCGCCGCACATAGCTCCATCCGTCAGGTGACAGATGCTCTGTATAAGAGGAGGAGGGAGTACATTTCCTTCTCTATGAGCAGGGGAAAGCAGTTGGAGAGGCAGACTGGATTCGGAAGATTGTGGGCTTCCCCGGGGTTCAGAGCACCATAGACTGCACCCACGTCGCATTGCGGGCACCACAGAACAATCCCGCGATCTTCAGAAACCGCAAGGGATTCCACTCCCTCAATGTCCAGCTGGTGTGTGAGCACCACCGCAAAATCATGGCAGTTGGTGCCCGATATCCTGGCAGCAGCCACGATGCTTTCATCCTGCATCAGACCGGTGTGTCAGGTGTGTTTGCTGGGCCAAACCAGGATTGGGGCTGGCTCCTTGGGCACAAGGGCTACCCACTCTGAACTTGGCTGCTGACCCCCCTTCGCCACCCCAGGACTGCTGCGCAGCAATTGTACAGTGACTCGCATTCAGCCACCAGGTGCATCATTGAGCAGACCATCGGAATCCTTAAACAGGGGCTCCGTTGCCTGGATCGCTCAGGGGAAAGAAGAAAGAAAGACTTGCATTTATATAGCGCCTTTCATGACCACCGGACATCTCAAAGCGCTTTACAGCCAATGAAGTACTTTTGGAGTGTAGTCACTGTTATAATGTGGGAAAAGGAGTGCTGCACTACTCGCCTGAGCGGGTGTCCCTATTCAATGTCGTTTACTGCATGCTTCACAATCTGGCAATCATGAGGGTACAACCATTGGAGGATGAGGCAGCAGTACCTCCTGAGGTGGAGATCCAGGAGGAGGAGGTGCAGGAGCACGATGCGCAGGGGGAGAAGGAGGAGGAAGCGCAGGAGGAGGAGCAGGATGTGGGTCGTCGGCATTCTGAGTTTCCAGGGCCGCGGCCATCCTCTCCAATCCCGCACTGATTCGCTCTGTGCTGTAATGGCAGCTGCCACATCCCCAACAAGTCGCGGCATCACAGCTGGGTCCACACGGTCTCTCTGGAAGTCCCATCGCCTGCACACTGGCAATGATGGTCCCTATGGTGTGGGCAGAGCTGCCCACAATGCGGGAGGCAGACTCCTCCATGCTCCTCGACACTTGCGACAGGCTCTCGGACACCCTTGCCATTGCCCCCAACATCTGCGAATGCATGGCCTGAACCTTGTTTCAAAAGCTGCCACATCGAGGGCCTTGTATCAATCTAACTCACATGCGACCTCGCCCCCGGGAGAGATGGCACCCGAGGTTGCATTTTCCCTTCACCATGCTGCTGCCCACTAGGCCCCGGTGCATCAACCAGTGTAGACCCCTTCTGCTAAATCTAACTGACTCGACCACGTACTCCCGGTATCTGAGCTGGCGCGTGGGAGTGTAGGAAGCAGTGATGCAGTACTGCTAGCAGTGTCTCCCTCTTCATCACCCTCATCGGACATGCCAACAATGTCTGCACTCGCCTCAAGGGTCTCGGTCTCATCCTGGCTCACACTCGTCTCAAGGGTCTCAGTCTCGCTCTGGCTCACACTCGCTTCAAGGGTCTCAGTCTCACTCTGGCTCACACGCCTCAAGGATCTCGGTCTCCCTCTGGCTCACACTCGGGGTGTCTTCTGCAATCATAAATGGCACAAGGGTTCTGTGAGGGTGAGGTAGGGCATTGCACCATACAGCCTGCAACTTGCACCCAATCATCACCAACTGACTGGTAGACGCTTGGACTTTCAGGGAGAGATGGAATTAAAGGAACGCCTTCACTTACCAATGCTTCCCTCAGCAGGATCCACATTACTGCCGGCCACAGGGAAGGCACCATGTGGGCCCACTAGCCACTGCACCCTCTGCTATGTCACTAAGCTGCTGGGTATCTGGCTCACCTCCACCAGTCCTCTGTTGCTCCAAACGGTTGTGGGAGACCTTGGTCTGCAAAGCAAAGAAGGATTGCTGAGTCCTGAGGCTTTCGGCAATGAGTGTGGGTCCTTTACATGCAGCTGTACCTCTCACATGAAAGGGATCCTCCATTGTGAGTATGCACACATTATATGGTGCAATCAAATGGTGCTTCAGTGAGTATATAGTGAAGGTGGTGAATAAGAGAAGGTGAAGGAGAGGCTCAGAGATGGAAGGTGAGGAGTTGGGGGAAGATGTATTAACTTTCATCAGTCAAATGATGTCGTTCAGCCTTTTGCGGCATTGGATGGCGGTACGGTTGTGAACTGAGATCCATGACATCTCCACAGTGATCTCTCTCCAGGCATTCACAAACACCGCGTGACTGGGTCTTCCTGAGTCCGGATACAGGACGCGCCTGCTTCACTCCACAGCTTGGACGAGGGTTTGAATTTCTGCATCGGAGAAGCGGCTGTCCCTCCTTGAAGCTCCTGCATTAGCCATTCCGTCAGAAGCACCAAAGTCCGACTTAATGGTCATGGCCTAACTGAAGGGCCGGGGATGATGGGAATCAGCTGAATTTCTCGGCTGAATCGGTCAGTCCGCCCCCCCACACTACTACAAAGAGCCCATTCCCACCACTAACACCGCCCTGCTCAGAGTCTTTGCTCCAAGTCCCAAATTTCGCTCTAATGTCTGCCCCATCCATTGGGGCGGTAATGCATACAAAAAGCTGGTAGGTGCACCCTGTTTTGGGCGGAAGACAATTTCGCACAGACCTACAGCTCATGAGCAAGTTGATGTGAGATATACTAGTAACCTAACTCATACAAAGTCCTGTTCACCCACCATCCTTGTGCTCGCTGACCTACATTGGCTCCCGGTCTGGCAATGCCTCGATTTTAAATTCTCATCCTGGTTTTCAAATCCCTCCATGGACTCATCCCTTCCTATCTCTGTAATAGAAACATAAAAACATAGAAAATAGGTGCAGGAGAAGGCCATTCGGCCCTTCGAGCCTGCACCACCATTCAATATGATCGTGGCTGATCATGCAACTTCAGTACCCCATTCCTGCTTTCTCTCCATACCCCTTGATTCCTTTAGCCGTAAGGGCCACATCTAACTCCTTTTTGAATATATTTAACGAACTGGCCTCAACAACTTTCTGTGGTAGAGAATTCCACAGGTTCACAATTCTCTGAGTGAAAAGGTTTCTCCTCATCTCGGTCCTAAATGGCTTACCCCTTATCCTTAGACTGTGACCCCTAGTTCTGGACTTCCTCAACATCGGGAACATTCTTCCTGCATCTAACCTGTCCAATCCCGTCAGAATTTTATATGTTTCTATGAGATCCCCTCTCATTCTTTTAAATTCCAGTGAATATAAGCCTAGTCGATCCAGTCTTTCTTCATATGTCAGTCCTGCCATCCCGGGAATCAGTTTGGTGAACCTTCGCTGCACTCCCTCAATAGCAAGAATGTCCTTCCTCAGATTAGGAGACCAAAACTGTACATAATATTCAAGGTCTGGCCTCATCAAGGCCCTGTACAACTGTAGAAAGACCTCCATGCTCCTATACTCAAATCCTCTCGCTATGAAGGCCAACATGCCATTTGCCTTCTTCACCGCCTGCTGTACCTGCATGCTAACTTTCATTGACTGATGTACCATGATACCCAGGTCTCGTTGTACCTCCCCTTTTACTAATCTGTCATCATTCAGATAATATTCCGCCTTCCTGTTTTTGCCACCAAAGTGGATAATCTCACATTTATCTACATTATACTGCATCTGCCATGCATTTGCCCACTCACCTAACCTGTCCAAGTCACCCTGCAGCCTCTTAGTGTCCTCCTCACAGCTCACATTGCCACCCAGCTTAGTGTCATCTGAAAATTTGGAGATATTACATTCAATTCCTTCTTCTAAATCATTAATGTATATTGTAAATAGCTGGGGTCCCAGCACTGAACCTTGCAGTACCCCATTAGTCACTGCCTGCCATTCTGAAAAGGACCCGTTTATTCCCACTCTTTGCTTCCTGTCTGCCAACCAGTCCTCTATCCATGTCAATACATTACCCCCAATACCACGTGCTTTAATTTTGCACACTAATCTCTTGTGTGGGACCTTGTCAAAAGCTTTTTGAAAGTCCAAATACAGCACATTCACTGGTTCTCCCTTGTCCACTCTACTAGTTACATCCTCAAAAAATTCTAGAAGATGTTTCAAGCATGATTTCCCCTTCATAAACCCATGCTGACTTGGACTGATCCTGTCACTGCTTTCCAAATGCGCTGCTATTACAGCTTTAATAATTGATTCCAACATTTTCCCCACTACCAATGTCAGGCTAACCGGTCTAAAATTCCCTGTTTTCTCTCTCCCTCCTTTTTTAAAAAGTGGGATTACATTAGCTACCCTCCAATTTATAGGAACTGAACCAGAGTCTATAGAATGTTGAAATATGACCACCAATGCATCCACTATTTCTAGGGCCATTTCCTTAAGTACTCTGGGATGCAGACTATCAGGCTCTGGGGATTTATTGGCCCATCAATTTCCCTAACACAATTTCCTAACTATTAAGGATTTCCTTCAGTTCCTCCTTCTCGCCAGACCCTCGGTCCCCTAGTATTTCCGGAAGGTTATTTATGTCTTCCTTTGTGAAGACAGAACCAAAGTATTTGTTCAATTGATCTGCCATTTCTTTGTTCCCCATTATAAATTCACCTGAGTCCGACTGCAAGGGACCTACGTTTGTCTTCACTAATCTTTTTCTCTTCACATATCTATAGAAGCTTTTGCAGTCAGTTTTTATGTTCCCAGCAAGCTTACTCTCATATTCTATTTTCCTCCACCTAATTAAACCCTTTGTCCTCCTCTGCTGAATTCTAAATTTCTCCCAGTCCTCAGGTTTGCTGCTTCTTCTGGCCAATTTATATGCCTCTTCCTTGGATTTAACACTATCCCTAATTTCCCTTGTTAGCCACGGTTGAGCCAAACAAGGATGTACAATTGTTGAAGTTCATCCATATGATCTTTAAATGTTTGCCATTGCCTATCCACCGTCAACCCTTTAAGTATCATTTGCCAATCTATTCTAGCCAATTCACGCCTCATGCTGTCGAAGTTACCTTTCCTTAAGTTCAGGACCCTAGTCTCTGAATTAACTGTGTCACTTTCCATCTTAATAAAGAATTTTACCATATTATGGTCACTCTTCCGCAAGGAGCCTTGAACAACAAGATTGCTAATCTCTGCCAAAGTGTGCGGTAGCATAGTTATTATGTTACTGGACTTCCTGAACTTGTAATCCAGAGGCCTAGACTAATGGTGCAGAGATGTGAGTTCAAATCCCACCATGGCAGCTGGGGAATTAAAATTCAGTTAATTAAATAAATCTGGAATAAAAAGCAAATGTCAGTAATGGTGACCATGAAACTACCGGATTGTTGGAAAGAACCAACTGGGAAGGGAATCTGCTGTCTTTACCCTTAGGCCTATAATTAACTCCAGACCCACAACAATGTGGTTGCCTCTTAACTGCCCTCTAAAATGGCCCAGTGAGACACTCAGTTGTACCAAACCGCGACGACAAAGTCAGCATTGTGGTAGCACCTTCACCACATGGACTGCAGCAGTTCAAGGCAGCCTTGCTAGCGATGCTCACATCCTGTGAACGAATACATTTTTTAAAAGCCCTACAATCCTTAAGTGCCTCCAAATCTGACCTCTCACACATCCCTGATTTTATTGTTCCACCGTTGCCAGCCGTGCCTTCAGCTGGCTCGGGCCTAAGCTCGGGAATTCCCTCCCTAGACCTCTCCATCTCTCTCCTTCTTAAGGACGCTCCTTAAAACCTACCTCCTCGACCCAGCTTCTGGTCATCTATCCTAATATCTCCTTATGTGTCGCAGTGTCAAATTTCATTTGATGACGCTCATGTGAAGCATCTTGGGATGTTTTACTGTGTTAAAGGTGCTTATATAAATGCTGTTATGTATGTAATAACTCGATAGACTGGATATTGTAAACTAACACAGGTACAAACCTGGCTCTGCTTTATTACGGCCCAAAGTGATTACATTACATGATGGCTTGCCTTTTATACCTGGGCCACACACATGTGCGTACAGCCCAATGATCTCCGACAGTAGCGCCACCTGGTGGCTAGTAAATCCGAGCATACATACATGACAATATCCCCCTTTAAGATATTAGTAACAGTCTTTTTACAAATGAGACGGTCCGGGGCTTTCCGCTCCCGAGTTAATCATCTCAGTTCAACTCCAGCCTTGGGCAAGCTTTCTGAGTCTGTTATGACTGGGGGCTGGGTAGCCGATCTGATGGGAGTGGCAATGACCACATCAGGGATTGAAAGTCCAGATTCATTGACCATGTCATTGATTGAAAGTCCAGATTCATTGATGACAGCGGAGTCCTCTGATGACTGAGGGTAGATTGGTTGATCACTGATTATGTCTTCCTCAGACTGTTCCAGTTCATCCATGTGCCGCAGCTTTATCTGATCGACATGTTTCCTGCATGTTTGCCCATGCTTGAGCTTAACGATAAACACTCTGTTACCCTCCTTGGCCGTAACACTACCGGTGATCCACTTGGGACCTTGACGATAATTTAGTACATACACAGGATCGTTAACAGAGATGTCGTGTGACACAGCAGCATGATCATGATACCACTGCTGACTTTGCCATCTGTATTCAACATGATCATTCAAGTCAGGGTGGACAAGAGAGAGCTTGGTCTTGAGACCTCTCTTCATCAATAGTTCAGCAGGGGGGACCCTGGTAAGTGTGTGGAGTCTTGTCCTGTAACTAAGCAATATGTATGACAAGCAAGTCTGCAGAGAACCTTGAGTTACACGTTTCATACTCTGCTTGATGGTTTGAACCGTGCTCTCTGCTTGACCATTAGATGTGGGTTTGAATGGTGCTGACCTCACATGTTTGATACCATTGAGTTTCATGAACGCTTGAAACTCCAGACTAGTGAAGCAAGGTCCGTTGTTGCTTACAACGATGTCGGGCAGACCATGAGTGGCAAACATGACATGAAGGCTCTCAATGGTAGTTGTGGATGTACTGGATGACATGATTATACACTCTATCCACTTGGAATATGCATCCACCACAACTAAAAACATTTTTCCCAGGAAGGGACCTGCAAAGTCGATGTGGATCCTGGACCATGGTTTAAATGGCCACGACCACAGACTCAGCGGCGATTCCGCTGGTGCTTTACTAAGCTGCATGCAAGTGTTGCACTGGTGCACACATGATTCCAGCTCAGAGTCAATTTTAGACCACCATACATGAGACCTGGCAATGGCTTTCATCATCACAATACTGGGATGAGTGCTATGTAGATCATGTACAAATTTCTCTCTGCCTTTCTTAGGCATAACAACACAATTACCCCACAGTAAACAATCTGACTGAATGGATCGTTCGTCTTTGCGACGGTTGTAAGGTTTGGTCTCATCACCCACTTGCTTGGGTATGGCAGACCAATCACCACTAAGGACACAACGTTTCACAACTGATAATATCGGGTCCTGACTGGCCCAAGTCTTAACTTGTTGAGCCGTGACAGGGGTTCCTTCACTTTCAAAAGCATCTATAACTAACAATAGGTCCACCGGTTTTGGCATCTCCACCTCCGGTGTGGGCAATGGCAGATGGCTCAGTGCATCGGCACAATTCTCGGTGCCAGGTATATGGCGAATGACATAATCATATGCAGATAATGCCAGCGCCCACCTCTGGATGCAAGATGATGCATTGGTATTTATACCTTTATTTTCCGAAAACAATGAAATGAGTGGCTTGTGATCTGTTTCCAGTTCAAGCCAAAGACCAAACAGGTACTGGTGCATCTTTTTAACCCCATACACACAGGCTAATGCTTCTTTTTCTACCATGCTGTAGGCTCTTTCTGCCTTTGCCAAATTTTTAGAAGCATACGCAACAGGTTGTAGTTTACCCGACTCATTAGTTTGTTGGAGCACGCAACCAACTCCATATGACGAAGCATCACAGGCCAATACTAGACAGATCATAATGTACCAGCACCTTGTTAGAGCAAAACAGATTAGTAGCTTTCTCAAAAGCTCTAACTTGAGACACACACCAAATCCAGTTGTCGCCTTTTCTTAGCAGCATGTGCAGTGGCTCTAATGAAGTGCTCAATCTAGGTAGGAAATTACCGAAGTAGTTGAGTAGACCAAGGAACGAACGCAGCTCTGTCACATTCTGAGGCTTGGGTGCATTTTTGATGGCCTTGGTTTTCTTGTCCGTGGGCCTGATGCCGTCAGCAGCAATTTTCCTCCCCAGGAATTCGACTTCCAGTGCCATGAAGACGCACTTCGAACGTTTCAGTCTGAGTCCCACGTTGTCCAGACGGTGTAGAACCTCTTCCAGGTTATTAAGATGTTCGGTGGTGTCACGACCTGTGACCAGGATGTCATCTTACAACATGGCATTTCTAGGGATGGACTTCAGTAGACTCTCCATGTTCCTCTGAAATATGGCTGCAGCCGAGTGAATTCCGAAAGGACACCTGTTGTAGATAAACAGTCCTTTATGGGTGTTGATGCACGTAAGTTTCTTCAATGTCTCGACCAGCTCCTGTGTCATGTAGGCCGACTTCAGATCCAATTTAGTGAACGACTTCCCCCCGCTAGCGCTGCAAACAGGTCATCAGCCTTCGGTATCCTGTTTCAAAACTCGGTTGATCGTAACCTTGTAGTCTGCACAAATCCTGATAGTGCCATCACTCTTCAACACAGGAACAATGGGGCTGGCCCATTCGTTAAATTCGACTGGTGATATGACCCCTTCACGCTGGAGTCTGTCCAGTTCAATTTCAACCTTCTCCCTCATCATGTATGCCCGAGTCCGAGTCCACGTGGATCTGCACCTTGGCTTCCGTGAAATTGCTAATGCCTGGTTCAAACAGCGAGGGGAACTTGGTCAGTACTTGAGCACATGGAGTATCATTCTCCGACAACAACGCTTTGCTATCGTTCCAATTCCATTTGATTTTTTCTAGCCAATTCGTGCCGAACAGCATTGGACCATTGTCTGGAAAATCCATAACAGTAAATCATGAACAGCACCATCATATGACACTTTGAAAATTGCTGCTGACAGCATCAGGCCCACGGATTCGAAAACCAAGACCATCAAAAATGTACCCAAGCCTCAGAATGTGACGGAGCTGCGTTCATTCTTTGGTCTACTCAACTACTTCAGTAAGTTCCTACCTAGATTGAGCACTTCATTAGAGCCACTGCACATGCTGCTAAGAAAAGGCGACAACTGGGTTTGGGGTGCGTCTCATGATAGAGCTTTTGTGAAAGCTACTAATCTGCTTTAAGTTTTTGTCCGTCATCATGCATGCCTGGGCAATCGTGATGGCCTTGCTCAAATCCAGCATCTCCGCCGCCAGTAGCTTATGCAGGATCACCTCGTGGTTGATGCTGATTACAAAAGAAATCCCGCAGCATGTCTCCCAACGTGTTTTCGAACTTACATGGTCCAGCTAGATGTCTTAGGTTGGCAATTAATTCCCACATATCCTGGCCCTCAGAACGAATGTGCTTGCAGAATTGATATTGTAAGATGATGATACCTTCTTCTGGTTTGAGATGGTCACGTACCAGAGCACACAATTCCTCATAGACCTTGTCCGTTGGACTTGCAGGCAAGAGCAGATTCTTTGAGTCCATAGATTTTTGGACTCCAAACCGTGAGGAAGACCGCCCTGCACCTAGCTGCGTCAGTGGGTTCCTCCATTTTGTTGGCCACGAAGTTCTGGTCCAGGCGAGCTACAAAATCTGCCCAGTCCTCTCCCTCCATGAATCTCTCCAGAATTCCAATTGAGCTCATTTTTGCATGCAAAGGTTCTTAAGTTACCTCGTCACCAAATGTTATGTAGGTAATAACTCGATAGACTGAATACTGTAAACTAACATAGGCACAAACCTGGCTGTGCTTTATTACAGCCCAAAGTGATTACATTACATGATGGCTTGCCTTTTATACCTGGGCCGCGTGATTATGGTTGCCAACCATCCATGATTAATCTCCAGGATGTTGCTACGAGCAACGCAGGAGACAAATCATAGAGGCATTAAAATTTGTTTTTTGTTTTCAATTTTCGTTGAACACTTTTGTTTATTAGTTATAAAAATATCGGACGTGGGAATAAAGGCTGGTGATTGACAGTGAAGAATCATCCAAACAGGTATTGAAGAGTCTGTTCACTTTCTGATTGGCTTAGGAAGGTGGTGCGCCATGTTGGGTGACCAATGGCGGGAATTTGGGGGCGGGGCAGTGTAAGGCAGGAGGTCATGTGATGAACGCTCCAGGAATATGTCCAACCAGAGTTGGCAACCCAAAGCATGAGTTACACCATTTATTCACATGTGCTTAGCATCCATTTGAAATGGAACCACTATCACTGCACAGCTTTTCTCAAGTCAGAAATAAAACACTATTATGAGGCCCCGATTTTAACTCCTGGCACATTCCCCGCTCAGGCCGGAGTTAAAATTACACTCGGGTCTCAATGATGTCATCGGGCTGCAAGATGCATATGCAAATAGGGACCCTGTGGGCCACGGGCACATGTCTTTGCTGCCTGCTCAGGAGACCAGGTTAAAATTGCAGAATTTGCGATCACGGTGGCTTTTGGACAGGGCGATTGTAACTGCACACCCGCCAGGTTTCTGCTGAGTGAGTCGGGTTAAAATAACCTCTAAGCTCTAAAAAAACTACACAGCTGGGATTATATTCAAGGAGGTAGGAAGTCACGAAGTTCAGAAAAATAGCATCTGAAATCCTTGAGGTGTGTTGAGTTGTAACGCATCAATCAAATTACACCAATCAAAGCTCCCACTAATGTTGCTCCTTTGGTTTAGTTTATAAGTACTCTGTTCAGTGTAACTGAGCCACAGAGACCCAGAAGGTCTCAGCTTCAATCCAGGGTCTGTACTGAGTTTTCCAATCTTGGCCTGAGTACCATTAGGGGTGATACACTGAGCATCTTGGGCTGGGGGAATGGGGGGGGTGCTTGGGGGTGGGAAACAGCCCTGTTCTCACTACTGGTCAGTATCCAATGACGCACCCCACCCCTGCCGGAATGTGTTCCTCTTAGACTGCTACATAGGACCCAATCGGGCCTGATTGTGATGCCTGCTAAAGTCAAAGAGCACATCTAGACTCGCACGTGATGTCTGGTTATGAGCACGAGGTCTCAGCGGGCTCCGTGGAACAGCCTAAGAAGAGACTGGGAGAAAATGGGGAAAATAATGTTAACAAATAATATAGCAGCAGTGGATGGATAAAAGAACACAGCTTTGAAATTCTGTCAGAGTTCTGAGTAAACGTCTGCAAGAGAAAGATTAATTTTACGTTCCTCTTTTCAACTGCTGCTAGGCCTCTTATGTAGTGTGTTTTGTTTTTATTTCAGATTGCCAGCATTTATGTTACTTTCCTTCTTATGAAAATTTTTGGACTTCTGCCAAAAGAAGCAGTGTGCTTTTGAAATTGATGGGATTGAAGGCCGATAAATCCCCAGGGCCTGATGGACTGCATTCCAGAGTACTTAAGGAGGTGGCCTTGGAAATAGCGGATGCATTGACAGTCATTTTCCAACATTCCATAGACTCTGGATCAGTTCCTATGGAGTGGAGGGTCGTCAATGTAACCCCACTTTTTAAAAAAGAAGGTAGAGAGAAAACAGGGAATGATAGACCGGTCAGCCTGACATCGGTAGTGGGTAAAATGATGGAATCAATTATTAAGGATGTCATAGCAGCGCATTTGGAAAGAGGTGACATGATAGGTCCAAGTCAGCATGGATTTATGAAAGGGAAATCATGCTTGACAAATCTTCTGGAGTTTTTTGAGGATGTTTCCAGGAGAGTGGACAAGGAAGAACCAGTTGATGTGGTGTATTTGGACTTTCAGAAGGCTTTTGACAAGGTCCCACACAAGAGATTAATGTGCAAAGTTAAAGCACATGGGATTTGGGGTAGTGTGCTGACGTGGATTGAGAACTGGTTGGCAGACAGAAGCAAAGAGTAGGAGTAAATGGGTACTTTTCAGAATGGCAGGCAGTGACTAGTGGGGTACCGCAAGGTTCTGTGCTGGGGCCCCAGCTGTTTACATTGTACATTAAGGATTTAGATGAGGGGATTAAATGTAGTATCTCCAAATTTGCGGATGACACTAAGTTGGGTGGCAGCGTGAGCTGCGAGGAGGATGCTATGAGACTGCAGAGTGACTTGGATAGGTTAGGTGAGTGGGCAAATGCATGGCAGATGAAGTATAATGTGGATAAATGTGAGGTTATCCACTTTAGTGGTAAAAACAGAGAGACAGACTATTATCTGAATGGTGACACATTAGGAAAAGGGGAGGTGCAACGAGACCTGGTGTCATGGTACATCAGTCATTGAAGGTTGGCATGCAGGTAAAGCAGGCGGTTAAGAAAGCAAATGGCATGTTGGCCGTCATAGTGAGGGGATTTGAGTACAGGGGCAGGGAGGTGTTACTACAGTTGTACAGGGCCTTGGTGAGGCCAAACCTTGAGTATTGTGTACAGTTTTGGTCTCCTAACTTGAGGAAGGACATTCTTGCTATTGAGGGAGTGCAGCGAAGGTTCACCAGACTGATTTCCAGGATGGTGGGACTGACATCAACTGGGCTTCTATTCACTGAAGTTCAGAAGAATGAGAGGGGATCTCATAGCAACGTTTAAAATTCTGATGGGTTTAGACAGGTTAGATGCAGAAAGAATGTTCCCAATGTTGGGGAAGTCCAGAACCAGGGGTCACAGTCTAAGGATAAGGGGTAAGCCATTTAGGACCAAGATGAGGAGAAACTTCTTCACCCAGAGAGTGGTGAACCTGTGGAATTCTCTACCACAGAAAGTTGTTGAGGCCAATTCACTAAATATATTCAAAAAGGAGTTAGATGTAGTCCTTACTACTCGGGGGATCAAGGGGTATGGCGAGAAAGCAGGAATGGGGTACTGAAGTTGCATGTTCAGCCATGAATTCATTGAATGGCGGTGCAGGCTAGAAGGGCCAAATGGCCTACTCCTGCACCTATTTTCGATCTTTCTATGTTTCTATGTTTCTATATTATATTTGCATTATGCAATATAGATTCTGCCAATATTCTGTACATACCATGTTGCTTTCCCTGCACAGTCCCTTTCAATAGGTAGTTTCAGCCCTCAATGTTTGTAATACAGGTGCAGCGCCTAAAACCCAGAACGCTTGGGACCGAGGCCATTCCGGATTCCGGGCTTTTCCGGAATTTCGATCGTATGTTTGACGTCACGAATCCGGAAACAAACGAGCCCAGGTTCAGGTATTTCCGGATATCAGAACGTCAGAAAGGGGGGGGGGAATTTCCGCCAAGGTGGTGTTCGGACTGTCCAGTCCCACCGAGGTGTTCGGGCTGTCCGGTCCCGCCGAGGTGTTCGGGCCGTCCGGTCCCGCCGAGGTGTTCGGACCGTCCGGTCCCACCGAGGTGTTCGGACTGTCCGGTCCCGCCGAGGTGTTCGGACCGTCCGGTCCCTCCGAGGTGTTCGGACTGTCAGGTCCCGCCGAGGTGTTCGGGCCGTCCGGTCCCGCCGAGGTGTTCGGGCCGTCCGGTCCCACCGAGGTGTTCGGGCCGTCCGGTCCCGCCGAGGTGTTCGGACCGTCCGGTCCCTCCGAGGTGTTCGGACTGTCCGGTCCCGCCGAGGTGTTCGGACCGTCCGGTCCCGCCGAGGTGTTCGGACCGTCCGGTCCCGCCGAGGTGCTCGGGCCGTCCGGTCCCGCCGAGGTGTTCGGGCCGTCCGGTCCCGCCGAGGTGTTCGGACCGTCCGGTCCCTCCGAGGTGTTCGGACTGTCCGGTCCCGCCGAGGTGTTCGGACCGTCCGGTCCCGCCGAGGTGTTCGGACCGTCCGGTCCCGCCGAGGTGCTCGGGCCGTCCGGTCCCGCCGAGGTGCTCGGGCCGTCCGGTCCCGCCGAGGTGTTCGGACCGTCCGGTCCCGCCGAGGTGTTCGGACCGTCCGGTCCCGCCGAGGTGCTCGGGCCGTCCGGTCCCGCCGAGGTGTTCGGGCCGTCCGGTCCCGCCGAGGTGTTCGGACTGTCCGGTCCCGCCGAGGTGCTCGGGCCGTCCGGTCCCACCGAGGTGGTGTTCGGACCGTCCGGTCCCGCCGAGGTGCTCGGGCCGTCCGGTCCCGCCGAGGTGTTCGGGCCGTCCGGTCCCGCCGAGGTGCTCGGGCCGTCCGGCCCCGCCGAGGTGATGTTCGGGCCGTCCGGTCCCACCGAGGTGTTCGGACTGTCCGGCCCCACCGAGGTGTTCAGACCGTCCGGTCCCACCGAGGTGTTCGGACTGTCCGGTCCCTCCGAGGTGTTCAGACCGTCCGGCCCCGCCGAGGTGATGTTCGGGCCGTCCGGTCCCACCGAGGTGTTCGGACCGTCCGGTCCCACCGAGGTAGTGTTCGGGCGGGCCGGTGAGGAGGCCCCAAGGTAAGGGCAGCGGTGGTGGAGCGAAGCAAGCGGCGGTGAGGCAAGGCCCGAGGTCGGCAGTATCGTCGGGTCTGGATTCCGGAACATTTTACGGATTCTGGATGACCCTGCCACCAATCAGTCCAGAGTCCGGATTCTGGAACAATCCAGAACTCCGGATTCTCGATGCTGCACCTGTAGCCATAAAATTAAAAGAACGACTAGTTCTTCAACATCTTCCGTGAAACTTAGTATCACATCAGCTGATGGCACAGTCGAAATCCATGGGCCAAGTAACAGTGCAGTAAAAGAGACATCAAGCTACCGTGCACAGACAAATAGAAGATGTAAAGGCACTGAACCTGAAAACACACTGCTGTTACTATGTGGCTCAGTGGTTAGCACCCTCACCTCAGAGTTAGAAAGTTGTGGGTTTGAGTCCCACTCCAGGGATGTAAGCGGGTCTAACACTTCAGTGCAGTACTAGTGGGATGCTGCAGGGATCAGTGCTGGAACCCCAACTATTTACAATTTATATTAATGATTTGGATGAAGGGACCGAGTGTATTGTAGCCAAGTTTGCTAATGATACAAAGATGGATGGGAAAGCACGTTGTAAGGAGGACACAAATAATCTTCAAAGGGATATAGACAGGCTAAGTGAGTGGGCAAAAATTTGGCAGATGGAGTATAATGTGGGAAAGTGTGAGGTTATCCACTTTGGCATAAAAAATAGAAAAGCAAATAATTATTTAAATGGAGAAAAATTACAAAATGCTGCAGTACAGAGGGACCTGGGGGTCCTTGTGCATGAAACACAAAAAGTTAATCAGCAGGTACAGCAAGTGATCAGGAAGAAAAATGGAATGTTGGCCTTTATTGCAAGGGGGATAGAGTATAAAAGCAGAGAAGTCCTGCTACAACTGTACAGGGTATTGGTGAGGCCACACCTGGAGTACCGCGTACAGTTTTGGTCTCCTTATTTAAGGAGGGATATACTTGCATTGGAGGCTGTTCAGAGAAGGTTAACGAGGTTCATTCCTGAGATGAAGCGGTTGACTTATGAAGAAAGGTTGAGCAGGTTGGGCCTTTACTCATTGGAGTTCAGAAGAATGAGAAATGATCTTATCGAAACATATAAGATTCTGAGGGGGCTTGACAGGGTAGATGCAGAGAGGATGTTTCCCCTCGTGGGGGAATCTAGAACTGGGGGCATAGTCTCAGAATAAAGGGGCTGCCTGTAAAGTCCTGTCCCTGCAGTACAGACTCACACGAGGCACATACTGAAGTCAAGGTCACTCAGGACCTGCACCTTTATTACACAGCTCTCAAATGCCTCACTTGCCTGAGACCTGTCCTTATCTATCTGTCTGGGACAGGTATGGAGTGTCTCCTGCAAGTGCAACCCTGGTGGTAAGGTAAGCTTGTGGTTACAGGTCATCTCTAGTTACTGTCATGTATAGCATGGTAAGATACAGTTATGTGCAGTAGTGTGGGATACATGACATCACCCTCCCCCAAGGTATTATTGTCTTTATAGGTTCAGTCTCTCAGGTGGTCTACGGTCTCGCGTGGAGCGTCTTAGTTGTGGTTCAGTTGTTTGCCTTGGAGCCTGTTTTTGTTTCGGTGTGATTGCTGGTATCTCGCCTGGGCTGTCTGTTTCGTTCAGTATGATTGTTGGTGTCTCGCCTGGGCTGTCTGTTGGGATTGCCCTTTCCTCAGGTTGTTCCCTCTGTCTGTCCACCAGATGTGAGTTCCACATTGTAGTTTGCCTCTGGTTCAGCAGTGTTGTTGGTAAATCTACTTTTGACTTGGTCTACATGCCTCCGGCAGGTTTGGCCATTGTCCATTTGTACAACCAGTAGCCTGTTTCCTTCCTTGCCTGTTACTGTCCCTGCAAGCCATTTGGGACCCCTGCCATAGTTTAGCACAAACACTTTGTCCCCTATCTCATTCCACCGCCCCCTCGAATTTCGGTCATGGTACTCGGTTAGCTCGCGGCGCTTTGCCTCAACGATTTCATGCATGTCAGGGAGGATTAATGACAGCCTTGTCTTTCAGGTCCGTTTCATTAATAGTTGTGCGGGGGGAACTCCAGTCAATGAATGCGGATGAGATCTGTATGCCAGCAGCAATCGTGACAGGTGGCCCTGCAGCGTGGGACCTTGGATTTTGAACGTGCCTTGTTTAATGATCTGCACTGCTCGCTCCGCCTGGCCATTGGAGGCCGGCTTGAATGGTGCCGTCTTAACGTGATTTATGCCGTGGTCACTTATAAAATCTTGGAATTCTGCGCTGGTGAAGCACGGACCATTATCACTGACCAATATGTCAGGAATGCCGTGCATTGCGAACATGGTTCCAAGGCTCTCCACAGTGGTGGAGGTGGTGCTCGAGTTTAAAATGGTGCATTCGATCCACTTAGAAATGCATCTACAACTACGAGGAATATTTTGCCCATGAATGGGCCCGCATAGTCTACGTGCACCCACGACCACGGTTTGGTGTGCCAGGGCCAGGGGTTCAGGGGGGCCTCCCTGGGGGCATTACTGAGTTGGGCACAAATGGTGCACCGTTGGACGCAGAGCTCCAAGTCCGCGTCAATGCCAGGTCACCAGACGTGGGATCTGGCTATGGCCTTCATGAGAACGATCCCCGGGTGCTCGCGGCGGAGCTCCCGGACAAATGCTTCTCTGCCTCGCAGAGGCATGACTACTCGGCTGCCCCACATCAGGCAGTCTGCTTGTAGTGACAGCTCATGCATGCGCCTATCGAAAGTTTTGATCTCCTCAGGGCAGGCATCGCAAGCCTCTGCCAAGTCACCGGTTAGGACATATCTTTTTACTAGGGATAACGTGGGGTCGCTGGCTGTCCAGGCTCTGATTTGGCGAGCCATCATGGGCGAACCTGTGGACTCAAAGGCATTGATTGCCATGACTATCTCACAGTCCTGTTCGTCAGACCCTTCCGGTCGCCAGGGGTAGCCTGCTGAGCGCGTCGGCACAGTTGTCTGTGCCTGGTCTGTGCCTTATGGTGTCATCGTAAGACGCCAGCATGAGTGCCCACCGTTGAAAGCGCGCCGAGGTGTTGGCATTTATTGCCTTGCTTTCGGATAGTAGGGACGTGAGGGGCTTGTGGTCGGTTTCTAACGCGAACTTGGCCCCGAAAAGGTATTGGTGCATCTTTTTGACACCATACACACACGCGATCGCCTCCTCCTCCACCATTCCGTACCCGCGCTCCGCCCGCGAAAGTGACCTGGAGGCATAAGCTATGGGTTGTAATTTACCCGCACTATTGACATGTTGTAAAACGCACCCGACCCCATGCGCTGACGCATCGCATGTGAGAACTAGCTTTTTACCTGGATCAAAGAAAGCTAAAACACTGTTGGAACACAGAAGATTGCGTGCCTTATTGAAGGCGCGTTCCTGGGCGTCCCCCCAAAACCAATCGCACCCCTTTCTGAGCAGCATGTGGAGAGGCTCCAGCAGCGTGCTTAAGTTCTACATAAAGTTCCCAAAGTAATTGAGTAGCCCGAGAAAGGCGCGCAGTTTTGAGACATTCCGGGGCCTGGTTGGCAGGCAAATTGCTTCGGTTTTGGACTCTGTTGGGCAGATTCCATCAGTGGCAATCCTTCTGCCCAAAAATTCAACCTCGGGCGCGAGAAACAGGCACTTGGATTTCTTAACTCTTCGGCCTACCCGATCCAACCGCATTAGTACTTCCTCCAAATTGCGGAGATGGGAGTTGATGTCCCTACCCGTGATAAGTATGTCGTCTTGAAATACAACTGTCCCCGGGATGGACTTGAGCAGACTCTCCATGTTGCGCTGGAATATAGCAGCTGCCGACCTGATGCCGAATGGGCATCGATTGTACATGAAAAGACCTCGATGTGTGTTGATGGTGGTGAGTAGCTTGGATTCCTCGTTCAATTCTAGCGTCATAAACGCAGATGTGAAATCTAGTTTTGAGAAAAGTTTTCCTCCAGCCAATGTGGCAAATAAGTCCTCCGCTCTGGGCAGCGGGTATTGGTCCTGTAGGGAGACTCTGTTTATGGTAGATTTGTAGTCCCCACAGATTTGTACGGATCCATCAGGCTTCATGACTGGGACGATGGGACTTGCCCAGTCGCTAAATTCCATGGGTGAGATAATGCCTTCCCGCAGAAGCCTGTCCAGTTCATGTTCAATCTTTTCCTTCATCACATAGGGCACAGCTCTAGCCTTGTGATGGACCAGTCTAGCATCCTGTGCGATGTCGATTTTGACTTTAGCCCCTTTAGCCCACACCTGACTGAAAGAGATGTTCAAATCAACTTAGGACTGTTGAGCAGGAGGTCCGTTCCTCTGACGACATGGTGTGAACATCATCCCATTTCCAATTTAGTTTTGCCAGCCAGCTTCTCCCCAGCAGTGCTGGGTGGTCTCCGGGGACAATCCACAGGGGAAGTCGGTTCATTATCCCTTTGTGTGTGACTGAGAGCATGGCGCTGCTGAGGACTGAGACAATTTCTTTGGTATAGGTCCTTAGTTTGGTGTCGACCCTTGTGAGTTTTGGTCTGTCTCTTTTGTGCGGCCACAGCTGTTCAAATTGTTGAGCGCTCATGAGAGATTGACTCGCTCCTGTATCCAGCTCCATGTTGACGGGTACCCCGTTGAGTAGGACCTTCATCATTATTGGAGGCGACTTGTTGTAGGAGCAGTGGCCATTGATCATGTTGACCCACTGTACATTGGTATCCCGGGTACTATCCCCACCGTCTTCTGGTCCGCTTTCCGACCCATCCGATTCGTATACCAGCCGAGCTGCCGTTTTTCTGCCCATGCGGGCCAGATGCCCTGTATAGTTGCAGTGTCTGCAAATGGCATGCTGAAATCGACACCCCCTTGATGAGTGCCTTCCCCCACATCTCCAGCACAGACCGCTTCCATTGTTTCCAAAGAATGAGCTGCTTGTGGCTGATCTCTCTTGAGCTTCTCTCAGTTTGTGGTTGATTGTTCTTATATTTTTATGTCCAGGTACACAGATCATTAAAATGTAGTAGTCAGCTACAAATAATAATTAAAAAGGGTAATGGAATGTTAGCCTTTATAATTAGAGGGCTAGAATATAAAGGGGAGGAAGTTCTGCAACAGCGATACAAAGCCCTGGTTAGACCACACCTGGAGCACTGTGTACAGGTCTGGACACCGCAACTTAGCAAGGATATATTGGCCTTGGAAAGAGGGCAGCCCAGATTGACCAGAATGTTACTCGGGCTCCAACGATTAGATTATGAGGAGAGAGTACCTAAACTAGGCATGTATTCCCTGGAATATCGAAGGTTATGGAGTGATTTAATTGAGGATTTTAGGATTTTGAAAGAAATTGAAAGGGTAGATAGAGAGAAACTTTTTCCGCTGGTGGGCAAGTCTACGACAAGGGGCATAATCTTAAAATCAGACCCAGGCCATTCAAGAGAGAATTTAGGAAACACTTCTTCACACAAAGGGTAGTAGAAGTGTGGAACTCTCTCTCACAAAAAGTAGTAGATGCATAGCTCAATTAATCATTTTAAAACTGAGATCGATAGATTTTTGCCAGACACAGGTATAAAAGGATATGGAGCCAAGGCAGGTGGATGGAGCTATGCTACAGATCAGTCACAATCTCATTGAATGGCAGAACAGGCTCGAGGGGCTGGACGGCCTACTCCCATTCCTATGTCCCTAATATGGTGGATATCCAACAGCAACATTTAAAAGATGAAACCAATCCCTCTATGAGGGGGTCAGAAATAGAGATTGCCCGCAGATGGATATCAGCAGTGGTAACAGGATCATGGACCTTTGGGCGGTTAGTGTTCAACCCACACTGGTTAGGAACCTGGAAAAGGCTGTACTTGTGGATTCAGGAGTGAGTGCACAGTTCGATTTGATCCAGTAATAAAACTGTGTCAACAAAATAAAACACAGATGTGCAGAACAGAAAAGTGAGGAAGGAGAGAAATGTTTGTTGGTAGATTAGCCCGAAAGCTGCTTTTATATTAATCGCTCTTAAAATTCGATTCCAAGAGCCTGTCATGCATGATCTCAGGATTGGTGTTATTAAATATGTTTTTTTGTACCTGGGTCTATAAGTCAGCAGCCAATCTGTGGAAAATAATTTAACAGCATTATGGCCAGGAGTTGACTGATGGACACCAAACTCCTGGGATCAAAATTGAGAGAAGGCCAATATAACAGGACCTTCTGATCGGCAATAGGTTGAAGAAAACCCTTATTTCCCTCTGCTGACTGATTTTATAAATATTCTGTCTTTATACTGACACAATCCCGAACATTACAATAATAATGTTGCTCAAAGACCAGGAACCATGGCTTTATCGATATTAACCATAAACTGACATATGCACCTAGTTTTACTTAATTGGCTGCATAGCTTTTGAGACGTCCGGTGGTCATAAAAGGCACTATATAAATGTAGGTCTTTCTTATCTTTTTTATTTTACATGAAACTCCCCATGTGCACATCCCGTTAACCCAGATTTCTATCCCCACTTTTTCTTGCATTATATTAACTTCAATTTTAATCCTTTTCATGTTAATAACTTATTTTCCAATTTTAAAATCTATTTACTTTTTGTCCCCCGCCATCCATTTAGGATGGTGGAAGCAACCTTTGAGTTAACCACAATTTGATTGGCTAAATGTCAGGTTGCAAGGCCATTTCTTCCAGTCAATCAAGTGGTAAAGGCAAGAGGATTGACATGGCCCCCTCACTCACTGAAATGCTTTCCGTCCCATGAAAGGGGCTCCCAGCAGATATTTCTATACAGCAGCTGCTCCAAGAACACATGACAATCGCACTAAAATGTTTTATACTCACTGACTTTTTTTGCTAACATTAGTGCAATTCGAAAAATATATCCCCAAAAGTCAAACGCAGATGAGTAGAACTAAAACAATAAAATCATTAAGAGACTTTTAAGGTCATTTTAAGGTAAGGAAGAACTTTCCCTCAGTGAACAAGCTGAAAAATATCAAATGCAGACCACAACAGCTGCGTGACAAAAAAAAGTAATCTTGAAGATTAACAACAACAACTTGAATTTGTAGAGCGCCTTTAATGTAGTAAAATGTCCCAAGGCACTTCACAGCAGCATTAGCAAACAAAATGATGATGTTGGGGCAGGTGACCATAGCTTGGTCAAAGAGGTAGGTTTTAAGAAGCGCCTGAAAGGAGGAGAGAGCTAGAGAGGTGGAGAGAGTTCCGGAGCTTAGGGCCCAGGCAGCTGAAGGCACAGCCGCCGATGGTGGAGCAATGAAAATCAGGGATGCATACAGGAGGCCAGGATTGGAGGAGCGCAGAGATCTCAGAGGGCTGGAGGGGCGAGGCCAGGGAGGGATTGGAAAACAAGGATGAGAATTTTATCATCGAGGCATTACCAGTCTGGGACTCAGTGAGCACAGGGATGGCGGGACTTGGTGCGAGTTAGGACACGGGCAACAGAGTTTTGGATAAGCTCAAGTTTACGGAGGATGCAAGTTGAATCGAATAACTAGGGCCGCAGATAGGGCTTTAAACTAAATAGTGGGGGGTGGGGGGGATCCGGTGAGCAAAAACTAAAAAAGTTAAAGAGAAAGGAGAAGGCAATAGTGCAGGGCAGCGACATGGGTAATGATAACCAGAGTGTGACAGGAAGGGACAGAACGTATACACATGAGACAAAATTAAAATCTCTATATCTGAATGCACGAAGCATTCGTAACAAGTTAGATGAGTTGACAGCACAAATAGAAATAAATGGGTATGATCTGATAGCCATTACAGAGACATGGTTGCAAGGTGACCAAGGCTGAGAACTGAATATTCAGGAGTATTTCCCATTTTGTAGGGATAGACAGAAAGGAAAAGGAGGTGGGGTAGCTCTGTTAATAAGGGATGAGATCAGTGCAATAGTAAGAAATGATATTGGCTCAGAAAATCAAGATGTAGAATCACTTTGGGTGGAGATAAAAAATAATAAGGGAAAGAAGTCACTGGTGGGAGTGGTCTACAAGCCCCCAAACAGGAGCCACTCTGTAGGACAGAGTATAAATCAAGAAATAATGGAGGCTTGTAAGAAAGGTACGGCAATAATCATGGGTGATTTTAATCTTCATATTGATTGGAGAAATCAAATTGGCAAAGGTAGCCGAGAGGAAGAGTTCATAGAGTGTATGCGGGATGGTTTCTTGGAACAATACGTTGTGGAACCAACCAGGGAGCAGGCTATTTTAGATCTGGTAAAGTGCAACGAGTCTGGATTAATTAATAATCTCATAATGAAGGATCCTCTTGGGAAGAGTGATCATAGCATGGTAGAATTTCAAATTCAGTTTGAGGGTGAGAAAACTAGTTCTCAAACTAGTGTCCTGAACTTAAATAAAGGTAATTACAAAGGTATGAAGGCAGAGCTGCTTAAAGTGGACTGGGAAAATTCTATTAAAGGGTAAGACTGTAGAAAAGCAGTGGAAAACATTTAAGGAGATATTTCATAACTCTCAGCAAAGAAATATTCCAGTGAGAAATAAAGATGCTAAGAGAAGGAAGAACCATCTGTGGCTAACTAAGGAAGTAAAGGATGGTATCAAATTGAAAACAAAGGCATACAATTTTACGAAGAACAGTGGAAGGCCAAAGGATTAGGAAATTTTTAGAAACCAGCAAAGGACGATTACAAAATGATAAAGACAGAGAAGATAGCATATGAGAATAAATTAGCAAGAAATATAAAAACAGATAGCAAGAGCTTCCGCAGGTATATAAAAAGGAAGCAAGTAGCTGAAGTAAATGTTGGTCCCTTAGAGGATGAGACTGAGGAATTAATAATGGGGAACAAGGAAATGGCGGAGACTTTGAACAAATATTTTGTATTGGTCTTCACGGTTGAAGACACTAAAAGCATCCCAATAATTGATAATCAAGGAGCTATTTGAGGGTGGGGGGGGAAAGACTTAAAACAATCACTATCGCTAGAGATAAAGTACTAGGAAAACTAATGTGACTAAAGTTGGACAAGTCCCCTGGACCTGATGGCCTGCATCCTAGGGTCTTAAAAGAAGTGACTGCAGAGATAGTGGATGCATTGGTTGTAATTTACCAAAATTCCTTGGATTCTGGAGAGGTGCCAGCGATTGGAAAACCGCAAATGTAACGCCCCTATTTCAGAAAGGAGGGAAACAGAAAGCAGGAATCTATAGACCAGTTAGCCTAACATCTGTCATTGGGAAAATGCTGGAGTCCATCATTAAGGAAGCAGTAGCAGGACATTTAGAAAATTATAATGCAGTCAAGCAGAGTCAACATGGTTTTATGAAAGGGAAATCATGTTTGACAAATTTTCTGGAGTTCTTTGAGGAGGTAACGAGCAGGGTGGATAAAGGGGAACCAGTTGATGTCGTGTATTTAGATTTACAGAAAGCATTCAATAAGGTGCCACATAAAAGGTTACTGCACAAAATCAAAGCTCACGGGGTTGGGGGTAATATATTAGCATGGATAGAGGATTGGCTAACTAACAGAAAACAGAGAGTCAGGATAAATGGGTCACTTTCAAGTTGGCAAACTGTAACTAGTGGGGTGCCACAGGGATCAGTGCTGGGGCCTCAACTATTTACAATTTATATTAATGACTTGGATGAAGGGACCAAGTGTAATGTAGCCAAGTTTGCTGATGATTCAAAGATAGATGGGGGAGCAAGTTGTGTGGATGATCTAAAGAATCAACAAAGGGATATAGATAGGCTAAGTAAGTGGGCAAAATTTTAACAGATGGACTATAATGTGGGAAAATGTGGTAGGAAAAATAAAAAAGCACATTATTATTTAAATGGGGAGAGATTACAAAATGCTGCAGTACAGAGGGATTTGGGGGTTCTTGTGCATGAAACACAAAACGTTAGCATGCAGGTACAGCAAGTAATTAGGAAGGCAAATGTTGGCCTTTATTGCAAGGGGGATGGAGTATAAAAGCAGGAAAGTCCTGCTGCAACTGTACAGGGTATTGGTAAGACCACACCTGGAGTACTGCGTACAGTTTTGGTCTCCTTAGGAAGGATATACTTGCATTGGAGGAAGGTCAGAGAAGGTTCATGAGGTTGATTCCTGAGGTAAAGGGATTGTCATTTGAAGAAAAGTTGAGTAGGTTGGGTCAATACTCATTGGAGTTTAGAAGACTGAGAGGTGATCTTATTGAAACGTACAAGATTCTGAGGGGCTTGGCAGGTTAGATGCAGAGAGGATGTTTCCCCTCGTGGGGGAATCTAGAACTAGGGGGCATAGTTTCAGAATAAAGGTCGCCCATTTAAAACAGAAATTAAGAGGAATTTCTTCTCTCAGAGGGTTATGAGTCTTTGGAATTCTCTCTCCCAGAGAGCTGTGGAGGCTGGGTCATTGAATATATTTAAGGTGGAGATAGATAGATTTTTGAACGATAAAGGAATCAAGAGTTATGGGGAGGGGGCGGGAAAGTGTTGAGGCCAGGATCAGATCAGCCATGAACTTATTGATGGTGGAGCAGGCTCGAGGGGCCAAATGGTCTACTCCTGCTCCTATTTCTTATGATTTTATGTTCTTATGTTTGGAGGCTGACCAGGAGAGCTTTGGAATATTCAATGCTTTAAGACCAAGGAGAATATTTGAGAAGATTTATAAACAGAGAGACATAAATAGCGAGGAGTCAAGTGAAACATCCTTGAATGAAGTGGAGTGTTTAAGAATGTTTGAGCATGGCAGAGTAGGAAATAAAATGGAGGCAGAAGCAAAAGATAGAAAGGAGAATAGTAAAAGTGGAGGGCAGAGAAACCCAAGGCAAAAGACAAAAAGGGCCATATTACAGCAAAATTCTAATGGGGCAAAGTGTGTTAAAAAGACAAGCTTGAAGGCTCTGTGCCTCAATGCAAGGAATATTCGCAATAAGGTGGACGAATTAACTGCGCAGACAGCAGTTAACGGATATGATGTAATTGGCATCACAGAGACATGTCTCCAGGGTGACCAAGGCTGGGAACTCAACATCCAGGGGTATTCAACATTTAGAAAGGATAGGCAGAGAGGAAAAGGAGGCGAGGTGGGATTGCTGGTTAAAGAGGAAATTAATGCAATAGTAAGGAGGGACATTAGCCTGGATGATGTGGAATCAGTATGGGTGAAGCTGCGGAATTCCAAAGGCCAGAAAACGTTAGTGGGAGTTATGTACAGACCACCAAACAGTAGTAGTGAGGCTGGGGACAGCATCAAACAAGAAATAAGGGATGTGTGCAATAAAGGTACAGCAGTTATCATGGGCGACTTTAATTTACATATAGATTGGGTTAACCAAACTGGTAGCGATGCAGTGGAGGAGGATTTCCTGGAGTGTATTAGGGATGGTTTTCGAGACCAATATGTCGAGGAACCAACTAGAGAGCAGGCAATCCTAGACTGGGTCTTGTGTAATGAGAAGGGACTAATTAGCAATCTTGTTGTGCGAGGCCCCTTGGGGAAGAGTGACCATAATATGGTAGAATTCTTTATTAAGATGGAGAGTGACACAGTTAATTCGGAAACTAGGGTCCTGAACTTAAGGAAAGGTAACTTCGACGGTATGAGGCGTGAATTGGCTAGAATAGACTGGCAAAGGATACTAAAAGGGTTGACGGCGGATAGGCAATGGCAAACATTTATAGATTACATGGATGAACTTCAGCAAATGTACATCCCTGTCTGGACTAAAAATAAAACAGAGAAGGTGGCTCAACCGTGGCTACCAAGGGAAATTAAGGATAGTGTTAAAGCCAAGGAAGGGGCATATAAATTAGCTAGAAAAAGCAACAAATCTGATGACTGGGAGAAATTTAGAATTCAAAAGAGGAGGACTAAGGGTTTAATTAAGAAGGGGAAAATAGAGTACGAGAGGAAGCTTGCAGGGAATATAAAAACTGACTACAAAAGCTTCTATAAATATGTGAAGAGAAAAAGATTAGTGAAGACAAACGTAGGTCCATTGCAGTCGGATTCAGGTGAATTTATAATGGGGAACAAAGAAATGGCAGACCAATTGAACCAATACTTCAGTTCTGTCTTCACAAAGGAAAACACAAATAACCTTCTGAATGTACTAGAGGACAGTGGGTCATGTGAGAAGGAGGAACTGAAGGATAGCCTTATTAGGTGGGAAATTGTGTTAGGGAAATTGATGGTATTGAAGGCTGATAAATCCCCAGGGCCTGATAGTCTGCATCCCAGAGTACTTAAGGAAGTGGCCCTAGAAATAGTGGATGCATTGGTGCTCATTTTCCAACAGTCTATCGACTTGGGGTCAGTTCCTATGGACTGGAGGGTAGCTAATGTAACACCGCTTTTTAAAAAAGGAGGGAGAGCGAAAACGGGTAATTATAGACCGGTTAGCCTGACATCAGTAGTGGGGAAAATGTTGGAATCAATCATTAAGGATGAAATAATAGCGCATTTGGAAAGCAGTGACAGAATCGGACCAAGTCAGCATGCTTGACGAATCTTCTGGAATTTTTTGAGGATGTAACTAGCAGGGTGGACAAGGGAGAACCAGTGGATGTGGTATATTTGGACATTCAAAAGGCTTTTGACAAGGTCCCGCACAAGAGATTGGTGTGCAAAATCAAAGCGGATGGTATTGGGGGTGATGTACTGACATAGATAGAGAACTGGTTGGCAGACAGGAAGCAGAGAGTCGGAATAAACGGGTCCTTTTTAGAATGGCAGGCAGTGACTAGTGGAGTGCCGCAGGGCTCAGTGCTGGGACCCCAGCTCTTTACAATATACATTAACGATTTAGATGAAGGAATTGAGTGTAATATCTCCGAGTTTGAGGATGACACTAAACTGGGTGGCGGTGTGAGCTGTGAGGAGGACGCCAAGAGGCTGCAGGGTGACTTGGACAGGTTAGGTGAGTGGGCAAATGCATGGCAGATGCAGTATAATGTGGATAAATGTGAGGTTATCCATTTTGGGGGCAAAAACACAAAGGCAGAATATTATCTGAATGGTGGCAGATTAGGAAAAGGGGAGGTGCAATGTGACCTGGGTGTCATGGTTCATCAGTCACTGAAATTGGGCATGCAGGTACAGCAGGCGGTGAAGAAGGCAAATGGTATGTTGGCCTTCATAGCTAGGGGATTTGAGTATAGGAGCAGGGAGGTCTTACTACAGTTGTACAGGACCTTAGTGAGGCCTCATCTGGAATATTGTGCTCAGTTTTGGTCTCCTAATCTGAGGAAGGACGTTCTTGCTATTGAGCGAGTGCAGCGAAGGTTCACCAGACTGATTCCAGGGATGGCTGGACTGTCATATGAGGAGAGACTGGATCAACTGGGCTTTTATTCACTGAAGTTTAGAAGGATGAGAGGGGATCTCATAGAAACATATAAGATTCTGACGGGACTGGACAGGTTAGATGCGGGAAGAATGTTCTCGATGTTGGGGAAGTCCAGAACCAGGGGACATAGTCTTAGAATAAGGGGTAGGCCATTTAGGACTGAGATGAGGAGCAACTTCTTCACTCAGAGAGTTGTTAACCTGTGGAATTTCCTGCCGCAGAGAATTGTTGATGCCAGTTCATTGGATATATTCAAGAGGGAGTTAGATATGGCCCTTATGGCTAAGGGGATCAATGGGTATGGAGAGAAAGCAGGAAAGTGGTACTGAGGGAATGATCAGCCATGATCTTATTGAATGGTGGTGCAGGCTCGAAGGGCCAAATGGCCAACTCCTGCACCTATTTTCTATGTTTCTATCTTTCCAAATGCTTAAATGCTGTGCAGAGTGCATTTATAAGCTTTTGACCAGAACATGGAGCATGCTTAAAATATTTAGAATGTTTAAAACAGAGTATTCTGCGGAATATATTGAAATGTGTTTGGACATGATGGAGCGGGTATTTAGATGTGTCTGAATGCTCTGAAGTGTGTGTGTGAAACTGAAGATTGTGGAGAGGAACTGGGAGCCTGGGAACCAGCAGTTCTTTAGAGTTGATTAGAAATCAAAGCAGCGGAAGGAACGTGCGGCAAATGAGTCCCACCCACCCTTTCCCTCAACGAGTATCTTTCCCACCTGTGACAGGGACTGTGGTTCTCGTATTGGACTGTACAGCCACCTAAGAACTCATGCTAAGAGTGGAAGCAAGTCTTCCTCGATTCCGAGGGACTGCCTATGATGAGAGTTGATTAAAGCTGAGAGATTATTGCAATGTTATTACTTTACATTTTACACAAATGTAAGTATTGTCAGAAAAGACCTTCCCAGAATTTGGACTGTTACCCTGAGTTTTACTGAATCCCTGACACACGAGATCAGTATCAGGTCATCTCTATCGTCTTTCCTATCACACGGCATAATTTACTGCTGCCTCCCCTGCTATGGAATATTACATTTCCTGGAGCCAGACACTCAGGATGACTAATGGTCCACCTCATTACTTCACAGCATAACACAACACACAGACTAGATTACAGTTTGTAAAAGGAAAAATTTCAAATCTTCATAAAGAAAGAAAGACTTGAATTTATATAGCACCTTTCATGACCACCGAACATCTCCAAGCGCTTTACAGCCAATGAAGTACTTAAACATCAATGACTAAACTTTAAGGGCTGGGTTTTCGGGTTTTTGTATTTTCGCCCATTTCCGGGCGCAGTTCGCGGTGGATCCAAAAATTTAGCGCCGGGTTAGCGTTAGTGCAAGAGGGCCCAACTTTTGCCGAGGAGCGTTGGCGCTAACTCCGGCATTGCACCACACAATTTTTTTTTCCTCCAGCGCTTCTTTTGTGCTGTCCGATCGCAAACACTAATGCAGGGCCCGGCTGCGCGCATGCGCAGTACACCCGTGGCTGAATCAGACATTTTTAAATTGGATTTTGATCATGGAGAATGAGGAGTCAAGACAGTGGGCCAGGCGATTCAGCCAGGGGACTAACAAAGCTCTAGTGGGGGCTGTGGAGAGAAGATGGCAGGAGTTACATCGCAGGGATGGATCTAGACCCCTGCCATCCATCTTCAAACACATTTGGAGGGAAATCAGTGAGGAGTTCTCTGCCTCAGACAGTGTCAGGAGTGGCACACAGTGTTGAAAGAAAATCAATGATTTTTCGAGGGTCATTAGAGTACAATTTTTATTGATGCACTCCTTCATTACTTCAATTATAAATCCGACACACTATTTGTTCTCATGCTGTTGCTGTCTCTCAGCACTCTTTGGGTTGCCTCCTAAAATGCATGACACATAGGTAGGCTTAGTTTGGCACCCGATTTTCCATGAATGATCTTTACACATTATTAAGATTGCTTTCTGAGATCTCATAAGATGTTTCCGCACTTCGATGTCCTCCTGATGAACCACGTGCAACTTCCAAGGCCATTAAACAGAGGACTGTATTACCTTCAGACAGTATGGTATAAGTGCTTTGGTGGCAATTTGTGTGTGCCACAAGAGCAGATGGACCCTCTTGTAACAATTCCCATTTTCATCTTTGCAGGCCAAGAAGTCTCATAATCGGCGTGAGCAGATGCGGACAGGCGGCGGTCCACCTCAGACCCCGCCACTCACAGACATTGAGGAGCGAGTGGTGGCTCCATCGGCATCTCAGGTCAGGCAACTGCCACTGCGGGGTGCTGACCCCCTCTCGGAAAATGAGGGTAAGTCCTGCACACTCCCTGGGCTGGGTTAGGGATGTGTCCTGAAGTGTGTGTGGACTAGGGTTGGGGCAATGTCCTGCAGTGTCTATGGACTAGGGTTAGGGACAGTGTGATGCAGTGTCTGTGGGATAGGGTTGGGACAATGTCCTGCAGTGTCTGTGGACTGGGGTTGGGCCAATCTCCTGCAGTGCCTGTGGACTAGGGTTCGGGGCAATGTCCTGCAGTGTCTATGGACTAGGGTTAGGGGCAATGTGATGCAGTGTCTGTGGACTAGGGTTAGGGGCAATGTCCTGCAGTGTCTGTGGACTAGGGTTAGGGACAGTGTGATGCAGTGTCTGTGGACTAGGGTTAGGGGCAATGTCCTGCAGTGTCTGTGGATTAGGGTTAGGGGCAATGTCCTGCAGTGTCTGTGGGATAGGGTTAGAGGCAATGTCCTGCAGTGTCTGTAGACTAGGGTTAGGGGCAATGTCCTGCAGTGTCTGTGGACTAGGGTTAGGGGCAATGTCCTGCAGTGTCTGTGGGATAGGGTTATGGGCAATGTCCTGCAGTGTCTGTAGACTAGGGTTAGGGGCAATGTCCTGCAGTGTCTGTGGACTAGGGTTAGCGGCAATGTGATGCAGTGTCTGTGGACTAGGGTTGGGCCAATCTCCTGCAGTGTCTGTGGACTAGGGTTGGGGCAATGTCCTGCAGTGTCTGTGGACTAGGGTTCGGGGCAATGTCATGCAGTGTCTGTGGACTAGGGTTAGGGGCAATGTCCTGCAGTGTCTGTGGACTAGGGTTGGGGCAATGTCCTGCAGTGTCTGTGGACTAGGGTTAGGGGCAATGTCATGCAGTGTCTATGGACTGGGGTTGGGGCAGTATCAATGCAGTGTCTGTGGGCTAGGGTTGGGGCAATGTGATGCAATGTCTCTGGACTAGGTATAATGGAGCAGCGGATGTCCTTCAAATGAGCCTGTGTGATGCACCCTTCCGCATATCACCCTGCCCCCTCCCCTGCTGCTAACAACTTGTCTGTTGCTTTCTACTTCCAGATGGCCGGCCTCAGGCGCAGAATCCCTCAAGGCAACACTCCACATCAGGCCATCGTGTGGAGGAGGAAGACGACGAGTTCACCAATCAGCCGCCTCCGGTGCATATGCAATCCGCCTCTCTTTTACCATCGGCTCTTGCCTCGTCTGAGGACGATACCGTAACTTTCTCGGGGTTTGACAACTCCGAGGCTCCTGGGACTAGTGGCGTGCAGCAACGCAGTTCTAGGGTTGAATCCCACAGGCCATCTCTCCGGAGGGTGAGTCGACAAAGTCAGTCTGCTGACAGAAAGGCATTCGTGGAACTGGACATGGTGGGACTGTCCAAGGAGAGCATCCAGCTCACTCGTCAGCTCCTTGATGTCTTGGGTAGGATTCCTACGACCATTGAGAGTCTCACTGCGATCATTATGGAGGTAGGGTAGCAGAATGTCGGTGCAAGCCGTGAAACCTGAGAGGCATATTAATGCCCACATGATGCTGGTGGCCTCCAGCAGTGACACTGGAGTCCCGGATAGTGTGGCGAGAAGCCTTGCGGAATATGACGCATCACAGGCACAAGCCTCACACTTCTCTGATTTAAATTTCATTTTCCACTGCTCTACCCACCTGACCAGTAGATTGTTCATAGATTTATATGTAACCTTTAGCGCTGCTGACCGAGTGCCATGTGGCTCTTTGTCGGCCGGCGCGGACACGATGGGCCGAAATGGCCTCCTTCCGTGCTGTAAATTTCTATGTTTCTATGAAGCCAGAAAATTGTCCAAAACCTACAGCCCTCTTACTTTGGGTCTCCTTGGTCATTGGGAAGTTTATGAAGTCTATCCTGCGTGCGTACAGTGCAAGGAGCCAGAGGCATAGAAGGCAAGTGCCACAGTCACCTTCACCTCGATAGACATTGCTGTTCTGTTGCTGCTGGTAGGCTGTAGGTCTGCCTGTATGAGCTGGCATATCTCTGTGACCACCTCTTTTCAGAAGCACAGCCTTCTAACTCACTGTGCCTCAGAGAGCTACAGGTATGAGCGATGTTTCCTGTAAACTCGTGGGGGATAAGGCCTCCTCCCCATGCGACTTCTTCGATTATGGAAGGGGAGGTGCAAAGAGACCTGGGTGTCATGGTACATCAGTCATTGAAGGTTGGCATGCAGGTGCAGCAGGCGGTTAAGAAAGCAAATGGCATGTTGGCCTTCATAGCAAGGGGATTTGAGTACAGGGGCAGGGAGGTGTTGCTACAGTTGTACAGGGCATTGGTGAGGCCACACCTGGAGTATTGTGTACAGTTTTGGTCTCCTAACCTGAGGAAGGACATTCTTGCTATTGAGGGAGTGCAGCGAAGGTTCACCAGACTGATTCCCGGGATGGCGGGACTGACCTATCAAGAAAGACTGGATCAACTGGGCTTGTATTCACTGGAGTTCAGAAGAATGAGAGGGGACCTCATAGAAACATATAAAATTCTGACGGGGTTAGACAGGTTAGATGCAGGAAGAATGTTCCCAATGTTGGGGAAGTCCAGAACCAGGGGTCACAGTCTAAGGATAAGGGGTAAGCCATTTAGGACCGAGATGCGGAGGAACTTCTTCACCCAGAGAGTGGTGAACCTGTGGAATTCTCTACCACAGAAAGTAGTTGAGGCCAATTCACTAAATATATTCAAAAAGGAGTTAGATGAGGTCCTTACTGCTAGGGGGATCAAGGGGTATGGCGAGAAAGCAGGAATGGGGTACTGAAGTTGAATGTTCAGCCATGAACTCATTGAATGGCGGTGCAGGCTAGAAGGGCCGAATGGCCTACTCCTGCACCTATTTTCTATGTTTCTATGTTTCTATGTTGAAAGTGATCATCAATAAGCCTTCTTGCAGCTTGACGCAGTATGAATATAGCCACCAGGATTACTGGCTCCCAACATATCATGACCCCCCATCTTTTAAAATTTCCTTAAATGTCCTTAGATATCCTTTAAAACAAACTAGAAACTCACATAAACTTCACAATCAAAAGTATGCAGTAAGGTAGCATTCGTCTCCCGATGCTTTTAATTGCTGACAACTGCAACTTTTCCCTTAGTTTTCCAGGTGGCGTCGTTAACACCCTGGGTCCGACTGTTTTTTTCTTGCCGGGTTCCCGGGCGGACACTAAATCGGGCGATATGCTCAAAAGTTCCACCCGGGGCGCTAGCACAGTGATGCATGACGATTTACGTCATCCAAACGCTCAAAACAACGGGTGGACGCTAAGTTTCAGCATCGCCGCAAAACCATTGGCAAAAATTCCACCCGGGCACAAAATCTTGTGCGCCTCATTTCACGCCTCAAAGAATCATTTTTGCGCCCCATCGAGGCGCTAAATGGGGAGCAAATGAGCCAAAAATCCAGCCCTTAAGTCTAAAAATGATGAGTGCGATAACTTGAGTTGTAGGCTTTAATGCCCTTTCAATAGTAATTGTTACAGTAACAGGTAACTTGAACAGCAATAATGCTGCACCAAACGTTCCCACTCGTGCTCGATTAAGATATCCAATCTGCAAAAAGCTCCCACACAGGATATCGTCATCATAGGCGGTCCCTCGAAGCGAGGAATAAAGGCGGCTAAATTGGGTTGGCCACTCAGCTTTAAGCAATTTGGTCTGGAGTTGAATCAGTGATGATCTAATTGAATGCAAAGCAGGCTTGAGGGGCTGAACTCCTGTTTCTATGTTCCTATAGTCGACATTTAGCACCTTAACAAGTGGTTAGCTCCCCCAGTGGTTCAGAGGTTAAATGTTCCACTCAAGAAAGAAGAACTTGCATTTATATAGTGCCTTTCATGACCTCAGGACGTCCCAAAGTGCTTCACAGCCAATGAAACATTTTTGAAGTATAGTCACTCCCACAATGAGATATATCCTCGGAGAATCTATTTTAGTGATGCTGGTTGAGGGATAATTATTGGCCAGGACACTGGGATAACGCCCCTGCTTTTCTTTGAATAACACCTTGGGATCTTTTACATCACCTGAGAAGGCAGACGGGGCGTGGGTTTAAAGTCTCACCTTAAAGACTCAATACCGCGTCGAACTGTCAGCCCAGTTTATGTGCTCAAGTCTCTGGAGTGGGGCTTGAGCTCATGACCTTAATACTCAGAGGCGAGAGTGTTACCCACTGATCAAGGCTGCCCCGGGTGTTCTGAGCCACACAAACCAGAAGAATCCAGGGTCGATCCCTGCTCAGTGCTGAGTCAGCTGACCTTAGCCAGGGCAGCGATTGGCTTGCCACAGTTAGTTGCAGTGCCCCTAGGGTGAGGCAGGAACATCATCCATTGATTGATTGCTGGAAAGAACATGTGTGGGTCTCGGCTGAGAAAAGGATTTACTTCAGGCATTATATTCCCCCCATCTCAGATATCCACATTATCCTCACCACCCCATCCTACCTCCTCAGGTATTCAGATTTTCACTATGTATTTAAACCCCCCCCCCCCTCAGATACCCATCATCATCATAGGCAGTCCCTCGTATCGAGGATGACTTGCTTCCACACCAAAAAAGGATGAGTTCACAGGTGTTTCAATGAAGGACCTAATATTCCAGATCTCGAACTACATCCTGAAGGGTGGAAGATGCCTGTGTGTGGATTTTTTTAACGTGGGGTGGCCGTTGCACACCAGCCAGCACACGGGCTTGACAGAGCTAGGTCTTGGTCCAGTGACAAGAATTAACCAAGACTAACTGGAGACCAGCTCTGCTGCACGGTCCTAGTGTGCACACATATCGCAGTGTGGGCTGGCCCGTGCTCCTGGGCCCCGGTCACTTCCTTCTACAAACTCTTGCCGCTCTTTCGCCCCTCCTGCTGTGCCTGCCCGCGCTGCAATCAGCGACCTGGAGGGGAAGGATCTGTAATGGATTTTTTTATTCGTTCCTGGGATGTGGGCGTCGCTGCCAAGGCCAGCATTTATTGCCCATCCCTAATTGCCCTGGAGCAGGTGGTGGTGAGCCGCCTTCTTGAACCGCTGCAGTCCGTGTGGTGAAGGTGCTCCCTGCAGTGGTATGCCGCTGTACGCTGCTCCCTCCAATGGCCCCGGCCTGCTGATGGTCTTGCAGGCCGGGACCGTGCCGATTTCCGGGCCGGAATACCCACATATGGGGGTAGTGTGCTGACATGGGTTGAGAACTGGTTGTCAGACAGGAAGCAAAGAGTAGGAGTAAATGGGTACTTTTCAGAATGGCAGGCAGTGACTAGTGGGGTACCGCAAGGTTCTGTGCTGGGGCCCCAGCTGTTTACACTGTACGTTAATGATTTAGACGAGGGGATTAAATGTAGTATCTCCAAATTTGCGGGTGACACTAAGTTGGGTGGCAGTGTGAGCTGCGAGGAGGACGCTATGAGGCTGCAGAGCGACTTGGATAGGTTAGGTGAGTGGGCAAATGCATGGCAGATGAAGTATAATGTGGATAAATGTGAGGTGATCCACTTTGGTGGTAAAAACAGAGAGACAGACTATTATCTGAATGGTGACAGATTAGGAAAAGGGGAGGTGCAACGAGACCTGGGTGTCATGGTACATCAGTCATTGAAGGTTGGCATGTAGGTACAGCAGGCGGTTAAGAAAGCAAATGGCATGTTGGCCTTCATAGCGAGGGGATTTGAGTACAGGGGCAGGGAGGTGTTGCTACAGTTGTACAGGGCCTTGGTGAGGCCACACCTGGAGTATTATGTATGGTTTTGGTCTCCTAACTTGAGGAAGGATATTCTTGCTATTGAGGGAGTGCAGCGAAGCTTCACCAGACTGATTCCCGAAACCTATCAAGAAAGACTGGATCAACTGGGCTTGTATTCACTGGAGTTCAGAAGAATGAGAGGGGACCTCATAGAAACATTTAAAATTCTGATGGGTTTAGACAGGTTAGATGCAGGAAGAATGTTCCCAATGTTGGGGAAGTCCAGAACCAGGGGTCACAGTCTAAGGATAAGGGGTAAGCCATTTAGGACCGAGACGAGGAGAAACTTCTTCACCCAGAGAGTGGTGAACCTGTGGAATTCTCTACCACAGAAAGTTGTTGAGGCTAATTCACTAAATCTATTCAAAAAGGAGTTAGATGTAATCCTTACTACTAGGGGGATCAAGGGGTATGGCGAGAAAGCAGAAATGGGGTAATGAAGTTGCATGTTCAGCCATGAACTCATTGAATGGCGGTGCAGGCTAGAAGTGCCGAATGGCCTACTCCTGCACCTATTTTCTATGTTTCTATATGTTGTGTGTATCTGAACTCCCCCAATTTAGATCAGCTGATATTTCTGATTTATTTCTGGATATTGTATATCCCCACATTACAGGTTCAAACTGCAGTGCACAGCTGTCAAACATCTCCAGTAATATCCAAGCCACTACTTTATGTTTAACCAATGTTTGTGACCGCTGTGGTCTGCAAGCACATACAATCCTTGTAATGGCATCAGCGATGTGATTTACCTCCAGGCCTATGTTAATTTTGGTTAACATCCTTATCTGACACACTGGCAGATGTGTGCAAGGTAGAAATGACTACAAGTTAATTTACCTGAAGCCCCTGCAGGCTACAAGGTCCTCGGGTAAAGTAAATTTACTTCTTCTTAAATACCATCTTGAAGATCTTCCTGCCAATCATTGTTTCTATCTAAGAGTATGATTTGGCAGTTCCACTGTTGATTGATAGCAGAGAGACAAGCTGGGAGTTGTTGGCTCTGTGCCAGGAATACACACACAGGGTCATTTTGACTTTGTGCGATCGTGTAAAAGCGAGTGAACGTGAATCAGCTGCTCGTTTTATTTACATCTCTCGATGTTTATGTCCATAAACATCAACGGAAATATGAATTGGGGAGGGTTGTAAAACGGGCTGCAAATCACGGGCGCCTGTATTACACTATTGCACAAAGTCAAAACTGCCCCACAGAGTCTTTCACATAGATTTATTGAAGCAAATGATACTCACAGACAATGCACGCATGATGCAAAAGGCTGCAGGAGGCCTCATGTTACAGTTGGCTGAGCTCAGTAGAAGGCTGATTCGCCCTGGAGTCTTCCTACATTCACTCACAATCATCGTGCATTTATCCTCAGCTAAAAGGCCCTTACATCATGTCTTGTATTCTGGGAACTTTATCCTTGGTCTCCACTAACTTACATCAGCTCATCATTGCACAGATTGGTATCAGGAGGGGAAGGATCCGTAATGGATTTTATTATTCGTTCCTGGGATGTGTGCGTCGTTGGCAAGGCCAGCATTTATTGCCCATCCCTAATTGCCCCCGGAGAAGGTGGTGGTGAGCTGCCTTCTTGAACCGCTGCAGTCCGTGTGGTGAAGGTGCTCCCACAGTGCTGTTAGGGAGGCAGTTCCAGGATTTTGACCCAGCGATGATGAAGGAATGGTGATATATTTCCAAGTCAGGATGGTGTGTAACTTGGAGGGGAACATGGAGGTGGTGGTGTTCCCATGCACCTGCTGCCCTTGTCCTTCTAGGTGGTAGAGGTTGCAGGTTTGGAAGGTGCTGCCAAAGAAGCTTTGGCAAGTTGCTGCAGTGCATCTTGTAGATGGTAGATGGGTCTCAGAAAGTTACCTTGACTCCTTACATGTACAGGAAAAGTAAACATATAATCATCAAACAGATTGATTTACATACTGTAGCAGGGTGATTGAGGGCCAGTCCATCAGCCATAGACTGATGAGGCCTCTAGACCCGAGTAAGGGTATGGTCCCATTAAGAACATTCCCTTTAAAGATAATTGCACCTGGAGTGGGAACACCTGGAATGGGAGCAGACTTTCCCCAGCAAAGTGAGCATTAAAGGGGAGGTTCAGGGGCAGGAGGGGCTGAAAGAGGCTTTTCAGCTTCTCTGTTTTTGGGGCTGTTGTGTCCTTGGATGCTCTAACAATGACTCCACGAGGCAGTGTGTTGTACTTGAACTGTAGTGACCTTAGTCCTTTATTAGTTAACTTCAGAGTGAGGATCACACCTGCTGGCCTGCCTTTTATACTAGGCCAGGCACACCTGTACAGGCAACTTACAAGTCTCCCACTGCAGTGCCCTCTTGTGGCACACGTTGTGATAGTACCAACAGTGGCCATTTAGGATACATGAAATCACTCTCCCCCGAGCCTTTAGTGCAAATCGCCTCTGCATTGACTGTGCTCTGGGCTTAGCTCTACCTGGTTGACCTTTGGCGGGTCGTTTCAATCTTGGGTGAGTGGTTGGTGCAGTAGAGTGCTGGTGGTTGCTGTTTGTATGTGTCCCTGACCACTCCATTCTCCACACCCCGCCCCCTGCCCCTCTCCCGCGGCCCCCCCCCCCCCCCACATATAGATTATGCCGGAGACTCATTGCATTCATATATATTCAAGTTCAGGAAAACAGGTTTGCATAACATTTGTGTTTCCGTTGTAAGACAAATACGTTAGACTGGTGAGATACCTTATCGATGCAGTGACTGGTGCATAAGGACAGACTAGTTCCAGAACTGCTGGATGGTGTCCCTGCAGTCTGCTGGTGGTGCGGTGCCCAGTGCTGGCAATGGGAACCCAGTTGGCTCGAGTTGCCTGCTCTCTGGGCTTTGCCGTTGCTCCTAACGTCGGGCCGGTTCACAGATGCCTGTGACCTCCCTGTCCTTACTTTGCGCCCTGGGTGGCTGCTACTCCCTGAGGAGCAGTTGCCTAGCAGTGCACAGGGAACTGCTGACTCGCTGGCCTGAGCGTTGTTTGGTTTTGGATCCTGGCTGGTCCTGGTCCCCTTTGGGGGAACTGTGGCGGGTGACCCTTCATTTACGGGTATGGCCTTGGTGGTGATGGGGTCTGGGGACTGCATCTTAGCACAGTCTGTTCTTTCAGGTTCGTGGCGGTTGGTGCCATCGGGTGCCTGAGAGGTGGAGCCGATCAGAGGCAGGGTATCGATACCAGTGCCGTTGCCCTGCTGAGGTCGCATGCTCTGCAGCTCGTGTGTATCGGCTGCTTGTGGCCACACTCCATGGTGCATAACTCTGGTCCCAGGGACGCAAGCTACAGCGTTGGGTAGCTCGCTGGACCTGTGTGCTCCCGATGGGTGTCTGCCCACTGCATTGGCTGCGTGCAGTTAAAATCCTACGTCGCACAAATTTTCATTACTTATGATGGACACTCTGTGGGTCCGATCGCGATCGCGATCGCGCGACTTTTCCTCGCTGGTTGCATGTGCACAATTCTGATCATCAATTACACAGTTTACATGATCGCGCAACTTTTCCTTGCTCATTGCATGTACACAACTCTGATTATCACTTATACATTTGACATGATCAATTACACATTTTGTCTCTGACTTACAGTTGCTATTACATTGCTTGAGCGTGTGGAACTGTCCCTTTAAGTGTGGTGGGTTTCAAGCCTCCTTTAAGAGAGCCTTGCTTGCTTTACCCCAATCCTCTTCTCCGTTTGGTGCCACGTGTTGCTCCATCAGAGCTGCACCTTGTGGTCTGGCCGCGGCCATCTTTTTCTTCAGCGCCTCACCTCGTGGTTTGGGCGCCATCTTTCCTCTATCCACGATATTGACTGCGGTGATCTTCTTCTCCCCGGGTTCTGCCACCGAAGCTGGGAAGTCGCCTTTGGATCCAATTTTATTCTTCCAGAGTTGTGCCACTGGAGCCTGGAAGGTGCGTTCGGGTCGTGCCAGCTGGATCATCTCCACGCAGTCGTGCTGAGCGGTCTCTGCCTCGGGTGCTGTGCTGGTCTGCTCTCTGGTGCCAGGTCCACCCTCAGGTGAGAGCTTGCTTTGCCTCTGAGCGCAGGGGACGTCGATCGCTGGAGGGGTGAAGTCTCCCCACTTCCAATGGATCTTCTCCATCCAGCTTCTACCGAGCAGCGTTGGTCCATCACCTGCAACAATCCATAGAGGTAACTTGTGCGTCCCGCCATCATGGAGTACCTTTACATTCGTGCTGCCAACGACTGGGATAATTTCATCGGTGTAGGTGCGCAGCTTTGCCTGAACCGGGACCAACTTGGGTCGTTCAGCTTGGTTGTCCCATAACCTCTCAAAGGCTTCTTGATTCATCACTGACTGGCTCGCCCCAGTGTCCACTTCCATGAAGACTGGAACGCCATCTATCTCGACTTCCATCTTCAGCGGGGAACACTTGGTGGTGCAGGGAAACATGTTATCTACCTCATCGTGGGGCTGGGCTGCCTCTCTGCCTACCATTTCATAATCTGCGCTGGATTCATGGTCATCTGCAGACTCTTCATCGACACAGTGAGTCATATTTCTCTTACACATTCGCTGGAGGTGACCCTTTGTGCTGCAGCCTTTGCATACATAGTCTTTAAAGCGGCACTGGTGAGTCCTGTGATTCCCTCCACAATGCCAGCATGGAGCTACTCGTTACCCCCCTTGGTGGACTCTGAGTTAAGGGACTGGTGGGCCTGTTCTCTCTTCCCTGAGAGGATTCGTGCTCTACAGTCCAGCCTCTAAATGGCGCCACTCGGTGCACAGTACCTGCCGGGTTTGAGTCCTGAGGGTGAGTCATCTGCCTAGAGCCGCAGGTCGAGGTCATGAATGCCTGGCTCACAGAGATGGCCTTCTGCAGTGTGACTGTGGTATTCGCCGATCATAGCCTGTGAAGAAGGCCCTCATGGCCAATTCCAATGACAAAAATGTCCCACAGCGCCTCGTTGAGGTGGGTGCCGAACTCGCACAGTGCCGCCAGCTTCCTGAGGTCTGCGGTGTACTTCGCAACCTCCTGGCCTTCGGGCCGTCGGTGGGTATAGAACCGGTGTCTGGCCGTGAGGATGCTCTACTCGGGCTTGAGTTGCTCATGGATCAGGATTACAAGCTTCTTGTACGTCTTGGTGATTGTCTTCACTGGTGCCAGCAAGTCGCTGACGAGGCCATAGACGGTGGGCCCACAACTAGTTAGGATGATAGCTCTGCGCTTGCCAGCCAATGTGGCCGGCTTGTCTCCTGCCAGGTCGTTTGCTGTGAAGAAATGTTCAAACCTCTCCACAAAGGCATCCCAATCATCACCATTGGCGAACTGTTGCAACGTACCAAGGGTAGCCATTTTGGAGTGAAAGTTCATAATCTCGTCGCCAATTGTTGTGTCCTTAGATGCTCTAGTAATGACTCCACGAGGCAGTGTGTTGTAGTTGAACTGTCGTGACCTTTGTCCTTTATTTGTTAACTCCAGAGTGTGGATCACACCTGGTGGCCTGCCTTTTATACTAGGCCAGGCACACCTGTACAGGTAACCTACAAGTCTCCCACTGCTGTGCCCTCTGGTGGCACACCTTGAGATAATAACAACAGTGGCCATGTAGGATACATGTCAGGGGCGATAATGGTGGCGGGGCACGAAAGTTAGCAGCCGGGAATAGTTTGCGTCTCAGTATGTAAGTTTTGGCAGCTGGGCCCTGCGTCGGGGGTGCAGCACTAAGGGAGGCGTTGTACACCTCTCGTGGTACAAGGAAGGGAAACTCGCGAGCAAGAGAGCCGGGTCGGAAACACTCCGAGAGGGGTCTAGGGAGGGGGAAGGAGCCTAAGAAACCCACAACAACATTCCTCAAACATTGGCCACGCCGCCGCAAGACAAATCACACAAAAAGTTAAAACAAAAAACACTCGCACTTACCCCTGGAGTACTTAACATAGAAACATAGAAAATAGATGCTTCACCGTCCTCTCTGCCGCCAGGCTTGGCCGGACCGCTCTGATTTCCCAGGCGGTCACTGCGGGTGCATTTCCGGGCGGACGGATCGGGCAGGAGCCCAAACTCACGCCGCTGTCGCAACCAGGGACATTGTACACCTGGTGCAGCTGTTCCTATGCTGCCGCTAAACCCGACCCGAGGATCGTGGCAGGGAGCTGGAGACTTCACCGTCACCCTTCACACCACTCCCAGCTGCAACCCGGAGCGCAAAGGACCTGAAAATGCAGCCCTCGAAGTTGAAGAGTTGAAAAGACAGCTTGTATGATTCTTGCTTTGTGTTATGTACATTAAATGATGTTTGGAACTTGAACTGATCAAGGTTTGCTGTTTATAAAAGGGAGAAGGTTCCATGATGGTAGGACCCTGGAACAATACTCGAAGGTCAGAACTGCACAAGTATAAAATGACTATCTCAATGACAACAAAGGTAACAACCTTGAAAGGAGCCTTGGAGATTCGGGCTGACTTTTGGATATCTACCAGAATGCTGTTGCCAGTAGATTCTGGAAAAGCTGTCTGTTACAAGTTATGAGCCTTTAATACTGTTGTGTATCTGTAAAGCATGCACTCCCATATTCCACCACCAGGGAGCGCATCCCCTGAAGTCCCAAGGGATCCCAGCATCCCTTGGGAGCACTGTATATAAGCCGGCCCCTAAGGCCTGTTCCTCACTCTGGAGTGTCTTATTAAAGACTGAGGTCGCTGTTACTTTAACCTCCCTGTGTGCAGTCTCAACTGTGTTGGGAACACAATAACTGGCGACGAGTACACGAATCCAACGCAAAGATGCAGCAAACTGTGGGCATCCTGGAGAAGTTCTCGGAGGGTGAGGACTGGGAAGCCTATGTCGAACAGCTAGACCAGTACTTTGTAGCCAACGAGCTGGACGGAGAAGGAAGCGCTGCAAAAAGTAGAGAGCGGTCCTCCTCACAATCTGCGGGGCACCGACCTTGAGCCTCATGAAGAATCTTCTGTCTCCAGTGAAACCCACAGATAAGTCGTATGAGGAGCTGTGTACACTGGTTCGGGAGCATCTTAACCTGAGGGAGAGCGTGCTGATAGCGAGGTATCGGTTCTACACGTGCCAGTGATCTGAAGGTCAGGAAGTGGCGAGCTATGTCGCCGAGTTAAGGCGACTTGCAGGACAATGTGAGTTTGATGGCTACCTGGAGCAGATGCTCAGAGACTTTTTTGTACTGGGCATTGGCCATGAGACCATGTTACGAAAACTTTTGACTGTAGAGACACCGACTCTCAGTAAGGCCATTGCAATAGCACAGGCATTTATGTCCACCAGTGATAACACCAAACAAATCTCTCAGCACACAAGTGTTCATAAATTAACTGGAACTGTGTTTGCGAGCAGAAATGTACAGGGCAGAAACCACGATTCTGCAACTGCCAGCAGGCCTCAGGTGACCCAGATGACTCAGAGTCCGCAACAAAGGATGAATCCAAGACAAGTCACACCTTGTTGGTGTTGTGGAGCCTTCCATTCAGCCTGTTCATGCTGCTTCAAAGGGTATGTTTGCAAGAGCTGTGGAACAATGGGGCACCTGCTAACCTGCTAACCACCATGTGGCAGAGGTCCATGGTGGATCAAAGCAATTTCGAGCCTCAGAGAGAGGAAGCAGATGCTGAAGTACATGGGGTGCACACATTTTCAACGAAATGTTCACCTATAATGCTAAATGTAAAATTGAATGGCTTACCCGTAGCCATGGAACTGGACACTGGCACGAGCCAATCCATCATGAGTAAAAAGATGTTTGAGAGACTGTGGTGCAACAAGGCACTCAGACCAGCCCTGAGCTCCATCCACACGAAAGTGAGAACGTACACCAAAGAATTTATCACTGTCCTGGGCAGCGCCATGGTCAAGGTCACCTACGAGGGCACTGTGCACGAACTGCCACTCTGGATTGTCCTGGGCGATGGCCCCACACTGCTTGGAAGGAGTTGGCTGGGAAAAATCCGCTGGAACTGGGATGACATCAGAGCGCTATCACATGTCGATGAAGCCTCATGTACCCAGGTTCTTAACAAATTTCCTTCCTGTTTTGAGCCAGGCATTGGAACCTTTTCTGGGGCGTAGGTGCAGATCCACTTGGTCCCAGAAGTATGACCCATTCACTACAAGGCGCGAGTGGTACCTCACATGGTGAGGGAGAAAGTGGAAATCGAGCTGGTCAGGCTGAAACGTGACGGCATCATCTCCCCAGTGGAATTCAGCGAGTGTGCCAGCCCGATTGTTCCAGTACTCAAAAGTGATGGCACGGTCAGGATTTGCGGCGATTATAAAGTAACTATTAATCGTTTCTCGCTACAGGATCAATACCCGCTACGGAAGGCAGATGACCTATTTGCGACGATGGCAGGAGGCAAGACGCTCAACCATGCTCGATCTGACTTCGGCCTACATGACACAGGAGCTGGAGGAGTCTTCGAAGGGCCTCACCTGCATCAACACACACAAGGGACTGTTCATCTACAACAGATGCCCGTTTGGAATTCGGTCGGCTGCAGCGATCTTCCAGAGAAACACGGGGAGCCTACTCAAGTCGGTACCATGCACGGTGGTTTTTCAGGACGACATATTGGTCATGGGTCGGGAGACGATTGAGCACCTACAAAACCTGGAGGAGGTCCTCCAGCGACTGGATTGCGTAGGGCTGCGGCTGAAGAGGTCGAAATGCGTCTTCATGGCAACAGAAGTGGAGTTTTTGGGGAGAAAGATCACGGCGGATGGCATTCGGCCCACAGACGCCAAGACAGAGGCTATCAGGAACGCGCCCAGGTCACAGAATGTCATGGAGCTGCGGTCGTTCCTGGGACTCCTCAACTATTTTGGAAACTTCCTACTGGGGTTAAGCACCCCCTTAGAGCCGCTACATATGTTATGGCGTAAAGGTGAGAACTGGGTATGGGGAAAAAACCAAGTAATTGCTTTTGAGAAAGCCAGAAACATTTTATGCTCCAACAAGCTGCTTGTATTGTATAACCCGTGTAAAAGACTTGTGCTAGCAACAAGCCAACGTTGCGGGGAAGTTGCAACCTGTCGTCTATGCCTCAGGAGCTTGTCTAAGGCCAAGATGGCCTACAGCATGATTGAGAAAGAGGCATTAGCGTGTGTGTTCGGGGTAAAGAAAATGCATCAGTACCTGTTTGGCCTCAAATTTGAGCTGGAAACCGATCACAAGCCCCTCGTTGTTCGCTGAAAACAAGGGGATAAATACTAATGTCTCAGCCCGCATACAAAGCTGGGCACTCACGCTATCAGCGTATAACTATACCATCTGCCACAGGCCAGGCACCGAGAACTGTCGGCTACCATGGCCCACCACGAGGTGGAAATGGCGCAGCCTGCAAACTTGTTGATGGTGGCACAGCCCGCAGACTTGTTGATGGTCATGGAAGCATTTGAAAATGATAACTCACCTGTCAAGGCCCGCCAGATTAGGACTTGGACCAGCCAAGATCCTCTGCTGTCCCTAGTAAAAAAACTGTGTACTGCATGAGAGCTGGGCCAGCAGCCCCGTTGAAATGCAAGAGCTAATCAAGCCGTTCCAGCGGCGAAAGGATGAGCTGTCCATTCAGGCAGACTGCCTGTTGTGGGGTAACCACGTAGTGCTACCAAAAAAGGGCTGGGAGACGTTCATCTCGGATCTCCACAGCACACACCCGGGTGTAGTAACGATGAAAGCGATAGCCAGATCCCACGTGTGGTGGCCCGGCTCTGACTTAGAGTCTTGTGTATGGCAATGCAGTGTGTGTGCTCAGTTGAGCAATGCACCCAGAGAGGCACCACTAAGTTTGTGGTCCTGGCCCTCCAGACCATGGTCGAGGATCCATGTCGACTATGCGGGCCCGTTTCTCGGCAAAATGTTCCTGGTGGTGATGGATGCTTTTTCAAAATGGATTGAATGTGAAATGTCGGGAAGCACCACCCACCGCCACCATTGAAAGCCTGAGGCCCAGTTTTCCACCCACGGCCTGCCTGACATACTGGTCAGTGACAACGGGCCATGTTTCATCAGTGCCAAATTGAAAGAATTCATGACCCGCAATGGGATCAAACATGTCACCTCGGCCCCGTTTAAACCAGCCTCCAATGGGCAGGCACAGCGGGCAGTACAAACAATCAAACAGAGCCTTAAGCGGGTCACAGAAGGCTCACTCAAAACCCACCTGTCCCGAGTACTGCTCAGCTACAGCACGAGACCCCACTCGTTCACAGGGGTGCTTCTGGCTGAGCTACTCATGAAAAAGACACTTAAAACCAGACGCTCGCTGGTTCACCCCAACCTGCATGATCAGGTAGAGAGCAGGCGGCAGCAACAAAATGTAAACGATGGTCGTGCCACTGTGTCACGGGAAATTGATCTGAATGACCCTCTGTATGTGCTAAACTATGGACATGGTCCCAAGTTGATCGTGGGCTCAGTGATAGCTAAAGAAGGGAATAGGGTGTTTGTAGTCAAACTAGACGATGGACAAATTTGCAGAAAGCACCTGGATCAAACGAGGCTGCGGTTCACAGACTGCCCTGAACAACCCACAGCAGACACCACCTTTTTCGAGCCCACAACACACGCCCAAAGGATCAACGACACCACCCGGACCAGGAAATCGAACCCATCACGCCCATCAGCCCAGCAAGGCCAGGCTCACCCAGCAGCCCTGCAGGGGCAACAACACGCCAGCTCAGTGAGGGCAGTCAACACACCAGAACAGACATTTGTACCGAGGCGGTCCACCAGGGAAAGAAAGGCTCCTGACCGCCTCATCTTGTAAATAGTTTTCACTTTGACTTTGGGGGGAGTGATGTTGTGTATCTGTAAAGCATGCACTCCCATGTTCCGCCACCAGGGAGTGCATCCCCTGAAGTCCCAAGGGATCCCAGCATCCCTTGGGAGCACTGTATATAAGCCTGTTCCTCACTCTGGAGTGTCTTAATAAAGACTGAGGTCACTGTTACTTTAACCTCCCTGTGTGCAGTCTCAACTCTGTTAGGAACATGATAAATACAGTCTTTGCAGGTTAAGTTGTGAATACCCTGTGTGCCCAGTTGTTACGAGAAGCTACAATCTGTGCTGATATCAGCCAGAGCAGCACTAGGAGTCCCCTTGGTGCTCCCTTGATTTGTGAGGCAGAAGTCAGCCCAGGCCCCTGCTCCTGATACGCTATCCAGTGACTCCTGCTGGGAAGTGCGCCAAGAGGAAATCAAGTGAGGACAAGTTGTGAAGCTCCCCATGGTTGATTGGCCTGGCGACATTCACTGTCTAGTTTCACATATGAAGGATGGTTACTCGGGCAAGCTATTGAAGGGGTAGGCAGAACCCTCAGGACAAAGAGAGAATGGCTCCCATTCAAAACTGTACACATGAAGTGCAAGGGAGTGTAAAAATATCAGCATAATGAGAGGCCACGGTATTTACAAAAATTACAGTTTGCAAGTATTCTCCTGACAGTCAGCAACGTTAATGCACACAAACAGCCATTAAGCCGTCAAGGGACACATATAATAGATGATGCTGCAAGAAGTATAGATGCATTTAAAGAACTGCTGGCAAAAGCTGGCAGGAAAAAGATGATCTTTAGTCTATCAGGATTGTTATAATGGTGAAGTCTGGTGCAGGGAGATTGAAAATTGTTTACTGGAAGAAGGCATGTCAGCATCGACCAGCGGTGAACTAGAATTTCATTCGATAAATCCCTGACTAGTTTAGTTTCTGCAGATTGCTGGATGTATGGTCCAGTTCCCCAAGAACAGCTTATTGCACTATTTTCAAAACCGTTGTCGGCCCACTGCCTTTCATCGTGTGCTGTTTCCCTCATAGAATGCAAAAAGACAAATTGATCTTTTTCTCCCCCTACCTATATTCTTCTCCCCAGGGGCCAGCGTCAGCTCTGGGTTATTTCGGCTTGATCATTTTTCACTCTTCTGTGAGTGTAATGGGAATGATGCCCTGGTGTTTACGCTTCAGGTTTGAACAATTACCAGGGATTGCCTTTTGTGTTTGCTCTTTTTCTCCTCTCTTCCAATTGGAGGTGAAAACCAACACATCGACTTCCTGTGGCAGGAGAGCCAAACCATTTAGGGATAGCAGTCGATTGTTCTTTCTGTTAACAAGGCCATAAAAAAACGTAAACCAGGCACTAGGGTTTATTTCCAGAGGTATAGAATCGACAAGTAGAGAAGTTATGCTAAACCTGTGTCGAACCTTGGTTAGACCACACTTGGAGCACTGCGCACAGTTCTGGTTGCCATATTATAAAAAGGATATCGAGGCACTGGAGAGGATGCAGAGAAGATTTACAAGGAGGATAGCGGAAAGGATGAACAGGCTGGGTCTCTTTTCTCTTGAAAAAGAAAGCTGAAAGGTGACCTAATCTTTAAAATAATGAAAGGATTTGATAGAGTGGATACAGAGAAAATGTTTCCACTTGTGGGGAAGAGGCCATCAATATAAGATCGTCACCAATAAATCCAATGGGGAATTCAGGAGAAACTTCTTTACCCAGAGAGCGGTGAGAATGTGGAACTTGCTGCCACAGGGAGTGGTTGAAGTGAATAGTATCGATGCATTTAAGGGGAGGCTAGACAAGGGAGAAGGGAATAGAGGGTTATGCTGATAGATTTAGATGAGGAAAGACTGGAGAAGGCTCAAGTGGAGGATAAATGCCGCCATGGACTGGTTGGGCCGAATGGCCTGTTTCTGTGTCGCATATCCTGTGTAATTCTATGTAATCGTCCTTGTTCTGGATTCCCTCACCAGAGGAAAGAGTCATCTCATATTTATCTGGTGAATTCCACAAATTATGTTAATGACCTCAATCAGACCACCCCTTAACATCCATATCGCCAGAGACTATGGGCCCAAGTTTCCACACGATAAAAAACGGGCGCCCCTCCGAGCTGGGCGCCCGTTTTTCGCGGCTAAAACGGCGCCTAAAAAAAAACTCGCGATTCTGGAGCGTTCTGCAGCTCCTTGTCTGCCTGGCGCGGCGCCCAGGGGGGCGGAGCCTACACTCGCACCGATTTTGTAAGTGGGAGGGGGCGGGTACTATTTAAATTAGTTTTTTTCCTGCCGGCAACGCTGCGCGTGCGCGTTGGAGCGTTCGCGCACGCGCAGAGTGAAAAAAACATTGGCACTTGGCCATTTTTGTAGTTCTTTGTAGCTGTTTAATTTTTGAACATTTTTTTAATAAAAGCACATTGCCATCAGCACATCAGCACTTGCAGCCTTCTCACTGTCTCCTCCCCCCCCCCACCGCGGGAAGAACGGGCGCCTCCTCCCCCCCTGCGCGAAAGAACGGGCGCCTCCTCCCCCCCCCCCGCGGGAAGAACGGGCGCCTCTACCCCCCCCCCCCCCCGCGGGAAGAACGGGCGCCTCTACCCCCCCCCCCCCCCCGCGGGAAGAACGGGCGCCTCTACCCCCCCCCCCGCGGGAAGAACGGGCGCCTCTACCCCCCCCCCCCGCGGGAAGAACGGGCGCCTCCTCCCCTCCCCCCGCGGGAAGAACGGGCGCCTCTACCCCCCCCCCCCCCGCGGGAAGAACGGGCGCCTCCTCCCCTCCCCCCGCGGGAAGAACGGGCGCCTCCTCCCCTCCCCCCGCGGGAAGAACGGGCGCCTCTACCCCCCCCCCCCCCCGCGGGAAGAACGGGCGCCTCCTCCCCTCCCCCCGCGGGAAGAACGGGCGCCTCCTCCCCTCCCCCCGCGGGAAGAACGGGCGCCTCTACCCCCCCCCCCCCCCGCGGGAAGAACGGGCGCCTCTACCCCCCCCCCCCCCCCGCGGGAAGAACGGGCGCCTCTACCCCCCCCCCCGCGGGAAGAACGGGCGCCTCTACCCCCCCCCCCCGCGGGAAGAACGGGCGCCTCCTCCCCTCCCCCCGCGGGAAGAACGGGCGCCTCTACCCCCCCCCCCCCCCGCGGGAAGAACGGGCGCCTCCTCCCCTCCCCCCGCGGGAAGAACGGGCGCCTCCTCCCCTCCCCCCGCGGGAAGAACGGGCGCCTCTACCCCCCCCCCCCCCCGCGGGAAGAACGGGCGCCTCCTCCCCTCCCCCCGCGGGAAGAACGGGCGCCTCCTCCCCTCCCCCCGCGGGAAGAACGGGCGCCTCAGGCTGACTGCAGCATTCTCCGTGCCTGAAGCACTTTCACACAGGTAGGAAGATGGTTTATTTAATCTTTTCTTTGCTTATAAATGTTTATTCAGGTTGGATTTATTTGTATAATATTTGTAGAAGTATAAATAAGGATTTATTGTATAATTTAATGATTTCCCTTCCCCCCCCCCCTTCCCCCCCCCCCCCCCCACCTCGTTCTGGACGCCTAATTTGTAACCCGCCTGATTTTTTAATGTGTGGAACAGGTTTTTTCAGTTCTACAAAAATCTTCACTTGCTCCATTCTAACTTAGTTTGGAGTACGTTTTCAATGTGGAAACTTTGAAATCAGGCGTCAGTGGCCAGACACGCCTCCTTTTGAAGAAAAAATTCTGTTCCAAAGTAGAACTGTTCTACCTGACTAGAACTGCAGAAAAAAAAATGTGGAGAATTGCAATTTCTAAGATAGTCCGTTCTCCACCAGTTGCTCCTAAAAATCAGGCGCAAATCATGTGGAAACTTGGGCCCTATAAAACAAATACCTGTCAAACCCGGCCGGCAGCCTCCCAATTGCACCGTGGCAGTCTGATTTAAATCTGCCTCTCCGAGACGGGACACTCACACGGCACGCTATCCGCTGCCGTAAAAATGGCAGCAAGTGCCACGAAGGGTTATTTTGGCCAGATTGTGCAGCGTAGTGAGGCAGCAACAACTGCAAGGCAAAGAATCGCAGGCCTGGCAGGCGGAGACTCGAGGGGCAGAAGCCCTGGGAGCCCAGCTTGTCTTCCTGAGAAACATTCTGCTGCTTATGCATCCAGTGGCCTTTGCAATAAGCTCCCCGATGGTGTAATGGGTGGAGGTATAATACTGAGCCATACAGGTCAGGAAGATCTCAGGTTTTGATCTGTAGCGATCCTCTGCAAGTGAAACAGTCGGAGTGCTACAACCGCCCTTAGCAGAGCACAAGATCAGCAGCCACTGCTCCTGACCAGGAGTGCTGGAAATATGTGCACCTGTGGTCATTGGACAAGGAAAGGGTCGAGCATAGCTTTGCTCTTTAGCACCGATGAATAGCCCATCAATACTCACTCACTCACTTTCTAGGTTTCTACCAAGGATTACACCTGTGCACCCATATCAAAGGACATCAGTACCTCGGGGAAAGGTCAAGGCAAACTTCACTCCTGCCACTCGCTGGGCAGCAGCTGACATTATCACTACTGTGGCCCCTCTCCCCGTCCTCTCTCAGTTCACCACCTACTAGACAAATGCTGCAGAGGAGCACCTTTCAATTTGCAGACTGCAGAGAGCACGAAGAAGGTACATTCCTCGATCAATCGCTGAAGCCTGCACCACTGATCGTAACATAGCATGTGCTCAGCACCAGTCCTTAACTGGACGGTTTCTTAAAACTCATGTTAATGAATGCTGGCACACAGACACTGCAGGTCCTTACTTAATCGCTGCAGGCGGCAGCGTACCCATCAGGTATCTTATCACTCCGTCATGCTCAGTGAACCTGGAAAAATTTAGGAAAGAACCTTTCACAGATGAGGTTACATCTACAAGCTCAGTGCTTGAGAACATACAGTCTGTGTTTCAGGAATAAAATGTGGGCATTGGCTGTCAGGAAAGGTCACAGTGGTGAATGGACAAAGTTGCATTTTCTCCTTTCGCACATCTGTTCCGTACTGAAAGCACTGCAATAAGAATGGCATTAATATTCCTGCAGCATACACAAATATCTTGAACCTTTTTAGCAAAGTTTGACACTCGAGCAATTCTTAAAGAAGGAATTCAATTTTTCGTTTAAAGGAATTTACATTTCTGGTGTAATGGACGACACTGTCCTGTTATCTCTGGGACCGAGGTTCAGGTCCAGCCCAGACGCATCGCATGAAAGCCTCCTCTGTCTGGTCTCTCCAAGGGCACGACATGAAATAAGTTTGGGCATTCTTAACCCCAGTCCCTGATGGCCATGGGCCCACAGTGACAGACGCAGCCCTCACTTGGCAATGACAGACCGGGAATCGACAGGAGGATCTGAACATGGCCAGGGAGGCATAGCCCACTCCCCAGAGGTCAGTGCCTGTGTCGGGTGCTTGCGGTTATCCATCAGCCTGTTCTGGGGGACGTGTAATGGGTAGGTTTCTCAGACCAGGCACTATAAGCTTTTATTCTCGTGAATCAGTCAACGTGACATAGAGACAATGGAGGGGGGCTAATCAAAGATGGGCTTGCTAAAATGAGGGGACATCGCAGTTCACAGTGAAGTAGCTGTTGGTAGATGTGGCTAGAATGACTCACATCTGCAGAGGGAAAGGGTTTACCTTGAAAAGTCAGTGTGCAGTAACCCTGCCTTCACATAACACAGGAGACATAAGCTCTATTTTGAGTTGCTAACCTGGGCGAGTCCTCTGAGAGCACCTCAGGCAATTTGAGCACAGATGGCACAAGCAAGCCAGGCTTTTCACGTGAGCAGGATTTCAAAAAGGAACGAAGCAATGGGTCACGGATTTCTTCAAAACTAATTGAGAAACAACAACTAAAAACAAATATTTATTTTACTTTGAACAAATGACTATTTATTGTTACAGCTTTCACATGCTGTTCTTCTTCAGTAATCACTATTCCGAGAGCTGTCTTCCTGGGTCTGCAGTGAGAACCAGTTCAGTTTGCGCTCTCCTGCACCAACCCACGAGTCACTTTCCACACCGTTACACTAAGTGCAATTAATCTACACTTTGCAGTTCATGATTTATTTAAATGGTCTTTGAACATCTACATGGTGTTTGCTTGGCACTCATTTCCGACACATTGCTGCGGCAATGCTAAACATTGCTAAAGGGAGCTGCTGGGTTTTACAGCTAACCGTGCTGATCTACATTCAGCTCTGCTTTGTGATATCTCTCTTTACTGCTGCCTATACCTGCTGAGATTAGAAGGCACTCTGAATTGGCCATGTTTACATTGTGAGATGGATTCACTGCGCCACCTGAGTACACACAGCCGGCCAAAGGCCACGCACACGCACGCTTGTTTCTGGTTGTGTGCTTTCCTCCATGTCAAGGGAAATATCTACACCAGGCCAAGGAGGAGGAAACTGCATTGCAGGCATGCAAAGGTGTTTCAAGTTGGCAGGTTCTCTGCAGCGCTGCTGTGCAATGAAGCCAACACCACACAAAGTAACAAAGAACTTCCTATTATACAGCATTTCACATCTTCGTGATGTCTCACAGCACTTTACAGCCAATGAATTACTTCTCAATTGCAGTCACTATTGTTGTGTAGGTAAACTCGGCAACCAATGTCCTCACAGCAAGATCCCTCAAACACCAGGGGGCCGATTTTCAGCACCACACCGCCCACCTACCGCTGACTGCCGCCCACTGCCGCTGACACTCCTCCTGAAGACCCGCCCAGTGCCACTTTCGGGGGGGCCTGGAGCGGGTGGGAGGGGAGAGCCGCCAGGAACTGCCCACTGACGTCAGCGGACGGTCGAGTGGCGCAACTGAGCTCCCGCCCGCCGAAATCCCAGATTCCTGCGGGCAGGAGTCGGTGGGAGTCAGCGGCAGAACGGGGGCGGACTGCTGGCTGGTGGCTGGTCTGTCCCTGACGGTGAGTCTGAACATCCTAAAAAAAAGGTAAGTGAACATTTTAATCTTTTTTTTCAGCAGCGACTGACCTGGATGGGGTCCCCTGAAGGTCTTAGGATACTTTTTTCATTTTATGCTGTTGTTTTTTTTCCAGGTCTTCGACCCCTCCGTGGGCCCGACACCATCCTCGGCAGCACTTGGGCGGCAAGCGCCTCTGCCACCGAGAATGAGACCTCCCGCCGGCTGCCGCCCAAATTGGCGGGGTACGTCATCCATTTGCCATCCGCCGATCTTCGAGGGACCTTCTTCCTGAATAACCCGCCCAAAGTGCCGTCCGGTACCGCGGTGGCCATCGGCGGCACTTGGGCGGGCACTTGGGCGGGCACTTGGGCGGGCACTTGGGCGGGCACTTGGGCGGGCGGAGGCCTTGCTGAAAATCGGCCCCCAGGAAATGAATGACCAGTTAAGAAAAGTCAAAAGTTGGTGGATGGATAAATGAGGGCAGACTTGGTTTAATATCGCGTCTAAAGGCCAGCACCTCGGACAATGCTGCACTCCTTCAGCTCTGCACTGAACTATCAGCCTAGATGATGTGCTTGAGCGGAGCTTAGAAACTACAGCCTTCTAACTCAGAGGGGAGAGTGTTACCTGAGTCAAGGCTGGCAGGTAGTCTTGCCAGCTCATTAAACACCAAGTAGGTCCCAGGCAAGTTGTTTAAAAATAACCAGGGCAGAGATCATAAGCAAGCAGGCTGCAGCAGCCATCTTTTTTGCCACTTCAGCTACACTTAGTTTTCCCCTGTTGGTGAAAGTGTTGAAATATAACCAGAGCGAATTTGTAAATCGGAGGAAGAAATCCTGACTGCTCAGAACTCCGGGAAAAGAGTGCCGAAAGCAGCTCTGTAACCTAAAATGGTTCTCAGATTCAGTCTCCCAGGACTCTTGCTGGTTCAGCTGCTTTGACAACAAGGAGGAAAGATTATCTCTGGGTGGCATTGACTCTGTTCCTGGCCCTCCTTTCAAAGTTGTGTCAACTGTAAATATAACATGCATCTTATGCTGATGGAAGACAGGAAGGCAAACACAGAGACCAAAATATTAAAATGAATCCCACAGGATAGTCCCAAGCCTCCTTGGAACACTTGCATTGGATTCAATAGAGAATGAATGGGGAACCCTTATCAAAATATAGAAAATACTGAATTGTGTCGGTGAGGTAAACCCTGATTGTAATCGCTCAGCGATTGGCGGCTGTGCCTTCTGTTGCCTGGGCCTTAAGCTCTGGAAATCCCTCCCTAAACCTATCCACCTCTCTTTCCCCCTTTAAAACGCTCCTTAAAACTTACCTCTTTGATCAAGGTCACCTGCTTAATTTCTCATGAGGCTCAGTATCAATTTTGTTTGTCTTATCACACTGCTGTAAACCACCTTGGGACGTTTTACTGCATTAAAGGCGCTATATAAATATAAGTTGTTGTTATTACCTCAAAAATATCAAGAACACAGATCTTGTGGCATAGGCAAAAGCACACTGATGACCCAGCTTCTTCAGAACCATTTTGTAGAGGACTATGATCCCACGATAGAAGATTCCTACAGAAAACAAGGAGTAATTGACGGAGAAACGTGTCTTTTAGATATTCTCGACACAGCAGGTCAAGAGGAGTACAGTGCTATGTGTCATGTATTCAACCAGCATTGTAACCCATGTATAATCTGACCTAAGTTGTACACTGTGAGAACAATGACCACTAGGTGGGAGACACTCCTAACCTGGACCTTTAGGTATAAAAGGGGAAGCTCCACCCACCTTCATCACTTGAGTGCTAAGGAATAAAGGACAGGTCATAGACTGACCTTCTCTCAAGCATGGGCCTCGTGTGCATTTATACTGTATAGTAAGGACGTATCAATGGCGACGAGAAACTGGGATTTAAACCACGCGAGCATGGTCACGAGCAGAACAGACGAGAGGTACTGTGTTAAGGAATGGTTGGGACAGAGATTCAACATTGTTAAAGCAGCGCACAGTTCTCCAGGCAGACAAGTGCAGTCGGGCATGCCCCAACATGTAGTCGAACCTAGAGGGGGAGTTCGACAGAGACAATGGCAAGCTGAACGGCGATTCACGTCATTGCAAGGGACAATGCGGCCAGTAATGGGGCCATCAACACCTGTTAATGGCGCACTCAAGGACAGTCACAGGGGCAGTCAGGGACGATCGACTGGCAAGGGACCGTTTGTTTCCAACAGCAGCTCATGTTGGAGGCGTGGAGGCACACACTCAGCCGGAGTTTGCAGAGATGAGCAAAATACCTGCAGAAATTGCAGAAATGAACGCTGGGGGAAAATCGCTGGAAGCTGAAGTTCAGCGAGTTCATGTGGAGCACGTATACAGTTCATACACCAGGACGCCACCGATAATGATGAAAGTGCTCCTCAATGGCATCCCAGTATCAATGGAGCTAGATACGGAGGCCAGCCAGTCCCTGATGGGTATCAAACAGTTCGAAAAGTTGTGGGCGTCCAAGAACAGGAGGCCAAAATTATCACCGATTGATGCACAGCTACGGACTTACACAAAGCAGATCATTCCGGTGCTAGACAACGCCACGGTAGTCGTAACCCACAAAGATTCGGAGAACAGGTTGCCACTCTGGATTGTCCCAGGGGACGGTCCCGCACTACTGGGGAGGAGTTGGCTTGCTGTCATGAACTGGAAATGGGGCGATGTCAATGTAATTTCCTCTGTGGAGCGAGTATCATGCTCACAGATCCTGGACAAATTTAACTCATTATTTCAACCCGGCATCGGCACTTTCATGGGGGCCAAGGTAGTGATTCACATAAACCCGGACGCCAGGCCAGTACACCACAAGGCCAGAGTGGTGCCATACATGATGCGGGAAAAGATAGAAAGCGAACTGGAGGGAAGGCATCATCTCGCCAGTCGAATTCAGTGACTGGGCGAGCCCGATTGTGCCAGTGCTCAAGGCGGATGGGTCGGTCAGGATATGTGGTGATTACAAGGCCACCATCAATCGGGTGTCACTCCAAGACCAGTACCCGTTACCAAGAGCGGAGGACCTCTTTGCGACGCTATCCGGTGGCAAACTTTTTTCAAAATTGGACCTGACCTCAGCTTACACGACCCAGGAGCTGGCGAGTGAGTCGAAGAAGCTGACCACCATCATGACACACAAGGGGTTGTTTGAGTACAACAGATGTCCGTTCGGGATTCGCTCGGCCGCCGCGATCTTCCAACGAAATATGGAAAGCCTCCTCAAGTTGATTCCAGGGACGATGGTTTTTCAGGACGTCATCCTCATCACGGGTTACGATACTGAAGAACACCTCCACAACCTGGAGGAGGTGCTATGCAGACTGGACCGGGTAGGGCTGCGACTGAAAAAGGCGAAATGCATCTTCCTAGCTCCAGAGGTCGAATTCCTGGGGAGGAGGGTAGCAGCAGACGGGATCAGCCCTACTGCATCCAAGACGGAAGCGATCCAGAGAGCACCCAGACCCCGTAACACGACGGAGCTGCGTTCGTTCCTGGGGCTCCTGAACTATTTTGGTAACTTTCTTCCCAAATTGAGCACGCTGCTAGAGCCACTACACGTGCTCCTACGCAAAAGTCGCGAATAGGTCTGGGGGGACAGCCAGGAAAGGGCTTTTAATAGAGCACGCAATTTGTTATGTTCCAACACTCTGTTAACACTATACGACCCATGTAAGAAACTTGTGTTAACGTGCAATGCATCGTCCTATGGTGTCGGGTGTGTGTTGCAGCATGTCAATGTCAAGGGTCAGTTACAGCCGGTAGCTTATGCCTCCAGAAGTCTGTCCCAGGCAGAAAGGAGCTACGGGATGGTAGAAAAGGAAGCGATTGCATATGTATATGCTGTAAAAAAAATGCACCAGTACCTGTTTGGCAGGAAATTTGAACTGTATATTAAGGACGTATCACTTTGAGAGATCAGTACATGAGGACGGGAAAGGCTTCCTATGTGTCTTTGTGATAAATAACATTAAATCATTTGAACACAGCTGGAAATTAGTGCAAAGTAAATATAAAACAAATAACTGCCGCACTGAACGAGTGGTAAATGTGTGAAACAATGTACCGAGCACTGTACTACAGGCAAAACTTTGGGGATATTCACAATACCGTTATCATCATTATCATAGGCAGTCCTTGGAATCGAGGAAGACTTGCTTCCACTCCTGAAGTGAACCCTTTGGTGGATGAACAGTCCAATACGAGAGCCACAGACTCTGTCACAGGTGGGACAGATAGTCGTTGAGGGTAAGGGTGGGTGGGACTGGTTTGCTGCACGCTCCTTCCACTGCCCGCGCTTGATTTCTGCATGCTCTCGGCAAGGAGACTCGAGGTGCTCAGCGCCCTCTCGAATGCACTTCCTCCACTTAGAGCGGTCTTTGGCCAGGGATTCCCAGGTGTCGGTGGGGATGTTGTGCTTTATCAGGGAGGCTTTGAGGCTGTCCTTGTAACGTTTCCTCTGCCCACCTTTGGCTCATTTGCCATGAAGGAGTTCCGAGTAGAGCGCTTGCTTTGGGAGTCTCATGTCTGGCATGCGAACTATGTGGCCTGCCCAGCGGAGCTGATCAAGTGTGGTCAGTGCTTCAATGCTGGGGATGTTGGCCTGGACGAGGAAGCTGATATTGGTGCGCCTGTCCTCCCAGGGGATTTGTAGGATCTTGCGGAGACATCGTTGGTGGTATTTCTCCAGTGACTTGAGGTGTCTACTGTACATGGTCCATATCTCTGAGCCATAAAGGAGGGCGGGTATTGCTACAGCCCTGTAGACCATGAGCTTGGTGGCAGATTTGAGGGCCTGGTCTTCAAACACTCTTTCAGTTAGTTGCTATGGTGAAGGATGAGCTTTGATGGGTTGACTGGTCATTTCTCCTCCCATTTGATTTTTCTTCTGTTCTTACAGGAGCACTGGCCCCCCCCTCCCCCATTCAACTGGACCGCCAAGGAAAGTGATAGATATTGATCACCTGATCATCAGACATGCACGCACATACATACATACCTAGTCAGAAAAAAAATACTTGCATTTATATAGCACCTTTCAGGATGTTCCAAACTGATTAACAGCCAATGGAGTGCAGTCACTGTTGTAATGTAGGAAACGCAGCAGCCAATTTGCGCACAGCAAACTCCCACAAACAGCAATGTGATAATGACCGGATAATCTGTTTTAGTGATATTGATTGAGGGATAAATATTGGCCCAGGTCATCGGGGAGAACTCCCCTGCTCTTCTTCAAAATAGTGCCATAGGTCTGTCCACCTGAGAGAGCAGACAGGGCCTTGCTTTAATGTCTCATCTTAACGACTGCGACCATGCAGCGCTCCCTTGGTTTACTGGGAGCTAGTAATACAGAGGCCTGGAATAATGATCCAGAGATGTGTGTTCAAATTCTACCACAGCAGCTGGGGAATTTAAATTTAGTTAATTAAATAAATCGGGACCAAAAAGCTGGTCTCAGTAATGGTGACCATAAAACTATCGGATTGTCGTAAAAACCCATCTGGTTCACTAATGTCCTTTAGGGAAGGAAATCTGTCACCCTTACCCGGTCTGGCCTATATGTGACTCCAGACCCACAGCAATGTGATTGACTCTTAACTGCCGTCTGAAATGGCCCAGCGAATCACTCAGTTGTACCAAACCGCTACGAGAAACAATAATAAGAATAAAACCGGACGGACCACCCAGCATCAACCTTAGCATCGGCTACAGACACGACAATGGTACACCTAGTCGACCGTGAAAAGTCTTTCTCACTGACATAGTCATACTCACAGAATCATACCTTTCAGCCAATGTTCCAGACTCCTCTATCACCATCCCTGGGTATGTCCTGTCCCACCGGCAGGACAGACCCACCAGAGGTGGCGGCATAAGTGGTACAGCCTTGGCCCAAACATAGACAAAAGCGCTTAATCCCAGAGGTGAGGTGACTGCCCTTGACATCAAGGCAGCATTTTACCGAGTGTGGCATCAAGGAGCCCCAGTAAAACTGAAGTCAATGGAAATCAGGGGGAAAACTCTCCACTGGCTGGAGTCATACCTAGCACAAAGGAAGATGGTTGTGGGTGTTGGAGGCCAATCATCACAGCCCCAGGATATCGCTGCAGGAGTTCCTCAGGACAGTGTCCTAGGCCCAACCATCTTCAGCTGCTTAATCAATGACCTTCCCTCCATCATAAGGTCAGAAGTGGGGATATTTGCCGATGACTGCACATTGTTCAGTTCCATTCGCAACTCCTGAGAAAATAAAGCAGTCCATGCCCACATGCAGCAAGACCTGGACAACATTCAGGGTTGGGCTGATAAGTGGCAAGTAACATTCACACTACACAAGTGCCAGGCAATGACCATCTCCAACAGGGGCGAGTCTAACCACTGCCCATTGATATTCAACGGCATTACCATCGCCGAATCCCCCACCATCAACATCCTGGAGGTCACCATTGACAGAAACTTAACTGGACCAGCCACATAAATACTCTGGCAACAAGAGCGGGTCAGAGGCTGGGTATTCTGCAGCGAGTGTCTCACCTCCTGACTCCCCAAAGCCTTTCCACCATCTCCAAGGCACAAGTAAGGAGTGTGATGGAATACTCTCCACTTGCCTGGATGAGTGCAGCTCCAACACTCAAGAAGCGCGACACCATCCAGGGCAAAACAGCCCACTTAATTGACACCTCAACCACCACCTTCAACATTCACTCCCTCTACCACCGGCGCACCGTGACTGCAGTGTGTACCATCTACAAGATGCACTGCAGCAACTCACCAAGGCTTCTTCGGCAGCACCTCCCAAACCCGTGACCTCTACCACCTAGAAGGACAAGGGCAGCAGGCTCATGGGAACACCATTACCACAAATTCCCCTCCAAGTCACACACCATCCTGACTTGGAAATATATCGCCGTTCCTTTGTCATCGTTGGGTCAAAATCCTGGAACTCCCTCCCTAACAGCACTGTGGGAGCACCTTCACCACACGGACTGCAGCAGTTCAAGAAGGCGGCTCACCACCACCTTCTCAAGGGGAGATTAGGGATGGCCAATAAATGCCGGCCATGCCAATGACTGGAACGAATTTTTTAAAAAGTAATGCATTGAAATGTCAGCCTAAATTTTGGGGCCGAAATTGTCTTCCGCCCGAAACGGGGCGCACCTACCAATCTTTTGTATTCAGAAATGAGCATTTTTGGTGGTAAAAGGGAGCAGAGTGGTATTGCAGGCGGGGTGGGTACAGAGTGGCCTTAGGTGGTAAAAGGGAGCAGAGTGGTATTGCAGGCGGGGTGGGTGCAGAGTGGCCTTAGGACTGTGAAATTCAACTGCTGAGCAATTGCTCACAATGACGCAGCTTTCTCAAAGGGCCAGTTTTACAGCTGGGGCCCGAGCACCGAGTTTGGTCTCTGTTGCTTAAGAGGAGGTGGCTGATGCGAGACCTGCTCCCATTTCGATCTCCTTCCCAAGCCCAGCCTCCTCAGTCACGGCTCCCTGTTGTGGAGTTAGAAGAGCCTGGAGCACTGTCAATCAAGCACGCTGTCAGCAGAACTACTCACAATGCTTTAAAAAGTTCGAGAAAAAGTCACCGACAAAATTGCTGCTGAACCCAACACATCTTTAAACACTGTTGCCGATCTTCAGCAAGCACTGTGTGCCGACACAAAAACCTAACGAAGACACCGTCAAGCGGTGACAAGACATCTTCAGCTGAATTTCGCGTCCGGGGGCAGGTCCTCGGCAGTGCGCGCTCTAATGACACACTTAAGGAGGCTTTGACAGCATCAGGGCAGGTATGCCCACCACCGGAGAAACGCATGAGGGCAATTGCGTGAACGACGGCTATTCCGCAGAAACCCGGCAGCCGTTCCCCACCACTCCATGGCTGCCACCTTCCAGCGGCCAGAAGCCTTAACAACAGCGGCAATTTTGGCTGCTCTGTGTTTGAGTCTCTGGAGTGGGACTTGAACACACAATGTTCTGACTTGGAGACGAGAGTGCTACGCACTGAGTCGCAGCTGACACAGACACAAACATCCATACATACCCACACAGAAACACACATAGCCGCACAGAGGCATACATATATATACGCGCTGCCCACAGATTGAAGAAATCACGGGGGAAGAAATATGGTCGCGCCTCATTTGGGGCAGTAAACCAGGCGGAGCGGTAATTTTAGCGCCTCAAAAGTTTGGGCCCTCCGCCGAGAATTTCGTCAGATTCGGTCGAAGAGCTGACAGGGGCGATAAATCAGCCATGGCACACTACAGCTGGCGGGGGGCAATAACAAAAGTCTGGTCGGTAACTTTGGCGGACCCATTGCGTATGTGCGGAACTCTGAGTCAGACCCCGGGAGCAGCCGAGTCTTTAGGGCGCGGCAACTCAAGTTCACACATGAGCAGTTCCAGCTCCACAGGGTCTTCAGAGTGTGAAAATGGAGGAGCAAGGAGGACGCTTGCTATCAGCCCGCTTCTCACCCACTGCCCTTGATGCCTTGCTGGAGGCAGTGGAGAGTCGCTGGAGTGCTCTCTAGCCTGGAGGGGGACTAATGCCAGCACCCTGGGATTTGAGAAGGCTCTGGAGGGAGGCGGCTGAGCACGTTACAGCCCGGAGCGCAGTGCCCACAACAGCAACTCAATGTCGCAATACATTCAACGGCCTCACTACGGTCGTCAGGGTGAGTACCCTTTCCATTCACCTTCCAATGTCTTCATATGAACCTCACTGGCTCACACAATGTAAAGACTTTGCACTGCCTACCCCTTCTCTGTGTGTACCAGGCCATGCTCCGATTGCTGAAGCCAGCCTGAGACCCCTCCATCACCTCACATGCCCTGCCCATCCAGGCGTCTCTCACCTTCTCGCTCCTTACTCAGCCTGAGCCGACCTACCAGCATTTTCAACTCTTCATCTGCGGTCCCAGTCCTGAGCCTATCCTTACTGGTAGCTGCTTGTGCCCCAGACCCACCGTTCACACATCCACTGTGCGAAGCCACGCAGCAGGAACTGCCGATATGCAAACTTCACCATATTACTCGCGAGTTCCCTACTGCAGACACACGTGACACACCAGCACCTACACAACCATTAGCAACTTTTGTCATTGCAGGACAAACTCACGCACAATCTGCGTGAGTTGCACTGTTGGTGAGAGGGCCAGCCCTACCTGCAGGACCTGACTGAGGAGGAGGAGCGAGTGTCTGCCCCCCTGGGCACTGCAGTCGTGGCAATGGAGGGCGGGGAGGCGGAGCCCCCGCTGGACAGTGACGGTTTGTGACTGAGACGCCGTTTTGTGTGAGTTCCCTTAGTCTTGAGGCCACAGGCCCCTCTCCTTCTTGCCTTCCTGCCCCCTCCCCAGCCGATAACCGCACTTCTGTTGCTTTCTGTTTACAGATGATGAGCCAGAGGAGCGCCAGCCTGCCCGTCAGCCGATGTCTTCAGACGATGGGGAACATGAGGAGGTGGAGGAGGAGAGCAGAGTGCTGGGATAGGTGAGACGTCCACATTTGGATCGAGTGGGGAGAGCACCTCAGTCAAAGAAGTCGTGTTCCCGGGGTTGGCTGAACCTGAGGCTCCTGGCCCCAGTGGCCAGCAGCAATGCCCAGGGCGAGGAGGAGCTCCGGGGGCCAGCTCTCCACAGGGTAAGTCAGCCCATGAGTCCTGCTCACAGAGAGCAGATGAGTACCTGAACTTGGAGGCTATGTCCAGGGAGACAATGTAGATGCACCACGAGCTCATGGGTGCATTGACGAGGATCCCGCCGAGCGTGAATGTGACGGTGGCCACCTGAACCTTGGCATTTGCGGTTCGGGAGCCCATCGAACCCATCCTTGGTCGATTGCAACGGATGCTCGACTCCACAAGTGACCATAGTTTCCAAGTCATGATGGTGCGCACCGTGACTGACGTGGCAGTAGCCCTTGAGCGGCAGGTCGTGACCACACAACACAAGCATTCTGCCATGTCGTCAGTGCGTGCTGGCAGCAATGCACTGTCTGCTCTGATAGAGGGTCACATTGATGCCACGCAAGCACTGACTGCTGCCATCGTGTCTGGGGCCCCATCAGTCCAACGGGGAGGTAACGGTGCCAAAGAAAGCCAACAATCTGAGCTCCACCAGATTGCTCCGGATGCTGAGGCTCTGCCCCGGGAGAGTGGCAGGCCGTTGGTTGAGATGGAACGTGATGTCCTCTCTGGACATCATTCGGTCTCCTGAAACTGCCATTGCACCTTTGCACCTGCTACAGTCTGCACCACAGCCATCCCACCATTCTCAGCCAGGGCTGTCAGCAGCCAGGCCTTCCAGGCCCAGAGCTGGTCCAGGGTGTCGTGCTAGGCCATCTGTCCTGTCTCCTTCAGACACACAGCAGCCCTCAAGCAGCCTTGCCACAGGCACTGAGGACCCATTGATGAGGAGGAGCAGTAGGTGAGGGAGGGGGGAGAGACAGAGTGGTGGGAAATGCGTACGCAAGACTCACTGATGAAAGGTCTGGCCATGGGCCCTTTGTAGAAAAGGTGTAAATGTTATTCATCTGTTGTATTATTTGAAGGGGCGGGTGCCCCATTGTGTTTTCTTTGAGGGGGTGGAGTTTTTGCGGTAGTTTGAGGGGTGTGTTTGCAATAAAATGTAACGTTGAACGTTTCCTTCAGCCCCGTTGTATGACTCTTGATGTGTAATCGAGAGGTGGCATTATGGTGCCACAATACGCGCTCATTATCAGCTCACTCCATTTAAGCGAAGCGTTCCCTTACGAGTCGCTGCCGAATAGCCCTGCCACCGCCAACATTGGCAAGCTGGCTCCTCCGTGGATGCTGCTGGTCCTGGTCGTATTGCTGTTCATTCGGGACATCGGAGGACCTTGGCTCTCCTCTCCCTCCCCCTCCTCCCCTCCTCCTCCTAAGATGGCCTTGCGATCCCACTGGCAAGGCCTGGGCCCTCACGATGTCTAGGCTGTGCAGCATGCAGCACACCACAATGAGACCCATTGAGGGGAGTATTGAAGGCTGCCCCCAGAGTGGTCCAGGCATCGGAATCGCTGCTTCAGCACCCCTATTGTCTGCTCGATGATGTGGCGGGTGGCAGCATGGCTCTCATTGTAGCATTCCTCCAGCTCTGGGGTGGGGTTGCGGAGGGAGGTCGTCAACCAGGTGGGCAGGCCGTATCCCTTGTCCCCGAGCAGCCAGCCTCGGCCTTCCCGTGGTAGCTGAAACAGTCAACGCACCGTGTTCTCCCGCAGAATAAAGGCATCAGCTGCGCTTCCAGGATAGCGAGCATTGACTGCAAGGATGCGCTGCGTGTGGTCACACACCAGCTGCACATTTAGGTAGTGGCATCTCTTTCTGTTTCTGAATAACTCTGCATTCTGGAATGGTGCTGGCAAGGCCACATGCGTGTAGTCAATTGCTCCTTGGATCCTCGGGAAGCCCACTATCCTGGCAAACTCACAAGTGCACTTATCCTGTTTTTCCCTGCTTATCGGGAAGGTAATCAAGTCCATTCTGTGTGTGTAGAGAGCCTGTGTAACATTGCGGAGGCAGCGATGTGCTGCGAATTGTGAGACGCTGCATATGTCCCCTGGTGCAGCCTGGAAGGAGCCGGAGGCATAGAACGTGAGTGTCATCGTGACCTTCACTGCGACGAGCAGCACAGTCCTGGTGCCAATGTGAGGCTGCAGGTCTGCCTGCAGGAATGGCATATCTCTGTAACAACCTCCTTTCGGAAGCACATTGTTCTGACACAATGCTCCTCAGACAAGTCCCGGTATGAGCGTTGTCGCCAGTAAAACCGTGGGGGATAAGGCCTCCTACCCCGACATCTAGGCGCTCTCCTCCTTCGGCCGCCGACATGGCCAACAGCCCTTCTCTCTGCACGACGCCTTGCTAGAGCATGTAGAATGTGCGCTGGTGAACTAGTGATGCCCCCATTAAAGTTTTACAAATAAGCTTCTTTCGAGCTCAATTGATATGTCTGTCTGCCACAGCAAACTCGGAGGCTCATAGAAACATAAAAAATAGGTGCAGGAGTTGGCCATTCAGCCCTTCGAGCCTGCACCACCATTCAATATGATCATGGCTGATCATGCAACTTCAGTATCCCATTCCTGCTTTCTCTCCATACACTTTGATCCATTTAGTCGTAAGGGTCACATCTAACTCCCTTTTGTATATATCTAACGAACTAGCCTCAACAACTTTCTGTGGTAGAGAATTCCACAGATTCACAATTCTCTGAGTGAAGAAGTTTCTCCTCATCTCAGTTCTAAATGGCTTACCCCTTATCCTTAGACTGTGACCCCTGGTTCTGGACTTCCCCAACATCGGGAACATTCTTCCTACATCTAACCTGTCCAGTCCCGTCAGAATTTTATATGTTTCTATGAGATCCCCTCTCATTCTTCTAAATTCCTGTGTGTAAACGTTGCACTGACTGTGACCTCACTACGCTCCCGGTTGGTAACCTCTTACGCTCCCAGTGACGTCCCCTCTGGCTGCTAACTGAGCTGTTAGACAACCGAGAATCCAGCCCATGTTTGGTGGAGAGAACTATCTCTCTGTGGAAATGAGTTCAAAAATGTATCCAAATGGATCAGTCAGGGAGCAACATTACTGGTGCTATTGGTGGTGAGATCGCTGTCCTGCACTGTCCCAAAATGACAAAGGACAGTGTGTACAGAGAAGGTGCTGAGACGTGATGTTGTGGTAGTACGGCTGTTGATACAATCGTTCGGTTAGTTGCTTCCGCCTGTCTCTGGTGTTCAAGGCAGGCAGCAGCTGCAAAGGAAAGAAATGATTAGTAGGGATCAGTGCGCGGATTACGGCAGAATTCAATCTGTGAACCTGGAAATTACATTTTGAGGCTAAATGAAAACCAAATTGACCCAGCAGCATCAGATGTAGAATGCCAAGAAGCCAAGCAGTCAGCCTCCTCGCAGATTAATCGTGACTGGAGAAGATGCCAAACATAGGAGTTGTATAGAACAGAGACTGCACCACCACCAACAACTTGTATTTATATAGCGCCTTTAACGTAGTGAAACGTCCCGAGGCGCTTCACAGGAGTGTTATGAGATAAAACAATTTGACACCGAGCCGCATAAGTAGAAATTAGCGCAGATGACCAAAAGCTTGGTCAAAGAGGTATGTTTCAAGGAGCATATTGAAGAAGGAAAGAGAGGTAGAGAGGTGGAGAGGTTTAGGCAGAGAATTCCAGAGCTTGGGGCCCAGGCAACAGAAGGCACAGCCACCGATGGTTGAGCGATTATAATCAGGGATGCTCAAGCGGGCAGAATTAGAGGAGCGCAGACATTTCGGGGGTTGCAGGTGATACGTCCTTACTATACAGTATAAATGCACACGAGGCCCATGCTTGAGAGAAGGTCAGTCTGTGACCTATCCTTTATTCCATAGCACTCAAGTGAAGGTCCAGGTTAGGAGTGTCTTTTACAAGTTCACCACCTAGTGGTCAGTGTTCTCACAGTGTACAACTTAGGTCAGATTAACCATCGGTTACAATGCTGGTTGAATACATGACATCACCTCCCCCCCAAAGTCTTATTGGGATCACAGGTTGAGTCTCTCTGGTGGTTTACACTCTCTTGTAGAGCGCCTGAGTTGGGGCTCCGGTTGTTGGGCGCTGGCCTGAGTGTCTGCTGTTTGCGGTGCCTCAGGCCTATCCGGACTGCCCACAGTGACTGGGCTCTCCTCCCTTTGATTCCGGTGTTCGGTCACCTGTGGTGGAGTGAATTCTATATCGTGTTCTTTCTCGGCTTCTTTTATGGGGTTGCTGAACCTCCTTTTTGTTTGATCCACGTGTTTGCGGCAGATTTGTCCATTGGTAAGTTTAACTACCAGAATCCTATTTCCCTCTTTGGCAATCACAGTGCCTGTGAGCCATTTGGGCCCTGCAGAGTAGTTGAGGACAAAAACAGGATTATTTACATCAATACATCGCGCCCTCGAATTCCTGTCATGGTAGTCAAATTGTGACTGGCGCCTGCTCTCGACAATTTCTTTCATGGTGGGGTGTATAAGGGATAACCAGGTTTTGAGCATCCTTTTCATTAGCAGCTCTGCAGTTGGAACCCCTGTGAGCGAGTGTGGTCGGGATCTGTAGGCCAACAGGAAGGGTGATAAGCGGCTTTGTAGGGAACCCCCTTGGATTCTGAGTATCCCCTGTTTGATTATCTGCACTGCTCGTTCTGCCTGGCCGTTTGAGGCCGGCTTGAACGGTGCCGTTCTGACATGGTTAATTCCATTGCCTGCCATGAAGTCCTGGAATTCAGTGCTTGTGAAGCACAGGCCATTGTCGCTGACCAAGATGTCCGGAAGACCGTGGGCGGCGAACATTGCCCGTAGACTTTCTACCGTGGCAGAGGATGTGCTTGAATTTAAAATGTCATACTCGATCCATTTGGAGTAGGCGTCTACTACAACCAAAAACATTTTTCCCATGAAAGGACCTGCGTAGTCCACATGGATGCATGACCAAGGCTTGGCGGGCCATGGCCAGGGATTAAGGGGGGCTTCCCTGGGCGCATTGCCCAGCCGGGCACACGTGTTGCACCTGCGAACACAAAGTTCCAGATCTGCGTCTATTCCTGGTCACCAAACGTGTGACCTGGCAATTGCTTTCATCATGACAATGCCCGGGTGCTCATTGTGGAGTTCTCTGATGAACACCTCTCTGCCCATCTGGGGCATGACTACGCGGTTTCCCCACAGTAGGCAATCGGCCTGAATCGAGAGTTCATCCCTGCGCCTGTGAAATGGTTTAAATTCCTCAGGGCATGCCCTGTACGTGGCTGCCCAGTCCCCATTCAGGACACATTTCTTGACTTGAGACAATAGCGGGTCTCTATTTGTCCAGACTTAATCTGACGGGCTGTCACGGGTGAGCCTTCGCTTCCAAAAGCTTCAACAGCCATGACCATCTCAGCAGCAGGCTCGGTAGCCCCCTCAGTGGTGGCTAGTGGGAGCCTGCTGAGTGCATCGGCGCAGTTTTCGGTGCCCGGTCTGTGCCAAATTGTATAGTCATAGGCGGCTAACATGAGTGCCCACCTCTGTATTGCAGGCCGATGCGTTTGCATTTATGGTCTTGTTGTCGGCCAAAGGGGACGTTAGGGGTTTGTGATCTGTCTCCAGCTCATATTTCCTGCCAAACAGGTATTGGTGCATTTTCTTTACCACATATACACATGCGTGCGCCTCCCTTTCTGCCCAGGACAGACTTCTGGAGGCATAAGCTACCGGCTGTAACTAACTCTTGGCATTGACATGCTGCAACACACACCCGACCCCATAAGACGACGCTTCGCACGTTAACACAAGTTTCTTACATGGGTCATATAGCGTTAACAGATTGTTGGAACATAACAAATTGCATGCTCTATTAAAAGCCCTTTCCTGGCTGTCCCCCCAGACCTATTCGCGACTTTTGCGTAGGAGCACGTGTAGCGGCTCTAGCAGTGTGCTCAATTTGGGAAGAAAGTGACCAAAATAGTTCAGGAGCCCCAGGAACGAACGCAGCTCCGTCGTGTTATGAGGTCTGGGTGCTCTCTGGATCGCTTCCGTCTTGGACGCAGTAGGGCTGATCCCGACATGCTGCTACCCTCATCCCCAGGAATTCTACCTCTGGAGCACTTCGCCTTTTTCAGTCGCAGCCCTACCCAGTCCAGTCTGCGTAGGACCTCCTCCAGGTTATGGAGGTGTTCTTCAGTATCGTAACCCGTGATGAGGATGTCGTCCTGAAAAACCACCGTCCCTGGAATCGACCTGAGGAGGCTTTCCATATTTCGTTGGAAGATCGCGGCGGCCGAGCAAATCCCGAACGGACATCTGTTGTACTCAAACAACCCCTTGTGTGTCATGATGCTGGTCAGCTTCTTCGACTCACTCGCCAGCTCCTGGGTCATGTAAGCTGAGGTCAGGTCCAATTTTGAAAAAAGTTTGCCACCGGATAGCGTCGCAAAGAGGTCCTCCGCTCTCGGTAGCGGGTACTGGTTTTGGAGTGACACCCGATTGATGGTGGCCTTGTAATCACCACATATCCTGACCGACCCATCCGCCTTGAGCACCGGCACAATCGGGCTCGCCCAGTCACTGAATTCGACTGGCGAGATGATGCCTTCCCTCAGCAGGCGGTCCAATTCGCCTTCTATCTTTTCCCGCATCACGTACGGCACCGCTCTGGCCTTGTGGTGTACTGGCCTGGCGTCCGGGTTTATGTGAATCACTACCTTGGCCCCCATGAAAGTGCCGATGCCGGGTTGAAATAATGAGTCAAATTTGTCCAGGATCTGTGAGCATGATACTCGCTCCACAGAGGAAATTGCATTGACATCGCCCCATTTCCAGTTCATGACAGCAAGCCAACTCCTCCCCAGTAGTGCGGGACCATCCCCCGGGACAACCCAAAGTGGCAACCTGTGTTCCGAATCTTTGTGGGTCACGACTACCGTGGCGCTGCCTCGCACCGGAATGATCTGCTTTGTGTATGTCTGTAGCTGTGTGTCAATCGGCGATAATTTTGGCCTCCTGGCCTTGGACGCCCACAACTTTTCGAACTGTTTGATGCCCATCAGGGACTGGCTGGCCCCTGTGTCTAGCTCCATTGATACTGGGATGCCATTGAGAAGCACTTTCATCATTATCGGTGGCGTCCTGGTGTATGAACTGTATACGTGCTCCACATGAACTCGCTGAACTTCAGCTTCCAGCAATTTCCCCCACGTTCATTTCTGCAATTTCTGCAGGTATTTTGTTCATCTCTGCAAACTCCGGCTGAGTGTCTGCCTCCACGCCTCCAACATGAGCTGTTGTTGGAAACAAAAGGTCCCTTGCCAGTCGATCGTCCCTGACTGCCCCTGTGACTGTCCTTGAGTGCGTCATTAACAGGTGTTGATGGCTCCATTACTGGCCGCATTGTCCCTTGCAATGGCGTGAATCGCCGTTCAGCTTGCCATTGTCTCTGTCGAACTCCCCCTCTGGGTTCGACTACATGTTGGGGCATGCCCGATTGCCCTTGTCTGCCTGGAGAACTGTGTGCTGTTTTAACAATGTTGAATCTCTGTCCCAACCATTCCTTAACACAGTACCTCTCGTCTGTTCTGCTAGTGGCCATGCTCGCGTGGTTTAAATCCCAGTTTCTTGTCGCCTTTAATACGTTCTTACTATACAGTATAAATGCACACGAGGCCCATGCTTGAGAGAAGGTCAGTCTGTGACCAGTCTTTTATTCCTTAGCACTCAAGTGATGGAAGTGGGTGGAGCTTCCCCTTTTATACCTGAAGGTCCAGGTTAGGAGCGTCTCCCACAAGTTCACCACCTAGTGGTCATTGTTCTCATAGTGTATAACTTAGGTCAGATTATACATGGGTTACAATGTTGGTTGAATACATGACAGTGGGGCTGAAGGAGATTACAGAGATAGGGAGGGGCGAGGCCACGGAGGGATTTGAAAATAAGGATGAGAATTTTGAAATCGAGGCATTGCTTAACCGGAAGACAATGTAGGTGAGCGAGCACAGGAGTGATGGGTGAGCGGGACTTGGTGCGAGTTAGGATATGGGCAGCCGAGTTTTGGATCGCCTCTAGTTTACGTAGGGTAGAAAGTGGGAGGCCGGCCATGAGTACATTGGAATAGCCAAGTCTAGAGGTAACAATGGCATGGATGAGGGCTTCAGCAGCAGATGAGCTGAGGCAAGGGCGGAGACAGGCGATGTTACGGAGGTGAAAATAGGCGGTGTTAGTTATGCTGCGGATATGTGGCCGGAAGCTCATTTCAGGGTCAAATATGACACCAAAGTTGCAAACAATCTGGTTCATCCTCAGACAGAAGTTGGGATGGAGTTTGTGGTGGGGACTGAAAACAATTGCACACTCCAAAGGTCCCACCATTCGGAACAGCTGATAAGGAGAGATATTTTTTCTTTTGTGTTATTCCCTCCACTGCTGAAGATTCAGTATTCCCGCTGAGGAATGGTTCCACTGGGGCCAATTGCTCTCCGCTACCTCACTCCAGTAACCACTCCTCACGTGTGAATGTTGTGAAGCTATATGATTGAGGGAGACACGCAAATCAAACCTGATCCCGTTTACACATGGTCACTTTCTATCAGGAGTCACTAGATAACGATCAGGATTAGGAACACCAATTGATTTTTTTAACCCATCGTAAGCCAGGGCCACTGAGATATATGTTCACATCCTTACTGTTTCTATGGGTTAGAACCTCCACTTTTTTTGCGTTCCTACCATCCACTTAACGGCCATTTAACCGCTGAAATGACGTATAACGCCCATATATCGCCCATTTTGGTACAAAATGGAAACTGACGGGCATTTTTAGGAAACTTATAGCCGAGCGTGACTTTCTCCATGTGCTTAACGGCAGGAAAAAATATTAGCGCCGGCCACTTTTTTTGGGCGGAATCATCAGAATGGGCGAAATCAACGCCCGTATTATCGCCCAGCGTCAGTTTACACACGGAATTAACGCCGAGATTCAAAAATACCACCCGCCCATTTTTTTTGTCATAAAGAGCACATTTGGCGAAACTGACGCCCAGGAGATTGCCCAGCCTCACTTTCCCCACCTCGCACACATATCGCTCGCCCAAAAAGCCACCCAGAAAAAGTGGAATTCTTCTGAACGAACGCCAGCGGTGTCGCTGGCATTTTTAAACTTGCAGGACGCTTCATTCAAAAGGCTGCCTCAACTTCAGGGGAGTTTGCATTGACTCTGGAGTTCTTCTCAGGTGAAATGACCATGTCAACAGACATATTTTCTGACCCTGGACTATTGGGGCTTTACTCCAGGTGTATTTTAGTGAGGAAACCATTGCTTCTGATCAATCGCTATTATACTTTCAATGCAATGGGGCCACCAAACAAAAACTGTGCTTAAGCTTCACATGTCTTGACCACTCAGGAGGGGAGCTACAATACAACCCTGAGCAAGTAGGTAAATTCGTGGTCGAGTGCTCAATGCTGCACAACCTGGCTATCAGGAGGGGCCAAGAATTGCCAGAAGGGACTAATGCTCCACCTCAGGAGAGAGAGGAAGAGGACGACGAGGGGCTGGATGCTGACCTAGGGCCAGACAATCAGGCTGGCTATGCAACCATGCCCACGCCCCCCCTCCAGACCACAGGGAAGGGCCCGTGGTGGCTACATAAAAGCAAGACTCTTACGTGAGGAGCTGATATCTGAACGATTTGCCTGAAAGAGCATTGATGTGAGTGACAATGCTGACACACTGCTGTATGTGTGCAGCTCAGACATCAATGGTGCCCATCACCTTGGTGCCAGTTAAAGTTTACGTTGATTGATGTTAAGTTGTATTTAACACTTTCATGTTAAGGAATCACCAGTGTGTAACGGTGCAGCTATCTGAGACAATGCGCAACAAGGTTATGTTCAATAACAAAAATTTTATACCAACATTGGTCTGAAATCATAAGTATCACAACCAATAACACCCAAACCCCACCCACACCCCATTTTTTCCACCATTGACATAAATCACATGTTCAACATGTTCAGCAACACAGAATACAAAGGCAAAGCAGGAGCGTGGTCCCCAGCCCCCATACATTGCAACAAATTGCTTACACCCAGATGGAGGTATTCCACAGCCATCGCCTGCACACATGCACCTCACTTTCCTTCCCCCCTCCCCTTCTTCTCCTCACCTCTACCCCTTCTCCTCCTCGCTCCATGGCGCCTGGCCGAGTAGCTCCTCAGGCGGTGCCTCATTGAGGGGGGATGAAGGCAGATGCATTGGTTGTACGGGTACGGGAGCGGGGGGTGCCGAGGGGGCAACATTCTCTGATGCAGAAGCAGGATCTTGGTCCTTGCTCTCATCTGTTGATCGCAGTGGGTGGTGCGGAACCTTGGGGTGGAGTGCCGCGCATGGGACCACTGGAAGGGCTGTGGCAGTAGTGCTCCTGGCTATCGCATCCAGTGTCTCCGCCATCTGTGGAATGTACTCGGTCATGGTGGCCAGCTGCCAGGATATGCCCCCCAATGCTTCGATGAGCTGGTCACCAATGTCTACAGTCCTCCTGGACAACTGTACCATCTCTCCACTGTCATGTGGCGCTCATTGTACAGACCTGCCGCGTTCACGAGGCCTCTGCAGGGTCAGCGCCATCCTGGGGACAAATGAGGTGCCCTGTGGAGAGATGCTTGGGGCCAGCACCTCCAGAGTGGAGGCAAGAATGATAGGAGGAGCACTAGATGGCCTTGGGGTGGAATGTAGGATCGTCTGGAGAGTCGGGCCCCACCCCCCCACCTTCTGGCCTCTGTGGTCTTGCCTTGGGACACGCTGCTGGCTGAGCTGCAAAACTCAAGTGAGGTTATTAGAGGAGAAGGGGGTGCTAGGGTCACAAGGTGAGTCCAGCGCTACACACAGCATATGCACGACAAAAGCACCACCGCTCTCAAAATCATCGCAGACATCACATTTCATCACCATCAACACATTTGCATTCCAATGATTTTCATTAGACCATCATTATTTCTAGGACAATTTTATAAATCATCTATCATATAGGATTGTTCAGATATGAGTGGGTGTGGCATTATTGACTTGACATCACGCAATGGTGTAAGCTTTACTCACGTGGCATCACTTCAGGGTCTGCAGATGTGTCCGTGGCTGTCCGGGGGGTGCTGTCGGTGGTGACTGGTGGCCCCCCCCATCCCTTCGCCTCTGCACAGACCTCATCGTCGATAGCTTCTTCTGTAAAAGGTGACAGGACGAAATGCCATGAGATCATTGTGTGATATTATTGCTAGGTACTGTCACAGAGACTGATACAACACATAACTGACAGATCTAATTATGATTATTATGAAAATTATCATTCTTTACCTAAAGACGTACACCGTGACCACCGTGAGTAAAACATTCCTGGCAAAAGTGAAAGACCTCACATCTGATGATAGTCACTCATGACTGTTATAAATCAAATTATATAAATACATAAGTACATGTAAATGAATGTAATACTTACTCTTGCAGATCCCACAAGGTCGTTCCATCGTTTGCGGCACTAGTTGCCCTCACAAACCTCGGTGGTCGCCAACGACACCGCCTCTGCTATCTCGGTCCATATTCTCTGGTATGCCTTTGGGGTGGGCTTCCCATGTCCTCCCTGTGTCAAATCGTCCTAGTGTAACTTGACCTCCTGCAGGAGGGAGGCATTTGCTTCGTCCGAGAACCTCCTGGCTCTTTTGCAGCCTCCAATGTGCTCCTTTCCCACCTCACTGCTCTCTCCAGCATCAGTCTCCACAGCGTACTATGATGCCTCCTCCTCTCTCTACATTATAGGGCAAATTCGGGAAAATATGTGGCTGGTAACAGCTAATTTTTGTTTGCCTATTTGCTGTGAAGCTCTAAAGTCAAAGAGCATGGTATTGGGGGTAATGTACTGACGTGGATAGAGAACTGATTGACAAACAGGAAGCAGAGAGTCGGAATAAACAGGTCCTTTTCAGAATGGCAGGCAGTGACTAGTGGAGTGCCGCAGGGCTCAGTGCTGGGATCCCAGCTCTTTACAATATACATTAACGATTTGGATGAAGGAATTGAGTGTAATATCTCCAAGTTTGTAGATGCCACTAAGCTGGGTGGCGGTGTGAGCTGTGAGGGGGACGCTAAGAGGTTGCAGGGTGACTTGGACAGGTTGGGTGAGTGGGCAAATGCATGGCAGATGCAGTATAATGTGGATAAATGTGAGGTTATCCATTTTGGGGGCAAAAACACAAAGGCAGAATATTATCTGAATGGCGGCGGATTAAGAAAAGGGGAGGTGCAACGAGACCTGGGTGTCATGGTTCATCAGTCATTGAAAATTGGCATACAGGTACAACAGGCAGTGAAGTAGGGAAATGGTATGTTGGCTTTCATAGCTAGGGGATTTGAGTATAGGAGCAGGGAGGTCTTACTGCAGTTGTACAGGGCCTTAGTGAGGCCTCACCTGGAATATTGTGTTCAGTTTTGGTCTCCTAATCTGAGGAAGGACGTTCTTGCTATTGAGGGAGTGCAGTGAAGGTTCACCAGACTGATTCCAGGGATGTCTGGACTGTCATATGAGGAGAGACTGGATCAACTGGGCCTTTATTCACTGGCGTTTCGAAGGATAAGAGGGGATCTCATAGAAACGTATAAGATTCTGACAGGACTGGACAGGCAAGATGCGGGAAGAATGTTTCCGATGTTGGGGAAGTCCAGAATCAGGGGACATAATCTTAGGATAAGGAGTAGGCCATTTAGGACTGAGATGAGGAGAAACTTCTTCACTCAGAGAGTTGTTAACCTGTGGAATTCCCTGCCGCAGAGAGTTGTTGATGCCAGTTCATTGGATATATTCAAGAGGGAGTTAGATATGGCCCTTACGGCGAAGGGGATCAAGGGGTATGGAGAGAAAGCAGGAAAGGGGTACTGAGGGAATGATCAGCCATGATCTTGTTGAATGGCGGTGCAGGCTCGAAGGGCCGAATGGCCTGCTCCTGCACCTATTTTCTATGTTTCTGTTTCTATGTCTCCCTCCTTCCTCCCAAAGCAGCCACACCACACCCAGACACGCCTTCAGTCCCTCTGAGCTCCCTCTCTCTCTGTCGCCTCTTCTGCGCATGTCATGATGACCCTTGACTTCGTGAATCGTGGGAATCGAGCGCTGCCATGCCGTTGCTAAGGACGGCCACACTTTACAGCAGAAGGTGAAAAAAATTTTACGCTACCGCCCACTTTATATCGCTCGCGGTAACGCCCATGTTGAAAAATGGAGACTAGGCGTTTTGAGAATAGGCGAGAAGCCAGCGATCTGAAAATCATTTATTACCGCCCACGCCGGAAATATCGCCCATTTTTGGGCAATCTACACAAATGTGGAAGTTCTGGCCCCATGATTCTGTTGGACAAAAAGCAGGGGGCTGGGGGGGACGGTGGGGGGGGCGGGGGGACAAAGCACAACTCCTCTGGTAAAGAGCCAGCACGGGCATGAAGGGCCCAATGACCCTCTTCTGTGCTGCACGTTTCTATGGTTCAATACTGCTATCCCAGCTCGTCAACTAGGGATCAAAGCTGAGAACGTTCTCGTCTATGTGGCTCATCCTTGCATGAGGCATTGCATTTACCAATAGAAACAGCAGCCAGCTACTGGTGAATTCCTCGACAGTTTTGATGGGAGAATATTTCTATGGTGTTTAGAAAGACTTTAAAGCTCACTGAAATGCAAATCAAGATCCATTTATTCAATTAATTTGTAATTGGAAACTCATATATTAATCCAATTAAGTTGCAGCTATCAGCATTCTAAACCAAACCTTCTGTGATCTGAGTTCCATAGTCAGAAACATCGAAGTACACATAACCCCATGAATTCGATAACACCGTACCCCACAGAGCTCCACTTCATCTACTAGTCTGAGAAGGAATGTAAAATAACATTCAGAGACGACACCAACAATACAACCTTAGCGGGAAAGAAAAATGAAGGGGGCATACTTTGAATGAAAAATACTCCCCCTTTTACGTCGAGGAAAATAATACCCTTGCCAGGTATTTTGTTTGGTGTTTTATTTTTAGAGAATGTTATACTTAGCCCCACCATGGAGACCCTGTCGTCCAGAGGCACGGAATCATGTGATGCAGGCAACATAAAGAACCAATACCCCATCACTGACCCACAGCGAAGTGTCACTGGCTTCAACATCCCTCGAAGATAGCGGACGGCTCAATCAAACCCACACATGACACGGACAGTGCGGCCAACTGCTCCGCACGTGGATGGTGAGGGACGGCCCGAAGTGCAACTGTGGCCCTGAGTCCCAGGCCCTGGAAAACATCACATCGACCGGCCCACTGAGATCAGTGGGTCCTAGACCCTGGAACACCTCACATCGACCTGCCCACTGAGATCTGTGGGTCCCAGAATCTGGAACCTCACATCGACCTGCCCACTGAGATCTGTGGGTCCCAGACCCTGGAACACCTCACATCGACCCGCCCACTGAGATCTGTGGGTCCCAGACCCTGGAACACCTCACAATGACCGGCCCACTGAGATCTGTGGGTATCAGAACCTGGAACATATCGACTGGCCCACTGAGATCTATGGGTCCCAGACCCTGGAACATCTCATATCGACCCGCTCACTGAGATCTATGGGTCCCAGACCCTGGAACACCTCACATCAACCAGCCCACTGAGATATGTGGATTCCAGACCCTGGAACACATCGACCGGGCCACTGAGATCTGTGGGTCCCAGACCCTGGAACACCTCACATCGACCCGCCCACTGAGATCTGTGGGTCCCAGACCCTGGAACACCTCACAATGACTGGCCCACTGAGATCTGTGGGTCCCAGAACCTGGAACATATCGACTGGCCCACTGAGATCTATGGGTCCCAGACCCTGGAACATCTCATATCGACCCGCTCACTGAGATCTATGGGTCCCAGACCCTGGAACACCTCACATCAACCAGCCCACTGAGATATGTGGATTCCAGACCCTGGAACACATCGACCGGGCCACTGAGATCTGTGGGTCCCAGACCCTGGAACACCTCACATCGACCGGCCCACTGAGATCTGTGGGTCCCAGACCCTGGAACACCTCACATTGACCGGGCCATTGAGATCTGTGGGTCCCAGACCCTGGAACACCTCACATCGACCGGCCCAATGAGATCTGTGGGTCCCAGACCCTGGAACGTCACATCGACCAGCCCAATGAGATCTGTGGGTCCCAGACCCTGGAACACATCGACTGGCCCATTGAGATTTGTGGGCCCCAGACCCTGGAACACCTCACATCGACCGGCCCACTGAGATCTGTGGGTCCCAGACCCTGGAACACATCGACCGGCCCACTGTGATCTGTGGGTCCCAGACCCTGGAACACCTCACATCGACCGGCCCACTGAGATCTGTGGGTCCCAGACCCTGGAACACCTCACATCGACCGTCCCACTGAGATCTGTGGGTCCCAGACCCTGGAACACCTCACATCGAGCCGCCCACTGAGAACTGTGGGTCCCAGACACTGGAACGCCTCACATCAACCCGCCCACTGAGATCTGTGGGTCCCAGGCACTGGAACGCCTCACATCAACCAGCCCACTGAGATCTGTGGGTCCCAGACCCTGGAACACCTCACATCGACCCGCCCACTGAGATCTGTGGGTCCCCGAACCTGGAACACATCAACTGGCCCACTGAGATCCGTGGGTCCCAGACCCTGGAACACATCGACCGGCCCACTGAGATCTGTGGGTCCCAGACCCTGGAACACCTCACATTGACCGGGCCACTGAGATCTGTAGGCCCCAGACCCTGGAACACCTCACATCGACCGGCCCACTGAGATCTGTGGGTCCCAGACCCTGGAACACATCGACTGGCCCACTGAGATCTGTGGGTCCCAGACCCTGGAACACCTCACGTTGACCGGGCCACTGAGATCTGTGGGCCCCAGACCCTAGAACACCTCACATTGACCGGGCCACTGAGATCTGTGGGCCCCAGACCCTGGAACACCTCACATTGACCGGCCCACTGAGATCTGTGGGTCCCAGACCCTGGAACACATCGACTGGCCCATTGAGATCTATGGGCCCCAGACTCTGGAACATCTCACATCGACCCGCCCACTGAGATCTATGGGCCCCAGACCCTGGAACACATCGACCCGCCCACTGAGATCTGTGGATCCCAGACTCTGGAACACCTCACATCGACCCGTCCAGTGAGATCTGTGGGTTCCAGTCCCTAAACATCTCACATCAACCGGCCCACTGAGATCTGTGGATCCCAAACCCTGAAACATCTCACATCGACCCGTCCACTGAGATCTGTGGGTCCCAGACCCTGAAACACATCGACCCTGGTACCTCATTTCTCCACTTGGCATCTCAGGAGGCCATTGAATGGATGGCCAAACTAACCAACCCATAATAAGCTTTTCCCATCATACAAAACAACAAATTCCAGAAAGTATCCCAAAGTGACTCTTTTTCTTCTTCTTAGGCAGTCCCTCGGAGTCGAGGATGACTTGCTTCCACACTAATATGAGTCCGAAGGTGGCTGAAGAGTCCAATGCGGGACCTACAGTCTCTGTCACAGGTGGGGCAGATGTTGGTTGGAGGGAGGTGTGGGTGGGGTACTTGGTTTGTCGTACACTCCTTCCGTTGTTTGTACTTAGCTTCCGCGTGCTCCCGGTGATGAGACTCTGGGGCCGAAAATTCCCCTTTCTATAAGAGCTGTGACTGCATTAAAGAGGCACCAGGGGTCAGTAAGGACTCGCCGCTCAGTTGGCGTGGAGGGACCGCCATTTTGTAAATTGGCCTCTTTTATTTTTGGAGCGGTGTACGGGACCGACCCGCCCGTTTTCCCGCCCCATCGGGCAGGCGCCGACCCCTTACCCGACCGGTAACGGCCCCCATGGGAAATTGCCCCGTGAGGACTTGCCCTGTGCAGATTTGCTCCATGACCTCCTTTTTTAACTGAAGGGATGCTGATGACCTGGAGCGACGGTCATTCCGACCCGCCCTCACATCTGCCCCTCTCCCGACACCAACACCGCTCCGACCAGAAACAAGAAACAAAGTGCTGAAAATCGCCGGATTGACCACCCCATGCATTGTGGCGGATGGAACACTTAAAAATCGGTAGGTGCGCCCCATTTCGGGCAGAGGGCAATTTTGGCCCCCCCCAAAATTTTTGACGCCTTCCCAAATGCTTCTTCTCGACTTTGAGCGGTCTTGGGCCAGGGATTCCCAAGAGTTGGTGGGGATGTTACTTTTTTCAGGGAGGCTTTGAGGGTGCCCTTGAAGTGTTTTCTCTGCCCTCCTGGGGCTCGCTTGCCGTGACGGAGCTCAGAGTAGTTTGCCTGTTCCAGGAGCCTTGTATCAGGCATGTGGACTACATGGCCCGCCCATCGGAGCTAAATGAGCATGGCCAATGCTTCAATGCTGAGGATGTTGGCCTGAGAGAGAACACTAACGTCGGTGCGTCTATCCTGCCAGTGGATTTGCAGAAATTTGCAGAGGCAACGTTGGTGGTATTTCTCCAGTGCTTTGAGGTGCTTGCTGTACATAGTCCATGTCTCTGAAGCATAAAAGAGGGCGGGAATCACGATTGCTCTGTAGACCATGAGATTGATGCCGGGTTTTGAGATCTTGGTCTTCGAACACTCGTTTCCTCAGGCGATCGAAGGCTGCACTGGTACACTGAAGGCGGCGTTGGACCTCGTCATCGATGTCTGTCCTCGCTGACAGGAGGCTCCCAAGGTATGGAAAGTATCCAAAGTACCCAAAGTGACTATAGTGCAGGCAGCGGGAAGCATAATTTCCGTCTGGCTAGAGGAACCACCCAATCCCAAGAAACGATTCTATAGGCTAGCAGAGCTTGATGAGTGTTTATCTAGGACTTTTAAAAAAGTAATATTTTGTTAACCCTCAGGCTGATAGCAAGTTCAGTGAAATAGCATTAATCCCATTGCACTGAACTAAGCACCCACTATTAGCATTCTAAACCAGTGTTTTACATTTTTCAGTTCACACAGTGTGATACTGAAACAAACATGAATATTACAATCATAAAACGAGTCCAATGTCAGGGATAATCGAGTGCTTCAATGCATTGCTAAGGCATCTATCAAATCAAATAATGAAGAAATAATTGAAGGTTGGCGTGTTTGTGTAAATTAGTCACATCTGAGGATTTTTAGGGTCTTGTTTCTAGGCTCATTGTCAGTTTCATTTTTAATGTGATCCTGAACGTAGTCCTCCATTCAATTTCAAGTTACCTCATCATCATAGGCAGTCCCTCGGAATCGAGGAAGACTTGCTTCCATTCTTAAATTGAGTCCTTAGGTGGCTGAACAGTCCAATACGAGAGCCACAGTCTCTGTCACAGGTGGGACAGATAGTCATTGAGGGAAAGGGGAGGGTGGGACTGGTTTGCCGCACGCTCCTTCCGCTGCCTGCGCTTGTTTTCTGCATGCTCTCGGCGATGAGACTCGAGATGCTCAGCGCCCTCCCGGATGCACTTCCTCCACTTAGGGCGACTTTGGCCAGGGACTCCCAGGTGTCAGTGCGGATGTTGCATTTTATCAGGGAGGCTTTGTAACGTTTCCTCTGCCCATCTTTGGCTCGTTTGCCGTGAAGGAGTTCCAAGTAGAGCGCTTGCTTTTGGAGTCTCGTGTATGGCATGCGAACTATGTGGTCTGCTCAGTGGAGCTGATCATGTGTGGTCAGTGCTTCAATGCTGGGGGATGTTGGCCTGGTCGAGGACGCTAACGTTGGTGCGTCTATCCTCCCAGGGGATTTGCAGGATCTTGCGGAGAAATCGTTGGTGATATTTCTCCAGCGACTTGAGGTGTCTACTGTACATGGTCCATGTCTCGGAGCCATACAGATTACCAATGAAATATTGTCAATGTGGTCATACTCATTCTTGGTAATGTTCATTTCTGTGTTCTGGGTCACAGATTATTTAAGATATAAACCAGCCATAATTATACATGGATTTAGCTTGATTATTGCTTCAATGATACCCAGCTTTGGACAAGCAGTCTTGGTCCTGCACTTTAAGTTTTTTGTCTATGACACTGTGACTGCCACCAATGTGGCGTATTACTCTTATAATGTTATTGGTTCTGGACACTAATAAAAAGAGACCAATTACTGTCAAAATGTGACTTTGGTTGGATGCATCCTGGGTTCGATTCTAGGCCAAGTTTTAGTCTCTGTTGGGAAGGTTTATTTCTATCTGAATGTGATTTCACTGGCTGCTGTGTCCGTAGATTTCCTGTCTTCCATTGCCCTGCCGACATCCAGCAGAAGCATGTTCTTCCACAGGAAAGAGGAGGCTGAAAACATCCGAGCTCCACCATCAACTGAACACATGACACCAAATTCTGGAATGAATGGTTCCCAAAGCAATCTGGATGTAACAACATTCTCACAGTTACCGGTAATCTCCGACGGCAAAAGTGTGGAAACAAGATGTAGATGGCCTGGCAAAGGCAACAAGGCACAATGGTGAGTTAAGGGTGCTCCTCCAACTCTGGTCAGCTTTCAAACAATGCTAGTCCTCTCGCCGACTCCTCGATGGTCCATTTGGTGAGCACTGGCCCCTTCTGGCTCTTGTTAAACTGTGGGTTATGTACAGGTGTAATGGGCTCACGGTGATCCATCGCCAGGTGATATGGGCTCATGGTGAGCCATCGCCGGGTGGTATGGGCTCATGGTGAGCCATTGCCGGGTGGTATGGGCTCATGGTGATCCATCGCCGGGTGGAAGGGGTGTAATGGTGATCCATCGACGGGTGGAAGGGGTGTAATGGTGATCCATCGACGGGTGGAAGGGGTGTAATGGTGATCCATCGACGGGTGGAAGGGGTGTAATGGTGATCCATCGACGGGTGGAAGGGACGTAATGGTGATCCATCGACAGGTGGAAGGGATGTAATGGTGATCCATCGATGGGTGGAAGGGGTGTAATGGTGATCCATCGCCAGGTGGAAGGGACATAATGGTGATCCATCGACGGGTGGAAGGGGTGTAATGGTGATCCATCGACTGGTGGAAGGGATGTAATGGCAGTGCAGAAGCACTCTCAACCCTTTAATCTAAATTAAATAATAACATTCTTACTCTTTATCTTCAAAATAAGCAACTATTGTTTTAGTATCCTTCACCTCTCTAGTGCCATCATAAATGAGAGTGGTTGAGAGAAGAGAGCCTATTGTGGAAATAATAAGAGACATAATGTGCTGTGAAAGCATCAGCACAATACGAGACGAACATGGGATAGGTTCAGGGGAGCCGCAAACCAGGAAAGCCCCGGAGACTGCGAACAGTATCCGCTCAGCCACCAGCCAGGCAGCAAACACAGCTGATTAACTCATGGCATGAAATGAGTCAATCTTCCATGGCAAGCTGGAAGAGTAGCAGATCGAAAAGGGAAAAGATCAGTGTTAGAATAGCAGGTGGTGTGAATTGAAGGCTGAATAGTAAGTAATGTGAAGCAGTGAGAAGGTTCTGTTAAAGCAATGATTTAGCCTTCAGATATTGTGTGGCTGTGTGAAAATGACGGCAAGTAAAATAAAGAGCAGTAGAATTGAGACCGTTCACTTGCACTTGTGCTTAGGGATAATTAATATTTAACCTTAACCATATCACAGTGATGTTTGCTCATGCAAGTGCAATTGGATTCTGTGGATCAAGATGCATTTACTCATTTCATCTTATGTTTAAATACTGTTTCACAGCCATTTTCCCACTTTGGGAATGTTTGCATAACAGAACTTGAACTCATCATGTAACCAGGCCAATCACAAAAAAAAATAATGAAAAATTGATTCTCGGCCAATAAACTTTTGCAAATTGACTCCACTTTCAAAATATGATAGTAGAAGGCAGGAAAAGGGCTAAGACTAGAACAGCCGGGATAAGGTAGAACAAACAATGTCATTGAAAGAATAAAATTATAGAGAAGGAAAGGATATAAGAGGAAAGAGGAAGAAAATATAAGGGTCAGTTTTAAGGCCCCCCGCCAATGGCGTAAATGTGGTGATAGAGGCCTAACAATGGTGTCCGGTCACTCACTGCGCTGTTTACATTGGCGCTTTAACCGCCACCATCTTGGGTAGGGTTCTGAGAGGAGGCAGCCAAAGGTCTGCCTGTTTCAAATCGCTATATCTCTAACCAGGCAGTGTTAAGAATGTCATTCATGTCGGTTTAGACCTGATTCTTCCTTTCCCATTCTCTGGCGTTGACCTTACGATGCTACAAACATGCACATCGGCGATTAGCATTGTGACATAAGGCTCTGACACATTCATACTCCCTTGAAGTAAGCTTCCCAGCTGAAAGTTACAATTTCTAACTGTCTCAGGCCAGGGTCAATGAGAGATTCAAATGAGGTGTGAAATTCAGGATTGCTTTCTGCTAGAGTCAAGCCCACAAGGGACTAGGCTGAGACTTCGAATTCATTTTTCTCAAAATTTACAGCAAATGCAAATGACACATTTCCCTGGCGTTGTTCATGTACTGTCACAGTGAATTAAGCATTTATTGCTGCTTGCCAATGAGCCAGTGAAACCTGAACATATTTGCTGAATAAATGGCTATGGAACACTGCTTTTCATTTTCTTACCAACTGCTAAATATTATTCATTACCCAATCCCCCCAGAGATGGACACGTGAGTGAAATAGTTTATCAATATGAAATGTAAGTAACAGAATCAAAATCAAATGTATTTTTTAGTTATTGTGTAAAGTCCCAGTACTCCATAAAGCAGATAAAACACACGTGCTTCTCAGGTTCGGAGCATGAATAAGTTAAAAGCTCCTCCAGTTTTAGCATTTGGTCTTAGGCCCTGACCCCGTGAACTCTGAGCGGCATACAGATACTCAATGCACCGGGGACAGATAGAAATAGGGATACGGCTAGGCACAGAACTGCACTTGACCTTGCAAAGACCAAAGTAAGATCTTCCTTTGCTCCACTTTATTTCCCAAGTGTAATAAAGGTTTTTGCAGTTCACTGAGCTTAATTCCAACAATTGTTATCTGCCCACTCACCTTCAGCTGCTCTCATTTCTGAAGTGCCTTTTTTTTAAAGTTGAACAGAGCAGTTAATTATTAATAAGAATTTGTCTTTGACAAATTATCTCTTTGAGCACTGACACACTTAACAACTGTGCACAGCATAGCGAAAAGGCTTAACAGTAATTTATAATTATTCATGAAAGTTAAAATGCAATTTAAATTAAAGTGCATTGAAATGATTCTCTTTACATATCTGGTTGTTTCTCTTCTCTTATTACCTTATAGCGTTGGTCACGTTAACATTACCAGTGAAAATTGCACGCTTCACGTCCCATGATTTAATGAAAATATAAGCAAAACTAAAGGAAATTCAAATAAAGAGAGAATTTGCATTGATACAGCACTTTTTATGACCTTAGGTCTTCCCAAAGCACTTGAGAGCCAGTTAAGTACTTTGAAGTGTAGTCACTGTTGTAATGTCAGGAAACATGGCAGCCAATCTGCGCACAGCAAGCTCCCACAAACAGCAGTCAGATAGATGACCAGATAATGGGGTAGAAATTTGATTCCTGCACCTGAATGAGTCGACTCTAGGCTCCCCTGATATTGGGCTTCAGGCCTCATTTAAATTACACCGGCAAACTGCGGACAGCAAATAGACTTCCCCGGGCAGCTTGTCGGTGAAGAGGATGCCAACATCGGTCCATCACGGGAAATGGGCTTGGAGGGGGTGCGGATTGCCGGGTTAGGGCAAGGAGGATAGAGGCTGGAATCAGGGGGCCTGGCAGAACAGCAGTCTGGTGGGGCAGCGGCAACGATCGGGGGAAGGCAGCAATAGCCGGCAGTGACCCGCGTGGCCTTGCTCCTCTCGGCTCTGCATTCAGGTAGGTATATTTTTTTAACTTACCTTTGCAGCAGCCTGCAGCAGCCCCTTTAAGGACCCCGTCCAGCGATACGGAGACCTGGGAGTGCAAACCACTCTTGCACAGGGGGCCTCAAACAGGCTTTGGTGGGCATGAAACACCTATTTTGTTGCCTATACCAACATGGTGGGGGCGCTCTCCTGGCTCGGAATGAGCATGTGCTTCCTGCCCACCATATTGGAGGCTTAGGAAACAAATGGGCACTGCACGGCAGAATTCGTAGGCCAATTTGTTTTCGTAAATTTGATCGAGGGATGAATGTTGGCTTGGACAACCGACTGCCCTTGCTCATCTTCAAATAGTGGCATGGGATCTTTTACATCCACCAGAGAGGGCAGAGAGGGCAGTTTAACACCTCTTCGTAAAGAACTGGGGCTTGAACCCATAGCCTTCTGACTCAGACAAGAGCTACCTACTGAGCCAAGGTTAACACCAATACTAAAGCCACGTGCGCTAACAGTATAACCTGCTGAGGCATCTGTCTTGTGTGTTATTGCACCCCAGTCATTGGCTCAGAATTCTGGGCCTAAAAGTTTCGTTTTGGGGGAAAATTGCAAAGCCAAATCTGAAAATCCAATCCCTACAGCTGTGTTCCTCATTCTCCCTAGTAGCCAGGGCACATGGTTCCTACTCCGTACTAATAGGGAAAACAGCTTGCAAATACCAGGAAGCATCATTGCAGAAAGCCTGTCAGGAATGGGACACAGAGCTTGGTCGGGATTAGTTGCAGAAAGTCCTCCACCGATCAGTCTGGCAACTGGACTGAAAGTTCTGCAACTGGACTGAAAAGCAGAGAACGGATTAACAAGTGTCTGTCAAGGTATGAGGGTCTTATCTCAAATTCACTATTCCACTGGTGCTTAGACTTCACCTCACCTCCTCAGACCCTGGTTACAGTAAATAATAAAGACAAATTCCAAAGTCACACCAACCTACTGTCCCTGAGCTAGCTGATCTCCGTCAGGGAGCTGGTTTTGGGGGGTGGGGGGGGGGGGGGGGAGAGGTTAGAGTCCACCTCAATGCCCCTGTGCTAAAATCAGCCAGGGTTCCTGCTTCTGATCAACATCCAGTAACCACCCTGGAGAAAGTTTGTGAGGACCAGATTATGATGCTCACTTGTGCAATGCGAGCTGCTAGCACGCAGAGAACATAGGACCAGCTTCAGGAAGGGAGACAATTGTAGCGGGGGGGGGGCAGGGGAAGTGGGATTAAATATAATAACATCTGAAATGATATTGAAAAAGCATCGCTGCAATCTAGCAGCTAAATAGTGACTTGCTTTCACTGTTTTAAGACCATTGTATGGACATCACTTTCCACCTTATTTAGGTTAAATCAATGCATCTTTTTATCTATAATACAAAGGAACTGTAGACCTACGAGATTCCCTGCAGCCCTCGATTATTTGAAAAGAGCCTTCAGAGTTCACGTCTCAACAAGCAGTTCATCTCTGAGGTGGTCAGTGTGAAATATTGACTCATTCTGCGCGATTAACATTGCACATTCCCCGAGAGAATATGCTGGACTCCCTTGCTAACAGCCCAGCTAATATCCAGCATGCCTGCTGGGTTTTACATATCAATACTAACTTGGCTGCAGCAAGCACAGTGAATTTTGTTAATGTCTTCTCACGTATGCAACACTTCCTCCGTGCTTTAAATACAGAGTATGTTCTTGCACATGGGATACTTTGATGATTTTTAGTTCATAGAGTCATTGAACAGTACTGCACAGAAGGAGGCCATTCAGCCCCATTAGTCTGTGCCAGCTCCTTCAAAGAGCAATCCCACTCCTTCCCCATATCCTGCAATTCTTTCTCAGCCAAGTACTCATCCAATTCACTTTTGAAGGCTGCTATTATATCTGTATTCACCACACTATGTGGCAGTGCACTCCAAATCCTAAACACTCGTTGGGTAAATAACCTTTTCCTCATGTGTCCTTTTGCCAATCACCTTAAATCTGTGCCATTTGGTTATTGACCCTTTACATTACACAGGATTACACAGGATATACCACACAGAAACAGGCCATTCGGCCCAACCAGTCCGTGCCGGCATTTATGCTCCAGTCGAGCCTCCTCCCGTCTTTCCTCATCTAAATCTATCGGCATAACCCTCTATTCCCTTCTCCCTCAGCTGCTTGTCCAGCCTCCCCTTAAATACATCGATACTATTCACTTCCACCACTCCCTGTGGCAGCGAGTTCCACATTCTCACCTCTCTGGGTAAAGAAGTTTCTCCTGAATTCCCCATTGGATTTCTTGGTGACTATCTTGGATTGATGACCTCTAGTTGATGGCCTCTAGTTACTGCCTCGAAGAGGCGGCAATGGAATGGAGAGGCCTCACCGACCGGGGGCAGACAGATGGGCCGACCTGTCAGAAATTTCCCTCGGGGCCGGGAGCGGCAGGAACGGGTTTCCACGTCACCCGTGCTGCCGCCCCGTCGGGTAGGCATCGACCCCACACCGACCCCTGCGGGTAATTGCCCCGCGGGCACGGCACCGTCGCTTGGTACCACTGACAGCTTTCCCCAGCGGGGAGTTGTGTGTGGCTGGGCAGCACGGCCGAGACAATCCCTGGAGGCCCAGTGGGCCAAACTGTTCGCGCGGCCCTCCCCTTTAACTGAAGGGGAGGGACGTTGTGACGCGGCAGCGCGATGCTGACGACCCGACCGAAGGGCACTGCGCCCCTCAGCACCGTCCTGACCCTCCGCACCGTCCCGACCCTCGTCCCGACCCTCAGCACCTCCCCGACCCTCAGCACCGCCCCGACCCTCGTCCCGACCCTCAGCACCGCCCCTCAGCACCTCCCCGACCCTCAGCACCTCCCCGACCCTCAGCACCGCCCCGACCCTCGTCCCGACCCTCAGCACCGCCCCTCAGCACCTCCCCGACCCTCGTCCCGAACCTCGTCCCGACCCTCAGCACCGCCCCTCAGCACCTCCCCGACCCTCAGCACCTCCCCGACCCTCAGCACCATCCCGACCCTCAGCACCGCCCCTCAGCACCTCCCCGACCCTCGTCCCGAACCTCGTCCCGACCTTCAGCACCTCCCCGACCCTCGTTCCGACCCTCAGCACCGCCCCTCAGCACCTCCCCGACCCTCAGCACCTCCCCGACCCTCAGCACCATCCCGACCCTCAGCACCGCCCCTCAGCACCCCCCTAACCCTCGTCCCGACCCTCGTCCCGACCCTCAGCACCGACCCTCAGCACCTCCCCGACCCTCAGCACCTCCCCGACCCTCAGCACCATCCCGACCCTCAGCACCGCCCCTCAGCACCTCCCTAACCCTCGTCCCGACCCTCGTCCCGACCCTCAGCACGTCCCCGACCCTCAGCACCTCCACGACCCTCAGCACCGCCCCTCAGCACCTCCCCGACCCTCGTCCCGACCCTCAGCACCTCCCCGACCCTCAGCACTGTCCCGACCCTCAGCACCGCCCCTCAGCACCTCCCTAACCCTCGTCCCGACCCTCGTCCCGACCCTCAGCACCTCCCCGACCCTCGTCCCGACCCTCAGCACTGCCCCTCTGCACCTCCCCGACCCTCGTCCCGACCCTCGTCCCGACCCTCAGCACCGCCCCTCAGCACCTCCCCGACCCTCGTCCCGACCCTCAGCACCTCCCCGACCCTCGTCCCGACCCTCTGCACCTCCCCGACCCTCAGCACCGCCCCTCAGCACCTCCCCGACCCTCGTCCCGACCCTCAGCACCTCCCCGACCCTCGTCCCGACCCTCAGCACCTCCCCTCAGCACCTCCCCGACCCTCGTCCCGACCCTCAGCACCTCCCCGACCCTCGTCCCGACCCTCAGCACCGCCCCGACCCTCGTCCCGACCCTCAGCACCTCCCCAACCCTCGTCCCGACCCTCAGCACCTCCTCGACCCTCGTCCCAACCCTCCGCACCGTCCCGACCCTCAGCACCGCCCCTCAGCACCGTCCCGACCCTCCGCACCGTCACGACCCTCGTCCCGACCCTCCGCACCGTCCCGACCCTCCGCACCGCCCTGACCCCCAGCACTGCCCTGACCCTCAGCACCGCCCTGACCCTCAGCAACGCCCTGACCCTCAGCACCGCCCTGACCCCCAGCACCGCCCTGACCCCCAGCACCGCCCTGACCCCCAGCACTGCCCTGACCCTCAGCACTGCCCTGACCCTCAGCACCGCCCTGACCCTCAGCACCGCCCTGACCCCCAGCACTGCCCTGACCCTCAGCACTGCCCTGACCCCCAGCACCGCCCTGACCCCCAGCACTGCCCTGACCCCCAGCACTGCCCCGACCCTCAGCACTGCCCCGACCCCCAGCATGGCCCGACCCCCAGCACTGCCCTGACCCTCAGCAATGCCCTGACCCTCAGCACCGCCCTGACCCTCAGCACCGCCGTGACCCTCAGCACCGCCCTGACCCTCAGCACCTCCCCGACCCTCGTCCCGACCCCCAGCACTGCCCTGACCCTCAGCACCGCCCTGACCCCCAGCACCGCCCCGACCCTCGTCCCGACCCCCAGCACTGTCCTGACCCCCAGCACCGCCCTGACCCCCAGCACCGCCCTGACCCTCAGCACCGCCCTGACCCTCAGCACCGCCCCGACCCTCAGCACTGCCCTGACCCTCAGCACTGCCCTGACCCTCGTCCCGACCCTCAGCACCGCCCCGACCCTCGTCCCGACCCTCAGCACCTCCCCGACCCTCGTCCCGACCCTCAGCACCTCCTCGACCCTCGTCCCAACCCTCCGCACCGCCCCTCAGCACCGTCCCGACCCTCCGCACCGCCCTGACCCCCAGCACTGCCCTGACCCTCAGCACCGCCCTGACCCTCAGCAACGCCCTGACCCTCAGCACTGCCCTGACCCTCAGCACCGCCCTGACCCTCAGCACCGCCCTGACCCTCAGCACCGCCCTGACCCCCAGCACTGCCCTGACCCTCAGCACCGCCCTGACCCCCAGCACCGCCCTGACCCCCAGCACTGCCCTGACCCTCAGCACCGCCCTGACCCCCAGCACCGCCCTGACCCTCAGCACTGCCCTGACCCCCAGCATGGCCCGACCCCCAGCACCGCCCTGACCCTCAGCAATGCCCTGACCCTCAGCACCGCCCTGACCCTCAGCACCGCCATGACCCTCAGCACTGCCCTGACCCTCAGCACCTCCCCGACCCTCAGCACTGCCCTGACCCTCAGCACCGCCCTGATCCCTATCACCGCCCTGACCCCCAGCACCGCCCTGACCCTCAGCACCGCCCTGACCCTCAGCACCGCCCCGACCCTCAGCACCGCCCTGACCCCCAGCACTGCCCTGACCCCCAGCACTGCCCTGACCCCCAGCACTGCCCCGACCCTCGTCCCGACCCCCAGCACTGCCCTGACCCCCAGCACCGCCCTGACCCCCAGCACCGCCCTGACCCCCAGCACTGCCCTGACCCTCAGCACCGCCCTGACCCTCAGCACCGCCCCTCAGCACCTCCCCGACCCTCGTCCCGACTCTCAGCACCTCCCCGACCCTCGTTCCGACCCTCAGCACCTCCCCGACCCTCGTCCCGACCCTCCGCACTGTCCCGACCCTCAGCACCGCCCCTCAGCACCGTCCCGACCCTCGTCCCGACCCTCCGCACCGCCCTGACCCCCAGCACCGCCCTGACCCTCAGCACCGCCCTGACCCCCAGCACTGCCCTGACCACCAGCACTGCCCTGACCCTCAGAACCGCCCTGACCACCAGCACTGCCCTGACCCTCAGCACTGCCCTGACCCCCAGCACTGCCCTGACCCCCAGCACTGCCCTGACCCTCAGCACCGCCCTGACCCCCAGCACCGCCCTGACCCTCAGCACCGCCCTGACCCCCAGCACCGCCCTGACCCTCAGCACTGCCCCGACCCCCAGCACTGCCCTGACCCTCAGCACTGCCCGACCCTCAGCACCGCCCTGACCCTCAGCACTGCCCTGACCCTCAGCACCGCCCTGACCCTCAGCACCGCCCCGACCCTCAGCACTGCCCTGACCCTCAGCACTGCCCTGACCCTCGTCCCGACCCTCAGCACCGCCCCGACCCTCGTCCCGACCCTCAGCACCTCCCCGACCCTCGTCCCGACCCTCAGCACCTCCTCGACCCTCGTCCCAACCCTCCGCACCGCCCCTCAGCACCGTCCCGACCCTCCGCACCGCCCTGACCCCCAGCACTGCCCTGACCCTCAGCACCGCCCTGACCCTCAGCAACGCCCTGACCCTCAGCACTGCCCTGACCCTCAGCACCGCCCTGACCCTCAGCACCGCCCTGACCCTCAGCACCGCCCTGACCCCCAGCACTGCCCTGACCCTCAGCACCGCCCTGACCCCCAGCACCGCCCTGACCCCCAGCACTGCCCTGACCCTCAGCACCGCCCTGACCCCCAGCACCGCCCTGACTCTCAGCACTGCCCTGACCCCCAGCATGGCCCGACCCCCAGCACCGCCCTGACCCTCAGCAATGCCCTGACCCTCAGCACCGCCCTGACCCTCAGCACCGCCATGACCCTCAGCACTGCCCTGACCCTCAGCACCTCCCCGACCCTCAGCACTGCCCTGACCCTCAGCACCGCCCTGATCCCTATCACCGCCCTGACCCCCAGCACCGCCCTGACCCTCAGCACCGCCCTGACCCTCAGCACCGCCCCGACCCTCAGCACCGCCCTGACCCCCAGCACTGCCCTGACCCCCAGCACTGCCCTGACCCCCAGCACTGCCCCGACCCTCGTCCCGACCCCCAGCACTGCCCTGACCCCCAGCACCGCCCTGACCCCCAGCACCGCCCTGACCCCCAGCACTGCCCTGACCCTCAGCACCGCCCTGACCCTCAGCACCGCCCCTCAGCACCTCCCCGACCCTCGTCCCGACTCTCAGCACCTCCCCGACCCTCGTTCCGACCCTCAGCACCTCCCCGACCCTCGTCCCGACCCTCCGCACTGTCCCAACCCTCCGCACCGCCCCTCAGCACCGTCCCGACCCTCCGCACCGCCCTGACCCCCAGCACTGCCCTGACCCTCAGCACCGCCCTGACCCTCAGCAACGCCCTGACCCTCAGCACTGCCCTGACCCTCAGCACCGCCCTGACCCTCAGCACCGCCCTGACCCTCAGCACCGCCCTGACCCCCAGCACTGCCCTGACCCTCAGCACCGCCCTGACCCCCAGCACCGCCCTGACCCCCAGCACTGCCCTGACCCTCAGCACCGCCCTGACCCCCAGCACCGCCCTGACTCTCAGCACTGCCCTGACCCCCAGCATGGCCCGACCCCCAGCACCGCCCTGACCCTCAGCAATGCCCTGACCCTCAGCACCGCCCTGACCCTCAGCACCGCCATGACCCTCAGCACTGCCCTGACCCTCAGCACCTCCCCGACCCTCAGCACCGCCCTGACCCTCAGCACCGCCCCGACCCTCAGCACCGCCCTGACCCCCAGCACTGCCCTGACCCCCAGCACTGCCCTGACCCCCAGCACTGCCCCGACCCTCGTCCCGACCCCCAGCACTGCCCTGACCCCCAGCACCGCCCTGACCCCCAGCACCGCCCTGACCCCCAGCACTGCCCTGACCCTCAGCACCGCCCTGACCCTCAGCACCGCCCCTCAGCACCTCCCCGACCCTCGTCCCGACTCTCAGCACCTCCCCGACCCTCGTTCCGACCCTCAGCACCTCCCCGACCCTCGTCCCGACCCTCCGCACTGTCCCGACCCTCAGCACCGCCCCTCAGCACCGTCCCGACCCTCGTCCCGACCCTCCGCACCGCCCTGACCCCCAGCACCGCCCTGACCCTCAGCACCGCCCTGACCCCCAGCACTGCCCTGACCACCAGCACTGCCCTGACCCTCAGAACCGCCCTGACCACCAGCACTGCCCTGACCCTCAGCACTGCCCTGACCCCCAGCACTGCCCTGACCCCCAGCACTGCCCTGACCCTCAGCACCGCCCTGACCCCCAGCACCGCCCTGACCCTCAGCACCGCCCTGACCCCCAGCACCGCCCTGACCCTCAGCACTGCCCCGACCCCCAGCACTGCCCTGACCCTCAGCACTGCCCGACCCTCAGCACCGCCCTGACCCTCAGCACTGCCCTGACCCTCAGCACTGCCCTGACCCTCAGCACTGCCCGACCCTCAGCACCGCCCTGACCCTCAGCACCGCCCTGACCATCAGCACTGCCCTGACCCTCAGCACCGCCCTGACCCTCAGCACCGCCCTGACCCTCAGCACTGCCCTGACCCTCAGCACCTCCCCGACCCTCGTCCCGACCCCCAGCACTGCCCTGACCCTCAGCACCGTACTGACCCCCAGCACTGCCCTGACCCTCAGCACTGCCCTGACCCCCAGCACTGCCCTGACCCCCAGCACCGCCCTGACCCTCAGCACCGCCCTGACCATCAGCACCGCCCTGACCATCAGCACCGCCCTGACCATCAGCACCGCCCTGACCATCAGCACCGCCCTGACCATCAGCACCTCCCCGACCCTCGTCCCGACCCCCAGCACTGCCCTGACCCTCAGCACCGCCCTGACCCCCAGCACCGCCCTGACCCCCAGCACCGCCCTGACCCCCAGCACTGCCCTGACCCTCAGCACTGCCCTGACCCCCAGCACTGCCCTGACCCCCAGCACTGCCCTGACCCTCAGCACCGCCCTGACCCCCAGCACTGCCCTGACCCCCAGCACTGCCCTGACCCTCAGCACTGCCCTGACCCTCAGCACTGCCCTGACCCCCAGCACTGCCCTGACCCCCAGCACTGCCCTGACCCTCAGCACCGCCCCGACCCTCGTCCCGACCCTCAGCACCGCCCCTCACCACCTCCCCGACCCTCAGCACCTCCCCGACCCTCAGCACCATCCCGACCCTCAGCACCGCCCCTCAGCACCCCCCTAACCCTCGTCCCGACCCTCGTCCCGACCCTCAGCACCTCCCCGACCCTTGTCCCGACCCTCAGCACCTCCCCGACCCTCAGCACCTCCCCGACCCTCAGCACCGTCCCGACCCTCAGCACCGCCCCTCAGCACCTCCCCGACCCTCGTTCCGACCATCGTCCCGACCCTCAGCACCTCCCCGACCCTCAGCACCGCCCCTCAGCACCTCCCCGACCCTCGTCCCGACCCTCGTCCCGACCCTCAGCACCGCCCCTCAGCACCTCCCCGACCCTCGTCCCGACATAGAAACATAGAAAATAGGTGCAAGAGCAGGCCATTCAGCCCTTCTAGCCTGCACCGCCATTCAATGAGTTTATGGCTGAACATGAAACTTCAGTACCCCCTTCCTGCTTTCTCGCCGCACCGTCCCGACCCTCGTCCCGACCCTCCGCACCGTCCCGATCCTCAGCACCTCCCCGACCCTCGTCCCGACCCTCAGCACCGCCCTGACCCTCAGCACCGCCCTGACCCCCAGTACCGCCCTGACCCTCAGCACCGCCCTGACCCCCAGCACTGCCCTGACCCTCAGCACCGCCCTGACACCCAGCACTGCCCTGACCCTCAGCACCGCCCTGACACCCAGCACTGCCCTGACCCTCAGCACCGCCCTGACCCCCAGCACTGCCCTGACCCTCAGCACCGCCCTGACACCCAGCACTGCCCTGACCCTCAGCACCGCCCTGACCCTCAGCACCGCCCTGACCTCCAGCACTGCCCTGACCCTCAGCACCGCCCCGACCCTCGTCCCGACCCGCAGCACTGCCCTGACCCCCAGCACTGCCTTGACCCTCAGCACCGCCCCGACCCTCAGCACTGCCCTGACCCTCAGCACCGCCCTGACCCCCAGCACTGCCCTGACCCTCAGCACCGCCCTGACCCCCAGCACTGCCCTGACCCTCAGCACTGCCCTGACCCTCAGCACTGCACCGACCCTCAGCACTGCCCTGACCCCCAGCACTGCCCTGACCCCCAGCACTGCCCTGACCCTCAGCACCGCCCTGACCCTCGCCCAACCCCCAGCACTGCCCCGACCCCCAGCCCTGCCCCGACCCTCAGCACTGCCCTGACCCTCAGCACTGCCCTGACCCTCAGCACTGCCCCGACCCACAGCACCGCCCTGACCCTCGCCCCGACCCCCAGCACTGCCCCGACCCCCAGCACCGCCCCGACCCCCAGCACTGCCCCGACCCTCAGCACCGCCCTGACCCTCGTCCCGACCCTCAGCACTGCCCTGACCCCCAGCACTGCCCTGACCCCCAGCACTGCCCCGACCCTCAGCACCGCCCCGACCCTCAGCACTGCCCCGACCCTCAGCACTGCCCTGACACTCAGCACCGCCCTGACCCTCAGCACCGCCCCGACCCTCAGCACTGCCCTGACCCTCAGCACCGCCCTGACCCCCAGCACCGCCCTGACCCTCAGCACCGCCCTGACCCCCAGCACCGCCCTGAGCCTCAGCACCGCCCCGACCCTCAGCACCGCCCTGACCCCCAGCACTGCCCTGACACCCAGCACTGCCCTGACCCCCAGCACTGCCCCGACCCTCGTCCCGACCCCCAGCACTGCCCTAACCCCCAGCACCGCCCTGACCCCCAGCACCGCCCTGACCCCCAGCACTGCCCTGAACCTCAGCACCGCCCTGACCCTCAGCACCGCCCCTCAGCACCTCCCCGACCCTCGTCCCGACCCTCAGCACCTCCCCGACCCTCGTCCCAACCCTCAGCACCTCCCCGACCCTCGTCCCGACCCTCAGCACCTCCCCGACCCTCGTCCCGACCCTCGGCACTGTCCCGTCCCTCAGCACCGCCCCGACCCTTGTCACGACCCTCCGCACCGTCCCGACCCTCAGCACCTCCCCGACCCTCGTCCCGACCCTCAGCACCGCCCTGACCCCCAGCACCGCCCTGACCCTCAGCACCGCCCTGACCCCCAGCACTGCCCTGACCCCCAGCACTGCCCTGACCCTCAGCACCGCCCCGACCCCCAGCATTGCCCCGACCCTCAGCACCGCCCTGACCCTCGTCCCGACCCTCAGCACTGCCCTGACCCCCAGCACTGCCCTGACCCCCAGCACTGCCCCGACCCTCAGCACTGCCCTGACACTCAGCACCGCCCTGACCCTCAGCACCGCCCCGACCCTCAGCACTGCCCCGACCCTCAGCACCGCCCTGACCCCCAGCACCGCCCTGACCCTCAGCACCGCCCTGACCCCCAGCACCGCCCTGACCCTCAGCACCGCCCCGACCCTCAGCACCGCCCTGACCCCCAGCACCGCCCTGACACCCAGCACTGCCCTGACCCCCAGCACTGTCCCGACCCTCGTCCCAACCCCAGCACTGCCCTGACCCCCAGCACCGCCCTGACCCCCAGCACCGCCCTGACCCCCAGCACTGCCCTGACCCTCAGCACCGCCCTGACCCTCAGCACCGCCCCTCAGCACCTCCCCGACCCTCGTCCCGACCCTCAGCACCTCCCCGACCCTCGTCCCGACCCTCAGCACCTCCACGACCCTCGTCCCGACCCTCCGCACTGTCCCGACCCTCAGCACCACCCCGACACTTGTCACGACCCTCCGCACCGTCCCGACCCTCAGCACCTCCCCGACCCTCGTCCCGACCCTCAGCACCGCCCTGACCCCCAGCACCGCCCTGACCCTCAGCACCGCCCTGACCCCCAGCACTGCCCTGACCCCCAGCACTGCCCTGACCCTCAGCACCGCCCTGACCCCCAGCACTGCCCTGACCCTCAGCACTGCCCTGACCCCCAGCACTGCCCTGACCCCCAGCACCGCCCTGACCCTCAGCACCGCCCTGACCCCCAGCACCGCCCTGACCCCCAGCACCGCCCTGACCCTCAGCACTGCCCCGACCCCCAGCACTGCCCTGACCCTCAGCACTGCCCTGACCTCAGCACCGCCCTGACCCTCAGCACTGCCCTGACCACCGCCCTGACCCTCAGCACTGCCTGACCCCCAGCACTGCCCTGACCCCCAGCACTGCCCGACCCTCAGCACTGCCCCGACCCCCAGCACTGCCCTGACCCGCAGCACTGCCCTGACCCTCAGCACCGCCCTGACCCCCAGCACTGCCCTGACCCTCAGCACCTCCCCGACCCTCGTCCCGACCCCCAGCACTGCCCTGACCCTCAGCACCGCCCTGACCCCCAGCACTGCACTGACCCTCAGCACTGCCCTGACCCCCAGCACTGCCCTGACCCTCAGCACCTCCCCGACCCTCGTCCCGACCCCCAGCACTGCCCTGACCCTCAGCACCGCCCTGACCCCCAGCACTGCACTGACCCTCAGCACTGCCCTGACCCCCAGCACTGCCCTGACCCCCAGCACTGCCCTGACCCTCAGCACCGCCCTGACCCTCAGCACTGCCCTGACCCTCAGCACCGCCCTGACCCTCAGCACCGCCCTGACCATCAGCACCGCCCTGACCATCAGCACCGCCCTGACCCTCAGCACCGCCCTGACCCTCAGCACTGCCCTGACCATCAGCACCTCCCCGACCCTCGTCCCGACCCCCAGCACTGCCCTGACCCTCAGCACCGCCCTGACCCCCAGCACCGCCCTGACCCTCAGCACTGCTCTGACCCTCAGCACTGCCCTGACCCCCAGCATCGCCCTGACCCCCAGCACCGCCCTGACCCCCAGCACCACCCTGACCCCCAGCACTGCCCTGACCCTCAGCACTGCCCTGACCCCCAGCACCGCCCTGACCCCCAGCACTGCCCTGACCCCCAGCACTGCCCTGACCCCCAGCACTGCCCTGACCCTCAGCACCGCCCCGACCCTCGTCCCAACCCTCAGCACCTCCCCGACCCTCGTCCCGACCCTCAGCACCTCCCCGACCCTCAGCACCTCCCCGACCCTCAGCACCGTCCCGACCCTCAGCACCGCCCCTCAGCACCTCCCCGACCCTCGTCCCGACCCTCAGCACCTCCCCGACCCTCAGCACCGCCCCTCAGCACCTCCCCGACCCTCGTCCCGACCCTCGTCCCGACCCTCAGCACCGCCCCTCAGCACCTCCCCGACCCTCGTCCCGACCCTCGTCCCGACCCTCAGCACCGCCCCTCAGCACCTCCCCGACCCTCGTCCCGACCCCCGTCCCGACCCTCAGCACCGCCCCTCAGCAGCTCCCCGACCCTCGCACCGACCCTCAGCACCTCCCCGACCCTCGTCCTGACCCTCAGCACCGCCCCGACCCTCGTCCCGACCCTCAGCACCTCCCCGACCCTCGTCCCGACCCTCAGCACCTCACCGACCCTCGTCCCGACCCTCCACACCGTCCCGACCCTCAGCACCGCTCCTCAGCACCGTCCCGACCCTCGTCCCGACATAGAAACATAGAAAATAGGTGCAGGAGCAGGCCATTCAGCCCTTCTAGCCTGCACCGCCATTCAATGAGTTTATGGCTGAACATGAAACTTCAGTACCCCCTTCCTGCTTTCTCGCCGCACCGTCCCGACCCTCGTCCCGACCCTCCGCACCGTCCCGATCCTCAGCACCTCCCCGACCCTCGTCCCGACCTTCAGCACCGCCCTGACCCTCAGCACCGCCCTGACCCTCAGCACCGCCCTGACCCTCAGCACCGCCCTGACCCTCAGCACCGCCCTGACCCCCAGCACTGCCCTGACCCTCAGCACCGCCCTGACCCCCAGCACCGCCCTGACCCTCAGCACCGCCCTGACCCCAAGCACTGCCCTGACCCTCAGCACCGCCCTGACCCCCAGCACTGCCCTGACCCTCAGCACCGCCCTGACCCTCAGCACCGCCCTGACCCTCAGCACCGCCCTGACCCCCAGCACTGCCCTGACCCTCAGCACCGCCCTGACCCCCAGCACCGCCCTGACCCTCAGCACCGCCCTGACCCCAAGCACTGCCCTGACCCTCAGCACCACCCTGACCCCCAGCACTGCCCTGACCCTCGGCACCGCCCTGACCCTCAGCACCGCCCTGACCCTCAGCACCGCCCTGACCCCCAGCACCGCCCTGACCCTCAGCACCGCCCTGACCCTCAGCACCGCCCTGACCCTCAGCACCGCCCTGACCCCCAGCACCGCCCTGACACCCAGCACTGCCCTGACCCTCAGCACCGCCCTGACCCCCAGCACCGCCCTGACCCCCAGCACCACCCTGACCCCCAGCACCGCCCTGACACCCAGCACTGCCCCGACCCTCAGCAATGCCCTGACCCTCAGCACTGCCCTGACCCTCAGCACTGCCCCGACCCACAGCACCGCCCTGACCCTCGCCCCGACCCCCAGCACTGCCCCGACCCCCAGCACCGCCCCGACCCCCAGCACTGCCCCGACCCTCAGCACTGCCCTGACCCTCGTCCCGACCCCAAGCACCGCCCTGACCCGCAGCACTGCCCTGACCCTCAGCACCGCCCTGACCCTCAGCACTGCCCCGACCCTCAGCACAGCCCTGACCCCCAGCACTGCCCTGACCCCCAGCACTGCCCTGACCCTCAGCACTGCCCCGACCCTCAGCACCGCCCTGACTCTCGCCCCGACCCCCAGCACTGCCCCGACCCCCAGCACTGCCCCGACCCTCAGCACTGCCCCGACCTGACCGGAAATGCACAACAAAGTGTTGAATATCGGCGCAAGATCTGCCCCATGGATACTTTCCGGTAGGGGGGAAATTTTGGCCCCCCCCTCTCTCTCTCTCTCTCTCCCCCTCTGTTAATAAAGAATGATATCAGGGCAGTTGTGAGAGATGATATTGGCTCTAATGAACAAAATGTTGAATCATTGTGGGTGGAGATTAGAGATAGTAAGGGGAAAAAGTCACTTGTGGGTGTAGTTTATAGGCCCCCAAATAATAACTTCACGGTGGGGCGGACAATAATCAAGGGAATAATGGAGGCATGTGAAAAAGGAATGGCAGTAATCATGGGGGATTTTAACCTACATATCGATTGGTCAACTCAAATCGCACGGGGTAGCCTTGAGGAGGAATTCATAGAATGCATACGGGATTGTTTCTTAGAACAGTATGTTACAGAACCTACAAGGGAGCAAGCTATCTTAGATCTGGTCCTGTGTAATGAGACAGGAATAATAAACTATCTCCTAGTAAAAGATCCTCTCGGAATGAGTGATCATAGTATGGTTGAATTTGTAATACAGATTGAGGGTGAGGAAGTTGTGTCAGAAACGAGCGTACTATGCTAAAACAAAAGGGGACTACAGTGGGATGAGGGCAGAGTTGGCTAATGTAGACTGGGAACACAGACTAAACGGTGGGACAATTGAGGAACAGTGGAGGACTTTTAAGGAGCTCTTTCATAGTGCTCAACAAAAATATATTCCAGTGAAAAAGAAGGGCGGTAAGAGAAGGGATAAACAGCCGTGGATAACCAAGGAAATAAAGGAGAGTATCAAATTAAAAACCAATGCCTATAAGGTGGCCAAGGTTAGTGGGAAACTAGAAGATTGGGAAAATTTTAAACGACAGCAAAGAATGACTAAGAAAGCAATAAGGAAAGGAAAGATAGATTATGAAAGTAAACTTGCGCAAAATATAAAAACAAAGAGTAAAAGCTTTTACCGATATATAAAACGGAAAAGAGTGACTAAAGTAAATGTTGGTCCCTTAGAAGATGAGAAGGGGGATTTAATAATGGGAAATGTGGAAATGGCTGAGGCCTAAAACAATTATTTTGCTTCGGTCTTCACAGTGGAAGACACAAAAACCATGCCAAAAATTGCTGGTCATAGGAATGTGGGAAGGGAGGACCTTGAGACAATCACTATCATGAGGGGGGTAGTGCTGGACAGGCTAATGAGATTCAAGGTAGACAAGTCGCCTGGTCCTGATGAAATGCATCCCAGGGTATTAAAAGAGATGATGGAAGATATAGCAGATGCATTCGTTATAATCTTCCAAAATTCTCTGGACTCTGGGGAGGTACCAGCGGATTGGAAAGCAGCTAATGTAACGCCTCTTTTTTAAAAAGGGGGCAGTCAAAAGGCAGGTAACTATAGGCTGGTTAGTTTAACATCTGTAGTGGGGAAAATGCTTGAAACTATCATTAAGGAAGAAATAGCGGGACATCTAGATAGGAATAGTGCAATCAAGCAGACGCAACATGGATTCATGAAGGGGAAATCATGTTTAACTAATTTAGTGCAATTCTTTGAGGATATAACGAGCATGGTGGATAGAGGTGTATCGATGGATGTGGTGTATTTGGATTTCCAAAAGGCATTCGTTAAGGTGCCACACAAAAGGTTACTGCAGAAGATAAAGGTACGTGGAGTCAGAGGAAATGTATTAGCATGGATAGAGAATTGGCTGGCTAACAGAAAGCAGAGAGTTGGGATAAATGGGTCCTTTTCGGGTTGGAAATCGGTGATTAGTGGTGTGCCACAGAGATCGGTGTTGGGACCACAACTGTTTACAATATACATAGATGACCTGGAAGAGGGGACAGAGTGTAGTGTAACAAAATTTGCAGATGACACAAAGATTAGTGGGAAAGCGGGTTTTGTAGAGGACACAGAGAGGCTGCAAAGAGATTTAGATAGGTTAAGCGAATGGACTAAGGTTTGGCAGATGGAATACAATGTCGGAAAATGTGAGGTCATCCACCTTGGAAAAAAAAACAGTAAAAGGGAATATTATTTGAATGGGGAGAAATTACAACATGCTGCGGTGCAGAGGGACCTGGGGGTCCTTGTGCATGAATCCCAAAAAGTTAGTTTGCAGGTGCAGCAGGTAATCAGGAAGGCGAATGGAATGTTGGCCTTCATTGCGAGAGGGATGGAGTACAAAAGCAGGGAGGTCCTGCTGCAACTGTATAGGGTATTGGTGAGGCCGCACCTGGAGTACTGCATGCAGTTTTGGTCTCCTTACTTCAGGAAGGATATACTAGCTTTGGAGGGAGTACAGAGACGATTCACTAGGCTGATTCCGGAGATGAGGGGGTTACCTTATGATGATAGATTGAATAGACTGGGTCTTTACTCGTTGGAGTTCAGAAGGATGAGGGGTGAACTTATAGAAACATTTAAAATCATGAAAGGGATGGACAAGATAGAGACAGAGAGGTTGTTTCCACTGGTCGGGGAGACTAGAACTAGAGGGCACAGCCTCAAAATACGGGGAGCCAATTTAAAACCGAGTTGAGAAGGAATTTCTTCTCCCAGAGGGTTGTGAATCTGTGGAATTCTCTGCCCAAGGAAGCAGTTGAGGCTAGCTCATTGAATGTATTCAAATCACAGATAGATAGATTTTTAACCAATAAGGGAATTAAGGGGTATGGGGAGCGGGCGGGTAAGTGGAGCTGAGTCCACGGCCAGATCAGCCATGAGCTTGTTGAATGGCGGAGCAGGCTCGAGGGGCTAGATGGCCTACTCTTGTTCCTAATTCTTGTGTTCTTATGTTCTCTCTCTCTCCCCCCTCTCTCTCTCTCTCCCCCGTCTCTCTCTCTCTCTCCCTCTCTCTTTCTCTCCTCCTCTCTCTTTCTCTCCCCCCCTCTCGCTCTCTCCCCCCCTCTCCTCCCTCCCCCTCCCCCCTCTCTCTCCCCCTCCCCCTCCCTCCTCTCCCTCCCCCCTCTCTCTCCCCTCCCACTCCCCCCTCTCTCTCCCCTCCCACTCTCTCTCTCTCTCTCTCCCCCCCTCTCCCCCCCCTCTCTCTCTCTCTCTCCTCTCTCTCTCTCTCCCCTCTCTCTCTCTCTCTCCCCTATCTCACTCTCTCTCTCCCCCTCTATCTTACTCTCTCTCTCCCACTCTCTCTCTTTCTCTCTCCCCACCCGTCTCCCCCTCTCTATTTCTCTCTCCCCCCTCTCTCTCTCTCTCTCTCTCTCCTTCCTCCCTCCCCCCCACCCCCTCTCTCTCTCTCCCTCTCTCTCCCTCTCTCTCTCTCTCTCTCCCCCTTTCTTGTTCTCTCCCCCCTCTCTCTTTCTCCCTCCCTCTCTGTCATGTATTCAACCAGCATTGTAATCCATGTATAAACTGACCTAAGTTGTACACCGTGAGAACACTGACCACTAGGTGGGAGACACTCCTAACCTGGACCTTCAGGTATAAAAGGGGAAGCTCCACCCACCTTCATCACTTGAGTGCTAAGGAATAAAGGACAGGTCACAGATTGACCTTCTCTCAAGCATGGGCTCGTGTGCATTTATACTGTGTAGTAAGCACGTATCAATGGCGACAAGAAACTGGGATTTAAACCACGCGAGCATGGCCACTAGCAGAACAGACGAGAGGTACTGTGTTAAGGAATGGTTGGGACAGAGATTCAACATTGTTAAAGCAGCACACAGTTCTCCAGGCAGACAAGGGCAGTCAGGCATGCCCCAACATGTAGTCGAACCCAGAGGGGGAGTTCGACAGAGACAATGGCAAGCTGAACAGCGATTCACGCCTTTGCAAGGGACAATGCAGCCAGTAATGGGGCCATCAACACCTGTTAATGGTGCACTCAAGGACAATAACAGGGGCAGTCAGGGACGATCGACTGGCAAGGGACCTTTTGTTTCAAACCGCAACTCATGCTGGAGGCCTGGAGGCACACACAGCCGGAGTTTGCAGAGATGAGCAAAATACCTGCAGAAATTGCAGAAATGGACACTGGGGGAAATCGCTGGAAGCTGAAGTTCAGCGAGTTCATGTGGAGCACGTATAGAGTTCATACACCAGGACGCCACCGATAATGATGAAAGTGCTCCTCAATGGCATCCCAGTATCAATGGAGTTAGACACGGGTGCCAGCCAGTCCCTGATGGGTATCAAACAGTTCGAAAAGTTGTGGGCATCCAAGGCCAGGAGGCCAAAATTATCGGTGATTGACGCACAGCTACGGACTTACACAAAGCAGATCATTCCGGTGCTAGGCAGCGCAACTGTAGTCGTGACCCACAAAGATTCGGAGAACAGGTTGCCACTCTGGATTGTCCCAGGGGACGGTCCCGCACTACTGGGGAGGAGTTGGCTTGCTGTCATGAACTGGAAATGGGGCGATGTCAATGTAATTTCCTCTGTGGAGCGAGTATCATGCTCACAGGTCCTGGACAAATTTGAATCATTATTTCAACCCGGCATTGGCACTTTCATGGGGGCCAAGGTAGTGATTCACATAAACCCGGACGCCAGACCAGTATACCACAAGGCCAGAGCGGTGCCGTACATGATGCGGGAAAAGATAGAAGGCGAATTGGACCGCCTGTTGAGGGAAGGCATCATCTCGCCATCAGGCACGCTGGGGTTTTCAAGAAACTGATTGAGACCAAAGACTTGACCTTGGAAGCAGCGGATCTGATAGCCCAGACATTTATCTCAGGGGAGGAAGAGTCCAGAATGATGTATGACAAAAGTCTTCGCTCAAATTCGGCAAACGACCAGGGAGTCAACATTGTTAATGCGGCACACAGTTCTCTAGGCAGACAGGGGCAATTGGACATGCCCCAGCATGTAGTCGAACCCAAAGGAGGAATTCAACAGAGAAAATGGCTAGCTGAACGGCGATTCATGCCATCGCAATGGACAATGCGGCCAGTAATGGGGCCATCAACACCCTGTTAATGGTGCGCTTAAGGACAGTTACAGAGACAGTCAGAGACGATCGACTGGTAATGGACCTTTTGTTTCCAACAATGGGGACTCCAGCTTATACTGGGGGTGTGGAGGCAAACACCCAGCCAGAGCTTGAAGGTATCAGTAATATACCTGCAGAAACTGCAATGTCAGCGGTCACTTGGCACGTGTATGCAGGAAACCTGCAGCCAAGTTGATGTACGAGGAGGACGGGCCCGATATAAGCCCTATGAGGCCAATTGAATACTCGCTGGAAGCTGAAGTTCAGCGAGTTCATGTGGAGCACATAGACAGTTCATTTGCCAAGACGCCACTGATAATGATGAAAGTGCTCCTCAATGGCATTCCAGTATTAATGGAGCTAGACACGGGGGCCAGTCAGTCCCTGATGAGTATCAAACAGTTCGAAAGGTTGTGGGTGTTCAAGGCCAGGAGGCCAAAATTATTGTCGATTGTCGCACAGCTATGGGATATATACAAAGGAGATCATTCCGGTGCTAGGCAGCGCCACGGTAGTCGTGACCCACAAAGATTCGGAGAACAGGTTGCCACTCTGGATTGTCCCGGGGGACGGTCCCGCACTACTGGGGAGGAGTTGGCTTGCTGTCATTAACTGGAAATGGAGCGATGTCAATGCAATTTCTTCAGTGGAGCGAGTATCATGTTCACAGATCCTGGACAAATTTGACTCATTATTTCAACTCGGCATCAACACTTTCATGGGGCCAAGGTGGTGATTCACATAAACCCGGACACCAGGCCAGTACACCACAAGGCCAAAGCGGTGCCGTACGTGATGCGGGAAAAGATAGAATGCGAATTGGACCGCCTGCTGAGGGAAGGCATCATCTCGCCAGTCGAAGTCAGTGACTGGGCGAGCCCGATTGTGCCGGTGCTCAAGGCGGATGGGTCGGTCAGGATATGTGGTGATTACAAGGCCACCATCAATCGGGTGTCACTCCAAGACCAGTACCCGCTACCGAGAGCAGAGAATCTCTTTGCAACGCTATCCGGTGGCAAACATTTTTCAAAATTGGACCTGACCTCAGCTTACATGACCCAGGAGCTGACGAGTGAGTTGAAGAAGCTGACCACCGTCACGACACACAAGGGATTGTTTGAGTATAACAGATGTCCGTACGGGATTCGTTCGGCCGCCGCAATCTTTCAGCGAAATATGGAAAGCCTCCTCAAGTCGATTCCAAGGAAGGTGGTTTTTCAAGACGACATTCTCATCAAGGGTCGCGATACTGAAGAACACCTCCACAACCTGGAGGAGGTGCTATGCAGACTGGACCTGGTAGGGCTGCGACTGAAAAAATTGAAGTGCGTCTTCATAGCTCCAGAGGTAGAATTCCTGGGGAGGAGGGTAGCAGCAGCTGGGATCAGACCGACTGCGTCCAAAACGGAAGCAATCAAGAGAGCACCCAGACCCCGTAACACGACGGAGCTGCGTTCGTTCCTGGGGCTCCTGAACTATTTTGGTAATTTTCTTCCCAAATTGAGCACGCTGTTAGAGCCGCTACATGTGCTCCTATGCAAAGGTCACGAATGGGTCTGGGGGGACAGCCAAGAAAGGGCTTTTGATAGAGCGCGCAATTTGTTCTTCTCCAACAAACGTTTAACGTTATATGACCCATGTAAGAAACTTATTTTAACGTGCGATGCATTGTCCTATGGGGTCGGGTGTGTGTTGCAGCATGTGAATGTCAATGGTCAGTTACAGCCGGTAGCTTATGCCTCCAGAAGTCTGTCCCAGGCAGAAAGGCGCTACGGGATGGTAGAAAAGGAAGCGCTAGCATGTGTATATGCATTTAAAAAAATGCACCAGTACCTGTTTGGCAGGAAATTTGAGCTGGAGACCGATCACAAACCCCTAACATCCCTTTTGGCCGACAATAAGGCCATAAATGCGAATGCAACGGCCCGCATTCAGAGGTGGGCACTCACGTTAGCCGCCTATGACTACACAATTCGGCACAGACCGTGCACTGAAAACTGCGCCGATACACTCAGCAGGCTCCCACTAGCCACCACTGAGGGGGCAACTGAGCATGCTGCTGAGATGGTCATGGCTGTTGAAGCTTTCGAAAGCAAAGGCTCACCTATGACAGCCCGTCAGATTAAAGTCTGGACAAACAAAGACCAGCTACTGTCTTTAGTTAAGAAATGTGTCCTGAATGGGGACTGGGCAGCCACGTACGGAGCATGCCCTGAGGAATTTAAACCGTTTCATAGGTGCAAGGATGAACTCTCGATTCACGCCGATTGCCTACTGTGGGGAAACCGAGTAGTCATGCCCCAGATGGGCAGAGAGGTGTTTATCAGAGAACTTCACAATGAGCACCCGAGCATTATCATGATGAAGGCAATTGCCAGGTCACGCGTTTGGTGGCCAGGGATAAATGCAGACCTGAAACTTTGTGTTCGCAGGTGCAACACGTGTGCTCAGCTGGGCAATACACCAAGGGAAGCCCCCCTTAGCCCCTGGACCTGGCCTTCCAAGCCATGGTCACGCATCCTTGTGGACTACACAGGTCCTTTCATGGGAAAAATGTTTTTGGTTGTAGTAGACGCCCACTCCAAATGGATTGTGTATGCCATTTTGAATTCAAGCACACCCTCAGCCACGGTAGAAAGTCTACGGGCAATGTTCGCAGCCCATGGTCTACCGGATGTCTTGGTCAGCAACAATGGCCCGTGCTTCACAAGCACTGAATTCCAGGACTTCATGGCAGGCAATGGAATCAAACATGTCAGAACGGCACCTTTCAAGCCGGCCTCAAACGGCCAGGCGGAGCGAGCAGTGCAGATAATCAAACAGGGGATGCTCAGAATCCAAGGGGGTTCCCTACAAAGCCGCTTATCACGCCTCCTGTTGGCCAATAAATCCCGACCACACTCGCTCACAGGGGTTCCACCCGCTGCTAATGAAAAGGACGCTCAAAACCAGGTTATCCGTTATACACCCTACTATGAAAGAAATTGTTGAGAGCAGGCGTCAGTCACAATGTAACTACCATGACAGGAATGCGAGGGCACGATGTATTGATGTCAATGACCCTGTTTTTGTCCTTAATTATGCTGCAGGGCCCAAATGGCTTGCAGGCACTGTGATTGCCAAAGAGGGTTTTGGTAGTTAAACTTACCAATGGACAAATCTGCCGCAAACACGTGGATCAAACTAAAAGGAGGTTCAGCAACCCCATAGAAGAAGCAGAGGAAGAACACGACATAGAGTTTACTCCACCACAGGTGACCGAACAACGGAACCAAGTGGAGGAGAGCCCAGTCACTGTGGGCAATCCGGACAGGTCTGCGGCACCGCAAATAGCAGACACTCAGGTTAGCGCCCAACAACCGGAGCCCCAACTCAGGCACTCTACAAGGGAGCGTAAACCACCAAAGAGACTTAACCTGTGATCCCAATAAGACTTTGGGCGGGGGCGGTGATGTCATGTATTCATTGTAACCCATGTATAAACCGACCTAAGTTGTACACCTTGAGAACACTGACCACAAGGGGGTGAACTTGTGGGAGACACTCCTAACCTGGACTTTCAGGTACAAAAGGGGAAGCTCCACCCACCTTCATCACTTGAGGTCTTGGTAATAAAGGTAACTGGTCACAGAGTGACCTTCTCTCAAGTATGGGCCTCGTGTGCATTTATACTGTATAGTAAGGACATATTAGAAGAGACTCTAAGGCTGACGTTCAATCCGCCGAAGGGACTCTGAGGCCGGCGCCGAACCAACTGAAGGGACCGAGGCCTGGAGTCGTCTCATACTCCCAACCAACTTTTCATTAATTTTAAACATTTCGCCAACTTTTAAACTTATTAAACAATCTGGGAGAACTTTTAAAACTTACATTTTAGACTCTCAACCGAAATACTTTTAAACATCTATTATTAGCCTACATCTTTGACTTTTAACAACTTTTAGAAACTTTCTAAATTAGGGAAACTTTTATAATCTATTATTGATTTACATCTTAGTGTTTTTTTAACAACTCTTAGAAACTTCTTAAAACGTTTTAACAACCCCTCAAAACTTTTGAAATAAATTGAGAACTTTTATCAACTTTGAATCTTTTAAAATAACTTTGGAAGTCATCTTGCCAATGCTAGCCTCGGGCCATCTACCATCAATGGTGCTACCCGGCGTCGAGCTTGCAGCCAACACTTCGCCGTAGGCAATTAGGCTTATCGAGCTGTGCCTGGTCTCCAGGTGTCTTGGCCCCCCTTGCCACTGGACCAAGACCTTGTTCAGCTAAGCCCGTGTGGTTGCCGGTGTGCAACGGCCACCCCACGTTAAATGAATTCACGCACAGGCATCTTCCACTCCATCAGTATGAAGTTCGGGACCTGGAACGTCAGGACCTTCATGGACAATCCCAACAGCAACAGGCCAGAACGCCACACCGCCATAGTTGCCCAGGAATTCAGACATTTTGACATCGACATTGCCGCCCCAAGTGAGACCCAGCGGGCAGGGGAAGGCCAGTTGAAGGAACATGGTGGAGGTTACACCTTCTTCTGGAAAAGGAAACCAGAGGCAGAACGCCGCCTTCATGGAGTCGGCTTTGCCATCAAGAATGAGCTGGTCGACCGGCTCAAAGACTCCTCTTGTGGAGTCAATGAACTCCTCATGACTCTCCATATCATCCTATCTCGGAACCAATGTGCCAGTCATCAGTGCGTACGCCTCCTCACTCGATGCAATGGATGAGGCTAAAGAGGGTTTTTATTCCAACCTCGAGACATCCTTGTCCCGTGTCCCCACGGGTGACAAATTGATCCTCCTGGGTGACTTTAATGCCAGGGTTGGCAAAGACACAGACCTCTGGGGAGGCGTGATAGGCAGAGAGGGGGTAGGGAAAGCCAACTCCACTGGTACCCTACTCCTGACAAAATGTCTAGAATATGAACTCCTCATTACCAACTCCTCATTACCAACAGAGGGACAAATACAAGGCAGCGTGGCAACAACCTCGCTCCAAATACTGGCACCTGCTCGATTATGTCATCGTCTGAGCCAGGGATCGCAAGGATGTGCGCATCACCCGCGCCATGACAGGAGCTGACGACTGCTGGACGGACCACCGCCTAATCCGATCCATCATCAACATTAATTTTGCCCCAAAGCAGAGGGGACAGCAGAAGCAGTTCCGCAAAAAAGTTAATGCCGGGGCACTTAGAGACCCAGCTAAGAGAGCCCTATACAGCCAGTGTCTCACAGCTAATCTGCCGTGCTTTGGTGACCCTGAGATTCTGAATCCCCATAGCGCTTGGTCTGCCCTCCAAGCCTCCATAATTAGCGCCTGTGAAGAGACACTTGGTCACTCAACCAGAAAACATCAGGACTGATTGATGAAAATGATCAGGAGATCGAAGAACTAATAGATCACAAGGGCAAAGCATTTCTGAGCCACAAGCAACAGCCCAACTCGGGAGCTGCAAAACAACATTACACACGGCTCAAGGCTCAGGTTCAACAAAAAACCCGGGACCTAAAGAACAGGTGGTGGCTGGAGAAAGTACAGGAGATACAACAGCTGGCTGACAGCCACGATGTGCGAGGATTCTTCACTGCAGTTGTAACGTCCTGTCCCCTCAGTACAGATTCACACGAGGCATGTAGTGAAGTCAAGGTCACTCTGGACCTGCACCTTTATTTCACAGCTCTGGAATGCTGCACTTGCCTGAGACCAGTCCTTATATACCTGTCTCTTGCAAGTGCACCCTGGTGGTAAGGAATGCTGGTGGTTACAGGTCATATCTTATTACAGTAATGTATAGCATGTTAGGATACAGTTATATATAATAATGTAAGATACATGACATCACCCTCCCCCAAGGTCTTATTGTCTTTATAGGTTCAGTCTCTCAGGTGGTCTACGCTCTCGCGTGGACCGTCTGAGTTGTGGTTCAGTTGTTTGCCTTGGTGTCTGTTTTTCTTTGGGTGTGGTTGCTGGTATCTCGCTTGGGCTGTCTGTTTCTATTTGTGTGATTGTTGTTGACTCACCTGGGCTGCCTATTGGGATTGCCCTTTCCTCAGGTTGTTCCCTCTGTCTGTCCACCAGGTGTGGTGCGAGTTCCACATTGTAGTCTGCCTCTGGTTCCGCAGTGTTGTTGGTAAATCTGCTTTTGACTTGGTCTACATGCCTCCGGCAGGTTTATGCCATTGTCCATTTGTACTACCAGTAGCCTGTTTCCTTCCTTGCCCGTTACTGTCCCTGCAAGCCATTTGGGACCCCTGCCATAGTTTAGTACAAACACTTTGTCCCCTATCTCATTCCATCGCCCCCTTGAATTTCTGTCATGGTACTCAGTCAGTTTACGGCGCTTTGCCTCAACGATTTTGTGCATGTCTGGGAGGATTAATGAGAGCCTTGTTTTTAAAGTCCTTTTCATCAACAGTTGCGCGGGGGGGATCCCAGTCAGTGAGTGCGGACGAGATCTGTATGCCAGCAGCAGTCGCGACAGGTGACCCTGCAATGTGGGACCTTGGATTTTAAGCATGCCTTGTTTAATGATTTGCACTGCTCTCTCCGCCTGGCCGTTGGATGCCGGCTTGAACGGTGCCGTCTTGACATGATTTATGCCGTGGTCAATTATAAAGTCTTGGAATTCTGCGCTGGTGAAGCACGGACCATTGTCACTGACCAATACGTCAGGGATTCCATGCGTTGCAAGCATGGTTGCGAGGCTCTCCACAGTGGTGGAGGTTGTGCTCGAGTTTAAAATGGTGCATTCGATCCACTTTGAAAATGCATCTACAACTACGAGGAACATTTTGCCCATGAATGGGCCCGCATAGTCTACGTGCACCCGCGTCCACGGTTAGGTAGGCCAGGGGCTCAGTGGAGCCTCCCTGGGGGCATTGCTGAGTTGGGCACAAATGGTGCACCTTCGGACGCAGAGCTCCAAGTCCGCATCAATACCAGGTCACCAGACATGGGATGTGGCTATGGCCTTCATGAGAATGATCCCCGGATACTCGCGGTGGAGCTCCCGGACAAATGCCTCTCTGCCTCTCAGAGGCATGACTACTCGGCTGCCCCACATCAGGCAGTCTGCTTGTAGCGATAGCTCATGCATGCGCCTGTGAAAGGGTTTTAATTCCTCGGGGCAGACATCGCGAGCCTCTGCCCAGTCACCGGTTAGGACACATCTTTTTACTAAGGATAACGTGGGGTCGCTGGCCGTCCAGGCTCCGATTTGACGAGCCGTCATGGGCGAACTTGTGGACTCAAAGGCATTGATTGCCATGACTATCTCACAGTCCTGTTCATCAGACCCTTCAGGGGTCGCCAGGGGTAGCCTGCTGAGCGCGTCGGCAGAGTTGTCTGTGCCTGGTCTGTGCCTTATTGTGTAGTCGTAGGACGCCAGCATGAGTGCCCATCGTTGAATTCGCGCCGAGGCGTTGCCGTTTATTGCCTTGCTCTCGGATAGGAGGGACGTGAGGGGCTTGTGGTTGGTTTCTAACGCGAACTTGGCCCCAAAAAGGTATTGGTGCATCTTTTTGACACCATACACACACGCGAGCACCTCCTTCTCTACCATTCCGTACCCGCGCTCCGCCCGCGAAAGTGACCTGGAGGCATAAGCTATGGGTTGTAATTTGCCCGCACTTTTGACATGTTGCAAAACGCACCCGACCCCATATGCTGACGCATCGCATGTGAGAACTAGCTTTTTACCTGGGTCAAAGAAGGTCAAAACACTGTTGGAACACAGAAGGTTGCGTGCCTTAATGAAGGCGCGTTCCTGGGCGGCCCCCCAAAACCAATCGCACCCCTTCCTGAGTAGCACATGGAGAGGCTCCAGCAGCGTGCTTAAGTTCTGCATAAAGTTCCCAAAGTAATTGAGTAGCCCGAGAAAGGCGCGCAGTTCTGAGACATTCCGGGGCCTGGGTGCCAGGCGAATTGCTTCTGTTTTGGACTCTTGTTGGGCGGATTCCATCAGCGGCAATCCTTCTGTCCAAAAATTCAACCTCGGGTGCGAGAAACAGGCACTTGGATTTCTTGACTCGTAGGCCTACCCGATCCAATCGCTTTAGTACTTCCTCCAAATTACAGAGATGGGAGTCGGTGTCCCTGCCCGTGATAAGTATGTCGTCTTGAAATACAACTGTCCCCGGGATGGACTTGAGCAGACTCTCCATGCTGTGCTGGAATATGGCAGCTGCCGACCTGATGCCAAATGGGCATCGATTGTACATGAAAAGGCCTCGATGTGTGTTGATGGTGGTGAGTAGCTTGGATTCCTCGGTCAATTCTTGCATCATATACGCAGATGTGAGGTCTAATTTTGAGAAAAGTTTACCTCTAGCCAATGTGGCAAACAAGTCCTCCGCTCTGGGCAGTGGGTACTGGTCCTGTAGGGAGACTCTGTTTATGGTAGATTTGTACTCCCCATAGATTCGTACGGATCCATCAGGCTTCATGACTGGGACGATGGGACTTGCCCAGTCGCTAAATTCCACAGGTGATTTCCACATTCCACATTCTGCCTTCCCGCAGAAGCCTGTCTATTTCGTGTTCAATCTTTTCTCTCATCACATAGGATACAGCTGTGGTCTTGTGATGGACCGGTCTAGCATCCTGTGTGATGTAGATTTTGACTTTGGCCCCTTTGAAAGTGCCCACACCTGGCTGAAAGAGATGTGCAAATTGCTTTATAACTGTTGAGCAGGGCATGGCATGGACATCATCCCATTTCCAGTTTAGTTTTGCATGCCAGCTTCTTCCCAGCAGTGCTGGGGGGTCTCCAGGGGACAATCCACAGGGGAAGTCGGTTCACTGTCCCTTTGTGTGTGACAGAGAGCATGGCGCTGCCGAGGACTGGTATGATTTCTTTGGTATCGGTCCTTAGTGTGGTGTCGACCCTTGTGAGTTTTGGTCTGTCTCTTTTATGCGGCCACAGTTGTTCAAATTGTTGAGCGCCCATGAGAGATTGACTTGCTCCCGTATCCAGCTCCATGTTGACAGATATCCCGTTGAGTAGGACCCTCATCATTATAGGAGGCGTCCTGTTGTAGGAGCAGTGGCCATTGATCATGTTGACCCGCTGTACATCGGTGTCCCGGGTACTGTCCCCACCATCTTCTGGTCCGCTTTCCGACCCATCCGATTTGTATACCAGCCGAGCTGCCGTTGTTTTTCAGATGCGGGGCAAATGCCCTGTATATTCACAATTTCTGCAAACAGCCTGCTGAAATCGACATCCCCTTGACGAGTGCCCACCCCCACAACTCCAGCACAGACCTGTTCTATTGTTCAAAGAGTTCCCAAAGAATGAGCTGCATCTGGCTGATCTCTCTTGAGCTTCTCTCAGTTTGTAGTTGATTGCTCGCATTGTGGGTTGATGAGGTGTGAACAGCCGTTCCTGTGGCCCTTGATGGCTTCTGCCTGCTGTCGAGAGCCTGTTCTCCCGGTTTTGTCTGTGTGTGGGGGTAGCAGCTTGTTTAGTGCTGTGAACGTCTTCTGATATTTCATTAGTTGTCATACCTGCATTGTAAATCAACCTCGTTTCTTCTTCCCCTACCAAGAATGTCTCTGCAACCAGTGCTGCTGCCTCTAAGGTCAGGTTCTTGGTCTCTATGAGCTTTCGGAATATGCCTGCGTGGCCTTCAATGAAAAAGTCTCTCAGCATTTCTCTCCTCAGTTCATCGGAGAACTCACATAAACTAGCCAACCTCCGAAGTTCCGCCACATCTGGCCCACACAGCGTCTGTAGTTGTAGAACCTGTGTCTGGCCATGTGTAGGCTGCTCGCTGGCTTCAGATGGTCTCTTACCAGTGTGCTCAATTCTTCAAACGACTTGCTTGCTGGTTTCTCGGGTGCCAACAGATCCTTCATTAAAGCGTATGTTTTCGAGCCACAGCTGGTCAAGAGATGGGCTCTTCTCTTGTCTGCCTTATCGTCGCCTAACCAGTCTTTGGTTACAAAGCTTTGCTGGAGCCTTTCTATAAAGTCCTCCCAATTGTCTCCCGCATTGTACTTTTCATCTGATCCGTTGTTCACCATTCTGTGGATTCTGTAATCCCGTAACCTGTCGCCACTGTAAAGTCCTGTCCCCTCAGTACAGATTCACACGAGGCATGTAGTGAAGTCAAGGTCACTCTGGACCTGCACCTTTATTTCACAGCTCTGGAATGCTGCACTTGCCTGAGACCTGTCCTTATATACCTGTCTCTTGCAAGTGCACCCCTGGTGGTAAGGTATGCTGGTGGTTACAGATCATATCTTATTACAATCATGTATAGCATGTTAGGATACAGTTATATACAATAATGTAAGATACATGACAGCAGTCAAGGCCACCTACGGTCCAAACTCCCAAGGCCCCACCTCAATCCTGACCAAGAACGGGGAAACACTCATCAAGGACACCGAGGCTGTCAGGGCCCGATGGAAGGAGCACTTTGAAGATCTCCTCAATCAAAACTCTGCCTTTGACTCGAGTGTTCTCGATTCCATCCCGCAGCATGCCATCTGCCACCAACTCAGTGAAACTCCAATGTTACACGAGGTTGGCAAAGCCATAAAACAGCTGAAGAATAACAAGGCTACGGGTGCGGATGGAATCCCTGCTGAGGTGCTAAAATATGGCGGAGAGGCGTTGTTGGAGCGGATACATGACCTCATCTCTCTCAGCTGGAGGGAGGAGAGCATGCCGGGAGATCTCAGAGATGCAGTGATTGTGACCATCTTTAAAAAGGGGGACAAATCCGACTGCGGCAATTACAGGGGAATCTCCCTGCTATCAGCCACTGGGAAAGTTGTCGCTCGAGTTCTCCTCAATCGTCTTCTCCCTGTGGCCGAGGAGCTCCTCCTGGAATCACAATGCGGATTTCGTCCCCTACGGGGACATAATCTTTGCAGCGCGACAGTTGCAGGAAAAATGCAGGGAGCAGCGGCAGTCCTTATACATGGCCTTTTTCGATCTTACAAAGGCCTTTGACACTGTCAACCGCGAGGTCTATGGAGCGTCCTCCTCCGTTTCGGATGCCCCCAAAAGTTTGTCAACATCCTTCGCCTGCTTCACGATGACATGCAGGCCGTGATCCTTGCCAACGAATCCATTACAGACCCAATCCACGTCCGGACCGGGGTCAAACAGGGCTGCGTTATCGCTCCAACCCTCTTCTCAATCTTCCTCGCTGCCATGCTCCACCTCACAATCAACAAGCTCCCCGCTGGAGTGGAACTAAACTACAGAAAAAGTGGGAAGCTGTTTAACCTTCGCCGCCTCCAGACCAGGTCCAAGATCACCCCAACCTCTGTCATTGAGCTGCAGTATGCGGACGACACCTGCGTCTGTGCACATTCAGAGGCTGAACTCCAGGATATAGTCAATGTATTCACTGAGGCATATGAAAGCATGGGCCTTAGCTTAACATCCATGAGACAAAGGTCCTTCACCAGCCTGTCATCGCTGCACAGCACTGCCCTCCAATCATCAAGATCCACGGCACGGCCCTCGACAACGTGGACCATTTCCCATATCTCGGGAGCCTCTTATCAACAAAGGCAGACATTGATGCGGAGATTCAGCATTGCCTCCAGTGTGCCAGTGCAGCCTTCGGCCGTCTGCAGAAAAGAGTGTTTGAAGATCAGCCACTCAAATCCACCACCAAGCTCATGGTCTACAGGGCTGCAGTAATACCCACTCTCCTGTATGGGTCTGAAGCATGGACGATTTACAGAAGGCACCTCAAGTCACGGAGATATATCACGAACGATGTCTCCGCAAGATCCTGCAAATCTCCTGGGAGGACAGGCGCACGAACATCAGTGTCCTCGACCAGGCTAACATCCCCAGTATTGAAGCACTGACCACACTCGATCAGTTTCACTGGGCAGGCCACACAGTTCACAGGCCAGATATGAGACTCCCTAAGCAAATGCTTTATGCGGAGCTCCTTCGTGGTAAAAGAGTCAAAGGAGGACAGCGGCAACGTTATAAGGACACCCTCAAAGCCTCCGTGGTAAAGTGCGACATCACCGCTGACATCTGGGAGACCCTGACCGCAGACCGCCTGAGGTGGAGAAAGTACATCCGGGAGGGCGTTGAGCTCTTCAAGTCTCAACGCAAAGAGCGTGAAGAGGTCAACCGCAGACAGCGGAAGGAGCGCGCGGCAAACCAGCCCTACCCACCACTTTCCTCGATGAATGTCTGTCCCACCTGTAACAGGGTCTGTGGCTCTCGTATCGGACTGTTCAGCCACCAGAGAACTCACTTTGGGAGTGGAAGCAAGTCTTCCTCAATTCCAAGGGACTACCTATGATGGTGATGATCTCCCCCCGCTCTCTCTCCCTCTCTCCTCCCCTCTCTCTCTCTCTCTCTTGCTGTCCCCATTTCTCTCTCTCTCTCTCCCCTCTCTCTCTTTCTCTCTCTCTCTCCCCCCCTCTCTCTCTCTCCCTTTCTCCCTCTCTCTCTTTCTCCCCCTCTCTCTCTTCCACACTCTCTCTCCCCCTTTCTCTCCCTGCCTCTCCCCCTTTCTCTCTCTCTCTCTCTCTCCCTCCCTTTCTCTCTCCATCTCTCCCCACCTCTATCTCTCCCTTTCTCCCTCTCTCTCCCTCCCTCTCTCCCCCCCTCTCTCTCTCCCTTTCTCCCTCTCTCTCTTTCTCCCCCTCTCTCTCTTCCACACTCTCTCTCCCCCTTTCTCTCCCCGCCTCTCCCCCTTTCTCTCTCTCTCTCTCTCCCCCTCTCTCTCTCTCTCCCTCCCTTTCTCTCTCTCTCTCCCCACCTCTATCTCTCCCTTTCTCCCTCTCTCTCCCTCCCTCTCTCCCCCCCCTCTCTCCCCCTCCCTCTCTCTCTCCCTCCCTTTCTCTCTCTCTCTCTCCCCACCTCTATCTCTCCCTTTCTCCCTCTCTCTCCCTCCCTCTCTCCCCCTTCTCTCTCTCTCTCCCCCCTCTCTCCCCCCTTCTCTCTCTCTCTCCCCTCTCTCTCCCCCCCCTCTCTCTCCCCCTCTGTCCCTCTCTCTCTCTCTCTCCCCCCTCTGTCTCTCTCCCTCTCTCTCCTTCTCTCTCTCTCTCTCCCTCTCTCCCCCCCCCCCTCTGCCTTTCTCTCTCTCTCCCCCTCCCCCCTCTCTCCCTCTCCCCCTTCTCTCTTTCTCCCTCTCTCTCTCCCCCCCTCTCTCTCTCTCTCCCCCTTTCTCTCTCTCTCCCACCCTCTCTCTCTCTCTCTTCCCCTCCCTCCCCCTCTCTGTATCCACTCTATCAAAACTTCTCACAATTTGAAAGACCTCTATTAGGTCACCCCTCAGCCTTCTTTTTTCAAGAGAAAATAGACCCAGCCTGGTCATCCTTTCCTTATAGTATACCCGTGTGCCCTTAGGTGACCCTTCAGCCATTGGATTCTCTTTATTTACTCTATTACACCCAAAGTTGGATAAGCTGCATGGTTTATTTTGGTGATTCTGTGCTGCATGCATTGCTCTAGAACACAGGATGTCTGTTCTCCGCAAAGGCACATGCAGCGATTCATCAGGCTCACATCGTTGTTACATTTAAGAGTATGCCGTGTGCATTGAAAGTTTCTTACAACCTTCTCTCTGTCAGACATCCCAAGTGGGTCACAACAAAATAATATTCTCGCACCACAAATGGGTTTGATGCTGGTTCACACAGAATTCTGGATCTTGAGCACGCTGTCAGGGCAGTCCACGGAGCTTTCCTGCAGGGAGAGAGGAAGACTGAGTGGGGCTGTTGATCTAAGTCACTGCGAATACCTTCTACAATTCAGGCACAAAGTGGCAAGGGTGTAATGTATCCACCTCGACTCATCATTTGTTTCTTAACTTGTCCCATTACCATCTCCTTTTGCCTTGCACCATCATCCCTTTTATCTCTTAATCTCTCCTGCCTTCCACCCTATCACAGACTTTTCCTGTTGTTCTTAAAAACCTCTAACATCTTTAACCTTTTCCAGTTCTGACGAAGGGTCATCGACCTGAAACGTTAACTCGGTTTCTCTCTCCACAGATGTTGCCTGACCCGCTGAGTATTTCCAGCATTTTCTGGTTTTATTTCAGATTTCTAGCATCCGCAGTATTTTGAGATGTAGTTTGATTTACATGACTTACGCTTGTATAAAATTGTACAAGAGAATTGCTCGAGAGGCCGTATGGCCTGCTCCTAATTATTGCATTCTTATGTTCGCAACCCACTCAACTGGAGTATTGGCACATTCTTCAGACAACAACTTGAAGAGGAAGGATAAGAAAAGTTAAAGGAGGACACACGATTTATTTTACATATTCATTCTTGTTCTGCAAGGCCATGTGTAGTCCCTGGCCCTGACACAGCAGCCGTGCTGCAGCCACAGGGACACTCTGCGGAGGTAAAGCTCGTGTTCAGAGGGGATATAAGATATTGCAGAAGGATGATGCTTAAATGTAATTGTTGTCTATAATTATGGTGAATGTTAGGAGATAAATTTTCATTGGAATGTTGCATATTTGGTGCTGTCTCTCATTTCAGTTTTGGGACTGTGGTATGGAAGGGGAATTGATGTCATGATGGGAATGCACAGAGCAACCGGGCCGTGGGCTGGAATTCATTGGAACCTAAGTCTGATGAAGTGGTCGTGGACCGTCCTTGCAGAATACCAATTGAGTGGCTGCCTCCTCTGTCGCTGCTGTTGCTCCTCCTCCTACTCTGTCCTCCTCCTCCTCCTCCTCCTCCTGAGGTGGTGCGGCTATGCCTTGTGACAATGGCTGTGCCCTCATGATGGCCAGGTTGTGCAGCATGCAGGAGACGATGATGATTAGGGACACCTGCTCAGCCGAGTACTGCAGGACTCCGCCCGAGCGGTCAAGGCAGCAGAACCGTTGCTTCAGCACTCCGATGGTTTACTCGATGATGTTCCTGGTGGCGGCACAGCTCTCATTGTATAAGTGCGGAGCAGGAGTGGTGGGGTTGTGGAGGGGAGTCATGAGCCAGGTGAAGAGCGGACAGCCCTTGTCTCCGAGCAGCTAGCCGCGAGCTTGATGTGGGGGCTGGAACAGAGCTGGCACACCGGTCTGGCGCAGGATGAAGGCATCGTGGCTGCTGCCAGGGTAGCGGGCATTGACGGTGAGGATTCTGCGTCTGTGGTCACACACCAACTGTACATTCAGTGAGTGGAGCCTTTGCGCTTACGGAGGATCTCAGGATTGTGATGCAATGCCCTCAAAGCGCCGTGGGTGCAGTCGATGGCACCCTGCACCATGGGGGAGCCCGCTAGCCTGCCACTCATGCTGCTCTCTCTGGTGATGGGGAAGGAAATTTAGTCCCTCCTCCTTCTGTGCAGAGCATCTGTGACCTCGCGGATGGAGCACTGGACGGCAAGCTGGCAGATGTTGGAGATGTCTCCTGTCACTCCCTGGAAGGATCCATTGGTGTAGAAATTGAGCGCGTTGGTGACCTTGACTGCCACTGTGAGAGCCGTCCTCACCCTGGTCTGAGGCTCGAGGTCTGGTTGCAGGAAGTGGCAGAGCTCTGTGACCACGGCCTTGCTGAAATGCAGCCTTCGCACACACTGCTCCTCAGTGAGAGTGATGCAGGAGAACTGCCGCCGCCATACCCGGGGAGGATAAGGCCTCCTGTTGCCTGCCCTGTTGGCCCTCCTCCCTCTGGCCCTCTGGTCATATTTTGCTGCCTTTCTCTCTGCCTAAGTTGCCTCCGTCAGTGACGTAGGAGCGTGAGTTTGAATGCCAACACAGCCCCCCATGAAACAACATAAATGTTGGAGTTTCAAATCTGCCCTCAATGAAAGTCCAGAATCTTTAACAGGCAGAACACTCCTTCAAATGTAAATTGGTGAAATCTGTCAAAACGCCTGTCTGCCTATGTGGAAGTAAGCAGCAACCATTATTGGCCGACTAAAAATTTACCCGATCCCGACGTCTTTAAATAACGCTCCTCCAGCTGACTGCCAACTGAAACACGAAGCTCCCGTTGTCAGCGCCAGGTGGTAAAACAGGGGGTGAGGGCCAATTTATCTTCCATGGCAGTAACGGGGCGCTGCGCACGACAATGATGTCAGCATCGGTGGCCGCAGTCAAGCGGGACGCTACATGTTAGCGCCGCCGCAAGAGCCCCGCCCAATTTTTGGGTGTTTGCTACTTTTATCTGATTACCTCAATTTCCTGTATGACTGTTATCTGGAGCTGGAGGCACTTACTGTTTCTGGGGTACAGTTCCATGGCTGATGGCTTCCTCCAGTTCCGTGCCCAAATAGCCAGACTTCATGAGTGGGAGTAAACGGTGAGCACTGGCAGCCTATTGGACAGTGGGGGCATCATTGTCTCGCTCGATATACATTCTTCTGTTTCGACATTATAGGGCTGACACCATGCTTGCGTCGAACAGGAGAACATCAAACAAAGAGATTGTATCTCTGGTGCACAGCCCATCATTTCTCTCCCATTTAAATGGATGGTCAGAAAATCAGAGGTAATGATCTGATATCCGCACACTGACACTTTCTAACAGGGGGCTTTGGTTAGCAATCAACAGCAGGCATTGTAGATGGTCTCGAGACCAATTATCAAGTTGCTGCCTTGGCTGAGTTCAGACCAGGGACTGAACCTTCAACTTTCTTGATCTGTAAATCTAATACCACACAAAACAGTGCATTAACCTACCATGCCATCAAGATTAGACCCTTAATCTTGGACACAAAATTGTCCCACACAAGAGGTAGCACAGAATAATAATGGGTTGGTCAGTGTTGTAATTTATGTCAGAGATTCTATGGCAGTTACAAACATCATTTTACAATTTATATATCATCAGCAGAACCCCTCATTCGTCACTCCCAGGTGTATGGTATTGTATGTAAAATACCTGCATTCCTTAGTGATGTTTCTGCTCATAACCATTTCAAGATGCATCTTACTCCATTCACAAACCACAGGGCTAAACCCATGCTTGGAGCAAGGAGCAACAATCGCAGGGAGCACGTGTCTGCTACAAGGTTTTTGAATCTCCAATTAAGGTGAATTAGTTCGAAGGTCATAGGTCACAGGTCCATGATGCACACCCTGACAGAGGCCCTCCTTGCAGGAGCACAGGAAAGAAAGAATTGCATTTATATAGCATCTTTCATAACCACCAGATGTCTCAAAGCATTTTACAGCCAATGAATTATTTTTGGAATGTAGTCACGGCTGTAATGTGGGAAATGCAGCAACCAATTTGCACACAACAAGCTCCCACAAACAGCAATGTGATAATGACCAGATCATCTGTTTTTTGTTATGTTGATTGAGGGATAAATATTGGCCAGGACACCAGGGATAACTCCCTTGCTCTTTTTCGGAATAGTGCCTTGGAATCTTTTACGTCCACTTGAGAGAGTAGACGGGGCCTCGGTTTATCGTTTCATCTGAAAGACGGCACCTCTGACAGTCTAGTACTCCCTCAGTATTGCACTGGAGTGTCAGTCTAGATTTATGTGCTCAAGTCTCTGGAGTGGGACTTGAACCCACAACCTTCTGACTCAGAGGCGAGTGTGCTGCCCACTGAGCCACGGCTAAGACTGTAAAAGAACATAACAAAGATAGGAACAAGAAAAGTTCACTTGCCTATTAAGCCCAAATCTGAAACCTCTTGATTAGACTGCTAGCTGTAATCAGTCCCAAGTCTCCATTCTATATATAAACAAATCCTTCTTTTGATTAAAGCCTGCAATGAAATGACCCAAAGGTAGCCATTGTTCCCTGTATAGTCCAACTGTGGGTACAAGTGTACTACAGTTATTCAAACGAGGATGAAGCATAACTTACCTCAACATTGCTGAGGCAATCAATGATAGGGAAGAGCAGATGGATGTGTGAGGATGTCAGGGATTAAATGTGGAGCAATAGTCCACAAATATTTTGAACAATATCTTTAGGAAATACTTGTGAACACTTAGGTTTGTTGTGGTATTTCCTTCTTTGCTCTTGGGCTGTGGATAATATCAGAATATACATTGTAGTGAGAACATTGATGTGCCAATTCCTCTGCAATACAGTAGCAGTTATTATCAGTAATTTTACTGTCTTTAGTAACTGTTACGTTTCTCCTTTTCAAACCTAACTGAATTTGATCATGTTAAATAAGTGTTGAAATATTGTTAGATTATTAACCTTGACTGACCCATTACTCATTACTAAATCTATTATGACCTGCCCTCATGTTTGTTCTAGAACATACTGCTCCAGAAAACGACCTTGCATGCACTCAAGAAATTCACTGCTTTTCTGACTTGAGCTAGTCTGCTCTTCCCAATCTATATGAAAATTAAACTCTCCCATTGAAACTTCTCTGCTTTTGCTCCCTCGCTAATCTCTGAATTAATGCTATTTCATTACAGCTATCAGGAAGCCTATAGACAACTCCCATTACAATTTATGTCCTCTCTTATTTCTCAATTCTAACCATAGAGTCTCCGCTGATTGCTTTCCCTTACCGATATCCTCTTTTACTAATGTCGTATTTACATCTTTAGTCAATAAGGCTACCCCTCCTCCTCTTGTAGTTTCCCCATCCTTCCTAAAGACCTTATAACCTGGTGTATTTCATGACTAGCTTGCAGTCGTGCCTCAGCAATGGTCACCATGTCACACCCTCGAAGCTCAGCCTCTAATTCAGCCAATTTATTTCTTAGACTTCATGCGTCAGTATATAAAACTTTTATTTGGGCAAGAAACCCAACCTGACTTTCTTTCCTTGTTGCTGACTTTCTCGCACCATTTAACAACACGTTTCTTATTTGTCACCCCTGCTATAACTACTTTAGTTATTTTAATATTCCCTTCACCTGGCGTATCAAGATCACTGATTGCGACCAGAACTCTTATCTCATTTTTAAAAATCTTTAAACCATCATCTTTACTATTGTTTCTCCCTATCACCATTTATTAGTTTAATATGCTTTTTACCAACCTGTTTATCCTTTGCATTAGGACCTCGGTCCAGGTGCAGCCAGTCCCAACGGTACAGCTCTCTCCTGTCTGAGTACCTCACACAAAAATCTCTAAAGTCAGGAACTAAGTCAATCATTTGAAGGTCATAACAAAGCACAGAATAAATGAGAAATCCCCCAATTATATTACTTAAGCAATAATGGACTCCATTAGGGAATTGGACATCGGAATCCAACAGCAAATGGTGTGACGGTTTTGATAAAATATTAAATACAGGAAATTCCTCCAAATGCATTAACTGAATTCTTAAACGTAGTGTGCAGTAATGTTTCAGCATCATAGGCAGTCCCTCGAAGCGAGGATGACTTACTTCCACGCCAAAAAGGGATGAATTGCCCAGCGCTCGGTAATGTTTACCCCAAACATGACTGTCTTTGCCAGGCTCAGCGACAGAGACTTTAGAAAATCCTCTTTGCACTTTGCGCTCGGCAGTAAGTTAATCTTAAATATTATTCTCAAATACTTTGCTGATGTTTAATCTTCCGTGCAATTATTATCTGACTTTATACTAATCAGAGAGACCTGAATACTACAAGGTGCTATCCATAATTCTCAGACAGGTTCAGTCAAACGAGAGCATTGTGTAAAATATGAAAGTGTCTGGTGAGATATCGTCCTCCACTTCGAGAGCAGACATCAGATTAGGGCACTCAGTCATTTTTGTTGAAGACCAGAATCCTGAACAGCAAGCCACTCATAGACCTATCATCAAACAGCTTCCTCTTCCCTGACTCCTGACTCCACCGAAATCCCTCAGCTGGTGAACTTGGAATAGGGATGGGCAATAAATGCTGGCCTTGCCAGTGATGCCCATAACCCAGGAATGAATAACAAAAAAAGGTGAGGTCTGAGGGGGGGATGGGCTGCATTGTGTGTGGCAATGCGTTACACAATGGCCCGAAATTGGTCGATGTTACGCCCGCATCCGCCAAGGTCCCGCCGCCAATGGCGGTTTTCTGGGCGATTCCTCCAGAACCACCTGTCTGCCTTCGAGGTTCTGCCCGGCAGAAGATTGGTGGGGAATGTTCAGATCGTGCCGCCCACCCTTGCCGGATTTTGGAAAAGTGCCATTTTCATCACTAAGTCTGGCATCCGGTCGACCTGCCGCCCGCCAGAAGGACTGCTCGGGAAAAGCAGGTCTGACCTAGACGGCAGTCGGGCAGCAGTGAGATCGGGTGGGAGGGTGTGCAGGAGGACACAGTCGGGGAGAATGGGTGGGAGGGAGTGCTGGAGGCCATCGCATCACGGCAGCCGACGGATGCTGCATATTATGAGTGGGGCTGCTGGAAAAACGTTAGGTGCATGTTGCATGACTTTACTGCTGATGGTGATGTTTAAATTGGATGTCATAAAAGCGAGTGAAATGTGTCTAAGTGATGGAGGCTTTTTTGTTGGACCTTGCTTAAAGTCCTTCACTGAGAAGCCCAATGGCGAAGGGAAAATTATTCTGAGTAACTGAAAAGTGCTCAGCATGTCACATTTTGTACATCCAAGCTGATTCATTAACTGTGTGACACAATGTACTGCAATGTAACTGATGACCATGTCATCTCAGGGGTGGCACTCCTCCATGTTTGGACTTGAAACAATAGCGTTGAAGTGCAAGCCTTAAGACTGCCCTGCAAGTAGGTAAACTGAGAGTCACTGAATGGCAGGCTTCCTGCATTGGTGAGGTGACCCTTCCTTGTCGTCTTGCGGTGGCCTGATGACAGGACCCATTATACACTGCAGTCGGATGTGGATGGGAAGATATTCCTGATGAAGTAGATGACCTGAGGGACAGATGTGTGTTTCTCGCAACACACCACACATGATGTTAAAATGACACATGCACCAACAGAGGGTCAGCAATGTGAGTGTATTTACAAGTGCACAATAACAAAGGTTATATAAGATTATTACATTTACATAAATTCACAGGAGCAACACCCACCCCTCTACGCGGCACCGCCACCTCTCTTCCCCCGCCCCCCCACCCCCGCCCCAGCAGCGATGCCCAATGTTCACCTCCTCCCCCCCACCTACACGACGCGTGGCCCTCCACTGCCCGTCACTGCCTCTGGTTCAGGAGGTTGTGCAGCAGGGCAGCGAGATGTCTGCAGACGTGTGCGTCTTAGTGAAAAGACAGGGCGCAGGACCGAAGGCGCTGGGATCTCCTGCTCCTCCGGATCTGTCTGCCTTGAGGGTGTGGGGTCGGGGGCTTGCACTACACATGCAGACGCGATCTCCTGCCTTATGGCCTCAACACTTTCCGTTGTGTGCTCCAAAACTGTAATGAGCCGGTCCATCCTCTGATGATACTGCTGGGTGAAGGAGGCTATTATATATGTAAACCTGTAAATATCTTGTGTAACCACCAGAGGGCTCATCCCCTGGAGTCTCAAGGGATCCCACAATCCCTTAAGGAGGCCTCAGAGGCTGGAGAGGCACTCTGGAGACCTGTAATAAAAGACTACGGTCACACTTTACTTTGAGCTCACAGTATCTGGTCAGACTCTTTATTCATACATAACAGTTGGCGACGAGATACAGATGACGAACTCAACGATGCAGAGAACAGTGGGCATCCTGGAGAAATTTTTGGAGGGAGATGATTGAGAAACCTTCGTGGAGCGACTAGACCAATACTTCGTGGCCAACGAGCTGGAAGGAGAAGCGAACGCTGCCAAACGAAGGGCGATTCTCCTCACCGGTTGCGGGGCACCAACGTTTGGCCTCATGAAAAATCTGCTTGCTCCAGCGAAACCCACAGAGAAATCATATGATGATTTGTGCACACTGGTCCGGGAGCATCTGAACCCGAAGGAAAGCGTTCTGATGGCGAGATACACCTACAAAAGGTCTGAAGGCCAGGAAGTGGCGAGCTATGTTGCTGAGCTAAGACGCCTTGCAGGACATTGCGAATTTGAAGGATATTTAGAGCACATGCTCAGGGACTTCTTTGTACTTGGCATTGGCCATGCAGTGATACTTCGCAAACTTTTGACTGTAGAGACCCCAACCTTGAGTAAGGCCATAGCGATAGCCCAGGCGTTCATTGCCACCAATGAGAATACGAAGCAAATCTCTTAACACACAACTGCTGATACAAGTACTGTGAACAAAGTACAGGCAACTCTCGATTATCCGGGGCCTCGGGGATCGGGCTATTCCGGGTAAACGATTTTGCTGCTAGGGCGAGTGCACGTATTTGCCGAGAATGTTTGGGTCCCAAATTTATACTTTAATGCTAGATTAACTTGCTGGAGTCAACAACCCCTCCCTCAAATCAATGTTGAAACTAGTTAGAACACCAACTCGATGAGCCTAATCCCCAATCCTTTGGCAGTCATCGGTCGGCGGAGAAAGAGCACAGACAAGCTGGACGGTGCCAACATGCAGGGTCCCCAGATCCTGCCTAGAAACCCGAGCTCATTCCCCGCTAGTGCTGCGATCAGGCCCAGTGGCATGGCTGAAAGGTGAAATGGCCAGTCTAAAGGCTTCAACCGCTGGAGGTCAAATGAGACTCGGCTTTACTTACCCCCGAAGCTGGGCAGCAACCTCAGTGGCGGACAGGTGCAGAAAGTGGTCAGCGCAGGACTGTGTGTGGGGTGGGTTTAATGGTCGTGTGCAGCTGTACACGGGACAGAATCACAGTTTTTAAAAGTGCCATTGCAGCAGGTTCTCCGTTAGATCTGTGTACGGATAATCGAGAGTTGCCTGTAATGTTGTTTTCGAATCGCAACATACCATGCAGGCCTCACATGCCTGCAGCTGCACGTCCGCAGATGTCTGAGAGTCCACCATCAAGGGTGATGAATGCTAGGCCATTAACACCTTGTTGGCGCTGCAGGGGTGATCATCGTTTCCATTCATGCCGCTTCAAAGGATACGTTTGCAAGGGCTGTAGAACAATGAGACACCTCCAACGTATGTGCAGGCGAGCTGCAAACCCTGTTAAACCTGCAAACCACCATGTTGCAGAGGAGGACAGATCCACGGCAGATCACGACAAACCAGAGCCTCAGACCGAGGAGGCCGAGGTACATGGGGTGCACACAGTTACAACAAAGTGTCCCCCGATAATGCTGAAGGTTGAAATAAATGGACTCCCGGTGTCAATGGAGCTGGTCACAGGCACGAGCCAGTCCATTATGAGCAAAAAGACTTTCGATAAATTGTAGTGCAGCAAGGCCTCAAGGCCAGTCCTGACTCCCATTCGCACTAAACTGAGAACTTACACAAAGGAACTGATTCCCGTAATCGGCAGTGCTACTGTAAAGGTCTCCTACGATGGAGAGGTGCATAAGTTATCACTCTGGGTGGTACTTGGCGATGGTCCCACGCTGCTCGGCAGGAGCAGGTTGGGAAAGATATGCTGGAACTGGGACGACATCCGAGCGGCATCGCCCGCTGACGACACTTTGTGTGCCCGGTCTTAAACAAATTCCCCTTGCTGTTCAAACCAGGCATCGGGAAGTTCCAAGGAGCAAAAGTGCAGATCCACCTAATTCCGGGGACGCGACCCATCCATCACAAGGCGAGTGCAGTACCATACATGATGAGAGAGAGGGTGGAGATCGAGCTAAACCGGCTGCAACGAGAGGGCATCATTTCGCCGATTAAATTCAATGACTGGGCCAGTCCGATTGTTCCAGTCCTCAAACGAGATGGCACCGTCAGAATCTGTGGTGATTACAAAGTAACTATCAATAGTTTCTCCCTGCAGGATCAATACCCACTACCAAAGGCAGATGACCTTTTTACGATGCTGGTGGGAGGAAAGACGTTCACGAAGCTGGACCTAACCTCGGCCTACCTGACGCAGGAGCTGGAGGAATCATCGAAGGGCCTCACCTGCATCAACACGCACAAAGGTCTCTTCTTTTACAACAGATGCCCGTTTGGGAATCGATCAGCCACGGCGATATTCCAGAGAAACATGGAAAGCTTACTGAAGTCGGTCCCACGCACCGTGGTCTTCCAGGACGACATCTTGGTTACAGGTCGATACACAGTCGAGCATCTGCAGAACCTGGAGGAGGTTCTTAGTCGACTCAACCGCGTGGGGCTCAGGTTAAAACGCCCGAAGTGCATTTTCCTGGCACCTGAAGTGGAGTTCCTGGGGAGAAGAATCGCGGCGGACGGCATCAGGCCCACCGATTTGAAGACAGAAGCATCAAGAACGCACCGAGGCCACAGAACGTGATGGAGCTGCGATCGTTTCTAGGACTACTGAACTACTTTGGTAACTTCTTACCGGGTCTTAGCACACTGTTAGAACCACTGCACGCCTTACTGCGTAAAGGAGATGAATGGGTATGGGGTAGAAGCCAAGAAAATGCCTTTGTAAAAGCTAGAAAACTGTTATGCTCCAACAAATTAACAAATTGCTTGTGTTGTATGATCCATGTAAGCGTTTGTACTAGCATGTGATGCGTTGGCATTCGGTGTCGGGTGTATATTGCAACAAGCTAATGAATCTGGGAAATTGCAACCGGTTGCTTATGCATCCAGAAGTCTGTCTAAGGCTGAGAGGGCCCACAGCATGATTGAAAAAAAAGCGTTAGCGTGTGTTTAAGGGGTAAAGAAAATGTATCACTATCAGTTTGGGCTCAAATTTGAATTGGAAACTGACAATAAGCCACTGATATCCCTCTTTTAATATGAATGCATTGGCCCGCATCCAGGGATGGGCGCTCACGTTGTCCCCATACAACTACGCCACCCGACACAGGCCAGGCACAGAAAACTTGCCGATGCTCTCTGTAGGCTGTCATTGTTCACCACGGGGGTGGAGATGGCACAGCCCGCAAATTTAGTTATGGTAATGGAGGCATTCGAGAGTGAGCAATCACCCGTTACTGCCCGACAGATTAGAACCTGGATGAGCCAGGATGCTTACTGTCCTTAGGAAAAAAATGTGTGCTTCATGGGAGTTGGTCTAGTGTCACAGTGGAAATGCAGGAAGAGATAAAGCCGTATCAGCGGCGTAAACATGCAATGTCTATACAGGCAGACTGCCTTCTGTGGGGTAATCAGGTAATGGTACCCAAAAAGGGCAGCGACACTTTCATTAATGATCTCCACAGCACTCACCCAGGCATTGTAATGATGAAACCGATAGCCAGATCCCACGTGTGGTGGCCTGGTATCGATGCGGACTTAGGATCCTGCGTACACAAATGTGACATATGTTCACAGTTAAGCAATGATCCCAGGGAGGCGCCACTAAGTTTATGGTCTTGGCCCTCGAAACCGTGGTCTAGGGTTCATGTCGGCTATGCAGGCCCGTTCTTGAATAAAATGTTCCTCGTGGTTGTAGATGCGTACTCCAAATGGATTGAATGTGAGATAATGTCGGTAAGCACAGTTGCTGCCACCACTGAAAGCCTGCAGGCCATGTTTGCCACGCACGGCCTGCCTGATGTCCTTGTGAGCAACAACGGGCCAGGTTTCACCAGTGCCGGGTTCAAAGAGTTCATGACCCGCAATGGGATCAAACATGTTACATCTGCCCCGTTCAAACGGTCAGGCAGAGAAAGCAGTGCAAACAATCAAGCAGAGCTTGAAGAGAGTAACATAGAAACATAGAAACATAGAAAATAGGTGCAGGAGTAGGCCATTCAGCCCTTTGAGCCTGCACCACCATTCAATAAGATCATGGTTGATCATTCACCTCAGTACCACTTTCCAGCTTTCTCTCCATACCCCTTGATCCTTTTAGCCATAAGGGCCATATCTAACTCCCTCTTGAATATATCCAATGAATTGGAATCAACAACTCTCTGTAGTAGGGAATTTCACAGGTTAACAACTCTCTGAGTGAAGAAGTTTCTCCTCATCACAGTCCTAAATGGCTTACCCCTTATCCTTAGACTGTGTCCCCTGGTTCTGGACTTCCCCAACATCGGGACCATTCTTCCTGCATCTAACCTGTCCAGTCCCGTCAGAATTTTATATGTTTCTATGAGATCCCCTCTCATCCTTCTAAACTCCAGTGAATACAGGCCCAGTCAATCCAGTCTCTCCTCATATGACAGTCCTGCCATCCCGGGAATCAGTCTGGTGAACCTTCGCTGCACTCCCTCAATAGCAAGAACGTTCTTCCTCAGATTAGGAGACCAAAACTGAACACAATATTCCAGGTGAGGCCTCACTAAAGCCCTGTACAACTGCAGTAAGACCTCCCTGCTCCTATACTCAAATCCCCTAGCTATGAAGGCCAACATACCATTTGCCTTCTTCACCGCCTGCTGTACCTGCATGCCAACTTACAATGACTCATGTACCAAGACACCCAGGTCTCGTTGCACCTCCCCTTTTCCTAATCTGCCGCCATTCAGATAATATTCTGCCTTCGTGTTTTTGCCACCAAAGTGGATAACCTCACATTTATCCACATTATACTGCATCTGCCATGCGTTTCCTACTCACCTAACTGAAGGCTCATTGCAGACTCGCCTATCCCGAGTCCTGTTGAGTTACCACATGAGACCCCATTCGCTCACTGGGATTCCACCTGCTGAACTGCTCATGAAAGGGCACTTAAGACAAGGCTTTCGTTAGTTCATCCTGATCTACATGAACAGGTAGAGAGCAGATGGCTTCAGCAAAGTACATATCATGATCGCGCAAATGTGTCACGCGAAATTGAAATTAATGACTTCAATCAGTGGCTTCCCGGCACTGTTGTTGCCAAAGAGGAGAGTAGCGTGTTTCGTGTCAAACTTTCAAATGGACTCATCTACAGGAAACACTTGGACCAAACCAAACTCAGATTCACGGACTATCCAGGGCAACCCACATTAGACCCTACCTTTTTGACCCTCCAACACACACACACCAGTGGCAACCGACATCGCGGTTGACCATGAAGCAGAACCCATCAACTGCAGCATTGCAGCAGGACTCACCACACCAGGCAGCCCAGCAAGGCCAGCTGCACAGCAGCCCAGCGAGAGCCCAACAAATGACTCAGCAAAACCAGCATTCGCACCGAGACGATCAACCAGGGAAAGAAAGGCCGCAGATCGACTCACCTTGTAAATAGTTACACTATTGACTTTGGGGGGGGGGGGATTGTTGTTATATGTGTAAACCTGTAAATACCTTGTGTAACCACCAGAGGGCTCATCCCCTGGAGTCTCAAGGGGATGAGCCCTTGGGAGCACTGGTACTTAAGGAGGCCTCACAGGCTGGAGAGGCACTCTGGAAACCTGTAATAAAAGACTAAGGTCATACTTTACTTTGAGCTCACAGTATCTGGTCAGACTCTTTATTCATACTTAACAGAGGTGATGCTGCCAGCTATCCCAGCCATCGTCTGCAGCATGTCGCGACCTATCTCCACGCTGGTGCTTGATAGTTGCACCATCTGGTTGAGTACAGAGAGCTGTGATGTATCCACAGGTGGTTGCTCGTTGCTGCTAGGTGACGGCCTCTGTGCTTGGTTGAGCTTGCTTCTGTGGAGTCCGTTGGAAAGCCCAGAAAATCGGAGCCAAGGTTCTGCGGACACTTGGATCACATGGCAGGAGGCTGATATCAGCCACTTCCGGCTCCTCCAGGCCAAGGGGCAGAAAGATGGGCCCTTCTCCCTCCTCTCTCTCCTGTTCTTCCTGATCCTGGGTGGCGGAAGTGGCAGTGGTGGAAATAGGTGATCTGGGGAGGGGATGGGTCATTGGCAGGGCAGGTGCAGGAAGGATCCAGTGTCTTCGAGTGTGGAGAATGTCGGGGTGGGAGAGGCTGGGATCTGACAGTTTCTGTGAAGGCCAGAGGTGGATGGTCTCTCCAGATCCATGCTGTCTGACTCAGCATCTGTAAGTAGAGGACAACATTTCAGTCTATAGGGGAGGGGTGGTGGTGGTGAAGCTGAGATGTGAGCCGTTCCATCTCACATTATGCCAGCAAAGAGTACCATCTGTACATGTCCACACCAATAATGGGCGACAAAGTGTGCATTCAACCGCGAGTGCCTTAACATTGCATGTACTTTCATACCATGAGCATTGCTGACACCAGAGATGAGTATAACCTTACCACATGGTAGCACCGGACCTGCATCAATGTGTGTGGTTGCACGGCGGTGGTCACCCATCAATGCCAACGCATGCTCCTCCAGCCTGGTCAATTCGACCACCTCTTCTGACCCCGTCCGGTCGTACTCAGGCTTGCTTGGTTGGCTGCTTGTTTTTTCTGCACAAAGAAACATTGCAGCCTTTAGTCCCTTTGCTGATGCCCCCCCCTCCCCCCCCCCCCCCCACACACACACACACACTCCCACACACATACACACATCTGGCGTACAACGTTTTTGGCCTTGGAGAGGAGGGGGCGAATACATTTGTGCTCACTATAGCTGACACCAGAAAATCGTTCCAACGTTTGCGGCATTGGCCCCTATCCCGCTCCACATTGCCCATTGCAGTCACCATCTCACCGATCTCCATCCAAAGACGTCGGTATTGGGCTGGTGGAGGCTTGCCACGACCATCCCAGGTGAGTTTGTTGTACCTGCGCTCCACCTCCATCACTAGCTCCTCCAATTCCTGTTCCTGAAACCAGGGAGCTCTGGACCTGGTTCTGGCAGTCTTCATTGAAGATTTCTGGCCACTCATCCTCAATGATGAGAGGAATGGCTGCTGAAGAGTTTGTGGGTTTAAATTTCTCACACTGCTCCCTCTGTAACTCAGACTGCCCCCTTTCCAATGCCACCTCTCTGCTCTCTAACTTCCAACTCGCTCCTCCTCCCTCTCACACTCACAGGTGGAATAAAGTGCTCTTCTTTATGCGCAGTTCCCCAATCAGCCTCCAAGGGCCACGAAAGGACTACACATCAGATCAAGAAAACTACAAAAAAAACAAAACCCGAAATCTCGCGCATGCGCAATGGAGGCCCTCTGAAGAGCCCCGAGCGGCGAGGCCTCCAACTGACGCACAGTAGTCCCACTCACGGCCGCCGAGACCTACTCCCGCTGCCGCCCACACAACAGAGCCGAAAATTGCTCGCGACGGAACCCGGTGGCAGCAGGCAGCAAAAACGGACCTCCCGCCCGGGGGCCGCTGAGAAATGGGCGGGTCATAGCTGGGACCAAATTCGGGCCACATATTACACTGGTGCACCTTGATTCGACTGTATGGACGGACTGTTGGATTTGTAAGTGTCTCTGCTGAATTAATGTCTGAGTGAAAAATTGTCTTCAGTATTACCTGTGAGTAACAGCTTATTAACAAGTGTTGCAAAGGCAGTGGTCAACTTGGGATCTCTGCAGAGAAAAGGACAGTATGAAAGACATTCAAATTCACGTCTACTGGTGATGTACTGGGAAAAGATATTCAAATGACTAGCAATAATTTGCATGCTTCTACATCAATTAATAACCAAGAATTATGTGCCTTTTATTGATATTCGCACAACACATTAAAAAAGAAAGACTTGGATTTATATAATGCCTTTCACAACCACCGGATGTCTCAAAGTGCTTTACAGCCAATGAAGTACTTTTAGAGTGCAGTCAGTGTTGTAATGTGGGAAACGTGGCAGCCAATTTACGCACAGCAAGCTCCCACACACAGCAATGTGATAATGACCAGATAATCTGTTTTTTTGTTATGTTGATTGAGGGATAAATATTGGCCAGGACACTGGGGATAACTCCCCTGCTCTTCTTCGAAGTAGTGCCATGGGATCTTTTACAACCACTTGAGAGAACAGACGGGGCCTCGGTTTAACGTCTGATCCTAAAGACGGCACCTCCGACAATGCAGCACTCCCTCAGCACTGTGCTGGAGTGTCAACCTAGATTTGTTTGTGTTCAAGTCCCTGCAGTGAAGTGGGACTTGAACCACAACCTTCTGACTCAGAGGTGAGTGTGCTGCCCACTGAGCCACAGCATTACTATACACACTATAAGGAGGATGCATCACCTTAAAATATTTATGAATCACAGCCTGTATCCACGCAGAGCAAGCTATTTTAAGTAATGATGAAATTCACCTCAGCACTGATTAAATGCAATGTCTCACCTCTTCCACCACCTTCAACATTCACTCCCTCCACCACCGGCGCACCGTGCCTGCAGTGTGTACCATCTACAAGATGCACTGCAGCAACTCGCCAAGGTTTCTTTGGCAGTACCTCCCAAACCTGTGATCTCTACCACTGAGAAGGACAAGGGCAGCAGGCGCATGGGAACACCACCACCTCCACGTTCCCCTCCATCCTGACATGGAAATCTATCACCGTTCCTTCATCGACGATGGGTCAGAATTCTGGAACATCCCTCCCTAACAGCACCGTGGGTGCACCTTCACCACACGGACTGCAGCGATTCAAGAAGGTTTCTCACCATCAAGGGGCAATTAGGGATGGGCAATAAATGCCGGCCTTGCCAGCGATGCCCATATCCCGTGAATGAATAAAAAAAAGAGACCAAGCCACAGAGAGAATCAGACCACCACACTGGGCTCTGCTGGTACCACTCTGCTTCCATGGAAATCAGTACCCAAATTAAAACTTCCAATTAAAAAAATGTGACTTTAACGCCAAACTTAAAAGTGATGAAAATCAGGGAGACCATCGCTCTCAATGTTCTGCAGCCCCAAAATGGGGGCGAAAGGAAGGGAGGAGGAGGAATAGAGTGGGAGGAAGTGGAAGGAGAAAAAGGTGATTAGGAGTAGGAGGTGGAATAGGCATGGGTTCTGTGGTGTATGTAGCACTCAAATCACTGACTCCACACGGTCTGGTGTTGATCTAACTGCTGTGACCTTAGTCCTTTATTGAACAGCTCCAGAGTGGTCTCCAGGTGTGGTGGGCAGCCTTTTATACTGCCTCGTGCAGGTCTTTCAGGCCTCCCACCACAGCGCCCTCTGTGGTGCACCATTATACTTATATCATACATTTAATGTACCAGAGCAAGACACAACATCTCACTCCCCCCGCTGTTCAAAAAGCCATTGCTTGAATCCCCTAAATTGAACATTGCATTAGCCCATTGGTAATGTTAGTCGTGGATCCATTTCCTTTTTTCTTGAACCTCGTGGTATCAACTCTTCCCGTGATTCATGTCGATGATTTCAAGCACAGTGACCATTCAGCATTGAAATATCAATACTCATCAAAAATCCATCATCCTACATTCACATAGCACATTTAGACTCGCTCTTGCCTTACAAAAGTCTTTACGTGGGGACCGCCATTGGTGTAAGGCCCTTTTAAAATTCCCGGGAGCATTTCCCTTTTAAGACGCCATCTTGTGGCTTCCCACAAGGCGCCGCCATCTTAGGTGTTCTGCTGGCCTTTGTCTGCAGGGCTCCGTTGCCACGAGGCTCACTGCCATCTTGAGCTCGCTGGCGAAGAAAGAAGAGGGGACAAGGAAGCAGGGAAGGGGAAAAAAGAGAAAAAAAAACCGGCCCATCTTGCAGAAGTCGGTCTGGACACGATCAGTCACAGTCCCTGTGAGTCACTCCGTGCCTGCTGCCGCATCCGCCGCTCTGGCTCGCGTTCCCCCGAGTCACGCCCGCCGCCGCCGCAGCCTCCGCTCCAGCCGTTGTCTCCACACTTGCCCGGTGCATACTCCAGCTGTTGATCTCCCCACTTGTCACCCCTCCTGTTGCCGCCATAGCCGCCTCTCCTGTGGCCACCACCATCGCAGCCGCTGCCGCCACCCGACTGTCCCGTTGCATGGGGCCCCCGGATCCGCTGGCCACCGATGGGCCTCCAGTTTCTCGCCCGCAGTGCCCGGCCGGCCCGCACCCCAGCAATAGACCCGCACCTGCAAACCTGTTCTTCCAGGGTCTGCTCGTCTGTGGAGGCTGAGGCTGCAGGATTGTTTGGGGTCAGGAGTTCTGGGCTGCTGTCGCCTGTGTGTGGATTTAGGCTGCAGCTCCAGCTCAGTTGGCGCTGCTCTTTGGGAACCCGGGGAGCAGCAGTCTGTGGAGGAGCGAAATCTTCCCAGCTCCCACGGACCTTTCCCATCCATCTTCTGCCGAGGAGCATTGGCCCATCGCCTGCAATGACCCATAAGGGTAAACCATGCGTCTCGCCCCAGTGAGATACCTGCACATCCGCTCTGCCAAGAACAGGTATCAGTTCCTTGGTGTAGGTGTGCAGCTTTGCCGTGACCGGGATCAGCCTGGTTACCACACAGTTTCTCAAAAGTTCTCTTGACTCATCAACGACGGACCCTGTTAAGTCCTGACTCTAATGTACTGACTTACACGAGACACATGCTGAAGTCAAGGTCAGTCAGGACCTGCACCTTTAATTCCAGCTCTCCAGTGCTGCACTTGCCTGAGACCTCCCTTTATATACCTCAGTGGGACAGGTATGGAGTGTCTTCTGCAAGTGCACCCCTGGTGGTAAGGTATGCTTATTGTTACAGGTCATATCCAGTTACCGTCATGTATAGCATGGTAAGATACAGTTATATACAGTAATGTGAGATACATGACATCACCCTCCCGCAAGGTCTTATTGCCTTTATAGATTCAGTCTCTCAGGTGGTATGCGCTCTCGCATGGAGCGTGTTAATTGTGGTTCAGTTGTTTGCCTTGGTGCCTGTTTTTTGTTCGGTGTGATTGCTGGTATTTTGCCTGGACTGTCTGTTGAGACTGCCCTTTCCTCAGGTTGTTCCCTCTGTCTGTCCACCAGGAGTGGTGTGAGTTCCACATTGTAGTCTGCCTCTGGTTCTTCAGTTTTATCAGTGAATCTACTTTTTACTTGGTCTACATGCCTCCGGCAGGTTTGGCCATTGTCCATTTGTACAACCAGTAGCCTGTTTCCCTTTGTCTGTTATTGTCCCTGCAAGCCATTTGGGACCCCGGCCATAGTTTAGCACTTTGTGCCCTATCTCATGCCACCTCCTCCTCGAATTTCGGTCATGGTACTCAGTTAGCTTTTGACGCTCAGCCTCAACAATTTCATGCATGTCTGGGAGGATTAAAGTGAGCTTGGTCTTTAAGGTTCGTTTCATCAATAGTTGCACGGGGGGAACCCCAGTCAACGAATGTGGACGAGATCTGTATGCCAGCAGCAGTCGCGACAGGCGGCTCTGCAGCGTGGGACCTTGGATTCTGAGCATGCCTTGTTTAATGATCTGCACTGCATGCTCCGCCTAGCCATTGGAGGCTGGCTTGAAAGGTGCCATCTTAACGTGATTTATACCGTGGTCAACTATAAAATCGTGAAATTCTGCGCTGGTGAAGCACGGACCTTATCACTAACCAATAAATCAGGAATGCCGTGCGTTGCAAACATGGTTCCAAGGCTCTCCACAGTGCTGGAGGTGCTGCTCGAGTTTAAAATGGTGCACTCGAGCCATTTTGAAAATGCATCAACGACTACGAGGAACATTTTGCCCATGAATAGGCCCGCATAGTCTACATGCACCCGTGACCACGGTTTGGTGGGCCAGGGCCAGGGGCTTAGGGGGGCCTCCCTGGGGGCATTACTGAGTTGGGCACAAATGGTGCACCGACGGACACAGAGCTCCAAGTCCGCGTCAATGCCAGGCCACCAGACGTGAGATCTGGCTATGGCCTTCATAAGGACGATCCCCGGGTGCTCGCGATGGAGCGTTGCGTGCCTTATTGAAGGTGCGTTCTTGGGCGTCCCCCCAAAGCCAATCGCACCCGTTTCTGAGTAGCACGTGGAGAGGCTCCAGCAGCGTGCTTAAGTTCTGCATAGAGTTCTCAAAGTAATTGAGTAGCCCGAGAAAGGCGTGCAGTTCCGAGACATTCCGGGGCCTGGGTGCCAGGCGAATCGCTTCGGTTTTGGATTCGGTTGGGCGGATTCCATCAGCGGCAATCCTTCTGCCCAAAAATTCAACCTCAGGTGCGAGAAACAGACACTTGGATTTCTTAACTCTGAGGCTTACCTGATCCAATCAACTTAGTACTTCCTCAAGATTGCGGAGATGAGAGTCGGTGTCCCTGCCCGTGATGAGTACGTCATCTTGAAACACAACCGTCCCCGAGATGGACTTGAGCAGACTCTCCATGTTGCGCTGGAATATAGCAGCTGCCGACCTGATGCCGAATGGGCATCGATTGTACACAAAAAGGCCTCGATGTGTGTTGATGGTGGTGAGTAGCTTAGACTCTTCGGTCAGTTCTTGCATCATATACACAGATGTGAGGTCAAGTTTCGAGAAAAGTTTTCCTCCAGCCAATGTGGCAAATAGGTCCTCCGCTCTGGGCAGCGGGTATTAGTCCTTTAGGGAGACTCTGTTTATGGTAGACTTGTAATCCCCACAGATTCGCACGGATCCATCAGGCTTCATGATGGGGACGATGGGGCTTGCCCAGTCGCTGAATTCCTTGGGAGAAATTATGCCTTCCCGCAGAAGCCGGTCCAGTTCGTTTTCAATCTTTTCCCTCATCACATAAGGCACAGCTCTAGCCTTGTGATGGACCGGTCTGGCATTCTGTGTGATGTAGATTCTAACTTTAGCCCCTTTGAAGGTACCCACACCTGGCTGAAAGAAATGTTCAAAACGGCTTAGAACTGTTGAGCAGGAGGTCCGTTCCTCTGATGACATGGCGTGAATATCATCCCATTTCCAATTAAGTTCTGTTCGCCAGCTTCTCCCCAACAGGGCTGGGAGATCCCCGGGGACAATCCACAGGGAAAGTCGGTGCATCATCCCTTTGTGTGTGACTGAGAGCATGGTGCTGCCAAGGACTGGGACAATTTCTTTAGTATAGGTCCTTAGTTTGGTGTCGATCTTTGTGAGTTTTGGTCTGTTGCTTTTGTGCGGCCACAGCTGTTCAAATTTTTGAACGCTCATGAGGGATTGACTGGCCCTTGTGTCTAGTTCCATGTTGACGGGTATCCCGTTGAGTAGAACCCTCATCATAATTGGAGGCATCTTGGTGTAAGAACAGTGGACATTGATCGTGTTAACCCGCTGTACCTCGGCGTCCCGTGCACTGTTCCAACCGTCTTCTGGTCCGCTTTCCGACCCTTCCGATTCGTATACCAGCCGAGCTGCTGTTTTTCTGCACATGCAAGCCAGATGCCCTGTGTAGTTGCAGTTTCTGCAAACGGCATGCTGAAATCAACACACCCTGGTTGAGTGCCTTCCCCCACATCTCCAACACAGATCGTTTCCATTGTTTTCGAAGGATGAGCTGCGTCTGGCTGATCTCCCTTGAGCTTCTCTCAATTTGTTGTTGATTGCTCACATTGTGGGTTGATGAGGTGTGTTCGGCCGTTCATGTGGCCCTTGATTTTGATGGCTTCTGGCGCCACTGTCTGCTGTTGTTGGCCTGCTCTCCAGCCTTTGTCTGTGTGTGGGGGTAGCGGTTTATTTCACAATGTGAACCCTTTGTTCCGATGTCTCGTTGGTTGTCGTACCCGAAGTATAGATCAGCCTCGTTTCTTCTTCGCCTGCCAAGAACTTCTGTGCGACCAATGCTGCTGCCTCTAGAGTCAAGTTCTTAGTCTCTATAAGCTTTGGGAATATGCCTGCGTGGCCTATTCCTTCAATAAAAAAGTCTCTCAGTACTTCTCTCCTTAGTTCATTGGGGAACTCACATGAACTAGCCAGCCTCCGAAGTTCCGCCACGAAGTCGGGTATGCTTTGGCCCACACAGCGTCTGTAGTTGTAGAACCTGTGTCTGGCCATGTGTCGGCTGCTCGCTGGCTTCAGGTAGTGTCTCACCAGTGTGCTCAACTCCTCAAACGACTTGCTTGCTGGTTTCTCGGGTGCCAGCAGGTCTTTCATTGAAGCGTATGTTTTCGAGCCACAGCTGGTCAAGAGATGGGCTCTTCTCTTGTCTGCCTTATCGTTGCCCAGCCAGTCTTTGGTCACAAAGCTTTGCTGGAACCTTTCTATAAAGTCTTCCCAATTTTCTCCAGCATTGTATTTTTCATCTGAGCTGTTGGTAGCCATTCTGTGGATTCTGTGATCCCGTAACTCATTGCCACTGTTCAGCCCTGACTCTAATGTACTGACTTACACGAGACACATGCTGAAGTCAATGTCAGTCAGGACCTGTACCTTTAATTCACAGCTCTTCAGTGCTGCACTTGCCTGAGACCTGCCTTTACATACCTCAGTGGGACAGGTATGGAGTGTCTCCTGCAAGTGGTAAGGTGTGCTTATTGTTACAGGTCATATCCAGTTACAGTCATGTATAGCATGGTAAGATACAGTTATATACAGTAATGTGAGATACATGACAGACTCGATCCCGTATCCACTGCCATACTCACTGGGACTCGGTCAATTTTTACTTCCATTATCACTGGGGGCGAATCGTCGGTGTACGTATACAGTCCCAACACCTCATCTTCTTCTGCCTGCTGCTCGCTGAACAGTGGATCATCCACCATCTCCTCAGCCACATGGTGAGTCAGATTTCTTTTACACATACGCTGAAGGTGGCCTTTAACGTGGCAGGTATTGCATGTGTACTCCGCAAACCTGCACCGGTGAGCCCCATGGCTTCCACCGCAGCGCCAGCATGGTGCTGCTTGATTGGTCCCCCTCAGCAGACTCTGAGTTCCAGGACCCCGAGGTCTGTGCTCTCTGCCCCGGGCAGAGCCACGTTCTGCAGTTTTGTCCGTGATGGGCGCTATCCTGTGGACAGTGCCTGCCGGGTTCGAGACTGTGTGGATCATTTGCTTGGTGCTGCACGTCAAGGTCACATATGCCCGGCTGATGGTCATGGCCTTTGTCAGGATGACTGTGGGTTCCTTGGCTAGCAGCTTGTGAAGGAGGCCCTCATGGCTGATCCCCATGATGTAAACGTCCCGCAAAGCCTCGTCAAGGTGTGCCCCAAAATCACACGGTGCCGCGAGTCTCCTGAGGTCCGTAGCATATTTAGTGGCATCCTGGCCCTCAGGTCTGCAGTGATGGTAAAATTTGTATCTGGCCATGAGGATGCTCTCCTTCAGTTTCAACTGGTCACGAATGAGTTCAATCAGCTCCTCATATGACTTGTCCCTGGCGCTCGCGGGTGCCAGCAAATCCCTGACGAGACAGTAAACCTCATCACCACAACTGGAAAGCAATATCGCCTTACGCTTCTCTCTCAGTGCATCCATGTCCTCCGTCAGGTCATTTGCTGTGAAGTAATACTCGAGCCTTTCCATAAAGGCCTCCCAATCATTGCCCACGGTAAAATCCTTTCGCGAGCCCAGAGTAGCCATGGTTGCGTGGAGTTCGTCCGCTTCCTCATTGCCAATGTGATGTATGTGGCACACAAATCACTGACTCCACACGGTCTGGTGTTGATCTAGCTGCTGTGACCTTAGTCCTTTACTGAACAGCTCCAGAGTGGCCTCCAGGTGTGGTGGGCAGCCTTTTATACTGCCTCGTGCAGGTCTTTCAGGTCTCCCATCACAGCGCCCTCTGTGGTGCACCATTGTACTTATCATACATTTAATGCACCAGAGCAATAAACAACAGGTTCAAATAGCAGGGAGGTTTCCCTGTGTTCTGGTCAACATTCATCCCTCAATCACTGCCACAAAATAGATTAACTGGTCATTTATCTCATTGCTGATTGTGGGACCTTGCTGTACACAAACTGGCTACACATATGCTCCAAGTGATTCAAAATATACTTCATTGGCTATGATTTGCTTTGGGACATCCTGAATACATGAATGACACATCCTATAGTGTACAAAATCCATACTGGATGCCAGCCTCCAGCAACCAAGACCAGCCAGAATAATGATCGATCAGAGTTCCTGTAGATTCTTGCCAAACTTGATCTTGTCTTCACCCGACATATAAACATACACATTTATAGCAAACGATGAGAGAACCTTAGCCGACTTTTCCCTTCCTTACCCTAGGGATACAGGTCACTGTGGCCCCTACTGAGACATCTAACAACACATACCAGGGACTAACCTAGATCCTCCTGGTCTGTAAATGCAGTACCTCACCATGCTGTGCACATGCCCAGTGAATCATCAGGGAACTCTATGCAGTCAATAATATTTGAAAAACATACATTCCCTAGAATGAGGTGAATTACTAAAAGTTATCCCATTACATTTACGCTATGCTTTAAGTGTTAAATAAACATTTGCTTTGGTGAGAGCAAGGATATGGACTGAACATTATATGCTTAAAAGGAATGGGATAGGTCTTGACTTTAGCCTGAGGAAGAGAGTGTTTGAAGACCAGGATCTCAAACCCGGCACCAAACTCATGGTCTACAGAGCAGTAGTGATACCCGCCCTCCTATACGCTTCAGAGACATGGACTACGTACAGCAGGCACCTCAGGCGGGTCAGGCAGCATCTTGTCTGTCCCCGGCCGAAGGGACTCTGCGCCGGCATTTTCTGTCAGCGATACCCCTAGCCAGCTGGAGGTGGAGACGCCGAGGGAGCGGGGTCCCCAACCCAACGGAGACACCGAGAGAGCAGGGGCCCTAACCCAGCGGGGACACCGAGAGAGCAGGGGCCCCAGCCCAGCGGGGGCTCCGAGAGAGCAGGGGCCCTAACCCAGCGGGGACACCGAGAGAGCAGGGGCCCTAACCCAGCGGGGACACCGAGAGAGCAGGGGCCCCAGCCCAGCGGGGGCTCCGAGAGAGCAGGGGACCCAGCCCAGCGGGGGCTCCAAGAGAGCAGGGGACCCAGCCCAGCGGGGACACCGAGAGAGCAGGGGCCCTAACCCAGCGGGGACACCGAGAGAGCAGGGGCCCTAACCCAGCGGGGGCTCCGAGAGAGCAGGGTCCCCAACCCAACGGAGACACCGAGAGAGCAGGGGCCCTAACCCAGCGGGGACACCGAGAGAGCAGGGGCCCTAACCCAGTGGGGACACCGAGAGAGCAGGGGCCCTAACCCAGCGGGGACACCGAGAGAGCAGGGGCCCTAACCCAGCACGGACACTGAGAGAGCAGGGGCCCTAACCCAGCAGGGACACTGAGAGAGCAGGGGCCCTAACCCAGCGGGGACACCGAGAGAGCAGGGGCCCTAACCCAGCAGGGACACCGAGAGAGCAGGGGACCCAGCCCAGCAGGGACACCGAGAGAGCAGGGGCATCTGGCCGGCCAAGGGGACTCCAGTACGACCTGCCAAAGGGACTCGAGGACGTGGGGCCGGACGAAGGGACTCCAAGGCCGGCGTTCAATCCGCCGAAGGGACTCCGAGGCCGGCGTCGAACCGGCTGAAGGGACCGAGGCCTGGCGTCGTCTCATGCTCCCAACCAACTTTTAATTAATTTTTTAATTTTTTAAACTTTTAGCCAACTTTTAACTTATTAAAAAATTTGTGAGAACTTTTAAAACTTACATTTTAGACTCTCAATCGAAATACTTTTAAACATTTATTATCAACTTACATGTTTGACTTTTAACAACTTTTAGAAACTTTTTAAATTGGGGAAACTTTTATAAGCTATTCTTGATTTACATCTTATATTTGTAACAACTCTCAGAAACTTCTTAAAACATTTTAAAAACTCTTAGAAACTTTTGAAATAAATTGGGAACTTTTATCAACTTTTAACTTTTAAAATAACTTTGGAAGTCACCTTCCTAATGCCTGCCCCCAACCTAGCCTCGGGCCATCTACCATCAATGGTGCTACCCGGCGCCGAGCTTGTGGCCAACACTTCGCCGTAAGCAATTAGGCTTATCAAGCTGTGCCTGGTTTCCAGGTGTCTTGGACCCCCTTGCCAATGGACCAAGACCTTGTTCAGCTAAGCCCGTGTGGTTGCTGGTGTGCAGTGGCCACCCCACCTTAAAAGAATTCACGCACAGGCATCTTCCACTCCGTCAGTATGAAGTTCGGGACCTGGAACGTCAGAACCCTCATGGACAATCCCAACAGCAACAGGCCGGAACGCCACACCGCCATAGTTGCCCGGGAACTCAAGACGTTTTGACATCAACATCGTCGCCCTAAGCGAGACCCGGCAGGTAGGGGAAGGCCAGTTGAAGGAACATGGTGGAGGTTACACCTTCTTCTGGAAAAGGAAACCAGAGGCAGAACGCCGCCTTCATGGAGTTGGCTTTGCCGTCAAGAATGAGCTGGTCGACCGCCTCAAAGACTCCCCCTGTGGGGTCAACGAACGCTTCATGACTCTCCGTATCACCCTATCTCGGAACCAAAATGCCACAGTCATCAGTGCGTATGCCCCCACACTCGATGCAATGGATGAGGCTAAAGAGGATTTTTATTCCAACCTCGAGACATTCTTGTCCCGTGTCCCCATGGGTGACAAATTGATCCTCTTGGGTGATTTTAATGCCAGGGTTGGCAAAGACACAGCCCTCTGGGGAGGCGTGATAGGCAGAGAGGGGGTAGGGAAAGCCAACTCCTGACAAAATGTCTAGAACATGAACTCCTCATTACCAACACCCTATTCCGCCAGAGGGACAAATACAAGTCATCGTGGCAACACCCTCGCTCCAAACACTGGCACCTGCTTGACTATGTCATCGTCCGAGCCAGGGATCGCAAGGATGTGCGCATCACCCGCGTCATGACAGGAGCTGACGACTGTTGGACGGACCACCGATCCGATCCATCATCACATTAACATTGCCCCAAAGCAGAGAGGACAGTAGAAGCAGTTCCACAAAAAAGTTAATGCCGGGGCACTTAGAGACCCAGCTAAGAGAGCCCTGTACAGCCAGTGTCTCACAGCTAACCTGGCATGTCTTGGTGACCCTGAGATGCTGAATGCCTACAGCACTTGGTCTGCTCTCCAGGCCTCCATAACTAGTGCCTGTAAGAGACACTTGGTCACTCAACCAGAAAACATCAGGACTGATTGATGAAAATGATCAGGAGATCGAAGAACTAATAGATCACAAGCGCAAAGCATTTCTGAGTCTCAAGTAACAGCCCAACTGGGGAGCTGCAAAACAACATCACAGACGGCTCCAGGCTCAGGTCCAACAAAAAACTCGGGACCTAAAGAACAGGTGGTGGATGGAGAAAGCACCAGTGATACAACAATTGGCCGACAGCCACGATATGCGAGGATTCTTCACTACAGTCAAGGCCACCTACGGTCCAAACTCCCAAGCCCCCATCCCACTCCTGACCAAGAACGGGGAAACACTCATCAAGGACACCGAGGCTGTCAGGGCCCGATGGAAGGAGCACACTGAAGATCTCCTCAATCAAAACTCTGCCATTGACTCGAGTGTTCTCGATTCCATCCCGCAGCATGCCACCTGCCACCAGCTCAGTGAAACTCCAACGTTGCACGAGATAGGCAAAGCCATAAAACAGCTGAAGAATAACAAGGCTACGGGTGCGGATGGAATCCCTGCTGAGGTGCTAAAATATGGCGGAGAGGCGCTATTGGCGCGGATACATGACCTCATCTCTCTCATCTGGAGGGAGGAGAGCATGCCGGGAGATTTCAGAGACGCAGTGATTGTGACCATTTTTAAAAAGGGGGACAAGTCCGACTGCGGCAACTACAGGGGAATCTCCCTGTTATCAGCCACTGGGAAAGTTGTCGCTCGAGTTCTCCTCAATCGTCTTCTCCCTGTGGCCGAGGAGCTCCTCCCGGAATCACAATGCGGATTTCATCCCCTACGGGGCACAACAGACATGATCTTTGCAGCGCGCCAGTTGCAGGAAAAATGCAGGGAGCAGCGGCAGCCCTTATACATGGCCTTTTTCAATCTTACAAAAGCCTTTGACACTGTCAACCGCGAGGGTCTATGGAGCATCCTCCTCCGTTTCGGATGCCCCCAAAAAGTTTGTCAACATCCTTCGCCTGCTTCACAATGACATGCAGACCGTGATCCTTACCAACGAATCTATTACAGAACCAATTCACGTCGGACCAGGGTCAAACAGGGCTGCGTTATCGCTCCAACCCTCTTCTCAATCTTCCTTGCCGCCATGCTCAAACTCACAATCCACAAGCTCCCCGCTGGAGTGGAATTAAATTACAGAACAAGTGGGAAGCTGTATAACCTACACCGCCTCCAGGCCAGGTCCAAGATCACCCCAACCTCTGTAATTAAGCTGAAGTATGCGGACGATGCCTGCTTCTGTGCACAGTCAGAGGTTGAACTCCAGGATATAGTCAATGTATTCACTGAGGCATATGAAAGCATGGGCTTTACGTTTAACATCCGTAAAACAAAGGTCCTTCACCAGCCTGTCATCGCTGCACAGCACTGCCCTCCAATCATCAAGATCCACGGCACGGCTCTCGACAACGTGGACCATTTCTCATATCTCGGGAGCCTCTTGTCAACAAAGGCAGACATTGATGTGGAGATTCAGCATCACCTCCAGTGTGCCAGTGCAGCCTTCGGCCGCCTGTGGAAAAGAGTGTTTGAAGACCAAGCCCTCAAATCTACCACCAAACTCATGGTCTACAGGACTGTAGTAATACCCACCCTCCTGTATTGGTCTGAAGCATGGACAATTTATAGAAGGCACCTCAAGTTGCTGGAGATATATCACCAACGATGTCTCCGCAAGATCCTGCAAATCTCCTGGGAGGACAGGTGCACCAACATCAGTGTCCTCGATCAGGCTAACATCCCCAGTATTGAAGCACTGACCACACTCGATCAGCTTCGCTGGGCAGGCCACATAGTTCGCATGCCAGATACGAGACTCCCTAAGCAAATGCTTTATGCGGAGCTCCTTCATGGTAAATGAGCCAAAGGAGGACAGCGGAAACGTTATAAGGACACCCTCAAAGCCTCCCTGGTAAAGTGCGACATCACCACTGACACCTGGGAGACCCTGGCCGCAGACCGCCCGAGGTGGAGAAAGTCCATCCGGGAGGGCGTTGAGCTCTTTGAGTCTTGGCGCAAGGAGCATGAAGAGGCCAGACGCAGGCAGCGAAAGGAGCGCGCGACAAACCAGCCCCACCGACCCCTTCCCTCGATGAATGTCTGTCCCACCTGTGACAGGGTCTGTGGCTCTCGTATCGGACTGTTCAGCCATCAAAGAACTCATTTTCTTCCTCAATTCCAAGGGACTGCCTATGAAAAAGAGTGCGATCGTGTAAAACCGATTGAAGTCAATGGAAATAAAAATGGGGAGAGATGTAAGACAGGGTGCTGGCTCGTTATCATCTGTTTCACACTACCGCACAAAGTCAAGATCTACTTCAATGCCTCTAAATAAAGAGGAGACTTTATAAATGAATGGTGGGAATTTGGGCTTTTTCAGAACTGTATATTTAATGGGTAGAGTAAACTATATATAAAAATGGAAAATATGGTCATCTTCATACAGCTTGACAATTATGTACAACTGAATTAACTGCGCAGGCAGCTATTATGATTATGATACAATTGGGATTACGGAGACATGGCTCCAAGGTGACCAAAGCTGGGAACTCAACATCCAGGAGTATTCAACATTCAGGAAGGATAGACAGAAAGGAAAAGGAGGTGGGGTAGCGTTGCTGGTTAAAGAGGAAATTAACACAATAGTAAGGAAGGACATTAGCTTGGATGATGTGGAATCTGTATGGGTAGAGTTGCGGAATACCAAAGGGCAGAAAACGCAAGTGGGAGTTGTGTACAGACCACCAAACAGTAGTAGTGAGGTTGGGGATGGCATCAAACAAGAAATTAGGGATGCGTGCAATAAAGGTACAGCAGTTATCATGGGTGACTTTAATTTACATATAGATTGGGCTAACGAAGCTGGTAGCAATGCAATGGAGGAGGATTTCCTGGAGTGTATTAGGGATGGCTTTCTAGACCAATATGTCGAGGAACCAACTAGAGAGCTGGCCATCCTAGACTGGGTGTTGTGTAATGAGAGAGGACTAATTAGCAATCTTGTTGTGCGAAGCGCCTTGGGGAAGAGTGACCATAATATGGGAGAATTCTTTATTAAGATGGAGAGTGACAGTGTTAATTCAGAGACTAGGGTCCTGAACTTAAGGAAAGGTAACTTCGATGGTATGAGACGTGAATTGGCTAGGATAGACTGGCAAATGATACTTAAAGGGTTGACAGTGGATAGGTAATGGTGGACATTTATAGATTACATGGATGAACTTCAACAATTGTACATCCCTGTCTGAAGTAAAAATAAAAAGGGGAAGGTAGCTCAACCGTGGCTAACAAGGGATATTAGAGATAGTGTTAAATCCAAGGAAGAGGCATCTAAATTGGCCAGAAAAAGCAGCAAACCTGAGGACTGGGATAAATTTAGAATTCAGCAGAGGAGGACAAAGGGTCTAATTAGGAGGGGGAAAATAGACTATGAGAGGAAGCTTGCAGGGAACATAAAAACTGACTGCAAAAGCTTCTATAGATATGTGACGAGAAAAAGATTAGTGAAGACCAATGTAGGTCCTTTGCAGTCAGAATCAGGTGAATTTATAATGGGGAACAAAGAAATGGAAGACCAATTGAATAAATACTTTGGATCTGTCTTCACTAAGGAAGGCACATATAACCTTCCGGAAATACTAGGGGTTCGAGGGTCTAGCGAAAAGGAGAAACTGAAGGAAATCCTTATTAGCCAGGAAATTGTGTTGGGGAAATTGATGGGATTGAAGGACGATAAATCCCCAGGGCCTGATAGGCTGCATCCCAGAGTACTTAAGGAAGTGGCCCTCGAAATAGTGGAAGCATTGGTGATCATTTTTCAACATTCTTTTGATTCTGGATCAGTTCCTATGGGCTGGAGGGTAGCTAATGTAACACCACTTTTTAAAAAATGAGGGAGAGAGAAAACGGATAATTATTGACCGGTTAGCCTGACATCGGTGGTGAGGAAAATGTTGGAATCAATTATTAAAGATGAAATAGCAGCACATTTGGAAAGCAGTGACAGGATCAGTCCAAGTCAGCATGGATTTATGAAAGGGAAATCATGCTTGACAAATTTTCTGGAATTTTTTGAGGATGTAACTAGTAGAGTGGACAAGGGAGAACCAGTGGATGTGGTGTATTTGGACTTTCAAAAAGCTTTTGACATGGTCCCATACAAGAGATTAGTGTGCAAAATTAAAGCATATGGTATCGGGGGTAATGTATTGATGTGGATAGAGAACTGGTTGGCAGACAGGAAGTAGAGTGTCGGAATAAACGGATCCTTTTCAGAATGGCAGACAGTGGCCAGTGGGGTGCCGCAGGGTTCAGTGCTGGGACCCCAGCCATTTACAATATACATCAATGATTTAGATGAAGGAATTGAGTGTAATATCTCCAAGTTTGCAGATGACACTAAGCTGGGTGGCAGTGTGAGCTGTGAGGAGGGTACTAAGAAGCTGCAGGGTGACTTGGACAGGTTAGGTGAGTGGGCAAATGCATGGCAGATGCAGTATAATGTGGATAAATGTGAGGTTATCCACTTTGGTGGCAAAAACAGGAAGACAGAATATTATCTGAATGGTGACAGATTAGGAAAAGGGGAGGTGCAATGGGACCTGGGTGTCACGGTACATCAGTCATTGAAGTTTGGCATGCAGGTACAGCAGGTGGTGAAGAAGGCAAATGGTATGTTGGCCTTCATAGCGAGAGGAATTGAGTATTGGAACAGGGAGGTCTTACTGCTGTTGTACAGGGCCTTGGTGAGGCCTCACCTGGAATAGTGTGTTCAGTTTTGGTCTTCTAATCTGAGGAAGGACGCTCTTGCTATTGAGGGAGTACAGCGAAGGTTCACCAGACTGATTCCCAGGATGGCAGGACTGACATATGAGGAGAGACTGGATCGACTGGGCCTGTATCCACTGGAGATCTCATAGAAACATATAAAATTCTGATGTGACTGGACAGGTTAGAGGCAGGAAGAATGTTTCCGTTGCTTAGGAGTTCCAGAACCAGGGGTCACAGTCTAAGAATAAGGGGTAAGCCATTTAGGACAGAGATGAGGAGAAACTTCTTCACTCAGAGAGTGGTTAACTTGTGGAATTCTCTACCACAGAAAGTTGTTGAGGCCAGTTCATTAGATATATCCAAAAGGGATCAAGGGGTATGGAGAGAAAGCAGGAGAGGGGTACTGAAGTTGCATGATCAGCCATGATCTTATTGAATGGCGGTGCAGGCTCGAGGGGCCGAATGGCCTGCTCCTGCACCTAATTTCTATGTTTCTCTATACAAAAAAACATTTTGTACGTCAGTAAGCTGGCATTGCTTCAGTGAATGTATTGAGGAAAGAATATACTCAGCCAGCGAAGGGAGCTTCTGCTTTCCATCTGCCTGGTTAAACTAGAATTCCCACATACGTCTACTGATGGTGCCCAGATTTTCAGGCCAAGACCTTGTTCAGTCAAAGGGTCGAAGTAATTTTCCTGTGGGTAGTTGCATTATTCTCAAATCATTAACTCCTGGCTGCAAACAGCTTGGCACTGAATCACTTCTTTCATTAACTTCACTTACAGCTCCTCATTCAATACACCTAATACACTGTCCTCCAGCATAACTGATATTAACAATCTGTTATGGGAAAAGGACCACGTTTTTCATTTTCTCCAATCATTAATTATTATTCTTCAAGCCCGTTAGTAATGGGGATTTGAGCGAGCCTCCCAAGCTGTCATCACCAAAGGGCATGCACCCTCTCCCCGTGACCGCCTTGTACGAAGAATTCTCCATCATCACCTGCCCAGGTGGCAATAGTGACACAGCATATTGATGTTACGAACTCAACGTAGTGCATGCTCCATGTGGGAACGCCAATGGGTTTTCATCCATTGGACCCAGAGAGATTGTAACAGTTTTATTCAAGGTATCGGAGCAGGAGTGGTATGGGTCACAATGAGGCCCGTGCGCTGCCATCTATGCAAACCACCAGACCAGACAGATGGTTCCTGAGGGAGATATTTGGAAATGTTTAAAATGTGTATTGGACACCAAGACTGATTTTTCTCCTTGTCCAATTGTGATTTGCCAAAGTCCGATTTTCAGAAAGCTTTGTCCCTAATCCTGTCTAATAAGTGAATTCACTGCAGTATTCCAGTGTTAATATGCATTGCCCTATTTTATGCATGTCGGCCTTCCTTTATTCTGCAATAAGACCTTATTTTGTTTGTAATACCCTGCATTGTAATCTGGTGTTATGGAAGGCTCAGCGTGAGAAAATGACTTGAGCAGCTGGATTAATTTGAATGGGATGTCTCACTACTTTAACAACTCTCAAACTCTTGCTGCTGGGTGCTGTCTGATTCTGGCACTGGCACACTTTGTACTGCCAGTCGTGTTTACTGGTTTTTAAAAGGGAAACGCCCGAGTCAGAACGCATGGACAGCACGTAGCAGGCTCAGCGAATGCTGCCATGCTGGAGTCTGCGTTACCTCTCCCACTGGCACCTCATGCCAGGTGTGTGACCCGGGTTCAAGTTTATATTGATGTGCCGCTAGCATGGCACTCATTTCAAACGGAAGTGGGTGCAGTGTTATGCCACTGTTTCGCGGGGCACGCAGTCTGGCTGTGCTCAGTCGGCTTTGCATCAGCCAGTAGTGGGGGAGTGGGACGTGCTGACGTGCTCTTGCAGAGAGCCAGCACGGGCTCGATGGGTTGAATGATCTCCTTCTGTGCTGTAACCACTGTCAGCTAGTGGCTCAGTGGGCAGCACCCTCACCTGAGTCAGAAGGTTGTGGGTTCAAGTCCCACTTCAGGGACTTGAGCAACAAATTCTAGGCTGACACTCCCAGAGCAGTGGTGAGGGAGCGCTGCAAGATCTGTCTTGCAGATAAGACGTTAAACCGAGGCCCCGTCTGCTCTCTCAGATGGACGTCAAAGATTCCATGGCACTATTTCAAAGAAGAGCAGGGGAGTTATCCCCAGTGACCTGGGTCAATATTTAGCCCCCAATCAACATAACAAAAACAGATTATCTGGTCATTATCACATTGCTGTTTGTGGGAGCTTGCTGTGCGCAACTTGAGTGCCGCGTTTCCCACATTACAACAGTGCCTACACTCCAAAAGTACTTCATTGGCTGTAAAGTGCTTTGAGATGTCCGGTGGTCGTGAAAGGCGCTATATAAATGCAAGTCTTTCTTTCTTTGTAACCATTCTAGTATAAGTGGAGTTACTGTCTCATGCCCAGGACCGTCAGGTACGCGAACCTTCAACATATGTAAGAATAAAAGTGTTCAGTAATGATTCTGTGTATGTATAAATGTTAAAAAATTAGATTATATGAAAAGACAGTTTTGAAAGAGACAAAATCTACGCTCACAGACTTCGAGCATGTTGTTTGTATATTGTGTTAATTGGAAAGCCATTAACCTAGTCAAGGCGTGGTGCCGGTCTTCCAGACAGACTCATGTGTGAGGAGAGCCAAGAAGGAACTGCCCTAGAACCAAGAATCAATCCTGAGGCTTCCAGAGAAACAATGGTGTTGAAAGGTACAAAAACTCAAGCACAGTTTGCTCTGTCTCTCTTTTCTTAAGCACACGGCAAAGCAGGACCTCCCTCTACAGACCAAGAAGCAGGCCGTGTGCTTTGCCAGAGGGAAATAAAGTATACTGTTTTTATTGTAACCTCATTGTATCTGTTGTAACCAAGTCGATCCGTAGGATAGCTGACGACTGCTGATAGATGTGCATGTGTGTGTGTTTAATAAACTATTCCAAATTGTTTTAAAAGAATCAGTCTTGCTGTCAACTTAATGCCAGAGATTTAGAGATCTTATCACTGGTATTTTGTGTGCAGATTATGGATTTCTCACGGTAATACGCTCAGAAATTCCAGAAGCTCCCTGGGGTCCTAAAACAGCTTTATGTAAAAGCTTTCAGCTTTCATCAGTTGCTTGGAGATAAATAATTGTTACTGTGTTTGTTGCTGTCATCATAGGCAGTCCCTCAGAATCGAGGAAGACTTGCTTCCACTCCTGAAGTGAGTTCTTTGGTGGCTGAACAGTCCAATACAAGAGCCACAGACCCTGTCACAGGTGGGACAAATAGTCGTTGAGGGAAGGAGGTGGGTGGGACAGGTTTGCAGCAGTCTCTTTCCGCTGCCTGTGCTTGATTTCTGCATGCTCTCGGCGACGAGACTCTAGGTGCTCAGCGCCCTCCCGGATGCACCTCATCCACTTAGAGCGGTCTATGGCCAGGGTCTCCCAGGTGTCAGTGGGGATGTTGCACTTTTTCAGGGAGGCTTTGAGGGTGTCCTTGTAATGTTTCCGCTGCCCACCTTTGGCTCGTTTGCCGTGAAGGAGTTCCGAGTAGAGCTTTGGGAGCCTCGTGTCTGGCATGTGGACAATGTGGTCTGCCCAGCGAAGCTGATCAAGTGTGTTCAGTGTTTTAATGCTGGGGACGTTAGCCTGGATGAGTACGCTAATGCTGGTGCATCTGTCCTCCTAGGGGATTTGTAGGATCTTGTGGAGACATCGTTGGTGATATTTCTCTAACAACTTGAGGTGTCTTCTGTACATGGTCCATGTTTCTGAGCCATACAGGAGGGCGGGTATTACTACAGCCATGAGCTTGGTGGCAGTTTTGAGGGCCTGGTCTTCAAACACTCTTTTCCTCAGGTGGCTGAAGGCTGCACTGGCAGTGGTGTTGGATCGCGTCATCGATGCCTGCTGTTGTTGATAGTAACAACAGATATGGAAAGTGGTCCACGGTGTCCAGGGCCGCACTGTTGCTGTAAGCAAGTGGCAAAAACCTTGAGGGATCCTACCTGGAGATTCTGGAGAAGCTAAAATAGGTACAATGAGGATTACAGCATACTGATGCAGCATAAGTGGCTTTTCAGGTCTGAGTAAGAACTTCACATTTAAAAATATGTAGGTTTGCAATTCATATTTAATCACAAACAGAATCCTGTATCTTGTGTTGTGAATCATACGCTGCTGTCATATGCAGAACTTAATTTTTCACTTAACATTTTGTAATACCAGTTTCTTTGCATTGTTCAAGTGTTGTGGGTAGAATGGCATAGGACCAGCAGTAGGCCATTCAGCCCCTCGAGCCTGTTCCTCTATAACTAGATCATAGCTGATCTGTACCTCAACTCCATTTACCGGCGCCCGATACCCTTACCAAATAAAAGTCTGTCATGCTCAGTTTTGAAAATGTTAATTGATGCAGCATCCATAGACTCTTGGGGTAGAGAGCGCGCGATTTCCACTGCCCCTTGTGTGAAGAAGTGTTTCTTGATTTCACTCCTGAAAGGCTGAGCTCTAATTTTAAGATAGTGGCCCCCTGGTCTCCCCCACCAGAGGAAACAACTTCTGTCGAATCCTTTTACTACCTCAATTGGTTCACCCCTCAATCTTCTAAGCTCAAGGGATGAACTTATTGTGCTCTGTGTTCAGAGTGCATACGAGACCTCGGCACCGTTTTGATCCTTGGTCAGCACTGAGTTCGCTGTTCTCCGTCAGTGCAGCAGTGGGCCAAAGATTCTGGGCAAGGAGGAGGAAAAATTGGCCTTGGCTTCCACTCATGATTGCTATAACATTACCTCCATTAAAATAAAAGAAAGACTTGGATTTATATAGCGCCTTTAATGACCTCAGGACATCCCAAAGTGCTTTACAGCCAATGAAGTATTTTTCGAGTGTAATCACAGTTGTAATGTGGGAAAGGCAGCAATCAATTTGCACACAGCAAGCTCCTACAAACAGCAATGTAATAATGACCAGATACAGGTAATCTGTTTTTGTTGATTGAAGGATAAATATTTGCCAGGACACCAGGGATAACTCCCCTGCTCTTCTTCAAAATAGTGCCATGGGATTATGTCCACTGGAGAGAACAGACGGGACCTCGGTTTAACATCTCATCTGAAAGATGGCACCTCTGACAGTGCAGCACTCCCTCAGCACTGCACTGGAGTGTCAGCCTAGATTTATGTGCTCCAGTCCCTGGAGTGGGACTTGAACCCACAACCTTCTGACTCAGAGGCAAGTGTGCTGCCCACTGAGCCACGGCTGGCACTGTAGGTAAATAAACATGTATAAACATGTCAGATGAAGACAGGATCAAGCTCAACTGCGATGCCCCTCCACCCCACAATAAGGCATGTGCCAAAATATATCAAGGCTCTAAATTTTTATGGCAGAATTCATATGGAAAAAGTAAAGCAAAAGAATATCTGAAACATCTGGAGCTTCACTGAGGAATCGTAGGCTTATTTTTGCAAAAAATACGTACGGATCAGAAAATGGAATATCGGTGGCAAATGGTTGAGGATTTTTATAAAGCCTCAGGAAATACAAAGGCCTTTCCAGCTCCCAGAGTTAATTCAAAATCTATCAGAGATCTTTTTTAGGTGGGGATAACATTAACTTTCCTCCTGCGGCTGAGATCTGAACACGGTTGTTTTTAATGAAGCTTCAATGGATATTCGGAAAGAAGTCACCTGTGACCAAAGTACATGAATAATATAAAATTCCTTGTTGCAGCACAAATTATTATTTACATATTGAAAGGTATTTTGTTTACACGTTTTCCTTAACCTGTTTGGTCTCCACACTCACACTCCATCCAAAATGAGCAGCAGTTTGGCCTCCGGTAATTCTACACTGTAACTGGCCACTGGGAGATGGATGAGAACGGGCCTGAGAGAGGGAGACCACCCAGCCTCCATGCCCCACTGCCCAACCACATCTTGACCAAGATAATGCACTCACTGCGAGGGAAAATCGCAGTGAAAAACTACATCACGCTACTCATATTACAGAGGTATTATAGTTTCAAAACTGACACCGGGAGCTGTGCATCGTAGCTTTATTGGTTTAGTGTCAGCTGTGCCCCAGTGGGCAGTACTCCTGCCTCTGAGTCAGAAGGTTGTGGGTTCAAGTCCCACTCCAGAGACTTGGGCACATATAATCTAGATTGACACTCTATTGCAGTGCTGAGGGAGTGCCTCACTGTTTTTCGGATCAGAAGTTTAATCAAGATCCCGTCTGCTCTCTCAGGTGGACGTAAAAGATTCCACGGCACTATTTCAAAGAAGAGCAGGGGAGTTATCTCCGGTGTCCTGGCCAATATTTACCCCTCAATCAACATAACAAAAACAAGATTATCTGATCATTATCACATCGCTGTTTGTGGGAGCTTGCTGTGCGCAAATTGGCTGCTGCGTTTCCCACATTACATCAGTGACTGCACTCCAAAAAGTACTTCATTGGCTGTAAAGTGCTGAGACATCCGGTGGTCGTGAAAGGCACTATATAAATGTAAGTCTTTCTTTGTTTTGATTTGATGCCCCGACCCTGAACAGACTGCAGACATTGGTGTTTGAACTTGGAGCACAATATAACTGATGCAAAGCGGCAAACTGCTTTGCACAAGCGGCATTGGTAAGGGTGTAAGGACTAATGTGTGTTTCCCCGTTCATTCTCCCACTCTCCAATGAGAGCAAGCTGAAGAACACTATGGAACATGAGGCAATCCCAAAGTGACACAAATGAAAGTTGTTTTAGTGATGTGAGTGATGAGCATGCTTTCTGCTCTCCACTCATGTCTCTGAGATGGAGCATGTGATTCCTCGAATTTCATTGATTCTGTCACTTTCCAATATTGCTGGTTCTGCCATTTTGGAAAAACAACACAAGCTAGTTTGTCATCCATTTTGTCTAGCACAGCAGAAATGTGTATTTTTATCCACAAAATGAGATATAAAGCTGTAAACATCAAATAAAAAGGCCCTGCTGCTGGAAAATGTTACAAGAACATTCCAGTGCTCCTGTTGGTTAGGCCACATTGCAGCTAATTTAACTTTTTCTCACTAATTGCTCATTTTCAGAACTTTAAGAGCAACTGATTACATCCAGATTGAACAGAATCAAACAGTCTAAAGTATAACACCAATTAGTAGCAGATTGTACGATGTACCAGCCTATAGCAGCACATGGGCTGGAGGTGGGGATTCCATAGTGCCAGAGAAAGTGACCAACTAAAACCCGATAGTGTCGTCAAGCATTTAAATGGGACGGATTTTTGGGTTTTGTGGTTTCTCAGCGAAAATGGCAGCGATATATGAAACTTACCGTTTTCAGCCGAACTTTCGGCCGTTACATCTGTGCCAGCGCTACATCGGTAAAGGAGGCATTGCACAAGCATTCTCGGTGAAAACCACGAGATTCGGCAACTTTAGCCCGGGGCCGGGAGCGCTGCGAGAGAGGACATGGAGGGCGAAAAACAAAACAAAAAAATTCCAATAAACATTCCAAAAACATTCACAAGACTCTTAACTATCGAATGCTGAAAAATAGAAACTTGAACTTACCTTTTTTGCAGGTTTTGATACTTACCGCTGCTGGCAGGGCTGCACTGGCAGGTTTGACCCGTCGGTATTCTGGGCATGGCGCACGGGTCGGGTGAGAGCCGAACGTCCGACGGTAATGCAATCCGCGGCGTTACATGCCGGTGCACCTCTCCCTGGCGGCATGCATCGCCGTCACAAACAACAAGCCCAGGATCCTGTCCGGGCTTTGTGACCGCGGAGGGTCAAATCACAGCGAAAACACGGTCGCAAACCTGCCGAAAATCCGGCTCAACTCGTGTCTTGAATGTCGCCACGGCCCATAATGTTACTTTACTTTCTCTCCTTGAATTGTGAAAGAATACCCAGGCTGAGAAATAGAATTACCAGAGCAGTTTGTGCAAAGCAATTTATCACATTTGCATTCCAGCACTGACGCTTTGCCTCAGGTTCCAGATAAGTCACACCTGGATTAATCCAGTGAAAGGAAGGGAGGAAAAATAAAATACAATCATTGAAAGATATCCTTTTACTGCTTTTAACTGAAATACAATCGGTTATTTTTAAATCTGAGACAGGGGAAAAACACTTTTGTCCTTTAAGGACTGAAACGCAGCAATAATGAATGGCAGGAGAGAAATTATCCTTTATTTACAATGAAGAACAATAAATCAAAGTGTGAAGGATCCCAGCAACAATATTTGAATAAACATGATTCCAATCATTTCTGAAGCTCTCTGGTGCTCTGTAGGCTGGCGAAAACACTCATGAGGGAAATTACAAGTAAACAGAGTATATTACGCATCATTGGAGAGGCAACGTTTATTGGAGTAGTTGTTCACTATTTCACAGTTCACAACTTAATGTCAGTATTGAGTTATTGTCCTTGCCTATAAGTATATATATATTTATTAATTTTAGATGATATAAACCCTAATTAAGATTCTAAATCTCTGCGCACTCTTAATGTCAAAAATAAAAAATAATCCCCTAATTACTGCACTTTAATCATCTCTGGGGAACTCTTATTTTTACAATTGATGCTCTTCATTAGGAGGAACAGATCCGCGCTGTTACGTGCCAATTAAACTCGAGTGGGAGTCAGCAGCACAGACAAGGAGTTTGGATTCGCTTTTGTGTATCTTCAGTTCATCAGAACCCCCGAGGTGAGGATTTGCTGCAGCTCTTAGCCCAGCCTCACTGAGTTAAAGTTTGTAAAGCCCTGTCTGTGCTTGTGCCTTGATGCACTTACTTCAACCTGCTAAAGATAGGATTAGGTAGAGTTTCAACTTGCTTTCAGTCTGTGTATATTATGAACATAAGAAATATGAACAGCAGTAGGCCACCTGGCCCCTCGAGCCTGCTCCGCCATTCAATAAGATCATGACTGATCTGATCATGGGCTCAGCTCCACTTCTCAGCTCGCTCCCCATAACCCTCGCCTCCCTCATCGCTCAAAAATCTGTCTATCTCCACCTTAAATATATTCAATGACTCAGCCTCCACAGCTCTCTGGGGCAGAGAATTCCACAGATTATAACCCTCAAAGAGAAGAAATGTCTCCTCATCTCAGTTTTAAATGGGCGGCCCCTTATTCTGAGACTATGTCCCCTAGTTTTAGTTTTCCCTATGAGTGGAAATATCCTCTCTGCATCCACTTTGTCGAGCCCCCTCATTATCTTATATGTTTTGATAAGATCACCTCTCATTCTTCTGAACTCCAATGAGTATAGGCCCAACCTACTCAACCTATCTTCTATAAGTCAACCCCCTCCGCTCCGGAATCAACCTGGTAAACCTTCTCTGAACGGCTTCCAATGCAAGTATATCCTTCCTTAAATACAGAGACCAAAACTGTACGCAGTACTCCGGGTGTGGCCTCACCAATACCCTGTACAGTTGTAGCAGGATTTCTCTGCTTTTATACTCTATCCCCCTTGCAAAAAAAGGCCAACATTCCATTTGCCTTCCTGATTACTTGCTGTACCTGCATACTAACTTTTTGTGTTTCATGCACAAGAACCCCCAGGTCACTCTGTACTGTAGCACTTTGCAATTTTTCTCCATTTAAATTATAATTTGCTTTTCTATTTTTTCTGCCAAAGTGGATAACCTCACATTTTCTCACGTTATACTCCATCTGCCAAATTTTAGCCCACTCACTTAGCCTGTCTATATTCCTTTGCAGGTTTTTTTATGGCCTCCTCACAATTTGCTTTCCCACCCATCTTTGTATCATCAGCAAACTTGGCTACATTACACTCGGTCCCTTCATCCAAGTCATTAATATAGATTGTAAATAGTTGAGGCCCCAGCACTGATCCCTGCATCACATGACATTGCTTTATTTCTTGACCCAGAAGCCGAGACAAGTCGGTCTTGTTCTAAGATATGCTCCGCCTTGTGCAGCCCACTGGTCGAAGGATCAGGCGGGTGAGAATCTCCCAGCTCTTCTTTAGCTTTGCTGTGAAACAGGCCATGCAGAAGATGAACGAGAGTGATCTGGGATAACCATCCCTCCCAGAGCTTAGAGTCTACTCGGTCCTTCCGTAAAGCAACACAGATGCAATCAGGATCTCAGTGTCTACAACCCAACCTCTTCCCCCCTCTGTGGTGACACTCGGTACTTTAACCCATTCCACTAATGCACTCGTTGTTCAGCCTTGCTGCATAGAATTCTAACAGAGCCAACCACTTCCCTTGTTTAGAATTCCTCATCCAAGAATGAGTGAGAGATATATCAGCTTAATCAGAGAGGCAGGAGTTCTGGTAGCAGAGAGTCGCGAGGCCTATAAAGGCCAGTGAGACCAGGAGCTCGGGGAGTTGGAGAGGCGGGAGTTCCGGCGGCAGAGAGTCGAGAGGCCTATAAAGGCCAGTGAGACCAGGAGCTCGGGGAGTTGGAGAGGTGGGAGTTCCGGCGGCAGAGAGTCGAGAGGCCTATAAAGGCCAGTGAGACCAGGAGCTCGGGGAGTCGGAGAGGCCCAGCCAGTGCAGCTGCAGCAGGGAGGCAAAAAAACTGGAAAGAAATTGAAAGGTGACGTCACAGCCAAGGGGGTAAGTGATTGGCTGGTGATTGGTAAGTAGTTTTTCTTTTTTTTTTCTTTATCAGTAAGTAACATTTAGCATTGTTGTTGCCAAATTATCTAAGGGTTAAGTCATGGCAGCAGAGCTCGGACATGTGTTATGCTCCTCCTGTACTATGTGGGAACTCAGGGACACTTCCGGTGTCCCTGACGACTACGTGTGCGGTAAGTGATCCGCCTGCAGATCCTGACAGACCGCATGGCGGCACTGGAGCTGCGGGTGGATTCACTCTGGAGCATCCAAGATGCTGAGAAGGACGTGAATAGCACGTTTAGCGAGTTGGTCTTACCGCAGGAAAAGGGTACACAGCCTGATAGGGAATGGAAGACCAACAGGAAGAGCAGTGCAAGGAAGGTAGTGCAGGGGTCCCCTGTGGTCAACCCCCTGCAAAACAAATACACCGCTTTGAGTACTGTTGAGGGGGATGACTGATCAGGGGAGGGCAGCAGCAGCCAAGTCCATGGTACCGTGGGTGGTTCTGCTGCACAGGAGGGCAGGAAAAAGAGTGGGAGAGCGATAGTGATAGGGGATTCAATTGTAAGGGGAATAGATAGGCGTTTCTGTGGCCGCAAACAAGACTCCAGGATGGTATGTTCCCTCCCTGGTGCAAGGGTTAAGGATGTCTCGGAGTGGGTGCAGGACATTCTAAAAAGGGAGGGTGAACAGCCAGTTGTCATGTTACATATAGGTACCAACGACATAGGTAAAAAAACGGGATGAGGTCCTACGAGACGAATTTAGGGAGCTACGAGTTAAATTAAAAAGTAGGACCTCAAAAGTAATAATCTCAGGATTGCTACCAGTGCCACGTGCTAGTCAGAGTAGGAATCGCAGGATAGCTCAGATGAATACGTGGCTTAAGCAGTGGTGCAGAAGGGAGGGATTCAAATTCCTGGGACATTGGAACCGGTTCTGGGGGAGGTGGGACCAGTACAAACCGGACGATCTGCACCTGGGCAGGACTGGAACCAATGTCCTAGGGGGAGTGTTTGCTAGTGCTGTTTGGGAGGAATTAAACTAATATGGCAGGGGGATGGGAACCTATGCAGGGAGACAGAGGGAAGCAAAATGCAGACAGAAGCAAACGATAGAAAGGAGAAAAGTAAAAGTGGAGGGCAGAGAAACCCAAGGCAAAAAACAAAAAGGGCCACTTTACAGCAAAATTGTAAAGGGACCAAGTGTGTTAAAAAGACAAGCCTGAAGGCTCTGTGCCTCAATGCGAGGAGTATTCAGAATAAGGTGGACAAATTAACTGCGCAGATAGCAGTTAACGGATACGATGTGATTGGCATCACGGAGACATGGCTCCAGGGTGATCAAGGCTGGGAACTCGACATCCAAGGGTATTCAGCATTTAGGAAGGATAGACAGAAAGGAAAAGGAAGCGGGGTGGCGTTGCTGGTTAAAGAGGAAATTAATGCAAATGTAAGGAAGGACATTAGCTTGGATGATGTGGAATCGGTATGGGTGGAGCTACTGAATACCAAAGGGCAGAAAACACTAGTGGGAGTTGTGTACAGGCCACCAAATAGTAGTAGTGAGGTTGGGGACAGCATCAAACAAGAAATAAGGGATGTGTGCAATAGAGGTACAGCAGTTATCATGGGCGACTTTAATCTACATATTGATTGGGCTAACCTAACTGGTAGCAATGCGATGGAGGAGGATTTCCTAGAGTGTATTAGGGATGGTTTTCAAGACCAATATGTCGAGGAACCAACCAGAGAGCTGGCCATCCTAGACTGGGTGATGTGAAATGAGAAAGGACTAATTAGCAATCTTGTTGTGCGAGACCCCTTGAGGAAGAGTGACCATAATATGGTAGAATTCTTTTTTAAGATGGAGAGTGAAAAAGTTCATTCAGAAACTAGGGTCCTGAACTTAAGGAAAGGTAACTTCGACGGTATGAGGTGCGAATTGGCTAGATTAGACTGGCAAATCTTACTTAAAGGGTAGGCAATGGCAAACCTTTAAAGATCATATGGATGAAATTCAACAATTGTGCATCCCTATCTGGAGTAAAAATAAAATGGGGAAGGTGGCTCAACCGTGGCTAACAAGGGAAATTAAGGATAGTGTTAAATCCAAGGAAGAGGCATACAAATTAGCCAGAAAAAGCAGCAAACCGGAGGACTGGGAGAAATTTATAATTCAGCAGAGGAGGACAAAGGGTTTAATTAAGAGGGAGAAAATAGAGTACGAGAGGAAGCTTGCCGAAAACATAAAAAACTGATTGCAAAAGCTTCTATAGATATGTGAAGAGAAAAAGATTAGTGAAGACAAACATAGGTCCCTTGCAGTCGGATTCGGGTGAATTTATAATGCGGAACAAAGAAATGGCAGACCAATTGAACAAGTACTTTGGTTCTGTCTTCACGAAGGAAGACACAAATAACCTTTCGGATGTACTAGGGGACCGACGGTCTAGTGAGAAGGAGGAACTGAAGGATATCCTTATTAGGCGGGAAATTGTGTTAGGGAAATTGACAGGATTGAAGGTCGATAAATCCCAGGGGCCTGATGATCTACATCCCAGAGTACTTAAGGAAGTGGCCCTAGAAATAGTGGATGCATTGGTGATCATTTTCCAACAGTCTATCGACTCTGGATCAGTTCCTATGGACTGGAAGGTAGCTAATGTAACACCATTCTTTAAAAAATGAGGGAGAGAGAAAACGGGTAATTATAGACCGGTTAGCCTGACATCAGTCGTGGGGAAAATGTTGGAATCAATCATTAAGGATGAAATAGCAGTGCATTTGGAAAGCAGTGATTGGATTGGTCCAAGTCAACATGGATTGATGAAAGGGAAATCATGCTTTACAAATCTTCTGGAATTTTTTGAGGATGTAACGAGTAGAGTGGACAAGGGAGAACCAGTGGATGTGGTGTATTTGGACTTTCAAAAAGCTTTTGACAAGGTTCCGCACAAGAGATTGGCGTGCAAAATCAAAGCGCGTGGTATTGGGGGTAATATACTGACGTAGATAGAGAACTGGTTGGCAGACAGGAAGCAGAGAGTCGGGATAAACGGGTCCTTTTCAGAATGGCAGGCAGTGACTAGTGGAGTGCCGCAGGGCTCGGTGCTGGGTCCCCAGCTCTTTACAATATATATTAATGACTTAGATGATGAAATTGAGTGTAATATCCCCAAGTTTGCAGATGACACTAAACTGGGTGGCGGTGTGAGCTGTGAGGAGGACGCTAAGAGGTTGCAGGGTGACTTGGACAGGTTTGGCGAATGGGCAAATACGTGGCAGATGCAGTATAATGTGGATAAATGTGAGGTTATCCACTTTGGGGGCAAAAACACGAAGGCAGAATATTATCTGAATGGTGGCAGATTAGGAAAAGGGGAGGTGCAGCGAGACCTGGGTGTCATGGTTCATCAGTCATTGAAAGTTGGCAGGCGGTGAAGAAGGCAAATGGTATGTTGGCCTTCATAGCAAGGGATTTTGAGTATCGGAGCAGGGAGGTCTTACTGTAGTTGTACAGGGCCTTGGTGAGGCCTTACCTGGAATATTGTGTTCAGTTTTGGTCTCCTAATCTGAGGAAGGACGTTCTTGCTATTGAGGGAGTGCAGCGAAGGTTCACCAGACTGATTCCCGGGATGGCTGGACTGACATATGAGGAGAGACTGGATCAACTGGGTCTTTATACATTGGAGTTTAGAAAGATGAAAGGGGATCTCATAGAAACAGATAAGATTCTGACAGGAATGGACAGGTTAGATGCGGGAAGAATGTTCCCGATGTTGGGGAAGTCCAGAACCAGGGGACGCAGTCTTAGGATAAGGAACAGGCCATTTAGGACTGAGATGAGGAGAAACGTCAGAGGCTGCAGGGTGACTTGGACAGGTTAGGTGAGTGGGCAAATGCATGGGAGATGCAGAATAATGTGGATAAATGTGAGGTTATCCATTTTGGGGGCAAAAACACAAAGGCAGAATATTATCTGAATGGCGGCAGATTAGGAAAAGGGGAGGTGCAATGAGACCTGGGTATCATGGTTCATCAGTCACTGAAAGTGGGCATGCAGGAACAGCAGGCGGTGAAGAAGGCAAATGGTATGTTGGCCTTCATAGCTAGGGGATTTGAGTGTAGGAGCAGGGAGGTCTTACTGCAATTGTACAGGGCCTTAGTGAGGCCTCACCTGGAATATTGTGTTCAGTTTTGGTCTCCTAATCTGAGGAAGGACGTTCTTGCTATTGAGGGAGTGCAGTGAAGGTTCACCAGACTGCTTCCAGCGATGGCTGGACTGTCACATGAGGAGAGACTGGATCAACTGGGCCTTTATTCACTGGAGTTTAGAAGATGAGAGGGAATCTCGTAGGAACGTATAAGATTCTGACGGGACTGGACAGGTTAGATGTGGGAAGAATGTTCCCGATGTTGGGGAAGTCCAGAACCAGGGGACACAGTCTTAGAATAAGGGGTAGGCCATTTAGGACTGAGATGAGGAGAAACTTCTTCACTCAGAGAGTTGTTAACCTGTGGAATTCCCTGCCGCAGAGAGTTGTTAATGCCAGTTCATTGGATATATTCAAGAGGGAGTATGGCCCTTACGGCTAAGGGGATCAAGGGGTATGGAGAGAAAGCATGGAAGGGGTACTGAGGGAATGATCAGCCATGATCTTATTGAATGGCGGTGCAGGCTCGAAGGGCCAAATTCCGACTCCTGCACCTATTTTCTATGTTTCTATAGTTCTCTGTAACACTGTGATCACATACTATTCTGTTTGGTAACTATCCCAATGGCTTAATGGGTAGAGGCATTGCACAGTGCTATTAAAAGTCATAATTCGCAGAGGTTCCAGGTGTAATTGCTGGTCTGTACTGAGTTAATTTTCAACCTGACCAGGTACTGTGGCATTAGAATTGGTTTGATCTTATACCTCTGTACTTTGTTGTAGGGAGAAATCAACAAACCTTCTCCAATTTGCGATGCAGTGACTCTTGCTGGGAAGGGGAAGGACGTGGACATTAGGTGAGACCAGAGTCCAATCTGCCATGGTTAAATGAGAAGGGCGTTGGAGGGCTGCCAGAGCTGATCCATAGCCCTTGGAAGAGTCCGTGCCTGCAGGAGAGGAGAGAAAAAGGGAGGAGAAATAAAATTACTTTAAAATAAGAAGAAACATTCCAAGTCAGATAACTCCTTTGCTCAAATTAAAAGAAGGGAATAATTGGAATATTGGAAATCTGAAATCAAAAACATAAACTTCTCGAAATGCACAGCAGGCGAAGGAGAAAGATGGCAGTGTTGTAGTTTCTCAGGACTCCCATTTATTTTTACTCTACATACCTTATTGCCGATTATAATGAAAGTACTGGCGCAGTGGGGCTGACACGTGGGCCCTGCTTTTATACGCACAGTATGCAAAGTGATATCTTTGTTCCATGAACCCATTGAGGAATTATGACAAATGCATCATTATGTTCCTTCATCACATCCAAAGTATGAACAATCATTTAGTAAACACCGAGAACAACAAAAGTACTGTCGGTGCGTTCTTGCAACATGTCTTTATGACACTAATAATGTCACCTACTAGGTAGATTCTTATTTTTTGAATGAAAGCCCAGGAGGACGCTTAATGGGACAAAATATAACTGAGGGATTCAGTTACTTTGCATTATATTTTGAGATTGCGGATGACGTACAGAGAACCCTTTGTAAATTGTGTGTTCAGAGTTTTAGGGGGTTGTACCGTTAGGAGGAAAAAGATCCTTGCAAACATTGTATGACTACAGAATTAAACATAGAGAAGGCATTCCTGCCACGGTTCACCTCTCTGATTCTCTAATGACCATCGAAAGTTTATAACATCAAAATGTACTGTTAAATAACATTATCAGACGTAGAGGGCATCTTTCAGTAACACGGATAATCTGCGCCATTTACAATACGCACACGGGTAACGATAATAATGCCAGCCAACTCCTCATAAATAGAAAACAGCTGCAGGAGCAGCCAGACATTTGGCTGAAGATAGATGTTATCCATTAAGTGTTAAAAAGTGCTTTGTGATCTACTGAAGCATAAAATGAACTTTGCAAAATGCGTGCACCCACCAGAGATCAAGCCACATTCTTATTCTGGGGTTTCACCTTCAGGAGCAGAAGTTTTTTTTTAAAAAGAGATGTAAAGGGTAGTTTACACAAAATACAGAGCGTAACCCATTACAGTTGGGACCATTACTGATGAGAAGTGGAGATTACATGATGTTGTGGAGCAAATCCACTCTGCTGCCACCTGCCTTCATTTCTAATTGCTGAGAGTTTAATCTTATTCTCCACTCGAGTGCCAACATCACTTATCCCCTTCCGAGATTGTATTTACAGTAAAGTCTGCTGGGAGCACCAGCGCTTCCGAATTTATTCAGTGATGGCCTTTCCCAGGGGCTGCCAGGGCGGCTGAGGATATTTCGTCTTTATCAACGCAGTGAATGAGACGGCAAGGTGATGGCAAGGTCGTGAGGTCAAAGTTCGGAGCTCCTGCACCATCTGTTTTGACAGTGGCTTCAGTCGAGTCAGCACGAGACAGTTTGATCTGGTGTGTCAGCTGTGGCTCAGTGGGTAGCACACTTGCCTCCAAGTCAGGAAGTTGTGGGTTCAAGTCCCACTCTAGGGACTTGAGCACAAAAATCTAGGCTGACACTCCAGTGCAATGCTGAGGGAGTGCTGTGTGCTGCCTTTCAGATGAGATGTTAAATTGAGGCCTGTCTGCCCTCCCAGGTTGATGTGAAAGGTCCCACGGCACTAATTCAAAGAAGATCAGGGGAGTTATCCCTGGTTGTGACGAAGGGTCATCGACCTGAAACAGTAACTCTGTTTCTCTCCACAGATGCCGCCTGACCCGCTGAGATTTCCAGCATTCTCTGTTTTTTTCCAGATTCCAGCATCCGCAGTATTTTGCTTTTGTTTCAGTTATCCACGGTGTCCTGGCCAATATTTATCCCTCAATCAACATAACAAAAACACAGATTATCTGGTCATTATCACATTGCTGTTTGTGGGAGCTTGCTGTGCGCAAATTGGCTGCCACGTTTCCCACATTACAACAGTGACTGCACATAATTTGTACTTCATTGGCTGTAAAGCGCTTTGAGATATCCGGTGATCATGAAAAGCACGATATAAATGCAAGTTTTTCTTTTTTTTTTAATTATAAAACGAAAATGCAGCACCGTAGATAAAGCTCGGTGTGTTCACACTCTTCTGTTCACAGCTGTACTTCCCAGTAATGACAACTGTCTGCCACTTGTGCAGTCCACGCAATGTTACCTGTGCATTGAGGGATATTATGCACTCAGGATGCATTGAATGCCTTAAATTGGAGCAGGAACCTTCCAGTGAATGCAATCCTTCCTGATGGTCCGCCTTGCCTTGAATGGCAAGGTGTGCCATTATGATTGTGGAGGTTGTTGAGGTGCAGATGCTACTTTTTGCCGGGACAGTCGCAATTAAATATTAAAGTGCTGGGTTATGTGTGGGACAGGAACCTGAGCCTGATGCTGAACACCTAGGTTACAACTTACTGTACCTTTTCATATTAAGACACTAGCTCCAGGGGCCGCTGAGGCTGTTGGATCCAATATATGGCATTGTGGAAACACTGAGGCTGAGGGAGAGAGAGCAGATCACATCAGGAAAGTATCAGGGAGAGAGAGTAGCTGGAGAAACAGCGCAAGTTTAACAAGCATTTCATCTCTCCTGTACTAATAATTTAATACATTCACTAATAATTCAGTAGCCGTGAGCAATCTGGACACAGACATCTATGCTGTGAATAATAACTCACAGCATACAATACACAATGGAATTCTTTTGTTAAGAACTGTGTGCAATGGGTGGTACAGGAGCTCACGTCAGCGGCACAGGCAACTCTTTATAAAGCTTACGTCAGTCCATGATGCACGTAAAGCTACTTCCAAAAAAAAAGACAAAATCATGTTCTTTTACCTCACACAAACACACTGCAAGTTGTGGAACATCTGCTCCATGTCTCCCATCACAGCCACCTCCCCCAGCCGGAACCGGAGGAGAATCCCAAGCAGACTGCTCATTTGGTCTGGCCCTTGCAGAAGTGCTTTGTTGAGAGAAGTTCCGCTGAACTCTGCACTGGCGTCAAAGACCACTCTGATGTCGGTCTTTTTCGAGTGGCGTACTGCGAGCTGAGGAAGAACATAAAAAATAGGAGCAGGAGTAGGCCATACAGCCCCTCGAGCCTGCTCCACCATTCAATAAGATCATGGCTGATCTGATCATGGACTCAGCTCCACTTCCCTGCCCGCTCCCCATAACCCCTTATCAGTTAAGCAACTGTCTATCTCTGTCTTAAATATATTCAATGACCCAGCTTCCACAGCTCTCTGAGGCAGCGAATTCCACAGATTTACAACCCTCTGAGAGAAGAAATTCCTCCTCATCTCAGTTTTAAATGGGCGGCCCCTTATTCTAAGATTATGCACCCTAGTTCTAGTTCCCCCCATCAGTGGAAACATCCTCTCTGCATCCACCTTGTCAAGCCCTCTCATAATCTTATATGTTTTGATAAGATCACCTCTCATTCTTCTGAATTCCAATGAGTAGAGGCCCAACCTCCTCAACCTTTCCTCATAAGTCAACCCCCTCATCTCCGGAATCAACCTAGTGAACTTTCTCTGAACTGCCTCCAAAGCAAGTATATTCTTTCGTAAATATGGAAACCAAAACTGCACGCAGTATTCCAGGTGTGGCCTCACCAATACCCTGTACAACTATAGCAAGACTTCCCTGCTTTTATACTCCATCCCCTTTGCAATAAAGGCCTTCCTGATCACCTGCTGTACCTGCATATTAACCTTTTGTGTTTCTTCCCCAGTAGCCCCCAGGTCCCACTGTACTGCAGCACTTTGCAATTTTTTTCCATTTAAATAATAACTTGCTCTTTGATTTTTTTTCTGCCAAAGTGCATGACCTCACACGTTCCAACAATTTACTCCATCTGCCAAATTTTTGCTCACTCACTGAGCCTGTCTATGTTCTTTTGCAGATTTTGTGTGTCTCTCTCACACATTGCTTTTCCTCCCATCTTTGTATCGTCAGCAAACTTGGCTACGTTACACTCGGTCCTTTCTTCCAAGTCATTAATATAGATTGTAAATAGTTGGGGTCCCAGCACTGATCCCTACGGCACCCCATTAGTTACTGATTGCCAACCAGAGAATGAACCATTTATCCCAACTCTCTGTTTTCTGTTACTTAGCCAATCCTCTATCCATGCTAATATATTACCCCCAATCCCGTGAACTTTTATCTTGTGCAGTAACCTTTTATGTGGCACCTTGTCAAATACCTTCTGGAAGTCCAAATACACCACATCTACTGGTTCCCCTTTATCCACCCTGTTTGTTACATCCTCAAAGAATTCCAGAAAATTTGTCAAACATGACTTCCCCTTCATAAATCCATGCTGACTCTGCCTGACCGAATTTTGCTTTTCCAAATGTCCTGCTACTGCTTCTTTAATAATGGACTCCAAAATTTTCCCAACCACAGATGTTAGGCTAACTGGTCTATAGTTTCTTGCTTTTTGTCTGCCTCATTTTTTAAATAGGGGTGTTACATTTGCAGTTTTCCAATCTGCTAGGACCTCCCCAGAATCCAGGGAATTTTGGTAAATTACGACCAATGCATCCACTATCCCTGTCGCTACTTCTCTTAAGACCCTAGGATGCAAGCCATCAGGTTCAGGGGATTTATCCACCTTTAGTCCCATTATCTTACTGAGTACCACCTCTTTAGTGATTGTGATTGTGTTACATTCCTCCCCCCCATAGCCCCTTGGCTATCCACTGTCGGAATATTGTTAGTATCCTCTACCGTAAAGACTGATACAAAATATTTATTCAGAGTTTCTGCCATCTCCATGTTCCCCATCACTAATTCCCCAGTCTCGTCCTCTAAGGGACCAACATTTACTTTAGCCACTCTTTTCCTTTTTATATACCTATAGAAACTATTGCTATCTGTTTTTATATTTCGTGTTAGTTTACTTTCATAGTCTATCTTCTCTTTCTTAATCATCTTTTTTAGTCATTCTTTGCTGGCTTTTAAAAGCTTCCCAATCCATTTACCAAACCGCTGCGGGTTGGGTGATCAGCTCGTTCTCAGGCACGGGTGGGGGGACACGACTTCTGGTCAGAATTTTTCCGAAGAAGGCAATGTAGTCCGACAGCACCTTGGGTTTACGCCAGAGATACTCAGGAGGCCTTTGTACACCGAAGAGTACTTGGGAGGCCTTTGAGTCTGCTTTGGGCTTGGGAATAGTTGTTAGGAAGAATCATCTGGTCCCTCTTTAAAGGTAGAGGGAACTCCTTCTGAGTTGGTGTGGAGGCCTTCTGTCAAGATGATAATGAATTGTTGGTCTTGAATGGACATGGCCTTCAGGTTATCTTCGGGAGTTTCTTTGTATAATTCGTTCATCGTTTTGTCCCTGCCAGTCATGGAGAGAAGTTCCTTCACATAAATGTGATTGTTGCAGACTCCTGGGTCGTGGCTGAAGGATGGTACGGTTGACAGAGACATGGATTTTCCCTGTTGAGCCGCTGAGGCTGACCTTCTGGAAATAGTCCAGTGTAGGTCGGTACGTTGTGCCCAGGGTGTGCCCCTCGGCCCGTTGCGAGATTCCCTGATGGAGGGGTTCCGGGCAATCCCTTCCCATGAGGAAGATGATGTCTGCACCTTCTCTCAGCTCGGGTATCTTAGTCGCCACTGACCTGAGGTGGAGAACTTCTCACAGAAATCGGGACGTGGGATCTCCGGGGATGTGGGCATTCTCGATGATTCGGTCTATCCATCTGCTGCTTCTACAACCAGACCGCTTGCTCATCTCCCTTCCGCCGTGATTCAGTCTCCACTGCACGTGGAAAGTGTGTGGGGATAGCTGGGCCTTGGAGGTCCCCAAAACAGCCATTAGATTGGTTGTCCAGCACCGCGTAGCCAAGGAGACGTTTTGAGGGACGGTCTCTGTGGTAGATCTGGCAGAGAACGATCTTGCAACAAGATCGTGTGGCAGGGCACGCCAAGTATCTGCTAAACTTCACATTGGCCTCGATGGTCTTGTGATCTCTACTGGCTTCTTGTTCTGGCTCTCCCCGCCATTCTGCCTTGGCGCCCGTGCATGAAGGTGGTATGTTCTGCATTTCTTGCATTGCACGCTGGTCTTGCAATCTTTTATTCTGTGACTGTTGCTGCACTTGAAACATAGGCCTTTGGATTTGCAGAATTCTGTTCTCTCTTGAATGGGCTTTCTGCTGAAGGCGATGCATTCGGACAGATGATGGTGGAGACATCGTTGGTGGTATTTCTCCAGCGACTTGAGGTGTCTACAGTACATGTACACTGACGTGACCGTGAGGTTGGTAAATTGTAAGGCATGCTCATTTGAGGTCAGTTTTGGTGCGGTTCGGGGCCAAACCGTTGGCTCCTCTTGCTTGGCTTGCAGTATCACATCTAACCGTGCTCTCTCTCTACGGCGGCGTTTTGTCTAGTGCAAAGTATCTGGAGTTCTGCCTAGGCCATAACCCATCTTGTGGCTTCTGCAGCCGCCTGTTCTGCTGTGACCTCCTCAAAGGCTACGTTTTCTGCTGCAGCGTCGGCTTGAGCATTGACCGGGGCACTCAGAACTGAGGACGATGATCTTGAGCTCCTTGTCGAGTGTCCCGACCATCTGCTGACGTTTGAACGTGATTCTAGGGCCATGGTGTGGAGACGCTCTGTCGTGTGGGCGATGGTGCTGTTCGCGACGGTAGTTTTCCAGGAAGGTTGAGTTAGATTGTTGGGCATCTTCCTTGAATGTTGCCGTTTTATCTTGAGTGTCTTTGAGCACAGACCAAACATCTGTAGTGCAGAGCGAGCTTCAGTCAGATCCGTTAGAAGGGTGATTTCGTCATCTGGGGCACCTTGTAGTTTTTGGAGAATTGGTTTGGTTTTTCTCCAGTGTTGATGTAGTTTTCTTTTCCCTGTGTCTACATCATTGTTGAGAGCTTTCAACGTGGGATGTCTCTCTCTCTCTGTGGTTGACGCGAAAGGTCTGTAACACTGGGAGAGATCTCCTCGAGCTCTGGGAGTTGAGTTTCATCATGAAGGAGTTCCATCGTAGTGTTGGTAATGCCTGACATGATGATTGTTCGGTGTAGTGACCACTGGGCAATTACTCTGGGTAATTCTTAAATCGGTCCTTCACAGTTATTTCACCGTACTGGTTTCTGTCAGAGTGTAGCGTACAGTGAGCGATAACTCTGATTCTCCAGTGAGCTTTAACACTGCACCAAGAAATATGGCTAAAGGTCAGAGCTTCAGAATCCAAATCCTTTAATAAATGTAGTGTGAACTGCAAACAGAAATAAAGACAGACTCTATAATTTTTATAGCACAACAAAGGAACAATCGAATAAAGCAGCAATAAAGAGAAGTTACTTATCTCTTACTGTACATCAAAGGTAAAATACAATCATTCCAGAATGATTGGATAGGAAGAGATTACTTACATAACTGTGGTTCAGATGGGTCTCATGCACCGAGGTCTAATTTATAAATGAACAATAAGTTAAAGTTCTTCATAACAAAATGGAGAGGGCTCCATGTGGCATACTTCTGGCGGTCTGTGTCTAATCGGAAAACGCCACCCAGTGACGGGAAACGGTAAGACACGATACGGTGTCTCCAAGCTGTCAAGAAGCATCAAGAAGCATCTCAGTCTATCACAGTTAGCTAAGCAATGTTTCTCGGTAAGGAAAGGGGGGGGGGGGGGGGTGGTTGCGGCGGAGAGATCGATTTCCTGTTTCCCGTTCAGTGGGCCCTGCTGGAAAGCTCAAAAATAAAAAATGTTGCAAATACGCAGCCAGTCAGTTAGTGTCTGTAACAAGAGAAGACCGTTTCTAACATTTCAGTCAGGCCCTGCTTCATGCTGGAAGTATATGTACAGTTAACAGCTCAGGATAGGACCAGGCTGGTCTGTGATGCCCCTGCCCACATGGTAGACCAACCTGCCAACGTTATCAAGGCTCAGACTGTGAAGCTGGCCACTTGATCGAGGATTCAGTGGGCTGCATCCTCTGTGGAATCATGCTCCTCCACGGGGCAGTGCCTTCAGGAGAGGAGAGAGGAGACAAGACGAGAAAACCGGTGGAAATAAAAACATACTCTATGAAAGCACAGTAAATCTCTGCTGCTGCTTGCCACAGAGGCCGGCTTTCTGATGCCTATTAGGCGACATAACAGAATACAGCCAGAGCCAACTGAGAAGATGTCAGGTTGCAGCTGAGGGCATGGCAATAAATGGGGAATTGATATTGTATCTCAATACAAACCACAGCTTTCACATAGCTGAATAAAATAGGATTAAATTCCATCAAGTAATTGCCGTTTTGTTCATGTCAACGTTGCAATTTTGAAGAAACCGGAGGCTCACCCACGGATATACAGGGACAAAGCTGTGAGTGTTTTGTTGCAACACACTGGCCTCACTCACTGAATGTACCAAGGCAAGTGGTATAAGTGAGCATCGCAGCACTTTCATCCTGTTGAAGTTTCTTCTCAATATATATTTTGGCTCTAAATTTCCTGCAAAGTTTCGGCGTAACTCCGACGCAAAAAGCGGAATTGCAGCAAATATTTCCCAAGGAAATTTGAGTGTAACCGATTTACGCGGTGCCGCAGCAGAACATCATTGTAAGCAGCAACTATTTCCGCCACTTCCGAGATATGTCCATCGAAACCCGCTGGCGCTCACATGCTGAGCTCCACCCTGTGCAGGAAGGCCAGCTCACAGGAGTTTCCAGAACTTAAGTGAAAACTGCACTGACGTAGACTTAGGCCCAAAAATGTCGCCCCGGCACAGCCTGATGTCGCCCCATATTGGCCGAACAGAGATTTCTGGAGCTTGATAGTGATATTCTTTCTAATTGTTTTTCTCACTGAGTCCTGCTCTCTAATTAACAACAGTGCTATCAGTCTCATTGTACACACAATCCTCGCACCCCCATACATTCAGAGGGACTAAGCAGCTGGAATGGCCTTACTTCCCAATGGGCATTCCAGTCTTCTGCTTAATAACGGACGAGGAAGAGGAGGAGCAGAGGCAGGAGACTGAGAGAGTGAGGCGCCATTGCAGAAGCCCACTCACTATCACTCCATTTGCGCTCCATTTACTGCAGACTCGATGTTCCAGCAAAGTAAATAAGTCCCTTAGGAAATTTGGGTGTAAGTACGTCTCTGCAAGATCATCATAGAATTTCTGCGTAAGTGCAATCCAGGAAATTCTGGCCCTTTTGATTTCTTTTAAGTGTAACTTTCATGGAAACAGAGCTTTCAGTGAAGTGGTCCAACTTACACAGCTGCCACTGCATGTTGCGATGATTATTGATCTGACGAACTGAAGAACGAGGCCTCAGGAGCGGATGGAATCCCCGCTGAAGCACTAAAACATGACGGAGAAGCACTACTGGCCCAGATCCATGATCTCATCTCTCTTATCTGGAAGGAGGAGAGCATACCGGGGGATCTCAGAGATGCTGTAATCATGACCATCTTCAAGAAAGGTGACAAGTCCGACTGCGGTAACTACAGAGGAATCTACCTGCTGTTGACCACCAGCAAAGTCATCGCAAGAATCCTCCTCAATCACCTTCTCCCTGTGGCTGAAGAACTCCTCCCAGAGTCGCAATGCGGATTCCGCCCACTAAGGGGCACAATAGTCATGATCTTCACCGCGCGGCAGATATAAGAGAAATGCAGGGAGCAACACCAACCCTTATACATGGCCTTTTTTGACCTCACAAAAGCCTTCGACACTGTCAACTGTGAGGGATTATGGAGCGTCCTCCTCAGATTCGGCTGCCCTCAAAAGTTTGTCGCCATCCTCCGCCTGCTCCACGATGACATGCAACCCGTGATGCTGACCAACGGATCCACCACAGATCCATTCCATGTTCAGACCGGGGTCAAGCAAGGCTGTGTCATCACACCAATGCTCTTCTCGATCTTCCTTGCTGCAATGCTCCATCTCACCCTCGGCAAGCTCCCCGCTGGAGTGGAGCTAAATTACAGAACAAACGGGAAACTGTTCAACCTCCGCTGCCTGCAGGCCAGATCCAAGGTTGTCCCATCCTCCGTCATCGAACTACAGTACGCGAACGACGCTTGCGTTTTGTGCACACTTGGAAGCCGAACTCCATCGTCAACACCTTCACTGAGGCGTACGAGAGCATGGGCCTTACACTAAACATCCATAAGACAAAGGTCCTCCAGCAACCTGCCCCCGCCACACAGCACTTCCCCCCCAGTTATCAAAATCCACGATGAGGTCTTGGACAACGTGGATCATTTTCATAGTTCGGGAGCCTACTGTCAACAAGGACAGACATCAACGACAACGTTCAACACCGCCTTCAATGTGCCAGCACAGCCTTCAGTCGCCTGAGGAAGAGAGTGTTTGAAGACCAGGACCTCAAACTCGGCACCAAGCTCGTGATCTACAGAACAGCAGTGATACCCGCCCTGCTATATGGCTCAGAGACATGGACGATGTACAGCAAGCATCTCAAAACACTGTAGAAGTACCACCAACGTTGCCTCCGCAAGATCCTGCAAATCCATTGGCAGGATAGACGCACCAACGTCCGTGATCTCGCTCAGGCCAACATCCCCAGCATCGAAACACTGACCGCGCTCGATCAGCTCCGTTGGGCGGGCCACATCGTCCGCTTGCCTGACACAAGACTCCCAAAGCAAGCGCTCTACTTGGAACTCCTACACGGCAAGCAAGCCCCAGGTGGGCAGAGGAAACATTTCAAGGACACTCTCAAAGCAGCTTTGAAAAAATGTAACATCCCCACCGACACCTGGGAGTCCCTGGCCCAAGACCGCCCAAAGTGGAGGAAAAGCATCCGGGAAGGCGCTGAACACCTCAAGTCTCTTCGCCGAGAGCAAGCTGAAGCCAAGCGTCGACAGCGGAAGGAGCGCTCGGCAACCCAGGCTCCCCACCCACCCGTCCCTCCAACCACCGTCTGCCCCAGCTGTGACAGAGACTGTAGGTCCCGCATTAGTCTCATCAGTCACCTGAGAACTTTCTTTGTGTGGAAGCAAGTCATCCTCGACTCCGAGGGACTGCCTATGATGATGATGATTATTTATGGTCCCACACCATGTGGAATCGCAACAGCCACACTTTGACTGTGTGAGACGTAAAGTTTGAAACGTATTGAAATGGAAAAAATTAGTTCTTAAATGTTCACTCACATTTCTAAATTGAGAAAAAAAATAGAAATAGAAGTATGAAAGATGTGTAGCATGCGGAGTGATTGACATGGTCATCAGCTGATCAAGCACAATTGTCCTCTAGCCACATTTAAAACCCGGCCAGAATAGGATGGCGAAGGGTGTGGGGTCATGGCTTGAGTTCTGAGGTTTGTTTTAGCACTAAGGAAACGTCAGCATTAACAATGAATGCCTCTACATCACGATACACAGAAGTAACTTGGGGGGAAAAAAGTCATCTTAAAAATGAAACATGTGTGTATAATTTACATTCCACGGGGAGCAACATATGGGCCAAGTGGGGATGCTGCAGTTTGCATCTTGTGTTGTGCATTGAAGTGATGGAATATCCAGCTCCCGGTGTCTGTGCCAAGCACTCCCAGGGTCTGGTATGGCATGGTTAGATACTGAGTAAAGCCCTGCTCCAACAATATATGCCTCAGCCCTAGTCTCAGAAGAGCACCTTTGACTGTGTCAAAAAGACACCATTTCCTATTTCCACATCAAGTCGGCATCCTATGGCGTTGCTGAATGAGACTATAAATTAGGGGCAAAATAGTGCCAAATTAGGGGCAGTTCTGTGCTGGGCATTCCATACCCACCAGGGACGAAACTGATGATCCAAACTGATTTCAGCCAGTGTATAGCCTTTCACCCTTTAGCTGGATTTGAACCCAGGTCTCGGGGTGAAAGGTGAGAGATTAGTCGACTGCATTTCCTGTCGTTTTTAAAAATTGAATAATAATTCCGGTCAGCAAGTAAGTCGAATTGGGTGATGTTGCGGGGTTACACAAATGTCAACTTAATTCTGACTTTAAAAAATCACATGCAAAATCAGAAGCATCTTTCATACGAAGACAGTCATGCTGTATAGTGCAACGGCACCCACACAGTGTGGCTCATTACCAGGGCAGTACCACTAGATGGCATATTTCAAACAAAAAACTAATACCCAGCCTTGAAATTAACCAAAAGTCAAAAGTTCAGGTGTGTCTGGTTGACTTTTCCATGTTCAGGTGAAGTTCAACCAGATGCCATCATTTAATTTCATTAAAATCGATACCTGCCTTTAGAAACCATTCCTTTCTTTATGTTGCAAATTAACTATACGCATTTTCTTCTTTAATCATCTCACCTGTAAAGGGGAACATCAATTCTTGCTTTGCCTCTGGAAGTGATGTCGCCGTATATATCAACTGATGTGACTGCCAGAGACTGTGGCATATGGAGCAGTGGGCAATCATGTTAAACCCCAGGAATTCAAAAATAAATGCCAAGAAAACAAATCTGTTTGTCATTAAAAAGCACAGGAATTTAGATTCTGCCCTGTTTGCATTTGCTATATATGTAGGGCCAGAAATTCATCTACTTATCGCCACTCTGTAGCGTCATGAAATGTGATAACATGGCGGCTGCCGCTCTTTTGCCCGCTAGTGGTGGGTCCTGCGATAGTCACTACATTCCTCTCGCCCTTTGCGCTGCTGGTAACTGGGGAAACTTGGGAAAAAATGGCATCGTAGTGATGTCAACCAGCACGCAACACCAACTTAACGTCACAAACGCAAACTTCAACCCTAGCGCTGAATTCATCGCTGGGTCCTCGGTACGTCAGATTAACATGGGGTGCAAGCAGGCTGACAATGGCGATATCTGGACCTCTTAAAGGGATGCACACATTGCTAGGTAAGTTTGTGTGTAAGGTTTTGGATGTTTTAAATTTTTTTTTATTGAAGTGGAGGCTTGCTGCAATAGATATGAACATTTTTTTAAGTGTGTAGGGAGTGCTGCTGGATGCTTGCAAGGGCTCGGATGGTAAATTAATGCCTTTGCGAAGACAGAACATGCTGCGAATACTCAGCAGGTCACACAACATCCGAGGAAAGGAAAACAGAGTTCACGTCTCAGGTCGACATGCTGCCTGACCAGCTGGGTATTTCCAGCATTTTATGCCGTCATTTCACATTTACAGCATTTGCTCGCAGAGAGAAGAGGAAACCGAAGAGGAGGAATCAGACGGAAGGATGCATCCCTCTCTGGCCGGGATATCTGGGATGCAATCATCCCCCTGCGGTACCAGTGACCACAGCCCAATTCCCCTTTCAACATAGTCCCACACCTTCCCTTCCCTCTGTTACTGACCATCACAGCGTCCTCTTGGCCATGATGCTGAAATAAAAGTCACCACAAAGCAAACATTCCAATTCATCTATGTATGTCTATCCATTAATGTGGCTTCAAGAAATCAACTCATCACCCGCATACATTCTCTTAGTGACTGCCTTGTGTGTGCCTTTGCCTATCCTAGTGATGTCATGCAGTGTTACCCCAGGGGCTGCAGCGCGGTTGGTGGTAGATGCTGACTTTCGGTGGGGACACTGCAGATGGCCTTGCAGGATGACCTCGAGGAGCTGGTGGCTGGGAGGGTCAAATCAATCTTCGTCTGTTCTTATAATCTGAAATAAAATCAGAAAATGCTGGAAATACTCAGCTGGTCAGGCAGCATCTGTGGAGAAAAACAGAGTTAGTGTTTCAGGTGGATGACCCTTCGTCAAAACTGGAACAAATTAGAGATGTAACAGGTTTTTAAGACGGTGCAGGGACAGGGAAAGGGGGGAGGTGGAAAGAACAAAAGGGAAGGTCTGTGATAGAGTGGAAAGCAGAAGGGATTTCCGTTTGTCTCTTTTACCTTGTTCATCTTCATTGCTTTCTGTTTCCCTTCCCGTGTTTGATCAGGTATCTGCCAAGACTTGCTCACAGCCACATCTTTCCTCAGTAACTGTCTCTGGCTCGGACTTAATCTGCGTGGATTCTAACTGAAATTCCCCCTTCGTGTTTTGGATCCATCCAGGACAGATACCTCCGAGATATTCAGCGTTCCTCGAACCACTGCTCTCGCCGCATCCTAAGATCCACACTCAACGTCAATCGCTGCCACATGCACACTCTCGACCTTGCTCTTCAGCAGCAACAACTCACTTTACCTCAGCTGTTCTGCTCTGCAATTCCATTTCATCCTTCGCCTCATCCAGCACTTTACCCCAAAACTTTTTTTCTTCCTTTCAGGTGTCAAGGATCGTAAACTTCAACAAATCTTCGACACCAACGGCCTTCCGGAACCACCTTCCCCTTCACTTCTCTCCCATCCCATCCCTTCTTCCCCCTGACATGTTTTCAGTATGCACTGTGACGTTCCCCTCACTGACCCCGAGCGATCAGTCCTCAGCAAAGGCCTGAACTTCAACCCTTACACCCCACCTCAATGACTTTCGAGCTCGGCATGATACTGAGCTCTTTTTCCGCCGCCTTCACCTCCATGCCCACTTCTTCGGCCAGGAGTCTTCCCCCTGCACAGCTGACCCTTGCTCCCATCTTCAGAATTCTCGCTCTACCTGGACCCCTCCCTCTGGCCTCTTGCTCTCTCTAGACCTTTTCATTGCAAACTGCCGACGAGACATCGGTCATCTGAATGTCTCTGCTCCCTCACTCACTACCTTCCTCCAACCTACCTCCCTCTGAACTTGCAGCACTCCACTCGCTCAGATCCAATCCCAACCTTGTCACTAAACCTGCTGACAAGGTGGTGCTGATGTTGTTTGGCAAACTGACCTCTACCTTACAGAGGCTGATCGCCAACTCTCTGACACCTCCTCCTACTCCCCCTGGACCATGACCCAACCACTGAACATCAAGCCATTATTTCCCAGACTGTCACTGAGCTCATCTCCGCTCGAGATCTTCCCTCTATGGCCGCCAACTTCATAGTTCCCCAACTCCACACAGCCTGCTTCTACCTCCTTCCCAAGATCCACAAACAGGATTGCCCTGGTAGACCCATCAGCCTGTTCTTGCTCCATGGAACTGATTTCCTCCTATCTCTACTCTCTTTTTTCTCTCCTAGTCCAGTTCCTTTCCACCTACATCCGCGACTCTTCCGATGCTCTCAGTCACTTTAACAGTTTCGTTTCCTGGCCCCAACTGTCTCCTTTTCACCATGGATACCCAATCCCTCTACACTTCCATCCCCCGCCAGGATGGCCTGAGGGCGCTCCACTTGTTCCTCGAGCAGAGGCCCAACCAGTCCCCATCCACCACCGCCCTCCTCCGCCTGGCTGAACATGTTCTCACATTGAACAACTTTCTTTTAACTCCATTCACTTCCTCCAAATAAAAGGTGTTGCTATGGGAACCCACATGGGTCCTAGCTATGCCTGTCTTTTTGTGGGATATGTAGAACATTCTTTGTTCCAGTCCTACTCGGGTCCCCTCCCTCACCTCTTTTTCTGGTACAGTGATGACTGCATCGGTGCCGTTTCCTGCTCTCGCCCTGAAGTAGAAAATTTCATTCACTTTGCTTCCAATTTGCACTGCCCTCCCCCTCCCCCCCACCCCGCCACCTTCACATGGTCCATCGCCGACTCTTCCCTTCCTCTCCTCGACTTCTCTGACTCCATTTCTGGGGCTAGTCTATTGACAAACATTCACTAGAAGCCCACTGACTCCCACCCCGCTTTCTGTAAGGACTCCATTCCATTCTCCCAGTTTCTCTGTCTACGTCGCAATTGTTCGACAATGCCACCTGCCATACTAGTGCTTCCGATATGTCTTCCCTTTTCCTCAACCGAGGATTCCCTTCTAATGTGATTGACATGGTCCCATGTCCGTTCTATTGCCTGCACTTCTGCTCTCATCCTTTCCCCACCCTCCCACAAGTTAAAGAGGAAGAGAGTGAAATATGGGATGAGATAAACATAGCATGAGAGAAAGTATTAAGGGGTTTAGCATCTTTGAAAGTAGATAAATCGCCAGGACCAGATGAAATGTGTCCTCGGCTATTAAAAGAAGCAAAGGAGGAAATTGCAGAGGCTCTGACCATCATTTTCCAATCCTCCCTGGCTGCAGGAGTGGTGCCAGAGGATTGAAAAACCGCGAACATTGTACCATTTTTTAAAAAGGGAGGAAGGGATAAACCAAGTAATTACACACCAGTTAGTATAACCTTGGTGATGGACAAATTATTGGAATCAATTATGAGGGACAGTATAAACCTTCATTTAGAAAGATGCAGATTAATCAAGCACAGTCAGCATGGGTTTGTTAAGGGAAGGTAGTGTCTGACTAACTTGATTGAATTTTTTGAGAAGGTAATAAGGAGGGTTAATGAGGGCAGTGTGTTTGATGTAGTCTACATGGATTTTAGCAAAGCTTTTGACACAGTCCCACATGGCAGGCTGATCAAAAAAAGTAAAAGCCCATGGTGTTATATATGTAAACCTGTAAATACAATGTTTAACCACCAAAGGGCTCATCCCCTGGAGTCCTAAGGGATCCCACAATCCCTTGAGAGCGCCTGTACATAAGGGGGCCTCACAGGCTGGAGAGGCACTCTGGAGACCTGTAATAAAGGACTACGGTCACACACTAATTTGAGCTCACAGTATCTGGTCAGATTCTTTATTCAATACATGACAACTGGCGATGAGATACAGATGACGAACCCCAGTGCAACAATGCAGGGAACCGTGGGCATCCTGGAGAAATTTTCAGAGGGAGATGTTTGGGAAACCTTCGTGGAGCGACTCGACCAATACTTCGTGGCCAATGAGCTGGAAAGAGAAGCGAACGCTGCCAAACGCAGGGCGATTCTCCTCACCGTTTGTGGGGCACCAACGTATGGCCTCATGAAAAATCTGCTTGCTCCAGCGAAATCCACAGAGAGGTCGTACGATAATTTGTGCACACTGGTCCGGGAGCATCTAAACACGAAGGAAAGCGTTCTGATGGCGAGGTACCGGTTCTACACGTACAAGAGGTCTGAAGGCCAGGAAGTGGCGAGCTATGTCGCCGAGCTAAGGCGTCTTACAGGACATTGCGAATTTGAAGGATACTTGGAGCACATGCTCAGGGACTTCTTTGTACTTGGCATTGGCCATGAAGTAATACTTCGCAAACTTTTGACGATAGAGACCCCAACCTTGAGTAAAGCTATAGCGATAGCCCAGGCGTTCATTGCCACCAGTGACAATACCAAACAAATCTCTCAGCACACGAGTACTGTTGCAAGTACTGTGAACAAAGTAATGTTGGTTTCGAATCGTAACGTACAGGGCAGGTCACACAGACCTGCAGCTACACGCCCGCAGATGTCAGAGTCCACCATCAAGGGTGATGAATGCAAGGCCATTAACACCTTGTTGGCGCTGCGGAGGTGATCATCGTTTCCATTCATGCCGCTTCAAAGGATACGTTTGCAAGGGCTGTGGAACAATGGGACACCTCCAACGTATGTGCAGGCGAGCTGCAAACCCTGCTAATCCTGCAAACCACCATGTTGCAGAGGAGGACAGATCCACGGTGGATCACGACGAACCAGAGCCTCAGACTGAGGAGGCAGAGGTATATGGGGTGCACACATTTACCACAAAGTGTCCCCCGATAATGCTGAAGGTTGAATTAAACGGACTCCCGGTGTCAATGGAGCTGGACACGGGCGCGAGCCAGTCCATAATGAGCAAAAAGACTTTCGATAAAGTGTGGTGCAGCAAGGCCTCAAGGCCAGTTCTGACTCCCATTCGTACTAAACTGAGAACGTACACAAAGGAACTGATTCCCGTAATTGGTAGTGCTACCATAAAGGTCTCCTACGATGGAGCGGTGCACAAATTACCATTCTGGGTGGTACCGGGCAATGGCCCCATGATGTTCGGCAGGAGCTGGCTTGGAAAGATATACTGGGACGACGTCCGAGCGCTCTCGTCCGTCGATGACACGTCATGTGCCCAGGTCTTAAACAAGTTCCCCTTGCTGTTCGAACCGGATATCGGGAAGTTCCAAGGAGCAAAAGTGCAGATCCATCTGATTCTGGGGGCGCGACCCATCCATCACAAGGTGAGAGCGGTACCATACATGATGAGAGAGAGGATGGAGATCGAGCTGGACCGGCTGCAACGAGAGCGCATCATTTTGCAGATTGAATTCAACAAGTGGGCCAGTCCAATTGTTCCAGTCCTCAAGGAAGATGGCACTGTCAGAATCTGCGATGATTACAAAGTAACTAACAATCGTTTCTCACTGCAGGATCAATACACGCTACCAAAGGCAGATGAACTATTTGCGACGCTGGCAGGAAGGAAAATGTTCACGAAGCTGGACTTGACCTCGGCCTACATGACCTAGGAACTGGAGGAATCATCGAAGGGCCTCACCTGTATCAACACGCACAAAGGTCTCTTAATTTACAACAGATGCCCGTTTGGGATTCGATCGGCCACTGCGATATTCCAGAGGAACATGGAAAGCTTGCTGAAGTTGGTACCGCGCACCATGGTCTTCCAGGACAACATCTTGGTTACAGATTGGGACACTGTCGATCTGCTGCAGAAGCTGGAGGAGGTTCTTAGTCGGCTTAATCGTGTGGGCCTCAGGCTAAAATGCTCGAAGTGTGTTTTCCTGGCACCTGAAGTAGAGTTCCTGGGGAGGAGAATCGCGACTGACGGCATTAGGCCCACTGATTCGAAGACGGAGGCAATCAAGAACGCACCGAGACCACAGAACATGACGGAGCTGCGGTCGTTTCTAGGACTCCCGAACTACTTTGGTAACTTCTTACTGGGTCTTAGCACACTGTTAGAACCACAGCACGCTTTACTGCGTAAAGGAGACGAATGGGTAAGGGGGTAAAAGCCAAGAAAATGCCTTTGAGAAAGCTAGAAAACTGTTATGCTCAAACAAATTGCTTGTGTTGTATGATCCATGTAAGTGTTTGGTACTAGCACATGATGTGTCGTCATATGGCATCGGGTGTGTATTGCAACAAGCTAATGAATCTGGGAAATTGCAACCGGGGATGCTTATGCATCCAGAAGTCTGTCTAAGGCCGAGAGAGTCTACAGCATGATCGAAAAAGAAGCATTAGCATGTGTTTATGGGGTAAAGAAAATGCATCAATATCTGTTTGGGCTCAAATTTGAGTTGGAAACCGACCAACCAACTAGAGAGCTGGCCATCCTACATTGGGTGATGTGTGATGAGAAAGGACTAATTAGCAATCTTGTTGTGCAAGGCCCCTTGGGGAAGAATGACCATAATATGGTAGAATTCTTTATTAAGATGGAGAGTGACACAGTTAATTCAGAAACGAGGGCCCTGAACTTAAGGAAAGGTAACTTCGATGGTATGAGGCGTGAATTGGCTAGAATAGACTGGCAAAGGATACTGTCATGTATGTAACCTTCATGTAACAACACTGCATACACCTAAGAAATGCACACCTTGACCACAGGGGGTGAACTTGTGGGAGACACTCTTCACCTGGTCATCCAGGTATATAAAGGGAGGTCCCACGCAGGGTCATCACTTCTTGGTCCTGTGAATAAAGGTTCGGTCACAGAGTGACCTTGCCTGCAGAATGTGCCTCCTGTGAATTTATAGTAGAGTGTAAGGATACTACAGATACTTAAAGGGTTGACGGTGGATAAGCAATGGCAAACATTTAAAGATCACATGGATGAACTTCAGTAATTGTACATCTCTGTCTGGAGTAAAAATAAAATGGGGAAGGTGGCTCAACCATGGCTAATAAGGGAAATTAAGGATAGTGTTAAAACCAAGGAAGAGGCATATAAATTGGCCAGAAAAAGCAACAAACCTGAGGACTGGGAGAAATTTAGAATTCAACAGAGGAAGACTAAGGGTTAAATTAAGTGAGGGAAACTAGAGTACGAGAGGAATCTTGCAGGGAACATAAAAACTGACTGCAAAAGCTTCTATAAATATGTGAAGGGAAAAAGATTAGTGAAGACAAACGTAGGTCCCTTGCAGTTGGATTCAGGTGAATTTATAATGGCGAACAAAGAAATGGCAGACCAAGTGAACAAATACTTCGATTCTGTCTTCATGAAGGGAGACCTCAAAGGTAGTAATCTCTGGATTGCTACCAGTGCCATGTGCTAATCAGAGTAGAGGGAGCAGGATAGTTAGAATAAATACATGGCCTGAGCAGTGGTGCAAGAGGGAGGGATTCAAATTCCTGGGACATTGGAACCAGTTCTGGGGGAAGTAGGACCTGTACAAAAGGGACGATCTGCACTTGGGCAGGACTGGAACTGATGTCCTATGGGTAACATTTGCTAATGCAGTTCGGGAGTGTTTAAACTAATATGGCAGGGAGATGGGAACTTATGCAGCGAGATAGAGCGAAGTAATATGGAGTCAGAAACAGATGGTAGAAAGGTAAAAAGCAATAGTGGAAGGCCGAGTAAACAAAGGCAAGAAACAAAAAGGGCCACACTACATCATAATTCTAAAAGGACAAAGGGTGTTAAAAAAACAAGCCTGAAGGCTTTGTGTCTTAATGCAAGGAGTATCCGTAATAAAGTGGATGAATTAACTGTGCAAATACTGTTAACGGATATGATGTGATTGGGATTACAGAGACGTGGCTCCAGGATGATCAGGGCTGGGAACTCAACATCCATGGGTATTCAACATTCAGGAAGGATAGAATAAAAGGAAAAGGAGGTGGGGTAGCATTGCTGGTTAAAGAGGAGATTAATGCAGTAGTTAGGAAGGACATTAGCTTGGATGATGTGGAATCTATATGGGTAGAGCTGCAGAACACCAAAGGGCAAAAAACGTTAGTGGGAGTTGTGTACAGACCTCCAAACAGTAGTTGTGATGTTGGGGAGGACATCAAACAGGAAATTAGGGGTGCATGCAATAAAGGTGCAGCAGTTATCATGGGTGACTTTAATATGTATATAGATTGGGCTAACCAAACTGGAAGCAATACGGTGGAGGAGGATTTCCTGGAGTGCATAAGGGATGGTTTTCTAGACCAATATGTCGAGGAACCAACTAGGGGGGAGGCCATCTTAGACTGGGTGTTGTGTAATGAGAGAGGATTAATTAGCAATCTCGTTGTGCGAGGCCCCTTGGAAAAAGAGTGACCATAATATGGTGGAATTCTACATTAGGATGGAGAATGAAACACTTAATTCAGAGACCATGGTCCAGAACTTAAAGAAGGGTAACTTTGAAGGTATGAGGCGTGAATTGGCTAGGATAGATTGGCGAATGATACTTAAGGGGTTGACAGTGGATGGGCAATGGCAGACATTTAGAGACCGCATGGATGAACTACAACAATTGTACATCCCTGTCTGGTGTAAAAATAAAAAAGGGAATGTGGCTCAACCGTGGCTATCAAGGGAAATCAGGGATATTATGAAAGCCAAGGAAGTGGCATACAAATTGGCCAGAAATAGCAGTGAACCTGGGGACTGGGAGAAATTTAGAACTCAGCGGAGGAGGACAAAGGGTTTGAGTAGGGCAGGGAAAATAGAGTACAAGAGGAAGCTTGCAGGGAATATGAAGACGGACTGCGAAAGTTTCTATAGATATGTAAAGAGAAAAAGGTTAGTAAAGACAAACGTAGGTCCCCTGCAGTCAGAATCAGGGCAAGTCATAATGGGGAACAAAGAAATGGCAGACCAATTGAACAAGTACTTTGGTTCGCTACTTACTAAGGAGGACACAAACAAGCTTCCGGATATAAAAGGGGTCAGAGGGTCTAGTAAGGAGGAGGAACTGAGGGAAATCCTTATTAGTCAGGAAATTGTGTTGGGGAAATTGATGGGATTGAAGGCCGATAAATTCCCAGGGCTTGATGGACTGCATCCCAGAGTACTTAAGAAGGTGGCCTTGGAAAGAGTGGATGCATTGACAGTCATTTTCCAACATTCCATCGACTCTGGATCAGTTCCTATGGAGTGGAGGGTAGCCAATGTAACCCCACTTTTTAAAAAAGGAGGGAGAGAGAAAACAGGGAATTATAGACCGATCAGCCTGACATCAGTAGTGGGTAAAATGATGGAATCAATTATTAAGGATGTCATAGCAGCGCATTTGGAAAGAGGTGACATGATAGGTCCAAGTCAGCATGGATTTGTGAAAGGGAAATCATGCTTGACAAATCTTCTGGAATTTTTTGAGGATGTTTCCAGTAGAATGGACAAGGGAGAACCAGTTGATGTGGTATATTTGGACTTTCAGAAGGCTTTCGACAAGGTCCCACACAAGAGATTAATGTGCAAAGTTAAAGCATTTGGGATTGGGGGTAGTGTGCTGACGTGGATTGAGAACTGGTTGTCAGACAGGAAGCAAAGAGTCGGAGTAAATGGGTACTTTTCAGAATGGCAGGCAGTGACTAGTGGGGTACCGCAAGGTTCTGTGCTGGGGCCCCAGCTGTTTACATTGTACATTAATGATTTGGACGAGGGGATTAAATGTAGTATCTCCAAATTTGCGGATGACACTAAGTTGGGTGGCAGTGTGAGCTGCGAGGAGGACGCTATGAGGTGGCAGAGTGACTTGGATAGGTTCGGTGAGTGGGCAAATGCATGGCAGATGAAGTATAATGTGGATAAATGTGAGGTGATCCACTTTGGTGGTAAAAACAGAGAGACAGACTATTATCTGAATGGTGACAGATTAGGAAAAGGGAAGGTGCAACGAGACCTGGGTGTCATGGTACATCAGTCATTGAAGGTTGGCATGCAGGTACAGCAGGCGGTTAAGAAAGCAAATGGCATGTTGGCCTTCATAGCGAGGGGATTTGAGTACAGGGGCAGGGAGGTGTTGCTACAGTTGTACAGGGCCTTGGTGAGGCCACACCTGGAGTATTGTGTACAGTTTTGGTCTCCTAACTTGAGGAAGGACATTCTTGCTATTGAGGGAGTGCAGCGAAGGTTCACCAGACTGATTCCCGGGATGGCGGGACTGACCTATCAAGAAAGACTGGATCAACTGGGCTTGTATTCACTGGAGTTCAGAAGAATGAGAGGGGATCTCATAGAAACGTTTAAAATTCTGACGTGTTTAGACAGGTTAGTTGCAGGGAGAATGTTCCCAATGTTGGGGAAGTCCAGAACCAGAGTTCACAGTCTAAGGATAAGGGGTAAGCCATTTAGGACCGAGATGAGGAGAAACTTCTTCACCCAGAGAGTGGTGAATCTGTGGAATTCTCTACCACAGAAAGTTGTTGAGGCCAATTCACTAAATATATTCAAAAAGGAGTTAGATGTAGTCCTTACTACTAGGGGGATCAAGGGGTATGGCGAGAAAGCAGGAATGGGATACTGAGGTTGCATGTTTAGCCATGAACTCATTGAATGGCAATGCAGGCTCGAAGGGCCGAATGGCCTACTCCTGCACCTATTTTCTATGTTTCTATGAGACACAAATAACCTTCCGAATGTACTAGGGGACAGTGTGTCTAGTGAGAAGGAGGAACTGAAGGATATCCTTATTAGGTGGGAAATTGTGTTAGGGAAATTGATGGGATTGAAGGCCGATAAATCCCCGGGGCCTGATAATCAGCATCTCAGAGTACTTAAGGAAGTGGCCCTAGAATAGTGGATGCATTAGTGATCATTTTCCAACAGTCTATCGACTCTGGATCAGTTCCTATGGACTGGAGGGTAGCTAATGTAACGCTACTTTTTAAAAAAGGAGAGAGAAAACGGGTAATTATAGACCGGTTCGCCTGACATCAGTAGTGGGGAAAATGTTGGAATCAACCATTAAGGATGAAATTGCACCGCATTTGGAAAACAGTAACAGGATCAGACCAAGTCAGCATGGATTTATGAAAGGGAAATCATGCTTGACGAATCTTATGGAATTTTTTGGGGATGTAACTCGCAGAATGGATAAGGGAGAACCAGTGGATGGGGTGTATTTGGACTTTCAAAAGGCTTTTGACAAGGTCCTGCACAAGAGATTGGTGTGCAAAATCAAAGGTATTGGGTGTAATGTACTGATGTGGATAGAGAACTGCTTGGCAGACAGGAAGCAGAGAGTCGGGATAAACAGGTCCTTTTCAGAATGGCAGGCAGTGACTAGTGGAGTGCCACAGGGCTCAGTGCTGGGACCCCAGCTCTTTACAATATACATTAACGATTTAGATGAAGAAATTGAGTGTAATATCTCCAAGTTTGCACATGACACTAAACTAGGTGGCGGTGTGAGCTGTGAGGGGGACGCTAGGAGGCTGCAGGGTGACTTGGACAGGTTAGGTGAGTGGGCAAATGCATGGCAGATGCAGTATAATGTGGATAAATGTGAGGTTATCCATTTTGGGGGCAAAACCACGAAGGCAGAATATTATCTGAATGGTGGCAGATTAGGAAAAGGGGAGGTGCAACGAGACCTGGGTGTCATGGTTCATCAGTCATTGAAAGATGGCACGTAGGTACAGCAGGGGTGAAGAAGGCAAATGGTATATTGGCCTTCATAGCTAGGGGATTTGAGTATCGGAGCAGGGAGGTCTTACTGCACTTGTACAGGGCCTTAGTGAGGCCTCACCTGGAACATTGTGTTCAGTTTTGGTCTCCTAATCTGAGGAAGGGTGTTCTTGCTATTGAGGGAGTGCAGCGAAGGTTCACCAGACTGATTCCAGGGATGGCTGGACTGTCATATGAGGAGGGACTGGATCAATTGGGCCTTTATTCACTGGAGTTTAGAAGGATGAGAGGGGATCTCATAGAAACGTATAAGATTCTGACGGGACTGGACAGGTTAGATGCGGGAAGAATGTTCCCAACGTTGGGGAAGTCCAGAACCAGGGGACATAGTCTTAGGATAAGGGGTCGGCCATTTAGGGACTGAGATGAGGAGAGGGGTCAATAACTAGGGGGCATAGATTTAAAGTAGTTGGTAGGATTAGAGGGGAGATGAGAAAAATATTTTTCACCAGAGGGTGATGGGGGTTTGGAACTCTCTGCCTGAAAGGGTGGTAAAGGCAGAAACCCTCACCACATTTAAAAAGTACTTGGATTGCAGTTAAACAGCTGTGACCTACAGGGCTATGGACCAAATGTTGGAAGGTGGGATTCGGCTGGAGAACTCTTTATCGACCGGCATGGACACGATGGGCCGAATGGCCGCCTTCTGTGTCGTAATTTTTCTATGATTCTATGTACCACGATAGGGTTCCCCCTTGTCCTCACCTTTCAAGCCACCGGCCTCCACGTTCAACGGATCATCCTCCACCATCTACGCCACCTCCAGCGTGATCCCACCACCAATTACATCTTCCCCTCCCCTCCCCTCTCAGCATTCCGAGGGGACCGTGCTCTCTGCGACACCCTGCTCCACTCCTCTATCGTAAGAACATAAGAAATAGGAGCAGGAGTAGGCCATACAGCCTCTCGAGCCTGCTCCGTCATTCAATAAGATCATGGCTGATCTGATCATGGACTCAGCTCCACTTCCCTGCCCGCTCCCCTTAACCACTTATTGTTTAAGAAACTGTCAATTTCTGTCTTAAATTTATTTAATGTCCCAGCTTCCACAGCTCTCTGGGGCAGCGAATTCCACAGATTTACAATCCTCAGAAGAAATTTCTCCTCATCTCTGTTTTAAATGGGCGGCTCCTTATTCTAAGATCATGCCCTCTAGTTCTAGTCTCCCCTATCAGTGGAAACATCCTCTCTGCATCCACCTTGTCAAGCCCACTCATAATCTTATATGTTTCGATAAGATCACCTCTCATTCTTCTGAATTCCAATGAGTAGAGGCCCAACCTACTCAACCTTTCCTCATAAGTCAACCCCTCATCCCTGGAATCAACCTAGTGAATCTTCTCCGCACTGCCTCAACTGCCTCCAACTACATATGGTGGCACCTTATCGAATGCCTTCTGGAAAACACCACATCCACTGGTTCCCTCTATCCACCCTGCTTGTTACATCCTCAAAGGACTCCAGCAAACTTGTCAAACATAATTTCGCATTCATAAATCCACGCTGACTCTGCTTGATTGAATCATGCTTTTCCAAATGTCTTGTTACTGTTTCCTTAATAATGGACTCCAGCATTTTCTCAATGACAGATGTTAGGCTAACAGCCCCTCCCTTTCCCACGGCACCTTCCCGTGAATCGCAGGAGATGCAACACCTGCCTTTTAACCTCCTCCCTTCCCACTGTCCAGGGCCCCAAACAATGCTTCAAGTGAAACAACGATTTACTTGTACTTCTTGCAATTTAGTATACTGTATTCGCTGCTCATGATGCGGTCTCCTCTACATTATGGAGAACAAAGGAAGATTGGGTGACCACGTTATAGAACGCCTCCGTTCAGTCCGTAAGCGTGACCCTGAGCTTCTGATCGCCTGTTACTTTAATTCTCCGCTCCACTCCCATTCTCCGTCCTCGGCCTCTGACACTGTTCCAACGAAGCTCACCGTAAGCTCGAGGAACAGCACCTCATCCTTCGTTAAGGCACTTTACAGCCTTCTGGACTCAACATCGAGTTCAACAATTTCGGACCTTGTCCCTATATTTTTTCCTGTGTTTTTCTCTTTCCCATGACATCTGTTGATGATCTTGCCAATCCCATTTACACCCTGTCTAGACATATCTTTTGTTTCTTAACTTGTCCCATTACCATCTCCTTTTGCCTTGCCCCATCATCCCTTTCGTCTCTTAATCTCTTCTGCCTTCCATCCTATCACAGACCTTCCCTTTTGTTCTTTCCTCCCCCCTTTCCCTGCCCATACACTTGCTTAAGAACCTGTTACATTTCTAACTTTTTCCAGTTCTGACCCCAGAACCCCACACAGCCCACTTCCATCTCCTTCCCAAGATCCACAAACAGGACTGCCCTGTTAGACCCATTGCTGCAGCCTGTTCTTGCACCACGGACGGGGCCGGCTGCATTTCTTGTGTGTGTGAAATGAGGACGGCACAAGGGTGGAATTGCAGTGACAGGAGGGCGGAATAGCATGAGGTGCAGGCCAGGAGGATAACGCAAGAGGATACCAGCATCTTGTATCCTTTCAGCCCCACCGCTAATCAAGGGTTCAGCCATGCCCCTACCAAGAATGGCCTCCACCGTCTCCTCCAAGGAGCTGAGGTTAGGCTAGAAATGTGAGATGTGCCTCGTGATTGGTGCAGATTGTTGGTAGGTGAGTGATTGGGGCCATCCATGTATGACTCTAGTGGTGCAGTTGTAGGAGATGGCTTTTGAAGATGCATTCAATGACCTTGACCAGCTACTTTGGGTACTAGAGCCAGATGGTGGAGGTGACACTGCTAGCAGCGATGGCCTTGGTGATGTACTCCCACATCTTTCTTTCTGGAAGGCCTCCAGGCCCCTGTGGGTAGAGGTCCTGTCTTGCAGTGTTGAACCCCAGTACAAAGCTGGAGTGTTGCGTGTGAGACCCTCGGTGCCCCTTCCCAGGCTTGCTGAGCCATTTGTGTTAGTGCTGAGGCAGTTTTCCCGTGTGTTGAGGTTAGGAAGTTAAATCAGCTTTAACAGCCAAGTATTCACAATTGGAACTTCTTTAATATTAACTATTTGTTAAAAGGCAGAAAGGAATGAAAAGTGCATTTAATCTTACATTGCTTCAGTGTGCATAGCTCCTTTAATTCTCAGACCTCTTCAGTACCCACAATTCCTTGCGAGTTCCACAGCCTGATTCCAGAGGCGATGGAAAGTTGCAATGCCTGACCTGGACAGGAACTTCATCTCAGATGCCTCCAGCAACGCCATCAGGAAGGCGTTGCATGGAAGGCAAGCGCTGCGCCAATCTCCATGCCCCCCCCCGACCAATTTTGCTCCATTAATGTTGCCACTATTTTCAGCAGCCAGTGACACCGGCAACTTTGCTGCCGAACTCGAATTCCCACCCTTAGTTCTTAGGCGAGTCTAATCTGGATTTGAACACAAATGGATAGAAATGATCACAAATTTAAAAAACATTGTAAAATGCTTAAGAACTGCATTTAAAACAAAAAGATGCACTGCAGCAACTCTGCAAGGCTTCTTCGGCAGCACCTGCCAAACCATGACCTCTACCACCTAGAAAGACGAGGGCAGCAGGCGCATGGGAACACCACCACCTCCAAGTCACACACCATCCGGATTTGGAAATATATCGCTGTTCCTTCATCGTCGCTATGGGAGTACCTTCAAAATGCGGACTGTAGCGGTTCAAGAAGGCAGTTCACCACTACCTTCTCAAGGGCAATGAGGGACAAATTTTTAAAACTCTGGCTTTGACCCTAATGGACAGAAATTAGCACACATTTTAAAAATTAGTAAAATGCTTAACAATGACTTTTATTAAAAAATGAACTGCTATTTGCTTTCAAATTTTCCTTGTCTCAATAACAGCAGATAATCTATTACCAGAGAGAGAGGAAATTTCAAAACAGACTAATAACTGGTATTTGTGTAAAAAGAAAATGTTGCTTATATTTACCAAAAAAACTTTCATTTTAGTAAAACAAAAGATTATTGAGGATGGATCTGAATTACAGATTTTAGGGAACCCAAGATGTACATTTGAATCCCCTTATCGGCCATTAATCCTTCCTCGAATTATTTTGTTTCTTCTTGGTGAGATAACAAAGAGGGTTGATGAGGTCAATGTGGTTGATGTGGTGATGTACACGGGCTGCCAAAAGGCGTTTCTTAAAGTGCCACATAATAGGCTTGTCAGCAAAGTTGAAGCTCATAGACTAAAAGGGACAGTGGCAGCATGGATACGGAATTGGGTCATTGACAGGAAACAGAGAGTAGTGGTGAACGGTTGTTTTTCGGACTGGAGGAAGGTATACAGTGGTGTTCCCCAGGGGTCGGTACTGGGACCACTGCTTTTCTGGATATATGTTAATGATTTGGACTTGGGTGTATAGGGCACAATTTCAAAATTTGCAGAATACACAAAACTTGTAAGTATTAATGAACAGTGAGGAGAATAGTGATAGACTTCAAGGAGACATAGACAGGCTGGTGGAATGGGTGGGCATGTGGCCGATGAAATTTAATGCAGAAGTGATAACGGCTACAACTCGAAAGAGACCTGGAGTATATGTGCACAAATCGTTGAAAGTGGCAGGGAAGGTTGAGAAAGTGATTAAGAAAACATACGGGATCCTAGGCTTCATAAATTGAGACATAGAGTACAAAAGCAAGGAAGTTATGATGAACCTTTATAAAACACCGGTTCGGCCTCAACTGGAGCATTGTGTCCAATTCTGGGCCCTGCACATTGGGAAGGATGTGAAGGCCTCAGAGATGGTACAGAAAAGATTTACGAGAATGATTCCAGGGATGAGGAACTTCAGTTACGTGGATAGACTGGAGAAGCTGGGGTTGTTCTCCTTGGACCAGAGAAGGTGGAGAAAGAAAGACTTGCATTTATATAGCGCCTTTCACGACCTCCAGACATCTCAAAACGCTTTACAGCCAATGAAGTACTTTTGGAGTGTAGTCACTGTTGTGATGTGGGAAACGCGGCAGCCAGTTTGCGCACAGCAAGCTCCCACAAACAGCAATGTGATAATGACCAGATAATCTGTTTTTGTTATGTTGATTGAGGGATGAATATTGGATAACTCCCCCGCTCTTCTTCGAACTAGTGCCATGGGATTTTTTACATCCACCCAAGAGAGCAGATGGGGCCTCATCCAAAAGACGGCACCTCCGTCAGTGCAGCAATCCCTCAGCACTGCACTGGAATGTCAGCTTAGATTTTCTGTGCTACAAGTTCCTGGAGTGGGACTTGAACCCCACAACCTTCTAAGGAGATTTGATAGTATTCAAATTCATGAGGGGTCTAGACAGAGCAGATAGAGAGAAACTGTTCCCATTGGTGGAAGGGTCAACAACCAGAGGACACAGATTTAAGGTGAATGGCAAAAGAACCAAAGGCGACATGAGGAAAAACATTTTTACGCAGCGAGTGGTTCGGATCTGGAATGCGCTGCCTGAGAGGGTGGTGGAGGCAGACTCAATCGTTGCTTTCAAAAGGGAGTTGGATAAGTACCTGAAGGAATAAAATTTGCAGGGCTATGGGGAAAGGGCGGGGGAGTGGGACTCGCTGAGGGGCTCTTGCAGAGAGCCAGCACGGGCTCAACGGGGCGAATGGCCTCCTTCCGTGCTGTAACCGTTCTATGATTCTATGAAATGCTTTTTAAACATGGTCCTTGTGTATCATACTGCAGTAATGGGCAATAATTAATATTTATTTTGAAGGATTCTCTGACTATACCTGCGATTAGGGTTAACAGTGAAGTGTAAACGAAATGTTCTGTAGCTAAAGAATCCATCAAACACATTGATCTGGCCATGCCATCACATTGTCTGGCAACATCTGTGGAGAGAAAAACTGAGTTAACGTTTCAGGTCGATGACCTTTCATTAGTGTTCTGTCGAAAGATTACTGATCCAAAACGTTAACTCTGTTTCTCTCTCATAAGAACATAAGAAATAGGAGTGAAGTAGGCCATTTCAACCTGCTCTGCCATTCAACAAGATCATGGCTGATCTTTTATCTCAATTCCATCTTCCCGCACTATCCCTATATCCTTTAGTTCCCAAAAATGTGTCGACCTCAGTCTTGAATATACTCACCAACTAAGCACCCACAGCTCTCTGGGGTAGAGAATTCCAAAGGTTCATAACCCTTCGAGTGAAGAAACGTTTTCTCATCTCAGTCCTAAATGGTCGACTCCTTATTCTGAGACTGTGACCCCTGGTTCTAGATTCCTCAGCCAGGGGAAACATTTTCTCAGCATTAACCCTGTCAAGCCCTTTAAGAATTTTTAATGTTTCAGTTAGATCACCTCTCATTCTTCGAACTGTAGGAAAGAAAGGCCCAGTCTATTCAATCTCTCCTCATAGGGCAATCCCCTCATCACAGTAATCAGTCCAGTGAACCTTCGTTGCATTCCTTCTAAGGCAAGAATGTGTTTCCTTGGGTCAGGAGACCCGAACTGTACACAGTACTCAAGGCGTGGCCTCACCAATGGCCAGTATAATTGTACTAAGACTTCTTTACTCTTGTACTCTAATCCCTTTGTAACAAAAGTTAACATACCATTTGCTTTCCGAATTGATTGCTGTACCTGCATGTTAACTTTCTGTGATTGATGTACAAGGACACCCAGGTCCCCAGGAAACATTTCCCAGTCTTTCACCATTCAAAAAAATTCTGCTTTTTTATTTTTCCTACCAAAGTGGATAACTTCACACTTTCACAGATTGTATTCCATTTGCCATGTTCTCCACAGATTCTCCCTGAAAGTCGAGTATTTCCAGCAGTTTGTGCCAGATTTCGAGCATCTGCAGAGTTTTCCTTTTGTCACCACATTGTCTTTCATAGAAACATAGAAAATAGATGCAGGAGCAGGCCATTCGGCCCTTTGAGCCTGCACCAACATTCAATAAGATCATGGCTGTTCATTCACCTCTGTACCCCTTTCCTGCTTTCTCTCCATACCCCTTGATCCCCTGAGCTGTAAGGGCCATATCTAACTCTCTCTTGAATATATCCAATGAACTGGCATCAACAACGCTCTGAGTGAAGACATTTCTCCTCATCTCAGTCCTAAATGGCCTACCCCTTATCCTAAGATTGTATCCTCTGGTTCTGGATTTTCCCAACATTAGGAACATTCTACCTGCACCTAACCTGTCCCGTCCCATCAGAATCTTATATGTTTCTATGAAATCCCCTCTCATCCTTCTGAACTCCAAAGTATAAAAGCCCAGTTGATCAATTCTCTCCTCATATGTCAGTCCTGCCATCCCGGGAATCAGTCTGGTGAACCTTCGCTGCACTCCCTCAATAGCAAGAACGTCCTTCCTCAGATTAGGAGACCAAAACTGAACACAATATTCCAGGTGAAGCCTCACCAAGGCCCTGTACAACTGCAGTAAGACCTCCCTGCTCCTATACTCAAATCCCCTAGCTATGAAGGCCAACATACCATTTGCCTTCTTCACCGCTTGCTGTACCTGCATACCAACTTTCAATGACTGATGTACCATGACACCCAGGTCTCGTTGCACCTCCCCTTTTCCTAATCTACTGCCATTCAGATAATATTCTGTCTTCGCGTTTTTGCCTCCAAAGTGGATAACCTCACTCTGCCATGCATTTACCCACTCACCTAACCTGTCCAAGTCACCCTGCAGCCTCCTAGTGTCCCGCTCACAGCTCACACTGCCACCCAGTTTAGTGTCATCTGCAAACTTGGAGATATTACACTCAATTCCTTCATCCAAATCATTGATGTATATTGTAAAGAACTGGGGTCCCAGCACTGAGCCCTGTGGCACTCCACTAGTTACTGCCTGCCATTCTGAAAAGGACCCGTTTATCCCGACTCTCTGCTTCCTGTCTGCCAACTAGTTCTCTATCCATGTCAGTTTCTTACCCCCAATACCATGTGCTTTGATTTTGCACACCAATCTCGTGTGGGACGTTGTCAAAAGCCTTTTGTAAGTCCAAATACATCACATCCACTGGTTCTCCCTTGTCCACTCTACTAGTTACATCCTCAAAAAATTCCAGAAGATTCGTCAAGCATGATTTCCCCTTCATAAATCCATGCTGACTTGGGCCGATCCTGTCACTACTTTCCAAATGCGCTGCTATTTTATCCTTAATAATTGATTCCAACATTTTACCCACTACTGATGTCAGGCTAACCGGTCTATAATTACCCGCTTTCTCTCTCCCTCCCTTTTTAAAATGTGGTGTTACATTAGCTACCCTCCAGTCCATAGGAACTGATCCAGAGTTGATAGACTGTGGGAAAATGATCACTAATGCAGCCACTATTTCTAGGGCCACTTCCTTAAGTACTCTGCGATGCAGACTAACAGGCCCCGGGAATTTATCGGTCTTCAATCCCATCAATTTCCCTAACACAATTTCCCGCCTAATAAGGATATCCTTCAGTTCCTCCTTCTCACTAGACCCTCGGTCCCCTAGTACTTCCGGAAGGTTATTTGTGTCTTCCTTCGTGAAGACAGAACCAAAGTATTTGTTCAATTGGTCTGCCATTTCTTTGTTTCCATTATAAATTCACCTGAATCCGACTGCAAGGGACCTACGTTTGTCTTCACTAATCTTTTTCTCTTCACATATCTATAGAAGCTTTTGCAGTCAGTTTTTATGTTCCTGGCAAGCTTCTTCTTGTACTCTACTTTCCCCCTCCTAATTAAACCCTTTGTCCTCCTCTGCTGAATCATAAATTTCTCCCAGTCCTCAGGTTTGTTGCTTTTTCGGGCCAATTTATATGCCTCTTCCTTGGATTTAACACTATCCTTAATTTCCCTTGTTAACCACGGTTGAGCCACCTTCCTCGTTTTATTTTTACTCCAGACAGGGATGTACAATTGCTCAAGTTCATCCATGTGATCTTTAAATGTTTGCCATTGCCTATCTACCGTCAACCCTTTAAGTATCATATGCCAGTCTATTCTAGCCAATTCATGCCTCAAACCATCGAAGTTACCTTTCCTTAAGTTCAGGACCCTAGTTTCTGAATTAACTGTGTCACTCTCCATCTTAATAAAGAATTCTACCATGTTATGGTCACTCTTCCCCAAGTGGCCTCGCACAACAAGATTGCTAATTAGTCCTTTCTCATTACACATCACCCAGTCTAGGATGGCCAGCTCCCTAGTTGGTTCCTTGACATATTGGTCTAAAAAACCATTCCTAATACACTCCAGGAAATTCTCCTCCATCACATTGCTACCAGTTTGGTTAGCCCAATCAATACGTAGATTAAAGTCACCCATGATAACTGTTGTACCTTTATTGCATGCATCTCTAATTTCTTGTTTGATGCTGTACCCAACGGTACTACTACTGTTTGGTGGTCTGTACACAACTCCCACTAGCGTTTTCTGCCTCTTGGTATTCCGTAGCTCCACCCATACCGATTCCACATCATCCAAGCTAATGTCCTTTCTTACTATTGCATTAATTTCCTCTTTAACCAGAAATACCACCCCGCCTCCTTTTCCTTTCTGTCTATCCTTCCTAAATGTTGAATACCCTTGGATGTTGAGTTCCCAGCCTTGGTCATGTCTCCGTGATGCCAATTACATCATACCCATTAACTGCTATCTGGGCAGTCAATTCATCCACCTTATTCCAAATACTCCTCGCATTGAGGCACAGAGCCTTCACAGGCTTGTCTTTCTAACACACTTTGCCCCTTTAGAATTTTGGTGGTAATGTGGCCCTTTTTGCTTTTTGCCTTGGGTTTCTCTGCCCTCCACTTTTACTTTTCTTCTTTCTATCTTTTGCTTCTGCCCCCATTCTACTTCCCTCTGTCTCCCTGGATAGGTTCCCATCCTCCTGCCATATTAGTTTAACTCCTCCCCAACAGCACTAGCAAACACTCCTCCGAGGACATTGGTTCCGGTCCTGCCCAGGTGCAGACCGTCCGGTTTGTACTGGTCCCATCTCCCCCAGAACCGGTTCCAATGTCCCAGCAATTTAAATCCCTCCCTTCTGCAACACTCCTCAAGCCACGTATTCATCTGAGCTAGCCTGCGATTCCTACTCTGACTAGCACGTGGCACTGGTAGCAATCCTGAGATTACTACTTTTGAGGTCCTACTTTTTAATTTAGCTCTTAGCTCCCTAAATTTGTCTTGTTGGACTTCATCCCGTTTTTTTTACCTATATCTATATGCACCACGACAACTGGATGTTCACCCTCCCTTTTCAGAATGTCCTGCACCCACTCCGAGATATCCTTGACCCTTGCACCAGGGAGGCAACATACCATTCTCGGTTGCGGCAGCAGAAACGTCTATCTATTCCCCTTACAATTGAATCCCCTATCACTACAGCTCTCCCACTCTTTTTCCTGCCTTCCTGTGCAGCAGAGCCACCCACAGTGCCATGAACTTGGCTGCTGCTGCCCTCCCCTGATGAGTCATCCCCCTCAACAGTATCCAAAGCGGTGTATCTGTTTTGCAGGGGGATGACTGCATTGCTCTTCCTTGCACTGCTCTTCCTGCTGCTCACCCATTCCCTATCTGGCTGTGTACCCTTTACCTGTGGTAAGACCAACTCACTAAACGTGCTATTCACGTCATTCTCAGCATCGTGCATGCTCCAGAGTGAATCCACCCGCAGCTCCAGTGCCGCAATGCAGTCCATCAGGAGCTGCAGGCGGATACACTTCCTGCACACGTAGTCATCAGGGATACTGGAAGCGCCCCTGACTTCCCACATAGTACAGGAGGAGCATAACATGTGTCTGAGCTGTCCTGCCATGACTTAACCCCTAGATAAACTTAAATTGGCAACAACAATGCTAAATGTTACTTACAGATATAGAAAAGAAAAAGAAAAACTATCACTATGTTTTCGTCTTGATTAACCCTTGCCCCTGGACCATGACCTAGCTCTGTCAAGCCCGTGTGGTGGCTGGTGTGCAACGGCCACCCCACGTTAAAACAATCCACGCACAGGCATCTTCCACCCTTCAGGATGTAGTTTGGGATCTGGAATATTAGGTCCTTCATTGAAACACCTGTGAACTCATCCCTTTTTGGCATGGAAGCAAGTTATCCTCGATACGAGGGACTGCCTATGATGATGACCTTTCCCCCCCTCTCATTGCCACCTTTTTATCTTGTTATTTGTTGTCAAACTTCAGTCTTTATCTCACCTTTCATCTTTGAAATAAACCCCCAAAGTATTTAAAATGCTTTATTTAAAAACAAGTAAAATCGATTAAAACCTTGGCTAGTCTCTGTTGAATCAGTAACAAGCTGTTTTGAAAGGAAAAAATATCTAGGGAGCCGAGCAGAATGAAGGAGGACAGAGATAAGGGAGGAAATCGTACTGAGAGAATAGGGAGCAGACACAGACTAAGGACTTGAGCCAGATGCAGCACAGATCGGAGAAAGCAGAGACAGGCTTGGGCATAGAGAGTTGTATGAGAATTAGAGCGTGAGCCAAGAGGCATGGAGCAGAAAGGAGTACTATAAACAACAGCTCCCATGAATCAAGTAACAAAGAGGATAAACTATATGTACCAGACATTCCAAAAAGTAAAATTTTGTGAGGTTTCAGAATCTCAAGACTTCGATGAAATAATTGGAAGGTTACAATAGGCTCCAAAAATATGAACAATGTGATCAAACTACGTGAACTGCCAATACTGAATAGCATTTCTTTGTTTTAGAACAAATATAAATAGCTTCCCTGGTGGCTCAGCCTGTAAATATAAGATGGAACTAAGCCATTTGGCCCAGGAAGCTATCGGGTTTAATTCCTGGTCTGTGCTGAGTGAACTGATCTTAGCTAATATGAAAATAGGTGTGCTATAATTGGCTTTAGCGAACCAGACTAAGAAGGTGGGAAATCATCTAGCTCCTGATAGATATTCAGAAACTCTTTCTGAAAAGTGCCCATGTGTAGATGCTGGGCGAGGAAATAATCAAATGTGGTTATGATGCTCTACATGGTCAAATAGCCTATTGACGCTCATGTCTAGCTCGCACATGAAGAATGGCAATATGGCTGAGGTTCTGGAGGATGCCCATGAAACCGCAAATCTATATGAGTCAACAATTTCAGGAGGCTGAAAAACATTCCAAAATAGGTCTGGTAGAGTGAAGTGCAAACACTAGTATGGAGATTCACACAAATTTGCTTGGGTGAATAATAGTGAAGTAGTCATCATATCATCGGGATCGAGGAAGACTTGCTTCCACTCTTAGCATGAGTTCTTAGGTGGCTATACTGTCCAATATGAGAATCACAGTCTCTGTCACATGTGGGACCGATAATCGTTGAGGGAAAGGGTGGGCAGGGAGCCTGGTTTGCCGCATGCTCCTTCCGCTGCCTGCGCTTGATTTCTGCATGCTCTCGGCGACGATACTAGAGGAGCTCAGCGTCCTCCCGTATGCACTTCCTCCACTTAGGGTGGTCTATGGCCAAGTACTCCCAGGTGTCAGTGGGGATGTCGCACTTTATCAGGGAGGCTTTGAGGGTGTCCTTGTAACGTTTCCTCTGCCCGCCTTTGGCTTGTTTGCCGTGAACGAGTTCCGAGTAGAGCGCTTGCTTTAGGAGTCTTGTGTCTGACATTTGAACTATGTGGCCTGCCCAGCAGAGCTGATCAAGTGTGGTCAGTGCTTCAATGCTGGGGATGTTGGCCTAGTCGAGGATGCTAATGTTTGTGCGTCTGTCCTCCCAGGGGATTTGTAGGATCTTGCGGAGACATCGCTGGTGGTACTTCTCTAGCGACTTGAGGTGTCTACTGAGGTTGAGGTTGAGACCTGGGCCTCCCGGCTGGACCTCCTGCAGTGACTAGACGACTCGACGCGACCTGGACCTCCCAGCTGGACCTCCTGCTGACTCGATGCGACCTGGACCTCCCGGCTGGACCTCCTGCGGCAACTGGACCAGGCTATCAGCCGTCCACTTCCTCCCCCTGGACCTCTCCTTCACCACTGATGACCTGGTCTCCTCTCCTCCTCCAGCACGTGGTGAGTACAATGGCTGTGACCACCCCGTCCCCCCATTCTGAACCCCAGTGCATCGCTGGACCCCCCAATGCCTGCCCCCAACCAAACCTTGGGCCTCCTACCACCAAGGGCGCTACCCAGTGAAGTAGTATTAGATGAATGAATAGCAACTCTACAAAAAGTAATTGGACAGGTTTTTACAAATGTTGTTGCTGTAATTCTCTGGGCTAATTAGGAGAATAGTAGTACCTGTACTCACCAGGCAGTGTAGAGAGAGCACAGCCTGGCTGGAATGCACATTACCGCTACCAATCTCCGCATTAAATAGAAGGTAACTCTTTTAAAAATTCGGACTAGTGTTTTCCAAGAGCAGTAACTACAAAAAGAAGTTTTAATAAGTAAAGTTTTATTATATGAATCCACTTTAAGTTATAAAGACAACTTTTGAATGAAAGGCACAGTGAGTCAGACAATTTTGATAAAACATGAAACTAAATGAGAACATACAAAAAAAAGTGAAGACAGCATTTTCCAGCATTTACAAACCTCAAAAAATCCCATTCAAAAATCTCTGGAGTCAACCATGTCAACTAACAACTTATAAGTACACAATAGAAGCTAAATCTGTACCATTAAACAGATCGTAATCTGATTACTTCAGTGTCTGAGAAGTTTTTTTTTTAAAAGAAAAATAAACACTATTGCTTTGTGGTGATGTTCAGCATTCAATCCCCTGCAATGAAGCCAACTCGAACTAGTTTTAGAATCAAAAGCATCAGCGTGTGATTTAAAATGGAGATTAAAGCCACAAAATTGGTTTATGGGGAAGAGCTTAACATTTATCCAGATTGAACCACAAGCATGAATGTAGCTGGCAATGGTGTCGCTGCACTTCAGCTAATCAGCAGCAAAAGCAGGTTTTTCACCCCATTTCCACACAAACAGCGAGGCTTTTTGTTTAACGTGCCAAACACATTTTTTTTTTTAAACTGGAAACAAATGAATATAGTTTAGTTAAACAAAATGGAAAATGGCTCACCCTAAACTAAGTTCAAATTACAATACTGTACCAACATGTAATACACAGCAGAAAGCAACTGCCATCCATCTGTGTCAGCCCAGTAAATCAATCAAAAATGAAACCAGTCAAGCACGTGACAAATGTAAACTTGTGACCAAAAACCTTATCCCAGTGTTAGTTGATGCATTTTTAATATAAATACCTGCAGCTAGTGAACGACATCCTCAGCATACTTCTACTAGAGTTTAATTCAATAAATAGGTTTCTTTTCATCTACCAAGGTGAGGGTAATTTTGGAACAATTCTTATTCTTTGGTATACGCTCAAATACTAGACGCTTGTGTGTCTGCCTCCTCCTCTCCCCTTAGAAAGGAAGCTCTCCTAATTTTATTTACAGAATATTCAACTTAATTCTCTTAGAAGTACACCCTACAGGTCATGAAATGATTATCCTGGCCTTTTTTTTAATGTCGCTGCTTCGAAACAAATTAACTATTTCATGCTCACAGACACCTTGCGTAACAATTAAAAATAATGAGTTTTTTCCTCTACCTATCCTTTGCAGAACATGAAATTATTGCTTAACAATGAGGGAATGGTTTAAGGTTTTGGACAGTATACCTCAATGCCATATTTTCTCAGTGGTTTAGTTTACAGATGATAAATTACAAATATGTTCACATATTTGAAAGGTAGTATGGGCAAACTTGTATCAAAATTTTGCACATTCATTTTGATGGCAGTACATGTAAGTTTTTTTTAATACAAACTTTTTTTTAATGATTTCCTTATTCAAAATATAGAAACGCAAGACAACATCAGTAGGTAAAGCCTTTCAACAGGCTTTCAAGTTAAGCAAGGTTTCCTCCTCAGTAAGGGCATCAGCCTCACAAATTGTGACAATAATGCTGTGTTATGTCAATTGCCCTTTGACATGTGTGCAATCAATAAACCTGTCAGAGTCTATTATCTCCAGTGACCTGCTGGTCTTCAGCTGAACTACCCCACAGGCAATCTGAGAACAAGTCAATAATAGCTCAATGCTCTAAGCAGATAATCAGTCCCACACGTTGGTTTGCAGATGTCCCACGAATGAATCATCACCCTGTGCAGTGCCATATCTGCATAGTTTCATTCAACACAAGTTTACATTCTACACAGGAACAACTCTCACGTTCAATTCAACTGCAGTCACAAATCTAGAGCAGTGTGAAAAACAAGACCCCATTTTGAGCTACCTTACGTTATTGTTCAGCTTTGCAAGGTAGTCTCGCAATTCTCTTGCTGCCTGGAATCGACCATATTCTTTCTTTGGGTTGGCGCATTCTTCAAGCAAGGCCTCCAGTCTGCCAACTCTGACAATTTCTACAGGAGGGTTATGCAGGAGCCCTCCAGTTGTACCACGCCAAGTGGCATACCTAGAGAGCAGGTTCTGACAGATGGCATAGTAGTTATGGTCAACTGTAACACGAGAACACAAAATATCCTTTGAAAATGATAGGCAGGCCTCTTTTCCACAATCGTCAAACTTGCTCTCGTACCATGTGTCCCAGTTTTGAGGCTTATCTGCAGGGAACAAAATTGAATAATTTTGATCACTATTTTATGAAAACTTTATGTTTATTCTAATTTCATTATTAGTATTATGACTTTAGTTAAAACTATGCAGCTAATACAGCATTATCAGAGTCCAAATGATGTTCCGTTAGCATGAAAAAAAAACCCTATGCATAACATTTATACAGTGGAACCTCTATTATCTGCAATACTGGAGAGGATCCGCTAGCAGTTAATGGAACCTGGTGAATAGTTAAGAACCCATCGATATTTAGTTTGGCACCGTGACTTATTCAGATTACCTTATCAAATCTCCAATATTTACAGAAATGACCCATATTTTAAAAAGTGCATCTCATCCGCGCATTCATTTTAAATACATTCTTGAAATATATATGTTGGCAACCTGCTTCCTGTGGGTCTTCCAGGCGTGAAGCCGTCACTCCACTAGTTTCTTGACCCAAAGCTACATTTCAGAGCTGCCTGGATAGTAAATTTTACCATTGAACATCGACATTTTAACTGCTTATCCTGTTGGGTCATGAACCCAGAGTCAGTATAAAATCAATTAAGAACACTCAATTGCCTTTTAGCTAGTTTATGCAAAACTATATCCCAGCCCCCATATAAATGATTGTGGATATAATCCAGACTATGGTAATGGAGTGCGGACAATCAAGATCCCACTGTAATAGGTTTAAGTATCAAGGTTGTCAGATAAAGTGAAATCATAAATCACAAGTTATGATGCACAAGGTATCCCAGTTACAGGAAACAGAATCAATAGAATCATTAAATCAATCTCTGGTGCCCTTGTTTATTTAATAAAGAAAGACAAAAGGAAAAACAGAAATTTATATTAATGAACATATAGAGGCCAGAACATCTTTAGGAAAGGCCATGTAGCCTACACACACTTTAACTGAAATGAGATCCCGTCCTGGTTTAGTGCTGTCACTAGGACTTCAGTAATGGTGGGTGTCTAAAATGTATGTACGAGAATGTAATTTTGAAATATCAAAGTCCAAAACACCAGCAAAAACTTCAGTATATTAAGATCTCTTCTCCTGACTCTCCAGCACTGGTGTCCTGTTCTCCTGCATTTGCCAAGGGATCAGAGAGAGGGCGATCAGCACAGGAGTTTGATTACTCATCAGGTTATTAAAGCATTAACATTGAGCCAGATTTAAGTCAAAGGGTGCATACAGCCCGAGAGAGCAGAGTAGGCGAGCAGGACCGGTCCAAAATTAGTGATATATTGAGCTTTTACATCCAAACGCAAGGCAATGGGAAGGAACATCATGTGGAGAACTCGCCCTAATGTGATTCCGTGAATGAGCAGTATTGCCGATTGCCCTTCATGTTACACTGAAAGAGAATTTTATACCATCATAGCAGGGGCATTCTAAACGTTCAGAGCCTTATGAGCAGGATTTAAAAAAAAATAATTTCTTCCTCTTAACACAGACACCTTGCTGGGGCACAGCTCCGCCAGCTGCTCTTTCGTAAATCACCCATTCATGAGCCCACACAGCAGGTTATTCGATAACCCAACATCCACATGCTTGCAATATTTAAAGATAAACACATTAACAAGGGGCAACAGAGTCACTAATAAACGTATTTTACTGTCTCTGTAGCATTTAAAATGATCAAACAGTCCAATAGAGCATATCTTCTGCTTTAAGGTACAGCTTTCTACTTCAGGTGTTCACTGGATTTCTAGCTGCCGATTTGACGAGAAAATGCTTTTTAACAATAACTTACATTGATACAGGTTGAACTTCCCTTATCCGGAACCCTCGGGGACCTGGTCTGTTCTGGATAAAGGATTTTTCTGGATGAGGGGTGGTCACGTTAAATTGGATGGTACAGGTACTGAGCAAGGGGATATCGGGGCTGGCTAGCTTGGGGCTGGGAGTGCGGCAGAGAGATCATGGGGGGGGGGGGGGGTGTGGGGCAGTGGAAGTGGAAAGTGGATCGCGGGGTCAGGCCAGCGATTGCGGGAGTCGGCAGCGAGGACGGACTTCAATTTGTTCATGTCGGAGTGGCCGGGAATAGTTCTGCATGAGGGATGGTTCCGGATAAGAGAGTTCTGGATAAGGAAGGTTCAACCTGCACAGCGCTTTTAAAGTAGAAAACCGGCCAAAACATTTCTCAAAAGAGGAAGAGAGGAGACGCCAAGCTTTTGAGGGAGAGTTAAACGAGGTTTTGGTTGAAGGCAGGGAGGGAAATAGAGAGGCAGAGGGTTTGGGGAGGGAGGCTAAGATAACTGAAGGCTTTACCACCAACACTGGAGTAGAGGGAAGGCTGGATACACAAGAGGCTCGTCAAAGGAGTGAAATGACTTGAGGTCATGGGCGGGGCATAAGGCTGTAGAGGTAAGGTGTGATGAGGCATTGCAAAGATTTGCCAATGAGGCTGAGGATTTTAAACTAATTGAACATTGGAATTTCGTATGGCTCAACAGCGAGATGACAGAATTTTAGACATTGGAGTTTATGGGGGGAGCAGGTCAGAAGGCCAGCAAACAGGACACTGGACAAAACAAATCTAAAGATGCTGAATGTATGGATAGGACTTCCGCAACAATGGGAGTGAGATTAGGGTTTCCAACCCTCCCCAATTTCCTGAGAGTCTCCCAGAATGGACGATCGACATTCAGGACGATGCTGCTGGCAACCTGGGAGAAAAGTATTTCTGCATCCCAGTTCATGCCTGGGCGCCTCGGACGTCCAGAACTATCAATTTACCGCCCCGCACCATCCTACCTATAGGCGCAGTCTATCACCAGATTGAGCAATTTCCCACTGGAATACCCCTCCTGGCTGGCCACTGGTCCTGCCCCCACCGCCCTCAGGTTTGCCAGAAATGCGGCTTGTCGTACTTCAGGTGACGTTACAGCAGTAGAGCAAGACCAGACGCAACAACAACTTGTATTTATATAGCGCCTTTAACGTAGTGAAACGTCCCAAGGTGCTTCAAGGAGTATTGTGAGATAAAAAATGTGACACCGAGCTGCATAAGGAGAAATTAACGCAGGTGACCAAAAGCTTGGTCAAAGAGGTAGGTTTTAAAGAGCGTCTTGAAGGAGGAGAGGTAGAGAGACGGAGAGGTTCAGGCAGGGAGTTCCAGAACTTGGGGCCTAGGCAACAGAAGGCACAGCCATCAATGGTTGAGTGATTATAATCAGGGATGCTCAAGAGGGCAAAATTGGAGGAGCGCAGACATCTCGGGGGGGGTTGTAGGGCTGGAGGAGGTTACAGAGATAGGGAGGGACGAGGCCATGGAGGGATTTGAAAATAAGGATGAGAATTTTGAAATCGAGGCGTTGCTTAACCGGAAATCAACGCAGTCAGAAAGCACCGGGGTGATGGGTGAGCGGGACTTGGTGCGAGTTAGGACACGGGCAGCCGAGTTTGGGATCACCTCTAGTTTTCGTAGGGTAGAATGTGGGAGGCCAGCCAGGAGTGCGTTGGAATAGTGAAGTGAGGAGGTAACAAAGGCATGGATGAGGGTTTCAGCAGCGGATAAGCTGAGGCAAGGGCGGAAACAAGCGATGTTATGGAGGTGGAAATAGGCAGTCTTATTTACGCTGCAGATGTGTGGTGGAAAGCTCATTTCAAGATCAAATATGACACCAAGGTTGCAAACAGTCCTCGGACTCCTGCACTGTTCCAATGAAGCTCAACGCAAACTCGAGGAACAGCACCTCATCTTTCGTTTAGGCATTCAACAGCCTTCTGGACTCAACATCGAGTTCAACAATTTCAGACCTTAACCTCTACTCATATTTTGCTCTGATGTATTTTTTCTCTCTTTGTTTCCCATGGCAGCTGGTAATTATCCTGCCATTCACACCCTATCGAAACTTGCCTTTTTCTAACTTCTGCTATTAGCATCTCAAGTCAGCCCATCATCCCTTTTGTCTCTCTAATCTCTCCTGTTTTACACCCCATCACTGACCTTCCTCCCCTCCCCCTTTTAGTGCTCCTTAAGAATTTGTTCATTTTGAACATTTGCCTGTTCTGACGAAGGGTCACCGACCCGAAACGTGATCTCGGTTTCTGTCCACAAATGCTGAGATTTCTAGCATTTTCTGTTTTTATTTCAGATTCCAGCACCTGCGGTATTTTGCTTTTGCAAACAATCTGGTTCAGCCTCTGACAGAAGTTGGGGAGAGGGATGGAGTCAGTGGCTAGGGAACGGAGTTTGTGGCAAGGGCCGAAAACAATGGCTTCGGTCTTCCCAATATTCAATTGGAGAAAATTTCTGTTCATCCAGAACTGGATGTTAGACAAGCAGTCTGACAACTTAGAGACCATGTAGGGATCGAGAGAAGTGGTGGAGAGATAGTGCTGGGTGATATCAGCGAACATGTGGAAACTGAGGCTGTGTTTTCGGATGATGTCGCCGAGGGGCAACATGTACTTAAGAAATAGGAGGGGGCCAAGGGTAGATCCTTGGGGGACACCAGAGGTAATGATGTGGGGGTGGGAAGAGAAGCCGTTGCAGGTGATTCTCTGGCTACAATTAGAGAGATAAGAATAGAACCAGGCGAGTGCAGTCCCACCCAGCTGGACGATGGTGGAGAGGCGTTGGAGAAGGATGGAGTGGTCAACCGTGTCAAAGGCTGCAGACAGGTCAAGGAGGACGAGGAGGGATAGTTTACCTTCATCACAGTCACAAAGGATGTAGTTTGTGACTTTGATGAGAGTCGTTTCTATACTGTGGCAGGGGCGGAAACCGGATTGGAAGGATTCAAACACGGAGTTCTGGGGATGGGCATGGATTTGGGAGGCGACAACATGTTCAAGGACTTTGGAGAGGAATGGGAGGTTGGAGATGGGGCGAGGAAATTCACTGTGTCTGCAGCAGCCGACTTTGCTTACTTTATTGCCCCTAGCCAGCAGGAGCAGAGCGACCTGTACCTGGCAGAGGAGCCAAATGATGAGGAGGCTGCTCCGACTATGAAGCTATCCTGGAGTTTCAATTTCAGCACTATCATATTCAGGTTAGGCATTTAAAATGATAGCCTTCAATGGCATCCTCAGCAAAGCACAGATATCCAGCCATTAATTAAATGCCATAACGTTTGCAGACTACAGTGAATGTCATGTAACTGAAGCCCCTTGAATAGGTTCAACCATATGTTGGCAACTCCAAGAGAGGTAGATGCAAAGGTGAAAGTAAATGATCTTATTGATGTATAAATTACTGGGTTTAAAACTTACCCCAGTGTTGAACAGAACACAGAAATATATACTACAGGTTGAGTGTCCGAAATCCGGCTTTCCGAAATTCGCAATGTTACGGAATCCGGAAAATATTCCGAAATCCAGACATCTTTTAAAACCGATTACCGCTGCTAGGGTGAAAAACATCAAAAAAAAATTCCAAAACACAAAAAATAAAAATTTACATTCACAAAACCTTTAACTACTAAATCGCTGAAAAAGAATGAAAAAATAAAAACTTTAACTTACCTTTTTTGCAGGTCTTCAAGCAGGTTTTTCCCGGCCGCTGACTCTCCTCTCCGCCCCCTACCTTGGCCTTGGTGTTTCTGGACTCGGGATGTTGGAAAGACGTTCCGAAATCCGGAACGGCCTCGGTCCCGAGGTTTGCGGATGTCGAACGCTCCACTTGTACCTGGTTCAATCTGAGTGAGCAGCCAGAGTGGAGCAGGCGGCAAGGATGCAAAATTTTTGATGCAGCCCAAAAGCAATGGCTTTATGTTCCTGATGTTCAGTATCAGACACAGCTGGTCATAGGGTCAAGGAACATGGTGAGGATCTAGAGCTAGGCGTTATCTGTATACATATGGATGCTGATCCCATGCCAACAATGATGTTACTGAGGGGGTAGAATCATAGAATGGTTACAGCACAGATAGAGGCCATTCAGGCCATTTAGCCCGTGCTGGCTCTCTGTAAGAGCCCCTCAGCCAGTCCCACTCCCCGCCCTTTCCCCGTAGCTCTACAGGTACCCTTCAGGTACTTATCCAACTCCCTTTTGAAAGCCACAATTGAGTCTGCCTCCACCACCCTTTCAGGCAGCGCATTCCAGATCCTAACCACTCGCTGCGTAAAAAAGTTTTTCCTCATGTTGCCTTTGGTTCTTTTGCCAATCACCTTAAATCTGTATATTCTGGTTCTCGACCTTTCCACCAATGGGAACAGTTTCTCTCCATCTACTCTGTCCAGACGCCTTATGATTTTGAACACCTCGATCAAATCTCCTCTCAACCTTCTCTGCTTCAAGGAGAACAACCCCAGCTTCTCCAGTCTATCCACGTAACTGAAGCCCCTCATCCCTGGAACCATTCTCGTAAATCTTTTCTGCACCCTCTCCAAGGCCTTCACATCCTTCCTAAAGTGCAGTGCCAAGAATTGGACACAATAGTCCAGTTGAGGCTGAACCAGAGGATTATGCAGGTTCATCATAACTTTACTCGATGCCACTATTCATGAAGCCCTGGATCCTGTACTCCTTTTTTAATTGCTTTCTCAACCTGCCTTATCACCTTCAACAATTTGTGTACATATCTCTCTGTTCATGCACCCACTTTAAGATTGTACCCTTTAGTTTATATTGCCTCTCCTCGTTCTTCCGACCAAAATGTATCACGTCGCACTTTTCTGCGTTAAATTTAATCTGCCACGTGCCCGCCCAATCCACCAGCCTGTCGATGTCCACTTGAAGTCGATCACTCTCCTCACCGTTCACTATACTTCCAAGTTTTGTGTCATCTGCAAATTTTCAATTTCTGTCCTGTACATCCAAGTTCAAGTCATTAATATATATTAAAAAAAGCAGTCCCCTGGGGAACACTGCAGTGTACCATCCTCCAATCCGATAAACAATTGTTCACCACTACATTCTCTGATTCCCGTCACTTAGCAAGTTTCGTATCCATGCTGCCACTGTCTCTTTTAGTCCATGGGCTTCAACTTTGCTGGCAAGCCTATTATGTGGCACTTTAAGAAATGTCTTTTGGAAGTCCACGTGCAACACGTCATTATAAGAACATAAGAAATAGGAGCAGGAGTAGGCCATACAGCCCCACGAGCCTGCTCCACCATTTAATAAGATCATGGCTAATCCGATCAGGGACCCAGGTCCACTTCCCTGCAGTCTCTCCATAACCCCTTATTCCCTTATCGTTTAAGAAACTGTCTATTTCTGTCTTAAATTTATTCAATGTCCCAGCTTCCACAGCTCTCTGAGGCAGCGAATTCCACAGATCCACAATCCTCTGAGACCAGAAATTTCTCTTCATCTCAGTTTTAAATGGGCGACCCCTTATTCTAAAATTATGCCCGCTAGTTCTAGTCTCCCCATCAGTGGAAACATCCTCTCTGCATTCACCTTGTCAAGTCCCCTCAATAGAAATATAGAAACATAGAAAGTAGGTGCAGGAGGCGGCCATTCGGCCCTTCGAGCCTGCACCACCATTCAATATGATCATGGCTGATCATTCCCTCAGTACCCCATTCCTGCTTTCTCTGCATACCCCTTGATCCCTTTAGCCATAAGGGCCACATCTAACTCCCTTTTGAATATATCGAACGAACTGGCCTCAACAACTTTCTGTGGTAGAGAATTCCACAGGTTCACAATTCTCTGAGTGAAGAAGTTTCTCCTCATCTTGGTCATAAATGGCTTATAACTTATTCTTAGACTGTGAGCCCTGGCTCTGGACTTCCCCAACATCGGGAACATTCTTCCTGCATCTAACCTGTCCAATCCCGTCAGAATTTTATGTGGTTCTATGAGATCCCCTCTCATTCTTCTAAATTACAGTGAATATAAGCCTAGTTGATCCAGTCTTTCTTCATATGTCAGTCCTGCCATCCCGGGCATCAGTCTGGTGAACCTTCGCTGCACTCCCTCAATAGCAAGAATGTCCTTCCTCAGATTAGGAGACAAAACTGTACACCATTTTCAAGGTGTGGCCTCACCAAGGCCCTGTACAACTGCAGTAAGACCTCCCTGCTCCTATACTCAATTCCTCTCGCTATGAAGACCAACATGCCATTTGCCTTCTTCAATGCCTACTGTACCTGCATGCCAACTTTCAATGACTGATGTACCATGACACCCATGTCTCGTTGCACCTCCCCTTTTCCTAATCTGTCACCATTCAGATAATATTCTGCCTTCCTGTTTTTGCCATTAAAGTGGATGTTGTTACATATGTAAATCTGTAAATACCTTGTTTAACTACCAAAGGGCTCATCCCCTGAAGTCCCAAGGGATCCCACATCCCTTGGAATCACCTGTACATAAGGAGGCCTCACAGGCTGGAGAGGCACTCTGGAGACCTGAAATAAAGGACTACGGTCACACATTACTTTGAGCTTACAGTATCTGGTCAGATTCTTTATTCAAGACCTAACATTTACCTACATTATACTGCACCTGCCATGCATTTGCCCACTCACCTAACCTGTCCAAGTCACCTTGCAGCCTCTTAGCATCCTCCTCACAGCTCACACTGCTCAGTGTCATCTTCAAACTTGGAGATATTACATTCAATTCCTTCATCTAAATCATTAATGTGTATTGTAAATAGCTTGGGTCCCAGCACTGAACCCTGCGGTATCCCACTAGTCACTGCCTGCCATTCTGAAAAGGATCCGTTTATTCCTACTCTTTGCTTCCTGCCTGCCAACCAGTTCTCTATCCACGTCAATACATTACCCCCAATGCCATCTGCTTTAATTTTGCACACCAATCTCTTGTGTGGGACCTGGACCTTGTCAAAAACCTTTTGAAAGTCAAAATACACCACCATCCACTGGTTCTCCCTTGTCTACTCTGCTAGTTACATCCTCAAAAAATACTAGAAGATTTGTCAAGCATGATTTCCCTTTCATAAATCCATGCTGACTTGGACTGATCCTGTCACTGCTTTCCAAATGTGCTGCTATTATATCTTTAATAATTGATTCCAACATTTTCCCCACTACCGATGTCAGGCTAACCGGTCTATAATTCCCTGTTTTCTCTCTCCCTCCTTTTTTAAAAAGTGGTGTTACATTAGCTACCCTCCAGTCCATAGGAACTGATCCAGAGTCGATAGAATGTTGGAAAATGACCACCAATGCATCCATTATTTCTAGGGCCACTTCCTTAAGTACTCTGGGATGCAGACTAACAGGCCCTGGGAATTTATCGGCCTTCAATCCCATCAATTTCCCTAACACAATTTCCTGACTAATAAGTATTTCCTTCAGTTCCTCCTTCTCGCTAGACCCTCAGTCCCCTAGTATTTCTGGAAGGTTATATGTGTCTTCCTTAGTGAAGGGCAGAGAAACCCAAGGCAAAGAACAAAAAGGGCCACTGTACAGCAAAATTCTAAAAGGACAAAGGGTGTTAAAAAAGCAAGCCTGAAGGCTTTGTGTCTTAATGCAAGGAGTATCCGCAATAAGGTGGATGAATTAACTGTGCAAATAGATGTTAACAAATATGATGTGATTGGGATTACGGAGACGTGGCTCCAGGATGACCAGGGCTGGGAACTCAACATCCAGGGGTATTCAACATTCAGGAAGGATAGAATAAAAGGAAAAGGAGGTGGGGTAGCATTGCTGGTTAAAGAGGAGATTAATGCAATAGTTAGGAAAGACATTAGCTTGGATGATGTGGAATCTATATGGGTAGAGCTGCAGAACACTAAAGGGCAAAAATCGTTAGTGGGAGTTGTGTACAGACCTCCAAACAGTAGTAGTGATGTTGGGGAGGGCATCAAACAGGAAATTAGGAGTGCATGCAATAAAGGTGCAGCAGTTATAATGGGTGACTTTAATATGCACATAGATTGGGCTAGCCAAACTGGAAGCAATACGGTGGAGGAGGATTTCCTGGAATGCATAAGGGATGGTTTTCTAGACTAATATGTCGAGGAACCAACTAGGGGGGAGGCCATCTTAGACTGGGTGTTGTGTAATGAGAGAGGATTAATTAGCAATCTCATTGTGCGAGGCCCCTTGGGGAAGAGTGACCATAATATGGTGGAATTCTGCATTAGGATGGAGAATGAAACAGTTAATTCAGAGACCATGGTCCAGAACTTAAAGAAGGGTAACTTTGAAGGTATGAGGCATGAATTGGCTAAGATAGATTGGCTAATGATACTTAAGGGGTTGACTGTGGATGGGCAATGGCAGACATTTAGAGACCGCATGGATGAATTACAACAATTGTACATTCCTGTCTGGCGTAAAAATAAAAAAGGGAAGGTGGCTCAACCGTGGCTATCTAGGGAAATCAGGGATAGTATTAAAGCCAAGGAAATGGCATACAAATTGGCCAGAAATAGCAGCGAACCTGGGGACTGGGAGAAATTTAGAACTCAGCAGAGGAGGACAAAGGGTTTGATTAGGGCAGGAAAAATGGAGTACGAGAAGAAGCTTGCAGGGAACATTAAGGCGGATTGCAAAAGTTTCTATCGGTATGTAAAGAGAAAAAGGTTAGTAAAGACAAACGTAGGTCCCATGCAGTCAGAATCAGGGGAAGTCGTAACGGCGAACAAAGAAATGGCAGACCAATTGAACAAGTACTTTGGTTCAGTATTCACTAAGGAGGACACAAACAACCTTCCGGATATAAAAGTGGTCAGAGGGTCTATTAAGGAGGAGGAACTGAGGGAAATCTTTATTAGTCGGGAAATTGTGTTGGGGAAATTGATGGGATTGAAGGCCGATAAATCCCCAGGGCCTGATGGACTGCATCCCAGAGTACTTAAGGAGGTGGCCTTGGAAATAGCGGATGCATTGACAGTCATTTTCCAACATTCCATTGACTCTGGATCAGTTCCTATCGAGTGGAGGGTAGCCAATGTAACCCCACTTTTTAAAAAAGGAGGGAGAGAGAAAGCAGGGAATTATAGACCGGTCAGCCTGACATCAGTAGTGGGTAAAATGATGGAATCAATTATTAAGGATGTCATAGCAGCGCATTTGGAAAATGGTGACATGATAGGTCCAAGTCAGCACGGATTTGTGAAAGGGAGATCATGCTTGACAAATCTTCTGGAATTTTTTGAGGAATTTTTTGAGGATGTTTCCAATAAAGTGGACAAAGGAGTACCAGTTGATGTGGTATATTTGGACTTTCAGAAGGCTTTCGACAAGGTCCCACACAGGAGATTAATGTGCAAAGTTAAAGCACATGGGATTGGGGGTAGTGTGCTGACGTGGATTGAGAACTGGTTGTCAGACAGGAAGCAAAGAGTAGGAGTAAATGGGTACTTTTCGGAATGGCAGGCAGTGACTAGTGGGGTACCGCAGGGTTCTGTGCTGGGGCCCCAGCTGTTTACATTGTACATTAATGATTTAGACGAGGGGATTAAATGTAGTATCTCCAAATTTGCGGATGACACTAAGTTGGGTGGCAGTGTGAGCTGCGAGGAGGATGCTATGAGGCTACAGAGTGACTTGGATAGGTTAGGTGAGTGGGCAAATGCGTGGCAGATGAAGTATAATGTGGATAAATGTGAGGTTATCCACTTTGGTGGTAAAAACAGAGAGACAGACTATTATCTGAATGGTGACAGATTAGGAAAAGGGAAGGTGCAACGAGACCTGGGTGTCATGGTACATCAGTCATTGAAGGTTGGCATGCAGGTACAGCAGGCTGTTAAGAAAGCAAATGGCATGTTGGCCTTCATAGCGAGGGGATTTGAATACAGGGGCAGGGAGGTGTTGCTACAGTTGTACAGGGCCTTGGTGAGGCCACACCTGGAGTATTGTGTACAGTTTTGGTCTCCTAACTTGAGGAAGGACATACTTGCTATTGAGGGAGTGCAGCGAAGATTCACCAGACTGATTCCCGGGATGGTGGGACTGACCTATAAAGAAAGACTGGATCAACTGGGCTTGTATTCACTGGAGTTCAGAAGAGTGAGAGGGGACCTCATAGAAACGTTTAAAATTCTGACGGGTTTGGACAGGTTGGATGCAGGAAGAATGTTCCCAATGTTGGGGAAGTCCAGAACCAGGGGTCACAGTCTAAGGATAAGGGGTAAGCCATTTAGGACCGAGATAAGGAGAAACTTCTTCACCCAGAGAGTGGTGAACCTGTGGAATTCTCTACCACAGGAAGTAGTTGAGGCCAATTCACTAAATATATTCAAAAGGGAGTTAGATGAAGTCCTTACTACTCGGGGGATCAAGGGGTATGGCGTGAAAGCAGGAAGTGGGTACTGAAGTTTCATGTTCAGCCATGAACTCATTGAATGGCGGTGCAGGCTAGAAGGGCTGAATGGCCTGCTCCTGCACCTATTTTCTATGTTTCTATGTTTCTAAGACAGAACCAAAGTATTTGTTCAATTGGTCTGCCATTTCTTTGTTCCCCATTATAAATTCACCTGATTCTGACTGCAAGGGACCTACGTTTGTCTTCACTAATCTTTTTCTCTTCACATATCTATAGAAACTTTTGCAGTCAGTTTTTATGTTCCCTGCAAGCTTACTCTCATACTCTATTTTCCCCTTCCTAATTAAACCCTTTGTCCTCCTCTGGTGAATTCTAAATTTCTCGCAGTCCTCAGGTTTGCTGCTTTTTCTGGCTAATTTATATGCCTCTTCCTTGGATTTAACACAATTCCTAATTTCCCTTGTTAGCCACGGTTGAGCCACCTTCACTGTTTTATTTTTACGCCAGACAGGGATGTACAATTGTTGAAATTCATCCATGTGATCTTTAAATGTATGCCATTGCCTATCCACCGTCAACCCTTTAAGTATCATTCGGCAGTCTATCCTAGCCAATTCACGTCTCATAGCATCGAAGTTACCTTTCTTTAAGTTCATAGAAACATGGAAAATAGGTGCAAGAGTAGGCCATTCGGCCCTGCCAGCCTGCACCACCATTCAGTAAGATCATGGCTGATCATTCACTTCAGTACCCCTTTTCTGCTTTCTCTCCTTACCCCTTGATCCCTTTAGTCGTCTGGGCCATATCTAACTCCCTCTTGAATATATCTAACGAACTGGCATCAACAACTCTCTGAGGTAGAGAATTCCACAAGTAAACCACTCTCGGAGTGAAGAAGTTTCTCCTCATCTCGGTCCTAAATGGCTTACCCCTTATCCTTAGACTGTAACCCCTGGTTCTGGACTTCCCCAACATCGGGAACATTCTTCCTGCATCTAACCTGTCCAGTCCCGTCACAATTTTATATGTTTCTATGAGATCCCCTCTCATTCTTCTAAACTCCAGTGAATACAGGCCCAGTCGATCCAGTCTCTCCTCATATGTCAGTCCCGCCATCCCGGGAATCAGTCTGGTGAACCTCGCTGCACTCCCTCAAAATCAAGAACGTCCTTCCTCAGATTAGGAGACCAAAATGGAACACAATATTCCAGGTGAGGCCTCACCAAGGCCCTGTACAACTACATGAAGACCTCCCTGCTCCTATACTCAAATCCCCTAGCTATGAAGGCCAACATGCCATTTGCCTTCTTCACCGCCTGCTGTACCTGCATGCCAACTTTCAATGACTGATGTACCATGACACCGAGATCTCACTGCACCTCTCCTTTTCCTAATCTGCCGCCATTTAGATAATATTCTGCCTTCATAGTTTTGCCAGCTAAAGTGGATAACCTCACATTTATCCACATCATACTGCATCTGCCATGCATTTGCCCACTCCCCTAACCTGTCCAAGTCACCCTGCAGCCTCTTAGCATCCTCCTCACAGCTCACACCGCCACCCAGCTCAGTGTCGTCTGCAAACTTGGAGATATTACACTCAATTCCTTCATCTTAAATCATTGATGTATATTGTAAATCGTTGGGGTCCCAGCACTGAGCCTTGCGACACCCTACTAGTCACTGCCGGTCATTCTGAAAAGGACCCGTTTATCTCTACTCTCTACTTTCTGTCTGCCAACCAGTCGGTGCGTGTTCGTCGTCGGAGAGGAGGCGGAGCGGGTGTCCAGGGAGACCTACAAGAGACACAACAGTCAGCGGGAGTCCGTCGTCGGAGAGGAGGCGGAGCGGGTGTTCAGAGAGGCCTACAAGGGGCCCATCAGTCAGCGAGAGTTCGTCGTCGGAGAGGAGGTGGAGTGGGTGTCCAGGTAGGCCTACAAGGGGCCCATCAGTCGGCGGGAGTTCATGGTCGGAGCGGATGTCCAGGGAGGCTTACAAGAGGCCCATCAGTCGGCAGGAGTTCATCGTCGGAGAGGAGGTGGAGCGGGTGTCCAGGGAGGCCGACAAGTGGCCCATCAGTCAGCAGGAGTTCTTCGTCAGAGAGGAGGTGGAGTGGATGGGAGGCTACAAGAGGCCAGCTGATGCAGCTGCAGCAGGGAGGCAAAAAAGAAATAGAAAGAAATCGAAAGGTGACGTCACAGCCAAGGGGGTAAGTGATTGGCAAGTAGTTTTTCTTTTTCTTTTCTTTATCAGTAAGTAACCTTTAGCATTATTGTTGCCAAATTAAGTTTATCTAGGGGTTAAGTCATGGCAGGAGAGCTCGGACACGTGTCATGCTCCTCCTGTACTATGTGGGAAGTCAGGGACGCTTCCGCTGTCCCTGACGACTAAGTGTGCGGGAAGTGTATCCGCCTGCAGCTCCTGACGGACTGCACTGAGGCACTGGAGCTGCGGGTGGATTCACTCTGGAGCATCCACGATGCTGAGAATGATGTAAATAGCATGTTTAGTGAACTGTTCTTACTGCAGGTAAAGGGCACACAGCCAGATAGGGAATGGGTGACCAACAGGAAGAGCAGTGCAAGGAAGGTAGTGCAGGGGTCCCCTGCGGTCATCCCCCTGCAAAACAGATACACCGCTTTGGGTACTGTTGGGGGGGGGGGATGACTCATCAGGGGAGAGCAGCAGCAGCCAAGTTCATAGCACCGTGGGTGGCTCTGCTGCACAGGAGGGCAGGAAAAAGAGTGGAAGAGCGATAGTGATAGGGGAATCAATTGCACGGGGAATAGATAAGACGTTTCTGCGGCCGCAACCGAGACTCCAGAATGGTGTGTTGCCTCCTTGGTGCAAGGGTCAAGGATGTTTCGGAGCGGGTGCAGGACATTCTGAAAAGGGAGGGTGAACAGCCAGTTGTCGTGTTACATATAGGTACCAACTATATAGGTAAAAAACAGGATGAGGTCCCTACAAGACGAATTTAGGGAGCTAGGAGCTAAATTAAAAAGTAGGACCTCAAAAGTAGTAATCTCAGGATTGCTGCCAGTGCCACGTGCTAGTCAGAGTAGGAATCGCAGGATAGCTCAGATGAATACGTGGCTTGAGAAGTGGTGCAGAAGGAAGGGATTCAAATTCATGGGACATTGGAACCGGTTCTGGGGGAGGTGGGACCAGTACAAACCGGACGGTCTGCACCTGGGCAGGACCGGAACCAATGTCCTAGGGGGAGTGTTTGCTAGTGCTCTTGGGGAGGAGTTAAACTAATATGGCAGGGGGATGGGAACCTATGCAAGGAGACAGAGGGAAGTAGAATGGGGGCAGAAGCAAAAGATAGAAAGAAGAAAAGTAAAAGTGGAGGGCAGAGAAACCTAAGGCAAAAAGCAAAAAGAGCCACATTACAGCAAAATTCTAAAGGGACAAAGTGTGTTAGACTGATAAGCCTGAAGGCTCTGTGCCTCAATGCGAAGAGTATTCGGAATAAGGTGGACGAATTAACTGCGCAAATAGCAATCAACGGGTATGATGTAATTGGCATCACGGAGACATGGCTCCAGGGTGACCAAGGCTGGGAACTCAACATCCAGGGGTATTCAACATTTAGGAAGGATAGACAGAAAGGAAAAGGAGGCGGGGTGGCATTGCTGGCTAAAGAGGAAATTAATGCAATAGTAAGAAAGGACATTAGCTTGGATGATGTGGAATCGGTATGGGTGGAGCTACGGAATACCAAGGGACAGAAAACGCTAGTGGAAGTTGTGTACAGACCACCAAACAGTAGTAGTAAGGTTTGGGACAGCATCAAAGAAGAAATTATGGATGCATGCAATAAAGGTACAGCAGTTATCAAGGGTGACTTTAATCTACATATTGATTGGGCTAACCAAACCGGTAGCAATGCGGTGGAGGAGGATTTCCTGGAGTGTATTAGGGATGGTTTTCTAGACCAATATGTCGAGGAACCAACTCGGGAGCTGGCCAACCTCGACTGTGCAATGACAAAGGACTAATTAGCAATCAATTTCTAGGGCCACTTCCTTAAGTACTCTGGGATGCAGACTATCAGGTCCCTGGGGATTTATCGGCCTTCAATCCCATCAATTTCCCTAACACAATATCCCGCCTAATAAGGATATCCTTCAGTTCCTCCTTCTCACTAGACCCTCGGTCCCCTAGTATGTCTAGAAAGTTATGTGTGTCTTCCTTAGTGAAGACAGAACCAAAGTATTTGTTCAATTGATCTGCCATTTCTTTGTTCCCCATTAAAAATTCACCTGATTTTGACTGCAAGGGACCTACGTTTGTCTTCACTAATCTTTTTCTCTTCACATATCTCTAGAAGCTTTTGCAGTCAGTTTTTATGTTCCTGGCAAGCTTCTTCTCGTACTCTATTTTCCCCCTCCTAATTAAACCCTTTGTCCTCCTCTGCTGAATTATAAATTTCTCCCAGTCCTCAGGTTTGCTGTTTTTTTCTGGCCAATTTATATGCCTCTTCCTTGGATTTAACACTATCCCTAATTTCCCTTGTTAGCCTCGGTTGAGCCACCTTCCCCATTTTGTTTTTACTCCAGACAGGGATGTATAATTGTTGAAGTTCATCCATGTGATCTTTAAATGTTTGCCATTGCCTATCCACTATCAACACTTTACGTATCAATCGCCAGTCCAATCTAGCCAATTTACGTCTCATACCATCGAAGTTACCTTTCCTCAAGTTCAGGACCCTAGTCTCTGAATTAACTGTGTCCCTCTCCATCTATTAATTACGAATTCTACCACATTATGGTCACTCTTCCCCAAGGGGCCTCGCACAACAAAATTGCTAATTAGTCGTTTCTCATTACACATCACCCAGTCTGGGATGGCCAGCTCCCTAGCTGGCTCCTTGACATATTGGTCGAGAAAACCATCCCTAATACACTCCAGGAAATCCTCCTCCACCGCATTGCTACCAGTTTGGTTAGCCCAATCTATATGTAGATTAAAGTCACCCGTGATAACTGCTGTATCTTTATTGCATGCACCCCTAATTTCTTGTTTGATGTTTCCCCAACCTCAGTACTACTATTTGGTGGTCTGTACACAACTCCCACTAGCATTTTCTGCCCTTTGGTATTCCGCAGCTCCACCCATACCGATTCCACATCATCCAGGCTAATGTCCTTCCTTACTATTGCATTAATTTCCTCTTTAACCAGCAACGCTACCCCACCTCCTTTTCCTTTCTGCCGATCCTTCAGGACCCCAGTCTCAGAATTAACTGTGTCACTCTACATCTTAATAAAGAATTCTACCATATTATGTCACTCTTCCCCAAGGGGCCTCGCACAACAAGATTGCTAATTAGTCCTTTCTCATTACACATCACCCAGTCTAGGATCGCCAGCTCTCTAGTTGGTTCCTCAACACATTGGTCTAGAAAACCATCCAGGAAATCATCCTCCACCGTATTGCTGCCAGTTTGGTTAGGTCAATCTATATGTAGATTAAAGTCACCCATGATAACTGTTGTACCTTTATTGCACGCATCCCTAATTTCCTGTTTGATGCCATCCCCAACCTCATTATGACTGTTTGGTGGTCTGTACACAACTCCCACTAGTGTTTTCTGTCCTTTGGTGTTTCGCTCTACCCATATAGATTCCACATCACCCACGCTTATGTCCTTCCTTACTATTGCGTTAACCTCCTCTTTAACCAGTGACGCTACCCCACCTCCTTTTCCTTTCTGTCTATCCTTCCTGAATATTGAATACCTCTGGATGTTGAGTTACCAGCCTTGATCACCCTGGAGCCATGTCTCTGTAATCCCAATTACATCATATCCGTTAACAGCTGCCTGCACAGTTAATTCATCCACCTTGTTACGAATGCTCCTTGCATTGAGACACAGACTTGTTTTTTTGAACACTCTTGGTTCTTTTAGAATTATGTTGCAACGTGGCCCTTTTTGATTTTTGCCTTTGATTTCTCTGCCCACCACTTTTACTTATCTCCTTTCTACCTTTTGCTTCCGCCCCCATTTTATTTCCCTCTGTCTCCCTGCATAGGTTCCCATCCCCCTGCCATATTAGTTGAAACCCTCCCCAACAACACTAGCAAACACTCCCCCTGGGACATTGGTTCTGGTCCTGCCCAGGTGCAGACCGTTCGGTTTGTACTGGTCCCATCTCCCCCAGAACCGGTTCCAACGTCCCAGGAATTTGAATCCCTCCCTCTTGCACCATTCCTCAAGCCATGTATTCATCTTAACTATCCTGCTATACGTTTATCTTATAAGTTTCGATAAGATCACCTCTCATTCTTCTGAACTCCAATGAGTAGAGACCCAACCTACTCAACCTTTCCTCATAAGTCAACCCCCTCATCTCTGGAATCAACCTTGTGAACCTTCTCTGAACTGCCTCCAAAGCAAGTAGATCCTTTCGTAAATATGGAAACCAAAACTGCATGCAGTATTCCAGGTGTGGCCTCACCAATACCCTGTACAGCTGTAGCAAGAACTTCCCTGCTTTTATACTCCATCCCCTTTGCAATAAAGGCCAAGATTCCATTGGCCTTCTTTATCACTTGCTGTACCTGCATACTAACCTTTTGTGTTTCATGCACAAGTACCCCCAGCTCCCACTGTACTGCAGCACTTCGCAATCTTTCTCCATTTAAATAATAACTTGCTCTTTGATTTTTTTCTGCCAAAGTGCATGACCTCACACTTTGCAACATTATACTCCATCGGCCAAATTTTTGCTCACTCACTTAGCCTGTCTACGTCCTTTTGCATATTTTTTGTGATGTCCTCAAACATTGCTTTTCCTCCCATCTTGGCAAGCTTGGCTACGTTACACTCAGTCCCTTCCTCCAAGTCGTTAATATAGATTGTAAATAGTTCGAGTCCCAGCACTGATCCCTGCGGCACCCCACCGGTTACTGATTGGCAACTCAAGAACGAACCATTTATCCCGACTCTCTGTTTTCTGTTCGTTAGCCAATCCTCTATTCATTCTAATATATTATTCGCAACCCCGTGAACTTTTATCTTGTGCACTAACCTTTTATGTGACACCTTGTCAAATGCCTCTGGAAGTCCAAACACACCACATTCAGTGGTTCCCCTTTATCCACCCTGTTCGTTACATCCTCAAAGAACTCCAGCAAATTTGTCAAACATAAATCCATGCTGACTGCCTGACCGAAATTTGCTTTTCCAAATGTCCTGCTACTGCTTCTTTAATAATGGACCCCAACATCTTCCCAACCACAGATGTTGGGCTAACTGGTTTATAGTTTCCTGCTTTTTGTTTCCCTCATTTTTTAAATAGGGGTGTTACATTTGCAATTTTCCAATCTGCTGGACCTCCCCAGAATCCAGGGAATTTTGGTAAATTACAAGCAATGCATCCACTATCCCTGCCGCTACTTCTCTTAAGACCCTAGGATGCAAGCCATCAGGTCCAGGGGATTAATCCACCTTTAGTCTCATTATCTTACTGAGTACCATCTCCGAAGTGATTGTGATTGTGTTAAGTTCCTCCCCCCCCCCATAGCCCCTTGACTATCCACTGTTGGAATAGGCATCATCATAGGCAGTCCCTCGAAATCGATGAAGACTTGCTTCCACTCTAAAAGTGAGTTCTTAGGTGACTGTACAGTCCAATATGGGAATTGCAGTCTCTGTCACAGGTGGGACAGACAGTCGTTGAAGGAAAGGGTGGGTGGGACTGGTTTGCCGCATGCTGCTTGCGCTTGGATTCTGCATGCTCTCGACGATGAGACTCGAGGTGCTCTGCGCCCTCCCGGATGCACTTCCTCCACTTAGGGCAATCTTTGGCCAGGGACTCCCAGGTGTCAGTGGGGATGTTGATTTTATCAAAGAGGCTTTGAGGATGTCCTTGAAACGTTTCCTCTGCCCACCTGGGGCTCGCTTGCCGTGTAGGAGTTTCAAGTAGAGCGTTTGCTTTGGGAACCTTGTGTTGGGCATGCAAACAATGTGGCCTGCCCAGCGGAGCTGGTCGAGTGTGGTCAGTGCTTCAATGCTGGGGATGTTGGCCTGATCGAGGACACTAACATTGGTGTGTCTGCCCTCCCAGGGGATTTGCAAGATCTTGCGGAGACATCTTTGGTGGTATTTCTCCAGCGATTTGAGGTATCTACTGTATATGGTCCACGCCTCTGAGACATGTAGGAGGGCGGGTATCACTACAGCAATGTAGACCATGAGCTTGGTGGCAGATTTGAAGGCCTGATCTTCGAACATTCTTTTTCTCAGTCGGCCGAAGGCTGCGCCGGCACACTAGAGACGGTATTGAATCTTGTCATCAATATCTGTCCTTGTTGATAAGAGGCTTCTGTGGTATAGAAAGTGGTCCACGTTGTCCAGGGCCGCGCCGTGGATCTTGATGACTCGGGGGCAGTGCTGTGTGGCGGGGTCAGGTTGGTGGAGGACCTCTGTCTTACGGATGTTTAGTGTAAGGCCTATGCTTTCGTACGCCTCAGTGAAGATGCTGACTATGACTTGGAGTTCAGTCTCTGAATGTGCGCAGACGCAGGTGTCGTCCGCGTACCGTAGCTCCATGACAGAGATTGTGACGGTCTTGGATCTGGCCTGGAGACGACGAAGGTTGAACAGGTTCCCACTGGTTCTGTAGTTTAATTCCACTCCAGCGGGGAGCTTGTTGAGTATGAGGTGGAGCAATGCAGTGTCAACACATTGCCCTCATCAACCCTCTGTTACCTCATCCAAAAACTCAATCATGCATTTGAGGAAGAGAAGGAAGCCTGGGGAACTCCAGAGGGGAGCAAGAGGATCAGTCATTGTTGGCGGTATGATGACTGCATTGGGACAGATGCAAGTGGAGCCACAGTCCAACAGAGGAGAGATGGACAAAGACAGACAACATTCTATGATCACAATCAAAGGTGATGCCACTGGTCACTTTGACCAGGATGGTCTCAGTACTGTGGGCAAGGCGGAAACCATATTGAAGGAATTCAAACAGGGAGCTGTGGGAGAGATGTGCATAGAGCAGGGAGGTGACGACATGTTCAAGTACCTGAGTGAGGAATGACAGGTTAGAGATGAAGCTGTAATTGAAGAGGACCAACAGGTAAAGAGTGGGCTGTTTGAGGAGATGGTTTTGAAAGGAAGAGCGACAGTGCCAGAGCAAAAGAGAGCTAGTAGCAATATAGAAACATAGAAAATAGGTGCAGGAGTAGGCCATTCGGCCCTTTGAGTCTGCACCGCCATTCAATAAGATCATGGCTGATCATTCCTTCAGTACCCCTTTCCCGCCTTCTCTCCATACCCTTTGATCTCCTTAGCTGTAAGGGCCATATCTAACTCTCTCTTGAATATATCCAATGAACTGGCATCAACAACTCTCTGCGGCAGGGAATTCCACAGGTTAGAACTCTCTGAGTGAAGAAGTTTCTCCTCATCTCAGTCCTAAATGGCTTACCCCTTATCCTAAGACTATGTCCCCTGGTTCTGGACTTCCCAACATCGGGAACATTCTTCCCGCATCTAACTTGTCCAGTCGTATTGGTGCCAGGAAAGGTAGCAGACTGCTTTGGAGTTAGGTGGGGAGCAAGGTCAAGGGGACAGGAAGTGGGCATCATGGAAGACAAGAGTTTTGAGAGCTGACGACAGATCAAAGAGAAACTGCAGAGTGGCAGGGGGCGATTGAGGGGCTTGGGCTATAATATAAAATAATTGTTATATAACCTTATTCCACTAACAGCATATGACAGCGAATGTATGGGACATAACCAGCAAATATTTTGTGTGACAATTTTAAAAGGTAATAAAAATAAGTGATTTAAGTTCCGCTGCGCTGGCAAAAAAAGATTAATGAGGAGTTTAAGAAAGGTTTACAATGGCAAGAGCTACAGTAGGTAAAAAGGTTAAATAATCATGTGTGTTGCAGAATCTTTAGGAAATGAGAATGGCAGAAATGCAGATTGACTGGTGGAAGTTAAGAATGACCCGAGCCCGGATATAGCCATAAAGGATTCAGGTATAGATCAGGATGCTGCTGGGATGTGGCCTTCTCCAGGCCGGATACTGTTAAGAGGCCTGATTATGCATTCCTCTCCAAATTAAATTGGACATAAACAGAAATCAATTTGTTGAAATGTGCATTCTCTTTTTACTGCACCACTGAATTCAAGAAAACGTGACAAAAATGTTGTTCTATTCACCCTGATGGCAGGAGAATGGGCACAAACCCAGCTTCTTCTGGTAATCAGTGAGACTGACAAAAGAACTTCGCAAATGAGACCAGCTGCTTTTCCAGTTTGACAGATGGACAGTTAAAAGCATTAAGGCAATACTATAGAGACCAGATCCTTCAGTCTGGATGTTAAAATAAATCAACAGCTTTTAACGCATTGCATGGAGCCTTTAAAGGGAGATTTCCTACTGGCATATTACTTGCAATGTGGCCCACAAATACTTGGACCTGTTGATTACCTTGGAATTTGTCAGAAGGGTCGTGTGTCCATATTATGTTCCTTGGCAGGGAGAGGGAGATGATCTGTCCTAGACACACATTTGGTACTACCCTCTATGACCCATTTTTTGGTTGGTCCACTTTTAAGTTAAGTTGGCATTGCATGAAGGAGAGCTCCTGCCCGCTTTAAATGGCCGAGCTGGGTTTGATAAACGAGCCTCCTGGGGAATCTATGATATAAGTGCTCGTGAGAATAGGCTTTGCGCTCAACGCTCTGCGGTTCGAGTCAAACACTTGCATTACAGCAGAGATTTATGTCTTTTTTTAAAAATTTGCCTTATATCGACAAAAAGTTTTTTATTTCAATGTTTCTCTTAGAACCACTGACCATGTACTTTAATTTCTTAGCACATTGATCTTTTCAGAAACAAGTTAGAAAACAAGCAAATATCATACTTTTAAATTCTATATAACAAAAAAAAATGGTAGAGACAGGAATATTGAACAAAACATATAGCTTAAAAAATAACGATCACTTTGATGTTAAAACAATTGTGCTGATAAAAGTGAGGGATTTTAGTACTGGGGAATAAATTCTTCCCATTTCAGGCACTCGGTGTCAGCATCAAACACTCCTATGTCAGATAGAAACATAGAAAATAGGTGCAGGAGTAAGCCATTCGGCCCTTCGAGCCTGCACCACCATTCAATAAGATCATGGCTGATCATTCACCTCAGTACCCCTTTCCTGCTTTCTCTCCATACCCCTTGATCCCTTTAGCCGTAAGGGCCATATCTAACTCTCTCTTGAATATATCCAATGAACTGGCATCAACAACTCTCTGCAGTAGGGAATTCCACAGGTTAACAACTCTTTTAGTGAAGAAGTTTCTCCTCATCTCGGTCCTAAATTGCTTACCCCTTATCCTTAGACTATGTTCCCTGGTTCTGGACTTCCCCAACATCGGGAACATTCTTCCTGCATCTAATCTGTCCATTCCCGCCAGAATTTTATATGTTTCTATGAGATCCCTTCTCATCCTTCTAAACTCCAGTGAATACAGGCCCAGTCGATCCAGTCTCTCCACATATGTCAGTCCAGCCATCCCGGGAATCAGTCTGGTGAACCTTCGCTGCACTCCCTCAATAGCAAGAACGTCCTTCCTCAGATTAGGAGACCAAAACTGAACACAATATTCCAGGTGAGGCCTCACTAAGGCCCTGTACTCCCTGCTCCTATACTCAAATCCCCTAGCTATGAAGGCCAACATACCATTTGCCTTCTTCACCGCCTGCTGTACCTGTATGCCAACTTTCAATGACTGATGTACCATGACACCCAGGTCTCGTTGCACCTCCCCTTTTCCTAATCTTCCGCCATTCAGATAATATTCTGCCTTTGTGTTTTTGCCCCCAAAGTGGTTACCTCACATTTATCCACATTATACTGCATCTGCCACTCGTTTGCCCACTCACCTAACCTGTCCAAGTCACCCTGCAGCCTTTTAACATCCTCCTCACAGCTCACACCGCCACCCAGCTTAGTGTGATCTGCAAACTTGGAGATATTACACTCAATTCCCTCATCCAAATCATTAATGTATATTGTAAATAGCTGGGGTCCCAGCACTGAGCCCTGCAGCACCCCACTAGTCACTGGATATAGCATAACCAAATGCAGAGTAAAACTCCCTCTACATAGGCCATAGTAGCCATCCTTTCGCCTCTCTGACGGAGATAGCCAATAAGTGCAAACTGGCAATTAGTATTATATGCAGTCCCAGTAACTGGATCGAGACTGCCCAAACACATTTCACATACGGCCAGTCATTCTTATTGACCGCTCATTCTTACTCGAGATTTTTCAACTCCTTATCTTAAGACCATTCTCATAGGTGAATCCCAATTCCCAGTGCCTTGAACAGTATCTTCACTGGCCCTTAATGTCTAAGGAAGCTTATGTTCAAGATAATGAATGGTTAATAATTCTAGCCTCTGGAATGACCTTGCATCTCCTATAGGACTGCTCTCCTGTCTTCAACAAGTGGTAGAGTATCACAATGTCACACTCCATTTTATATTTAAAGTATTAAGCAAATTTATTTGCTAAAGATGAAGAGTCAAATAGACAACAGTAAATAATACACATAGGCCCGAACTTGGTGAAAGCCAAGGCCCATCCAAGTGCCGCCCAAAGGACCGCCGAGAGACCTGGCAGTACTTTGCCAGGAAGATTCCTCTAAAAGATATGCCAGCACCGCCCGGCGGCAAAAAAACGACTTGCGCCGTGAATCTGGGCGGCAGCTCCCAATCTCGGCAGCAAATGCGATCCTCGCCAAAGTGCCGAGGATTGAGTTGGGCCCAAGGGGGGGGGGGGGGGGGTGAAACAGCTAAAAATAAAAAAACCCACACACAGCTAAAAATAAAAAACCCCACTGGAACACCTTCAGGGGATCCCATCCACATAAATCACTGAAAAAAATATTTTCAAAGTTCACTAACCTTTTTTTGCAGGTCTTCTTATTTACCGTCGGGGTTAGACCTGCCTTCGCACAGCAGTAATTCCCCCTGCTGCCGCTGACTCCTGCCCACACCAATCTGGCAGCTAGGCGATGGATCACTTATGCACCTTGTGCGCTAGTGGCCGTCAGCGGGCAGCTCCCAGCGGCCCTCCCCTCCTACCGGCGGGCGGAAGGCCCAGTGGAAAATGGCACCGAGGGGAGACCGCCCAAAAACCTCGCCGGCAGCTGGGGGCAGTGGGCGGTAAGGCCACCAAGTTCAAGCCCAAAGATTTTTTTTACAGTAAAAATCTTTCTACGTAGCTCCCCAATAAGAGACAATAAATGCTTATATCACAACCTAAATGGTAAGTTTGACTCCGTAGTGTTACAGTCGACTGTAACAGAAGACTGGGCTCAAGTTCGACTCTAGGACTAAAAAACATAATGTAGGCAGACACTGCAATACAGTAGTGAGGGAGTGTTACATTGCTAGAAATCACTGCTCAGGCCTATGTCAAAGATCCCAAGGTATTTATTTTAAAGAACAGTAGGGAACTTGTTCAATAAAATTACCAAAATGAATTAACTGATTATTCACCTATTGCTGTATGTGGGATCATTCCAATCACAAATTGGCGGCTGCTTTTGCTTAGAAAACAACAGCGACTACACTTCAAACTAATTGTCTGGCTGTGATGTCCTTTGGGATGTCCTGAGGCTATATAAATGCACACTCTGCCTTTAAATAACTTTTATATAGGGAGTGTTTCTTTTTAAAGTTCTATTTCTTAACATTGCGGGAGCTGTGCTGGTCTGAACTATACCCGACTCAGACTCAATTACAAATCAACATATATCCCTGAAGAGAGTAACTGGGGCTTTCCTGGATTTGAATAACTCTCACCCACATTTGAAAAATCTGGCATTCAACTATATAACTGAAAAAAATCATACAGTCTGCGTTTGAAAGTAATTTTTCTGCTTTCTTGAGGTTTACAGATCAGCGGTATAAGTTGCAATATTTGCATCAAATTGTGAGCTTTGTAGAAAGAAAGGTCCTTTGCAGAATGGCAGGCAGTGACTAGTGGAGTGCCACAGGGCTCAGTGCTGGGACCCCAACTCTTTGCAATATATATCAATGATTTGGATGAAGGAATTGAGTGCAATATCTCCAAGTTTGCAGATGACATTCAACTGGGTGACGGTGTGAGGGGGACGCTAAGAGGCTGCAGGGTGATTTGGACAGGTTAGGTGAGTGGGCAAATGCATGGCAGATGCAATATAATGTGGATAAATATGAGTTTATCCACTTTGGGGGCAAAAACACGAAGATAGATTATCTGAATGGTGGCAGATTAGGAAAAGGGGATGTGCAACGAGACCTGGGTGTCATGGTTCATCAGTCATTGAAAGTTGGCATACAGGTACAGCAGGCGGTAAAGAAGGCAAATGGTATGTTGGCCTTCATAGCTAGGGGATTTGAGTATAGGAGCAGGGAGGTCTTACTGCAGTTGTACAGGGTCTTGGTGAGGCCTCACCTGGAATATTGTGTTCAGTTTTGGTCTCCTAATCTGAGGAAGGACGTTCTTGCTATTGAGGGAGTGCAGCGAAGGTTCACCAGACTGATTCCCGGGATGGCTGGACTGACATATGAGGAAAAATTGGATCAATTGGGCCTTTATACATTGGAGTTTAGAAGGATGAGAGGGGGGTCTCATAGAAACATACAAGATTCTGATGGGACGGGACAGGTTAGATGCGGGCAGATTGTTCCCAATGTTGGGGAAGTCCAGAACCCGGGGACACAGTCTTAGGATAAGGGGTAGGCCATTTAGTACTGAGATGAGGAGAAATTTCTTCACTCAGAAAGTTGTTAACCTGTGGAATTCCCTACTGCAGAGAGTTGTTGATGCCAGTTCATTGGATATATTCAAGAGCGAGTTAGATATGGCCCTTACGGCTAAGGGGATCAAGGGGTATGGAGAGAAAGCAGGAAAGGGGTACTGAGGGAATGATCAGCCATGATCTTATTGAATGGTGGTGCAGACTGGAAAGGCCGAATGGCCTGCTCCTGCATCTATTTTCTATGTTTCTATGAAAGGATTGAGTCGTTGGGCTGCCGAATCGATAGAGCGCGAACCTGCCGTTTCATAGCGTGCTGCACATCCATGGCAGTCATCGTCTTGTGACTGGCGTGCTCGGTGTGGCTGAGCGCATTCTGCAACCCACTCGACACCACCACAACGAGCCAGGCAGCGGATGGCTCTGCCTCTACCCAGTCCTTTACTTCGCTTATCTCTGCCACACATGGTGGTTCTTCACAGAGACCGCAACCGACTTGGGACAAGAATACAACTGCAATCTGTTTTAAAACAATTTATGATTCGTGACTGAATTAAAGGAACCTTTACAAATCTAAAACCAAACAGAACTGCCTCATTTTGTCACAGGACCCTTATGGCTAGCAGACAATGGAATTTTTCTCATCAGTTTTAACAATTAGACTTTGTCGCTGTAAGGGACTCAGGTCCTGCTAAGCAACAGAATAAACTGCATCTGATTTAATGTAAGCGTTCCCATTGCTGGTTAATTCAGAAATCAATTTGGAATCTTGTGGGAAAAATTTAAGAGGCTTTTTAATATAGAAGACAAACAGCTAGCTCTGGAAGTACCTTGGTTACATGAGGAGAGAGTCTGAAACGCAATACCTCTCTGGTCCGGGACTCTTTGGTCCAACATCATTCCTGGCGGGGGTTGCGACCCGCGCTGTGTCCTGTGGCTGGTTGCTCCTCCTCTCCCCGCTGTGTTCTTTCCTAGGTCTGGTCGGCGCGTGGTGTCCTGAGGCTGGCTGCTCCTCCTTTCCCCGCTGCCTCCGGTGTTCCCTCCTTGGTCGGATTGGCGCGGAGAGGGAGCAAGGAGCGTGGTGGCTGACTGAGGTGCCGAAACTGGGCCTGAGAAATGCTGCGCAGTAGGCTTCTGTGCAGCGCGTGCGCAGAACGCGGCCGGGTCATTGTCAGCAGTACCTGGTAAGTCTAGGGTACTGCTGACAACGCTAGGGTCGGCATGACATCCTGCGGTCCGGAAATTCTCTCTGGTCCGGCACCGGTCAGGCCCCAAGGGTGCCGGACTGGGAAGGTACAACTTTAAGTTTAAATGGTACCTTTATTTTTCTTATAATATTACTTTGGTTGTTTAATACATTTGTGTCATTTAATTTCATCTGATCTGTATAATTTATCCCATTTTATCCTGTTCTTTACTGTACTCTATTTCCACATTGTTCCTTTTGATAGTGATTCAGGCAAAGAATATGTTACTGTTCAGCTTCTCGATTTTTGGTATGGATCCTTTCCAATAACAATCTTGAAATTTATACCTTGTTACTTCCAGTACTTTTTCATAAATTGCAAATAACATTAATGCCCAACAGCATGCCAAGTAATTTGTTTTGTAAACTGCTTGAAAGGTTACAATAGCAAATATTAAATTAAAAAGAAAACCTAGATAGGAATATTAAACAAGGATTCCATCTACATTTTAGCAGAAATAGATTGGATTCGATTAGTAATTGAGAAAAATATACAATAGACGTTTGAATTATGACCTTTAATATTTGAACTAAAATTTTAAATATGATTTTCTTCTGTACAGGAAAAATGTCTCCCTTACACTTCTGATCAAGAACAGCATATACATCGTTGTTTCTGGTGCGATGCCTCAATTATTTCAGAACATTAGAGTTGCTGTCAGATGATGACATTGCATTCTGATTTATTATTGCTCCCCGAATACAGCAGTAAAGTCTTTCCATCACTGAAGTGTGCTGCAGTGCAGCATTGTTTCCAAGACGTCCTTTGCAGTCAGTAATTCTTTCAATTAACTGATACCATTCTTCAGAAAATAAATCCAATTTCTACTATGGCAGTATTTGATCTCATCAGAAATGTTTTTTGCATGTACATAATCTCGTAATCTTAATCTTGTAATATTAAGATCTTATCAATGGTTGATTTCTTCTCTGGACCATTTTGTTAAGGAACTATCTTCTTCAAAGGCACAGAGTACTTACTTGAGGTTAAGCTGACACAAGGTGCCTAAAGGCCTTTCAGTTACGTATAATCTTAAAACAAAATGTCAAAAAGTGTTGAGTAAAAGGTAGTTCATGACAAATGGAACTGCTTGTGTTTTCTGCAGAAAAGGGCCTCAAGTTCAAGTGAAGTAATTATAGAATTGTTTTCTAATTCATACAAACAAGGTTTAATCATTTGCAGAAGTGTTTACAAGTTGATCTGCAAAGTCTGTGTCACACTTCACCCAATTAGTTCAAATTTCACATTCAGAAAACTTAAACACACAGCTTGCAGCTAAGCATGTGTGCCCCGTAACAATCGGAAGCAGGCAAGGCAGGTACGTAAACCTTCAATTAAAATGAGGCTTCACTATAAAAACCCATGCGCTAAACAGATGGAGCACTAAAGGTAAAGAGCTGCTCCTCATGTTACAAGTATTAAAAAAATGCAGGGGAAAAAAAAGCTAATCTTTTTCTCCTGGTTTACTTTGACTTGATAACCTAGTTTCTCCCCAAGGAGAGAACCAGGGATTTATAAACAGCTACAAATCTGGAAAAAAACATTCCTCGGCCACAGGAATTTGCTTCCAAGTCACCCTATTTACAGCAATTAGACTTTCTGACCTTCGCGGGACAGGCCAGTTAAACACAGCTTCACTGTAGCAGCACAATAACACACTGGGTGAAACTTCTGACTTACCATGAGCAAGAGCAGAGGACATTCACGAGCATGATTATTTAACAATGCACACAATACATTGCTTTGGAAACACAGAAGAGAAACAGAAATATTTATCCGTTTTTTTTCTTGAATCACCACTGATGTCTTCTAGCTGCAGGCCTATTGATTTTTTGAAACAAAAGCTTTCTTCAGGCCAAGTTCAAGCGGAGCTCGTGAATTTACTTTGTAGATCACAGCATTTCTGATCACAGAAAGCACTATTTCTGTGCACAGTATCTATCACTATCCAATTAATCTCAAGTAGCTCTCCTTCCTCATGTATTCTTTAATCTAAAAGGTTTCTGTAAGTAGCATGCCTCTTCTCACAAAACCTAACTTTTTCTCAAGTTGCCAGGCCTTTCCTCTCATCCAACCCTGAGTACATGCAAGATACAGAATCGCTGCCAGAAGTGACACTGAAATAGCACTACTCACATTCTAGAATGATGATTTGACAGCACAAAATTGTTATTCTTCATGCTGCTGTCACACATTCTTTTCAATGAAGTACATTCATTTCAAATTTCCATTTATTCAGCTATTTCTCAAAATATTTTCTGAACAGTCACTGCTTCAAATCGTGACATGTGTGGAAAGAAAATGTTAGCCAACCACTGGAGCTTTTGTTCTATGAATGATCTGTTTTTCCTGATGATTTAAGTGATTGAACAAAGGACACGCGGTCCCTTTAAATGTTCAAAATGTCACAACAGTAAACAGATTTACCAAGTCTCACTCATTTGGAGCAAGACGCACTAATTCTAGTTTAAAAATGTTACTGATTCTGATAAGCCGTGTCAGCCATGGCTCAATGGGCAGCACACTCACCTCTGAGTCAGGAGGTTGTGGATTCAAGTCCCGCTCCAGGAACTTGAGCACAAAAAAAATCCAGTGCAGTGCTGAGGGAACACTGCACTGTCAGAGGTGCCGTCTTTCGGATGAGGCCGCATCTGCCCTCTCAGGTGGACATAAAAGATCCCATGGCACTATTTCGAAAAAGAGCAGAGGAGTTATCCCCGGGGTTCTGGCCAATATTTATCACTCAATCAACATAACAAAAAAACAATTATCTGGTCATTATCACATTGCTGTTTGTGGGAGTTTGCTGTGTGCAAGTTGGCTGCCGTGTTTCCCACATTTCAACACTGACTACACTCCAAAAAGTACATAATTAGCTGTAAAGCACTTTGAGGCGTCTGGAGGATGTGACAGGCGCTACATATATCTCGGGAGCCTCCTATCAATAAGAGCAGGCATTGATGATGAGATCCAACATCGCCTCCAGTGCGACAGGGCAGCCTTTGGCTGCCTGAGGAAAAGAGTGTTTGAAGACCAGGCCCTCAAAACTGTCACCAAGCTCATGGTCTAAAAGGCTGTAGTAATACCCGCCCTCCTGAATGGCTCAGAAACATGGATGGACCATGTACTGTAGACACCTCAAGTCGCTGGAGATATATCACCAACGATGTCTCCGCAAGATTCTGCAAATCCCCTGGGAGGACAGGTGCACCAACATCAGCGTCCTCATCCAGGCTAACATCCCCAGCATTGAAGCACTCACCACACTTAATCAGCTCCGCTGGGCAGGCCACATAGTTCGCATGCCAGACACAAGGCTTCCAAAGCAAGTGCTCTACTCGGAGCTCCTTCACGTCAAATGAGCCAAAGGTGCGCAGCGGAAACACTACAAGGACACCCTCAAAGCCTCCCTGATAAAGTGCAACATCCCCCCCGACACCTGGAAGTCCCTGGCCCAAGACTGCCCTAAGTGGAGGAAATGCATCCAAGAGGGTGCTGAGCACCTCGAGTCTCAACGCCGAGAGCATGCAGAAACCAAGCGCAGGCAGTGGAAAGAGCATGCGGCAAACCAGTCCCACCCACCACTTCCCTCAATGACTATCTGTCCCACCTGTGACATGGACTGTGACTCTCGTATTGGACTGTTGAGCCACCAAAGAACTCACTTCAGGAGTGGAAGCAAGTCTTCCTCGATTTCGAGGGACTGCCTATGATGATGATGTGGGTGTTGGGTGAGCACAGGATCGGCTGATGACTGACTGATGCCTAATTTTACTAGATAAGATGCAATTACAACTGCTGACACCACTGAGTATCGTCTTCAGTCCTTATAGTTGACAGATTGGCATGTCCTATTCTTTTTGCCATCCTAAAGGGTGTTTCCTTTAAAAACTCAATCAATTTAACCAGCAAGAAAGTGATCTAATTTTGTTGAATTTTATTTCTAGGAAAAAGAAATACTGCAAAAACTTTTGAAAATAAAAAGTTTCCAAATGATGTTACCTGAAGGGCAACGCTCTGTATTATGATGGGCTAATGAGACCGCATGATAGTATGTCAATAGGTCTCAGAATATAATGCTGTAATGCTCTGATCCCCTTATTTAATGAATTGAATAGTGTGGAAAAAAATAAATAACTGAAAATTCAAAAGGGACTTGGAAGTGAAGAATGGATTAAGCAAATAAACTTGAATATTGGTTTTACAGCCAAACCCAGGTCTTGATGTCATCTCATTGATTTGTCAAGAATGAAAGAAAGGAAACCAAGAACCATAAAACACTCAGTAGACACACATGCTGCAGTGCTCAACAAAGCTGCCCTGTGATTGAATTTAACAGTCAGGTTCTGCAAAACTGGAAGTGGAAAGTCTAGTTTGTACAGCTTTAAATTCTCGAGGAGCAAAGAAGTTATTTGAGCAGTATTTAATTAGAGCTCGTGAACTAGATGACTGTAGGGGAAACTGATGGCGATGATTAAACCGAACAATGAATGCAGTGGCTTTTTCCTGAATCCATACCTAGGCTCAATTTATTAGCTGACACAGGCTGAATTATTCTCAGCACTGCACCCTTGCTCAGAAAACTGAACTATTCTGTTTGTCATATACAAGTAGCATAAGCTTTCCTGTAGGCAAATGACAAATACGTTATTATTCTAAAACCTCTGGCACATAGGAGTGTCACAATATGTATCTTACATATGCTTCTTTCCCCCTCTGTATTTTCAGAAAATCACATCCCGATACATTTACAATGTGCAGATTTTTCCATAATTGAAATTTTGTGATATTTTTTGTTTATCTGTACTTGTGATGTGGGTGCCACTAGCAAGGCTGCATATATTGCTCATCTCTAGTTGCCCTGAGGCCAGTTAGAATCAACAGTGTGAAACTTGAATCATACATAGGACTGACCGTGTCGGGTTCCAATGCTCCCCTCGCTAAAGGACATTAGTGAAGCAGTGGGCTTTTACAACGCGCCAACCCACAAATGAGCAGATTTGTTCTCCTAACCTCTGGGTTGCTGGTCCAGTACTATAATCATGAGGCTACCTTATCCATCAAGCATTTGTCATGGCCATTGCTTTGCATTACTGTAATCTTCTCATTAGCTCCAAATATGTTGCCGCACATGCTGTGCCTTCCCTTCATTTTCACTGCATTGAAATCAAGATTTATCGCAGCCTCTGACTCTCATTTTCCTAGGACATCAAAATTAGGACTGTTCACTTCCTCAAGTTGTTCCTTCCTGTTACAATCTATAAGCTTTTAAAATCCAAGCTTGAAAGAAAAAGATTTGGACTGATACGGCGCCTTTCACGACCATCGGACGTCTCAAAGCGCTTTATAGCCAATGAAGTACTTTTGGAGTGTAGTCACTGTTGTAATATGGGAAACGTGGCAGTCAATTTACACACAGCAAGCTCCCACAAACAGCAATGTAATAATGAGCCAATAATCTGTTTTTGTTATGTTGATTGAGGGATAAATATTGGCCAGGACACCGGGGATAACTCCCCTGCTCTTCTTCGAAATAGTGCCATGGGATCTTTTACGTCCACCTGAGAGAGCAGACGAAGCCTCGATTTAACGTCTCATCCAAAAGACAGCACCTCCAACAGTGCAGCACTCCCTCAGCACTGCACTGGAGTGTCAGCCGAGATTTTTTGTGCTCAAGTCCTTGGAGTTGGACTTGAACATTAAGACGGATTGCAAAAGTTTCTATAGATATGTAAAGAGAAAAAGGTTAGTAACGACAAACGTAGGTCCCCTGCAGTCAGAATCAGGGGAAGTCATAATGGGGAACAAAGAAATGGCGGACCAATTGAACAAGTACTTTGGTTCGGTATTCACTAAGGAGGACACAAACAACCTTCCGGATATAAAAGAGGTCAGAGGGTCTAGTAAGGAGGAGGAACTGAGGGAAATCCTTATTAGTCGGGAAATTGTGTTGGGGAAATTGATGGGATTGAAGGCCGATAAATCCCCAGGGCCTGATGGACTGCATCCCAGAGTACTTAAGGTGGTGACCTTGGAAATAGCAGATGCATTGACAGTCATTTTCCAACATTCCATTGACTCTGGATCAGTTCCTATCGAGTGGAGGGTAGCCAATGTAACCCCACTTTTTAAAAAAGGAGGGAGAGAGAAAACGGAATTATAGACCGGTCAGCCTGACATCAGTAGTGGGTAAAATGATGGAATCAATTATTAAGGATGTCATAGCAGCGCATTTGGAAAGAGGCGACATGATAGGTCCAAGTCAGCATGGATTTGTGAAAGGGAAATCATGCTTGACAAATCTTCTGGAATTTTTTGAGGATGTTTCTAGTCGAGTTGACAAGGGAGAACCAGTTAATGTGGTATATTTGGACTTTCAGAAGGCTTTCGACAAGGTCCCACACAAGAGATTAATGTGCAAAGTTAAAGCACATGGGATTTGGGTAGTGTGCTGACATGGATTGAGAACTGGTTGTCAGACAGGAAGCAAAGAGTAGGAGTAAATGGGTACTTTTCAGAATGGCGGGCAGTGACTAGTGGGGTACCGCAAGGTTCTGTGCTGGGGCCTCAGCTGTTTACACTGTACATTAATGATTTAGACGAGGGGATTAAATGTAGTATCTCCAAATTTGCGGATGACACTAAGTTGGGTGGCAGTGTGAGCTGCGAGGAGGATGCTATGAGGCTGCAGAGTGACTTGGATAGGTTAGGTGAGTGGGCAAATGCATGGCAGATGAAGTATAATGTGGATAAATGTGAGGTTATCCACATGGTGGTAAAAACAGAGAGACAGACTATTATCTGAATGGTGACAGATTAGGAAAAGGGGAGGTGCAACGAGACCTGGGTGTCATGGTACATCAGTCATTGAAGGTTGGCATGCAGGTACAGCAGGCGGTTAAGAAAGCAAATGGCATGTTGGCCTTCATAGCGAGGGGATTTGAGTACAGGGACAGGGAGGTGTTGCTACAGTTGTACAGGGCCTTGGTGAGGCCACACCTGGAGTATTGTGTACAGTTTTGGTCTCCTAACCTGAGGAAGGACATTCTTGCTATTGAGGGAGTGCAGCGAAGACTGATTCCCGGGATGGTGGGACTGACCTATCAAGAAAGACTGGATTAACTGAAGTTCAGAAGAATGAGAGGGGACCTCATAGAAACGTTTAAAATTCTGATGGGTTTAGACAGGTTAGATGCAGGAAGAATGTTCCCAATGTTGGGGAGTCCAGAACCAGGGGTCACAGTCTAAGGATAAGGGGTAAGCCATTTAGGACCGAGATGAGGAGAAACTTCTTCACCCAGAGAGTGGTGAACCTGTGGAATTCTCTACCACAGAAAGTTGTTGAGGCCAATTCACTAAATATATTCAAAAAGGAGTTAGATGAAGTCCTTACTACTAGGGGGATCAAGGGGTATGGCGAGAAAGCAGGAATGGGGTACTGAAGTTGCATGTTCAGCCATGAACTCATTGAATGGCGGTGCAGGGTCGAAGGGCCTACTCCTGCACCTATTTTATATGTTTCTATGTTTCTATGAACCCACAACCTCCTGACTCAGAGGCGAGAGCCACAGCTGACTTGATGCCACATATTTACTACTTTATTTATCCCATCCAGTTTTGTCAAGACATTTAAAGTGTATGACGCACCAATGTTAGCGTCCTCGATCAGGCCAACATCCCCAACATCAAAGCACTGACCACACTCGATCAGTTCCGTTGGGCAGGCCACATAGTTCGCATGCCTGACACAAGACTCCCAAAGCAAGTGCTCTACTTGGAACTCCTATAAGGCAAGCAAGCCCCAGATTGGGCAGAGGAAACGCTTCAAGGACACCCTCAAAGCCTCCCTGATAAAATGCAACATCCCCACCGACACCTGGGAGTCCCTGGCTAAAGACGGCCCTAAGTGGAGGAAGAGCATTCGGGAGAGCGCTGAGCACCTTGAGTCTCGTCACCGAGAGCATGCAGAAATCAAGCGCAGGCAGCGGAAGGAGCATGCGGCAAACCAGACTCCCACCCACCCTTTCCTTCAACCACTGTCTGTCCCGCCTGTGACACTGTAATTCCCATAATGGACTGTTCAGCCACCTGAGAACTCACTTTTGGAGTGGAGGCAAGTCTTCCTCGATTCCGAGGGACTGCCTATGATGATGATTGGGCAGATTTGCAATTATGAAGGTAACGAGTGGCTGGGTTTAAATGTGACTGGATTCCGAGTTTATCACAGCATCAGCTGTTACTCAATGGCAAAGAGAGTGGAGCACTGTTCCTTTCTAAAATGTAAAGTTGAAGCAAGTCAATTGAAATGTTGCAGTCACAGAATGACAGGAACAAACGTAACCGGGCATATTAAGCATAGGCAGTCATTAACACCAACAATAATGCTGGTGTGAAGCGCTGCAATTCACAATAACTTGTTAGTTCATCATTTTTATCCTTTTTCCCCCGGTCTCCCCTGTTTCAGATTGATTATGGGCAAGCTGATGACCTCCTCCGAGGCTTTCTTCAAATACTGCTCCTTTAGATGACAGAGACTGCTTTTTTCCTCTTACTATCAGCAATTGGCTCGATTTTAGCACCCTATTGTACTGCCATGATACTTCATTTCTATATAGAAAGAAAGACTTGGATTTATATACTAGACGTCTCAAAGCACCTTACAGCCAATTAAGTACATTTTGGAATGTAGTCACTGTCGTAATGTGGGAAACGCGGCAGCCAATTTGCGCACAAGCAAACTCCCACACACAGCAATGTGATAATAACCAGATAATGTTTATTTGTTATGTTGATTGAGGGATAGAAATTGGCCAAAACACCGAGGATAACTCCCCTGCTGCTATTACGACATGCCATGCCAAATTAACACTCATTAGAATCGCCTCGCCCACTTTTACCACACGAAACAGTTGTGAAGATAATGGCATTAAGACCATCATATCTTCACAAGATTATATTTCAGGCAAAATAGCAGGATTCTTGTATTTCCATAGTATTTTGGATTGACAAACCGATATTGAGGATCATTGATGTCTTGGAATAGGATTCTAGCAAAGCCCAGCAACACTGTAGTCAGAAATGAAATGGTGTCACAAATTTACAAACACAACCGGGAAGCATAACTCTCCCAATGGCAACAATATCAACTGTGCTGTTGCAATATTTTTATTATCTACCTGTGTGAAGAGAAGATTGCAGCAGCACAGTTTAAATCACAACGTTTTTATCAGGTATCTCCTTTTGAGAAATCCTTCCAATTCTGCCCAGCTCCCCTGGTTCTCTAGGCCATGTATAAGGGTAGGTTTGTGGGTAACCTGGGGCCATGTATAAGGGTAGGTGGGTGGGTAACCTGAGGCCATGTATAAGGGTAGGTGGGTGGGTAACCTGGGGCCATGTATAAGGGTAGGTGTGTGGATAACCTGGGGCCATGTGTAAGGGTAGGTGGGTGGGTAACCTGAGGCCATGTGTAAGGGTAGGTGGGTGGGTAACCTGGGGCCATGTACAGGGGTAGGTGGGTGGGTAACCTGGGGCCATGTATAAGGGTAGGTGGGTGGGTAATCTGAGGCCATGTATAAGGGTAGGTGTGTGGATAACCTGGGGCCATGTGTAAGGGTAGGTGGGTGGGTAACCTGAGGCCATGTGTAAGGGTAGGTGGGTGGGTAACCTGAGGCCATGTATAAGGGTAGGTGGGTGGGTAACCTGGGGCCATGTATAGGGGTAGGTGGGTGGGTAACCTGGGGCCATGTATAAGGGTAGGTGGGTGGGTAATCTGAGGCCATGTAGAAGGATAGGTGGGTGGGTAACCTAGGGCCATGTATAAGGGTAGGTGGGTGGGTAATCTGGGGTCAGACCTCTGCCAATGCTGCTCTGACCAATACTGAGGCATCACATGGTACATCACTACAGCCACAGTTGTTTGGTATAACTGGGAGTGTCCTACATCAAGAATTGGCATGTATGGACTTGCTGTTATCTTCGCCTATTTTGATTTTTTCCTTCGTAAGTATTTTTTACGATGATTGTTGCACAAAACACCAATTGCTTCATATAGTACCACACAGTTTTAACCTCAATTAGATGTCTGTAGTGGAATTTTATCTTTGGCATCAGACCAACATTGTTGCAGCTTATTGTAAGAGGAGACGTAAATATTCATATCACATGGCACAGTCAACATTGTTACTGTATATTAAATGAAGCAGCAACCAGGCATATTCAATTCAAACTTAATTTTAAAACCTGGAAAGCCATTTGCAATGTGCTGAAGTACCTTACTCATGACAGACAATTGATTTTTGTGTGTATTTCTATTGGTTCAAACACTTTGGAAGTAATGTCAATTTGCTTAGCTTGTGACATGCTTTTGAAATATAGGGCACGATATATCAAGGCAAAATAATAGTTCAAAATAAATCTGCTCATGAACTATTCAATACCTGCCAATGTCATGTGACTCCTTTCAATGATACTTGCTTGCCCCAGTAGCTTTTTGGGTAAAGGCTAGGAGGGTACAGTTCAGCTGCTCTTGGCCAGGGTGATGGTGCAGAGAGCACTGCAGTTGGTCTATGCATCTCTAGGTCAGAGAAGGGACAACAAGTCAGCCAAGGATCCCTTTCCTCGCAAGCTATCCAATGATCCCTGCTGGGAAGTACATGTGCGTGAATGTCAGGTAAAAACAGGATTGTAATCAGTTGTAATACCTGCTATACAACAACAACTTGTATTTATATAATGCCTTGAATGTAGTGAAATGTCCCGAGGGGCTTCACAAGGTATTATGAGACAAAACATTCGACACCGAGCTACACAAGTAGAAACTAGTGCAGGTGACCAGAAGCTTGGCCAAAGAGGTAGGTTTTAAGGAGCGTCTTGAAGGAGGAAAGAGAGGTAGAGAGGAGATGTTTATGCAGGGAGTTTTAGACCTTGGGGTCTAGGTAACAGAAGGCATGGCCACCAATGGTTGCGTGATTATATGCTCAAGAGAGCAGAATTAGAGGAGCACAGACATCTCGGGTGATTGTGGGGTTGGAGGAGATTACAGAGATAGGGAGGGGCGAGGGCCATGGAGGGATTTTAAAATAAGAATGAGAATTTTGAAATCGAGGCATTGTTTAACGAAAGCCAATGTAGGTCAGCGCGCACTGGCGTGATGGGTGAGCCGGACTTGGTGCGAGATAGGACACGGGCAGCCGAGTTTTGGATCACTTCTAGCTTACATGGGGTAGAAGGTGGGAGGCCAGCCAGGAGTGCGTTGGAATAGTCAAGTCTAGAGGTAACAAAGGCATGGATGAGGGTTTCAACAGATGATGAGCTGAGACAAGGGCAGAGACGGGCGATGTTATGGAACTAGTCAGTTATGCTGTGGATATGTGGTCGAAAGCTCATTTCAGGGTCAAATATGACACCAAGGTTGCGAATAGTCTGGTTCAGCCTCGGACAGAGGTTGGGGTGAGGGATGGAGTCAGTGGCCAGAGAACGGAATTTGTGCTGGGGACCGAAAACAATGGCTTCGGTCTTCCCAATATTCAATTGGAGAAAATTTCTGCTCATCCAGAACAGATGACGGACAAGCAGTCTGACAATTTAGAGACCGTGGAGGGGTCGAGAAAAGTGGTAGTGAGGTAGAGCTGGGGGTCATCAGCGTACAGGTGAAAAATGACACTGTGTTTTCAGATGTTGCCAAGGGACAACATGTAGATGAAAAATAGGAGGGGGTTGAGGATAGATCCTTAGATACCCAACAACCTGCAAGGTTAAGCTTCTAAGTGACTAACAGCTAAGTAGCCAAGTTATGACATGGCTCCCAGTGGCTATGGAAACACCTCCAAGACAATATGATATTATATTCATGCCCCACACCATGTCAATACTGAGGGTGTATTACATTGCTGGAGGCGCCATCCTTCCATTGAGATATTGAACAGAAGGCCTGTCTATCTGTTTCGGTGGTTCAGGTGAATGTTAAATATTCTTAGCTTTAATCAAGGAGGAGCAGCAGGTTCTACCAGTCTCTTGCTCAACATTCCTCCCTCCAGCAACATTACTCAACACAGATTAACCAATAATTCATCTCATCGCTGTTTGTGACATTTGCTATGCACAACATGGTTTCCATGTTAGCACATAAAACAAATTAATGCATTATTTTTGAAGTACTTGACACATTTTGCAGAGCTGCAGTCAGGTGCTGTATAAACATAAATCTTTCTTTTTCATAAACCAACACGAGTCAGCACTTTCAGAAAAGGATTGGAGACAGACACGATAAAATGTCAGGCGCCTGTAATATAGGGAATTTATTTTTAAAATTACTGTTCAAGGATTTTATTAAATAAATCTACTAAATGCCACATTTTATGGAGTCTATCCCAAACAATTTGAAGATAATTTAGAGCTGGGAAGGATTTAGTTCAGTCGTCAAGCTAATAGCAACATCAATAGCATCAGGACCAATGCTGGTCTTCTTCACTTGCTATAATGTTACTGCTTCACACTTTTTTCATGGTTCCAACTGGGACTGAAATCAAGATTTCTGCTTTGATTTATTACTGCACTACAATGGATACCACATACATGAAAACCTGATTCAGCCCTGACACCAGCAAATACTCACGAACAATTTCCAACAATGCTAATAAGTCAGTTCCTACAGGACCAGTTAGAAGTCACCTTTGCCAATGTGCTTCTAGTTGACTAGAAAATGGAAACATTATTGAAAGGTTTTGCTTTTGATCAATGTTGTATATGAATTGAATCAATACACATTTAAAATCCCAGAAGCAAAATCTGTGATCTGTCAGCAAAACAACTCAATACAGTATAGATTGCAACCAAAGCACACAGGAATGAATGAGAAATCAATATCTTGATAATGGTTAGGCTAATCAATATTCCCAGAATACCGCATTCAATTATGTTGTAATTCTGGCTGTAGATGACTGTAAATAAGCCAATAAAATGATACTTTTTCATCTGTAACAGTCACATAAACTGCACAGGCAATGCTCACATAGTTGATACTGGCATCAGGAATCCAGTGTTCCAATAGCCCATAACCTACTCCATACAATCTTATACAATATGTTGAAGTGAATATTCTCCAATATTGATGAACTGTTCCATTTAAGTTTGTCACCAGCTGACATGACTAAAAGCGGGCTACACCAGAACCTGGGCTCTTCTCAGGCGATAGAAATATTGATGGGAGTACTGCCTCATTTTTCTTGAGGGTATTGGGAAGCAGAGTAAAATGCGTCCGTGAGTCGTCGGGAGTTCATGGTCGGTGAGGCGAGAGGCTTGGGGAGGTGCGTGGAGAGGCCTATAAAAAGGCCCAGCGTCCGTGAGTCGTCGGGAGTTCATGGTCGGTGAGGCGAAAGGCTCAGGAGGTGCGTGGAGAGGCCAGCTTGTGCAGCTACAGGGAGAAGGCAAAAAAGTAGAAAGAAATCGAAAGGTGATGTCACAGCCAAGGGGGTAAGTGATTGGCTGATGATTGGTAAGTAGTTTTTCTTTTTCTTTCTTTATCAGTAAGTAACCTTTTAACATTGTTGTTGCCCAATTAAGTTAATCCAAGGGTTAAGTCATGGCAGGAGAGCTCGGACACATGTTATGCTCCTCCTGTACTATGTGGGAACACAGGGGCGCATCCGGTGTCCCTGACGGCTACGTGTGCGGGAAGTACATCCGCCTGCAGATCCTAACAGACCGCATTGTGGCACTGGAGCTGCGGGTGGATGAACTCTGGAGCATCCACGATGCTGAGAATGACGTGAATAGCACGTTCAGCGAGTTGGTCACACCGCAGGTAAAGAGTACACAGCCAGATAGGGAACGGGTGGACCAACTGAAAGAGCAGTGCAAGGAAGGTAGTGCAGGGGTCCCCTGCGGTCATCCCCCTGCAAAACAGCACTTTGGGTACTGTTGAGGGGGATGACTCATCAGGGGAAGGCAGCAGCAGCCAAGTTCATGGCACCGTGGGTGGCTCTGCTGCACAGGAGGGCAGGAAAAAGAGTGGGAGAGCGATAGTGATAGAGTATTCAATTGTAAGGGGAATAGATAGACGTTTCTGCGGCCGCAACCGAGGATGGTATGTTGCCTCCCTGGTGCTAGGGTCAAGGATATCTCGGAGTGGGTGCAGGACATTCTGAAAAGGGAGGGTGAACAGCCAGTTGTCGTGGTGCATATAGGTACCAACGATATAGGTAAAAAAACGGGATGAGGTCCGATAAGTCAAATTTAGGGAGCTAGGAGCTAAATTAAAAAGTAGGACCTCAAAAGTAGTAATCTCAGGATTGCTACCAGTGCCACGTGCTAGTCAGAGTAGGAATCGCAGGATAGCTCAGATGAATACGTGGCTTGAGGAGTATTGCACAAGAGAGGGATTTAAATTGCTGGGACATTGGAACCGGTTCTGGGGGAGGTGGGACCAGTACAAACCGGATGGTCTGCACCTGGGCAGGACCGGAACCAATGTCCTAGGAGGAGTGTTTGCTAGTGCTGTTGGGGAGGAGTTAAACTAATATGGCAGGGGGATGGGAACCTATGCAGGGAGACAGAAACAAAAGATAGAAAAGAGAATACTAAAAGTGGCGGGCAGAGAAACCCAAGGCAAAAAACAAAAAGGGCCACATTACAGCAAAATTCTAAAGGGGCAAAGTGTGTTAAAAAGACAAGCCTGAAGGCTCTGTGCCTCAATGCAAGGAGTATTCGGAATAAGGTGGACGAATTAACTGCGCAGATAGCAGTTAATGGATATGATGTAATTGGCTCAAGGGTGACCCAAGGCAGGGAACTCAACATCCAGGGGTATTCAACATTTAGGAAGGATAGACAGAAAGGAATAGGAGGCGGGGTGGCGTTGCTGGTTAAAGAGGAAATTAATGCAATAGTAAGGAAGGACATTGGCTTGGATGATGTGGAATCGGTATGGGTGGAGCTACGGAATACTAAAGGGCAGAAAACGTGGTGGGAGTTGTGTACAGGGCACCATACAGTAGTTGTAAGGTTGGGGACAGCATCAAACAAGAAATAAGGGATGTGTGCAATAAAGGTACAACAGTTATCATGGGCGACTTTAATTTACATATAGATTGGGCTAACCTAACTGGTAGCAATGCGATGGAGGAGGATTTCCTGGAGTGTATTAGGGATGGTTTTCTTGACCAATATGTCGAGGAACCAACTAGAGAGCTGGCCATCCTAGACTGGGTGATGTGTAATGAGAAGGGACTAATTAGCAATCTTGTTGTGCGAGGCCCCTTGAGGAAGAGTGACCATAATATGGTAGAATTCTTTATTAAGATGGAGAATGACATAGTTAATTCAGAAACTAGGGTCCTGAACTTAAGGAAAGCAAACTTCGATGCCATGAGGTGTGAATTGGCTAGAATAGACTGGCAAATGATACTTAAAGGGTTGACGGTGGATAGGAAATGGCAAACATTTATAGATCACATGGATGAACTTCAACAGTTGTACATCCCTGTCTGGAGTAAAAGTAAAACAGGCAAGGTGGCTCAACCGTGGCTAACAAGAGAAATTAAGGATAGTGTTAGATCCAAGGAAGAGGCATATAAATTGGCCAGAAAAAGCAGCAAACCTGAGGACTGGGAGAAATTTAGACTTCAGCAAAGGAGGACTAAGGGTTTAATTTGGAGGGGGAAAATAGAGTACGAGAGGAAGCTTGCCAGGAACATAAAAACTGACTGCAAAAGCTTCTATAGATATGTGAAGAGAAAAAGATTAGTGAAGACAAACGTAGGTCCCTTGCAGTCGGACTCAGGTGAATTTATAATGGGGAACAAAGAAATGGCAGATCAATTGAACAAATACTTTGGTTCTGTCTTCACGAAGGAAGACACAAATAACCTTCTGGATGTACTGGTGGTCCGAGGGTCTCGAGAGAAGGAGGAACTGAAGGATATCCTTATTAGGTGGGAAATTGTGTTGGGGAAATTGATGGGATTGAAGGCTGATAAATCCCCAGGGCCTGATTGTCTGCATCCCAGAGTACTTAAGGAAGTGGCCCTAAAAATAGTGATGCATTGGTGATCATTTTCCAACAGTCTATCGACTCACTCTGGATCAGTTCCTATGGGCTGGAAGGTAGCTAATTTAACACCACTTTTTAAAAAAGGAGTGAGAGAAAGCTGGTAATTATGGACCGGTTAGCCTGACATCAGTAATGGGGAAAATGTTGGAATCAATTATTAAGGATGAAATAGCAGCGCATTTGGAAAGCAGTGACAGGATCGGTCCAAGTCAGCATGGATTTATGAAAGGGAAATCATGCTTGACAAATCTTCTGGAATTTTTTGAGGATGTAACTAGTAGAGTGGACAAGGGAGAACCAGTGCATGTGGTGTATTTGGACTTTCAAAAGGCCTTTGACAAGGTCCCACATAAGAGATTGGTGTGCAAAATCAACGCACATGGTATTGGGGGTAACATACAGGCGTGGATAGAGAATTGGTTGGCAGACAGGAAGCAGAGAATCGGGATAAACGGGTCCTTTTCAGAATGGCAGGCAGTGACTAGTGGAGTGCCATAGGGCTCAGTGCTGGGACCCCAGCTCTTTACAATATATATCAATGATTTGGATGAAGGAATTGAGTGTAATATCTCCAAGTTTGCAGATGACACTAAACTTGGTGGCGGTGGGAGCTGTGAGGAGGATGCAAAGAGGCTGCAGGGTGATTTGGACAGGTTAGCTGAGTGGGCAAATGCATGACAGATGCAGTATAATGTGGATAAATGTGAGGTTAACCACTTTGGTGGCAAAAACACAAAGGCAGAATATTATCTGAATGGTGGCAGATTAGGAAAGGGGGAGGTGCAACAGGACCTGGGTATCATGGTTCATCAGTCATTGAAAGTTGGCATGCAGGTACAGCAGGCGGTGAAGAAGGCAAATGGCATGTTGGCCTTCATAGCTAGGGGATTTGAGTATAGGAGCAGGGAGGTCTTACTGCCATTGTACAGAGCCTTGGTGAGGCCTCACATGGAATATTGTGTTCAGTTTTGGTCTCCTAATCTGAGGAAGGACGTTCTTGCTATTGAGGGAGTGCAGTGAAGGTTCACCAGACTGATTCCAAGGATGGCTGTGCTGTCATATGAGGAGAGACTGGATCAACTGGGACTTTATTCACTGGAGCTTAGAAGGATGAGAGGGAATCTCATAGAAACGTATAAGTTTCTGACGGGATGGGACAGGTTAGATGCGGGAAGAATGTTCCCGATGTTGCGGAAGTCCAGAACCAGGGGACACAGTCTTAGGGTAAGGGGTAGGCCATTTAGGACTGAGATGAAGAGAAACTTCTTCACTTAGAGAGTTGTTAACCTGTGGAATTCCCTGCCGCAGAGAATTGTTGATGCCAGTTCATTGGATATATTCAAGAGGGAGTTAGATATGGCCCTCACGACTAAAGGGATCAAGTGGTATGGAGAGAAAGCAGGAAAGGGGTACTGAGGTGAATGATCAGCCATGATCTTACTGAATGGTGCTGCAGGCTCGAAGGACCGAATGGCCTACTCCTGCACCTATTTTCTATGTTTCTATGCAGTGCACTTACATTTCACTTGGCTATTTTACAGATTTTTACTAATGACAAGCTTCTGTAAGCAGACACTGAGATTTCCTGTGAACTGAAACTTGCATCTTTATTCTCGGCTGTAACTGTGTTAGCATAGCCCAAGCCTATTTAAACCTGATCACAATAAACTGCTTAGCGGTGAACACACGAAATGTTCTCGATCTATAGTCATTCTGAATGATGGAGAATATCAATGCCTGTAGACCACACTATACAAGCTGAATTGCTGTTCTGGATTTAACAAATAAAGTACCTGTACCGAACAAAAGCAAAGTACTAAACAGTATAATGCGTTTGAGAGAGAACATGAGACAGCTTACCAGGGGTTAATGTAACTTTTTCGAAAGCTGCCTCAGTACAGTTTCTCAGAATTTAACAATTCCTTTGGACCAATCCGCCGAGACTTCTCCTTCCTTGTGTGCATTCTGCCTCAGGATATGATGTTACACAACTTGTATCGATGAAATGCTTTCAACTTATGAAAACATCCCAAGCTGCTTTTACAGAAGGTGGAGGGAAATATATATGCGTGAGCTTCCAGTACCCACAGGGCCTGGACTAGGTTATTTATCCCGTGGAACATTTTTGATGTAACCTCAATTTTTTTTAAAAGCAATCAAGCAAAGAAGATATTAGCCAGTCTTCACACTTTGGTTCATAATGGGATAATGCACAGCCAAGCTATCATTTGTTTTACATTTCCTCTTGGACTATTTTTAAACACATGACCTCATCCGGAAATGACAGGAATCTGTTCAAGCTGCACCATTAACATTTTACACATACTACCCGCTATCAAATTGCCTTTACCGTAACTAATTCCTAATCAAAAGTAACATCTCTTTTCTCACGGTGGGGTTGCTTGCTATCTTTCTTTCTGACACTGACTGATACCGAGGCATAAATTGCTAAATTAGGAGGACAGGTTGCATAAACTTGGCATGTTGAGATGATCAAAGGATGATCTAATTGAGGTGTTTACAATTATTAAGGGATTCAATAACATAGATACAGAGAAATGATTTCCTCTGGTGGGGAAATCCAGAACAAGCGGGCATAACCTTAAAATCTGATCTAGGCCATTTAGGAGTGAAATCAGGAGCACTTTTTTATACAAAGGGTAGTGGAAATGTGGGACTCACTTCCCAAAGGCTGTGGATACTGGGTTAATTGAAATTTCAAAGACTGAGATCAACATATTTTTATTAGGTAAAGGCATCAAGGGATATGGAGTTGAGGTACAGATCAGCCATGATCTAATTGAATGGTGGAACAGGCTCAAGGAGCAGAAGGTTCCTGTTCTGGCTGCATTTTACTTCCTTTCTACATGAATTATATGAACCTAAAGAAAGAATTGCCTATTTTTCTAACACTGCATGGCTGTCCAAATATTTTTCCTATTTTGTGAGCATGATAAAAATGTTTTTTCCTATTTTGTAGCATTCTGCACCAAGCCCAAAGCAGAAAGCTAGATGATATGATCACTGGTTCTGCATCTATTAGCTGAACTCAAACATGTCGAACTTTATGGGGCTGAAATTCAGTCATGCAAGAATACTGGCACACTTACGAGTTTTTTTTTGTTTTTACCGCAGGGATCCATGATGCGACCGGATGAACGATTTTCAGGACTTTGAAATGGGAACTCTCTTCCCAAAGGCTGTGGATACTGGGTTAATTGAAATTTCAAAGACTGAGATCAACATATTTTTATTAGGTAAAGGCATCAAGGGATATGGAACAAATGGAGTTGAGGTACAGATTAGCCATGATCTAATTGAATGGTGGAACAGGCTCAAGGAGAAAGGCAGGCTGAGGGGCTGAATTTGGGTCGGGACCGGGACTCCGCCGCTGTCAATCAGCGGTGGAGTAGCGGTGACTTCACAGCGCGCGTGTGTCACTACGCTCTCTCACCCAAGAGAGGGTGCCAGGCTGCCTGTTGGTGGCCTGGCCCCTGGAGACACTATCTTGCCAGCTGACCTGGAAGTTGGCCGGCAAAAATAAATACATGGCAGCCGTGACAGTGGGCCATCCCCTTGAAGGGCTGCCGCGCTGCCAGGCCGCACACACTCTGGATAAGGTGCACCGACAGAAAATGCTGTTGGGGCACCGCTTGGCGGGGCTACGATTTTTCGACCTGAATTGCATGCGGTGCATTTTCCAGGTGAGGGGAAACGGCGGTGCGCATTCTGATGACGCGCTTGCGGCGGTCAGCAGTATCACGGCCGAATCGGGTCCAGGCTGAAAAATCCCCGATCTGAATTTGGGTCAGGTCAGCGGGTCGGCCAGTTGACCACAAAGCGGCAGCCACGGGATTCCGACGCATGGTCGCCGCAAATGGGCAGTAACAGGTCTTTCTGAGGCCCTGAATTTCGGTCCCTATATCTGGTACTGTAGGTTATAAACAAGGGGTGGACTGAGCTTCTACAATCATTGAGTGGTGTTGACAGAGAAAATATGGCCCTTATTGCCCACCCTTCTGTGGTATAAATACATATGTATAATTAACCCACTTCGTTCCAGCACATAGCCGACATATCTGTGACATATGGGAGAGTATTTAACATGTCTCCAGTGCATTAAGTATGCTGACTAGCTCAAATGTCACATTCTCTTATAAGTGGTTCCAGTAGTGTTAAACCCAACAAACTCTATCTCACTTTAAGATCCTCCTCTTTGACCAAGCTTGATTAATCCTTCCTTGACTCAGCATCCAATTTCCTTTATGCCTCTATCAGGTGCAGTAGGACGTTTTTCTATGATAAAGGCACTTTATAAATGCAAGTTACTGTTGTTATTAACCAATGAGGAAAGAAAAACACACAGTTAAATATATGGAACAGATAGCAATGTGTACAGAAATAAAGAACTATACTTAATATTGAAGCAAATCCTCTTTGTGGAGCCACTAGAAGTTTGCCTTAGAGAAAATCTGGAGAATATTTTAGCCGTATAGTTTTTGGATTCCCAGTACAATGCCATTAACTCTTACAAACTGCAATTATCAGGTGATAGAAATGTTCTTGCGTCTACACTGAACATGATCTATTGTTCTGATGTAGTGGGTATGTCCACTGAGATGAAAGGGTGAAAAAAAAATATAGACTGAAATGAAGTATGCCTCGAGGAGTAGCTCCAACTGTTATTTAGGCCAGCAATGTATGCAGGAAGAAATGTGACAGCAACCTACCATCCATTGTTTAGATTCACTGCACTCTGATGAGTGCTGAATTTCCTTTGATGCACATAAAGGATATTGCCGGTTTGCACATGAATAATGCCTCTGTGATGTTACACTCTTTAATTATACAAATGGGAATTGATTAAAATAAAACAACAGCATTATTATACCATATTTACAATAGCATTTTATAACCACTTCTAACAGACTAAATATTTCTGAAAACATTGTGCAAAACATTTATCAGGCTTTACTCATTTCTCCCAGGTCTGCAGAAATAGAACCTCTCTCTGAATACTGCTTCACGTCATCTAGAAAAGCAACTGAACGAATGAGAGGTGTTGGTGTTGTGTTGGTGACCAACTGAATCTTCGAGAGGTGTTGGTGTTGTGCAGCCGGTCCTCGGGAAATGACAGTTCACAACTTATGAGGAAGTACCGACAGAGAGAAAACAATAATTGATACATGCCCAAACAGGCATTTTTTGAAGTCTGAAACAATGTGAAAACTGCTAGACGGTGTGTGGATAACCTCAGCGACACAATTAAAATATATAAAACAACAAAAGAGTCTGAAAATACCAAAGAAAAAAAACTGTAAATGTCAGAAATGTGAAATAAAGAGAGAAAATGCGAGAAAAATACTGCAGTCTTGCGAGCACCCAAGTAAAGAAACGACAGGCGAACACCAGGCGTGCAGACCCAACTACAATGGTGTTCTGACAAAGGGTCAACACCACCCATAACTTTAACTCGCCTCCTTTCCTCCAGATGGCGACAAACCCACTGTGCATCCTCAGCATGTCCATCTCTTAAGAGATGTGAGAGACAAGCATGGCCAGAAATAGCTAAAGTCAACATTCAGACCAGGGCACAACAGGAAAAATAGGTGCTGCTGTTCCCAAAGGAGATAACTGTGGGGGAATGGAGGGGGGTGGGGGGTGGGGGGATATTTGAATTGGTGAGGTATGGAAGGACAGAATCATATTTGAAGACATGATGGTGGAGTTCAGCAAACAATCATCCAATTTGTGTTTGTTCTAGAGGAGCACATGTCACTAGATTGGAGCAAGTACATGTAAATTGCTATTTCAGAATGCAAATTTAGGTCTCTGGACAATGGTGTGGGAGGATAGGAAGAACATAAGAAATAGAGAAATAGGAGCAGAAGTAGGCCATCTGGCCCCTCGAACCTGCTCCGCCATTTAATAAGGTCATGGCTGATCTGATCTTGGGCTCAGCTCTACTTCCCTGTCCGCTCCCCATAACCCTTTACTATATTCAATGACCCAGTCTCCACAGCTCTCTGGGGCAGAGAATTCCACAGAATTACGACCCTCAGAGAAGAAATTTATTTTCATCTCAGTTCTAAATGGGCGGCCCCTTTATTCTTAAACTATGCCCCCTAGTTCTAGATTTCCCCCACGAGTGGAAACATCCTCTCTGCATTTACCTTGTCGAGCCCCCTCAGTATCTTATATGTTTCATATGTGAATGAACAGGTGTTTTATCTGTTGCAGTTGCAAGTGAAAGTGAAAGTGAAAGTGTCAGTGGAAGGACTAGAGAGAGTTGGTGGTGATGGAACAACAAACATCTGTAACACAGAGGGAACAGTCCCTCCAGAAAGTAGAGAGGAGGGTAAGATGCACAATGCTGAGATCATGTTGTATTGTAGGCAGCAGAAATGGTGCAAACTGAGCTGACTGGGTGGAAGGTGAGAGGACAAGGGAGAGTCTGCTGTTGCAAGAGGAGAGAGAAGGGGCGAGAGCAGAAGCAAGAGAGATGGGGTGAACATAGATGAGGGCTGCAGCTGAGGAGAAACCTCAACTGAGCCTCTGGTGTTATAAATTGAGTCTTCGGAGCAAATATGATGGAGATGCAAGGGGGTTTTGTAGCCTTTGCAGAAAGAAAGTTGGGTGGGAAGAGACATGGTTCTGGTACTGTAAGTGGTTGATTTTGAATTTTGGCGACTGACACCCGGTGGAACCTGCAGCAGGCTGCCTGTTCTGGTGGCAAAGACGACCTCACAATCGAGACCCCGATCTCATTTTATATTTGGCAGGCGAGCTACGGGGCACAAAAAAGCTCTTTTTGAGTCAGAGGTATAGCTTTAAGGTTGGTCACACTGACCTCAACTCTCACTGACTAATGCCAGCAGATGTATTTACAACTATGGAAAAGCTGCCAACTGTCTGCACGGAGCTATTTTTTCCCTCATAAAATATCTTTGTTTTTGGGATCTTCTGCAAAGCCACAAGTTAACTTCATTCACCTGCCGATTCTACAGCCACAAATCTCAATGCACTTAACACTTCAAGCCCCTCTGTTGCATTGTAGCTTTTCAAGACAACATGGTTAATACCTTGAAAAGCTCCAAAGAAGAAGAAAAAATACTTGGATTTACAGAGTGCCTCTCACGATCACCAGACGTCCCAAAACGCTTTACAGCCAATGAAGTATTTTTGAAGTGTAGTCACTGTTGTAATGTGGGAAAGCCAAAAGGGTCTGCTTGTGTGAACAAGAGGCACCATATCGTACAGACAGATACTATATTTACTACATTTCTCCCAAAGTCAGATGGAGGATTGTATTATACGAGAGGGGGCGTGCTAATATTTAGGATCAGTCTAAAAAGATTTAAAGGACTAATCAAACTCAATTGGGATTGAACCTGAAATGGAATTTTAAAGAATGCAATGGTTTGGAAGTTTGATTTTGTAATCCTCACAGTACTGGTGTTCATCTTGGCAAGTTTCAAATCTTGGCCATACATCTGGGGAAATGCTGAGCAAAGAATAGATTGAAAAAAATGAACGTGTTCTGCAAAATCTCATGGTCAGCTCAAGCAGGTCTACTTGCCTTCATTCTAAATTGGCAAATTATGAGTGTAACTTGGGAGAAGAAATAAATTAAAACATTTCAACAGTGCAAGTCATTCACATCAAAGTGATCTGTGAATTGATTTATAATACTATTCTTTCACCTTTGGGACCTTGTTTCAAATCCAGCCTAGAGTGATGGGATGAAAATCTCATTGATGGAAAGGGCCTTAAGGTTGGGCACTCAACAGCTCCCCGTGGACAAGCCCAAAGCACTAAACTAATTGCCAAGTAATTCAGCACTAATTGGCATTAAATTAGACAATCTCAATTACTTTAGCCTTAAGGATGTGGATTTGAAAATGGGAATGTTATACAGATGAAGTAGGTGATATTTTGACACATTGTTGGAACAGTGTAGTGTATATGATATTTGGAACTGCATCTAATCCATGACGTATTTAAAGAGTTGCCAGCTTATCATTCCTCTCAGAAACATCCCAAAGTGCTTCAAGTATAATGAATAAACCAAAAGGATAATTACGTTGGCAACCATACCATGTTTTAGGTGGATGGGAGGAAAAATTTGGCCAAATTTGCAGACAACACAAAATTGGGGGTGTAGTTAATACAAAGGAAGATTATAACAAAATACAAGATATTATTAATAAACTTGCAGAATGAGTGTTTAATTGGCAAATTAATTTCAATATAGATAAGTGTGAGGTGGTGTATTTTGGTAGGAAAAATAAGGAGGCCACATACTGCTTGGTTAATGAGAGTCTAAATGGGGTAGAGGAGCAAAGGGATCCGGGGTATCGATACACAAATCACAAAACCTAGCGACACGGGTAAAAAGCAAACCAAGCACTGGGGTTTATTTCTAGAGGGATACAACTGTAAAACAGAGAAGTCATGCTAAACTTGCACCAAACGTTGCTTAGACCACACTGGGAGTACTGTGAACAGTTCTGGTCTCCATATTATAAAAAGGATATAGAGGTACTGAAGAAGGCGCAAAAAGATTTCCGAGGATGATCCCAGAACTGAGAGGTTATAACTAGCAGAAAAGACTGAACAGGCTGGGGCTCTTCTCTGGAAGATAGAGTAGTCAGAGAGATGTTTCTACTTGTAGGGAATTCATAAACAAGGGGCCATAAATATAAGATAAATCCAAGAGGGAATTCAGAAGAAACTTCTTTACCCAAAGAGTGGTAAGTGGAACGTGCTATCACCAGTAGTAGCTAAGGCAAATAGCATAGATGCATTTATAGGGAATCAGACAAGCATGAGGGACAAAAGAATAGAGTGACAGAGTTAGATGAAGAGGGGTTGGAGGAGATTCATGTGGAGCATAAACGCCGGCATAGAACTGTTGGGCCAAATGGCCTATTTCTGTGGTGCAGACTCGATAGAAGACATTGAAAGAGAGTTCCTGCTTTTTATTTGAATTGTACCATAAGATCAGAAGCACTGAAACAGGGAGATAGGTATCTCTGACAATGCAGCACTGCTTCATCTTGGATTATGTACTTAATTCTGAAGCAGGAATTGAAGTCTCAATTTTCTGACTCAGACACCAGAAGGCTGACACCCTGATATGCTGCACCCTAACCTGGGAGTGCTTGATATAGACCTGGCACAAAAAAAAAGGAGTTGGATTTCCTATTATTACTCGAATGAACATAAATTTTTCCCTTTGAGCATGTATGCATTAGGAATTTCAAACTATAAACAGAGCTATTGTAGCATTTTAGCTTGGCAATAGGAAACACGCTGATCGGCAGTTATTGGAAGAGTGGCACTGACTGAGGCAATGTGCACAACAAAAGAGGTTATTTTCAGCTGTTCCATCTGTGCCTACAGAAGCCAACGAGCGTGGCCAGAGGCAGCGGGAGCTAGAAATCAAGGCTGCACGAGGGGCTGAGCAGCCGACACTCTCCGACTTGCCTCTGTACAGATAGCAAAGTATATGCATTGCTGCTGACTGGCACAGACCTCGCCTAGCCACTGAAGGAGGAAAGAAAGGAAGAAAGACAATGCGGCAGCCTATTTGCACAGAGCAAGGATCGCATAAGGACCAAATCATTTTTATTTTCCAATTGATGGAAATATGAGAAAGTTGGGAGGGTGGGGTTGAAAGGAGCTTGAGTGGCACGTGAGTGGAACAAGACTTCTCCATTTTCAAACAAAGGTGCTGAAGATAAGGCTTAAATCAGTGAGCTGGGTGGGACAAATTAGTTCTTGCTCATGGAATTTCAAAATAATACCCAGGTATTATTGGACGATCACCTCAATGTTACATTTTAGAGTTATAAAACATTCTGTGATGCTTGTGCTTTTGGGTTTGTACGCTGGATACTTTTTCGGGCTCAATATCATTGGCCACTCATGTCAGCGGACCTCAGGTCCTCTGTGATTTCTGTTTATCCTTTTCTGATCAATATCTAAATAAACAGTAGTGAGATGCAGAGGCCCTTACTCTGCACACCAATTACTGCAAGGGATCCTGTTCCGCCAAATCATTCTCCTCACTTCAACAGCAGACTGAAGACGCACTCTTACCAGACCGAGACTCAGACTTTCAACCAACAAGTGCTTTTATTTACACAAGAGAGATAAATGAACAGTAAAGAGCATAACAGTGAAATATATATTTCTCTACCCGTCTCAAATCGTAAAAGAAAGATACCATTCCCCTTCACTCGAAAGAATGAGCAGCATATCAACAGACTTCAGTCAGACAGACAGGCTGGTGAAATGGGCGAACACGTGGCAGATGAAATTTAACGCAGAGAAGTGTGAAGTGATACGTTGTGGTAGGAAGAATGAAGAGAGGTAATACAAACTAAATGGTACAATTTTAAAGAGGATGTAGGAACAGAGAGATCTGACAGTGCAAGAACACAAATGTTTGAAGGTGGCAGAATAAGTTGAGAAGGCTGTTAAAAAGGCATCTGAGGTGCTTGGTTTTATAAACAGAGGCATAGAGTACAAAACAAAACAGCTTGCATTTAGATAGCGCTGTTGGGGCGAGAAATTCATTTTTTGGTCATAACGTTTTTCCTCGCATTTTTCACCAAAAATACCGCTAATCACACCGCCATTTTTTAAAGGCCTAACAATTGAGGAAAAAATTGCGCCCAGCGGTAAAAATCGGCGTTGCACAAAGATTCGCGGCACAAACCGCAAATTTTCTGCAACTTTTCTCTGAGGCCAGTACCACTGCGTATTGGGCCTAGGGAGGGGCGAAAACACCAATTTTTGTTTTCCAAAAAACAAAAAAATTTTTTTTTAAATCACGAAACATTCACAAGACCCTTTTTTCTAGCAAATCGCTGCAAAAGAATTAAAAAATAAAAACTTTAACTTACCATTTTTGCAGGTCTTCATACCTAACTCTGTTTCTGGGGTTGCAATGCATGTTTTTTACCCGGTGTTTTTTTTCACCCAGAATACAGGTGCGCCAAACGGCCAATTTAAAGCGATAGCGCTTTTTCCGTCTTGCACACCAGCGGTCCACTTTTCAGTAGTATTTCAAAACTGCAGGCGCAAGACTTTGGCCAATTTAGCTGATCACCTTTTCCCGCCAAAAACTGCAAAATATCGCCAAAAAAAACAGGTGCAAGGCTGGCCAATTTCCAGCCCTTAATGTAGTAAATTGTCCCAAGGTATTACACAGGAGCGTTATCAAACAAAATTTGACACCAAATCGCATAAGGAGATATTAGAATAGGTGACCTAAAGCTTGGTCAACGAGCATCTTGAAGGAGTAGATAGGCGGAGAGGTTTAGGGAGGGAAGTCCAGAGCTTAAGGCCTAGGCAGTTCAAAGCATGGCCACCAATGGTAGAGCGATTAAAATCAGGGATGTGCACGAAGGCATAATTGAAGCAAGCAAGTTATGCTAAACGTTTATAAACACTGGTTAGGCCTCAGCTAGAGTAGTGTGTTCAATTCTGGGCACCGTACTTTCGGAAGGATGCCATGGCCAGAAGGTACAGAACGGATTTACTAGAATGGTATCAGGGATGAGGGACTTCAGTTATGTGGAGACACTAGAGAAACTGTGGTGTTCTCCTTAGAGCAGAGAAGGTTAAGGGGATTTTTGATAGAGGTGTTCAAAATCATGAACGGTTTTGACAAATGAGGAGAAACTGTTTGGAGTGGCAGAAGGGTCAGTAACCAGAGGATGCAGATTTTAGGGGATTGGACAGAGAAGCAGAGGCGTGAGACAAAAACAGCGAGTTGTTGTAATCTGGAACGCACTTCTGAAAGGGTGGTGCAAGCAGTTTCGACTAACTTTCAAAAGGGAATTGGACAAATATTTTAGTGATTTTTTAAAAAACAGTGCTTTATTGGGAGGGACCAGGGAAGTAGGACTAATTGTATAGCTCTTTCAAAGAGCCGGCACAGGTACAACAGGCTGAACAGCCACCTTCTGTGCTGTATCATTCTGTGAGTCTAAATATAGACTTAAAACAGAAGTTTACTTGCTGTAGCCTCAATCTGTCCAGTCTCTCTGGCTAGAAGGCCTAAAACTTTAAAACACACAGCTGTTAGGCTGCAAGACGCAAAACACAATGTAGACTACCACATGAAGCTCAACCATCAAATCTTCATCACAGGCAGTCCCTCGGAATCGAGGAAGACTTGCTTTCACTCCAAAAGTGAGTTCTCAGGTGACTGAACAGTCCAATACGGGAATTACAGTCTCTGTCACAGGTGTGACAGACAGTGGTTGAGGGAAGGGGTGGGTGGGGAGTCTGGTTTGCCGCACGCTCCTTCCGCTGTCTGCGCTTGATTTCTGCATGCTCTCAGCGACAAGACTCGTGGTGCTCAGCGCCCTCCCGAATGCTCTTCCTCCACTTAGAGCGGTCTTTGGCCAGGGACTCCCAGGTGCTGGTGGGAATGTTGCACTTTATCAAGGAGGCTTTGAGGGTGTCCTTGTAACGTTTCCTCTGCCCACCTGGGACCCGCCCGCTGCGGGAGAGTTCCGAATAGAGCACCTGCTTTGGAAGTCTTGTGTCGGGCATGCAGATGATGTGACCCGCCCAATGGAGCTGAAAGAGTGTGGTCAGTGCTTCGATGCTAGGGATGTTGGCCTGATCGAAAGCATGCAAGCCGTGATCCTGACCAATGGATCCACCACAGACCCAATCCATGTCCGCACCTGGGTCAAGCAGGGCTGCATCATCGCGCCAACGCTTTTCTCGATCTTCCTCGCTGCAATGCTCCATCTCATTCTCAACAAGCTCCCCGCTGGAATGGAACTAAACTGTAGAACCAATGGGAACCTGTTCAACCTTCGTCGCCTCCAGGCTAGATCCAAGATCGTCCCATTCTCTGTCATTGAACTACAATACGCGGACGACGCTTGCGTCTGCACACAGAGGTTGAACTCCAAGCCATTGACAACATTTTCACCGAAGCGTACGAAAGCATGGGTATGAAACATGAAGCTCAATATAAGCCCTATGACCACTGAGCTGTCCAAAAAGGACTAACGCCAATTAATGATCCTGTCCCCTTCTGAAATGTATCACAAAGTTGTTTGCCTGGAGTCTGATCAAGGTGGCATGGGATCACCTCTGCAGCGATAGTGAATGAAAAAAGCAATTGACGACTGCATCTCTCAATTACATTACATCAAACAGCCATTCATCAATACTGAATGGTTAGCCAACCTTTTACAATGGCAAAGATGCTTTTGATCACTATGTTGGCCCTGGGTCGATAAAACAATTAACCCTTTGGATAAGTCATTCTGCTGCCCCATGTAGAGCTCTCACTCGGTAATTTGCCTGATCAGAGTTAATGGCTTTTTTCCTCAATATTTTGTGTGACCTTGGGGAGGGGGGGGGGGGAGATGGATTAACCCCTTACATCCTGCTTCCAACAATACAAAATGTAAAATAAAGATTCAACAGATGAGACATTTTGCTCACAATGCTGTTATACATATTCTACATTTCATTCAATTTTAGCCTTTTGAATGCAAATTAAACAGGCTGAGGGTTAGATCTAATCTAATTACCCTCCTTGTCTAACCCCTCAAGGGATAACACAGGATAAGTGATAAATCTGGAGAAGAATCTATCAGAAAAAGTGTTCTTTTTTCTTATGTGTCTGCTTAATTTAAAAACAGATGTGGCCTCCTCTACATTGGGGAGACCAAATGCAGATTGGGTGACCGCTTTGCAGAACATCTCTGATCAGTCCGTAAGCGTGACCGAGAAGTTCCGGTCGCCTGTCACTTTAATTCTCTGCCTCACTCCGACTCTGACCTCTCCGTCCTCGGCCTCCTACACTGTTCCAATGAAGCTCAATGTAAGCTCGAGGAACAGCACCTCATCTTTCGATTAGGGACATTTCAGCCTTCTGGACTCAACATCGAGTTCAACAATTTCAGAGCGTAACCTTTGCCCCTCCGCGCCCCTCCCCCTTTCATTGCCGCTGAACTTCCTTAACAATCTGGTACAGCTTGAATTTTTTCAGTTCTGACGAAGAGTCACAGACCTGAAACGTTAACTCTGTTTCTCTCCACAGATGCCGCCTGACCTGCTGAGATCAGCAGTATTTTCTGTTTGTTATTTAAACACTGCTTATTATGTGCAACTGAAATGACCTCTCATGCAAACAGTATAGCACAAAGGTCAACACCAAGTACAGAACCAAAAATGACTATGAAAGAGGTTGCACTTCAGCAATAAAGAACTCGTATTTATATAGCACCTTTTGCACCATCAAGACATCTCAATGCACTTTGCAGCCAATTAATTATTTTTGAGGTGTAGTTACTGTTGTTTTATAGGTAAACATGGCAAGCACCTTATGCACCGCAAGATCCTACAAACCAAAATGAGATGGAATGCAAACAGAATTCTATTTGTAAATTACTATCACAGGAATACAGTAAATCTGAGGAAACTGTACAGTCAATGTTGTTAAAAGGAAGGGTTTTTTTTAAAGTGCAGTAGAAAGTTTGGTGGAGCAGCAGAAAAAGACAAACTGAAACCCGTAAATTTTTAACTTAAAAGGAGCAGCTTACGACTTTGACAAACACGGGCCTTATAAGCCATGTTAACAACAAAGCACAAGAACGGTTACAAACACTCGGCCCGGTAGTTTAGTTAGCAAATGTACAAGCCTGTGTGGCACAGAACCATAAAGATCAAGAAGGTCCCAGGTTTAATCTTTGGAGTTGAGATGGCCCTTAGTATTGGGGTGGGGGAAGATGTAGAAAGTGCACGTGTGAATGGTGGGTAGGGGGAAAGATTGAGCGTGTATGTGATGCCTCCACAATTGAATAGTCTACCAACACTTTCCTCTCTGTTCACGCAGGAAGAATGCATATTTTGTTGTACTGAATTACTAGAACTATACCCAAGAGTCAAAGACAGAAAATAGGGAGAAGGGAGGGGAAAAACAGGCTTTGGATTGAAAACAGAAAATCAAAGAAGATTGCATTACCATCTTATCTCGCGATAAAATCAAGAAAGCATAAGAATTTTTATATAGCATTTATGTCAATCTCTATAGTGAGGAATTCAGAGACTGACTACACGATCACAAACCACCTTAAGCTTTAAACCTTTTGATTAGATTTGCAATGCATCTGTAACTAACTTAGCATGCTTGAGATCTCAACAATCACATATTGGAATTCCACTTTGATTGCACTTTTATTTACTTATATACAGGATTAGCGTCGAGAAGCAGCCAGCCTCATTGATTCTGGCACAATTTAATCTTGTCTAACCAAACACTGTTGTGCAGAACGCTGCTGAAACTGTACAATGATACCTTCCACTGCTTTCATCAGAGTCTTGGTCTGAATGCAGTTTGACACACTCACTAAAAAGAGCCAGGTCGATACACCTTCATTCTCTAAAGGCCATTGACAATGTCAGCTCGCTCTCTGATCAAATTCTAGTGATCACCTCTTGCATAACACATTAAACTTCTTGTGAATTTCACCAGGTCTAGCTCACATATTCCTTATGAGTCCCTTACTAGACTAGTAAATGCAATACAGGGAAGTCTAGAAATTCCACAGGGGATCTCCCCATCTCCCACTATAACATCGGCAGAGATCGGTGCAGTGCCTGGAGAAATGCCAAAATGGTTGTTTATGCCTTTTCTCTGGTCTCATGTGGACAGCTGGGAGAACTCCATGGAATTTCAGAGCCAGAATTTTCCCTGAAAATTAACATGATATTTTTTAGGCTGTGGAAACCATTCTTGTATTCACTTTCTATTCATAAAGGATACTTTTACTAATTGCTAATTCTGTTCTGTTTCTATGGACTCAATCTATGCCAAAAATATTACACACACACACCAAAAACATTTTCATAAACTATCACTTTATCTCCAACTGGCTGGATTTTTGTCTTCATTATCTAATTGAAATTCTGGCGCAAAGTTCCACCAGCCTTTTATTGCACTAAGTGCAGGTGACTGCCACTAATCAAGTGATTTCTTACAGATCAAGATGCTTGAACTAGCCCATGCCGTGATTATAGCTTCAGTGGGGTTCCCACCAACCATATTTCTTGTAAATGGTGGGAAAAAGGGAGAGAAACAGTCAGTTAGCTACATGATAGATTTATGTTCTACTTCAGATGTACAAACAGCAGGACCAAGGATAACACTAGGATCTCTTGGGATGCATTTAATGTAGATACCACTTTAGGCAAGAAGTTGGATGTAACCATAAGGGACATGATTGTGAAGACAAATTTTGGAACTTTTGAAGTTTATAAATAGGTCAGAGTATAGAGGAAATTCAGTACTACTATGTTTGTTTTAAATTGAAAACCTACTGATACAAAATAATTTTATTAGCACTTTACTTTACAACGTCCTGCTGCCAGAAACTAGCACTAATGAGGCAGAGCTGGTGCCTGTGGAGATCCACTTAGTGAGCAGGGTTTTTTGCCAGGACCTCTGCTTACCCCTACAGACTAGTGATGCAGTTTCTCACTTGCTGGTATGTACAGGCAAGTGAAAAGGCAAGAACTAGTGGCCAGTAAATGAATTTGTGAACCACAACTTTCAAACAACTGCATATTGAACCACGCACATGCTTAATTCTGTGCTTATTGCTCCAACTCTGTGGAACTTTCCCCATATTATTAGTTAGGCAAATTGTAAAGAATTGGCAGACATATTCAGCATTAAAGGCCAAAAGACCAAAATACGTTTCTTTATTGTCTCTCCTTTATTACAGGAGTAATACAAAAGCGACTGATTGACTGGTGTCCAAAGGATTCGAAATGAAAGATGTCGCTGATCATTTTTCCAAATTAATAAAAAATATCCTGAACAGTAAAATAACTCTGTTCCTAAATAACACATTTTATTTATTTCATGTTACTAAATACACAATTATGTTTAAATAGTCAGTGAGCATTGGAGATGTGCTGAAATCTATCGCCTTGCCGAGAGCCTCCAAACCAAATTACTGAGAAATCCACAAGTGGAAATTCCACTTGTCTGATACGGAATCTATGCTCACTCCTATTAGAGACACACCCCACCTACAGAGAAACTGAATCCAGGCTGACAAAAAAGCTAAAGCTTAGGGGTCCTAACCCTAAATGCAGGGGCATTTGCTGAAATGTAACTGGTAAAACTGTGCAACTTCATCGCTGCCAACCATCCACCTTTAATGCGGCTGCTCAGTTTTTCCAGTCGTCATTCACGCAACAACTATGGAACCTATTGAGTTGGCGCTGGCTGAAATTTCCCCATAACGCACTGTAACTTACCTCTGTTGCCCATGCACAATGTGTTAGGGAAATTGATGGGATTGAAGGCCGATAAATCCCCAGGGCCTGATAGGCTGCATCCCAGAGTACTTAAGGAAGTGGCCCTAGAAATAGTGGAAGCATTGGTCATCATTTTCCAACATTCTATTGACTCTGGATCAGTTCCTATGGACTGGAGGGTAGCTAATGTAACACCACTTTTTAAAAAAGGAGGGAGAGGAAGACAGGAAATTATAGACCAGTTAGCCTGACATCGGTGGTGGGGAAAATGTTGGAATCAATTATTAAAGATGGAACAGCAGTGCATTTGGAAAGCAGTGACAGGATCGGTCCAAGTCAGCATGGATTTATGAAAGGGAAATCATGCTTGACAATCTTCTGGAATTTTTTGAGGATGTAATTAGTAGAGTGGACAAGGGAGACCAGTGGATGTGGTGTATTTAGACTTTCAAAAAGCTTTTGACAAGGTCTCACACAAGAGATTAATGTGCAAAATTAAAGCACATGGTATTGGGGGTAATGTATTGATGTGGATAGAGAACTGATTTGGCAGACAGGAAGCAGAGAGTCGGGATAAACGAGTCCTTTTCAGAATGGCAGGTAGTGACCAGTGGGGTGCCACAGGATTCAGTGCTGGGACCCCAGCTATTTACAATATACATCAATAATTTAGATGAAGGAATTGAATGTAATATCTCCAAGTTTGCAGATGACACTAAGCTGGGTGGCAGTGTGAGCTGTGAGGAGGATGCTAAGAGGCTGCAGGGTGACTTGGCAGATTAGGTGAATGGGCAACTTCATGGCAGATATGCAGTATAATGTGGATAAATGTGAGGTTATCCACTTTGGTGGCAAAAACAAGACGACAGAATATTATCTGAATGGTGACAGATTAGGAAAAGGGGAGGTGCAACCGGATCTGGGTATCATGGTACATCAGTCATTGAAGTTTGGCATGCAGCTACAGTAGGTGGTGAAGGCAGCAAATGGCATGTTGGCCTTCATAGCTAGAGGATTTTAGTATAGGAGCAGGGAAGTCTTACTGCAGTTGTTCAGGGCTTTGGTGAGGCCACACCTGGAATAGTGTGTTCAGTTTTGGTCTCCTAATCTGAGGAAGGACGTTCTTGCTATTGAGGGAGTACAGCGAAGGTTCACCAGATTGATTCCCGGGATGGCAGGACTGACATATGAGGAGAGACTGGATCGACTGGGCTTGTATTCACTGGAGTTTAGAAGAATGAGAGGGGATCTCATAGAAACATATAAAATTCTGGCAGGACTGGACAGGTTAGAGGCAGGAAGAATGTTCCAGTTGCTGGGGCGTTCCAGAACCAGGGGTCACAGTCTAAGAATAAGGGTAGGCCATTTAGGACCAAGATGAGGAGAAACCTCTTCACTCAGAGAATGGTTAACCTGTGGAATTCTCTACCGCAGAAAGTTGTTGAGGCCAGTTCGTTAGATATATTCAAAAGGGAGTTAGATATGGCCCTTACGGCCAAAGGGATCAAGGGGTATGGAGAGGAAGCAGGAAAGGGGTACTGAGTGAATGATCAGCCATGATCTTATTGAATGGCGGTGCAGGCTCGAAGGGTCGAATGGCCTACTCCTGCACCTAATTTCTATGTTTCTATGGTTCAGCAAACAGTGGCTGCAATATGTTTCAGGTGGAGTCCTTCAATTGTCTGGGAGAGAAGAACTCCTCACCTGTTGATAGAGGCTGTAAAGAAATTGCTGAACTAAAGAGGAAGTAGTCTGACTAATGTTCAGCTGTAAAACACAACTTCCCCACAGTTTGGTGAATACATCTTGTTTCTTAATAAGATCCAATTAATAATTTAGCACAAGCAACATGAGTCCTCAATCATTGGGATCTGCTCATCAAGACCTGCCATCAATGTCCTCTCGTCTTTATCCAATAAACATGTTTCTTTGCTTATTTTGTAGTCTTTGCACTTTTCTACACTGATTGCTTTGGCTTTCACTTCAAGTAATTGCACTACTTTCCCCATGCCGACCAAGCAAATTCCTGATAAAACTGCTGATAATAGTACATTTATCAATGTCTACAAAATAGAAAGTGCTGAAAGAAACTTTCTAGACCTGAAGTAACAGGTTGCGTTATTTACTAGTTACTGTATATCAATGTATACCACCTTACATTAAAACGTACCCTGTATTGATGTGTGTCATGGGGAAGTAGGGTTTACGGAGGTCAGCTGAAAGAAATGACACAACTACAGGTGCAACGTCCAGAATCCAGAACTGTCCGAAAACTGGAATTGTCCGAAAACCGGACATTTTGCGCGTAGCTGATGGAGTCGTCTGGAATTATTGTCCGAAAACCGGATATTTTTGAGGCAAAACCCAAAATCCGGCACGGATTCAGGCGTGATTTCCAGATTTCAAACAAGAAAATCAAGTCTGAAATCCGGAATCCTGGACCGAATCTGTGCTGGATTTCGGGTTTTGCTCGATTCCGGACCTCACCGCTCAAAACCCAGCACGGATTTGGTCGAGGATTCTGGACTATTAATTTCCCTGTCTGAAGTCCAGAAAAACCCAAAAACCAGAATGGACTAGGTCCCGCTGATTCCGGATTTCGGATGTTGGGTACTTCCAATCTTCCTCCTGAGGGTAAATGGTGATGCTTAGTAATCTCAGATCAGATTTTGAGAATATGACAGTGAATTTCCATGGGGAGGGTCACCAGTTTTGTCCACTGTTTTTCTGGGATCTCCACAGCTCTTGCACTGAAGTTATGCGGACAAGCGGGATAACCTCTGCGGAAATTCACCCCGATTATTTTGGGTCGCCGGGACTAAGAACATGACCCCTGCAATTATTTCATCATAGTTGCCGTCAATCTGCTTCTGCACCAACAGAGTTCACTCACTCAAAGATGAATAAACTCCACACTGCAAAATTGGCATGTAATTTTTTCTGTGTAATACAACTGATGGAATATTGGGTTTGGCTGTACTTCAGTTCATGACCCACTGTAACTACTGTTTGTAAATCATATGTGAGGGCATTGAGTTTCAGTTTCACAGAAAAAACAAACTGATAAAACACCAATAAAATCCTAAAATCACATGTAATGTAAAGAGATCAAACTTATACATTGCTTTGAAGCAATGACTTTGATCTTGGCCTTTTAGAGGGGCTGTTGTTTAATTGTCTGTTTATTTTTGAGTTGTCATATTTTGGGGGACTGTGTCAGCTTTTTTGAAGCTGCTGATCGGCTTTTGAGTTCTGTAAATTGACATGTATGCACTTTACCAGCACAGTCCATTGGTAAAAATTCTGATCCCTATCCAGCGAGGATCACTGTTTGCATCAGGGCAATGACTTACAATGGCTGGAGCCAAGTGGGAAGAATCTTAGGGGCCAAAATTGCTTCTTTTTTGCGCCACATAAGTGCCCGTGGGAGGCGCTCATGGGGCGCAATAGCCTTTTCGCCTGGGTGCGGGTGGCTGTAGCGACTCGGGCGATATTGCCCAAGATTTTGGAGGCAATTTGCCGGTAGTGCCGCGTCCAACAGCCCGGGCTGGTGCGCAACAGACGATGACATCATCACCATGTGCACCGATCCCTTTGTGGCAACGCCTTTGCCTCTCGCGGGGGAACTTGTCCCACGGACAGCGAGGCTGGCGCCGGCCGATGTCAGCTTCACAGGGCAGTGACATCTGACCGAGGCGCCCCTTAAAGGGAAGACAGTGTGCGCCCCAAGCTGCCATTTTATTTTGTCGGCCGACTCTTCGATTGGCTCGACAATGGCAGCCCTCGCCTCGACTGGGCTGCCACCATACAGCCCGGCACTCCCTTTTGGGTGCCGGGCCACTGGCCCGGTAGAGCGTGTCCCTGGTGGCTCAGTGGCGGCCACCAAAGAGCCTGCAGAATGCGCCGCGGCCCTCCCCTTTAACTGAAGGGGAGGGGCGTTGCAGCACGGCAGCACTAGGTGGTGCTTCCATGTAGCGCTGACTTCTGATGCCCCAGGAGAGCCCTTCAAACGTCCGCCTTGATGAGGGGCGCAAAGCCCAATCGCACGCCGGGGCGGGACTTCCAGCCGGGGCGGTAAAAGTCCCGGGCTGAAAGGTTACCGGCACCAAACGGCAATTTCGGCCTCTTCGTCTCTCGTGATCTCTTAGAAACATAGAAACATAGAAATCAGGTGCAGGTGCAGGCCATTCGGCCCTTCGAGCCTGCACCGCCATTTAATAAGATCATGGCTGATCATTCAACCTCAGTACCCTGTTCTTGCTTTCTCTCCATACACTTTGATCCCTTTGGCCGGAAGGGCCATATCTAACTCCCTTTTGACTATATCTAATGAACTGGCCTCAACAACTTTCTGCGGTAGAGAATTCCACATGCTCACAACTCTGAGTGAAGAACTTAGACTGTGAACCCTGATTCTAGAACTCCCCAGCAACGGGAACATTCTTCCTGCCTCTAACCTGTCCAATCCAGTCAGAATTTTATATGTTTCTATGAGATCCCCTATCATTTTTCTAAAATCCAGTGAATACAGGCCCAGTTGATCCAGTCTCTCCTCTTATGTCAGTCCTGCCATCCCTGGAATCAGTCTGGTGAACCTTCGCTGCACTCCCTCAATAGCAAGAACGTCCTTCCTCAGATTAGGAGACCAAAACTGAACACAATATTCCAGGTGAGGCCTCACCAAGGCCCTGTGCAACTGGCCCCAATAAACCAGGATGGCTCGTCAATCATCAGTAGCATCCTTGAAGAACTGTGAACTTGACCGGCTCAAGTATTGGGTTACCATGTCTACTACGAATGATCAACTTGGTGCCAATGCAAGATTTTTCATCTTGGAGCCAATTTAATTTTCAACAGAATGCCACACAGACAATTGGCTGTTCTAGTGCAATAATTACTTAACACTGGATGATTGATCTTCCACCCCTCAACTAGGAATCTACAACTACTGTGTCCACATAAAGCAAATAGCAAGTCCCCAGTGAAAAGCCAGTTTGGTGTATTATCTTATAACATCTGCCAGCGAACAGCCGGACTCCATCTGCCTCAAATTTGTAGAACCAGGTGTTACATTCTCAGTGCATCAGATAACTGGCATTGAAAACAATTAATACAACCGTAAGTTTCTTTGGCAATGATGAAAAGCCCAGTGATTAATAACCATAGCTCAAAAGCCTTTCTGCACCTTCTCTGTAGAGCAAGTCCTCTTTTCAGAAAATGCGATTACTACCGTATATTGAACATTATTACTGATAAGTTTCTAGGTGTACAAGTATAAAGATACAAGCAACATTCTCTCCTCCAATGTTGCTTACGATAAGACTGCCTCAGCCCATGGGTGCCTTCACAGATACAGATATCTCTTGGCCAAGCCACTTTGTGGTGTGCCATTTCTCTATCCTCTATTTGCCCCATAGAAGGCCAAATTTTCATGTCCTCCTCCAGATCAGCTAATCTGTGATAGCTAAATACAACGGCCAGCATTTTGCAGTAAAAAATAATGGCGAGGCTATCAGCGTCATTGTTATTGAAGAGTAAATCAGACAGCAACTTCTGGCAACCGCACATGCGCAATGAAATGTGGAAATCAGGACATTGCTCGCCGAGCTGCACTGCTCCTCCAGAAGCTTTGCTGTACTGGTATCTCGCCGAGAGACTCGGCACTGAAACACATGGAACGACGTGAAGTTGCTGTACTTACGTGATAGATACACACTAAACTCGCCAGAAAAAGTTAGAGCTTGCCCATTCCAGTTTAAATAAGATTTTTTAAATAGCGTAATAAGTCTTAATTACTGCCAAACAATCTCTCTAGCACTGAAAATTAACTTTTACAAGTGCGGAGTCTCATTCCTTCAGCTCTTAATTACCATTGGCGATTTAAAAAAATTTTTTTTTTTTACTTTTTCTGTCTCTTTTATCTCTCTCTTAATTCCATCTTTCTTTTCCTCTCTTTATTTTGCTTTCTGTACATGATTTGGTATTGAATGAAATATTCTTAATTGACATCTCCTGGTTCAGACTCTGCACTGCTCATTAACCATTCTTCAATGTGATTGGTTAAGGAGATGCACAGTTGCTCGCCTTGTTTACACAGGTCCCAGATCCCCAATATGGGGCGCTGCGCCAAAATGGCTTTCTAATCACAGTAAGTTCCAGTGCAAAAGCCCATAGAAATTCTGTAGACAAGTGTAATTGTAAATGCAATGAACGGCTAGCGTCGTTCATTCACCGCTCACCGTAAAATCCGAGCCAATGTTTCCTCATCCTCTCAAGCCTGAAGATGGTGTCAGTTAACACCAGAGTCTAACCTTAATTATGAATATGTAGTCTTAAAACAAGAACATCCTTATACACACAATCTAGATACCTGTAGCAATTTAAGACTACAGTGTGACCACTTTAAAATCAGTCTCTGCATTGAAACCAGTGGTGTGGATTGCTCTATCTGTATTGTACCGGTTACCACAAACGATCTTAATGGCCAAAGATGTTCAAAGAAACAGATCATTTAGACATTACCAGTGCTCTGAATACAAAGAATGGTGTCTTTCTCTTCCAAAACTCTCTCTCTGCTGGTCTCGTACTTTTGCATTCTGTCTTCTATCTCCGTTTGTATACGTCTCACACACTTTCTCTGTACCAGTTTGTCTGACATTTTCTCTCACTTATGCATTACTTTCATTTCTTCTTCTCCCATTCTTGTTTTATGTCTATTTCTTTCCATATCTCTCTCATTCTTCCTCTTGTTCATGTCTTGTATTCTCTAAGCCATTCACACCATTTTTTTCTATGTGCACTGTAGAGTAGATTTTATAGATTATAATTCCTAGCATGGACTTTATGAATCAGGAGCACCAATCAGGACTTCAGGCAGGGAGGTCAGTGGGCACTGCACGATTTCCCAGTAGGCATTCTTGACGCATAAAGTAACATCCCAGCAGTGCAAATAGATCTATCCTCGTAAGCACATTGTGTATATGCAGCTTTACGATTCTGTTACATGTAGTGTAACAGGAGATATTTTTCCTGTGTCTCTCTTCCATCTCACCTCCCACAGAGACCTAGAAGCAAATTTTGGGCTCCAGGCTTCTAACAGTGATCTCACCTCTCCTTGGATATGAAGTCACATCTCTCCAACCACTGCATCAGCCTAGTCCCGAAACCCTATTCAGAACAGTGGAACTACCACAACAGATACTTGGGGCATGGGAAGAAATGAGCAGGGAGCTGAAGATTAAAATAACATAGCTCTTTAGTCAGAAGATGTGTTTTAATATTGACCCAGTAGCAGCTAGAAATTTTTGTACTTTACATGTACAAAAGCATATAAATAATTTATTCATCATGTAAAATTAATCTGTATCCACTGGATGTAATGTAATTTGTTGATAGTTGCAATGGTAGTAGATTGTAAACCATGCTGCCTAATTTATAGGAACACACTGTATAATGCTACTAGAATGGTTCACCTACACTAAGAGTATGGGTGAGGAGTATAAATCAAATTAAAACTGGTGACAGTAAGACACAAGGGATTAAAAAAAATCACAGGAAGAAAAGCAGTTACCGTTCATAAAAAAAATCTACAGTATCTTTGCTGAAATATTAAATGAAGCCTACATTAGTGGTATTACAGAACTGTAATTAAAGGCAAGTAAACCTCTCTTTTATAAACATGTTAAACAAGATATTAGAAATTACTTCAATCCTATAGTGCTGCAAAGCATGATGTTTTAGTTTACACTATACTGCTGCTCATGATAATATTTTTTAACAAATACACCCCATGGCTCAGTTTGTATAGGCCCTGCCTAATGTAGTACTGAGCCATACCAACAAGGAAAGTTCCATGTTCACACCCGGTCTGTGCAGAGTTAGCTGATGACAGCCAGGGCAAAAACAGAGGTAGAATAAAAGCCCTCAGGAACCTAGTTAAGGTGCCTATGTCTCCACTGAACCTCAATGGAAAGTCCACGTATGGACAGAATCAGGCTTGGCGGTGATGCACCCAAGTTTAAACATCCTTCCAACACAGACAATCACACGTTAACATTGGATGCTTAAGCAAGGCATCAGAAGGTTTCTACTGCCCATGCAATCATATCCAAGTACAAGTCCACAGTTTCAGGAAAGGAAGGGGAAAAATGGAGTGGAAGAATTCAACAGACCAGACCAGTTTAAATACACAGTGCATCAAAATGATACTAGGGACTTTTGAAATAATACCAATAATAAAGAACAGCATCATATTTAGAAAATTGTCCTTAATGTCATCAGCCTCAATCGCCTCGCTGGCCAGTACATTCCAAGGGCTCAATCTTCCCCAAGCCCATTTTCTGGCATGTTCCCAGAGTTACACCAGTTTTTCTAGGTTAGAAATGCACCAGAAATATTTTGCCAAACTTTCCCCGATGTATATTTTGAATTTGGGGCTGCACAGCATGTCCAGTCGCCTCGGGGGTTGGAGCCTGCTGTCTGCGCCAAAAAACAATGCCGCACCTTCTGCGCATGTGTGGGAACAAAAGTTACCTTTTTGACGTCGTTCCAATGGATGCGCATGCTCAGTACAGCTCGGATTTGGCAATCGGCCATTTTTAAAGAGTTAGTTGTGTGTGTGAGAAGGAGTTCTGCATGAGAGCATTGGAAAAATCGCAGTTGCAGCAATACAAGATGCAACGTGGTGCAAGGACCAAGAATTTCTTACAGGAAGAAATAGAGGCACTAGTTGCTGTGCTTGAGAACAGATGGCAGGAGCTGGACACCAGCAGAGGTCACATAAAAGTTCCACCCAAAGAAATGAAGAAACGCTGGAACCAAGTTGCAGAAGATTATTGTGCAGTGGTGACCACCATGAGATCGGAAGCCAGTGTAAAAAGAAATGGCAGGACCTTGGTCAAGTAGTTAGTGTAAGTAATATTTTCATTTATTCAATGCAATTGTAAATGTGACCAGCTGTAATATGTCTCACCCAGCAGAAAGGCACCCTCGCTAAAAAGTTGCATTTTCATCTTTGCAGAGAAAATTGGCCCACAACAAAAGGGAAAGAATTCAAACAGGAGGAGGCCCAGCAAATCTGCACCCACTGACACCCTTGGAATAGAGGGTCGCTGCTTTGATGGTTCCTGTCTGGAAAAAAGCAATCAGTACTGCACAAGCTGGGCCCACACTCGAGGGAGAGGGTACGTCCTGCAAATTCATCGTGGCCCTGCAAATCAGCTTGCTGCCTGGCCTGCGGTGTGGGAGCCTACTCATGCCACCCATCCTGCCCCCTCCTTTGCTGCTAACCATTTGACTGTTCTGTTATATTTTGCAGAACTTGAGGCCAACCCCGATGATGCAGAAGATTCAGATGCGGACGAGCCAGAAGAGAACATCTTCCAATCCATCCATGGGGGTGAGGGGGAGGGATGGAGCTGGATGAAGCTCCCACTATTGTACTGACTTTGGAGGAGGTGTCACTCATAGAGGTGACAGCTCTTGCCGTGACTAGTGGTTTGAGTGTTGGTGGGACATTCCATGGTTTCACACCTTCCGAGGTTGCGGATCCCAATGGTGTGGTGCAGCGAGGCACACCCAGGGCCCCACTTCCGAGGTTGCGGGTCCCAGTGGTGTGGTGCAGCGAGGCACACCCACGGCCCCACTTTCCGAGGTTGCGGGTCCCAGTGGTGGGGTGCAGCGAGGCACACCCATGGCCCCACTTTCCAAGGTTGCCGGTCCCAGTGGTGTGGTGCAGTGAGGCTCACTCATGGTCCCATCTTCCGAGGCTGCGGGTCCCTGTGGTGTGGTGCAGCAAGGCACATCCAGGGCCCCACTTTCCGAGGTTGCCGGTCCCAGTGGTGGGGCGCAGCGAGGCACACCCAGAGCCCCACCGTCCAAGGCTGCGGGTCCCAGTGGTGGGGTGCGAGCCACAGCCATGGAGAGGAGAGGAGGCAGAGCTCAATCACGCTCTCCTGAGGTGCAAGATCTAACAGATGTGATTCAGATGATGTCATTGAGTGCAGAGAGCATTGACCTTATGCGATCACTCCTGGACACCATCAGTGGGGTGAGTGATGAGGTAGCGGGGCTGTCGGGAGATTAAACAACACTCTCACGAGAAATGGGAATTATATCTGGTACCATCAGTGAGGAAATAGTGGCCATGAGGGAGGGAATGTCAGAGGTAGTGCAAACCATGTCACTGACCATGAGGGAGGGAATGTTGCAGGTCGTTGAGACACTGTCAGGGCGCATGAGGGACGGCATGTTGGAGTTAGCTGCTGCAATAAGGGAACACGCCCAGACCCCGCGCCCATTGACACAATCAACTGCCACTCCCACTCCAATCCCCACACCAGCTTCTGAAGAGCCCCAAGCCGAGCCCTCCAACTTGCCGCCTGACGCTGACGCCCCCCACCCTCAAGCGGTGCGCAGTACCCAAGATGTTAGAAAGAGTAAGCTTGGTATCAAGCCCAAAAACACTGCGCACCACCTGCGGGCAGGGATGCTGGAGTGTCCAAGACCAAGCGCAGCAGGCGGTCTTAGAGTAACGGGGAGGAGAGATGGTGCAGCCTTTCTTTACGCTGTTGTTATTGTTATTATTAGTGTTACTGTTGTAACTTCTCAAATTAAGTTTTTTGTAAGTTATGTAAATTTACAAGTTTATAAGTGATCTTAAAGTTTTTAAGTGATCTTAAAGTGAAGTTTGATACAAGAATAATTTTATTAAAATTAAGTTATTGTAAACTTTTGAATAAAATATATTTTACATTAAAACTGAATCATGTTCCATTAACACAACACAACATAATGGAACAGCTCCAAACAGTAAACATGTCCATGTGGAATAGTTGTCGCTGAGCCCTCAGGGTCTCCTCTCTCTCTCTTTCTCCTACCCCTCCACCCCCCTTGAGACTTGTGACTGTCTCTCTCTCTCCCTCCCCCTGCCCAGGCTCCAAGCAGCGCGAGGCCGATTCTGCGGCCAAACCTATGACCCTCCAGGCCTTCTTTAAGACGTTCGCTGGTGGCGTGTGAGTGAGTAAAAAAAAAGAGAAAACTTGTGAAATCCAACAAATTTACACTTCTACGTTGACAGGTAAAAAAAAGTTGAACTTTATTATTGATTTTGACATGTTCTTGACTCCCTCCAAAATCTTCGATTTAAAAACAATGGCATCTTTCAGCGTAGATTGGTGAATGTGCGCTGGTTTTCTTAACTCACCAGAAGGTTTTTCAGGAGTGGCCCACACGCCGATCTAAGAGAAAAAAATGTTGGCCAAACTGCGAACAATTGAAAAAACCGGCGCAGACATGAGGGAACTATGACGTAAAAGAAAAACTGGCCAAGAAAAATCGTAACCAAGTCAATTACGCTGGCGCAGATCGCAGGGGGAAAGTTTGAAAAAAATAAAGACGCCAGAAAAAATGGCGCGCGCCAAAAAAACGGCGCAGATGACCGGGAAAAATTGAGCCCCAAATGTTCATCGCCTTCTGTGTGAAATGATCATATCTGATCATCCATTCATCTTCCCTCATTCTAAGTCCGAGAATGCCTGTGAACAATGCCATAGGAAATCTACTAGTTATCTGCAAAAACATTTTTCAAGTATTTAAACCGTTCATTTTATTCAATAAAAATGAATTAACCATTTTAAAATATAATAAATCTCTGGCTGAAAGTTTATTGTAATGTCTTAGTATTAGAAGAATCCTCAGTTCCTCCACTAAATTATACATCAATGATTTGGACTTAAATGTTGGGGGTATGATTAAGAAGTTTGCAGATGACACTAAAATAGGTTGTGTGGTTGATAATGATGAAGAAGAAAGCTGCGAACTGCAGGAAGATATCAAGATACTGGTCAGGTGGGCAAAACATAAGAACGTAAGAAATAGGAGCAGGAGTCGGCCATTTGGTCCTTCGAGCCTGCTCCTCCATTCAATAAGATCATGGTTGATCTGATCTTGGGCTCAGCTCCACTTCCCTGTCTGCTCCCCATAACCATTCACTCCCTTATCGCTCAAAAATCTGTCTAGCTCCACCTTAAATATATTCAATAACCCAGCCTCCACAACTCTCTGGGACAGAGAATTCCACAGATTTACAACCCTCAAAGAAATTACTCCTCATCTCAGTTTTAAATGGGTGGCCCCTTATTCTGAAACTATGTCCCCTAGTTCTAGATTCACCCACGAGGGGAAACATCTTCTCTGCATCTACCTTGTTGAGCCCCCCTCAGTATCTTATATGTTTCAATAAGATCATCTCTCATTCTTCTAAACTTCAATGGGTATAGGCCCAACCTATTCAACTTTTCTTCATAAGTCAACCCCCTCATCTCAGGAATCAACCAAGTGAACCTTCTCTGAATGCAAGTATATCCTTCCTTAAATACGGAGATCAAAACTGTACGCAGTACTCCAGGTGTGGCCTCACCAATACTCTGTACAGTTGTAGCAGGACTTCTCTGCTTTTATACTCCATCCCCTTTGCAATAAAGGCAAACATTCCATTTGCCTTCATGATTATTTGCTGTACCCGCATACTAACTTTTTGTGTTTTATGCACAAGGACCCCCAGGTCCCTCTGTACTGCAGCATTTTGTAATTTCTTTCCATTTAATTAATAATTTGCTTTTTTTTGGTGCCAAAGTGGATAACCTCACACTTTCCCACATTATACTCCATCTGCCAATTTTTTGCCCACTCACATAGCCTGTCTATATCCTGTTGCAGATTTGTTGTGTCCTCCTCACAACTTGCTTTCCCACCCATCTTTGTATCATCAGCAAACTTGGCTACATTACACTCAGTTCCTTCATCTAAATCATTATAGATTGTAAATAGTTGAGGCCCCAGCACCAATCCCTGTGGCACCCCACTAGTTACCGTTTGCCAACTGGAAAATGACCCATTTATTCTGACTCTGTTTTCTGTTACTTAGCCAATCCTCTATCAATGCTAATATATTAACTCAACTGCGTGAACTTTCACCTTGTGCAGTAACCTTTTATGTGGCATGTTATCGAATGGCTTCTGGAAATCCAAATACACCACATCCACTGGTTCCCCCTTATCCACCCTGCTCGTTACATCCTCAAAGAACTCCAGCAAATTTGTCAAACATGATTTCCCTTTCATAAAACCATGCTGACTCTGCTTGACTATATTATGCTTTCCCAAATGTCCCGCTACTGCTTCCTTAATAATGGACTCCAGCACTTTTCCAATGACAGGTGTTAGGCTAACTGGTCTATAGGTTCCTGCTTTCCGTCTGCCTCATTTTTTAAACGGGGGCGTTACATTTGCGGTTTTCCAATCTGCTGGGACCTCCCCAGAATCCAGGGAATTTTGGTAGATTACAACCAATGCATCCAGTATCCCTGCAGCCACTTCTTTTAAGACCCTAGGATGCAAGCCATCAGGTCCACGGGACTTGTCCACCTTTAGTCCCATTATTTTACCGAGTACTTTTTCTTTAGTGATAGTGATTGTTTTAAGTCCCCCCCCCCACTCCCTATAGCCCCTTGATTATCCATTATTGGGATGTTTTTAGTGTCTTCTACCGTGAAAACCGATACCAAATATTTGCTCAAAGTCTCTGCCATTTCCCTATTTTCCATTATTAATTCCCCAGTCTCATCCTCCAACGTTTACTTTAGCTACTCTCTTCCTTTTTCTATATCTGTAGAAACTCTTACTATCTGTTTTTATATTTCTTGCTCGTTTACTCTAAATCTATTTTCCCTCTTATTATTTTTTTAGTCGTCCTTTGCTGGTTTTTAAAAAAGGTTTCCCAATCCTCTGGCCTCCCACTAATCTTGGCCACTTTGTATGCCATTATTTTCAATTTGATGCCATCCTTCACTTCCTTAGTTAGCCACGGATGGTTCTCCCTTCACTTAAAGTTTTTCCTTCTCACTGGAATATATTTTTGTTGAGAGTTATGAAATATCTTCTTAAATGTCTGCCACTGCTTATCAATAGTCTTACACTTTAACCTATTTTCCCAGTCCACTTTAGCCAACTCTGCCTTCATACCTTTGTAATCTCTTTTGTTTAAGATCAGGACACTGATTAGAGATCCAACTTTCTCACCCTCCAACTGAATTTGAAATTCAACCATGCAATGGTCACTCATTCCTAGAGGATCCTTTACTAGGAGATCATTTATTAATCCTGTCTCATTACACAGTACCAGATCTAAGATAGCCTGCTCCCTGGTTGGTTCCGCAACGTACTGTTCAAGAAAACCATCCCGGATACACTTTGAACTCTTCCTCAAGGCTACTTTGGCCAATTTGATTTGTCCAATCAATATGAAGATTAAAATCGCCCATGGTTATTGCCATTCCTTTTTTACAAGCCTCCATTATTTCTTGATTTATACTCCATGCTTAGCTACTGTTAGGGGGCCTATAGACTACGCCCACCAGTGACTTCTGCCCCTTATTATTTCTTATCTCCACCCAAACTGATTCTACGGGCCCAAGTTTCCACATGATTCGCGCCTGATTTTTAGGAGCAACTGGTGGAGAACGGACTACTTTAGAAATCGCAATTCTCCACATTTTTTTTTCCGCAGTTCTAGTCAGGTAGAACAGTTCTAGTTTAGAACAGAATTTTTTCTTCAAAAGGGGGCGTGTCCGGCCACTGACGCCTGATTTGAAAGTTTCCACAGTGAAAATGTACTCCAAACTAAAGTAGAATGGAGCCAGTGAAGATTTTTGTAGAATGAAAAAACCTGTTCTACACATTAAAAAATCAGGCGCAGGTTACAAATTAGGCATCCAGAACGAGGTGGGGGGGAGGTGGGGGGAAGGGAACTCATTAAATTCGACAATAAATCCTTATTTATACTTCTACAAATATTATACAAATAAATCCAACCTGAATAAACATCTATAAGCCAAGAAAAGATTAAATAAATCATCTTCCTGTGAAAGTGCTTCAGCCAGGGAGAATTCTGCAGCCGTTCGTGCCGCTGAGCGGGAGGGGGAAAGAGAGAGAGAGGGAGGGAGAGAGGAGGGGAGGGGAGGGGAGGGAGGGGAGAGGGGAGGGGGAGGGGAGGGAGAGGGGAGGGGGAGGGGAGGGAGAAAGAGAGGGAGGGAGGGAGGGAGGGAGGGAGGGAGGGAGGGAGAAAGGGAGGGAGGGAGAAAGAGAGGGAGGGAGAAAGAGAGGGAGGGAGATAGAGAGGGAGGGAGATAGAGAGGGAGGGAGGGAGGGAGATAGAGAGGGAGGGAGGGAGGGAGATAGAGAGGGAGAGAAAGAGGGAGGGAGGGAGAGGGGGGGAGGGAGAGAGGGGGAGGGAGAGAGAGGGAGGGAGGAGGGAGGGGGAGAGAGGGAGGGGCGTCGGGTCGGGGAACAGGAGCGCGGGTCGGGTCAGTCGGGGGGGGGGGGGGAAAGCGGGTCTCGGGTCGGGGTCGGGTGTCGGGTCGGGTGTCGGGTCGGGGCGGGGGGTGGAGCGGGTGTCGGGTCGGTGCGGGGGGGAAGCGGGTGTTGGGGCGGGGGGGGGGGGGGTGGCGGGTGTCGGGTCTTGGGTCGGGGCGAGGGGGGGGGGGCGGAGCGGGTGTCGGGTCGGTGCGGGGCGGGGAGCGGGTGTCGGGTCTGGTCGGCGGGGGGGGGGGAGCGAGTGTCGGGTCTGGCCGTGGGAGGAGCCTCATTCATGCAGCCCCAGTGAGGCCATTGGGCCAGGGCTAGGGGCTGCGTGCTTCGGGCCCCTCCCACACAGTTCGGCGCCTGGAGCTACTGCACTTGCGTGCCGACTGTACCTCGCATGTGCAGAGGTCCCGGCACTGTTTTCAGCGCCGGGACCTGGCTCCGCCCCCCCACAGCTCGTGCTGACTGCGCCGAGTGCCACAGGACCTGGAAGTAGGTGGAGAATACCGAGGATTTTTTTAGGCGCCGTTTTAGGCGCGAAAAACGGGCGCCCAGCTCGGAGGGGTGCCCGTTTTTTTTCTTGTGGAAACTTTGGCCCTACATGTTGATCTTCTGAGTCAATATCATTCCTCACTACTGAACTGATCTCATCCTTTATTAACAGAGCTACCCCACCCCTCCTTTTTCTTTCTGTCTATCCTTCCGAATTGTCAAATACCCCTGAATATTCAGTTCCCAGCCTTGGTCACCTTGCAACAAGTCTCTGTAATGGCTTTCAGAACCATTGCAAATGAAATTCAATCCGCATAAGTGTTAGGTAATGCATTTGGGGAGGTCTAACAAGCCAAAGGAATACACATTAAATGGTACGACACTGAAAAGTGTAGAGGAACAAAGGGACCTGCAGGTCCACAGATCCATGAAGGTAGCAGGCCAGGTAGATAAGGTGGTTAAGAAGGCATATGGAATACTTGCCTTTATTAGTCGAGGCATGGAATACAAGAGCAGGGAGGTTATGCTTGAACTGTATAAAACACTGGTTAGGCCGCAGCTGGAGTACTGCGTGCAGTTCTGGTCATTACATTACAGGAAAGATGTGATTGCACTGGAAAGGGTGCAGAGGAGATTTATAAGAATGTCGCCTGGACTGGAGAATTTTGGCTATGAGGAAAGATTGGAGATAGAAACAGAAATTTACAGCGCAGAAGGTGGCCATTTCGGCCCATTGTGTCCACGCCAGCCGACAAAGAGCCGCATGACCCTTGGCCAGCAGCCCTAAAGGTTACATATAAACCTATGAACAATGACGGAAAGTCAAAGAGCACCCAGCCCACCTCACACAACTGCGACACCCCTTATACAGAAACATTTTACACTCCACTCCAACCAGAGCCATGTGATCTCTTGGGAGAGGCAAAAACCAGATTAAAAACCCAGGTCAATTTAGGGAGAAAAAATCTGGGAAAATTCCTCTCCGACCCATCCAGGCGATTGAAACTAGTCCAGGAGATCACCCTGGCCGTATTCTATTCCCTGCAGTACTTACCCATTATATCTGCTCCGTCCAACAAAAGGTCATCCAGTCTAATTTCAATTACCAGCTCTGGGTCCGTAACCCTGCAGGTTTCGGCACTTTAAGTGCCCATCCAACCATCTCTTAAAAGTGGTGAGGGTTTCTGCATCCACCACTCTTCCAAGCAGCGAGTTCCAGATCCCCACAACCCTCTGCCCCCCCTGCTCAAATCCCTTCTAAACCTTCCACCAACCACCTTAAAACTATGCCCCCTTGTAATAGACCCTTCCACCAATGGAAATAGACCCTTGGTATCCACTATGTCCAGGCCCCTCAATATTTTGTACACCTCAATGAGGTCTCCTCTCAACCTCCTCTGTTCCAATGAGAACAAACCCAGCCTATCCAATCTGTCCTCACAACTAAGATTCTCCATTTCAGGTAGCATCCTAGTAAATCTCCTCTGCACCCTCTCTAGTGCAATCACGTCCTTCCTATAATACAGCGACCAGAACTGCACACAGTACTCCAGCTATATTATACAATTTAAGCATAACCTCCCTGCTCTTATATTCTATGCCTCGGCCAATAAAGGCAAGCATTCCGTATGCCTTCTTATCCACCTGTCCTGCTACTTTCAGGGATCTGTGGACAAGCACTCCAAGGTCCCTTTGTTCATCTACACTATTAAGTGGCCTATCTCTTAATGTGTATACCCTTTCCTTATTAGCCTCCCAAAGTGCATCACCTCACACTTCTCTGAATTAAATTCTATTTGCCACTGCTCTGCCCACCTAACCAGTAGATTGATATCCTCTTGCAGCCCATGACTTTCCTCTTCATTATCAACCACACAGCCAATTTTAGTGCCGTCTGCAAACTTCTTAATCATACTCTCTATATTCAAATCTAAATCATTGATATATACCACAAAAAGCAAGGGACCCAGTACTGAGCCCTGCGGAACTCCATTGGAAACATCCTTCCAGTCACAAAAACATCCATCAATCATTACCCTTTCCTTCCTACCTCCAAGCCAATTTTGGATCCAACTTGCCACTTTGCCCTGGATCCCATGGGCTTTAACCTTCATGACCAGTCTACCATGTGGGACCTTACTTATCAAAAGCCTTGCTAAAGTCCATATATACTACATTGTACGCACTACCCTCATCGACCCTCTTGGTTACCTCCTCAAAAAATTCAATCAGGTTAGTCAAACACGATTTCCCTTAACAAATCTGTGCCGACTGTCCCTAATTATTCCAAATGTAGATTTATCCTGTCTTTCAGGATTTTTTCCAATAATTTTCCCATCACTGAGGTTAGGCTGACAGGCCCGTAATTATTCGGCCTATCCCTTTCTCCCTTCTTAAACATTAGCAGTCCTCCAATCCTCTGGCACCATGCCCAGATCCAAAGACGACTGGAAAATAATGGTCAAGGCTTCTGCTATTTCCTTTTTTACTTTGCTCAACAGCCTGGGATGCATTTCATCCAGGCCTGGGGACTTATCTACTTTCAAAGCTGCTAAGCCCTTTAATACTTCCTCTCTCACTATATTTATTTCATCCAGAATATCATACTCCTCCTCGATAGCAGTATCTGCCTTGCCCCTTTCCTTTGTGAAAACAGATGCAAAGTATTAGTTAAGAATCTTACCAACATCTTCCGCCTCATGATCTCCAATAGGCCCTACCCTTTCTTTAGTTACCCTCTTACTCTTAATATATTTATAGAACATATTTGGGTTTTCTTTAATTTTACTGGCCAAGAACTTCTCGTGCTCTCTCTTAGCATTCCTAATATCTTTTTTAAATTTTGCCACTTAACTTTCTATAATCCTCTAAAGATTCTATAGTATTTAGCCACTGGTATATGACGTAAGCGTCCCTTTTTTTATTAATCCGCCCATGTAAGTCCCTAGACATCCAGGGGGCTCTAGAATTATTATTCCCAACCTTTTTCTTTAAGGACACATGTTTGGCCTGAGCCTTCCGCATCGCCTCCTTAAATGCCTCCCACTATTCCAAAACTGATTTACCCACAAGTAGCTGTTTCCAGTCCACTATGGCCAAATCACTCCTTAACTTAGCAAAATTTCAGGCCTATCCATAACCAACTTGAATCTGACTGAATTATGGTCACTGGCACCCAAGAGCTCTCCCACTAATACCCCTTCAACCTGCCCAGCTTCATTCCCCAAAACTAAATCCAAGACCGCCCCCTCTCGTGTTGGGCTTGTTACATACTGACTAAAAAAGTTCTCTTGTATGCATTTCAAGAATTCCGCACCCTCTATACCCTTCACACTAAATTTGTCCCAATTAATATTTGGATAGTTAAAATCCCCTACTATTACTACCCTATGGTTTTTGGACCTCACAGCAATTTGCCTACATATTTGCTCCTCTATCTCCCTCCCACTGTTTGGGGGTCTATAATACACGCCCAGCAGTGTCATCGCCCCTTTTGCTGGGTCTGTTTTCTTTGGAACAGAGGAGGCTAAGGAGAGACCTGATTGAGGTGAATAAAATGATGAGGGGCCTGGATAGAGTGGATAGGAAGGACCTGTTTCCCAAGGCAGAGGGGTCAACAACCAGGGGGCATAGAATTAAAGTAATTGGGCGGAAGTTTAGAGGCGATATGAGGGGAAATGTCTTCACCCAGAGGGTGGTGGGGGTCTGGGACTCATTGCCTGAAAGGGTGGTAGAGGCAGAAACTCTCACCACATAACCTACAGGGCTACAGACCAAGAGCTGAAAAGTGGGATTAGGCTGGATAGCTCTTGGTCGGCCAGCGTGGACACGATGGGCCAAAATAGCCTCCTTCCTTGCTGTAAGTTTTTATGATTCTATGAAGTGCTCAGTCTAATGTTGTGAGATGAAGTGTGAAACTAACCATATGTCAAGGACTGCTGTAATTTTTTTTACAGTACAGTAGGTACTGTGTGTTTCAGTAAGTTTCCAGTGTGTGTCAAAATTGCTGATTAAAACTCTGGTACACAATGGCAGATTTTAGGAAAAAGCAAACTTGAGTGTAATAACACGAATACAAAAGCAAAATACTGTGAATGCTGGAATCTGGAATAAAAACAGAAAATGCTGGAAATCTCAGCGGGTCAGGCAGCCTCTGTGGAGAGAAAGCAGAGTTAACGTTTTGGGTCAATGACCTTTCGTGAATGTAATTAATCTTGTTACAATAAGCACAAATGCACATTGGAAAGTGCTGACACAACAGTGGATACTGCAAAGTTCATGTGTCACTGTTTAGGATCTCTTAACCATTTTTGCAAAGAAAGGATTTTGAGAAAAAGTTTGGCTTCTCCCAGACGATTGCTTGGTTGGCTGGTGGGGTGGGGTGTGACGGATGGAGATCATGATGTGCATTAGGAGCACCATGAAAGTATGGGTCATGCTTGATGGAATAGCTGTTTCTTCCCCGTTTGTCATTTTCATAATTGGCAATGATAATGTTGAGTTTTAAAAGGATAATGTATTCCTGAAAGTTAAAAAAAACACCTAAGACAGTAGTAGTAAAGTTGTTAGTAAGCCAGCATTGATATTGCCTAAGACTGCAAATAATAAGCCATTTGGTAATTTGATAAACATTTCACATCCATTCTGTTGGAAGCTTTTTGCTCTCATTCAGGAATAAAACAGAGTTTCAGACACCTGGGCACTCTTGCTTTTACAACAGAGAAGCTGCGGAGGCGGAAGGAACCCAGTAAGACAGCCTCAAAAAGTTGGAATGCACAGGAGTTAGTTGTTTAGGTCAGACAAGTTGATCCACTGAAATGGGGTGGCATAGTATTGCTTTCATGTAATTATGTGGAGACAATTAGTATTGATTAAACTAAACGGAGCTGGCAACTATTGCTATGTATGTTCATTTTACTGTGGGATAAAGCAGCTTAATGATCAAACGTAGCCTTGCCTCATCTGGTGGTAACTCGGTCCACCTTTGCATTGATTGAAGAAATACACGTGCAAAAGATTTGTGATCCCTGGCTTATGCTGTTTTACAAGTAGACATTGCTGTAAAAGCAAGATTCTCAAAGTGCTTAAGGATCGACTGATATTTGAATCCAAAAAGGTATCTATGGCAGACTCAATTGGTAACACCATGGAAAACCATCTAACTATATGTTGGCTAAGAGTATGCAATAATTGCAGAGTAGAGTAATCCAAAGTTTACAACAGAGGTTTAAAGGGCATTGCTGTCCTGGTAAATTATATAGTATTTACAGCACAGAAACAGGCCATTCTGGTGTTTGTGCTCCACTCGAGCCTCCTCCTATCCTTCTTCATCTAACCCCATCAACATAATCTTCTATTCTTTTCTCCCTCATGTGTTTATCTAACTTCCATTTAAATACATCTATGCAAGTCCTCTCAAATGCGTATCTAGCCTTCCCTTAAATGCATCGATACTATTCGCCTCAACTACTCCCTGTGGCAGCGAGTTCCACATTCTCACCATTCTCTGGGTAAAGAAATTTCCCCTGAATTCCCAATTGGATTTATTAGTGCCTATCTTATATTGATGGCCCCTAGTTCTGGTCTCTCCCGCAAGTGGAAAGGTTTTCTTGACATCTACCCATCAAACCCTTTCATAATCTTAAAGACCTCCATCAGGTAACCCCTCAGAGAAAAGAGCTCCAACCTGTTCAATCTTTCCTGATCGGTGCAACCTCTCCGTTCTGGTGTAATTCTAGTAAAACAAAATTTCACCTTCTCCAGTGGCTCTATATCCCTTTTATAATATGAAGACCACAAATGTTCTCAGTATTCCAAGTGTGGTCTAAGCAAAGTTCTATACAAGTTAAATGAATTAAAATTTTTTCTAGCAAGTTTATAAATAGAATACTGGCGACATTGCCGCATTGTGTCAATTAATCAAAAAAGTTCACCTGTATTGAAAAAATTAAGGTTAAGAAAGAAGGACAAACAAACATCTATAAAATTGCCTTTCACATCCTCAGGACATCCCAAAAATGTTTTGAAAGCAACAGATAACTTCTGACATGCAGTCACAGTTGTAATGTAAACAAGCATGGCAGCCAATATGCACACTGCAAGGTCCCACAACAGCACACGAATAACCAGATAATCTGTCTATTTGGTGGAGTTGGTAGAGTGAAGTACTTTGGCCAAACACCAGAGAACTCCCTGCTCTTTTACATCCACTGAACAGGCAGTGGATTGGTTTAACATCTTATTCAAAAGATAACAGCTCAGATCTGGCATGAGCAGAATAGCTATAAAGCCCATGGTGACTTGAATTTCTAAGAACATTGGAAAGCTTAAGATGAGAAAAAAACACTTGATCAAGTTCATTCTTTCTGTAGGGCTTCTACTCTAATCATTGGCAGGTGAGGCAAGCAGATAACGACAAAGCATCTGGAAATGTTTTTATAGTGAAGTTAAATCTTGACTGCAGCACAAAGTTCAGGTATAAAGTGGTAAGAAAACTGATGTTAGAAAGCATTTTTAATGCAGAGTAATCAATACCTGGAATGGTTTACACAGTAAGGTAATTACCATTCAAGGTAATTAGTTGCTGTAATAAGGGTCTTTCAGAACTTAATGGAAATATTAGGTAAATTGGTCAAATGGACTTCCCGATCAGTAATTGCAATTAACCCAACTCATTTAAGGTCTTGGGGAAAACCATCTTCAAGCACACAAAGAATGAAATAAAGAATTAAAAAGGGAGGTTAGGAACAATTTCATTGTACTAACTTATATAGCACCTTTAACATAGTAAAACACCGGACCTTTTAAAAGAAAATCAGATAGATCCTCAACAAAGAGGAATGTTGAAGGAAGTGGAGAGCAAGCAGGACACTGGGATTAGACTAGGTGGCTCGTAGAGAAAAAACCCTGTGATAGATTTAATCGGTCAAAATGACCTGTTTGTGCTATAACATTCTATGATTCTATGAAAGTGGATTGGTATTGCAGTGTGAAAATGCCCAGATGTTACTTTATCGTCTTTTGGATGCAACCATTTATATTCAAATATATTTTAGATAATCTGCAGGACAGCCCATTCATTTTCCTTAAAGGACAATTCTTGGTAGACAGGTATCAGCAAGTAATGTTATGTTTTTGCTGATGGCTTAATTTGTGCCTACAAGATGCAATTCTTATCCATAGAGAAAAAAACATTATTTGTGTAACAGCTCTTGCTGGTCAATATTAAATTAAATGAAAGACTGTATAGAATAGTATTACATTTTTATCTACTTTCACACTAGTTTTCAAATGGATCAATAGGAACTCTGGAGGGGCAACATGCAATCAATCGTATAATAATACAAATGTTGCCTTCATTCCCTCAATATCTGTGAATCACAATCAACTCTCGTTGAACTGTAGACTGCAAAATATTTTTAATAATGTTATGACTTAACGTAAAAGAGCTTGAGAAGCTGGATAATTGGATGTTGTGATTGAAGAAAGAGAAGGTTCACTGCAAAGATTCAAGTAATTTTGTCCTTGGTGCACAACTTTACTATAGAAAATTTTAAAAGAAAAAAAATCATTATGGTTACTGCCTCTTTATTGTAAAACAGCAGCTGTCAAGTAGTGTGAAAAACAGTACATCTCCACATGTCATTCTATAAAAGTATCTCATGGTTCTTTATTCATCCATGTGCAACAGAAGAAATTAAATAAATTTACAGTGACAGCAAAATACAGCAGCTAAAAAGAAATGTCATATTTGGCACAGTACGCAGGTACCATTTCTAAAGCTTGCCAACAGTGAATTATGGCTTTTGCTTCTGCTTTGCAAAACTTTACTGCTGACAGCAACAGCTACTACAAAGGGAAACTTTGTACATTAACACTTCAAGCACAAGGTCTCTCCCCAACCAGCTGATGATGGTTAATATTAACACATGGGAAATAAGTCGTTGAGATTTTGGCCCAAGGCATTTAGGGGCTGAAGTACAAATTTGGCCAAGCAAAAGGAGCTGAATTTATTCTTCTCATCTCTGGTCTGCACGGCAACTATACCTTAGCTATCCAGGACCTGACTGAAGTTTCCTCTGCCTACCTCGGACACTCCAAGGCCATTGTTAATGAATGCCCTTACTGCAATCCCAGTTTACAGCAGCTAACTCAGCAGTAGCCAGGGAACAAAGCTTGGACCATCCTTGTATGCAAGACTTCAGTACACAGTCTATTCACCGACCGAGTCATCAGGAAATCCTTGCAAATGTTTCTATTTTTAAAAAAATTGGACTCTGGGCATGTAGCTCGAAGATGCTCAAAGGCTATATGAGTCCTAACTACTGAATACCATTTTCTAACAATTATGAATCACATTTTTTATCATGACACATGTATGAACACAGGGCCAGTGTTTACAGAAAGAAAACAGGTGCTATAATTTAAAGCCATTATTAATGCATCAATTTCTTTCAGGCTCTGTAAATCAGATTTCCTTCTCAAGATTATTCCCTTGGTTTTATTTGTCCTCCTTTTTCTCCTTTACAAATTATTCCTTGTTTACGACATTTTATAAATTGCTGTACCCAACTCCCATCCTTGAGTGTCAATGGAGCAGACTATTTTGACAACAGCACCAGCAACAGTGTTCAAAAATTAGTCAATGTGCTACAGTTCCTCGTTTCTGCTGAAGGGCTGATTAATGTACTTCCATTGCAACAAAAATTAGGCTACCGAGGAAGATTTTCTAATCATTTGGAGAAAAAGCAAACTACAATTTCTAGAGATTCAGCATTCTGAAGAGACCGTTCCCTCCATGACACCTGTGTCCACTCTACCATCAGTCCCAACACCCACTCCCCTTCCCTGTAACACCTGCCCTTTTACCTCCTCCCTTCCCACCATCCAGGGCCCCAGACATGCCTTCCAGGTAAAACAGCGAATTTCTTGCAGTTGGGCCAACTTAGTTTACTGCATTCTCTGCTCACAATGGAGAGACCAAACGCGGATTGTGTAACCTTTTTGCTGAACACCTCCATTCAGTCCGTAAGCAAGATCCCGAGCTTCCGGTCACTTGCTACCTTAATTTTCCATCCCACTCTGAACTTGGCCTCCTATACTGTTCCAATGAAGCTCGACGCAAGCTCAAAGAACAGCACCTTATCTTTCCATTAGACACTTTTTACAGTCTTCCGGCCTCAACAATGGGTTCAAGCGGATTTATAAAAGGGAAGTCATGTTTGACAAATTTGCTCAAATTTTTTGAGGATGTAACGAACAGGGTGGATAAAGGGGAACCAGTGGATGTGGTATATTTGGACTTCCAGAAGGCATTTAACAAGTTGCCACATAAAAGGTTAATGCACAAGATAAAAGTTCACGGGGTTGGGGGAAATATATTTGCATGGCTAACTAACCGAAAACAGAGAGTCGGGATAAATGGTTCATTCTCTGGTTGGCAATCAGTAACTAGTGGGGTGCCACAGGGATCAGTGCTGGGACCCCCAACTGTTTACAATCTATATTAACGACTTGGAAGAAAGGACTGAGTATAATGTAGCCAAGTTTGCTGACAATACAAAGATGGGAGGAAAAGCAATGTGTGAGGAGGACACAAAAAAGCTGCAGAAGGACATAGACAGGCTAAGTGAGTGGGCAAAAATTTGGCAGCTGGAGTATAATGTTGGAAAGTGTGAGATCATGCACTTTGGCAGAAAAAAAATCAAAGAGCAAGTTTAAATGGAGATAGATTGCAAAGTGCTGCAATACAGCGGGACCTGGGGATACTTGTGCATGAAACACAAAAAGTTAGTATGCAGGTACAGCAAGTGATCAGGAAGGCCAATGGAATCTTGGCCTTTATTGCAAAGAGGATGGAGTATAAAAGCAGAGAAGTCTTGCTACAGTTATACACGTTATTGGTGCGGTCACACCTGGAATACTACGTAAAGTTTTGGTTTCCATATTAAAGAAAGAATATACTTGCTTTGAAGGCAATTCAGAGATGAGGGGATTGACTTATGAGGAAAGGTCGAGTAGGTTGGGCCTCTATTCATTGGAATTCAGAAGAATGAGAGGTGATCTTATCGAAACGTATAAGATTATGAGGGTGCTCGACAAGGTGGATGCAGAGAGGATGTTTCCACTGATAGGGGAGAATACAACTCGGGGGCATAATCTTAGAATAAGTGACCACCCATTTAAAACTGAGATGAGGAGGAATTTCTTCTCTCAAAGAGCTGTAAATCTGTGAAATTCACTGCCTCAGACAACTGTGAATAAATTTAAGACAGAGACAGACATAAGAACCTAAGAGATAGGAACAGGAGTAGGCCATACGGCCCCTCGAGCCTGCTCCGCCATTCAATAAGATCATGGCTGATCTGATCATGGACTCAGCTCCACGTCCCTGCCCGCTCCCCATAACCCCTTATCGTTTAGGAAACTGTCTATTTCTATTAAGATCACCTCTCATTCTTCTGAATTCCAATGAGTAGAGGCCCAACCTACTCAACCTTTCCTCATAAGTCAACCTCTGCATCTCCAGATTCAACCTACTGAACCTTCTTTGAACTGCCTCCAAAGCAAGTATATCCTTTCATAAATATGGAAACCAAAACTACATGCAGTATTCCAGATGTGACCTTAGCAATACCCTGTATAACTGTAGCAGGACTTCCCTGCTTTTATACTCCATCCCCCTTTGCAATAAAGGCCAAGATTCCATTGGGCTTCCTGATCACTTGCTGTACCTGCATACTATCCTTTTGTGTTTCATGCACAAGTATCCCCAGGTCCCGCTGTATTGCAGCAATATGCAATCTTTCTCCATTTAAATAATAACTTGCTCTTGGATTTTTTTCTGCCAAAGTGCATGAGCTCACACTTTCCAACATTATACTCCATCTGCCAAATTTTTGCCCACTCACTGAGCCTGTCTATGCCCTTTTGCAGATTTTTTGTACCCTCCTCACACATTGCTTTTCCTCCCATCTTTGTATCGTCAGCAAACTAAGCTACGTTACATTCAGTCCCTTCTTCCAAGTCGTTAATATAGACAGTTTCTTAAATGATAAGGGGATAAGGGGTTATGGGGAACGAGCAGGGAAGTGGACCTGAATCCATGATCGGATCAGCCATGATCGTATTAAATGGCAGAGCAGGCTCGAGGGGCCGTATGGCCTACTCCTGCTCCTATTTCTTATGTTCTTATGTTCAACAACTTCAGAGCAGAACCACTGCTACCATTTTCTCGAACAGTGGTGCTGGTAATGGTTGTTGTAACCATTTACATTACCTGTGGACCCAGCTTTTGCTTATTCGCTGTCTGATTACCACCCCCTTTTGTTTTGCACATCATCCTTTTTGTTAATAAATCACTCCTACTCTCCATCCTATCACAGACCTTCTCTTTTGTTCTTTCCTCCCTGGGGAGGAGTTAAACTAATATGGCAGGGGGATGGGAACCAATGCAGGGAGACAGAGGGAAACAAAATGGAGACAGAAGCAAAAGACAGAAAGGAGATGAGTAAAAGGTCAGCAGGTCAGGCAACATCTGTACAGAGATAAACAGAGTCAAGGTTTGAGGTCAATGGCCTTTCATCACAATTGGAAGAAGTTAGAGATTTAACAGTTTATAAGCAAGTACAGAGCCAAGCAAAAGCGGGGAAAGGGGATATAAGAACATAAGAATTAGGAACAGGAGTAGGCCATCTAGCCCCTCAAGCCTGCTCCGCCATTCAAAAAGATCATGGCTGATCTGGCCATGGACTCAGTTCCACTTAACCGCCCCTCTCCCTGTAACCCTTAATTCCCTTATTGGTTAAAAATCTATCCATCTGTGATTTGAATACATTCAATGAGCTAGCCTCAACTGCTTCCTTAGGCAGAGAATTCCACAGATTCACAACCCTCTGGGAGAAGAAATTCCTTCTCAACGCGGTTTTAAATTGGCTCCCCCGTATTTTGAGGCTGTGCCTCCTAGTTCTAGTCTCCCCGACCAGTGGAAACAACCTCTCTGCCTCTATCTTGTCTATCCCTTTCATTATTTTCAATGTTTCTATAAGATCACCCCTCATCCTTCTGAACTCCAATGAGTAAAGACCCAGTCTACTCAATCTATCATCATAAGGTAACCCCCTCATCTCTGGAATCAGCCTAGTGAGTCGTCTCTGTACCCCCTCCAAGGCTAGTATATCCTTCCTTAAGTAAGGTGACCAAAACTGCATGCAGTACTCCAGGTGCGGCCAATATTTCATTCGCCTTCTTGATTACCTGCTGCACCTGCAAACTAACTTTTTGGGATTCATGCAGTTTCATGCACAAGGACCCCCAGGTCCCTCTGCACCACAGAATGTTGTAATTTCTCCCCATTCAAATAATATTCCCTTTTACTGTTTTTTTTTCCAAGGTGGATGACCTCACATTTTCCGACATTGTATTCCATCTGCCATGTTTGAGCATGGCAGAGTGGGAAATAAAATGGAGGCAGTAGCAAAAGATAGAAAGGAGAATAGTAAAAGTGGAGGGCAGAGAAACCTAAGGCAAAAAACAAAAAGGACCAATGGGCAGCAAAATTCTAAAGGGTCAAAGTGTAATAAAAAGGCAAGCCTGAAAGCTCGGTGCCTCAATGCGAGGCGTATTCGGAACCCAGGAGAGGGCTCTGAGCTAGTTAGAGTGGATGAGAGCGCACATGAACAGGACTCCAAGAAAGAATGCAAAAGGCAGGAGGCAACAGAGCAGAGTAGCACTGGGGTAAGTGTAAACCACAAGGTGATAGGAAGGGACAATATGTATGAATATAAAGGGGCTGCAGGAGGGGTCAAAAATAAAAATCATGGTTTAAAAACTAGCATTAAAACACTCTACCTGAACGCACGCAGCATTCGAAATAAAGTAAATGAGTTGACGGCACAAATCATTACAAATGGGTATGATTTGGTGGCCATTACAGAAACGTGGTTGCAGGGTGGCCAAGACTGGGAATTAAACATACAGGGGTATTTGACAATTCGAAAGGATAGACAAGAAGGGAAAGGAGGTGGGGTAGCTCTGTTAATAAAGGATGATATCAGGGCAGTTGTGAGAGATGATATTGGCTCTAATGAACAAAATGTTGAATCATTGTGGGTGGAGATTAGAGATAGTAAGGGGAAAAAAGTCACTGGTGGGCGTAGTTTATAGGCCCCCAAATAATAACTTCACGGTGGGGCGGACAATAATCAAGGGAATAATAGAGGCATGTGAAAAAGGAACGGCAGTAATCATGGGGGATTTTAACCTACATACTGATTGGTCAAATCAAATCGCACGGGGTAGCCTGGAGGAGGAATTCATAGAATGCATACGGGATTGTTTCTTAGACCAGTATGTTACAGAACCTACAAGGGAGCAAGCTATCTTAGATCTGGTCCTGTGTAATGAGACAGAAAGAATAAACGATCCCCTAGTAAAAGATCCTCTCGGAATGAGTGATCACAGTATGGTTGAATTTGTAATACAGATTGAGGGTGAGGAAGTAGTGTCTCAAACGAGTGTGCTATGCTTAAACAAAGGGGACTACAGTGGGATGAGAGCAGAGTTAGCTAAAATAGACTGGGAACACAACGGTGGCACAATTGAGGAACAGTGGAGGACTTTTAAGGAGCTCTTTCATAGTGCTCAACAAAAATATATTCCAGTGAAAAAGAAGGGCGGTAAGAGAAGGGATAACCAGCCGTGGATAACCAAGGAAATAAAGGAGAGTATCGAATTAAAAACCAATGCGTACAAGGTGGCCAAGGTTAGTGGGAAACTAGAAGACTGGGAACATTTTAAACGACAGCAAAGAATGACTAAGAAAGCAATAAAGAAAGGAAAGATAGATTACGAAAGTAAACTTGCGCAAAACATAAAAACAGATAGTAAAAGCTTTTACCGATATATAAAACGGAAGAAAGTGACTGAAGTAAATGTTGGTACCTTAGAAGATGAGAAGGGGGATTTAATAATGGGAAATGTGGAAATGGCTGAGACCTTAAACAATTATTTTGCTTCGGTCTTCAAAGTGGAAGACACAAAAACCATGCCAAAAATTGCTGGTCATGGGAATGTGGGAAGGGAGGACCTTGAGACAATCACTATCACTAGGGAGGTAGTGCTGGACAGGCTAATGGGACTCAAGGTAGACAAGTCCCCTGGTCCTGATGAAATGCATCCCAGGGTATTAAAAGAGATGGCGGAAGTTATAGCAGATGCATTCGTTATAATCTACCAAAATTTTCTGGACTCTGGGGAGGTACCAGCGGATTGGAAAGCAGCTAATGTAAAGCCTCTGTTTAAAAAAGGGGGCAGACAAAAGGCAGGTAACTATAGGCCGGTTAGTTTAACATCTGTGTGGGGAAAATGCTTGAAGCTATCATTAAGGAAGAAATAGCGGGATATCTAGATAGGAATAGTGCAATCAAGCAGACGCAACATGGATTCATGAAGGGGAAATCAGGTTTTAACTAATTTACTGGAATTCTTTGAGGATATAACGAGCATGGTGGATAGAGGTGTACCAATGGATGTGGTGTATTTAGATTTCCAAAAGGCATTCGATAAAGTGCCACACAAAAGGTTACTGCAGAAGATAAAGGTACGCGAAGTCAGAGGAAATGTATTAGCATGGATCGAGAATTGGCTGGCTAACAGAAAGCAGAGAGTCGGGATAAATGGGTCCTTTTCGGGTTGGAAATCAGTGGTTAGTGGTGTGGGTGTGCCACAGGGATCGGTGCTGGGACCACAACTGTTTACAATATACATCGATGACCTGGAAGAGGGGACAGAGTGTAGTGTAACAAAATTTGCAGATGACACAAAGATTAGTGCGCAAGCGGGTTGTGTAGAGGACACAGTGAGGCTGCAAAGAGATTTAGATAGGTTAAGCGAATGGGCTAAGGTTTGGCAGATGGAATACAATGTCGGAAAATGTGAAGTCATCCACCTTGGAAAAAAAAACAGTAAAAGGGAATATTATTTGAATGGGGAGAAATTACAACATGCTGCGGTGCAGAGAGACCTGGGGGTCCTGTGCATGAAACTCTTTTAGAATCCCAAAAAGTTAGTTTGCAGGTGCAGCAGGTAATCAGGAAGGCAATTGGAATGTTGGCCTACATTGCGAGAGGGATGGAGTACAAAAGCAGGGAGGTCCTGCTGCAACTGTACAAGGTATTGGTGAGGCCACACCTGGAGTACTGCATGCAGTTTTGGTCACCTTACTTAAGGAAGGATATACTAGCCTTGGAGGGGGTACAGAGACGATTCACTAGGCTGATTCCGGAGATGAGGGGGTTACCTTATGATGATAGATTGAGTAGACTGGATCTTTACTCGTTGGAGTTCAGAAGGATGAGGGGTGATCTTATAGAAACATTTAAAATAATGAAAGGGATAGACAAGATAGAGGCAGAGAAGTTGTTTCCACTGGTCGGGGAGACTAAAACTAGGGGGCACAGCCTCAAAATACGGGGGAGCCAATTTAAAACCGAGTTGAGAAGGAATTTCTTCTCCCAGAGGATTGTGAATCTGTGGAATTCTCTGCCCAAGAAAGCAGTTGTATTCAAATCACAGATAGATTGATTTTTAACCAATAAGTCAATTAAGGGTTATGGGGAGCGGGCGGGTAAGTGGAGCTGAGTCCACGGCCAGATCAGCCATGATCTTTTTGAATGGCGGAGCAGGCTCGAGGGGCGAGATGGCCTACTCCTGTTCCTAATTCTTATGTTCTTATAGCCCCTCTCCCCACTTTTGCTTCGCTCTGTACTTGCTTATAAACTGTTAAATCTCTAACTTCTTCCAATTGTGATGAAAGGCCATTGACCTCAAACCTTGACTCTGTTTATCTCTGTGCAGATGTTGCCTGCCCTGCTGACCTACCAACCGTTGTGTTTTTATATTACGAGAGATTCTTGTAGTTGAAAATATCATTCCGATAGTGTTTTCAATAGCATTAAATTTCAACAATATGGCAATAGTATTACAATGCATAAACAGTGATAACATTACAGTATTGAGAATGCGCTACGTGTGTGGAAAATACTTGAAAGGAATAGGTCACAAGGACATGCTAGTTCTGGATTTAATAAAATCAGATTTATTTTTTCTTTCGTAGGTTTAAAGCGATTCTGATCAATGCTCAGATGGATACTGCCGTAAACCAGCACAATAACTGTCAGTCAATCATAGTGTACTGTCAAGAAGAGTCAAGTGTGACATTTTCATGTATACCAAAGATTGACAGATAGATATCGAAAGCATAAAGTGATTGATGCACTCACTGAAGCAGAGTACGCCTCATTTGAAATAAATGATATTTTATCAATTTGTTGAGGGGGAGGAAAGGCAGACAAACACACTCACACCAACACAAAACACACAAAAGGAGGAATAGAAGAAAGAGAGAAAAAGCGAGAGGTTGCACACGCAAGCTCACAAAATATACTGCTATTCTCGGCTTTGCTATGTCCTTTGATTTCTAGTCTTGCATCTCCTCCATTGCTAAAGCTGCCTCCAGCAATTTGGTTTCCTGTGGCACAAGGCAATTCACAAAGAGTGATGACATTTTCCTCCAACAACTCCTTTAAAACCCAAACACTTCAAAACTGCTCCTTTACCTGGGAGGCTCCATTTTTCAACAATATTCAACAAAAAGATCATCTGATCGGTGATCCTATTCTCACCGTAGCCTCCAACTAGTCTTTCTCCATTTTATTGATACCACTATAGTACAAGCTTCAGATTTCAGACCATGGGAATTGTTACCCCTAAATGCTGTTCCATAGTTACATAAACCACTCATTTAATATATTCAAAACACAGCTGGCAGAGGAAATGAGATTTGTGAATATACTGGTCCAAAACCTGATACTGTCAAACCCATTGGCCCTCAGTCACTTAAAAGTCTATTTTTTAGGGCTCAGCTTGTGGATTTCTACCAATAGAAGTTTTCTATGAACAATTAACCCCTAGAACCCTCTTAGCAGCAGAAAATTGGTATGACAGATTTCTAATTTAATCAGGATCAGACCATGATCACTACCTACTCCTCCCCACCATCATTCTCAGATTTCTGGAATATTGCAACCGGAATGTTAATTGGCATTATTATAAATATTACTTTCACAGTCAGTAACCTTTACACATCGGGTGTCGCAGCATAGTGATTATGGTCTTGGACTAGTAATCCAAAAACCTGGACTAATAATCCAGAGAACATGAGTTCAAATCTTGAAGTAAAAAGCTAGTATCAGTAAAAGTGACAATGAGGCTGCAGAATTATTATAAAACCCAACTGGTTCACGAATGTCCTTTAAGGAAATAAACTTCCCGTCCTTACCCAGTCTGGCCTATATGTGACTCCAAACCCATACCAAATTGGTTGCCTCTTAACTGCCCTCTGAAGTGATCGAGCAAGCCACTCAGTTGCATCAAATTTTCTCAGAGCAACAAAAGTTGGTCTTGCTAGTGATGCTGACAGCCCGAGAATTAATTTTAAAAAGCTTACATACTGGTGCTCAAAATTTGTTTAAAGGAAATATAGCTGGCATTGTCCCACAGAGAATGATTAATCTGACAAATAGTATTTTCTGCCAACATTTAGCTTTGACCTATTCAATTCAATAAAAGTGTCATTGAAAAATGACTTTATTGAAAACAAAAAAAAATAATATACAATAGTCATTAACATTTCTCAGGTGGCTGCGAAGTACTCAAATCTGTACACTTACTCATGCCACTTGAGTTGTTTCTCCCGTTTAAGAGTTTCACATAAATACCCATTGCTTGGATAGCATTGGGTATTTCTGAGAGACTATTCAAGATTAGAATTCTATAGCCTGCTCTGGGAAGTTAGAAGTTAGGAGAATTCAGAATCTTGGTATTCCAGAAGCAGTTTTATCTGCTGTCACAGCCGAGTAGATTCCGTTCTGATCAGTCTCTCTATTCCTGGCCAATGCATTTAATTAAAATTGATTCGCTGAACAATGGCAAAGTGCAAATGGTTTTCCAAGAACCTATTCTGTAATTACACATAAAAAAGGTTTGATTCTAATGCATTAAAACATTAGTTAAGTACCTTTAGAAAATGAAAAAACTTGCAGTTAGATACAATCTTTCACTTCAGGACGTCCCAGAGCACTTCACAGCCAATGAAGTATTTTGAGTATATTCACTATGTTCACCTAATGTAGGAGTGTAGTGCAGCCTATTTGCAATTAGCAAGATCTCACAACCAGCAATGTGATAAATGACCAGATAATCCCTTTTAGTGATGTTGACTGAGCAATAAATATTGGCTGGGACACCAGAGATCTCCCTTGTTACTCCTCGAATGGTGCCATGGGGTTCTTTTACATCCACTCGAATGAAGGGCAGATGGGGCCTCGGTTTAATATCTCATTTAAAAGACTGCACCTCTGACAGTGTTGCACTTCTTTATTACGACCACTGAGCTACGGCTGATATAGTATCTTTACTGCTTACACAAAAGGCAGGAAAAGTCACAAAAATCTGAATTATGAGATTTATATTTTTTTCTGAACCTATTGCAACAAGAAATTAACTGTCATCTGAATTTAGCAGGAATCTAAAAAAAATTCACGAAGCAAAGTTTCACAATGGTCACAAGACATTTTCTTTTGTGCAAAATAATGCTACACTCATTTCAATTATATGCAAAGATGCTTTGCAAGCAATTTTTATTTTGACCCCAATACAGCAGTTCTAAAGTAAAAATTCTTGGAGGAATTCAACTATGGACCATAATGTCAGGGTCCCGAGATTGTGAAATCAACCAAACTTCACTTTTGTGGTTATGGCTTTATCTGAATAACTCAGTTGTGCTGCAGCCTCCTAGCTATCTCCCATCTGTTAGTTTACCAAGTTGTTTTATATTTTGTAACTGCATCGGTATACTTGTTTCTCTTGCATTTTCCACATATATGTAATAAAGTATCTTGAGTTGTAGGCTCAGTGGAGCCAGTAAGTACTATCTTCAGTACAAAATCTTAGGAGCATATCTTCCATAGGTAAATCATCTTTTAATGTGGAACTGGTGCATCTCCACAACCCTTTCAATAAATTACATACATTTTTTACTTGCCCACCCATGTTCAAAGACCAACCACAAAGTACACTTGACAAATGTTAAAATATATAGCATCTCCATCTTAAAATGAGAAAAGTTCTTGCTGAAATATAACCCGCCTCTTCAACACATGCGTGACAAAATGTAATTAAACCTCCTTTTATTCCATCATGACTGAATGACCTGGACAATGTGCATTCTGTAAGAACTTTACTTTTATTAAACAAATTGCTGAACCAGAACAAAAATAATTTAGTGGGATAACAAAATGGGTCACCTTAAACCCCTGAGTGTTCCCAAGCTATTGAAATGTTGTAATGCTGCATTCACTGTTAAATTATTGTGCTCCCTGTGCAACTTACTTCCTTAAATACTGAAGTGCTTCTCAAGACAGTCCAATTTACTCATTTTTCAGTCATTCTACGATGAATTATTGAGCAGCGCAGTTGTTCACAGTAAATAGATAATTACATTACAGTCAGGCCACAAAAGCTATGATAGTACATCAAGCTTAACAATTAATTCACAACACTATATGTAGTGCAGCAGATTTTGCAGTATCAGCACAAAAGTGCTTCAGTTAGTTGGAAATCCGTTGGGAATCTGGTTTTAAAAAGTTAAGTTTCTGGAACAATCCTGAATAACTGTGGCTTTGAAAAGTGATTTCTCGGGAGAGTACATATTGCAACTATTATCTATAAGTTGCAGTATGATATAAATTTCCAAGCCTTCACTGGAAAGAAATACCAAATGTAACAATGATAAAACAATAGATATGGGCTCGGAAATTGTGGTTAGAAGTTTCCCGCGGGGAAATGCCTCCGATCCGCAAATAAAATGCCCGCGTACCTGGTGGCCCGGGAGCTACGGAGATTCGTGGTCCTGGGCCTCTCTGGGTAGCCACCAAGGGCGCAGGATATTCACCCAACAAATGAAATAAGGGAATCCCCATTCATACTTATGGGGATTGCGTATGTAAGGAAAGCCCATAAGCATGAATGGGAATACTCCAAAAAATACATCTACACATCAAATCAATAAAAAACATTACATATTTAAAATTAATTAAAATTACATTTAATTAAATATTTTTTTTTAATAAATTTTTTGAGAAATACATTTAAACATTTTAAAGTGGCTAAAAATAAACTTATTGTACGGGTTTTTAAATTGTATAAATGATGGATAACATTTAAAAAACATTCTTACGCTGGTAAAAGCAGTCCTTACGCCAGCTTTTACCAGGACAAGAATTTCACGGCATTTTCTCAGCAGAAGTTGAATAAATAGCCCAACTCTCTGCCCGTGAATGTCCTTTTCCCAGGGATGTGTTGGATCGGTCAAGAAAATTGACAGATCGCAAGCTCCGGGTTTTCGCGCATGCGCTTTGTGCACCTTGTACATGCTTGTAGGGGCTGCAAATTTTGGCCTGTTACAAAGACTAATGCATTCAATTGTGACTTGATCGAAAGCGTTAAGTTGCAAGAAAGCTTACTACAAGTTGCAAGCTGTACTTTTTTTCCCAATTGTATCACCTTTGACAACATTTTACTTCACCATTAGGAAACTGTAAATTGATAATGGTTTTCATAATATCACAGCACTGCCTAGTTTGATTTACAAAAATGAAGCATAGCATCGAATCATAGAATAGTACAGCACAGGAACAGGCCATACAGCCCATCGAGTCTGCGCCCGCTCATTCGAAGAGCAATCAGTTAGTCCCGCTTTTTCCCATATCCCAGCAATTGTTCCTCCTTCAAGTATTTATCCCATTCCCTTTTGAAAGCGACTATTGAATTGGTCCCCACCGCCCTATCAGGCAATGTGTTCCAAATCCTAACCACTCATTGCGTAAAAATGTTTTTCCTCATGTCGCCTCGAGTTCTTTTGTCAACCATTTTAAATCTGTGCTCTCTGGTTATTGACCCTTCAGCCATTGAACAGTTTTGCTTTATTTACTCTATCTAAACCCTTCATGATTTTAAACACCTCTATCAAATCTCCTCGGCTTTCTCTGCTCTAAGAACCACTCTAGCTTCTCCTGTCTATCCACATAACTGTAATTCCTCATCCCTGGAACCATTCTCGTAATTCTAGTCTGTACCGTCTCCAAAGCCTTCACGTCCTTCCTAAAGTGTACTGCCCAGAATTGGACACAATACTTCAGCTGGGGCTGAACTAGTGCTCATTGGAATGAAATAAGTACCACAGGGCCATTGAAAGATTTTCCTTTTAAAAAGATTTTAATAATTTTTATTGTGAATCAGTATTCCAGAAAACAAAAAGAACGCAACTTAGAGCTGGATTACCTGACCTTTTCTCTTCTCACCTCTACCTGACCCTTTCTCTTCTCACCTCATCACAGCTCAAAGTGCTTGCACCTCGATTCCTAGATCTGTAGTTTAAGTTTACATAAGAACATATGAAATAGGAGCAGGAGTGGGCCATACAGCCCCTCAAGCCTGCTCCGTGATTCAATAAGATCATATCTGATCATGGGCTCAGCTCCACTTCCCTGTCTGCTCCCCATAACCATTTACTCCCTGATTGCTCAAAAATCTGATTATCTCCACCTTAAATATATTCAATGACCCAGCCTCCACAGCTCTCTGGGGCAGAGAATTCCAGATTTACAACCTTCTGAGAGAAGAAATTTCTCCTCATCTCAGTTTTAAATGGGCGGCCCCTTACTCTAAAACTATGTCGTTCCCCCCCCCCCGCCACCTCCCAGTTCTAGATTCCCCCATGAGTGGAAATATCCTCTCTGCATCTACCTTGTCGAGCCTCCTCATTATCTTATATGTCTCAATAAGATCACCTCTCATTCTTCTGAACTCCAATGAGTACAGGCCCAATCTGCTCAACCTTTTTTCATAAATCAATCCCTTCATCTCAGGAATCAACTGAGTGAACCTTCTCTGAACTGCTTCCAATGCAAGTACAGGTTGAACATCTCTTATCCGGGACCATCCCTCGTCTGGGACCATTCGCGGTCGCCGGGTGGCGCATGCGCATAACCCGACCGTCAAAATCCTACTCACCAATATAATCTTTCTCCTCAATCGGCTGCCTCCTCCTCGTTGCCCTGCTGGAACTTCTGCAGTCACAGTCCTCTGGCCGGCTACTCTGCCCCACAGCGCTCCCTCCGGGGGGTCGGGCCAACTCTTTGAGGCCCGCCGACTCTTCGGGGCTCCCTGCATACTGATTGGATGACTGACTGACAGTCGGTCCAGCCAATCAGCGCACACACACATTTACCTCAGCAACAGCACTTAAAGGCGCAGGTGCAGACCACCCAAACACGTGACCTCCCCATATCTGGCAAAATCCATCGTTCGGGACAGGCCAGGTCCCGAGGTATCCGGTAAGTAGGTTCAACCTGTATATCTCTCCTTAAATAAGGAGACCAAAACTGTATGCAGTACTCAAGGTGTGGTCTCACCAATACCCTGTACAGTTGTAGCAGAACTTCCCTAACTTTTATACTCCATCCCCCTTGCAATAAAGGCCAACATTCCATTTTCCTTCCTGATTACTTGCTGCACATGCATAGTAACTTTTTGTGTTTCATGCACAATACCCCCAGGTCCCTCTGTACTGCAGCATTTTGTAATTTCTCTTTATTTAAATAATTTTCTTTTTTATTTTTTCTGCCAAAGTGCATGACCTCACACTTTCCCACATTATGCTCCATCTGCCAATTTTTTGCCCACTCACTTAGCCTGTCTATATCCTTTTGCAGATGTTTTGTGTCCTCCTCACAATTTGCTTTCCCATCCATCTTTGTATCATCAGCAAACCTGGTTACATGGTTACATTACACTCGGTCCCTTCATCCAAATCATTAATATAAATTGTAAATAGTTGAGGCCCCAGCACCGATCCTTGCAGCACCCCACTAGTTACTATTTGCCAACCGGAAAATGACCCATTTATCCCAACTCTGATTTCTGTTAGTTAGCCAATCCTCTATCCATGCTAATATATTACCCCCAACCCCGTGAACTTTCATATTGTGCAGTAACCGTTTATGTGTCACCCTATTGAATGCCTTCTGGAAATCCAAATACACCACATCCACTGGTTCCTCCTTATCCACCCTGCTCCTAACATCCTCAAAGAACTCCAACAAATTTGTCAAACAAGACTTTTCCCTTTCATAAAACCATGCTGACTCTGCTTGACTAAATTATGTTTTTCCAAATGTCCTGCTACTGCTTCCTTAATAATGGACTGCAGCATTTTCCCAACGACAGATGTTAGGCTAACCGGTCTATAGTTTCCTGCTTTCTGTCTACTTCCTTTTTTAAATAGGGGCGTTATATTTGCCATCTTCCAATCCGCTGGGACCTCACCTGAATCCAGGAAATTTTGGTAATTATAACCAATGCATCAACTATCTCTACAGCCACTTCTTTTAAGACCCTAGGATGCAAGCCATCAGGTCCAGGGGACTTGTCCATCTTTAGTTCCATTATTTTACCGAGTACTTCTTTAGTGACAATGGCTGTATTAAGTTCCTCCCTCCTTATAGCCCCTTGATTATCCATTATTGGGATGTTTTTCGTGTCTTCTACCGTGGAGACCGATACAAAATATTTGTTCAAAGTCTCTGCCATTTCTGCGTTCCCCATTATTAATTTCTCAGTCACATCCTCCAAGGGACCAACATTTACTTTAGCCACTCTCTTCATTTTTATATACCTGTAGAAGCTCTTACTATCTGTTTTATACTTCTTGCTAGTTTACTTTCGTAATCTATCTTCCCTCTCTTTATTATTTTCTTAGTCATTCTTTGCTAGTTTTTAAAAGTTTCCCAATCCTCTGGCCTCCCACTAATCCTGGCCACTTGTTTTCAATTTGATGCCATCCTTTATTTCCCTTAGTTAGCATACTAGAATCCCAAATAATAGAGTGAGATAATACTTGTACAGAGAACAGTTCTCTTTAAAAAAAAAACTTGCTCCTAAGAAACCTGTGTTCTGCTTTTCAGGTGGCAACCAATTGCTTTGAAAGCATAACTTTAAGTTAATAGAGTTTCATTCCACATAAGCCAAACAATGAAACACATGGTAATTTAGAAGATGCATACAATATCAGAATCCAGACATGGGAAGTGAGGTTGGGGATGCAGCAAAAAAACTGTAAAAGAGGAAAGGGTCACAAATAGATGAGAAAACAGTTGAGAAGATGCCAGTGAAGAGTGACTAAATGTGATGTACAGCCTGTGTTCATAAAACTAGAAAGAAAAGCAATTCTCTCAGGACTGAATAAGCAACTAAATAACTGATCCACCAAAACAAAACGTGCACAATTTACTGCAGAATCAGCTTTGTGTGTCAAGGCCAGAAAAATACCAGTTATTATAATATTGCGGAGGATCAGAAGATAAAGTGTACAAACCTTTCCTGAGGTTGATTTTGAGTTGGAAGTAGGACCATAGATTTGCCCTTCACCCCAAGGTTGGACTGAGTACAGGGACTAATACCATGCATTATGTTATTTTGAAGAAATAAAAGTATCTGACGAAAAATCCCTTGGATGGTGATGCAAAACTACCTCAAAAAATTCTTCAATCAAGATGCTTTTATAAGATCATGGACTTAACTCCAATTCCCTGCCCGCTCCCCACAACCCTTTATTCCCTTATTGCTCAAAAATCTGTCGATCTCCACCTTAAATATATTCAATGAGCCAGCCTCCACAGCTCTCTAGGGCAGAGAATTCCACAGATTTACAACCCGCTGAGAGAAGAAATTCCTCCTCATCTCAGTTTTAAATGGGCGGCCCCTTATTCCGAAACTACGTCCCCTAGTTTGAGTTTCCCCTATGAGTGGAAATATCCTCTCTGCATCCACCTTGTTGAGCCCCCTCATTATCTTACGTGTTTCTATAAGATCACCTCTCATTCGTTAGAACTCCAAAGAGTATAGGCCCAACCTACTCAACCTATCTTCATAAGTCAACCCCTCATCTCCGGAATCAACCTAGTGAACCTTTTCTGAGCAGCCTCCAATATCCTTCCTTAAATACAGAGACCAAAACTGTACGCAGGTGTGGCCTCACCAATACCCTGTCCAGTTGTAACTAGACTTATCTGCTTTTATACTCTATCCCCCTTGCAATAAAGGCCAACATTCCATTTGCCTTCCTGATTACTTGCTGTACCTGCATACTAACATTTTGTGTTTCATGCACAAGGACCCCCAGGTCCCTCTGTACTGCAGCACTTGGCAATTTTTCTCCATTTAAATTATAATTTGCTTTTCTATTTTTTCAGCCGAAGTGGATAACCTCACATTTTCCCACATTATACTCCATCTGCCAAATTTTTGCCCACTCACTTAGCCTATCTATATCCCTTTCAAAATTTTTTGTGTCCTCCTCACAATTGGCTTTCCCACCCATCTTTGTATCATAAAAGCCGCCCTCCTTTATGAATCTGAGGCATGGACGAGGTATAGACGAGGTATAGAAGGCACCCCAGACTGTGTACCACTGCGCTGACTCCTCTGGTGTATCTGTCCTGCCAATGGGACAGGACACACCCAGGGAAGATGATGGATGAGTCTGGGACCTTGGTTGAAAGTTATAGATGATATGGATCAAAAATATGGATCAAAGGCAGGTAAATGGAGTTGAGGTACAGATCAGCCATAATTTATTTGAATGGGTCCAAACAGGCTCGAGGGGCTGAATTGCCTACTCCTATGTCGAAATTTGGCAAACAGTGAGACAGACTGTAACGACTTCAGGAGTTTATAGCTTGGTTAGCAGAATGAACAGATACAATTTAATGTAATGTACAGAGTGTGTGGTAATTACTTTTGGTAGCAAAAACAAGAAATATAATATACAGTCAATGGAAAGACAAAGAGTGCGGATAAAGAGAGAAACCCAAGTGTATAAATACATAAAATATTTAAAATGCGAGTGTAGGTTGATAAAGCCAGAAAAGGCCCAAAACTTTGAGTTTTATAAATAGGGACATAGAATACAAGAGGTAATGATAAATGTGTACCAACTAATGGTTAGGCCACAGTTAGAGAACTGTATGCAGTTTTGGACACATAATCAGAGAGAGGACTTAAAGTCAGAGTGCACACAGTGTAGATTGAGCAGGTGATGCCATGGATGAGGTTCCAACGTTATGAGGAGAGACTGGAAATACAGGTACTATGATATTAGATACTATTTCCACAGGTTGAGGAGATATAACAGAATTATGAAAGATTTTGATAGGGTCAATAGGAAACAACTGTTTCCCCTGGCTGGGGAAATCAGTGATCAATTTTAAATTGTCACTGAGAATGAGTAGCAAGATTAGGGGAAATGTATTTATCCAGAGTGTTCTTGAGCATGGCATGCTTTACCACAGGGAGCAGTTGAGGCAATGAACATTGCATTATTTAAGAGAAAAGCTGATAAATATTTAAAGCAGTTACAAGACTTTGGGGACAGAGTAGGGTGGTGGGATTATTTCTGGATTACTCGGGAGCAAAGATCTAACACAGACTCAACAGGCTATATGGTGTCCTTCTGCACTGTAAGCCGGGCCCTGGAACATCGTGGGCGAAAGTGCGGCGAATGAGGGTACGGGGGCCAGAAGAACCCAGGGCCCAGGGGCACCACGGGCCAGCCCACACTGCGATATGTGTGCACACTAGGTCCGTGCAGCAGAGCAGGTCTCCAGGCGTCTTGGTTCAACCTTTGCCACTGGATCTTATTAAATAGCGGAGAAGCCATGATCTTATTAAATGGCGGAGCAGGCTCAAGGAGCCGTATGGCCTACTCCTGCTCCTATTTCTTATGTTCTTATAAAGGCCTAGCTCTCTCAAGCCCGTGTGGTGGCTGGTGTGCAACGGTCATCACACGTTAAAAAAAATCCACGGATAGGCATCTTCCACCCTCTCAATTAGAGTTCAAGACTGGAACATCGGGTCCTTCATTGAAACATCTGTGAACTCATGTGGAAGCAAGTCATCCTCGTTCGAGTGTGTGTGTGTGTAAGCTTATAAAACTATCAACCTTGTTTTATTATTTGTTCAGCTGTGAACATCCTAACTTTTGAACTTAATTCCTCCATATATGGAACTTTCAATGATGGTATCTCTGAGATAGTTCAAAGTCAACATTGGGAACATATAGGAATCAACTGGCTTTAGAATCGTTCATGGCAGAAGCTGTTAAAAATAACTAAACAAATATACTTTAACATCCTCTTATATTAGAACAAATACTCAATGGTATATAGAAACATAGAAAATAGGTGCAGGAGTAGGCCATTCGTCCCTTCGAGCCTGCACCACCATTCAATAAGATCATGGCTGATCATTCACCTCAGTACCCCTTTCCTACTTTCTCTCCATACCCCTTGATGCCTTTAGCCGTAAGGGCCATATCTAACTCCCCCTTGATAATATCCAATGAACTGGCATCAACAACTCTCTGCGGTAGGGAATTCCACAGGTTAACAATTCTCTGAGTGAAGAAGTTCCTCCTCATCTCAGTCCTAAATGGCTTACCCCTTATCCTTAGACTGTGTCCTCTGGTTCTGGACTTCACCAACATCAGGAACATTCTTCCTGCATCTAACCTGTCCAGTCCCGTCAGAATTTTATATGTTTCTATGCGATCCCCTCTCATCCTTCTAAACTCCAGTGAATACAGGCCCGGTCGATCCAGTCTCTCCTCATATGTCGGTCATGCCATCCCGGGAATCAGTCTGGTGAACCTTCGCTGCACTCCCTCAATAGCAAGAACGTCCTTCCTCAGATTAGGAGACCAAAACTGAACACAATATTCCAAGTGAGGCCTCACCAAGGCCTTGTACAACTGCAGTAAGAGCTCCCTACTCCTATACTCAAATCCCCGACCTATGAAGGCCAACATACCATTTGCCTTCTTCACCGCCTGTATACCTACTTTCAATGACTGGTGTATCATGACACCCAGGTCTCGTTGCACCTCCCCTTTTCCTAATCTGCCGCCATTCAGATAATATTCTGCCTCCGTGTTTTTGCCCCCAAAGTGGATAACCTCACATTTATCCACATTATGCTGCATCTGCCATGTATTTACCCACTCACCTAACCTGTCCAGGTCACCCTGCAGCCTCTTCGCATTCTCCTCACAGCTCACACCGCCACCCAGCTTAGTGTCATCTGCAAACTTGGAGATATTACACTCAATTCCTTCATCTAAATCATTAATGTATATTGTAAATAGCTGGGGTCCCAGCACTGAGCCCTGCAGCACCCCACTAGTCACTGCCTGCCATTCTGAAACCGTTTATCCCGACTCTCTGCCAACCAGTTCTCTATCCACATCTGAAGATCTTTATTTAAGATCTTTATAACTGAAGATGGCTATTTGGGCTCCCTCGCATGAGATCAATTCACATTCAACAATTCATGATTGATTATCATCTATGAAGAGACTGGTTTATATGTTTATTTCAACTGATACGTTAAAAACATACTTTGACCATTTTGGATTTCGACTGACCAAATTTCATTGATTGTTACAAATGGCTAGCCTTAATGTTGTGGTCAATATAATGCTACCAAAAATCCATCCATAGAGAAGGTAATGTTGTACTACCAAGAAAGTTCATTCTCCCGTCAATAATTTATTCTATTTAGTGCTGCAATTCTAACTGTACTAACTAGATTGATCGTATCTTACCTTTGAAGTAAGTGGACCAAATGGAACTGCAAGTTAGAATGAGATCTTTATTTTTTGGTGAGAAAGCAAAGCTATTTTAAAACCACAAATCAATGAATGCAACAATTAGGAAGATTTCCAGCAACTGATTTAATTAATACTTTATTGAAGTCATGTCATGAATTTTATATGCAAAGCAAGTGGCATCCCTGATGGGACTTCTAATTGTGCACAATAAAAAAATGAACAAAGGAAAATTCTCCCCAAATAGAGATTTTTTTTCAGAATATGGGCGATATGAATTGCCCTTCCCAAATTATCATGAGGGCATTGAGTCAGCCAGTAGTGTGGGACACGAGTCATGTACGCCAGAGTGGGTAGGAGTGGCAGGTTCCCTTCCTTGAAGGATATTAGTAAACTAGTTATGAGAAATAAACTATTCTCCATCTTATTTAGTAGCTGGATGGTTTCTTCTTATTCTTTTAGGTGCTTCCTTTAGTTCTGTACCACTTTCATTACACCTAATTCACTCTACAATATTGCTTATTCTCCCAGCATGCTCCAAGATAGACCCTCGAGATCTATATCTAAATATTTGTATCTTGACTGCTTATTAAAATTTGTTCATGTTCTGATGGTTTATGTAAGTAAGTGCTTCTGTTAAGTTTGTGTTTGTAATAACTAGTAAATCTCCCAGGCTCATGTTAACTGCTAGTCCAGGGCACAGGATAGATGGAATTGCAGTAGTCTTGTAGTTAAGCAGATATGTCGAGTGGTACATCTACATTAATGTGGATAGCCCAGTATTTCAACATTTTCATTTAATCTTAAGTTTGCTTTCCTTTATCAGAAACATTATAAACACTATTAATCCTACAGTGCCAATGTATTCAACTATCATCTCACTTGCGGAACCATTTCCATTTTTCAAATACTATTGACAGCCCAAATATTTATGATCTTACAAATACATTTCTCTGGCCATCACCTGGCACATTGGCAGACGGTTTCTCTTTAGTATCTGATCCACATGTTGTTACTTCACACTTCAAGCCTGGAATCAGGAGCATTGGAAACGTTTAGTTTCACTGCTGTGGTGAAAACAATCAGATGCATTCATCCACAATCTACTTCATTTTGTTGGCCTATGCAACAGCAGTAACTGCAGTTCATGAAATAATTTATTGCAAGTGCTTTAAGAAATAGGAGCAGGAGTAGGCCATTCCGCCCCTCGAGCCCGCTCCGCCATTCAATAAGATCATGGCTGATCTTCTGCCTCAACTCCACTTTCCTGCACTAGCCCCAGATCCCTTGATATCCAAAAATATAGCGATCTCTATCTTGAATATACTCAAAGACTGAGCCTCCACAGTCCTCTGAGGTAGAGAATTTCAAAGATTCACCCGCAGTGAAAAAATTTCATCTCAGTCCCTTATTCTGAGACTGTGAACCCTGGTTCTAGACTCCTCACAAGAAACATCCTCCCAGCATCTCCCCTATCAAGCCCTGGAAGAATTTTCTATGTTTCAATGAGATCACCTCTCATTCTTCTTAACTCTAGATAATATAAGCCCAATCTACTCAATCTCTCCTCATAGGACAATCACCCCATCCTAGGAATCAGTCTGGTGAACCTTCGTTTCACTCCCTCTCTGGCAAGTATATCCTTCCTTAGGTAAGGAGACTCAAACTGTACACAATACTCCAGGTGTGGTATCACCAAGGCCCGATATAATTGCAGTAAGATGTCTTTACTCTTATACTCAAATACTCTTGTAATAATGTTGAAATTTTTCAACATGACAAAGTGCTATATTATTTAAATACCCAACAGTAAATGCAGGTAGGTTCACCCCATTACAGTTGCAGTAGAAATTGAAAGAAACAAACCCAGAGCTGTGGTGACAGCTTCTGGCGGGTAAAATATATCGAGGGGGGGAGTGTGTGTGTGTGGGCGGAGGGGTGCGCGTGTGGGCGGGGGCGGGGAGGAGTGTGTGTGTGCGGGGGCGGGAAGGAGTGTGTGGTGGTGTGTGTGCGCGCGTGTGGGGGGGTGCGCGTGTGGGGGTGTGCGCGCGTGTGTGGGAGTATGCGTGTGCTTGGGGGGGGTGTGTGTGTGTGTGTGGAAGTGTCTGTGTGTGTGTGTGTGTGTGTGGGGAAGTGTGTGTGTGTGTGTGTGGAAGTGTGTGTGTGTGAGTGTGTGTGTGTGAGAGTGTGTGTGTGGGGAAGTGTGTGTGTGTGGGGAAGTGTGTGTGTGTGGGGAAGTGTGTGTGTGTGTGGGGGAGTGTGTGTGTGTGTGGGGGAGTGCGTGTGTGTGGTGGGGGGCGTGTGCGTGTGGGGGGTGTGGGTGCGTGTGGGGGGTGTGGGTGCGTGTCGGGGTGTGGGTGCGTGTGGGGGGTGTGGGTGCGTGTGGGTGCGTGTGGGGGGTGTGGGGGGTGTGGGTGCGTGTGGGGGGTGTGGGTGCGTGTGGGGGGTGTGGGTGCGTGTGGGGGGTGTGGGTGCGTGTGGGGGGTGTGGGTGCGTGTGGGGGGTGTGGGTGCGTGTGGGGGGTGTGGGTGCGTGTGGGGGGTGTGGGTGCGTGTGGGGGGTGTGGGTGCGTGTGGGGGGTGTGGGTGCGTGTGGGGGGTGTGGGTGCGTGTGGGGGGTGTGGGTGCGTGTGGGGGGTGTGGGTGCGTGTGGGGGGTGTGGGTGCGTGTGGGGGGTGTGGGTGCGTGTGGGGGGTGTGGGTGCGTGTGGGGGGTGTGGGTGCGTGTGGGGGGTGTGGGTGCGTGTGGGGGGTGTGGGTGCGTGTGGGGGGTGTGGGTGCGTGTGGGGGGTGTGGGTGCGTGTGGGGGGGGGCTGTGTATGTGTGTGGGGGTCGGGGTGGTGTCTGTGTGGGGTGGGAGTGGTGTCTGTGTGGGGTGGGGGTGGTGTCTGTGTGGCGCGTGTGTGTGTGGGGGGGGGGGTGTGTGTGGGGGGGGGTGGGGTATGTGTGCGTGTGTGTGTGTGGGGGGGTGTATGTGTGCGTGGGGGTGTGTGTGTGCGTGGGGGTGTGTGTGTGTGTGTGTGGGGGGGGGGTTGTGTGTGGGGGTGGGGGTGTGTGTGTGTGTGTGTGTGTGTGTGTGTGTGGGGTGGGGATGTGTGTGTGTGTGGGGTGGGGGTGTTGTGTGTGTGTGGGGTGGGCTGTGTGTGTGTGGGGTGGGGGTGGTGTGTGTGTGGGGTGGTGTGTGTGCTGTGTGTGTGGGGTGTGTGTGGTGTGGGGGTGGTGTGGGGGTGGGGTGGGGGTGGTGTGTGTGTGGGGTGGGGGTGGTGTCTGTGTGTGTGTGTGGGGGGTGAGTGGAAGTGTGTGTGTGTGTTTGTGTGTGTGGGGGGTGTGTGTGTGTGTGTGTGGTGGGGGTGTGTGTGTGTGGGGGGGGGGGGGTGTGTGTGAGGGGGAGTGTGTCTGACGGGGGTGTGTGTGATGGGGGGTGTGTGTGTGGGGGGGATTTGTGTGTGGGGGGGGGGGGGTGTGTGTGAGGGTGTGTGTGTGTGTGTGTGGGGGGGGGTGTGTGAGAGAGGGGGGTGTGTGTGGGGGGGGTGTGTGTGGGGGGGCGTGTGTGGGGGGGCGTGTGTGGGGGGGTGTGTGGGGGGGGGGGGTGTGTGGGGGGGGGGTGTGTGGGGTGGGGTGAGGGGGGGTGTGGGGGTGTGTGTGTGGGGGGGGGTGTGTGTGGGGGGGGGGTGTGTGTGTGTGGGGGGTGTGTGTGTGTGGGGGGGGGGTGTGTGGGGGGGTGTGTGTGGGGGGGGTGTGTGTGTGGGGGGGTGTGTGTGAGGGTGTGTGTGTGAGGGGGTGTGTGTGTGTGTGGAGGGGGTGTGTGTGTGTGTGGGGGGGTGTGTGAGAGGGGGTGTGTGTGTGTGGTGGGGGTGTGTGTGGGGGGGGGTGTGTGTGTGGGGGGGGGGGTGTGGGGGGGGTGTGTGTGTGGGGGGGTTTGCAGGGGGGGTGTGTGTGTGGGGGTGTGTGTGGGGGGGTGTGTGTGGGGGATGTGTGTGGTGGTGTATGTGGGGGCGTGTGTGTGTGTGTGTGTGTGGGGGTGGGGGAGTGTGTGTGTGTGTGTGGGGGGAGGGGGGAAGTGTGTGCGTGTGTGGGGGGGGGAAGTGTGTGCGTGTGTGTGTGTGTGTGCGCGTGTGTGTGGGGGGGAAGTGTGCGTGTGTGTGTGGGGGGGGGAAGTGTGTGTGGGGGGGGTGGGAGGTGTGCGTGTGTGTGAGTGGGGGGGGAAGTGTGCGTCTGTGTGTGTGTGTTGGCGGGGGGGGGTGAAGTGTGTGTGTGTGTGGTGGGGGAGTGTGTGTGTGTGTGTTGGGGTGGAGGAATGTGTGTGTGTGTGGGGGTGGGGGAGTGTGTGTGTGTGGGGGTGGGGGAGTGTGTGTGTGTGGGGGTGGGGGAGTGTGTGTGTGTGGGGGAGTGTATGTGTGTGGGGGTGGGGGGGGGGGAGTGTGTGTGTGGGGGGGGGGAAGTGTGTGAGTGTGTGTGTGTGGGTGTGGGGGGGGGAAGAGTGTGTGTGTGTGTGGGGGGGGGAAGTGTGTGCGTGTGTGTGTGTGTGTGTGTGTGGGGGGGGGAAGTGTGCGTGTGTGTGGGGGGGGGGGAAGTGTGCGTGTGTGTGGGGGGGGGGGGGGAAGTGTGCGTGTGTGTCTGGGGGGAAGTTTGCGTGTGTGTGCGTGTGTATGTGAGTTTGGGGGGGGGGGAAGTGTGTGTGAGTGGGGGGGAAGTGTGTGTGTGTTGTGGGGGGGGGGTGAAGTGTGTGTGTGTGTTGTGGGGGGGGGGGTGAAGTGTGCGTGTGTGTGTGTTGTGGGGGGGTGTAGTGTGCGTGCGTGTGTGTGTGTTGGGAGGGGGGGGGGAAGTGTGTGTGTGTGTGGGGGGGGAAGTGTGTGTGTGTGTGTGTGTGTGTGTTGGGGGGGTGAAGTGTGTGTGTGTGTTGGGGGGGGGTGAAGTGTGCGTGTGCGTGTGTGTGTGCGTGTGTGTGTGTGTGTGT